>NW_025964001.1:44090573-45334323 GCF_023055435.1 Haliotis rufescens | reverse complement strand
AGTACCACAGTACACCAGTAAACGGGTGTCGAACACAGTACCACAGTACACCAGTAAATAGGTGTCGAACACAGCCGTCTTTATAACACAGTACATCAAACAGGTCTCGGTCTCGGTCCAACTTCCTCCCTTCAGCCACGTGTATCCTACACTGTTATCCGCGTGTAAGCCCATTAATCCCGTGACGACATTCCCTACATGTGTGGTGTAGCTCTAATCCGCTTAATCCTTCTAATCACAAGCAAATGATCGTTGTCTGCATAACATACCTACTATTGATTAAAATGGCGATATAATCGGCTATAATGATTGAGCGCGCCACCCCGGGGAGCCGCCGGGATCTGAATGTCCATAGTGCCGCCTCGCCTCACTGAACACTCATACACACGTGTAGTTTATACAGCATTACGGCCATTAACTTAATATTTTCATGCTGACATATCGAACGGATAGAACGCCTAGTGAATTTCCAAATAGATGTTAAATTTAATTCATCATCCTTTATACGATTCATTTGGTAGATTTACTCTGCATCGCAATCGTTTTTGCTTGAATGTATATGGCCCCTTCGTAGTATATCGTACGAAACGCTGACATTCGCCGAGGCAGGGATTTCTGATTTAAGGCAAACTACGTAGTATTTGTCGTAGGATGTATTTAGATCTTTGGGATTAATAGTTCCTATAGATTTGCTTGTCCTTTGCCATATCACGGCCAACAAAGCTGGATCTTTGTTCATAATCAAATCAACGGGGTTGTAACATGGGTCGTTTTGTCCGACTGAATAATATACAATTGTTTAAAAATACAAGTATTTGTTCACTTTATATTCTTTGTCACACATACACTTATCGATGCAAACAAACGTTAAACTTACTAGGCGGTCACACACAATTTTCATGTATTGTATAGACACAAGTGTAATGACTCAGACTGAAGATTGATATTTCATATTTAGAAGCATATCTGATAGATGGCGTTAAATATTCAATACTGACAAAGATCGGTCTCAATGATGTAAAACTACCCCCGTAGCCCGTGATAGGTGCATTTGTTATGTCTGTATGACAAACTAGTCGTAGTTGTTCTTCTAAAGAAATGTTAAAAAACACATTCACGGGTTGGAGATTTGATCAGTGTTTTTGTGATCAGCGTTCAGTCTATACAGGTGACCGGTGACAAGTCATCAGCATTCAGTCTGTACAGTTGACCAGTGACAAGTCATCAGCATATAGTCTGTACAGGTGACCGGTGACAAGTCATCAGCATATAGTCTGTACAGGTGATCGGTGACAAGTCATCAGCATATAGTCTATACAGGTGACCGGTGACAAGTCATCAGCGTTCAGTCTGTACAGGTGACCAGTGACAAGTCATCAGCGTATAGTCTGTACAGGTGACCGGTGACAACTCATCAGCGTTCAGTCTATACAGGTGACCGGTGACAAGTCATCAGCGTTCAGTCTGTACAGGTGACCAGTGACAAGTCATCAGCGTTCAGTCTATACAGGTGACCGGTGACAAGTCATTAGCGTATAGTCTGTACAGGTGACCAGTGACAAGTCATCAGCGTTCAGTCTATACAGGTGACCGGTGACAAGTCATTAGCGTATAGTCTGTACAGGTGACCAGTGACAAGTCATCAGCGTTCAGTCTGTACAGGTGACCGGTGACAAGTCATCAGCATATAGTCTGTACAGGTGACCAGTGACAAGTCATCATCGTTCAGTCTGTACAGGTGACCGGTGACAAGTCATCAGTGTATAGTCTGTACAGGTGACCAGTGACAAGTCATCAGCGTATAGTCTGTACAGGTGACCGGTGACAAGTCATCAGTGTATAGTCTATACAGGTGACCAGTGACAAGTCATCAGCGTTCAGTCTGTACATGTGACCAGTGACAAGTCATCAGCGTTCAGTCTGTACAGGTGACCGGTGACAAGTCATCAGCGTATAGTCTGTACAGGTTACCAGTGACAAGTCATCAGCATATAGTCTGTACAGGTGACCAGTGACAAGTCATTAGCGTATAGTCTGTACAGATGACCGGTGACAAGTCATCAGTGTATAGTCTGTACAGGTGACCAGTGACAAGTCATCAGCGTTCAGTCTGTACAGGTGACCGGTGACAAGTCATCAGTGTATAGTCTGTACAGGTGACCGGTGACAAGTCATCAGCGTTCAGTCTGTACAGGTGACCAGTGACAAGTCATCAGCATATAGTCTATACAGGTGACCAGTGACAAGTCATCAGTGTATAGTCTGTACAGGTGACCGGTGACAAGTCATCAGCGTATAGTCTTTACAGGTGACCAGTGACAAGTCATCAGCATATAATCTGTACAGGTGACCAGTGACAAGTCATCAGTGTATAGTCTGTACAGGTGACCGGTGACAAGTCATCAGCGTATAGTCTGTACAGGTGACCGGTGACAAGTCATCAGCATATAGTCTGTACAGGTGACCAGTGACAAGTCATCAGCGTTCAGTCTGTACAGGTGACCGGTGACAAGTCATCAGCGTATAGTCTGTACAGGTGACCAGTGACAAGTCATCAGCATATAATCTGTACAGGTGACCAGTGACAAGTCATCAGTGTATAGTCTGTACAGGTGACCGGTGACAAGTCATCAGCGTATAGTCTGTACAGGTGACCGGTGACAAGTCATCAGCATATAGTCTGTACAGGTGACCAGTAACAAGTCATCAGTGTATAGTCTGTACAGGTGACCGGTGACAAGTCATCAGCGTATAGTCTGTACAGGTGACCAGTGACAAGTCATCAGCATATAGTCTATACAGGTGACAAGTGACAAGTCGTCAGCGTTCAGTCTGTACAGGTGACCGGTGACAAGTCATCAGCATATAGTCTATACAGGTGACCAGTGACAAGTCATCAGCATATAGTCTGTACAGGTGACCAGTGACAAGTCATCAGCGTACAGTCTGTACAGGTGACCGGTGACAAGTCATCAGTGTATAGTCTGAACAGGTGACCGGTGACAAGTCATCAGCGTTCAGTCTGTACAGGTGACCAGTGACAAGTCATTAACGTCCAGCCGATACAGGTTGACGAATCATTAACGTTAAGGTTGATCAGTGTCCGACGGATAGCAGATCTGTTCGCATCTTTTATACATCAATGTAAATATACCCATGGATAATTAAGGTGGATGTAATTTGAATCATGGACAAATATACAGGCTTAATGGCGCTAGCACCTTCATCTATTAGCCTCAGATCATGCGGCTTCTAATTTGACCGTGGGGTCAAGGGTAGGTATTATGCAGCTCTTGGTTACAAACCATGCGTCGAGATAGATGCCGATATCCACACCAGACCCTGATCATACACCGTGGAGGATCTCCCACGTCCATTCGTTATCTCCGTGTAACACCTGTCTCGCTCGTTACAAACCAACTACTTCATAGACAGTGAAACGTCAACAGAGTGGTGTGGAAGAGTGATAATAGACAAACTATAATTTCATTTCATTTTAGACAATTCGTTTCTATTTAAGTTTAACTTACGTTAACCTATTTGGAATCTGTTGTTTTACACAGAACACTCCCATTGAAGCTGCTAATTGGGTGGATTCAGTTAAAAGAAAAACGCATGCGCGTAGAAGGGGTCGGAAATATAGAGGTGTTTTGGGTGCTGCGAGATGGAGGGTGAGCTACTGAACTCCCACCGTGTCTCCCCATAACGCGGACAGTAACAGTGATCCGGACCGGGAATCTACCAACAAGGACTTATTGCAATTGGGTAGAAGCAGGGGAGAGGAACTAAGGCTGATAGGGAAGGTCACTCCATATTCTTGAATCCTGCCACTCTTCCCCATTCTCCTCCCCCACCCCCTTCCTCCTCACCCCCGTGCCCCCTCATCCCCTCCCTCACCTCTCGCGCCACGAAATAACAAGGAAGTAATCAGACCCCGGAAAAAAGCGCACGACAACTCCCTCAAATTCCAGAAATAGAGTCCGCTAATAAGTGAACTGCAGGCCAAGCAGCCGGGAAGAGCGATCCGCCCACTTAGGCTGTATCTAGCCAGACACTTGTCACTCCACGGGATGACATAGTCTTCAATCTCCAGATTGGCTAGGTAAGGTTTCTATTAAGGGATAAGGATATCAGAGGTTAAGCTAAAACAAGGTGTTGTCAAGATATGCAACTGGGAGTACAACTAAGAAATCCCGGTTTAAATAAGTTAACAAGCTACGTGTTGAACGTCCCTTTTCTCCCGGAGTGAGATCATGCTAATAAAGTACTAGTTTATATAAGGGAGCCAACTTATTTGGTTGTCAACTTTCAGGAATACAGTTTTTGATATTTTCCTGTACACCCAAGACGCCACAGTGACATTCCCTGCATCTGATGTTGATCCATGTCTTAGACTACAAGAACTGGGGACCTGACAAGCCATACATTTAACGTAGGGATATCTGCTACTGACAGCACTAGAGAGATCTTAGGTGTCAGTGAAGGTTGTAGATGTTAGTGAAGATCTTAGATGTCAGTTAAGGTTGTAGGTGTCAGTGAAGATCTTAGATGTCAGTGAAGGTTGTAGGTGTCAGTGAATGTCTTAGATGTCAGTGAATGTCTTAGATGTCAGTGAATGTCTTAGATGTCAGTGAAGGTTGTAGGTGTCAGTGAAGGTTGTAGGTGTCAGTGAATGTCTTAGATGTCAGCGAATGTCTTAGATGTCAGTGAATGTCTTAGATGTCAGTGAAGGTTGTAGGTGTCAGTGAATGTCTTAGATGTCAGTGAATGTCTTAGATGTCAGTAAAGGTTGTAGATGTCAGTAAAAGTTGTGGGTGTCAGTGAATGTCTTAGATGTCAGTGAAGGTTGTAGATGTCAGTAAAAGTTGTGGGTGTCAGTGAATGTCTTAGATGTCAGTAAAGGTTGTAAGTGTCAGTGAAGGTCTTAGATGTTAGTAAAGGTTGTAGATGCCAGTGAAGGTCTGAAATGTCAGTGAATGTCTTAGATGTCAGTAAAGGTTGTAGATGTCAGTAAAGGTTGTAGGTGTCAGTGAAGGTCTTAGATGTCAGTAAAGGTTGTAGATGTCAGTAAAGTTTGTAGGTGTCAGTAAAGGTTGTAGATGTCAGTGAAGGTTGTAGATGTCAATGAAGGTCTTAGATGTCAGTAAAGGTCTTAGATGCCAGTAAAGGTTGTAGATGTCAGTAAAGGTTGTAGGTGTCAGTGAAGGTTGTAGGTGTCAGTGAATGTCTTAGATGTCAGTAAAGATTGTAGAGGTCAGTAAAGGTTGTAGATGTCAGTAAAGGTTGTAGATGCCAGTGAAAGTCTTAGATGTCAGTAAAGGTTGTAGGTGTCAGTGAATGTCTTAGACGTCAGTGAAGGTTGTAGGTGTCAATGATTGTCTTAGATGTCAGTAAAGGCTCAAGATGTCAATGAATGTCTTAGATGTCAGTGAATGTCTTTGATGTCAGTGAATGTCTTAGATGTCAATAAAGGTTGTAGGTGTCAGTGACTGTCTTAGATGTCAGTGAAGGTTGTAGATGCCAGTGAAGGTTGTAGATACCAGTGAAGGTCTTAGATGTCAGTAAAGGTTGTAGATGTCAGTAAAGTTTGTAGGTGTCAGTAAAGGTTGTAGATGTCAGTGAAGGTTGTAGATGTCAATGAAGGTCTTAGATGTCAGTAAAGGTCTTAGATGCCAGTAAAGGTTGTAGATGTCAGTAAAGGTTGTAGGTGTCAGTGAAGGTTGTAGGTGTCAGTGAATGTCTTAGATGTCAGTAAAGATTGTAGAGGTCAGTAAAGGTTGTAGATGTCAGTAAAGGTTGTAGATGCCAGTGAAAGTCTTAGATGTCAGTAAAGGTTGTAGATGTCAGTAAAGGTTGTAGGTGTCAATGAAGGTTGTAGGTGTCAGTGAATGTCTTAGATGTCAGTAAAGGTCTTAGATGCCAGTAAAGGTTGTAGATGTCAGTAAAGGTTGTAGGTGTCAGTGAAGGTCTTAGATGTCGGTGAAGGTTGTAGATGTCAGTAAAGGTTGTAGGTGTCAGTGAAGGTTGTAGGTGTCAGTGAAGGTCTTAGATGTCGGTGAAGGTTGTAGATGTCGGTGAAGGTTGTAGGTGTCAGTGAAGGTTGTAGATGTCAGTGAAGGTTGTAGGTATCAGTGAAGGTTGTGGGTGTCTGTGAAGGTTTTAGGAGTCAGTGAAGGTTGTAGATACAGTTAAGGTTTTGGACGGCATTTGAAGGTATTGATTGGCAATGAAGGTCTGGAATGTCTTGAATGTCTATGAATGTCTTGACGGGCAGTCAAAGCTGTGGTTAGCGGTGAATGTCTTGACTGGCAGTCAAAGCTGTGGTTAGCGGTGAATGTCTTGACGGGCATTTAAAGCTGTGGTTAGCGGTGAATGTCTTGACGGGCATTTAAAGCTGTGGTTAGCGGTGAATGTCTTGACTGGCAGCCAAAGCTGGGGTTAGCGGTGAATGTCTTGACGGGCAGCCAAAGCTGTGGTTAGCGGTGAATGTCTTGACGGGCATTTAAAGCTGTGGTTAGCGGTGAATGTCTTGACTGGCAGCCAAAGCTGTGGTTAGCGGTGAATGTCTTGACGGGCAGCCAAAGCTGTGGTTAGCGGTGAATGTCTTGACGGGCAGTCAAAGCTGTGGTTAGCGGTGAATGTCTTGACTGGCAGCCAAGAGGCAGTGGCTAGGGTGAATGTCTTGACTGGCAGTCAAGGTTGTGGTTAGCAATGAATGTCTTCACTGGCAGTCAGGATCGAGATAGGAGTTTAAGGTTTTAGTTAGCGGTGAGTGTCTTGGCTAACAAGCAAGGTTTTGGCTTGCAGTGATCTACTAACGGGATCGGCTGACTGGGTTGATGCATGTGATCGTATCCCAATTGCGTGGATCGATGTTCATGATGTCAATCATTGGATTGAATGGTCCAGATTCGATTATTTACAGACCACCGCCATATTGCTGAGTGCAGAATTAAACAACAAACAAACAAACAAAACCAAAATACCTTCTCCGATACCACGCCCCTATGTGAAGCAAGTACATGATGACAGTGCATGTCTCCTGAAAAATATGCATTTGTCGGAACGAGCACCAAACAGAAGGATTTGTAATCAGAAGCACCATGTTTTTCACGGCAATTCCTAAACCTTTGTATTCCCCTTGTGAGTCATGGTTAGAGCGAAATATGTTTGAATATATTAGTGCCCCACGTTGTAGCGTTGTATTATTTCCGATTCGTCTCGCGTGTAGTGAATGACAGGTTTAAGCCATTAGAGACCTTTTACCGGAAACTAACCGTCAGTTGTCAGCTAGGCCCGCAGTGTAGACAGTCGTGTAGACATGCAATATACATGTAATGTAGATAGCAAGACGTCACACTTGTACGGTTATCGGTGACTGACGGACTGACAACGATACACAATCTAACTACATGTAATGTACATAGCAAAATTTACAAGGCTGTCAGTGACCGATGAATACACAATCCAACTACATGTATTGTATACACAACAGCAAGATGTAACATTTGTACGGCTGTCATAGACCGATGGATACACAATCCAACTACGGGTATTGTACACACTGCAGCAAGATGTCACATTTGTGCGGTTGTCATTGACCGATGAATACACAATCCTACTACATGTATTGTACACACTACAGCAAGATGTCACATTTGTGCGGCTGTCATTGACCGATGAATACACAATCCTACTACATGTACTGTACACACAGCAGCAAGATGTCACATTTGTACGGTTGTCATTGAGCGATGAATATACAATCCTACTACATGCATTGTACACACTGCAGCAAGATGTCACATTTGTTCGGCTGACGGTGAGCGCTGAATACACAATCCTACTACATGTATTGTACACACTACAGCAAGATTTCACATTTGTGCGGCTGTCATTGACCGATGAATACACAATCCTACTACATGTACTGTACACACTGCAGCAAGATGTCACATTCGCGCGGTTGTCATTGACCGATGAATACACAATCCAACTACATGTATTGTACACACTGCAGCAAGATGTCACATTTGTGCGGCTGTCATTGACCGATGAATACACAATCCAACTACATGTCCTGTAACACTGCAGCAAGATGTCACATTTGTACGGTTGTCATTGAGCGATGAATACACAATGCTACTACATCTATTTTACACACTACAGTGAGATGTCACATTTGTGCGGTTGTCATTGACCGATGAATACACAATCCTACTACATGTACTGTACACACTGCAGCAAGATGTCATATTTGTACGGTTGTCATTGAGCGATGAATATATAATCCTACTACATGTATTGTATACACTACAGCAAGATGTCACATTTGTGCGGCTGTCATTGACCGATGAATACACAATCCAACTACATGTCCTGTAACACTGCAGCAAGATGTCACATTTGTACGGTTGTCATTGAGCGATGAATACACAATGCTACTACATCTATTTTACACACTACAGTGAGATGTCACATTTGTGCGGTTGTCATTGACCGATGAATACACAATCCTACTACATGTACTGTACACACTGCAGCAAGATGTCATATTTGTACGGTTGTCATTGAGCGATGAATATATAATCCTACTACATGTATTGTATACACTACAGCAAGATGTCACATTTGTGCGGCTGTCATTGACCGATGAATACACAATCCAACTACATGTCCTGTTACACTGCAGCAAGATGTCACATTTGTACGGTTGTCATTGAGCGATGAATACACAGTGCTACTACATCTATTTTACACACTACAGTGAGATGTCACATTTGTGCGGCTGTCATTGACCGATGAATACACAATCCTACTACATGTACTGTACACACTGCAGCAAGATGTCATATTTGTACGGTTGTCATTGAGCGATGAATATACAATCCAACTACATGTATTGTATACACTACAGCAAGATGTCACATTTGTACGGCTGTCATTTACCGATGAATACACAATCCTACTACATGTATTGTACACACTGGAGCAAGATGTCACATTTGTACGGTTGTCATTGACCGATGAATACACAATCCTACTACATGCATTGTACACACTGCAGCAAGATGTCACATTTGTGCGGCTGTCATTGACCGATGAATACACAATCCAACTACATGTCCTGTAACATTGCAGCAAGATGTCACATTTGTACGGTTGTCATTGAGCGATGAATACACAATGCTACTACATCTATTTTACACACTACAGTGAGATGTCACATTTGTGCGGTTGTCATTGACCGATGAATACACATTCCAACTACATGTATTGTACACACTACAGTAAGATGTCACATTTGTACGGTTGTCATTGAGCGATGAATATACAATCCTACTACATGTATTGTACGCACTACAGTAAGATGTCACATTTGTACGGCTGACGATGAGCAATGAATACACAATCCTACTTCATGTATTGTACACACTAAAGTAAGATGTCACATTTTTTCGGCTGACGGTGAGCGATGAATACACAATCCTACTAAACATATTGTACACACTAAAGTAAGATGTCACATTTGTTCGGCTGACGGCGAGCGATGAATACACAATATACCTTTGTGTATTTTACACACTACAGTGAGATGTCACATTTGTACGGTTGTCATTGACCGATGAATACACAATCCTACTACATGTATTATACACACAACAGCAAGATGTCACATTTGTGCGGTTGTTAGTGAGCGATGAATACACAATCCTACTACATGTATTATACACAAAACAGCAAGATTTCACATTTGGAAGGCTGTCAGTGACCGATAAATACACAATCGAACTACATGTATTGTACACACAACAGCAAGATGTCACATTTGTACGGCTAACGATGAGCAATGAATACACAATCCTACTACATGTATTGTACACACTACAGTAATATGTGACATTTGTACGGCTAACGATGAGCAATGAATACACAATCCTACTACATGACCATTGTGTATTGTCACATGTGTACGGCTGTCAGTGACCAACGTAAACACAATGTACCTTTATGTATTTTACACACTACAGTAAGATGTCACATTTGTACGGCTGTCGGTGACCAACGTATACAGAATGTACCTTTATGTATTTTACACACAACAGTAAGATGTCACATTTGTACGGCTGTCGGTGACCAACGTATACACAATGTACCTTTATGTATTTAACACACTGCAGTAAGATGCCACATTTGTACGGGTGTCAGTGACCAACGTATACACAATGTACTCTCATGTATTTTACACACTACAGTAAGATGTCACATTTGTACGGCTGTCATTGACGGATGAATACACAATCCAACTACATGTATTTTACACACTACAGTAAGATGTCACATTTGTACGGCTGTCATTGACGGATGAATACACAATCCAACTACATGTATCGGACACACTAAAGTAAGATGTCACATTTGTACGGCTGTCATTGACCGATGAATAAACAATCCATCTACATGTATTGTACACACTACAGTAAGATGTCACATTTGTACGGCTGTCGGTGACCAACGTATACACACTGTACCTTTATGTATTTTACACACTACAGTAAGATGTCACATTTGTACGGCTGTCAGTGACCAACGTATACACAACGTATCTACATATATTGGCCACACTACAGTAAGATGTCACATTTGTACGGCTGTCATTGACCGATGAATACACAATGTACCTTTATGTATTTTACACACTACAGTAAGATGTCACAGTTGTACGGCTGTCAGTGACCAACGTATACACAATGTACCTGTATGTATTTTACACACCGCAGTAAGATGTCACATTTGTACGGCTGTCGGTGACCAACGTATACACAATGTAGCTTTATGTATTTTACACACCGCAGTAAGATGTCACATTTGTACGGCTGTCAGTGACCAACGTATACACAATGTACATTTACGTATTTTACACACTACAGTAAGATGTCACATTTGTACGGCTGTCATTGACAGATGAATACACAATCCAACTACATGTATTGTACACACTACAGTAAGATGTCACATTTGTACGGCTGTCGGTGACCAACGTATACACAATGTACCTTTATGTATTTTACACACAACAGTAGGTGTCACATTTGTACGGCTGTTAGTGACCAACGTATACACAACGTACCTACATATATTAGACAAACTACAGTAAGATGTCACATTTGTACGGCTGTCATCGACGGATGAATACACAATCCAACTACATGTATTGTACATACTACAGTAAGATGTCACATTTGTACGGCTGTCGGTGACCAACGTGTACACAATGTACCTTTATGTATTTTACACACTACAGTAAGATGTCACATTTGTACGTATGTCAGTGACCAACGTATACACAACGTACCTACATATATTGGACACACTACAGTAAGATGTCACATTTGTACGGCTGTCATTGACCGATGAATGCACAATCCAACTACATGTATTGTACACACTACAGTAAGATGTCACATTTGTACGGCTGTCAGTGACCAACGTATACACAATGTAGCTTTATGTATTTTACACACTACAGTAAGATGTCACATTTGTACGGCTGTCGGTGACCAACGTATACAGAATGTTCCTTTATTTATTTTACACACTACAGTAAGATGTCACATTTGTACGGCTGTCAGTGACCAACGTATACACAATATACCTTTATGTATTTTACACACTACAGTAAGATGTCACATTTGTACGGCTGTCGGTGACCAACGTATACACAATGTACCTTTATGTATTTTACACACTACAGTAAGATGTCACATTTGTACGGCTGTCGGTGACCAACGTATACACAATGTACCTTTATGTATTTTACACACCGCAGTAAGATGTCACATTTGTACGGCTGTCGGTGACCAACGTTTACACAATATACCTTTATGTATTTTACACACTACAGTAAGATGTCACATTTGTACGGCTGTCGGTGACCAACGTATACACAATGTAGCTTTATGTATTTAACACACTACAGTAAGATGTCACATTTGTACGGCTGTCGGTGACCAACGTATACAGCATGTACCTTAATGTATTTAACACACTACAGTAAGATGTCACATTTGTACGTCTGTCAGTGGCCAACGTATACACAATGTACCTACATGTATTGTACAAAGCACGATGTCATAAGGATTATATAACTTTTATTAAGTGGTCGTCTTATGTATTCGCCATCCTCTAATGTTTTCTTAGTCGAACATATGAGGCACTGATAAATTACTGAATTATTATCAAAAAAAGCTTTTATTTAATTAATTATTTTCGATACAAAGTGGTGTTGAATGATACACCTCAAACACATGTCATACACAAGTTCGAAAGAAGACAACATTGTTCGTTTGCCTCCGCTGGTGCTAAAGTCTTTCACAATGAGGGCTACGTGTTTCGAACGCACGGTTGACTTGGGGCGTATATTAAACCGCCGAAGATGCGTGGAATTAGCCACCGCGACCGCAGAAGTTAACTCAATTTAGAGGACTAAAGATAATCTGTTTGATGGCGCAGACATTTCCTTGTATAAAAAATTCATCATCTTTTGTGTATTCATCACATTTTCTGTTTGATGTTACTACGAAGTAAATATTATTGAATCTTCCCAAGCAAGCCCACACAGCCTCGCCATGCCATAGATCATATTTGCTCTGGAAACACTGACCACGTACCGAAAAAGACTTTTAACTAAATATACGCGACTAAAGGCATACAGTCCGTGGCTAACGATCGTTCAAAATGTCGAGAACAATTGGATTTGGAGTTAAGCACTGCATCGATCAATAGTGGCGCATGTGGCGTATCCGGCCTTCAGTGGGAGAAGAATTAATTAACAAAGCAAATTATTGCGAAGTCGGTAATTGGTTTAGATGAAATGGGCGAGATTTCCTTAACGCCCATCTTCGTACTGTCTCAAAACATATTTCACAGATTGATTTATTGAAATATATTGATATATTTTAATAGCCGTGACACGTGCTACAAATTACCAGTGTTTGTAGATATACATTGAATTAATGTGAAATGTTTAATGATGAGGCAGGTGTATATAAGAGTCTAAAGTTTTACGCCGTTTTTTGAAACATTCCAGCAATATCACGACAAGATGAGGGTGTCGGGGAGCGGGCCCCGGAAATGGGGTTTGTGTGGAATCTCGAACCCGAATCGGTTTGGCGTGTCCATCTACCCAAGATGTATTTAACAGTGTGGGTTGTCAATTATGTATATAATAGCATGGGTTTATCAGTGATATATATTATATATATATATATATAAATGTGGGTTATCAGTGATGTACAGATAGATAGAAATATCATCTGATGAAGGGTTACATTGATAATAGATAATATGGTATTTTATAAATGCATATATAACAGGGGATATGTTGTATGTACAGGTAGTTTCACATCGTTATCATATTAGGTTACTGAAGAAGTTTTTCCACATTTTAAAAGTGACATATATGTAAATGCGAGTTATCAGTGATACAAGAATGTTGGTTATCAGTCATGAAATAAGAGAATTTGTTTCCAATAATGTATAAAACAGTGTGGGTTACCGGTGATGTATAAAACAGTGTGGGTTACCAGTGATGTATAAAACAGCGTGGGTTACCGGTGATGTATAAAACAGTGTGGGTTACCGGTGATTTATAAAACAGTGTGGGTTACCGGTGATGTATAAAACAGCGTGGGTTACAGGTGATGTATAAAACAGTGTGGGTTAGCGGTGATGTATAAAAAAGTGTGGGTTAGCGGTGATGTATAAAACAGTGTGGGTTACCGGTGATGTATAAAACAGTGTGGGTTACCGGTGATGTATAAAACAGTGTGGGTTACCGGTGATGTATAAAACAGTGTGGGTTACCGATGATGTATAAAACAGTGTGGGTTACCGGTGATGTATAAAACAGTGTGGGTTACCGGTGATGTATAAAACAGTGTGGGTTACAGGTGATGTATAAAACAGTGTGGGTTACCGGTGATGTATGCAACAGTGTGGGTTACCGGTGATGTATAAAACAGTGTGGGTTACCGGTGGTGTATAAAAAAGTGTGGGTTACCGGTGATGTATAAAACAGAATTCGTAACCGGTGATGTATGAAACAGTGTGGGTTACCGATGATGTATAAAACAGTGTGGGTTACCGGTGATGTATGAAACAGTGTGGGTTACCGGTGATGTATAAAACAGTGTAGGTTACCGGTGATGTGTAAAACAGTGTGGGTTATCGGTGATGTATGAAACAGTGTGGGTTACCGGGGATGTATAAAACAGTGTGGGTTACCGGTGATGTATAAAACAGCGTGGGTTACCGGTGATGTATAAAACAGTGTGGGTTACCGGTGATGTATAAAACAGTGTGGGTTACCGGTGATGTATAAAACAGCGTGGGTTACAGGTGATGTATAAAACAGTATGGGTTAGCGGTGATCTATAAAAAAGTGTGGGTTACCGGTGATGTATAAAACAGTGTGGGTTACCGGTGATGTATAAAACAGTGTGGGTTACCGGTGATGTATAAAACAGTGTGGGTTACCGGTGATGTATAAAACAGTGTGGGTTACCGATGATGTATAAAACAGTGTGGGTTACCGGTGATGTATAAAAAAGTGTGGGTTACCGGTGATGTATAAAACAGTGTGGGTTACCGGTGATGTATAAAACAGTGTGGGTTACCGGTGATATATTCAACAGTGTGGGTTACCGGTGATGTATAAAACAGTGTGGGTTACCGGTGATGTATAAAACAGAATTCGTAACCGGTGATGTATGAAACAGTGTGGGTTACCGGTGATGTATAAAACAGTGTGGGTTACCGGTGATGTATGAAACAGCGTGGGTTACCGGTGATGTATAAAACAGTGTAGGTTACCGGTGATGTGTAAAACAGTATGGGTTACCGGTGATGTATGAAACAGTGTGGGTTACCGGTGATGTATAAAACAGAGTGGGTTACCGGTGATGTATGAAACAGTGTGGGTTACCGGTGATGTATAAAACAGAGTGGGTTACCGGTGATGAATGAAACAGTGTGGATTACCAGTGATGTATAAAACAGCGTGGGTTACCGGTGATGTATAAAACAGTGTGGGTTACCGGTGATGTATAAAACAGTGTGGGTTACCAGTGATGTATAAAACAGTGTGGGTTACCAGTGATGTATAAAACAGTGTGGATTACCGGTGATGTATGAAACAGTGTGGGTTACCGGTGATGTATAAAACAGTGTGGGTTAACGGTGATAAATGAAACAGTGTGGATTACCGTTGATGTATAAAACAGCGTGAGTTACCGGTGATGTATAAAACAGTGTGGGTTACCGGTGATGTATAAAACAGTGTGGGTTACCGGTGATGAATGAAACAGTGTGGGTTACCGGTGATGTATGAAACAGTGTGGGTTACCGGTGATGAATGAAACAGTGTGGGTTACCGGTGATGTATGAAACAGTGTGGGTTACCGGTGATGTATAAAACAGTGTGGATTACCGGAGATTTATAAAGCAATGAGGGTTACCGGTGTGTATAAAACAGTGAGGGTTACCGGTGATTTATAAAGCAATGTGGGTTACCGGTGATTTATAAAACAGTCTGGGTTACCGGTGATGTATAAAACAGTGTGGGTTAACAGTGGTGTATAAAAAAGTGTGGGTTACCAGTGATGTATAAAACAGTGTGGGTTACCGGTGGTGTATAAAACAGTGTGGGTTACCAGTGATGTATAAAATAGTGTGGGTTACCGGTGATGTATAAAACAGTGTGGGTTACCGGTGGTGTATAATGAGTGAGTGAGTGAGTATGGTTTTACGCCGCTTTTAGCAATATTCCAGCAATATCGCGGCGGGGGACACCAGAAATTGGCTTCACACATTGTACCCATGTCGGGAATCGAACCCGGGTCTTCGGCGTGACGAGCGAACGCTTTAACCACTAGGCTACCCGACCGCCCCGGTGGTGTATAAAACAGTGTGGGTTACCAGTGATGTATAAAACAGCATGGATTACCGGTGATGTATGAAACAGTGTGGGTTACCGATGATGTATAAAACAGTGTGGGTTACCGGTGATGTATACAACAGTGTGGGTTACCGGTGATGTATAAAACAGTGTGGATTACCGGTGATGTATGAAACAGTGTGGGTTACCGGTGATGTATAAAACAGTGTGGGTTACCGGTGATAAATGAAACAGTGTGGGTTACCAGTGATGTATAAAACAGTGTGGGTTACCGGTGGTGTATAAAACAGTGTGGGTTACCAGTGATGTATAAAACAGTGTGGGTTACCGGTGATGTATATAACAGTGTGGGTTACCGGTGGTGTATAAAACAGTGTGGGTTACCAGTGATGTATAAAACAGCATGGATTACCGGTGATGTATGAAACAGCGTGGGTTACCGGTGATGAATGAAACAGTGTGGGTTACCGGTGATGAATGAAACAGTGTGGGTTACCGGTGATGTATAAAACAGTGTGGGTTACCGGTGATGTATAAAACAGTGAGGGTTACCAGTGATTTATAAAGCAGTGTTGGTTACCGGTGGTGTATAAAACAGTCTGGGTTACTGGTGATGTATAAAACAGTGTGGATTACCGGTGATGTATGAAAGGCTACCACTACCCCCACAAACATCACTACCGCCACAAAGGCTACCACTGCCCCCACAAACACCATCTCCACCACAAAGGCTACCACTACCACCACAGAGGCTACCACTACCCCCACAAACATCACTTCCACCACAAAGGCTACCACTGCCCCCACAAACATCACTTCCACCACAAAGGCTACCACTACCCCCACAAACACCATCTCCACCACAAAGGCTACCACTACCCCCACAGACATCACTTCCACCACAAAGGCTACCACTACCCCCACAAACACCATCTCCACCACAAAGGCTACCACTACCCCCACAAACATCACTTCCACCACAAAGGCTACCACTACCCCCACGAACATCACTACCGCCACAAAGGCTGCTTCTACCCCCACGAACATCACTACCACCACAAAGGCTACCACTACCCCCAGAAAGGCTACCACTACCACCACAAAGGCTGCCACTACCCCCACAGACATCACTTCCACCACAAAGGCTACCACTACCCCCACAAATACCATCTCCACCACAAAGGCTACCACTACCCCCACAAACATCACTTCCACCACAAAGGCTACCACTACCCCCACGAACATCACTACCACCACAAAGGCTGCCACTACCACCACAAAGGCTACCACTGCCTCCACAAACATCACTACCACCGAAAAGGCTACCGCTGCCCCCACAAACATCACTACCACCACAAAGGCTACCACTACCCCCACAAACATCACTACCACCACAAAGGCTGCCACTGCCCCCACAAACATCACTACCACCACAAAGGCTGCCACTACCCCCACGAACATCACTACCACCACAAAGGCTACCACTACCTCACAAAGGCTACCACTGTCACCACAAAGGCTACCACTACCCACAGAAAGGCTATCACTGCCACCACAAAGGCTACCACTGCCCGTCCCACTATAGTTTCAGTGTATCAAAGTGTACTCCCTTGTCCTGTCCAGCCGCGGTATTCAATAAGCTGGCCGTGAGTGATAGTGAGACGGAGGAATCAGGGAGACTGCCGTCGCACACAGACACTTATATCAACATTAAGTATAACACTCCTCCGCTGTCTTCTGCAATTACAGGGACTGCCGTGGTGCTAACATCAACGTATGTGTCTGGGCGAGATACCACAACCTTACCTATTTGGCTTTATTTACCGACAGACAATTGGTAAACTGTAATGTTAATGAAGTAAGAGCGGGCCTATATGATATATTTCACTTACAGAAATGGATACTTGGGTCTTTCTATAATAATACAGGCAAGCTGGACGTCGATGTACTGGACGACCACAGTGAGAAGGTGGTCACGCGTTGACGGCTCATGGCACTGTTTGACCGAACGACTGCTGGCACATTTGGACATCCAGTGGTGTTTAGGATGCGTAGATCGTAGGGTATTGTGTAATAGTCATACGAGTTGATGGAACTCGAATAAAAGATTTGCCATTTTTTTGGTACCAATATGGTAAGTCTCATTGGTTTCGGAGATGCTATCTATGTAGACATAGAGCCATGCAACGAGGTGGAAAGCCATGCTACGGGCTGTCTAGCCATGCAACAGGGTATGGAACCGGGGTATGGAACAGGGGTATGGAACCAGGGTATGGAACCGGAGTATGGAACCGGGTTACGTGATATCGAGCCTGGCTACAGGATATGGATCCATATTACGATATGCAACGAGGTAACGGGATATGGGTCTCTGTTATGATATGGAACCAGGTAACACGGTATGAGTGAGTTTGGTTTTACACCGCTTTTATCAATATTCCAGCCATTTCATGGCGGGGGACACCAGAAATGGGGTTCACGCATTGTACCCCTGTGCGGAATCAAACTCGGGTCCTTGGCGTGACGAACAAACGCTTTAAAAGTTACAAAGTTACAGGGTATGGAGACAAGTTACGGGGTATGGAGTCAGGTTAGAGGGTATGGAGTCAGGTTAGAGGGTATGGACTCAGGTTACAGGGTATGGAGACAAGTTACGGGGAATGGAGGCAGGTTAGGAGGTATGGAGGCAGGTTAGGAGGTATGGAGTCAGGTTACAGGGTATGGAGGCAGGTTACAGGGTATGGAGTCAGATTACATGGTATGGAGTCAGGTTACATGGTATGGAGTCACGTTAACGGGGTATGGAGTCAAGTTACGGGGTATGGAGGCAGGTTATGAGGTATGGAGGCAGGTTATGAGGTATTGAGGCAGGTTACAGGGTATGGAGTCAGGTTACAGGGTATGGAGGCAGGTTAGGAGGTATTGAGGCAGGTTAGGAGGTATTGAGGCAGGTTACAGGGTATGGAGACAGGTTACAGGGTATGGAGTCAGATTACATGGTATGGTGTCACGTTAACGGGGTATGGAGTCAGGTTAGAGGGTATGGAGTCAGGTTACAGGGTATGGAGGCAGGTTACAGGGTATGGAGGCAGGTTACAGGGTATGGAGGCAGGTTACAGGGTATGGAGTCAGATTACAGGGTATGGAGTCAGATTACATGGTATGGAGTCACGTTAACGGGGTATGGAGTCAGGTTACAGGGTATGGAGGCAGGTTATGAGGTATGGAGGCAGGTTATGAGGTATGGAGACAGGTTACAGGGTATGGAGTCAGATTACATGGTATGGAGTCACGTTAACGGGGTATGGAGTCAGGTTACAGGGTATGGAGGCAGGTTACATGGTATGGAGTCAGGTTAACGGGGTATGGAGGCAGGTTAGGAGGTATGGAGGCAGGTTAGGAGGTATGGAGACAGGTTACAGGGTATGGAGTCAGATTACAGGGTATGGAGTCACGTTAACCGGGTATGGAGGCAGGTTACGGGGTATGGAGTCACGTTAACGGGGTATGGAGTCAGGTTATGAGGTATTGAGTCAGGTTAGGAGGTATGGAGGCAGGTTACAGGGTTTGGAGTCAGGTTACATGGTATGGAGTCACGTTAACGGGGTATGGAGTCAGGTTACGGGATATGGAGTCACGTTAACGGGGTATGGAGTCAGGTTACGGGATATGGAGTCAGGTTACAGGGTATGGAGTCAGGTTATAGGGTATGGAGTCACGTTAACGGGGTATGAAGTCAGGTTAGGGGGTATGGACTCAGGTTACGGGGTATGGAGTCAGGTTAACAGGGTATGGAGTCAGCTTAGGGGGTATGGATTCAGGTTACGGGGTATGGAGTCAGGTTACGGGGTATGGAGTCAGGTTACAGGGTACGGAGTCACGTTAACGGGGTATGGAGTCAGGTTAGGGAGTATGGACTCACGTTACGGGGTATGGAGTCACGTTAACGGGGTATGGAGTCAGGTTACGGGGTATGGAGGCAGGTTATGAGGTATGGAGGCAGGTTATGAGGTATGGAGGCAGGTTATGAGGTATGGAGTCACGTTATGAGGTATGGAGTCAGGTTACGGGATATGGAGGCAGGTTACGGGGTATGGAGACAAGTTACGGGGAATGGAGGCAGGTTAGGAGGTATGGAGGCAGGTTAGGAGGTATGGAGTCAGGTTACAGGGTATGGAGGCAGGTTACAGGGTATGGAGTCAGATTACATGGTATGGAGTCAGGTTACATGGTATGGAGTCACGTTAACGGGGTATGGAGTCAAGTTACGGGGTATGGAGGCAGGTTATGAGGTATGGAGGCAGGTTATGAGGTATTGAGGCAGGTTACAGGGTATGGAGTCAGGTTACAGGGTATGGAGGCAGGTTAGGAGGTATTGAGGCAGGTTAGGAGGTATTGAGGCAGGTTACAGGGTATGGAGACAGGTTACAGGGTATGGAGTCAGATTACATGGTATGGTGTCACGTTAACGGGGTATGGAGTCAGGTTAGAGGGTATGGAGTCAGGTTACAGGGTATGGAGGCAGGTTACAGGGTATGGAGGCAGGTTACAGGGTATGGAGGCAGGTTACAGGGTATGGAGTCAGATTACAGGGTATGGAGTCAGATTACATGGTATGGAGTCACGTTAACGGGGTATGGAGTCAGGTTACAGGGTATGGAGGCAGGTTATGAGGTATGGAGGCAGGTTATGAGGTATGGAGACAGGTTACAGGGTATGGAGTCAGATTACATGGTATGGAGTCACGTTAACGGGGTATGGAGTCAGGTTACAGGGTATGGAGGCAGGTTACATGGTATGGAGTCAGGTTAACGGGGTATGGAGGCAGGTTAGGAGGTATGGAGGCAGGTTAGGAGGTATGGAGACAGGTTACAGGGTATGGAGTCAGATTACAGGGTATGGAGTCACGTTAACCGGGTATGGAGGCAGGTTACGGGGTATGGAGTCACGTTAACGGGGTATGGAGTCAGGTTATGAGGTATTGAGTCAGGTTAGGAGGTATGGAGGCAGGTTACAGGGTTTGGAGTCAGGTTACATGGTATGGAGTCACGTTAACGGGGTATGGAGTCAGGTTACGGGATATGGAGTCACGTTAACGGGGTATGGAGTCAGGTTACGGGATATGGAGTCAGGTTACAGGGTATGGAGTCAGGTTATAGGGTATGGAGTCACGTTAACGGGGTATGAAGTCAGGTTAGGGGGTATGGACTCAGGTTACGGGGTATGGAGTCAGGTTAACAGGGTATGGAGTCAGCTTAGGGGGTATGGATTCAGGTTACGGGGTATGGAGTCAGGTTACGGGGTATGGAGTCAGGTTACAGGGTACGGAGTCACGTTAACGGGGTATGGAGTCAGGTTAGGGAGTATGGACTCACGTTACGGGGTATGGAGTCACGTTAACGGGGTATGGAGTCAGGTTACGGGGTATGGAGGCAGGTTATGAGGTATGGAGGCAGGTTATGAGGTATGGAGGCAGGTTATGAGGTATGGAGTCACGTTATGAGGTATGGAGTCAGGTTACGGGATATGGAGGCAGGTTACGGGGTATGGAGTCAGGTTACGGGGTATGGAGGCAGGTTATGAGGTATGGAGGCAGGTTATGAGGTATGGAGGCAGGTTATGAGGTATGGAGTCACGTTATGAGGTATGGAGTCAGGTTACGGGGTATGGAGGCAGGTTACAGGGTATGGAGTCAGATTACATGGTATGGAGTCAGGTTACATGGTATGGAGTCACGTTAACGGGGTATGGAGTCAAGTTACGGGGTATGGAGGCAGGTTATGAGGTATGGAGGCAGGTTATGAGGTATTGAGGCAGGTTACAGGGTATGGAGTCAGGTTACAGGGTATGGAGGCAGGTTAGGAGGTATTGAGGCAGGTTAGGAGGTATTGAGGCAGGTTACAGGGTATGGAGACAGGTTACAGGGTATGGAGTCAGATTACATGGTATGGTGTCACGTTAACGGGGTATGGAGTCAGGTTAGAGGGTATGGAGTCAGGTTACAGGGTATGGAGGCAGGTTACAGGGTATGGAGGCAGGTTACAGGGTATGGAGGCAGGTTACAGGGTATGGAGTCAGATTACAGGGTATGGAGTCAGATTACATGGTATGGAGTCACGTTAACGGGGTATGGAGTCAGGTTACAGGGTATGGAGGCAGGTTATGAGGTATGGAGGCAGGTTATGAGGTATGGAGACAGGTTACAGGGTATGGAGTCAGATTACATGGTATGGAGTCACGTTAACGGGGTATGGAGTCAGGTTACAGGGTATGGAGGCAGGTTACATGGTATGGAGTCAGGTTAACGGGGTATGGAGGCAGGTTAGGAGGTATGGAGGCAGGTTAGGAGGTATGGAGACAGGTTACAGGGTATGGAGTCAGATTACAGGGTATGGAGTCACGTTAACCGGGTATGGAGGCAGGTTACGGGGTATGGAGTCACGTTAACGGGGTATGGAGTCAGGTTATGAGGTATTGAGTCAGGTTAGGAGGTATGGAGGCAGGTTACAGGGTTTGGAGTCAGGTTACATGGTATGGAGTCACGTTAACGGGGTATGGAGTCAGGTTACGGGATATGGAGTCACGTTAACGGGGTATGGAGTCAGGTTACGGGATATGGAGTCAGGTTACAGGGTATGGAGTCAGGTTATAGGGTATGGAGTCACGTTAACGGGGTATGAAGTCAGGTTAGGGGGTATGGACTCAGGTTACGGGGTATGGAGTCAGGTTAACAGGGTATGGAGTCAGCTTAGGGGGTATGGATTCAGGTTACGGGGTATGGAGTCAGGTTACGGGGTATGGAGTCAGGTTACAGGGTACGGAGTCACGTTAACGGGGTATGGAGTCAGGTTAGGGAGTATGGACTCACGTTACGGGGTATGGAGTCACGTTAACGGGGTATGGAGTCAGGTTACGGGGTATGGAGGCAGGTTATGAGGTATGGAGGCAGGTTATGAGGTATGGAGGCAGGTTATGAGGTATGGAGTCACGTTATGAGGTATGGAGTCAGGTTACGGGATATGGAGGCAGGTTACGGGGTATGGAGTCAGGTTACGGGGTATGGAGGCAGGTTATGAGGTATGGAGGCAGGTTATGAGGTATGGAGGCAGGTTATGAGGTATGGAGTCACGTTATGAGGTATGGAGTCAGGTTACGGGGTATGGAGGCAGGTTACAGGGTATGGAGACAAGTTACGGGGTATGGCGTCAGGTTAGAGGGTATGGAGTCAGGTTAGAGGGTATGGGGACAAGTTACGGGGTATGGAGGCAGGTTATGAGGTATGGAGGCAGGTTATGAGGTATGGAGTCAGGTTACAGGGTATGGAGTCAGGTTACAGGGTATGGAGGCAGGTTAGGAGGTATGGAGGCAGGTTAGGAGGTATTGAGGCAGGTTACAGGGTATGGAGACAGGTTACAGGGTATGGAGTCAGATTACATTGTATGGAGTCACGTTAACGGGGTATGGAGTCAGGTTACGGGGTATGGAGGCAGGTTATGAGGTATGGAGGCAGGTTATGAGGTATGGAGGCAGGTTACAGGGTATGGAGTCACGTTAACGGGGTATGGAGTCAGGTTAAGGGTATGGAGGCAGGTTATGAGGTATGGAGTCAGGTTACAGGGTATGGAGTCAGATTACATGGTATGGAGTCACGTTAACGGGGTATGGAGTCAGGTTACAGGGTATGGAGTCACGTTAACGGGGTATGGAGTCAGGTTACGGGGTATGGAGGCAGGTTATGAGGTATGGAGGCAGGTTATGAGGTATGGAGGCAGGTTATGAGGTATGGAGGCAGGTTATGAGGTATGGAGGCAGGTTACAGGGTATGGAGTCAGATTACATGGTATGGAGTCACGTTAACGGGGTATGGAGTCAGGTTACAGGGTATGGAGGCAGGTTATGAGGTATGGAGGCAGGTTATGAGGTATTGAGGCAGGTTACAGGGTATGGAGTCAGGTTAGAGGGTATGGAGGCAGGTTAGGAGGTATGGAGTCAGGTTAGGAGGTATGGAGGCAGGTTAGGAGGTATGGAGACAGGTTACAGGGTATGGAGACAGGTTACATGGTATGGAGACAGGTTACAGGGTATGGAGTCAGATTACATGGTATGGAGTCACGTTAACGGGGTATGGAGTCAGGTTACGGAGTATGGAGTCAGGTTAGGAGGTATGGAGTCACGTTAACGGTGGGTATGGAGACAGGTTACAGGGTATGGAGACCGGTTACATGGTATGGAGACAGGTTACAGGGTTTGGAGTCAGGTTACATGGTATGGAGTCACGTTAACGGGGTATGGAGTCAGGTTACGGGATATGGAGTCAGGTTACATGGTATGGAGACAGGTTACAGGGTATGGAGTCACGTTAACGGGGTATGGAGTCACGTTAACGGGGTATGGAGACAGGTTACAGGGTATGGAGACAGGTTACATGGTATGGAGGCAGGTTACAGGGTTTGGAGTCAGGTTACATGGTATGGAGTCACGTTAACGGGGTATGGAGTCAGGTTACGGGATATGGAGTCACGTTAACGGGGTATGGAGTCAGGTTACGGGATATGGAGTCAGGTTACAGGGTATGGAGTCGGGTTACAGGGTATGGAGGCAGGTTAGGGGGTATGGAGTCCTGTTAGGTGATATGGAGTCAGGTTAGCGGGTATGGAGTCAGGTTACGGGGTATGGAGTCAGGTTAACGGGGTATGGAGTCAGGTTAGGGGGTATGGATTCAGGTTACGGGGTATGGAGTCAGGTTACGGGGTATGGAGTCAGGTTAGGGGGTATGGAGTCACGTTAACGGGGTATGGAGTCAGGTTAGGGAGTATGGACTCACGTTACGGGGTATGGAGTCAGGTTACAGGGTATGGAGGCAGGTTATGAGGTATGGAGGCAGGTTATGAGGTATGGAGGCAGGTTATGAGGTATGGAGTCAGGTTACAGGGTATGGAGTCAGATTACATGGTATGGAGTCACGTTAACGGGGTATGGAGTCAGGTTACGGGGTATGGAGTCAGGTTATGAGGTATGGAGGCAGGTTATGAGGTATGGAGGCAGGTTACAGGGTATGGAGTCAGATTACATGGTATGGAGTCACGTTAACGGGGTATGGAGGCAGGTTATGAGGTATGGAGGCAGGTTATGAGGTATGGAGGCAGGTTATGAGGTATGGAGGCAGGTTACAGGGTATGGAGTCACGTTAACGGGGTATGGAACCAGGTAACACGGTATGAGTGAGTTTGGTTTTACGCCGCTTTTATCAATATTCCAGCCATTTCATGGCGGGGGACACCAGAAATGGGGTTCACGCATTGTACCCCTCTGCGGAATCAAACTCGGGTCCTTGGCGTGACGAACAAACGCTTTAAAAGTTACAAAGTTACAGGGTATGGAGACAAGTTACGGGGTATGGAGTCAGGTTAGAGGGTATGGAGTCAGGTTAGAGGGTATGGACTCAGGTTACAGGGTATGGAGACAAGTTACGGGGAATGGAGGCAGGTTAGGAGGTATGGAGGCAGGTTAGGAGGTATGGAGTCAGGTTACAGGGTATGGAGGCAGGTTACAGGGTATGGAGTCAGATTACATGGTATGGAGTCAGGTTACATGGTATGGAGTCACGTTAACGGGGTATGGAGTCAAGTTACGGGGTATGGAGGCAGGTTACAGGGTATGGAGACAAGTTACGGGGTATGGCGTCAGGTTAGAGGGTATGGAGTCAGGTTAGAGGGTATGGAGACAAGTTACGGGGTATGGAGGCAGGTTATGAGGTATGGAGGCAGGTTATGAGGTATGGAGGCAGGTTACAGGGTATGGAGTCAGATTACATGGTATGGAGTCACGTTAACGGGGTATGGAGTCAGGTTACGGGGTATGGAGGCAGGTTATGAGGTATGGAGGCAGGTTACAGGGTATGGAGACAGGTTACAGGGTATGGAGTCAGATTACATGGTATGGTGTCACGTTAACGGGGTATGGAGTCAGGTTACGGGGTATGGAGGCAGGTTATGAGGTATGGAGGCAGGTTACAGGGTATGGAGTCAGGTTACGGGGTATGGAGTCACGTTAACGGGGTATGGAGGCAGGTTAGGAGGTATGGAGTCAGGTTACAGGGTATGGAGTCAGGTTATGAGGTATGGAGGCAGGTTATGAGGTATGGAGGCAGGTTACAGGGTATGGAGTCAGATTACAGGGTATGGAGTCACGTTAACGGGGTATGGAGTCAGGTTACAGGGTATGGAGTCACGTTAACGGGGTATGGAGGCAGGTTACAGGGTATGGAGTCAGGTTACAGGGTATGGAGGCAGGTTAGGAGGTATGGAGTCAGGTTAGGAAGTATGGAGGCAGGTTAGGAGGTATGGAGGCAGGTTACAGGGTATGGAGTCAGGTTAGAGGGTATGGAGTCACGTTAACGGGGTATGGAGTCAGGTTACAGGGTATGGAGTCAGGTTATGAGGTATGGAGGCAGGTTATGAGGTATGGAGGCAGGTTACAGGGTATGGAGTCAGGTTACAGGGTATGGAGTCACGTTAACGGGGTATGGAGTCACGTTAACGGGGTATGGAGACAGGTTACAGGGTATGGAGACAGGTTACATGGTATGGAGGCAGGTTACAGGGTTTGGAGTCAGGTTACATGGTATGGAGTCACGTTAACGGGGTATGGAGTCAGGTTACGGGATATGGAGTCACGTTAACGGGGTATGGAGTCAGGTTACGGGATATGGAGTCAGGTTACAGGGTATGGAGTCGGGTTACAGGGTATGGAGGCAGGTTAGGGGGTATGGAGTCCTGTTAGGTGATATGGAGTCAGGTTAGCGGGTATGGAGTCAGGTTATAGGGTATGGAGTCACGTTAACGGGGTATGAAGTCAGGTTAGGGGGTATGGACTCAGGTTACGGGGTATGGAGTCAGGTTAACGGGGTATGGAGTCAGGTTAGGGGGTATGGATTCAGGTTACGGGGTATGGAGTCAGGTTACGGGGTATGGAGTCAGGTTAGGGGGTATGGAGTCACGTTAACGGGGTATGGAGTCAGGTTAGGGAGTATGGACTCACGTTACGGGGTATGGAGTCAGGTTACAGGGTATGGAGGCAGGTTATGAGGTATGGAGGCAGGTTATGAGGTATGGAGGCAGGTTATGAGGTATGGAGTCAGGTTACAGGGTATGGAGTCAGATTACATGGTATGGAGTCACGTTAACGGGGTATGGAGTCAGGTTACG
This sequence comes from Haliotis rufescens, assembly GCF_023055435.1. Taxonomy (NCBI): domain Eukaryota; kingdom Metazoa; phylum Mollusca; class Gastropoda; order Lepetellida; family Haliotidae; genus Haliotis; species Haliotis rufescens. Next base: position 45,307,158 of record NW_025964001.1, on the reverse strand, counting down.
GGGTATGGAGTCAGGTTATGAGGTATGGAGGCAGGTTATGAGGTATGGAGGCAGGTTATGAGGTATGGAGGCAGGTTACAGGGTATGGAGTCAGATTACATGGTATGGAGTCACGTTAACGGGGTATGGAGGCAGGTTATGAGGTATGGAGGCAGGTTATGAGGTATGGAGGCAGGTTATGAGGTATGGAGGCAGGTTACAGGGTATGGAGTCACGTTAACGGGGTATGGAACCAGGTAACACGGTATGAGTGAGTTTGGTTTTACGCCGCTTTTATCAATATTCCAGCCATTTCATGGCGGGGGACACCAGAAATGGGGTTCACGCATTGTACCCCTCTGCGGAATCAAACTCGGGTCCTTGGCGTGACGAACAAACGCTTTAAAAGTTACAAAGTTACAGGGTATGGAGACAAGTTACGGGGTATGGAGTCAGGTTAGAGGGTATGGAGTCAGGTTAGAGGGTATGGACTCAGGTTACAGGGTATGGAGACAAGTTACGGGGAATGGAGGCAGGTTAGGAGGTATGGAGGCAGGTTAGGAGGTATGGAGTCAGGTTACAGGGTATGGAGGCAGGTTACAGGGTATGGAGTCAGATTACATGGTATGGAGTCAGGTTACATGGTATGGAGTCACGTTAACGGGGTATGGAGTCAAGTTACGGGGTATGGAGGCAGGTTACAGGGTATGGAGACAAGTTACGGGGTATGGCGTCAGGTTAGAGGGTATGGAGTCAGGTTAGAGGGTATGGAGACAAGTTACGGGGTATGGAGGCAGGTTATGAGGTATGGAGGCAGGTTATGAGGTATGGAGGCAGGTTACAGGGTATGGAGTCAGATTACATGGTATGGAGTCACGTTAACGGGGTATGGAGTCAGGTTACGGGGTATGGAGGCAGGTTATGAGGTATGGAGGCAGGTTACAGGGTATGGAGACAGGTTACAGGGTATGGAGTCAGATTACATGGTATGGTGTCACGTTAACGGGGTATGGAGTCAGGTTACGGGGTATGGAGGCAGGTTATGAGGTATGGAGGCAGGTTACAGGGTATGGAGTCAGGTTACGGGGTATGGAGTCACGTTAACGGGGTATGGAGGCAGGTTAGGAGGTATGGAGTCAGGTTACAGGGTATGGAGTCAGGTTATGAGGTATGGAGGCAGGTTATGAGGTATGGAGGCAGGTTACAGGGTATGGAGTCAGATTACAGGGTATGGAGTCACGTTAACGGGGTATGGAGTCAGGTTACAGGGTATGGAGTCACGTTAACGGGGTATGGAGGCAGGTTACAGGGTATGGAGTCAGGTTACAGGGTATGGAGGCAGGTTAGGAGGTATGGAGTCAGGTTAGGAAGTATGGAGGCAGGTTAGGAGGTATGGAGGCAGGTTACAGGGTATGGAGTCAGGTTAGAGGGTATGGAGTCACGTTAACGGGGTATGGAGTCAGGTTACAGGGTATGGAGTCAGGTTATGAGGTATGGAGGCAGGTTATGAGGTATGGAGGCAGGTTACAGGGTATGGAGTCAGGTTACAGGGTATGGAGTCACGTTAACGGGGTATGGAGTCAGGTTACAGGGTATGGAGTCACATTAACGGGGTATGGAGTCAGGTTACAGGGTATGGAGTCAGGTTATGAGGTATGGAGGCAGGTTATGAGGTATGGAGTCAGGTTACAGGGTATGGAGTCAGGTTACAGGGTATGGAGGCAGGTTACAGGGTATGGAGGCAGGTTACAGGGTTTGGAGTCACGTTAACGGGGTATGGAGTCAGGTTACAGGGTATGGAGTCAGGTTATGAGGTATGGAGGCAGGTTATGAGGTATGGAGGCAGGTTACAGGGTATGGAGTCAGGTTACAGGGTATGGAGGCAGGTTAGGAGGTATGGAGTCAGGTTAGGAGGTATGGAGGCAGGTTAGGAGGTATGGAGTCAGGTTACGGGGTATGGAGTCAGATTACAGGGTATGGAGTCACGTTAACGGGGTATGGAGTCAGGTTACGGGGTATGGAGTCAGGTTACAGGGTATGGAGTCACGTTAACGGGGTATGGAGTCAGGTTACGGGGTATGGAGTCAGGTTAGGAGGTATGGAGGCAGGTTACAGGGTATGGAGACAGGTTACAGGGTATGGAGTCAGATTACATGGTATGGTGTCACGTTAACGGGGTATGGAGTCAGGTTACGGGGTATGGAGGCAGGTTATGAGGTATGGAGGCAGGTTACAGGGTATGGAGTCAGGTTACGGGGTATGGAGTCACGTTAACGGGGTATGGAGGCAGGTTAGGAGGTATGGAGTCAGGTTACAGGGTATGGAGTCAGGTTATGAGGTATGGAGGCAGGTTATGAGGTATGGAGGCAGGTTACAGGGTATGGAGTCAGATTACAGGGTATGGAGTCACGTTAACGGGGTATGGAGTCAGGTTACAGGGTATGGAGTCACGTTAACGGGGTATGGAGGCAGGTTACAGGGTATGGAGTCAGGTTACAGGGTATGGAGGCAGGTTAGGAGGTATGGAGTCAGGTTAGGAAGTATGGAGGCAGGTTAGGAGGTATGGAGGCAGGTTACAGGGTATGGAGTCAGGTTAGAGGGTATGGAGTCACGTTAACGGGGTATGGAGTCAGGTTACAGGGTATGGAGTCAGGTTATGAGGTATGGAGGCAGGTTATGAGGTATGGAGGCAGGTTACAGGGTATGGAGTCAGGTTACAGGGTATGGAGTCACGTTAACGGGGTATGGAGTCAGGTTACAGGGTATGGAGTCACATTAACGGGGTATGGAGTCAGGTTACAGGGTATGGAGTCAGGTTATGAGGTATGGAGGCAGGTTATGAGGTATGGAGTCAGGTTACAGGGTATGGAGTCAGGTTACAGGGTATGGAGGCAGGTTACAGGGTATGGAGGCAGGTTACAGGGTTTGGAGTCACGTTAACGGGGTATGGAGTCAGGTTACAGGGTATGGAGTCAGGTTATGAGGTATGGAGGCAGGTTATGAGGTATGGAGGCAGGTTACAGGGTATGGAGTCAGGTTACAGGGTATGGAGGCAGGTTAGGAGGTATGGAGTCAGGTTAGGAGGTATGGAGGCAGGTTAGGAGGTATGGAGTCAGGTTACGGGGTATGGAGTCAGATTACAGGGTATGGAGTCACGTTAACGGGGTATGGAGTCAGGTTACGGGGTATGGAGTCAGGTTACAGGGTATGGAGTCACGTTAACGGGGTATGGAGTCAGGTTACGGGGTATGGAGTCAGGTTAGGAGGTATGGAGTCAGGTTACAGGGTATGGAGGCAGGTTATGAGGTATGGAGGCAGGTTACAGGGTATGGAGTCAGGTTACGGGGTATGGAGGCAGGTTACAGGGTATGGAGTCAGGTTACAGGGTATGGAGGTAGGTTAGGAGGTATGGAGTCAGGTTAGGAGGTATGGAGGCAGGTTAGGAGGTATGGAGTCAGGTTACAGGGTATGGAGTCAGATTACAGGGTATGGAGTCACGTTAACGGGGTATGGAGTCAGGTTACAGGGTATGGAGGCAGGTTACAGGGTATGGAGGCAGGTTACAGGGTTTGGAGTCAGATTACAGGGTATGGAGTCACGTTAACGGGGTATGGAGTCAGGTTACAGGGTATGGAGTCACGTTAACGGGGTATGGAGGCAGGTTACAGGGTATGGAGTCAGGTTACAGGGTATGGAGGCAGGTTAGGAGGTATGGAGTCAGGTTAGGAAGTATGGAGGCAGGTTAGGAGGTATGGAGGCAGGTTACAGGGTATGGAGTCAGGTTACAGGGTATGGAGTCACGTTAACGGGGTATGGAGTCAGGTTACAGGGTATGGAGTCAGGTTATGAGGTATGGAGGCAGGTTATGAGGTATGGAGGCAGGTTACAGGGTATGGAGTCAGGTTACAGGGTATGGAGTCACGTTAACGGGGTTTGGAGTCAGGTTACAGGGTATGGAGTCACATTAACGGGGTATGGAGTCAGGTTACAGGGTATGGAGTCAGGTTATGAGGTATGGAGGCAGGTTATGAGGTATGGAGTCAGGTTACAGGGTATGGAGTCAGGTTACAGGGTATGGAGGCAGGTTACAGGGTATGGAGGCAGGTTACAGGGTTTGGAGTCACGTTAACGGGGTATGGAGTCAGGTTACAGGGTATGGAGTCAGGTTATGAGGTATGGAGGCAGGTTATGAGGTATGGAGGCAGGTTACAGGGTATGGAGTCAGGTTACAGGGTATGGAGGCAGGTTAGGAGGTATGGAGTCAGGTTAGGAGGTATGGAGGCAGGTTAGGAGGTATGGAGTCAGGTTACGGGGTATGGAGTCAGATTACAGGGTATGGAGTCACGTTAACGGGGTATGGAGTCAGGTTACGGGGTATGGAGTCAGGTTACAGGGTATGGAGTCACGTTAACGGGGTATGGAGTCAGGTTACGGGGTATGGAGTCAGGTTAGGAGGTATGGAGTCAGGTTACAGGGTATGGAGGCAGGTTATGAGGTATGGAGGCAGGTTACAGGGTATGGAGTCAGGTTACGGGGTATGGAGGCAGGTTACAGGGTATGGAGTCAGGTTACAGGGTATGGAGGTAGGTTAGGAGGTATGGAGTCAGGTTAGGAGGTATGGAGGCAGGTTAGGAGGTATGGAGTCAGGTTACAGGGTATGGAGTCAGATTACAGGGTATGGAGTCACGTTAACGGGGTATGGAGTCAGGTTACAGGGTATGGAGGCAGGTTACAGGGTATGGAGGCAGGTTACAGGGTTTGGAGTCAGGTTACATGGTATGGAGTCACGTTAACGGGGTATGGAGTCAGGTTACGGGATATGGAGTCACGTTAACGGGGTATGGAGTCAGGTTACGGGATATGGAGTCAGGTTACAGGGTATGGAGTCGGGTTACAGGGTATGGAGGCAGGTTAGGGGGTATGGAGTCCTGTTAGGGGATATGGAGTCAGGTTAGCGGGTATGGAGTCAGGTTATAGGGTATGGAGTCACGTTAACGGGGTATGGAGTCATGTTAGGGGGTATGGACTCAGGTTACGGGGTATGGAGTCAGGTTAACGGGGTATGGAGTCAGGTTAGGGGTAATGGATTCAGGTTACGGGGTATGGAGTCAGGTTACGGGGTATGGAGTCAGGTTAGAGGGTATGGAGTCACGTTAACGGGGTATGGAGTCAGGTTAGGGAGTATGGACTCACGTTACGGGGTATGGAGTCAGGTTACGGGGTATGGAGTCAGGTTACGGGTTACGGAGTCAGGTTATGGGGTATGGAGTCAGGTTACGGGGTATGGAGTCAGGTTAGGGGGTATGGAGTTAGGTTACGGGGTATGGACTCAGGTTAGGGGGTATGGAGTCAGGTTACGGGTTACGGAGTCAGGTTAGGGGGTATGGAGTCAGGTTACCACTCGCCCCTTTCCGTAACCCGCAAGAAGACTCGTCCTCCTATCGATGAATGTCATGTGCGAAAATACGACAAACCAACCAGAATGCGCGCATGATTTCAAGTTCTTCGTCAAAGAATCCCTCAGAATTAATTTTTGATTTTACATATGTCTTGCATCTAAAAATATACCCAAGACACAGTTACATGTGTTCACTCATACTGTAAAATTCCGCATGTCCCGATGTGCTTTAAATTGCATCTGAAATATATATAATATATGGAGAAATATATGTTAACAATTAGGCAACGAGTTGACAATTGTTTTAGGTATGCCCGTTTGGGCTAAGACGGAACCCGGTCGCAAAAATGGCCATGAGAGGGGCACGAGTCGCTGTTCGGCTTGTCCCGAAATAACACGAGTTAGTCACGAATGGGCGGATGTTATTAATGTAAGAGCGAGGTGACAAATACATAAACCCGCCATATGCCTCGTCAAGCACAGCGAAAAACTGGAACTATAAATATTGGAGAAACCACATCGTGGATACGTCTGTAATCAGGATTTCTTCGAAATATGCGGAAATTACGTCTGATCCTTAACACTGAAAACACATTGACGCAAGTGATAATGTAAGGCACCATTCTCAGGTACAATAACGCGGAAATGAGGGTGTATATTGAATATTGCTGCACTTGGTATAATCGAGTTATATGGGAATACATGAACCAGAATAGCAAGACAACTACAATGACGTTTTGTTACAAAAACCGAAAAATATAATAAGCCTTTCAATACCTGAAGAATGCCTGCTTGAGCTATGCTGAATATTTGTAACACAGATCTCCGTTTTTGTGCAAACGTTGGCAGTTCAGACAATAAGCTCTAATGTTAAAGAGTGACATGTTGTCAACAGACAGTCGATGTTTCTTCACGTTGAGATCGTTAGTTTTCAAAAACAAACATTGGCTAGTCCTGTAATTAAGCATATCGCGTAGCACTAATTGCCAGTCCGACATGTTTGTCAATCACATTTATTATGACAACTTGTGATTTGTTGATTTTCAGTTTTTGTCAGGAGTTGAGATAACCACAAAAAGGGTATCTGTGAAAAGGATATAGTTAACACTTTGCTCGTTACAATATCAACACGGTTACCGTTCTTGTATCAACAAAGCTCAAGAGCTATCACAAATCTGATATGGGGAATAGACGGCCCACAGAAAACACCCTTCGGTTGCAATCACAAGACGGGGAATATTTTAGCCTACGGTTGAAATTTATACTGCGGTGTGGTGCAGCCGAGGGCTATTTGTTCTGAAAAGCGATGATAAATTCAGTCGTTAGCCACCTATCACGTGATGACCCACCCCCAGAGCGGAGACCCTAATTGGGCTGAATTATGGAAATGATAGTGCTGGTAGTAGTTCTGTGATTATGTAAGTGTTAAACAACGTGGCACTCCGTCAAGGCACAGCCGAGAGGGGTCAGGCCACTTCGCCATCTTTTATTCGGAATCGCGACGAGATGATACACTTTGTGTAAACATTCTCCGTGGCGATATATTCTTCAACGCTTCCCTATCCACGTGTTTGCCTTGGATTTGAAGCGGCAACACATACAGACACACACACAGTGGACATGGGAACGTGAGATGACCTCGCCAGGTCATCTTGATGGCTACTTAGACTTTATTGACAGAACATGGCACCATTGGATCTGCGGGTAAACGATATCATATTATTGTAAGCGGAAACTATCGGCGCCTGTTGTTACAGCAACTTTGGTTATTTTGATGGGATGAGTTTCGGACTAGTTATCTGGAAACAGTGGTCTGAATTCTAAGGCCCTTATGTCTATTTATTTCAATTTTCTCATTCCAACAATGGCTCACCTTGTCAATAGAGACACGACCTTGACCTCGACTACCGGAAACTGCATATATCTGACGTGCGATTGTCCTGAAGGGGCGACATCTTCCCCACACCATGGCTGGCTGTTTCAGTGTCATTTCCAATCGGTGTTTCGAAAATGGATGATCTCAGTGCGGACCGTCATGATTGAAATGTTTTTACTATCGATTTAAATAACTACTCATACTGTGGGAACAGTGTGCTGATGACCCCCGCAAACCTACCGACCTTGAACCTGTCGATGTTTGACGTGTTTTCAATTCATCACCTCAAAGAATTTGGTGTGTGACCTGATTCCATTCAGCTGGCGACCCATTTTAACCCCGGGGACCACCACAATATATGTAAACATTGATGGTACGTCGCTGCAACGTGAGCCCCTGCTTTCCCTGAATCTCGACAGTCACCCGTGCTCTCCGTACCCCAGGGGAGCTCGTTCTTCGTGCCGCGCTTCTGTGTCAACGCTCCGCTCACACCCACAGCGCCGCCAGATTATTCACTTAGGTTCGTGAGCGAAAGTGTACTTAGACGAATTAACAATAGATAATAACACTTGCAGCGAACTGCAGTCGGAGAACACTCTACTTTAACTCAGTCCGAGACGACTAGCAGTAATGTGCGGAATAATAAATGCGCCGTTAGCGTGACGGCGCCAATTTACACTCGTTTTACGCCCGCTGAATAAAAATAGTGCACGATGTTAATTGTCACTTTCTGCGAGGTCTCTCAATATCCATCGATCTGTGAATAAAGAAGCATGTCTCTGGTTTTATGACCGTTTATCTCATATTCTCCGAATTGCCAGATAAATGTAATCATTTTGACCATTCACAAGTCGCGTTACATTTTATCAGCCAATGAAAACTATCGTAACATAACACTGCTAGTAGATGTGTGGCTAGATTGACAGGGCCAGGGTCGGTTGTAGTTCCGCTAGAGAATGTAGAATTAAAGCTTTGCCTCGTCGCCGAAGAGATGGGGGTCGTAATTACTCTACGTAATATTATTATTTGCATGTTAATTCACTCGGGTAGAAAATTATTGCATGTTTACGTCTGCTGATCCATATAATGATTGAAGCGCCGCACGTTTAGATCATAACCAAAGTTCAACACATGCATATGTAAATGCGTCTGCGCGCGCAGTGAGAGTGGAGAGAATGTTCCCAAGGCATGGGGGTATATTATTGTCACTTAGACACGGAGTTATTGTGAGGAAGAATTGTACGGCTTTTACACTTTAACTCTTACATTTAATATCTTTAATTTGGAGTTTTAATGTGTATGACGCACACAATGAATAATCATTAAGATCAACATGACTCATGGGATCGCTTTAAGATGTCAAACAAATTGTTAATGTTTACGATACTTACCAGACTATTCATTACTGAGGACACTGGCCTCATGCGCCTTTGGAGTTGTGTCCCTTTGGTAACAGGATGTGCTTGGTCTGATCATTAGTCACCGTGCTCGTTGGTTTTCCCAAAGGGGCAATCGTCTCCTCTGAGTTACCATTCGACATAGGCTACCATACCGTGAATATAACTGAAATTATACTCAAAGCGGCGATACAACAACTCACACACACATCACTTATTTAATCTGGAACCAACAGATCCTGCTAGTTTGTATCTCAAAACGTTGATTATCTTTCTGGACAGTCGTCATGTGACGGAGTTGAAGCTCCTCTCCCCTCACTCACACACCGGCAACGATGACACGTTAACTTACCTGTTAGGCAGAAGCATCACCGGCGATCTGTTGGAACATTCGCCTGAACATCTCTCTCTCTCTCAGGTAATGTACACCTGCACGGAGACAGCCGTTACCTAGACAATGTACACCTGCACGGAGACAGCCGTTAGGTAGGCAATGTACACATGGAGACAGTCGTCAGGTAGGCAATGTACACATGGAGACACCCGTCAGGTAGGCAATGTACACATGGAGACACCCGTCAGGTAGGCAATGTACACATGGAGACAGTCGTTAGGTAGGCAATGTACACATGGAGACAGTCGTTAGGTAGGCAATGTACACTGGCACGGAGACAGTCGTTAGATAGGCAATGTACACATGGAGACACCCGTCGGGTAGGCAATGTACACATGGAGACAGTCGTTAGGTAGGCAATGTACATATGGAGACACCCGTCGGGTAGGCAATGTACACATGGAGACACCCGTCAGGTAGGCAATGTACACATTGAGACAGTCGATAGGTAGGCAATGTTCACATGAAGACAGTCGTTAGGTAGGCAATGTACACATGAAGACACCCGTCAGGTAGGCAATGTACACATGGAGACAGCCGTTAGGTAGGCAATGTACACAGGCACGGAGAGAGTCGTTAGGTAGCCAATGTACACTGGAACGGAGACAGTCGTTAGGTAGGCAATGTACACAGGCACGGAGAGAGTCGTAAGGTAGGCAATGTGTACATGGAGACAGCCCTTAGGTAGGCAATGTACACATGGAGACAGTCGATAGGTAGGCAATGTACATATGGAGACACCCGTCAGGTAGGCAATGTACACATGGAGACAGTCGTTAGGTAGGCAATGTACACATAGAGACAGCCCTTAGGTAGGTAATGTACACACGGAGACAGTCGTTAGGTAGGCAATGTACACATGGAGACAGTCGTTAGGTAAGCAATGTACACATGGAGACAGTCGTTAGGTAGGCAATGTACACACGGAGACAGTCGTTAGGTAGGCAATGCACACATGGAGACAGCCCTTAGATAGGCAATGTACACATGGAGACAGTCGTTAGGTAGGCAATGTACACATGGAGACAGTCGTTAGGTAGGCAATGTACACATGGAGACAGTCGTTAGGCAGGCAATGTACACATGGAGACACACGTCAGGTAGGCAATGTACACATGGAAACAGTCGTTAGGTAGGCAATGTACACATGGAAACAGTCGTTAGGTAGGCAATGTACACATGGAGACAGTCGTTAGGTAGGCAATGTACACATGGAGACAGTCGTCAGGTAGGCAATGTACACATGGAGACACCCGTCAGGTAGGCAATGTACACATGGAGACAATCGTTAGGTAGGCAATGTACACATGGAGAAAGTCGTTAGGTAGGCAATGTACACATGGAGACACCCGTCAGGTAGGCAATGTACACATGGAGACAGTCGTTAGGCAGGCAATGTACACTGGCATGGAGACAGTCGTTAGGCAGGCAATGTACACATGGAGACACCCGTCAGGTAGGCAATGTACACATGGAGACAGTCGTTAGGTAGGCAATGTACACATGGAGACAGTCGTTAGGTAGGCAATGTACACATGGAGACAGTCGTCAGGTAGGCAATGTACACATGGAGACACCCGTTAGGTAGGCAATGTACACATGGAGACAGTCGTTAGGTAGGCAATGTACACATGGAGACACCCGTTAGGTAGGCAATGTACACATGGAGACAGTCGTTAGGTAGGCAATGTACACATGGAGACAGTCGTTAGGTAGGCAATGTACACATGGAGACAGCCCTTAGGTAGGCAATGAACACATGGAGACCCGTCAGGCAGGCAATGTACACATGGAGACAGTCGTTAGGTAGGCAATGTACACATTGGGACAGTCGTTAGGTAGGCAATGTACACTGGCACGGAGACAGTCGTTAGGTAGGCAATGTACACTGGCACGGAGACAGTCGTTAGGTAGGCAATGTACACATGGAGACAGCCCTTAGGTAGGCAATGTACACATGGAGACAGTCGTTAGGTAGGCAATGTACGCATGGAGACAGTCGTTAGGTAGGCAATGTACACATGTAGAGAGTCGTTAGGTAGGCAATGTACACATGGAGACAGCCGTTAGGTAGGCAATGTACACATGGAGACAGCCCTTAGGTAGGCAATGTACACATGGAGACCCGTCAGGTAGGCAATGTACACATGGAGACAGTCGTTAGGTAGGCAATGTACACATGGGGACAGTCGTTAGGTAGGCAATGTACACTGGCACGGAGACAGTCGTTAGGTAGGCAATGTACACTGGCACGGAGACAGTCGTTAGGTAGGCAATGTACACATGGAGACAGCCCTTAGGTAGGCAATGTACACATGGAGACAGTGGTTAGGTAGGCAATGTACACACGGAGACAGTCGTTAGGTAGGCAATGTACACATGGAGACAGTCGTTAGGTAGGCAATGTTCACATGGAGACAGTCGTTAGGTAGGCAATGTACATATGGAGACACCCGTCAGATAGGCAATGTACACATGGAGACAGTCGTTAGGTAGGCAATGTACACATGGAGACACGCGTGAGGTAGGCAATGTACACATGGAGACAGTCGTTAGGTAGGCAATGTACACATGGAGACAGTCGTTAGGTAGGCAATGTACACATGGAGACAGTCGTTAGGTAGGCAATGTACATATGGAGACACCCGTCAGATAGGCAATGTACACATGGAGACAGTCGTTAGGTAGGCAATGTACACTGGCACGGAGACAGCCGTTAGGTAGGCAATGTACACTGGCACTGAGACAGTCGTTAGGTAGGCAATGTACACATGGAAACAGTCGTTAGGTAGGCAATGTACACATGGAGACAGTCGTTAGGTAGGCAATGTACACATGGAGACAGTCGTTAGGCAGGCAATGTACACTGGCAAGGAGACAGCCGTTAGGTAGGCAATGTACACTGGCACGGAGACAGTCGTTAGGTAGGCAATGTATACAGGCACGGAGAAAGACGTTAGGTAGGCAATGTACACTGGCACAGAGACGGCCGTTAGGTAGGCAATGTACACCTGCACGGAGACAGCAGTTTTGGAAACTAGGGATGCATATTACTGGTTCTATTAATTGCATTAACCTGACGAACCACCTTTTTGTTGGTTCTGACTTTGTAAGTTTAACTCGGCTATGGACGATATTTCAGTTATATCAGGGCCCATGAAAGCCGAGAGTGATCACCGGTCACAGTCGTTCTGCATGTTGGTGAAACTCCCAACACGGGTGTGGGTAAAAACAACGCAAGTCATGCATTGTAACATGATAAGTCTGCAAGATCATGTGCTACGACCCTGCAACCCCCGCGCCTGGCATGAGTGTCCAGGATGGTGTACTGAATATGGCACAGTTTTACCTTACACCTGTAACTCAACATGGATATTCTAAGACTTTAGAAATACACATTCCCCTATTATTTCCAGAAACGATTAATGTTTCGGAAAATAAAATCTGATATTCCATTTACAGTTCCGATGTTTGTATTGTATGAAGATGGTATCGAAAAGGGGTGTTATGAGCTTGTCGCAAGAGGCGACTAACGGGATCGGGTTCTCGCTGACTTGGTTAATGCATGTCATTGTATCCTAATTGCATGGATCGATGCTCATGGTATCAATCAATGGATTGTCTTGTCCAGACGTGATTATTCACAGACCGTCGTCATATAGCTTGAATATTACTGAATGCGACGTCAAACAAAAATCAATCAAACAAACAAACAAACAAACAAACCCAGTAGTTTCTCGATATAACATATCAATCACAATGTTTTGCATAACTGTATCTTTACTTCGGTCGACTCTTAAAAGGACAGTCTTTAATGACAACTGGAGTGAGTTCCGGGGCTCGTGTGTGAGTAAGCCAGGTGAGGTACAGCACTACGCCCCCTCTGACTGACGATGGGAAGCTGTTGGAAAGCGGGACATGTCGACAACATATCAACAGATTCTCTGTCGTAACAACGGGTAATCTCGTTTTCAAGCAAACAATGGTTAGTATAGGGGCAGTGTCGGGGTTTATCTGCTGTCGACGGTACCCTCTATGCTGATAGTGTATCGCATTTAATAAGATTCCAAGGCGCACGGGACACGCGGCAGACACAACATAATTGAAAACTGTCTATGACGCCCGATATTTCCAGTCCGAAAAAAGATAGGATGTGAAAAAGAATGCTGTTCGACACTGAAGTCGACAAAACCCCGATTCCATCGTCAAGGGTTGAAACCCTAGCCATTTTGAATCGCCTTGCGAAGATGAAGTTAATTTAAAAGCTGTTTAGCGCTAGTTCCGGTAGAAAAGACGGAATGCGGAATGTAATGAGAATGGCCTCTCGAGCAGAGGAGGGAACTCGATACGTTAAAAAAGACCATCATAAAAAATTCTCGGAGGGAAGCGCGGATGTACCCTTCGTCAAATTTCACACCTCTCTGTCCATAGACCCCAGGAATGCTCCATTACTTTTTTTTTATCGCTTTCACGAAAACAGCATGGCCTCGGAAACAGCCTCGATCTGTGTGTGTGTATCAACAGCAAATTGGTCAGAATGGCTGCCTTTAAAACCTCTTCAGGTAGATGATAACCAAAACGAGGGAAGTATTACCCTTGAACGAGCATGTTTTGAAAATAAGATTTTAGTTGTTATGTTCGCAGACCGATCAATGCGACACTTTATCCGCCTCTGCCTCGTGTTATAATGAGCAACAGATAGACGTGATGTTAGGACGGAACATTAGAATTAGGGCAATATGTAGAAAAGTATATTTTGAATATTTTTTGAAATTCCTAGCATTCCTGCTTAAACAATGCACGTGGTGAAACTGTCCAAATCTCAAGCTGAGAGTTCCTCTGAAAATAACGAGTAGGAGAAGGACGTCAACATATTTCAGTAAAACGTTATATGTCGGAGCATAAACTAGTCGCGATGTAGCGTGTTGACATATATACGTGTGACCACCCAGAGACACATGGCTGAAATGTAAAGGACGTTTTAACTTTAGATATACCGTTTTTTACTAGATACATGAAATGCTTACTCGTCATTTCTTGATGTTCACCAAAAATGTCACAGACACGTATAAAATTGATTTTATGAATGATACACTGAAGGTCATCATGAGATTTCCCTCACCCGTGTCTCGAATACATAATATCGCATGCATTCAAACATAGATATATTCTTGTCCATGCTGAATGTTTACTGCTACATCATGTATATATGAAGGTGTAGGTGTCAAATATCATGTACATATGAAGGTGTAGGTGTCAAACATCATGTATATATGAAGGTGTAGGTGTCAAACATCATGTATATATGAAGGTGTAGGTGTCAAATATCATGTATATATGAAGGTGTAGGTGTCAAAAAGCATGTATATATGAAGGTGTAGGTATCAAACATCATGTATATATGAAGGTATAGGTGTCAAACATCATGTATATATGAAGGTGTAGGTGTCAAACATCATGTATATGTGAAGGTGAAGGTGTCAATCAAACATCATGTATATATGTTGGTGTTGGTGTCAAACATCATGTATATATGAAGGTGTAGGTGTCAAACATCATGAATATATGAAGGTGTAGGCGTCAAACATCATGTATATATGAAGGTGTAGGTGTCAAACATCATGTATATATTAAGGTGTAGGTGTGAAACATCATGTATATATGAAGGTGTAGGTGTGAAACATCATGTATATATTAAGGTGTAGGTGTCAACATCATGTATATGTGAAGGTTTAGGTGTCAATCAAACATCATGTATATATGAAAGTGTAGGTGTCAAACAGCATGTATATATGAAGGTGTAAGTGTCAAACATCATGTATATATGAAGGTGTATGTGTCAAACATCATGTATATATAAAGGTGTAGGTGTCAACATCATGTATATGTGAAGGTGTAGGTGTCATTCAAACATCATGTATATATGAAGGTGTAGGTGTCAAACATCATGTATATATGAAGGTATAGGTGTCAAACATCATGTATATATGAAGGTGTAGGTGTCAACATCATGTATATATGAAGGTGTAGGTTTCAAACATCATGTTTATATGAAGGTGTAGATGTCAAACATCATGTATATATGAAAGTGTAGGTGTCAAACATCATGTATATGTGAAGGTGTAGGTGTCAACATCATGTATATATGAAGGTGTAGGTGTCAATCAAACATCATGTATATATGAAGGTGTAAGTGTCAAACATCATGTATATATGAAGGTGTATGTGTCAAACATCATGTATATATGAAAGTGTGGGTGTCAAACATCATGTATATATGAAGGTGTAGGTGTCAAACATCATGTATATATGAAGGTGTAGGTTTCATACATCATGTTTATATGAAGGTGTAGATGTCAAACATCATGTATATATGAAGGTGTAGGTGTCAAACATCATGTATATGTGAAGGTGTAGGTGTCAAACATCATGTATATATGAAGGTGTAGATGTCAAACATCATGTATATATGCAGGTGTAGGTGTGAAACATCATGTATATGTGAAGGTGTAGGTGTCAAACATCATGTATATATGAAGGTATAGGAATCAAACATCATGTTTATATGAAGGTGTAGGTATCAAACATCATGTATATATGAAGGTGTAGGTGTGAAACATCATGTATATATGAAGGTATAGGTGTCAAACATCATGTTTATATGAAGGTGTAGGTGTCAAACATCATGTATATATGAAGGTGTAGGTGTGAAACATCATGTATATATGAAGGTATAGGTGTCAAACATCATGTATATGTGAAGGTGTAGGTGTCAAAAAGCATGTATATATGAAGGTGTAGGTGTCAAATATCATGTATATATGAAGGTGTAGAAGTCAAACATCATGTATATATGAAGGTGTAGGTGTCAAAAAGCATGTATATATGAAGGTGTAGGTATCAAACATCATGTATATATGAAGGTATAGGTGTCAAACATCATGTATATATGAAGGTGTAGGTGTCAAACATCATGTATATATGAAGGTATAGGTGTCAAACATCATGTTTATATGAAGGTGTAGGTGTCAAACATCATGTATATATGAAGGTGTAGATGTCAAACATCATGTATATATGAAGGTATACGTTTCAAACATCATGTATATGGGAAGTTGTAGGTGTCAAACACCATGTATATATGAAGGTGTAGGTGTCAAACATCTTGTATATGTGAAGATGTAGGTGTCAATCAAACATCATGTATATATGAAGATGTAGGTGTCAAACATTATGTATATATGAAGGTGTAGGTGTCAAACATCATGAATATATGAAGGTGTAGGTGTCAAACATCATGTATATATGAAGGTGTAGGTGTCAAACATCATGAATATATGAAGGTGTAGGTGTCAAACATTATGTATATATTAAGGTGTAGGTGTCAAACATCATGTATATTTTCGGTCTTAAGTCCAATAGGCTCGACTATAAAGAAGTAGTGTTGTGTGTAACGCATGAATAATGCCCTGGGATATGGAGGTCCGAGTGATATGGAGGTCCGAGTGATATGGAAGGTCAGATGTCCAACACTACGGACTGATCACATCAATACAACGGAACCTGATGAATATGGACCCTGACCAACTCAACCGTATTTGTCAGCTACACTGATCATAGAGAACAGATGACTACAAAAAAGGGAAACTGTTTCAATTCATTTTGCCAACGTGTCGCCACAGTTAATGTTTGCCAACATGGGGCAGCCAGAGACTCCGAAAAAACTCCCCCACTCCTCGTACCATATTCTAAGTAGAATCTAACAGTGTTAATTTTTGAATGGCCATTTTTATTATCAATTATAGTTAGATTTACTTGAGTGCTAACCTTTTTGCCCGTGAATTTCCAAGCGTTTCTTTCATCTAATTGTTCCCGCGTGGCTTGTTCTCATACAGACGGTTGAAAAAAAAAGAATACTAAATGCCGCGTAGTCTGTGCTTCTCGGGAACAGGAAAAAAATCTAGACAAATCTTCCAAAAAAAATTTCGTCCAAACCAACTAATTCTTGAACGAGTAACCCACGAATACGTTCATTGCACCCAAGGGGCGAAGGGAAATTGTCGCATTATGTTTTTTATTCACTTGTAATGCGACGTAGGGTGGTCACCGAATGATCACTAGGGTGCTTGGTGACTTCCTGCATGGATGTTAAGTGATGGAGTGTTTTTATGCCGGTCGTCACCACTGGGACAATAAGTACCAGTATTACACAATGGGCTAATGACGCAGAGACCGACTTTAATGTGAGGTGGTGTTTTTTGGTCAATATTCATGTATAAAGATCCTTCAACGTCAAAACGAATGTATATTCATGTTACATGTAGCTTGGGACTGGTCCCCAAACTCGAAAAATTACAGTCCTGAAGGACATAGTTCAGTCAGGTGCGGGTGCGCGCACATGACCATTTGGCAGAAGTCCTGATCCTTCGTGGGAATTCACCCACAAAGACACTTAGGGTGTAAAAGGTCTGTTTCTACACAGAAATGTGTTGAGGAATGTAGGAATACATGTCTGTGTACTACTGACTGAATTCCACCTTGTTTTTGTCTGAATTAATGACAATGCCAAATGACTGTCTGCATTACTAACTCATATCGTCACGTGACTGTGTCTGCATTACTGACTAATTTGCCACATACGAGAGTGTTTGGGGTTTTAACTGTTAGCTGTAATTTGATTTTACAGCAGCAGGAGAGTTCGTAAAGTGGGCAATAGAACCCGGATCTTCGACGTAATGAGCGAACGCATACACCACTAGGCTACCCAACCACTTAGCTGTAGACACGGTGGCATGGTTTATAAAGTCAACGTTGTAACATGGCTTTATAGGTAAGGTACCCATATAACTACCCGTCCATTACAGGACGCTCGGACAAAGAACCACATATTACAACAGTTTCACGGGATACATTGCCGATTGTCTTGGTTGAACGTTCCGTCACAATGTCAGTGTTACTGAAATACTGTGTTCTGAATACTCTACCACACTAACGTACCACACTGAGTGAAGGAAAGACTATAGTCTCGGGTCAATAAGCGGTCCCACCAAGTTTGATTAAAAGAATTACCTGCTGCCTAAACATGTGTTATATTTATAACAGGTACTTCTAACTCTAATCACTTGGAGGTAACGTCTCACTTCACAATACTCATTTCAACGTCTAGAAACTCTGCACCAGACCATGGAGCAAAGTCGCCCTTTAAGCAGTCCTACCTGCAGTCGCAGACAACCTGTACACGTATGTAAGTTGAAAAGTAAGAACTGTTTTGGCTGCGACGATGCACCATATTTCCTATACAGGTGCCGTAACGGTGATATAGCTCGTACCACCACACTCTCCATCAGTCCAGATGGTGTGAGGTTACAGCGCGTTCATCCAGGCATCTGTTAGTTACTGGTTTACCAAACATATCCAAGTATGTCCGCCAGTTGATCGGTTCCTCGTTCTGAAAGCCGGAGTTTTGAGTCTAGCAGAATCTTGAGAGGCAAAGGGATACCAGCACGTGCTGCCACAATGACTTGATTCGTCAACACCTCAGTCGTCTGGCAGTCAAAATTTTTTTTGTATATTTTCCTCACGTATTAACTATTATTATTAGCTTTCTATAACTAATCACACTGAATTATTTGTGAAAATGTGACAAATCCCTCTAAACCGATTTAGCGTGTTTCAGACTCGCCGAGACACAATCTAAACCTTTAGGCTTGGTACAAGTTAGCCGCCTCGACAACTCCTACTGCTTTCCCTCAATATATAGATAAAGGCAGGGCAGTCCATTAAGTAGTGGGGTAGATAATGCAGGAGATGTGACGAAACCGATGTCCCCATGTCTATATAATGGACTCGTTACACCCACGTGCTAAAAATGCGTTTCCCTGAAATTAGTTGGAATTTTTCCGTGTCACCCTATGGCACGTTCTACGGTTGCTATGGAGATAGAGGGGCGATCCCAACACGCACCTGCAAGTTGACGGTGCGCATGTTTACAAACATTGTCCATATCATGATGATGGTCTCGATGTTTAAGTAAACAATTTATCTGGAGAACGTTCACCGGAAATCTCCTGGTCGGAAAAACAAACTTCATTGGATATATCGTTGAAATGAAGTTAAAACAATATGATGGTAGTTAATAGTAATTAAGTATGTATACATTGCCAAAGTGATATTCAAATGCGTATGTGATATCAACATGCTTGCAATTCATTCGGCCAAACAAACATACTGGAATTAATAGTTATAATTAACTGGTATTTTGAAGGTGACGACAATTGCGAAGATTGGATCCGGGATGGGCTGGCTGGCTGTTGTAGTTTAGTTTCGTACTCCAACTGTGTAGTCCAATGTTTTACTAGCAGTTACGGAGTTATGTCCTACACATAGTGTAGCCATCCTTTATGTGAGCAGTGTATGTCGGACAACAGCGTTGGTAGTCACGTGTCAATCGCTTACACATAAGTTGTTATTACAAAGTGTGATTGGGTGGATCTTACCCCGTGGATGGGTGGCTTTACATGCCGTCAGCCACATGCTTCACGTCTCCAGACTCCGTGGATGGGTGGCTTTACATGCCACCAGCCACATGCTTCACGTCTCCACACTCCGTGGATGGGTGGCTTTACATGCCACCAGCGACATGCTTCACGTCTCCACACTCCGTGGATGGGTGACTTTACATGCCACCAGCCACATGCTTCACGTCTCCAGACTCCGTGGATGGGTGGCTTTACATGCCGTCAGCCACATGCTTCACGTCTCCAGACTCCGTGGATGGGTGGCTTTACATGCCACCAGCCACATGCTTCACGTCTCCAGACTCCGTGGATGGGTGGCTTTACATGCCACCAGCGACATGCTTCACGTCTCCACACTCCGTGGATGGGTGACTTTACATGCCACCAGCCACATGCTTCACGTCTCCAGACTCCGTGGATGGGTGGCTTTACATGCCACCAGCCACATGCTTCACGTCTCCAGACTCCGTGGATGGGTGGCTTTACATGCCACCAGCCACATGCTTCACGTCTCCACACTCCGTGGATGGGTGACTTTACATGCCACCAGCCACATGCTTCACGTCTCCAGACTCCGTGGATGGGTGGCTTTACATGCCACCAGCCACATGCTTCACGTCTCCAGACCCCGTGGATGAGTGGCTTTACATGCCGTCAGCCACATGCTTCACGTCTCCAGACTCCGTGGATGGGTGACTTTACATGCCGTCAGCCACATGCTTCACGTCTCCAGACTCCATGGATGGACGGCTTTACATGCCACCAGCCACATGCTTCACGTCTCCAGACTCCGTGGATGGGTGGCTTTACATGCCACCAGCCACATGCTTCACGTCTACAGACTCCGTGGATGGATGGCTTTACATACCACAAGCCACATGCTTCACGTCTACAGACTCCGTGGATGGGTGGCTTTACATGTATGTGAAGTGAGTTGGTGTGAGTGTGAAGGTGTATGTGAAGTGAGAGAGGGTGTGTGTGAAGGTGTATGTGAAGTGAGAGAGGGTGTGTGTGAAGGTGTATGTGAAGTGAGTTGGTGTGTGTGTGAAGGTGTATGTGAAGTGAGTGGGGGTGAGTGTGAAGTTGTATGTGAAGCGAGTGGGGGTGCGAGTGAAGGTGTATGTGAAGTGAGTGGAGGTGGATGTGAAGGTGTATGTGAAATGAGTGGGGGTGAGTGTGAAGGTGTATGTGAAGTGAGTGGGGGTGAGTGTGAAGGTGTATGTGAAGTGAGTGGGGGTGGATGTGAAGGTGTATGTGAAGTGAGTGGGGGTGAGAGTGATGGTATATGTGAAGTGAGAGCGGGTGAGTGTGAAGGTGTATGTGAAGCGAGTGGGGGTGCGAGTGAAGGTGTATGTGAAGTGAGTGGAGGTGGATGTGAAGGTGTATGTGAAATGAGTGGGGGTGAGTTTGAAGGTGTATGTGAAGTGAGTGGGGGTGAGTGTGAAGGTGTATGTGAAGTGAGTGGGGGTGGATGTGAAGGTGTATGTGAAGTGAGTTGGTGTGAGTGTGATGGTGTATGTGAAGTGAGTGGGGGTGAGTGTGAAGGTGTATGTGAAGTGAGAGCGGGTGTGTGTGAAGGTGTATGTGAAGTGAGTGTGTGTGAGGGTTAAGGTGTATTTGAAGTGAGTTGGTGATAGTGTGAAGGTGAATGTGAAGTGAGAGCGGGTGTGTGTGAAGGTGTATGTGAAGCGAGTGGGGGTGCGAGTGAAGGTGTATGTGAAGTGAGTGGGGGTGAGTGTGAAGGTGTATGTGAAGTGAATGGGGGTGGATGTGAAGGTGTATGTGAAGTGAGTGTGGGTGAGAGTGATGGTATATGTGAAGCGAGTGGGGGTGCGGGTGAAGGTGTATGTGAAATGAGTTGGTGTGAGTGTGAAGTTGTATGTGAAGTGAGTGTGTTTGAAGGTGTATGTGGGTTGTGTGTATATGTGTGGGTCTATATGTTTGTGTGTGTCTATACATGTGTGTGTAAGTGTTTTTATGTGTAAATGTGTATATATGTAAGTGTGTGTATGTGTGTGCATGTACGTGTGTGTGTATGTGGTCGTAAGTGTGTTTGTATGTGTGTGTATATTTAAGTTAATGTATGTGTGTTTATATGTATGTATGTGTGTGTATATGTGCTGTGTGTGTATGTACGCCTGTATATGGTGAGTGACTACGCGTTGTGGGTGTGTTGGTGTGGAGATGGGTGTGAAGGTGTGAGAAGGATGAATGTGAAGATGTGAGTGCAGGTGTATGTCAAGGTGTGTGGGAATGAAGGTGAAAGGGGATGTGAAGGTGCGTGGAGGGTGGGTGTGAAGTTTGGAGAGCGGATTTATAGAGAGTGCGTAAGTAGTGTTGTGAGGTGTGTGGAGGGTTTGTGTGTGGATGTGTGAAGGGTATGTGAGGGGTGTGTAGGGTGTGTGTGAGGCGGGTGGAGTATTTCTGTGTGGATGTGTGAAGGGTATGTAAGGGGTGTGTAGGGTGTGTGTGAGAAGTGTGGAGAACTTCTCTGTAGATGTATGAAGGGTATGTGAGGGGTGTGTGGAGTGTGTGTGAGGCTGGTGGAGTATTTCTGTGTGGATGTGTGAAGGGTATGTGAGGGGTGTGTAGGGTATGTGTGAGAAGTGTGGAGAACTTCTCTGTAGATGTATGAAGGGTATGTAAGGGGTGTGGAGGGTGTGTGTGAGAAGTGTGGAGTATTTCTGTGTGGATGTGTGAAGGGTATGTGAGGGGTGTGTAGGGTGTGTGTGAGAAGAGTGGAGAACTCCTCTGTGGATGTGTGAAGGGTATGTAAGGGGTGTGTAGGGTGTGTGTGAGAAGTGTGGAGTATTTCTGTGTGGATGTGTGAAGGGTATGTGAGGGGTGTGTGGAGTGTGTGTGAGAAGAGTGGAGAACTCCTCTGTGGATGTGTGAAGGGTATGTAAGGGGTGTGTAGGGTGTGTGTGAGAAGTGTGGAGTATTTCTGTGTGGATGTGTGAAGGGTATGTGAGGGGTGTGTAGGGTGTGTGTGAGGCGGGTGGAGTATTTCTGTGTGGATGTGTGAAGGGTATGTGAGGGGTGTGTAGGGTGTGTGTGAGAAGAGTGGAGTATTTCTCTGTGGATGTGTGAAGGGTATGTGAGGGGTGTGTGGGGTGTGTGTGAGAAGAGTGGAGAACTCCTCTGTGGATGTGTGAAGGGTATGTGAGGGTGTGTAGGGTGTGTGTGAGAAGTGTGGAGGATTCCTCTGTGGATGTGTGAAGGGTATGTGAGGGGTGTGTAGGGTGTGTGTGAGAAGTGTGGAGAACTTCTCTGTGGATGTGTGAAGGGTATGTGAGGGGTGTGTAGGGTGTGTGTGAGGCGGGTGAAGTATTTCTATGTGGATGTGTGAAGGGTATGTGAGGGGTGTGTAGGGTGTGTGAGAAGTGTGGAGAACTTCTCTGTGGATGTGTGAAGGGTATGTGAGGGGTGTGTAGGGTGTGTGTGAGGCGGGTGGAGTATTTCTGTGTGGATGTGTGAAGGGTATGTGAGGGGTGTGTAGGGTGTGTGTGAGAAGTGGGGAGTACTTCTCTGTAGATGTATGAAGGGTATGTGAGGGGTGTGTGGAGTGTGTGTGAGGCGGGTGGAGAATTTCTGTGTGGATGTGTGAAGTGTATGTGAGGGGTGTTTGGAGTGTTTGAGAAGTGTTGAGAACTCCTCTGTGGATGTGTGAAGGGTATGTGAGGGGTGTGTGGAGTGTGTGTGAGAAGTGTGGAGGATTCCTCTGTGGATGTGTGAAGGGTATGTGGAGGATTTCTTCTGTTTGGATGTCTGAAGGGTATGTGAGGTGTGTGAAGGGTGTCTGAAGTGTGTTAAGTATTTGTGTGAGGTTGGTCACGGGTGTATTCGAGGTGAAGGCGAAGTATGTGTGAAGTGTGTGGAGGATCTGTGTGAGTTGTGTGTTGTTGGTGTGTAAAGTGTGTAGGGTGGTGTGTGAGGTATGTGAGGTGTGTGTGAAGTGTGTGATGTTGGTGTGTGAAGTGTATGGAGGGTGCGTGTGAGATATGTAAGGTGTGTAAAGTGTGTGGAGGGACTGTGTGTCTGTACAATAGGTGTGCGGTGTGTGCAACTGTGGCGGGCGTGTGTGAGGTATGTGCGATTTGTGTGTGGTTGGTAAGTATGTTGTGTGTGGAAGGAGTATATGTGTGGTGTGTGTGTACAATTGTGGCGGGTGTATGTGAGGTGTGTGTGTATGTGTGTGTGTGGGGGGGGGGGGGGGGGGGGGGGATGGGGCTGCGTGATGTGTGTTTAAAGCCAGTTTGGGTTATGTGTAGGATGTGTGTGAGGTTGGTGAAGAGTATGTTAGGTGTGTGGGGTGTGTGTGAGGTAGGTGGAGGGTGTGTGTGAGTTGTGTGAAAGCTGTTTGTGAGGTTGGTGAAGAGTATGTTAGGTGTGTGGAGGGTGTGTGAGGTAGGTGGAGGGTGTGTGTGAGTTGTGTGAAAGCTGTTTGTGAGGTTGGTGAAGAGTATGTTAGGTGTGTGGAGGGTGTGTGAGGTAGGTGGAGGGTGTGTGTGAGTTGTGTGAAAGCTGTTTGTGAGGTTGGTGAAGAGTATGTTAGGTGTGTGGAGGGTGTGTGAGGTAGGTGGAAGGTGTGTGTGAGTTGTGTGAAAGCTGTTTGTGAGGTTGGTGAAGAGTATGTTAGGTGTGTGGAGGGTGTGTGAGGTAGGTGGAGGGTGTGTGTGAGTTGTGTGAGAGCTGTTTGTGAGGTTGGTGAAGAGTATGTTATTTGTGTTGAGTGTGTGTGGGGTAGGTGGAAGGTGTGTGAGCTGTGTGAGAGCTGTTTGTGAGGTTGGTGAAGAGTATGTTATTTGTGTTGAGTGTGTGTGGGGTAGGTGGAGGGTGTGTGTGAGTTGTGTGAGAGCTGTTTCTGAGGTTGGTGAAGAGTATGTTAGGTGTGTGGAGGGTGTGTGAGGTAGGTGGAGGGTGTGTGTGAGTTGTGTGAAAGCTGTTTGTGAGGTTGGTGAAGAGTATGTTATTTGTGTTGAGTGTGTGTGAGGTAGGTGGAGGGTGTGTGTGAGTTGTGTGAAAGCTGTTTGTGAGGTTGGTGAAGAGTATGTTAGGTGTGTGGAGGGTTTGGAGGTAGGTGGAAGGTGTGTGAGCTGTGTGAGAGCTGTTTGTGAGGTTGGTGAAGAGTATGTTAGGTGTGTGGAGGGTGTGTGAGGTAGGTGGAAGGTGTGTGAGCTGTGTGAGAGCTGTTTGTGAGGTTGGTGAAGAGTATGTTATTTGTGTTGAGTGTGTGTGGGGTAGGTGGAGGGTGTGTGTGAGTTGTGTGAAAGCTGTTTGTGAGGTTGGTGAAGAGTATGTTAGGTGTGTGGAGGGTGTGCGAGGTAGGTGGAGGGTGTGTGTGAGTTGTGTGAAAGCTGTTTGTGAGGTTGGTTAAGGGTATATATGATGTATGGAGTGTGTGTGATGTGAAAGGAGTGTGTGAGATGTGTGGAGGGTGTGTGACATGAGCGGAGTGTGTGCGGCGGTAGTCTGTTCTGTGAGTTCTGGCATGAGGTTGGTGAAGGTTGGGAGATGAAATGAGTGTGAGGTTGTAGTGTGGAGATTGTGGAGAGTTTGTGTCACATGTGGGAAGGAGGGCATGTGAGTGGTGTGTGATGTGCACAAGGTATGTCTGCATTGAAATTTACTTAAGTTGAGGGCGTTGGTGTGTGTGGAGGACTCACATGAGCTGAGAGGGGGACATGTTTGTAAGGTACTGGGGTTTATGTGTGAGGCGAGTGTGTTTTGAGGAAGTATGTGAGTTGAGTGTGTTTTGAGGAAGTGTGCGAGGTGTGTGGAGTGAGAGAGTGGGGATATATGTAGGTTGTGGGTGAGTGTTTTAAGTATGTGTGCAAGGTTTGTGGAGCTCTTGTATGATATGGGTGCAGAGTTTACATATATATACAGGATGCCCCAATACATATAGCTGCAATATCAAGCCAATTTCAAGAAATGGCACTGACTGAATGACCTGGCAACAAGACCTATGAGCGTCTGTGGTGAAGATGTACAGACATTCACCTCCATTACAATACTGGTTTCAAGTTTTAACACAAGATGTTAAGGATGTTATTATTATACACAGTTTCCTTGTTAAACCTGGGGGTACAGAACACATCACCTGTGTTGTCCAGTCCCCCGCGGGACAGGTATCATCGTCCTTGTCAACAGCAACAGCACTCCACATTCATGTTTGCATAATCAGGTGTCTGCACAGAACAGCTAATGTTATACCCCTTGTGAAAATATCCATTATGCAGTTGGCAACTCCTTTGGGAGGGTACGACTCACACAACTGAAGACTTGAAGAAGATTGTCCAGCATCTATGGCAGTTCAGCCTGCTACTGGCATCACAATTTGCATTGCACTGCTAAATTGTTTATTAATCAGGTAAAGTCAAACCAACCAAATGATGACAAATTCTAACACTTCCAGCAAAACAACTGTCTATCTCACATGTTCCAAGTGAATAACGCAGCTGGCATATTCCACTTGGGGACTATGAACAATCCATGCCATAGTCACTCCTCTGGAACACAGGTCTTCAAATATCAACAAGTAAAAATAACCAACACAAATTTTATTTCCATAATAAAGATATTTTTATTTCTGCAAGAGTTCATGGCAAAACCAAAAATCTGGTCTGTAATTATTTGAAAGCTAAAGAAAGTGGAGTACAGCTGAATGAGTTTCTCTCTCCCTTGTATTCCCATAATGGACCTTAAATTCTATTTTCTTTGGACGAGTCCATTTGGAATACAGGGAGGGAATATGAATATTTAAACCTGCCGTGTATGAATTACAGATCATGTTTTTAAAACTTTGTGTGGCATTCAATTTGAAGCAAATAAATAGTAATCTTTGGTGTAATCAGTGTATTGAACAACAGTCAGCAAAGTTAAAGCTTGGCAATGGAAAATAAAAATTTGGCAAATAATTTGATTTTTATTGATGAATGATTATCACAGAAATAGAAAACACAGTTATCAATTTTCAGTGAAATAAAGATTTGCATATCTTGAACAGAAATAATCTAATATCATACTCTAGATATGGAAAATGAGGAAAAGAAAGTTCTTTGGCGATTATGATGAAGTTGAACTCAGTTAATACACAGGAAGCATGTCGTCATAATGTGATTAGACAAAATCCACATATATACATACCATCACTTCAACAGAAATATAAATACTTGCACCTCTTGCACATTACACGTAAATATCAAATTGATATGTCACACAGAGTCTAGCGAGGTTCAATGATATCTAACCCAGTTACTTCCCTTTTTTCTCACAATAACATCAAAGATGGGCTTGAGCTACACCAAAATGTTGACTTGAAGCAGAGTGACATTAATACACGAAATACAGACAGGTATGAACACTATAAACAGAGTTAGATTTATACAACAAATGACCTGTGAATCTTCCACAACATGAAGGAACTTGTATGTTCAGTATCTACAAAACTGTACATTGTAATAAAAATATTATCGGCTATTTATGTTATAAATCTGGTTAAACCCTGATCTTCCCTCTCTGATTGTCTTCCTGTGCTTGACATCAAACATAAGAGCAGCAGCTAGCATTACAGAGTTATCTCCCATGATGATTTGTCTAGAGAGTAGTCTCCCTTGATATTTCTGACTGCCATTTTGACAGTATTGTTTTAATATGTCCAACAGTTCTCTAACACATCTATGCAATTTCATTGTTCAGTATTGTTTTCCAAACAAAATGTATGATATATTGGCTGTCCAAAAGAGGTGTATGGTGGGATAGTTCTTAAACTTGGAAACTTGTTTTTGTTCTGTCATGATGGAAAGATACATTTCAGAAACATTAACTCTGCATATAGTTAAAGTTTGTTCAAAATATGTGGTTTTAAAGAGAAACATTTAGTAGGAGACCTGAATGATGTGGTCAGACATCGGCTCAAGCAGTTTGGATATTTGTGTGAGAATCATTAATGGCTACTTTAAAGACATAAGAAGAAAGATGACAAAGAACTTGTATTATTTTCATATTTTCTGAACCTCTTATGAAATATAACACATTCTTTTGCCTTCTTAAGAAAGATTTCAGAAAAGAGTGTTGAGAAACAACCAAGCAACCTGCCTTATGAATAATGGAATATATATTTTCAGATGGGTTTTGTTATTTATAATGATCAGTGACTTCTGACACTAAATTAGACTTCTGGGTACTGAGAATTGAATATATTCTCATAATCTATGTTCAAAAATGCATTATTTATTCTATACAGTTATTTTGTGAATGACAATATCTAGTTTTTAATTGTCCAAGACAAAACTTAATTAAAACATGTTTCTATGTTCACTGACTAAATCACATAATATTATGAAGAAATCATTTGGTTTCTTTTATGAATTTGTCTCAGCTTACCCAAAAGATACAAGAAAATATTTTTGAAGGACTGATTTGTAAATGCAAACTTTGACAGAATACACTTTGTACTTGCCATGCCATAAATCAAGTGATACCTATCATCATGCATCTTTCATCACAGATCGGTCACCTGATGCAAACAAACGTCGCTGTTTGTGATATCAAGAGAGAGAGAACTGAAGTGTACTTCCTGGTCTCTTGCTCTTGTCAAATGTCCAAATCTGTGA
The DNA here is from genome assembly GCF_023055435.1 of Haliotis rufescens. Lineage (NCBI taxonomy): Eukaryota > Metazoa > Mollusca > Gastropoda > Lepetellida > Haliotidae > Haliotis > Haliotis rufescens. The sequence goes on along the minus strand of NW_025964001.1, from coordinate 45,278,979 downwards.
TCAATGTCATGGGAAGATTACTCACTGATTTCAAATGCTTTGAAAAGATGACATACCTAGTTACACACTTAAAGAAAAATGTCGAGCAAACAAAATACTAACATTTGGTATGAGCAATTGTTTGAAAATGATTCTTTATTCCTGTGGGCATCAAATCTTGGTTGAATAATACGGTCACATACAGATTGTTACGGTGGACATCTACATGTTCACCATTTATCTCTACCATGCAGCAACTTCCACAAATCAACAGCATTTATTCTAAATACTCAACAATTTTGCACCAAGTTTTACACAGCAAAAGTTTGCTTATTTTTCTATGATACATGTACAAATTTGAAAAGGACAGTGAGGTCAGGGTGACCCAATTAGCACAGGTCATGGTGACCCAGATGAACATTTTGGTTCAATGACTGGGTTCTTCATTAACATAACAACCGGCTAATACTATAGACCTTAGGACCTGTCCATATCAGGACAGATAGAGAGACTAAAAAATACTTTGGTCATAGGCCCTGCCTGATGTGGGCTACATCTGAGGCGTTGTTCAGCCTCCAGGAGATCTGGAGCGACATAAAGCGTCCGTGCCTCTTTGCTCGCAGCTCTGCAGCTCCAGTTAATTTCAATAAGTTAATTTGGAATGCAAGTACATTTTTATGTTCCAACTTAACACAGTTCTTGAAGCTTAAAACATTGAAATGAGGTATTTCGAGTCTTTGTAAAGCTGTTGCAGGACAAACATGTCACCAGTATCGGAGTCTATAAATGTTGTACATACACATTCCTTGCTACTTGACAGGGGAGGGGTGGGAATGGGAGTGATAACAGTCATATCATATCCTGGGCAGGGGAAACTTAACCATATCATTTGTCTCAAGAGAAAATAAAGTTTTAACTCAAAACCAGGAGCTAAGAATGATTTTTTTTTTGAATGAAAATATTTTTTTTTTCTAGCGGTGCCATGTCTTATCTTGGTCATGTCACCGTGTTGGCATGGGCAGGAAATTAACAATGGCAAAAAGACATTATGATCAATGTCCTCTGTGACTAGGTCCTGTTAGAATTTACACACTGTAGCACAGCTCCTGGGAACTCCTCCAGTCAAAACTCCACACCGCAAATGTCAACTAAAGCATTGTGGGAATCTTATTCCCTTGCAGCGTCTGCTGTGAACCACCACCACCACATTCCCAGAAGTCTGATCTTCCGTTCATCCATCCACCCGTTGAACTGGTCGCGTCACGACATATGCATGTGGCTGCACCGTAGTTTACAACTACAGAGTTTTATAATCAAGCACAGCACGTGCACAGCTGCCGGTTTGGCGACGCTCGGCCACAGCCAAATATCCCTCGTAATTTTGTCCCAAAAAACACTTCTTCGGAACATATAACGAGGATCAACAAGAATCGTCACACTTTTGACAGAACCCGTTTGAGCGTTTATCCAGCGTGAATGTCTTGTATATGCTGTCCCATTCCGTCCATGCTGGCGTGAAGGGGAGGACTTTGGGTTGCGGACATCCCATGGTGAGCCATTCCTGTGGCGCCGTGCCCCATCATCATGTGATGTGGATGACCAGGAATCAGCATTGCTTGTGAGTGCACAGGGGGGCTGAACTGGGACATTTGTGCATAGGACCCGCTGACAGGGGGTGCATACATATCAGTCCGGTGCATCCCCTGAACCCCCAACATATCATAGCGCTGTGATCCTTCCAGGTGGGAGTACCCTGCCTTCATCGGATCGTACATGTCCGCTCCATGCATGCCTTGCAACCCTGAAATACACACACAACACTTAGTCAAGTGCTCTTGTAAGATTATTGGCTGTGAAGTGTTTAAACTTATATTAGATCAGAATTTCTTTCACTTGTTGAAACTTAGAAACTAAGAAACTTAAGATCAAACTTAAGATTCATCAAGAATTACTTCATGAATCTTTTTGAAATATTAAATTGGACCAAAAAAATAAGTACATGTACATGTAAAACAAACACAGACAAAATCACGTATCAGTAGGTGCAAAATTATATAATTTAAACAAGATAAGTGATTACATATAAAATAGATAAAGACATTTAGTATTCGATTAAACAGCTATTTCTGGATTGAGAGATGATAGATACACATGTCCAGGGGACAGCCATAGAGGTCACAATGCATATGTACTTACTTCCCATCTGCATGTGTTGGTTGTCAAGGTAACCCATCCCTGCCTCCGGATTGTATGCTGCATGTGCTCCTGGACCTAGAACGGCAGAACGGACATTAGAAACTGAAGAGGTGCCTCTGGCATCCCCCTGTACAAGATGGACTCTTCCAGCAGCAAATGAAAGGATGAGTCCATGTTTGTACAGGGAAGGCATGTTGTTCAATGGCAAATTGTAAATAAAGATGTTCATGCATTTGAAAAAGTGCCACAAAAACAGTATTATCATAATGAAAAGAGAATGTCAATCAAGATAAGATATACAGTGTTTCATTTTGTTACAGGTTAAAGATACCAATAGTTTTGTTTATCGAATTGCCTCAGTTTTTTTTAATTGTGAAATGAACACTGTTATGGTGCCATATTCGGGTTGTACATTGCATCTTGATTGACAGCTGATTGACATCATGCAGGAAGAAACCACCAGAACACACAGCAGCAGGTCAAAGGTTGAGAGATATACAACTTTTTCATCATGCAGGTGAGGTGGGCATGCCTTATTGATCAATTAAATGTGCAATTTAATTTGGAAAATAACTCTCAAAATATTTCCACTTGTCCAATATTTATACATTAACTGTGAAGATGGTGAGAAAATAAAATAGCCCCGTATTAACTGCGACTGGAATCAAAGCAAAACTGCTCAAATGAGCCTTCGATGCTGCTTCCGAATTTTAGGCCACAGAGGATTCGAAAAATTTTAGCCAATCAGATTCCTGACAATTCTTATCTGCTTGACTAGTGATCTATGATGGTTTATCGTGATGAGAGTGAATGGAAGTGAACATGTCGACTGTAGTAGAGGGCAGGCTTGTGAGTAATTGCTCAGATTGAGGAATCGGCAAGCTGCAGGTACCCTTGTTTAAGCCAATGAAAAAACATCTCAAAACACTTTCCAGAATCAATCACAGATCGTTGATTTCTGTCAATAACGACGACTGTGTTGGGACGGATGGGTAGCCAGGGAGACCTTGGCTAATGTTGGTTTTTCAAATGACATTTTAAAATTCTTTCACAAACTGGCTAAAAGACTGGTATGGCGGCTTGGCTGTAAGAGCTCAGTGATGTACAAATTTGAAAAATCAGCCTCACATCTTCGTTAATGGTGCATACGATTTGTCGTAGATGGCATAGTGCCCATATCATCACATGAAATGGAAATTTGATTATTGTAATTTGCCCCACCATTGAAAAAGTCAGAGAATTAAACATCAAACAGTCTGATTGGGATAATTAAATAATCAAGTTGAAACAGACGCACATTCCGAGAAAAACTTGCTTGAGTTGGACTCCCACTGGACTAATTAAGTGCAACAATTGAATAAAAATCATCACCACTAAAAGAAGATTTATTGAGTAATTATAGCAAATATTGTGACAGTTGTGATATGTACAAGTGTCAGTGGGACCTACTAGCATGTGGTTCTCGGAATTGTCAGTTGGAAATGTACAAGCTTAAACAATGACAGAAAAGTCTACACACTAACGAGAGAGAAAGATTAGCAGGAACAGCAGGAGGGTACATACAAAGCAAGGAGTAGGTAGTGCCGACAGAAAGGTACATGCCAATTTCGGCAGGAGATTTGGAAAATTTGCACTTTCATGCATGTGTGATTGACAGCTAGTGCAATGCGCAAGCATGTTTCATCTGTGAATTATAAGTTCCCACATCTTGAGTGAGACTCCTATTCCTATATAGCATCCCTACTAATGAGACGAAAGATGGAAATCGTTTCGCTTGTCAGATTATGTTGTCCATTTCATTAAGAAGTTGATGACATGCTGATAAAAGTCAGGCATGATTTAAACAGGTATCATAAAATAAGACAAGAAAATAATTTTTGCTTTTAAAAAACACATTGTGTGGTGATTATTGTTGGATATTAATTACCTGTGATCATGTTACCGGGTGATCAGACCGACACAAATATGTCCATTTAATACTGATATACAGCAGATGATCATGGTATTCCATTAAAATGTTATTTCATCTCTGACAGGTCTTTTGATTGATGTGTCAGAGGCTGTACTTGGAGTATGGTCAATGTACAGTGCAAAGTGCAGCATGCAATTTATGAGTATTCGAGTATCATCCAAAATTGGAAAAAAGAGACACAGGAAAATGGTGAAGAAAGAGTAGAGAAAAAAAGAGACTAGATCTAGATGTTGCAAGCGCATGCACATATCTTGGAAAGGTAAGTCATCATCTCTTGTGGGTGGGGAAGGGAAGGGCTTGGGGGGCAGGATAGTGACCTTCACCAAGTTTAGGTCAAGGTCACAGGTCAGTTCCCTCTCTCCAGTGATCTCTACTCTCTCCTAGTTGTGTTTTGAGCAATTATGTGCTCTCTCTTTTTCGGACCACAAGTCCGAGTTTTACCTGGGGAGAGGCCGAGAGATTCAGCTGATGACGACTTACGCCTCCGATTTTTGAACACAGTTACCAGCTGAGATGACTTGCCTGCTCTATTTGATTGGTCAATCATTGGTTGAACAATTCTTCGTCTTGCATTGATAAACCTGAAAGCAAAAAACAGTATTTCCTAAAACATCCAACAAACCATGTAAAGCATCAAGCTAAGCCTATCCCGCCTTTGTTCTACAAGGCAGCACGTTTGCCATGGGGATGAAAGTTGAACGAACAAAGGAATAACATATAATACACCAAAATTAACAGGCTCAATAATAATTTTTGACACCCTAATCACGACCGTGAATGGCCACACAGCAACTGGGGGTAATTGGAAGGTTTGTACCTGGCTCTCCCATCAGTGCATTCTAGCAAGAATGAAAAGTCTTTTCACACCAGAAATTTGCTGAAACCACTCGAGAAGTGACAAGTGCTATTAGAGCTTCATTAAAGTAGCCCACTACTATTGAAAGTATGGGTGATAATCATAAGCAGAAACCTCCACAAATATTTCTTCACAATTTGTATTTTCTAGGAACTCTTATTCTGTCAGAGGAACAATGGTCCACTTGATATTGTGTGGAAGAAAAAACACTCTCTATGCACATTTTCAATACAAGTAATACAAATAAAAGCCACTAGCCAAGCGAGGTAAGAATGAGAAGCAAAAGTGTTTGAAAACTATCTCCAAACTTCTCCAAACGAGTTCTCATTCCTCAATAATAATATGCCAATGCTCCTTGACAGAAACCTACTAGGGATAATTGGGATCTGTTTTATTTGCTTAGTTACAAAGGCATATTCGGGTGAAGTAGATCGCGGCACTAGAGGGCGCTAACCTGTTAGCATAGGCTAATAGCAACAATACCAATGTTGAGACTCTAGGCGGAGCAAGTTTTTGATTCACAATGCCAATCGTTTTATTTGTTGAACTTAATTTGCTTGCTGGCTTGGGGGTCCTATCACAAGCATGCAGATTTCCCACCTTGTTTCGCCTACAACTGTGGGCTTGCCAATAACAAGGGGTGATATTGACACTGGGTGCTAATTTCATACTGTAGTATTTCTCTTCAGCCCCTCTTTCATATTTTTTCATATTTTCTCAAAGCATTGATTACAAAAATTTAAATTTGAAATTTGAAACTTAGCTTATTAATTTTTATTTAAAGGTTGGAGACAGTGTTGTTGAGAACAGAATACTCTTTACCACGTCTATAGCTGTCACTAACTTGTCTCTAGCTGTCATTGACTTGTTTTATCCTATTTGCAATAAACAAAGCCTGTACCTTGTACAAAGCAATAAAAGGCCTGTGGTATAGACACAGACAATAACAGCAAGTGCATACAGTTGTCACACCCATTCTTACTCTGTCCTTTATCTGGCAAGCGTTCAAAAATGAAATATGTCTTATTGTCATTTCCTCCATCCAAAGAACATTTCTAGATTTAAGTATTTTTACAACAAAAAATGTCATGCTGATCTATAAGTTTTGGAAATTAACTTAGACAAAAAATGAAATTGTGAACTTTTGTAATGATTGCATTAACACAAAATCTATAGCATCAAATCTAATAAGTTTTCCTCTGAAGCTAGAACTGGGGACAGCAAAGCTTTCAAAGACCCAAAATTATCAAAATAATATTTTCTTTGAGATCAGAGAAAATTTTCTGGCTAAATACAAATTGAACATTTTATGGGTTAATACTAAAAAAAACCTGACATGTGCCACATAGTCTAATGATGAAACAACTACAGACACAAATGAAATTCTGAGTTACGGACTAGTTCCTATGTGAATTGAAATGAAGGCCTGACAAGGCACATTTGAATAATTGAAATAATAGGGTCCCACTGGGCCTGCATATTACCCTCTCCAAATATTCATATCCCCAATCTTCATTCCAAATAATTTGCTGTATTGCATAATTTTCTGACATTGGTTTAAACTTGGAAAAAGCCGAGGATAATTTGTGTGGGGAGGGTAAATAAAATCTCAATGTCAGATCGGTCAAATTTGTCTTAGACAGTTTTCCAGTCGGAACAATTACCACAGAGTTTTGGTGGTGGGCAAATCCTTGTGGAGAACTGTGTAGTTTGCAGAGTACCTTATGATTAATTGCTGAATACACTATCGAGGCGCCAAGACGAACCTGCCTAGCTTGGCAATTTGTGGCAGTTTGGGTTTGGGATGACTCGTTCTCATTAAGAGGTCAGAGGATGACCTTTCTGACTCCATTTGGAACAGATAGTTTCCGAAGAAATTGCACAAATTGCACCACAGGCCCAGGAGGAGAGAGAGGCTAGGGAAATAGGGCTGACAAAAAACACTCTTTGAAATTAAAATTTCGTTTTTCGGGTGATTAATGGCGGAAGGGGTGAAAGCGATCTCTGAATCCCGGGGCTCTGCCATATTCTTTCCAAGACTCCACTGGTCCAAATTACATCTTCATTCTCATTAGCCAGGTCCGCTGCGATCGGGTTACGATTTGATGATATTCTCTCCCCCTCTTGCTCCCCATCCTCATCCCACTGTAGCCTGCCCTGTACACCTCCCTCCCTCCCCAACACATGGTGTTGGGGAACACAGGGGGCCTTGGTCCAAACTGCACGACAAATGACTCTCCCCTCGTTTTCATTTGCACTTCAGAATGCCAGGATCACAAGAAATGGCAGTTACGGGCAGGCAACGTCCCATCTACGATAAATTCCAACTCTAATCAAAGCCTCCCCGAGGACGTCCTGAGCTGTTGGAAATTCTCTGACTGAGCCCAACTGATAATTGAAATAAAGCCTTGGGTTGGTGGTACCATTGATGGCACTAATGAGCACATTATCCCTTGTTAATGTAAGCTACATGACCCATAAGCTACAATATTGGCTTTGACATAACACTGGCTCAACAATTTGTGCAAATAAATTTTTCTCCCTCCTGAATGCTCATTAGTGAAAGCGTTCTCTAGTTATGCTAAATGGTGCAAATTTCAATTGAGCTTGTCCGCCTTGATTGATAGGCAAAAAATTACAGACAACTTTCTATGCAAAGTTGAGTTTTGGTCCAGTAAGGATGTGATGCAAGGTATCATTTCTTGTTGTATTTCACAAACTGTGCGACATCATTATTGTCATTGGATGAGAGTTTTTATAACCTTTCCATGTGAACAGATGGCTTATAACATTAACAAACTTTACCCATTTCTCCAGTCACGTATTTCAAATTCAACCAATTCAAATAAGTTTGTATTATGTCTGCAGGGTGAAGGGAGATGTGACATATTGTCCATGACAGAGCCAGCAGAGGTGGAAGGAGTTACTTCCCTTACGTTATCTTTCAAATGCCCCAAGCAGTTTTGTATTTTCGAATTTTAAAACTAAATCTTCAGTAAAAAATAATAAAGATTTTTTTTGTTTTTAGAGAATAAAACCTTAAATTAAAGGACTTTTAAAAACATTTTAAATCATTTCAAATCTTCACCATAATTGAAATGCAACTGCTTCTTTCAAGGTGTTCGAATCCTACAAATCGATATGAGGTTGGGTTAATATGCCAAGATTGTTTGGGTTACCTCACTGAATGCAGGGACACAAGAGAAATGCTCACTGGCAATTATATTGGACTGGGTACGTTGGATGAAATATTTGATGGCATCGTGACAGTTTCATAACCGCACTGACCTATCCTGCCAGGTTCCTGAGCAATATTAACCCTGCAGGATCCCTCATTCTGTCAAGGTCGTCTCGTTTGGTCATCAGGGCTGGGGCAGGCCCTCCTCGACCTCCAGTGTACCAATCATCCGCCAATAATCTACTGAAGAAATTACTGCTTTCCCACGGGATTTGGAGGGCCATTTTCCATGCGAGTTTTTCCTGACGACATTTTGATATTGAAGGATATGGGCGACTCCACTGATGGCTCTTTTAGTCAATTCTGATCAAGTCGAAAGCAGTTCCATTTCCCTGTCTTCGGTTCCAAAAATTTAATTCTCTGTAGCGGGTGTTTCTATATTGCCATGAATCTGGCTCATGAACGCGACTTTGGCAAAGCATTCACAAATTGTGCACATTTCTACTATTTCGAAAAGTGTGAACATTCGATTTAGTAAAGTTCACAAATTTAAAATCAACTGATATAAAATTATATGAAACTGTAAAGGAAACTAAAGAAGTAAAATATGTATGACTATGAGGGTTAGAACCTGAGAACCCTTTCTTCATTACCTGCTCTGACATCTAGAATCTTAGAACCTACATTAGGATTTCTTTCCTCTTAAACCTGTCAACATTATCAGCTTGTCATCTATCCATACTTGCTTAAACTGTCATAAAATAATGAATTGCCCTAGTCGGAAATGAGTTGAAATTCCCCAGAGTTTAAAAAAAATACTCATCATTCAAAAATCTAGTAATTGTGATTTTTCTTCAAGATTGTTAAATCTATATGAGTGTATGAAATTCTACCAGACACAACAATTCAATTTAATTCAAAACTGACCGAAAATTGAAATGAAATTGCATAAATGCTACAGATTTGAATCCCACACAGCAGTGGATAAGGACTGTATACTTATCGCACAAGACAAATGACTTGTTTTATCAAAGTATGCACACATGATTTTCAGCCTCCTTCCCCAATGAAATCCTGAAGCTGTAGATGGTGTGGAGAAAACTCGCCTGCTCTCGTGTACCCCCTTATCACCATGTGGGGGTCTAGCCCCAGTTAATAGGGATATAGCAATTATTTCGACTTATAATGAGCCGACCTCCATCTAATGGCGGACAGGTGGCACTGATCGTAAGAACTTCGCATCAAGGATGTCTAACTTCCTTGCCTCGTTTTGTATTACTATCATTTTCTGCTTTCTCCGACTACACGTCCAATTTTCGACTTCCTTCGCCCTTTCTGAGCTATTATGACCTTCTTTTTCCCTGTTCCCTTATAGGAAATGCTGCATCCGAGAGGCTGTGTTTCCTAGAGAGGAGAGGATATGGTGTTTTCTTTCTAAATATGAAAAAGTTGCTGTTTATGGATGAAACGAGGGCCCATTTATCAATCAGTTTATATTCCGGCTGATATTTATAGGTCTAAGTAGAGGTATTGCTATGATCAATTAGGGCTGTGGAGATGATGTTATCTTTCCGGATCCATACGAGTCAAGTAGAGTTTTTAAGGAAAATCATCTTTAGCTTGTCAATAATTGAACTACAAACAAAATGTCTCAGATGGCTTCTAGAATTACAAATGCATAATAATCTAGTGAAAACATTCTCAGTGAGTATCCGATGATGGAGACGGAAAGATCCTGATTGAAACACTGATTCAGATTTAATACCTGAAACAATATGGTCATGTTGATGAAAGGTATGCATCCCATTTGACTCCACACAGTTCTGGACATGTAAATATTGGGATTGTACGTAAAGATGATAGTCTAAAACTTAACACAATGAAAATAATTTTCAAACAAAGATCATACTGTTGCATGATAATAACATCAATATTATATATATTTCATGATGGGATATCTGCATTATAATGAACATTTCATGATGGGACATCAGCGTTATAATGTCCATTTCATATTAAGATATTGTCATAATAATGCTCATTTCATGATGGATATCAGCACTTTAATGTTCACTTCTTATTGGGATATCGGCATACTAATGTCCACTTCTTATTGGGATATCAGCATAATAATGTACATTTCATGAAAGGATATCTGCATTATAATGTACATATCATGAAAGGATATCAGCATTATAATGTACATTTCATGATAGGATATCGGCATTAAAATGTACATTTCTTGATAGGATATCAGCATTATAATGTACATTTCATGATAGGATATCGGCATTATAATGTACATTTCATGATAGGATATCAGCATTATAATGTACATTTCATGAAAGGATATCAGCATTATAATGTACATTTCTTGATAGGATATCAGCATTATAATGTACATTTCATGAAAGGATATCAGCATTATAATGTACATTTCATGAAAGGATATTGGCATTATAATGTACATTTCTTGATAGGATATCAGCATTATAATGTACATTTCATGAAAGGATATCAGCATTATAATGTACATTTCATGAAAGGATATTGGCATTATAATGTACATTTCTTGATAGGATATCAGCATTATAATGTACATTTCATGATGGATATTGGCATTATAATGTACATTTCATGAAAGGATATCAGCATTATAATGTACATTTCATGAAAGGATATCAGCATTATAATGTACATTTCATGATAGGATATCAGCATTATAATGTACATTTCATGATAGGATATCAGCATTATAATGTACATTTCATGAAAGGATATCAGCATTATAATGTACATATCATGATAGGATATCAGCATTATAATGTACATTTCATGAAAGGATATCAGCATTATAATGTACATTTCATGAAAGGATATCAGCATTATAATGTACATTTCATGATAGGATATCAGCATTATAATGTACATTTCATGATAGGATATCAGCATTATAATGTACATTTCATGATAGGATATCAGCATTATAATGTACATTTCATGAAAGGATATCAGCATTATAATGTACATTTCATGAAAGGATATCAGCATTATAATGTACATATCATGATAGGATATCAGCATTATAATGTACATTTCATGAAAGGATATCAGCATTATAATGTACATTTCATGATGGATATAGGCATTACAATGTTCACTTCTTATTGGAATATCGGCACTACTTGTCAATGTGAAACAGATGTAAGCACTATCATGTACAGTTCCTGATGTGAGCTGTGAGGGCTGTCCCACCTGGCCACAGTCCCCCCAAGGGGGTTAGGCAAGTGTCACTGCCTGCGCTTGGCTGCGTGGAGTCCGAGTGGGTTAGCAGTGACAAGCCTTGCACCATGTGCATCTTCCTGGCGCCCTGCAGGGGCCATGGAGGGGCCAGGGACCACTCTGTGCACAGATTACACATGTTCTACAAGTGCCATGAACCACCACTTACTGAATCATTAGTCCTCACATGGCACACCGAGCATCACAGCTAGTCAAACGGGAGACATGTGTCAGTAATGAATTTACCATCTTCACAAAAGGTGGAAATTTTATTAGATTATAGACTTTAAAATTGTATTTTTGAAACTGATCTGATTTTTATAAATTGAATATTTTGCTAGGAATTTGATTAAGCTGCTAGACTCATCTTGAGTGAAATGAAAAAGCAATTCTTGTGTTGATTGCAGAGCATGGACATGATTAGTGAAATTTACGTGTTGTGCGCTTTGTGAACTGAACATCGAAGTCAACGACCATGCAGCCTCAGAGGGGAACATATTTCACAAACACACAGATTCGGTTTCAGGAAACGAGGGAGAACATTCTTGTGATGATTGTTAGACAAGAATATGATTATTGAAATGTACATGATGTTTTTCCCTATGACATAAACAAAGGTATGATTAATGCAAGTTGGCTGGGGGTATCGTGGTTTATCTGACATGTACATGCTCCATAAATATAGTGCAATAAAGCACAATTACCAAGCCCTAATTGACATTCACTTGAGTGTGAAACTTATCTGTCCAGGAAATATAAACCATAAGTGATATTTACGAGCCTTGTACCTCACGTAAGCTGCTGATCATCTCTACCCAGAGTCTCCGCACTCCACATCTATGCCGCCATTCCGGGCCTCCCCTTTCCCGAGAGAGTTCTACAAAGGTAGCACTTTTCAATAGGAAAATTAGGGGAGAAGCGCCCTGAATAAAAACCCCATTTTCCAAAAATTACTATAGCGGATCTCTTGATATTCCTGATTAACTGAGGTGCCCTGTTACCATATAGCCTGCACAGAAAAACGGATTTCTAACTATAGCCTATTCTCTCACTTCTCTATGAGAATTGTGATTAATCATTTCACTGCTTATCAATCGATTTCGCACTGACTGGATCAATTCTTGTTCATTTCAACTCAAGGTAGCTTTTTCTACATTTCATCAGACCTAATTTTCTGTAACGTATTACTTGGTATTAATGACCACAATTTCTTCTTTTGTGGTTTCTCATGCACTGCTCATATTTCTTAATGAATTTGTTTAGAATAATGAGATAATATACTTATTTCTCCCCCGCTGGTATCACCAACATATGACTGCGATGTTGGTGAAATGGACAAATTTGACATAAGCTTCTCATTATCATTGCAGCCCAGTAATAACAAAGTCTTTTAAGGCCTCTTCCAGCACGTCTACAGGATATGACACCCAGATAACCTCCTTTTATTTTCACTAATTGCCATGTGTTCATTTTTACACTCAGGAAATTAACAACTTTCACCTTCCGAAGTCTCATCCTTTAGACAAGTAGAAGACACCAAACCATCCTTATGGCTTCATTGTATCTGAAGGTGGCCATGGCATCGATTATTTATAATACTGCCCCTGGCTATCCGAGATGAGGACATGAAATAATACAGAAAGATGCACATGCTTGAGATGGTCGTCATGTCAGTGCTACAAGAGACTTAGTGAACACATTCTACAGCAATCACAAGCAAGCCTGGAACACAGGCAGTTCCACTCCAACCACCTGCCCCATCGCTGACCAAGGATGCCACGACAAAATGCTATTTCTATACCTTTAAGTTTCACGAAAATGACATTTGTTTCGGGGTTGTGCATTTCTTTTAATCCTACAATAAACTCAATTCTGTGTCGATTGCATCAGTTGTACTTCAGTGCTCGTTTGAGGCGATGGCAATTTTCTGCTAGTCCGTAAAGGGCTGAAATGAGACCGTGCACAAAATAGCACTAATAAACAGGTTTAGAAAAGTCTCATTTCCTGGTGATTTTCACCAGTTGTATCAGTGCTCATAACACGACGCAATCAGCGTCTCTAGTGAAAGCCATGTGCCAGCTGATAGTATGTACTTAACTCGTTAATTTCATCCCCACTTTACTGCCGATGTAATGTGCACTGATGGGATTTTTGTATCTAAATAAACATCCTTTTGCCGTTTTTTGGTATCATTTCCTCCACAGTTTATCTCCCACGATAAACTTTGATTTGTAGGAATTTGAAGGATCGTGTGATGAATACTTTATTGCCTGTGAGCTTCCCAAAGAGACATGACTGTTTGGGACGATGACAAGTCACGTCTTTCTTGATGTTTACAATTTGAATTAAAATTTACCTCCTTCCACATCTTAAAATAAAAAATTGTCACCAAGTCATGAAATTTTTAAACTTTTCAATTGGAAAACTTTGACAAAAACATCTTTCATTAAGTACTCGAATTTTCATAAAGCCACTTGAAATGAACATCAGTTAGATAATAAAATCCATTTATCATACATCCTTACAAAGTATGAAATTCACATCACCATTTGACCTATTACCTTCCCATCTTAACTATCATGTAGGACTCCACCGTTAGCAACATAGCATTGCCTCTATTCATTAAAACAGAAGCAGTATTAATGGGTGACTGTCATCTCGTAGCTGTCAAGCCATCAATCATGAGGCATACATTTCATCACTGTCAGTCGGCAGCAACACACTGCTATGTACATCTCTACAATGCAAGGAACATCTACAAATGTTTGTGGTTGAACTTCACAGATGTCATTATCTATAAATGAATCCAGAAATATGGGTGTAGAAAATAGTAGGAGTGGGTAGCCACACCCTGAGGTTGACCTGTTCTTTTCCATGATATTACCCAGGTTAACACATAATTTGCTGATTGTAATTCTTAATTTGTCAATTACGAGAGATTGACACTTAATGCAGCACAAACGCGATGTGCGGTTACTTATAATAGGGGGCCAGCACAAACACCAATCACCCACGGTGCAAATGTCTCGTTCATCATCCATGAAAACAAAATGTCATAAACAGCAGGGAGGTAGGGATATTAGCGATAATTTTGCAAAAAGGGCACTAAGCTATCGCATTAAAGTGGTTAGATACCAGTCATAGACACTGTGACTCGCGTCAGTTGAGAGGTAGTGGATATTAACATCATAACATACATTTATAGACACACAATGGGAATGTAGGCCAGGGATTACATACGCTGATGGACAGCTGATGAAGCAGGCGAAATATAGTATTATTCATAGGCTACATTCATCACAGTGATGTGTACATAGAAACATGCATATGCTTTGAATAATGATTCAGAAATTTTAGCAATTTAATTTTGACAGCATGAATAGTGTCATAACAACATAGGCACAAGTGTGACTGTAAACGGTACAATAAACGTAACCTGGGAATTCGGTCATAAAAACTTATAAGATGTAATTGTGAGTTTCCCAGTGCTTATCATTAATGGCTGTCGTCCTTTGCGTCCCTAAGAATAGATTCGGGAGATTTATAGTGAATATAAATACGGCGTTTTATGACTATTTAACAACTCTCAAGCACACCTGCCTACATACTTGTGAAATTCACAAAAGTCGACCACGCACTTGGCAAGTAAATGCTTCCTTTAACTCAGGAAAAGAAATGATTATATTTTTTTCTATTCCATTTTGACAATCGCTACAAATCATTTCAAATATGTTTCTGAAGATTTAAATGGCAAGTATGAGTTATCCCCCTTAATGGAGCAATGTCTTGTTAATGAAGTTGAGATGTTTTCAGTGGGAATTCTCAGTGAGGACCCAGATGTAAAAGAGAACATTTATCAATGTACAAGTAATGCTCCTGATGATCGCAATGTAAATAGATGAAGAGAACACAATCTTAAAATGGCTAATTACGCATCACAACGGTTCTCCGAGTCAACCTTGCACCATATACCAACATACAAATTGAAACTTTTCTCATAAAACAGCAAGATTACTGTGCAGACAGCGTATTGAAAATGCCACAAGATGTATGGAAGTTTAATGGCGTTTCCTCTGCACGGTACCAGCAAGATACATGTAAAAAGCCTGCAGATATGTTTTCACGAGGAGCTTTACTGCCCCCTGTAAAAGTTTTACGAGTGTGCCAGAATGCGCGTGTCTGCTCAGGAGGGCCGGCAAGTTTAATATTCAGTAGGGTAACTGGGCATCCATGTACATCTCAGTCCAAAGTGGCAGTTTGAAAAGCTATTAAATCGTAATGTTGGCCTCATGTCATTGAGTCGATATAATGAAGCAATTTTTGCCCCAGTTCTTATCAGGCTATTAGTGTTCATCTTTACTGGCATCTACTGGTATATATACTGGTAAGTAAACACCAGTTGGAAAAACTGTGACACCACTGGCGAAATTATGCTTCTTTTTATCTGATTGGAGATAATGAGCTTAGCAAATGTGGCATGAGCGTCCATCTCGGCTTGAAATAAACCCTGAAATTCATGCAGGGTTATTCTGAAATCAGTTTGCTTGCTGAGGATGATGTATGAGCCAACCAAGCAAAGACCATTAACAACTAAAACCAGACAGGCTTATTATCAGTATTTGGAAGTGCAGGTTCCAAATCTCCATCTCTAATACACTGAGGCTGAGCAGGGAAAGGTGGGTTTGACAGGGCACCTGCCGTGAAGTCAGCATGCTTTCAGTGTTTCTGACATATTACATCATGAACGCTCTCAGTACCTTTGCATATTTCAACCTCTGTCTATTTGGTCCCTGTCGTGGTGATGAATTTGAAAAGCGGTGTAAATATGATGTGTGTGGTTTGTGGCTATCATGGCATATTCTGTACACTCTCCATACTCTCTGGGTAACCAGCTCCACGCATTTCTGGCATTTGGCATAAATTTAAATTCCCCAACATGACATCTCTGATAAATGGACCTTTTGATGAAAACAGACTGTAGAAATGTAAATTTGACATATATGATTATTAAACCTCAACGATGCAATTCACATCGGCAACTCAATTAGTAAAATGTATGAAATACATTTGGACTTATTAGATTACCACACAAAAACAATGTATAAAAAACAATACTCAAAATTGATGCATTATTCTTTCAAACTTAAAATCCAGTTGAATAATACAAAGAATTATTTTTACAAACAACAAAATCTATTAATGGCAGTGAAAAAAGACACTAATCTTCAAATCCATATTTCTTGACATAATTTCAGACCGATACATCAATCTATACTAGAAATGGCCAAACTCCCAATTTTTGCCCCTAATTAGCACCAGTGGGTTCTCTGCGCGCCTATCCAGGATGATGGGTCTCTCCTGATAAGACTGAAGCCACAATTTTTCAGTTTGTTGGCCAGGCCTGTATGAAGGGCCCTATCTGGCCCTGGCAGACCCCGATATGACACTACTGTCCGGGCAGTGATGGATGGCTACGTCCCTCATCAGGTCTAGGAAGACAAGCCATAAAGAGAAGGAAGCCACATCTCGCATTTCTCATTACAGTCTCTTGCTATTTGTCTTTCTTGGTGTATTCAAATCTTCCTTGAATAAAATTTCCTGGAATGATATTCCTTGTGTTGGATTGTTCTCAACAGAGCCGGCTGGCATATAGTATTTTTTTTCTTATTATTATTAGTTCATACTTTTTTTTCAAATATTAAATCACTCAAGCTAAGGATGTTAAAAAAATATATTTTTGAATTATGATCCTGACCTGATTTCAAATCTTCACACTCAATTCCTGAATTTATGGCCCCCAATTTTTATTTAAAATTCAAAATTTGAAGAAAAAGAATATCACAAATAATTCAATTTAAACAAAATGGAAGAGACAAGTAATTTGAGAATAGTTTATGAAATGGTCCCAAGCCATGGAGGTACTTTCTGACTTAGCCAGCGCATTGGGAGTTTGTTTTATGTGAAAAGAGAGGTGGGTGGCTGGAACGGAGACATAGTTAAACTCCCTGTCCCCCTCTCATAAATTATTCCCCCTTCCAGCTTCCTTCCATTCTGTCACCATGGCAACACAAATTAAAATTCTGATAAGGGATAGAAAACAACATTAAAATGTAATGCGAGATGTGTGCTGGATAAGACTGTGAAAATTACCCTGCTCCCCAAAAAACTATAATCATCCCATGCTATGCTTCACTGTAGCAGCACGCAGCTCGTCTCCCTCCACCACCCTCCCCCCTTGGCAAGAGGGTCAGAGGTGAGAGATGAGCACCCTTGTTGGTGTCAGCCCTTAGGGGTCCCACTTAGGACTTTGAGGGGACCAGACACAGGAATGCCAGTACCAGAATAAGATACATTTAGGGCTCTCAGCTTCTTAAACTGATGGATGTGTATTTTATCTTATTTATATTTTTGTTAAAAAAAAGCAGATCTCACAAAATTCTCATTACCTGCCAGAAAAAATCAAAACTCCTTATTCATTTTCTGTTCAGCATATTTGTTTCAGTCACAGGTCAAAATGAGGCAAGTTTCATTACGGCTGACGAGTCCTTAAATTAAAGCAGTGTGATACCACATAAACTGTTTTTTTTTCCTTTCTGAGCCAGTGTCTTGCTCGCAACAATTTGTCTTGGTCTATTACAAGTATGACAGACGTGATATATTTGATTGATGATGGTAGAGGAGGGACTGAGAAAAAAACACATTTTCTTTTTCACTGCAGAGCATCACTGACTAAGCTACAATCTAATATCACAAAGAAACTATAGTCAATGCCAGGATGTCATTCTGGAAATAATATTTAATTGTCATTGACATTATCACTTTTCTCTGGTTTGACATACTAATATTAAATGCAATTAGATAGTAGCTGCAACTTGTTTTGTAAAAAACATAATGTCATCTTTGAAACAATGGCATAATTACGACGCTTGCATACAAATATGAACACAAAATGAGAATGGATGCACAAGAAAAACAATTTTCTTTTCACATTATAACATTTCAATGTGTTTCTACTTTAAGGCAAAGCTTTGGTATAAGCTTTCAAAATATTTATTGATAAAGGAGTGATATTTGGATAAATTCTTGTATGATAATAGCCACGCGCAAAAGCTCTGCATTATTTTCTCTTCAGAACATTAGAACAGGGCTTGGAACAGCTTCAGGGAACACAAGGAAAATACAAATACAAGGGGAAGTACAGCAGGAGAGAGAAGGGAGGAGGATGGAAGCCACATGTTCTGTTGCCTCGGGCCTATGATGTAAAGGCTGCCCTATGTAGAAGATCAAGAGAGATATCTATTCACTTGGCTCAAGTGAAGGTGAACCATCAACACACAAGGCCAAGGAAAGGGGGTAACCCTAGCTTCTTGATTTTCTAAACTCCTGTCATTAAAACCCCATTAGGCTTGGCCAAATGTGGCAAAGGGGCCTGTGTGCAGCCACTCTGGACACCTTGACCACTGATAGTGACCACACAATTCTTTTATGAGTATTTCACTAGCTTTTGAGGACTTTGGCAGTGTGCCTTGCATCAAAGATGATATCTTGTGTCGAAGTCGCCTGTGAAAAAGAGATTCTTCTCTTTCGTCCTATACTTCAATAATGTTTTCCGATGAGGAAAGCAGATCGGAGTGGCAGAAAAAGCCTCCATAGACGACCAATTTCAAATGGTTTCAATTAAATACAGTTTAGGGAAGAGAAAATCAGAGATGCTTCCATAAGCAAAGACTGGTATTGGGATGTGGGAACAGAGGGGACTCAAAGGGGTGGCTGAAGCTCAATGGAAGAAAGGCTATTAGGGAGAATAGAAGGGCTTGAGCGTGTTATTGGGTTTGACAGATGACAAATGATTAGGGGGTGGGTTGCAACAGTGGTCAGCTTGACCACCATGTTACTTCTGACCCATTAGATACAACACCGGTCAACATGGCTACCCTTGATAAGGGCATATGGCCTTTATACAAAGCCTCACAGTGTGGCAGGAAGAGGACAATGTTGCAGCGCCCCCTATAGAATGGATACCTAAATTTACCCGCCCTGCTTCCATTCACAAACTCACACGTTTAGTCCACCATTCAAGGAATTCCTGTTGAGCAAAACCTGGACTCAAATGTCTGCATAACAATGAAAGGGAAGTACTTAAGCCCTTATGCTGGACACAGCTTTTCATCCGGCAACCCTTTTTACTCTTCATTCAAAAGCAATATAATTCACACAAAACATTCTCCTAAGTCATGGTTTTTAGCATGCCCGCTTCCCATTGTTGTTGTATCTGACCAAGCAATATTCTAATGACCAATGTTAAAACCCCTCACATGTGAACAATATCTAAAAGGATTGAGAGTGGGACGTCTGAGATTGCAGTCTTTGTCCAGTGACTACTGTAGGTACCATCAGGGCACAAATTGCTCCCAACAATCCAATAGATTCTGTGCAGTTCCCGCAGAAACCGTACCATCATCAAATTCCCATAATGAGATTCTCTCCACATTGATGATATTATTACGGCCATCTTTAACGTCTTGGATACATGGGATAATAACTAACTGGCTACCAAGGTGGCTCCAAGATGGTCCAAACCCGCACCTTCCCCGAGAAAATTACAACTCTGTCTCCAAGAAGAGGATAGGCCTAGACTGAAGTGGCCTCACTAAATGGCTTAACAAGAGGAGTCTTAGATGACTATTGTCAGTGTCGAATGACCATCTTTGCATTAGACTCCCTAAGATTGAGTTAATCATAATCCAAATTTTCCAATACAGCCCCATACATAAATCAACCCTGTATCATGTGATTATCTTGGGAGTTGAATCTGAACCAATACTTTGTAAACTAATGTATTTATTCAGAAACCTCCATTGTGGTGTCTCCAACTGATCGGATCATTCCAATAGATAAGAATTTAATTATTTTCCAAAATGTCAGTTTTGAAATTCAAACTTTGAAAATAGAATCTTTTAGAGGCAGTATCTCTTTTCTCCAGTTTCTAGAGATAACTAAAGAAGGATAATTACTGATAACGATTAAGAAAGTGTTTGAGAGCATTAAAATATTAAATTTGTATTGTTTAGCTACTCAGGAGATTTCTTTGGTTTCATTGTCCTCTGGGTATACCTCTTGAATATTTAATCCAGCTGTGCAGCAAAAATTGATTAGCGATTAAGATTTTCACATCTTGATCTTCTTTCAACATCAAAGAGTTGGCAAAACAAAGAGTCTAAACATTCCATGACACAATCACCTCAGAGTAATCAAACTTTGTCTCTCAAACAGAAAATATCAATTTTCCTCCACCTACAGATATTCATTCATGCCTTACCATCAACACAAGGAAAAATCTAGGTGAATTATATCCTTGTTGAAATCATCGTAAAATGATTATATTCAGAGTGGGATAACTCTAATAAAATCACCATAAAACTCCATAGCCAAATTGAACATTGAAAATGGGGAATTATGAAAAATGCCCAATTTTTTTTGCCAAAATTTAATACAAGATTAATTCTGGCCAAATTACATACATGAGTGCACTTGCCTCATGCTTAATTGGTCGCGCATCAAAATAGGATCTGCATATGCATAATCATTCACGTAGGTCTGGTAAGGTTGAACGTTTATGAATCACAGGGCGTCGACATGTTTCTTGTGATGTATTTCGGATCACAGATCCATAACAACAATTAATTTACTGTCATTTTTATCGCTCACGTGACTGTTGGAAGCAGAATTCACGCGAAATCAACGTCTCTACACTAAACCAGCACAACAGCTACAATGTTGCAAATTCCAATAGGATCGTAAACAAGACAGTCTGAAGAGATGGTGCTCTTGACAATGATCAGTGTTTTTGCCATGCTGAAGTGTTCCGCACCACTGGTTCTAGATAGCAGCCATATTTCACACCCCACTGAACTAGAGGAGATTTATACGCCTTCGTTATGTGAGAATAAGTAACACGTTCTATTGCCTAGGCTGCCTCGTATACATTGGTAATATCACTAACTGTGTCATCTTTGTCCACTATACTTGTTTAAGGCTTTCGGCTTTAACAAGCCGTCTCATTGCTGTTGATCACTTAACAGGGTTGAAATACATGCCATTATCCCCGTGGTGGGCCTTTCATGAAAGCATGTTGGAAGACATTAAAATTTCTTGCATGATTTGTCCGAGTCTGGTCAAATGAGTATACAACTGGTTTTATTCCTGTTTCTCAGCTGGGGGCAGCTAACTCTCTAGCAGTCTGGGAATACAACAAAGATTAGAGAAGCCATCATACTCCACAACACTGCATAGTTGCCGTTCCAAAAAAACCTTGTTATTTCCATAAATTTGCTAAATTAATGTGAAATGGATAGGACAGAGGGTGGCAGTTTGAAACAGAATAGAAACAATCTTATGTATCACCGACCTTCAAAATGTCAAAATAATCACAAAGTTTATATTCATAAATTTTTAACGGTATGGCACGCATGGAGCGAAGCTAATTAGCAAAATTAAAACCAATATTTTTTCATTAACTTTAGCACGTTAGAATTCCCCTCGAGCACAATTTTAATAATCAAAGTGCATTCAATCTGCTTCTCAAGTGGTAGAAAACATTGTGAAATAATGGCCACAAGGCTACCATAATGGCCTTGAGTTGGCAGAACATCTTTAAGCTTTCAACTGATTGACTGAATAAATGCTACATTTTATCTGAAGAGATGAGGATAAATTCCCATCATGCTAAGGAGTGTCCGGCTGTTCCTTGTAATATACCTCACATCAGTGACCCATTGGTCACACTCTACCTTGCGGCTCCCCCAGTGACACAACGCAGGACCCAGTCAGGGGGAAAATTGCTACCTGTTTTCCTAACAAGAGACGCCAGGCCATTCAACAGTACTGGCACCCAAATTCTCTAGAAAATGTGTTGCTTAATGACAGATTCGCGTGATTCTCTACGATCAGACAAAAATACACATCATGTTGACCCTCGACCTCTATTTTTTTCCTCCCTCCGATGAGGAGATTTCTACAGCAATTGCTTCAACGCTGTGTGAAAATTACCCAGGCTGACCTGGGCTTGGCCGAAAACAGAGGTAGCATTTGCTGCGACCAGCTTTCAAGTATTAGGATAATTGGCCGAGTTGTGCATGAAGCCAAACAGTCGAATATAGAAGTTAAATGAAAGAATTTCCTTTATCGATAAGGCCTCCTGCAAGCCATCATACACAGCCTGACTGCCTCTCTCCGCTCGAGTGCCCCTTAGGAAATTTCCTGATCCTGTCCAATCTAGGTAAGGCCCCTCATCTTCAATAATCCTCATCGCAACATAAATGCTTCAACAAAGGAGACCCATTTCTTAAAGCCATTTTTCTCAATTGTCCTAGGAACAGATGAGGCAACCTCTATGGACCTTTCAAATCAAGACCAAAGATTTACTTTTCATTTCTTGACCAATCCTATTTGTCCAAAACACCCAGTACAATGACCAAGTATTCTCCAGCATCAAATCTTGTGGCAAACGAGCTGTGCACAAGCCCTACTGCTGGCCAGTGGTGTCGGACAAACACTGCACTGGGTACATTACACCCCACTTCCATACCATAAACCCTTTCACCTAAGATCCCCTCAACAAATTACTCCTTTCATAAAGGATTATTTAATTTTCCTCATTTTCCATTATTCGAAGCCCCTTCAGGGGGTCAGAGAACTCCCCTGGCCATTTCACCCACAGAAATGGATCAGTGAGCCGTATGTAAAATTTAATCTCATGCCGACTTTTAAAATGATATTTGTTGCAAAAGGTCATGAAGGCAACAACACATGACATGTCTTCCTATTTGGGCACTATATTTAGAAGTGTTTTTTAATAAACATAATGACAATACTTTGCTTTTTTCAGAATACATCATCTAGGCTGTAATAGCAACACACAGAAATGGTCCCAACCCCCCCCCACCCCTACACAAGAGTATACTTATGATGACTTGTTCATGTCACCTCTAAGTGCTCCCTTTACACTAAGTTTTCAACTAACTGAATATACTTCCATCAATATAAGAAGCTTAAAAGAGGTCATGTGTCATATTTTCTTTCGAGCATCTTGTGCATGAAGACGAGATAATGTAGTGTTTACACAGAATCCAAAGAACTGATGCAGAATACCTATAACAGTATGTATGATGACATGCCCGATTTAAAGCAGTACACCGGAGAGACTTTAGAAACATATAATCACTATTGTAAATGATCAGATATTAATCTGGGCTGTTTCTCCTGTCACAGCTGTATGTAATGAGAGATTAGATATTGAGCATACAATTTCACGCCCTTTTTTAACTGGAAAAATTATCGTTTATTCAAAAGAACAATTCTCAATTACCCATTTTTCCACATCTGTTGCCAGTGAAAATTGCTTTTTGGTAAATTTGAAAAAAAATTCCCTTGTAATCGGAACTGTTGCCTGGCGATATGAAATGTACGTCTATTGATTACGTTTCAGAATTTTCATGACTCCCTTTAATTCAATATCATCAATTTTTCAAAACATAGGAGACTACAAGTCTAAGACTTAGCCAAATGAATGGATTAATCAATTCGTGGGAAGCGAAGGGATGAACAACTCGTCGGCACTGTTTCGTACCAAGATGCGATTTGCCTCCTTAAAATGAGATTTCAAACACATTGGGTCAGCCCTTGGTATCTTTCCTGTCATAAAAGAAAATAAGCATGACGAATATGTGGTAATATGATTTCAAATAATAACAGTTGCTCGCTCCCTATGATTGCTGGTTCGATTTAGGATTTTTAAACATTTTTTATTATTACAAACCTGGAATTATAACAAACAAATCCCCCGATTTACACAGAATGATAAGTTATTAAATGTTATTTTTGAAGTCACCACAAAATGAAATTACTGAACTGCATACAATATTCCTTCTTTTGGCTGGTAAAGTTTCTATGACGTTTCATCGTCTACGAATCCGGACAAAACATCATATGAACTACTTCGATATTGATTCATATTGAAATGTACAAGAGGACATGTGATGGATTTCTCAGACCAAAGGTCATGTAGTGCAAAATCACATTTTTCTTCAATTACACATTTCTTACTCAGATTTGAAATGATCCGTTCTTACTGTACTCATTATATCCTTTCAAAAAATCCAGGCGACATCTTGGTTGGAGCACATTGTAATAATCAAATTATGAGTCCAATTACTGTAGCAAAATTTTCACATCTCTAACGATAATAATCCATTTAGCACAATGAGTTTTTTCTTCTTAGATTGACCATCTTATCACATAATGCTCAAAATATGATTCGTACTACATGAAAATTCATAATTGGGTGTCCGAATCGGTTACATATATTTAGCAAAGCTAATGCCGGATACAGATACGACTTTTGGGAAAATCTGCAAAATTTCTGTCTGTCCCAATTACTGATATTATCCATTTCCTGGTTTACTGTCATCTCAGGCTGGATGAACAGCACATGAAATTCAAATCGGGGAGGAAAAGGGAGGAGAAAATAAGCCACACTTGCCCGATATCAGTGATCATGTATGTAGAATAATGTGGCAATATGAGGGGCTAATATACAATTGTGTATTAAACAGGTCTTATCTTGCGATGTAGGGACTGGTTATAGCTCTTAACTGGGGCGTCCATCCCAAACTATCATTAGGCATTGTATCGAAGGAATAGACAGCTTAGCTACGGATTAGAAGATAATGGGCGAAAATGCAAAGGGGCCGTCTTGAAATCTGTGGCCAAATGCTAATTGTCTAACTTCTCCGTCCCAAACATGCCGCCATAATGGGTCCGATAAAGTACCATTGTCTGATCAGCGGCTTGTGTGGCGAATGGCTTAATACGGAAATCTCATTAGATGGAGCGGGATTGCGCCCTGTACGCTTCAAACAAAGAAGGTATCACATTAGACAGTTGGTACAGTTATATTCTGAAATTCTGTTCTAGTGTTCGTAATGGTATTAAAGCTACAGTGTCATCTAGGCTAGCGGAACCGTCGCAGCAAATGTGCACTTTTCTTGACAACACTGGCATATAATCGGGAAATGTATTCACACAGAGTCGACAAGGAGACAACGACTGAATACCAAAGTGCGGAAGAACATGGAAAAAGGAGAAACGACAAAACCTGAAGCAGCATGGTAGCTAAACCTGGGTTTGATACACTCTCTTATCATACTGCCTCCAGGCCGACTTCAATCTCCAGACAGGGAAAGATTCACCACAATTTTCCACCATTAGCTCATAATATCAAATCCATAATTGTAATCGGATATATGTTGATTCCAAGTCTTCAATGAGGCCAGCGTCATGCTCCAACCCGTCTCAATAGCCTAGACAATTTCAATTTAGTTCGACCCGAATCTCCATGCCGATTCGCCGGCCAGTATGCAGAAAACGTAAATATGATACAAAAACAAATGCAGATAAAATGGAGGCCGTCCAGGAGAGAGGTTGACTGTGGAGACAGATGAATAGTCCTGCCGTGGGCCTGTATTGCTCAGGTGGTGTGTGGTCGGTCGGTCGGCTGGTCGCAATCCGTGGACCATGCAGGCCCAAATCAAGTAATCAATTTCCCTACACAGTCTCGCTATTCTGTTTTTTTGTCAATGAAGTGTGAGTATATGGCACAGTGGTCCGCTAGCCGACATGCGATGCTGATACATAATGCATAAGGGTTCTTCTACTTTAGAGCGGCGAGCTAATAGCTCGTACGGATTAGAAAGTAAATATTTGCAGAGGAGCTAGCTAGAGGCGGGAAGAAGAATTTATTGCCGTATTTCAAAGAGCATTCAACACGCATCTCCCTAACTAGTCTAATTACCATATAAAGGCTCAAAATAATAGAGAAGAAAAATATCGAGATTTTTTTTTAACCAGTGACACATGGTGTTTTCTGTTTGATAAGGCGAACAACTAGGCCTGTGTTCTGCATTGGGTCAAATACAACCCTGATTGGCATAGCGGGATCTGGCACATTAGCTATCTATCAATGAGATACCACTATACATGCAGTTCACACACATCAATAGCCCAGTTTATGTCCCAGAGGCGCCAACCAACCATGGAAAATTTTCTTTGCAAACTTGCTTGACATTGTGACACAAGTTTTCTGGAGTGGAATTGTAAGCACAATTGCCCACATAATGGAACTAGTGTCATTGCGAAATCTACCACACAGTCAAACATTTAGTGGTGTTGAAAAAAGTGCTGCCTTTTGAACCCACTATGAAGTCGCAGTATGAACTAGCCTATTTAAATAAAGCGTGATCATGTGATAAGCTGCTCATGTAAACAAACAGCAAAGCAGATTGCTTATAACATAAATCTTCTCTTCTAAACATAGACTTGGTAATTCTTTGTATAATCTTGTCTATTCATCAAACTGCATAACGGGGAAAAATCTATGACAAGAACATTGAAATAAACATGAAAATATACCCTCCCGTGGAGGGGGCAATAATTAGCATTTCACTTCACGGAAAATTAATCAGTGAAATCAGCACATGATGAGTGAAATTGGCAAGTTGAAATCGCTGCCATACACTACAGTGAGGCAGTGGCCCATTAAGGATCTGCTATGTCATAGTGTTGTAATTGACAACACTCAACTCTGCTGTTGACATTGCCTTATCTATTTACTTTACATGACTTTCATTTGTCACACGCTTCAAGCATCTAACTCATGCTTGGAGTCAAAAGAATTCAAATTACCCATTTATGAAAATTTACTGAAATGTGCAACACATATTGACAGAATTGAAGTGTTATGGAATATTCAACACTAAACATGAAATCAACGACCTAGAAACAATATTTGAAAATGATTTGCTCAAAGAACCCTAAACAAGCAGATTACTTAAATGTTCCTCATCAAACATAAATAAGATAATTAACACTGCCTGAAATACTTTAATAAACCCAGACAAACAGATCACTACAATTAGCCAACAGTGGATATACAGCAAGTATATATTAAGTATAAAGTTCCATTAAATGGCTGGGTATAATCCAGACTGAAATGCTGCAACAAGCTGTAGGGTTAGTGCTATCGACGACGCCTGAGTACCATAAAACGTCTATTTCTACGCCGATCCCCACTGTCTTTCTCCTCCCAGGCATGTTAGCGACACACGCCATTGAAACGAACTAATGGGACTGTTTTTCAATCAGCATGATCACTATTACTCAATAACAAGGACGTAAACCAACGGAGATAACTTAAATACTAGCTTGGGATCGTTGTGTCAATTTTGTGTGATTTGATAAAAGACAATCACCAATATCAGCGTGGACTGAAAGCCTAAACTACCTCAAGGAAGCTCTGATATAAAGATGATATCTTTTATAATACTCTGATTATCAATAGCATCCTTGAACACAACTAGAGTAATACTTGCTTTCTGCCTCCGAGTATTCTTTCTTGTCACAAGCACAACTTAAGAAAATTAGCTTAATAGCGAGCCTGAGGCATGTAAGCAAGGACTGCAGCCTCCATTATATTGTGGGGCAGCTCTTTGCTGTCTGCTTGTTAGATGGCAAGGCAACTGTGTACACGACACACAGAGAGAAAACCATAGTAATACCTTGTATCTACTCCTTATTGTTTATATGATTTACTTGTGGGAGGATTGTTAAATCATGAAAGATAACTAGGGTCTTTTTAAGAGTCGTATGTTATTTGCAATTATGTGTGTGCTTAAATTATCTAACTGAACAGAAAGTTAAAAGACAATGTTTCTTGTAGAAACAGAAAACTTTTTAAGTAGGTAAAACACATTGCAAGATTTTATGAAAAGGATTATGTTTAGGCTGAAATGACGTCATAATTGGATTGCTAGATTTTAGAATGTTACAAATTTGTGTATCCCGTCTGAAAACTTTACCCTCGACTCCTTAAAACCAGCTGTGCTTTTTGGTAAATATTTGACAATTGCGATATGGCGCAGACACATTTATAGTTGTGGTGAAACTGGAAGCTGTAGGTGAAGAGCCATCACAATTACCATAAAAAGGCTCCTTTGGGAGGCTGTAAATCACAGCACAGTCTCCACAAGGATTTAATTCTTCAGGTAAACTGCGATAGTGAGTGTTATGGCAAGGTGAATCATCCCCGTCCTGAATGTAAACAAACACTGGTCACCTATCTGCCAGATATCTACACCGACACAGACTGTGATCTGGCAACTTGCGGAATGTACATCTCTGTGCCGGATATACATACCAGCTCCCTGCACCACGTACATGTACTCAGAAGTATGCAGCAACCACAGACATGTACATGTACTCAGAAGTATGCAGCAACCACAGACATGTCCATGTACTCAGAAGTATGCAGCAACCACAGACATGTCCATGTACTCAGAAGTATGCAGCAACCACAGACATGTCCATGTACTCAGAAGTATGCAGCAACCACAGACATGTCCATGTACTCAGAAGTATGCAGCAACCACACACATGTCCATGTACTCAGAAGTATGCAGCAACCACAGACATGTCCATGTACTCAGAAGTATGCAGCAACCACAGACATGTCCATGTACTCAGAAGTATGCAGCAACCACAGACATGTCCATGTACTCAGAAGTATGCAGCAACCACAGACATGTCCATGTACTCAGAAGTATGCAGCAACCACAGACATGTCCATGTACTCAGAAGTATGCAGCAACCACAGACATGTCCATGTACTCAGAAGTATGCAGCAACCACAGACATGTCCATGTACTCAGAAGTATGCAGCAACCACAGACATGTCCATGTACTCAGAAGTATGCAGCAACCACACACATGTCGATGTACTCAGAAGTATGCAGCAACCACACACATGTCCATGTACTCAGAAGTATGCAGCAACCACACACATGTCCATGTACTCAGAAGTATGCAGCAACCACAGACATGTCCATGTACTCAGAAGTATGCAGCAACCACAGACACGTCCATGTACTCAGAAGTATGCAGCAACCACAGACACGTCCATGTACTCAGAAGTATGCAGCAACCACAGACACGTCCATGTACTCAGAAGTATGCAGCAACCACAGACACGTCCATGTACTCAGAAGTATGCAGCAACCACAGACACGTCCATGTACTCAGAAGTATGCAGCAACCACAGACATGTCCATGTACTCAGAAGTATGCAGCAACCACAGACATGTCCATGTACTCAGAAGTATGCAGCAACCACAGACATGTCCATGTACTCAGAAGTATGCAGCAACCACAGACATGTCCATGTACTCAGAAGTATGCAGCAACCACAGACATGTCCATGTACTCAGAAGTATGCAGCAACCACACACATGTCCATGTACTCAGAAGTATGCAGCAACCACACACATGTCCATGTACTCAGAAGTATGCAGCAACCACAGACACGTCCATGTACTCAGAAGTATGCAGCAACCACACACATGTCCATGTACTCAGAAGTATGCAGCAACCACAGACATGTCCATGTACTCAGAAGTATGCAGCAACCACAGACATGTCCATGTACTCAGAAGTATGCAGCAACCACAGACACGTCCATGTACTCAGAAGTATGCAGCAACCACACACATGTCCATGTACTCAGAAGTATGCAGCAACCACAGACATGTCCATGTACTCAGAAGTATGCAGCAACCACAGACATGTCCATGTACTCAGAAGTATGCAGCAACCACAGACATGTCCATGGGTCCATGTGATGCAGGCAGCCACAGACATGTCCATGTACTCAGAAGTATGCAGCAACCACAGACATGTCCATGTACTCAGAAGTATGCAGCAACCACAGACATGTCCATGGGTCCATGTGATGCAGGCAGCCACAGACATGTCCATGGATCCATGTGATACAGGAACCACAGACATGTCCATGGATCCATGTGATTCAGGCAGCCACAGACATGTCTATGGA
This sequence comes from Haliotis rufescens, assembly GCF_023055435.1. Lineage (NCBI taxonomy): Eukaryota > Metazoa > Mollusca > Gastropoda > Lepetellida > Haliotidae > Haliotis > Haliotis rufescens. The sequence continues at coordinate 45,248,576 of NW_025964001.1, read as the reverse complement.
TCCATGTGATGCAGGAACCACAGACATGTCCATGGATCCATGTGATGCAGGCAGCCACAGACATGTCCATGGATCCATGTGATGCAGGCAGCCACAGACATGTCCATGGGTCCATGTGATGCAGGCAGCCACAGACATGTCCATGGGTCCATGTGATGCTGGCAGCCAAAGACATGTCCATGGGTCCATGTGATACAGGAACCACAGACATGTCCATGGATCCATGTGATTCAGGCAGCCAAGGAAATGTACAAGGGTCCATGTGATACAGGCAACCAGGGAAATGTACAAGGGTCCATGTGATACAGGCAATCAAGGAAATGTACAAGGGTCCATGTGATACCGGCAACCAGGGAAATGTACAAGGGTCCATGTGATACAGGCAACCAGGTAAATGTACAAGGGTCCACGTGATACAGGCAACCATGGAAATGTACAAAGGTCCATGTGATACAGGCAACCAGGGAAATGTACAAGGGTCCATGTGATACAGGCAACCATGGAAATGTACAAGGGTCCATGTGATACAGGCAACCAGGGAAATGTACAAGGGCCAATGTGATACAGGCAACCAAGGAAATGTACAAGGGTCCATGTGATACAGGCAACCAAGGAAGTGTACAAGGGTCAATGTGATACAGGCAACCAGGGAAATGTACAAAGGGTCCACGTGATACAGGCAACCAAGGAAATGTTCAAGGGTCCATGTGATACAGGCAACCAGGGAAATGTACAAGGGTCCATGTGATACAGGCAACCAGGGAAATGTACAAGGGTCATGTGATACAGGCAATCAAGGAAATGTACAAGGGTCCATGTGATACCGGCAACCAGGGAAATGTACAAGGGTCCATGTGATACAGGCAATCAAAGAAATGTACAAGGGTCCATGTGATACAGGCAACCAAGGAAATGTACAAGGGTCCATGTGATACAGGCAACCAGGTAAATGTACAAGGGTCCACGTGATACAGGCAACCATGGAAATGTACAAAGGTCCATGTGATACAGGCAACCAGGGAAATGTACAAGGGTCCATGTGATACAGGCAACCATGGAAATGTACAAGGGTCCATGTGATACAGGAACCACAGACATGTCCATGGATCCATGTGATTCAGGCAGCCACAGACATGTCTATGGATCCATGTGATGCAGGAACCACAGACATGTCCATGGATCCATGTGATGCAGGCAGCCACAGACATGTCCATGGATCCATGTGATGCAGGCAGCCACAGACATGTCCATGGGTCCATGTGATGCAGGCAGCCACAGACATGTCCATGGGTCCATGTGATGCTGGCAGCCAAAGACATGTCCATGGGTCCATGTGATACAGGAACCACAGACATGTCCATGGATCCATGTGATTCAGGCAGCCAAGGAAATGTACAAGGGTCCATGTGATACAGGCAACCAGGGAAATGTACAAGGGTCCATGTGATACAGGCAATCAAGGAAATGTACAAGGGTCCATGTGATACCGGCAACCAGGGAAATGTACAAGGGTCCATGTGATACAGGCAACCAGGTAAATGTACAAGGGTCCACGTGATACAGGCAACCATGGAAATGTACAAAGGTCCATGTGATACAGGCAACCAGGGAAATGTACAAGGGTCCATGTGATACAGGCAACCATGGAAATGTACAAGGGTCCATGTGATACAGGCAACCAGGGAAATGTACAAGGGCCAATGTGATACAGGCAACCAAGGAAATGTACAAGGGTCCATGTGATACAGGCAACCAAGGAAGTGTACAAGGGTCAATGTGATACAGGCAACCAGGGAAATGTACAAAGGGTCCACGTGATACAGGCAACCAAGGAAATGTTCAAGGGTCCATGTGATACAGGCAACCAGGGAAATGTACAAGGGTCCATGTGATACAGGCAACCAGGGAAATGTACAAGGGTCATGTGATACAGGCAATCAAGGAAATGTACAAGGGTCCATGTGATACCGGCAACCAGGGAAATGTACAAGGGTCCATGTGATACAGGCAATCAAAGAAATGTACAAGGGTCCATGTGATACAGGCAACCAAGGAAATGTACAAGGGTCCATGTGATACAGGCAACCAGGTAAATGTACAAGGGTCCACGTGATACAGGCAACCATGGAAATGTACAAAGGTCCATGTGATACAGGCAACCAGGGAAATGTACAAGGGTCCATGTGATACAGGCAACCATGGAAATGTACAAGGGTCCATGTGATACAGGCAACCATGGAAATGTACAAGGGCCAATGTGATACAGGCAACCAAGGAAATGTACAAGGGTCCATGTGATACAGGCAACCAAGGAAGTGTACAAGGGTCAATGTGATACAGGCAACCAGGGAAATGTACAAAGGGTCCACGTGATACAGGCAACCAAGGAAATGTACAAGGGTCCATGTGATACAGGCAACCAGGGAAATGTACAAGGGTCCATGTGATACAGGCAACCAGGGAAATGTACAAGGGTCCATGTGATACAGGCAACCAGGGAAATGTACAAGGGTCCATGTGATACAGGCAACCAGGGAAATGTACAAGGGTCCATGTGATACAGGCAACCAGGGAAATGTACAAGGGTCCATGTGATACAGGCAACCAGGGAAATGTACAAGGGTCCATGTGATACAGGCAACATTTCTAGTTTGCAACATTTTGTGTGAATCTGTTGAGATTAAGTGTGAAACCCCTATAGACATGTAAACTGTCAAAAGTCACTCATTTCTGCAATATCCGCAACAGACAAGTTTTTGTTTGCAAGTAAAGACACCAACTGAAGATGATGAAAATGATGATGGTAAATCCCCAGATGCTGCCGTACCTACCCAGAAAGGTAGAGGAGGTAGAGGAGGGAGGCGAGAGGAGGGGACTGTATTCCGAATCGCTTGTCTAGACTCCCAATTATTTCTCAGTGAAGCGATATGCTTGCAGTTGGCTCCAGTTAATGCGTTATTTCACACAAAGGTGCCCACAGAAGATGAGACCTCTCAGCCGTGGTCAAAAAACCCAGCTCTTTTCGATAAACCATTTTTGTTCCCCATGTAATTATTGAATTTATTATCTGCTTCATTTCACAGCAATATTCTATACACCAAGACATTCTTCCTTGGCCGATATGAAACATGAGCAGCTTCTCTTGTTAATAATCAGCCAAAGATTGACAAGGATGGTGCGAAAAATGGGGCAGAGGGGTAAAAATATCCCAAATCCTGAGAGAGATGGGAGCCCATTAATAATGACCCTTTAACCCAAAATATGAAGGCTAATTTTTGGCTCACCAGATGTTGCCCTTTTTCTAGTGCTTCTCCAAGGTGTGTAGTTTGGTTCCAAGTCATAATTGTAAACACTTTCTTACTTATGCTGCCTATTCTAATCTAATGCGATGTCATTTAAGGTAAGAACTGGTGATAAACATTTGGAAACTATCTTACCAGTAATTAACTCCTCGATAGCAGCAATGAGCTCTCCACTTGGAGTTACCTATGTGTCTTTTAAGCACTACAGGCAGGGAGAAGTGATGGGTAGGCCATAATTGAAATAAATATATGTAAGTCAGCATGGCTTCCCCACACCATTAGTTTAAGCAAGGGCGAGGTACAGGAGGACCTCCTGAGGAAAAATTGTAAGTCTGTGACAAACGATTCTCTAGAGGAGATTTAATTGTCTTTCACCCAGTTGCAAGTTGGACCTCTCACTTGTACTTAACCCCCTTGATCAGGAAGAATTAGCCCCTCTTGTTCCAGCCACGCAGACAGTCTTAACACTCCAAGAGTTTTCAAAATCCACAGGGTGTTGTGAGGTTGCATGTGAAACGAAAATCGAATCAATCTAACTGCTTATTGGAGCCTTTACCAGGCCTGCTCCCCATAATGCATGGTGATAAGATAAGATAAGTAAACGCAGAGCTTTGCCACCTAGCAGCGTGCCGGCCAGTCCGGGCCAGCCAACATTTCATCACATGAGCTGAAGGACAGGGCTTTATCTGGAGTAGAGAAACTAGCTCATAAACTGCATTTTAAGTTTTCACGATTCAATAAATGAAATTTAGGAGTGGTTGCTGGGAGAACTGACGATAACTTTTATGACCTTTAAAACATATCATGTATATTAGTGTGTAAAGGAGAGTTTCCTCCTTAAATTCAATAAAGCATGTTGTGGCCATGCTGTTAGCTGTGGAGACATGATAGTGCCATTTCCATGACTGTCTGTTAGTTGACATTTCACAGCAATGTTTGAAAGTCCATTAAAATACAGTTAAATGAATAAAGTGAGACTTAGAATGAAGGATTTGTGATAAATGGCAGAGAAAGTAACTGGATGATTTCGACTTGATACATGTAATAGAAATGAACTGTGCATCAGGGTGGGTGGCTAGGTGATGGGGTAGAAGGGTGTGAAGGGTGGGGTCCTACATGAAGATAATTGAGGTATCAACTCATGAATAAATAGGTCAAGACCCTAATGGACACACAAATTGTAGAGGAATGTGAAACTGACCCAATCGCCTGGAGATATGTACCAAAAAACAGTGCTGATATCGACAAAGATATACTGGGGAAATACAACCCTTCCAGCGAAATTGACATACATTCCGTGAGACCAGCTTTATCTAAATGATTCCGTTTTGGCGAAAAGATGCATTTTGATAGAGGACCCCTCCGAATTGGCAACGGGCTACCCAGATGCTCACAAAAGACGAAGCCCGAAGCAATCTTTCCACCCGGGCGCGCAGCATTGTTAGTTCCTTCAATGAATTCACAGCTAACAAAGCCTAAACTGGCTGATGCTCTTTTTTTTGTGATTTTGCCGTCATCCATTGTGAGTGTTCCTCATTTGAGAGAGCGAGCTTGCTGCTCCGATGGTGGGGCACTATTAGAAGATACAGGGATCGCAGATATAAGCTAAGATAGTCTTCATATTCACCTCCCTATGCTATGCTTACACGGTGGCGAGCCAAGCAGAAAAGAGTGCTGGTCTATGTGAAGGGTCAAAATTGCTTGGTTAGCCTGCTTTCTTTTCTTGTAAGAACCTCAATTTTAAAACTTTTAAAAGTCCTTCTACACACAAGATGATTCTTTTGTCCACCTACATAACTCGAAATGGAGATTCTTATCAGTTAACAGCTATCAGCATTGTGACAGAAAAGGCTGAAACATACATCATCACTAACATGTATAACATGCAAATGACGGGCGACACTGCATGTCGGTGCAGTGATGTCAATTTTAAGTGAAATTTACATGGACTGATAATATCAAAATTCAAGGACAATATAAAACTTGAAACTGAACATGAACCATTTTTTTTGCTACATTTGAAATTCCCCTTAAGTCAAGTATACCTAATCTCGCATAATTTGTCTCCCTTGAATGCAATCTCTTGGCCTGTTAGTCGACGAGAGTAAATGCCAACAAAGAGTGCCAAAATCATAATGGCCACTGTAGCCAGTAAGATAATTTCCCCCTCTTCAGATACACCATAAACATTCCTGAAATTCCACAGTAAAAGAACTCACTGTTTCCTAGAGATAATGTAGACAGACCCCTGTTTACATACAACCAATATTTCCACAAATTATTTCATAACATGCAATAAACTCTGATTTTATCAAAAACAAAAAGTAATTCATTATTTTTTTCATAAATCTCGTAGATAAATATTTCCTGATAACTTCTGTCATATACAGAGATGTCAATTTCAGAATCAATTTTGAGAAATGTGCATCATAACAACAAAAGTGTATGTGTGAAATTGACAATGTAAATATACCGTAACACACTTGTACTGCTCCCTTGCAAGGAGAATCTACAGTGCAATAAACAATCCTTAGAAGATTGGCTGTAATTGAAATGTTAGACCAATGATTTGCAGCAAGGCAAATTCCCTGTGCCAGGTTTGGTTCAAAGACTAACAAACCCGGTGGGGTTCCAGTGGCTACACAGTTAAAAGAGTTATGCCAAAATATTTTGACCTTGTCAATTGCACTGTGGAAGAAATGCTCAAGGGGTATTTCTCCAGAAAGCCAAAGACATGAACGACAGACTTGAGCAGGCAGTATTCAACACAAATCTCAATTGGCTTGCTCTCATATGGGAGCCTCGCCAACTTAACTGCCACGTGTACGAAGCATTGGCAATAATTACCCTGTAGATAACAATCCCAAGAAACACACCTTCCAACTAGTTTTTCCTTCTAGCTTAATTCCCCCAAATTAATACTGGCATGTTATTTATTGGAGATTTTCATTATGCCACTAAAAACTTACAGTGTCTGTTTTACTTGAAATGATGACTAAATCTAGACCATGCTGTTGTTATAACCTGCTACTGAGATCATTAACTGATGCATCATTTAGAAATATGTTTCAACTAGATAGAAATGATTTGTCAAACTGGCCAGTAAGTCTCATTTCAGTCCTACAAAGCAAACACTGCAATCCATGGAAAGAGCATTGGTGACAATTAACCCTGATCCCTAGCGAGAGTGATTGACAGCTACCTACATCAAATATATCACAGTAAATCTGGGTGATCCCGATAAGCCTGACAAGGTATCCCTGGATCTCCACTGAAACAGAACTACAGCCATCTCCTACACACTGGCGCTTGCCATCATACTGCACAAATTAATCAAATCCTACAACTAAACCATCTTAATAAGCCAAATTAACACATGCTGATGTGAAATATACATTCTAATTTATGAAATTGACAACTTCCTGAAACTGACATCTCAAACCATGAAATGAACAGGCCTCAAAGTGACATCCCACATCTTTGAAATTATGTACTAAATGAACCAGGAGTTCCGGAACCTGACATGTAGCACATTAAAGTACCGTGCTTGGTCCTCCACATCGCAAGTTACGTGTACCTAATCGCTGTCAACCACGTCAACCTTTGTACCTTTCAACATGTGTCACTCTGGCTTGACCTCTGCTTACCTGAATTTCCATTGGAGATACTACCTAGTCAAATTAGAGCACAGTATCGCGTGTGCAGTCATTGTGTAACACAGATTTGTGCTCGTGAGGATTTCGTGATAACCCGAGTACCAATCGTACTTGATGGCGTTTATCATTTCCTGAGTATTGTGGGCAAGAGGGATGTCCTTGCTCCCCCGCCAAGTCACCTATCAACACATTTGTGATAAAATATCACTTGACAAGATTTAAGAAATCTACACCTGCATAATCTCGTCCGGGGCATATTATTGTGTACAAACAGTATTTGTATTGCTTGCTTAAATAGAAAGCATGCTCCTTGCTTGAATTGTATCTTGCTTTTATCACTGGGAAATATTTCAAACTGTAATTATATTTACCTTTGACCCTAAGCACCTTCCTGAATTAACCTTTGACCCTTACCAACCTGATTAGACCCTCACAGTACAACAAAAGCCTTGGTGGAATTTAGATCATGGACAAATAAGTTTGTGTAGAACAATAACCTGCTTGTGTATAAATAATATCCTAATTTGATATATGCAGTGATAAAATATTTGCAAGCTGGCAAGTCAAAACTAATGGCAATCTTACAAGGCTATCATAATGCAATGTTGAGCTACTTTTGCAGGGACAATTAACCCTCTTATTCCAAGGTCAGCTCGGGAACTGATCACATGACCATCTTGACTTAAAACCTCCCCCCAATCCTCCTACCCCTCATCATGTACCTGATATTAAATGGACTTGTCGAAAACCCATCTGTAAATTATAAATCCAAAATGTTGGGCATATTAAGCCGATTGGTTACGAGACGTTGTAATATTTTATATCCTCATAAAATACCACCACCCAATCACCGATCAACAAGCACAAATATACCTGCTACACAAACACAAGGAAGCCACTACATATTTCCCCAAGAGGATTACGAGAATGTAAGTTTGTGACTTAATGGTGGGGGAACAGTAGGGACAGGGGAGATAACTAGTAAAGGTTCTACATTTTTTCCTCAAAAAGACAAAGTTGGACTGAAAAAGTCCCTCTTAAAAACATCCCCCTTAATCAGTTGAGGCGGTCATGTAGCAGACATGGTCTCAAATTCCTGCAGGAAGATATGACAAGCCAGTAAACCGGCATCCATTTTTATATGTCCATTATCTTGGTGGATTGTAAAACTGCGTAACTCTAATTAGACAAATGGAGCCACAGACTTGGCCTCTCTCTCAAGTAGTTCGTCTAGCGGGGAGAATATAGTCGTCCACCTCATTAGTGGGGCTTCACCTTGCAGTGGTGACATCATTGAGATGATTTGGAGGGGCTCGTAGCTTTTCCGTGCCCCAAAGAATCTCCAAGAATGGTCTTAAAGTTGAGGGAAGTCTGGGGAAGGTCGCTTCGAGGGCACTTACCAATTGTTTACTTGTAGTATCGTCAGACCAGTGTCTTGAGCTAGCTGCTTCTTCTGTTCTTCTGAAGGGTAGGGATGCTGCAACCAAAAGATGCCACGTCATTAACGCAGTCAAAATAAACCTGCGTTTACCCACTTGCTATTTAATTGAGTAACGTTCTCGTACCTCGGAAAATATTTGTTTGATTTGGGGAAGGCTCTTAAACTGTGAACTGAAATCTTCCTTGGGAGTGAGTTCACATAACAAAATGTGTTTAGAAAGGATATATTTCAGTGTGGACCACAAGCCGATTAAACTCAAGATAAGTAATATGTTCAGGCTCTATCAGGGCTGGACCATCTGGAATATATTTATAGATTATATTTTCAATTGTAGACAAAAAGGGGACTGAGGAATGATACATCTTTGTTCATTTGTGACCTCATGTTACTGGAAATATTGAAATACTCTATCTCAGAATATACAGCGAATAAACAGGATTTAGATTTCATTGCACTCACATAATGCAATAAATATGCTTGAATAAATACACATATAAAATCATAAAACTCTACTTAAATGTTAACATCTACTTAACGGCATTTAACTACACAGAAGACGCATACTGTTAGATGGTGTTTTATTACATGATTCACAAACAAAACTTGACAACATTTACAGTTGCACAAAAGCTGAAAAATAACCTATAAACTAATTCAAGCATTTCAAAACTGGATCCAATTTCTTGCCATATAGTGACATTAGGATACCATGTAAAATATTTTTACAATTTGGGTGTAATGTCAACTCATTAAGAATGGCCATTTCGTATATCCTTGAAACTGTCCTACAATAAGGTGTTAAATGCCAGTGGGGTGTGATGGTGCACAAACAATATACCAACGTGATTATGGACCAAGTCGTAATAGCAGTGAAAGGTCATGTGGCAGTTTGCTAAAATTACAACCACGGGCCATCAAGCACTTCCAGCAACCCTGGACAGGAAACACAGGGACTCTGTGGGGTTGATTTGGGAGATAGGGGGGTGGCGAGGGGGGTGGCCAAATGTCACGTCCCTTTTTACTCCCATCTCGTTAAACATTTTAAAGATGAAAACAATGCAGTATCTTGCTCTGACTCAGGGTCAGACTTCCATTGTTGTGATGACTTGAGACCTCAATTTTCGCCAAAGTTTTGTCGGCCAGTCAGATCAAGCCTAGCTGACAGAAATGATCAAGTCTCGCGGGATTTTGGGAGTGACATGATTTCCAATCAGATTTTTTTGCTCATTACAACCGAGAAGGAGGTCAAGACCATCATAATCAATTCACAATTTTTCTCTTTTGCATATTCGTTATTCTATGTTTGAGAAAACGATTATCATAACATGATTATCATTTCCATATTGAATCCCCCCCCAACTGCAGCGACACAGCTAAAGCTATGACCTTACAAAATATGTTTCCATTAAAACATTCAATATCAAAAGATATTTTTGGAAAGTTTTCAAAAAAGGCTGTGAAACTAAATAAATGTTATTCAAACATTAAAGAAAATAGTCTGGATTTAAAAAATAACAAATACAGAATGGTAAACAAGTTGGTTTTTATCCAAACATCGTTGGAAACTGGATACAGATTTTCTGATTTTCTGTGTATACTTAGACCACACTGAGCACAATTCTGCAAAACATGGCTATTCAACTTTCATTGTGGTACTTTCCTAATTCAGTTACCTCGGCGACATTGACCCTACTATGCACACAAAGGGTAAATACCCCATGTTTTGACAATTTATAGAGGCGGGACCGCCCAATCACAAAGTCAGTTGCATTGTGTACTTTGCCAACTAAGGCAAACATCGCCCACGATAGGGGAGCCCGAGATCTGCTTATGCACTGAGGATTACTGAGATCTTATTTCCTTTGTAACATTGAGTTGATACTTCTGTAGACTTCTCACTTTACTAAAAAGCATTATGAATAATCTGAAATTAATGCAATAATTCTGTATCTTAAAATGATAAATGTTACTTGTGTATTTCATGATTGTCTGACTTAATAGTAAAAACCTAAGCAATTTGATTAGTGATTGGAGCATAGCCTGATAGAAAATATTCAAGGAAGTGATGTATGTTTCTAATCTCACTTGCGCCTGTCAAGATCACTGATAATATTATTGTCATATTATGTGTCTAAGATGGCCCAGACAAATTTTGTTTATTCGTGATAATTATGATGTCTGGGAATATTATTTATTTTTAGTAATTTGGCAATATTATATGTGTGTTTATCTTTCTGGATTGTGACCAAACTTCTTATCATGGGAAAGAAGTGATCTAGTCTCTCCTTAATATAAGCTGTCACACAATAGTGAAACTAGCACCACCGAAATTAACATGACATTTACATCCAGTCACAAACTTTCAAGATATGTGCAAAGTATAACACTTATAAACAAAGAAAACAGCCTAAAAATACCCTACGTCATATTTCAACTCTATAATCTACCCTGGCACCGTTGTATATTTGGATCTCTGGCTAAAAATACATTTTGGCAGAGAACAATTTTCCTTCACTCCAGAAATCGGCAACAGACAACAACGATGGACAACCATTTCTCTTCATTACAGACAACTAAGGTTTTCCTTCAGCATGATGTAAATAGAGTTAATTTAAGTTGGCCAAATACATGTTTAAACCACTGAATCAAGCTTGTCTGAAACACAACCAGGAACAGACAATAGAAAGTACTTGCAACCTAACATACTGATGTTGGGAGTAGAAAAACTAAACTAATTATCTTGGACGGCTAACCTGTATAAAAATCAAATTGTAACATTTGTTCAAAATATTTAAAATAAAAAAAAGCCAACTAACATAATTGTAGAAACGAAAAATTTCCCCAAGCTAACAAACAGGTGTTGGGAAATTAGCAGATATCACTTTCTCAAAATAATATGTGGTTATTTTCCGGAGCATGCATACATTTATTATTGAAACATGACAGGGTTTGAAAAATGTTTTGGTTACGAGTGTCAATTTCTTGTCAATTAGCAATTAACAACATTCCAGAGGTGAGTCTGATGATACCTAGTGTTTAATCTACATCACCTAACACAATTCAGCCGCCATTGTTTCCACGCTCGCACAAATCCAATATACTCGGGCTATATTTCAGAGTTGTTTTAACAGCTACACAAAAAACACAATATGTCTGAAAATAGTATTTGCAGTAACATAAAACATTATCTATCTAAATCCCTCCTAAAATACTTCCTTAAATCAGATAGAAGGTACGATGAAATAAAAATGTTTCCTTTTTTAAAAAGAGTTAAGTCTGTTTATTTTCAGCCGAATTTCTAGGTCATTGCCACAGTTTTCTAACTGAGCTGTGAGCTGTAGAAAATAACTGGTGCCAAGACCCATCTTGGCTCATCATGCTACTCAGTGGGGTATTAAACAGTAGACGGAATTAAATGGATGTTTTTAAGCCATTGAGAAATATCACTTATATGTACAACTGTGAAGCTATGGAGACGAGCATTTACGTTTATTTGAAATATAATTAAAGGATCTTGGAGACTGTAGATAGTAATTTTATATCAAAACCGTCATGAACCAAAATAGAAATGATCTGTCATAATGACATCTCATCAATTAGGGCGATGGCATTCACATATTTACCTCCATCAAAGAACTACTGACAAGCCAGGTATCTGGGTCTCCATGTTCAAACTTATTTCAGAAAGTGACATAGGTTGACCACTAGTGATTGAACAACATTAAGCATTAAATAATTATTGAAATGAACCACAATTACTGAAAGTCTCTCTAAGGGGGAGATGCTCTCATTGCATCTGTCCAAACAATGAGTGTGTTCCCCAGCTGAAGGAAGGGATGTTTGTTTGGTCAGGGGAGATGGACATGGACACTTGGGGTGGTGAGTGACTGACACAACAGCTACTGGGACACAACCCCCAGCTGAGCCCCCCCAGGACACAATGTACTTGCCACCCCTGTAATCAGTCGGATCCACCCCCAGCCCCTGGCCCACTGGGGGCTAGCTACTTTGGAGATTCCCCTTCCTAGGCTGTGGATGTGGTCTCTCGTTGATATACTCTGGAGTACTTGATCAACGAAACAGACAGCATCTTGAAATAGGTTACACGAAATTGACGCAAAGTCTGGGTATGATTTAATAATATGAAAATTATTAAAACAAAGGATAAATACTAGATTGATGCAAGATTTGTTTCTAACCTGATTAGATTTCTCATAGACAAAAAAGAAGGTCATCTAGCTATTGAAACCAATTCCAAATTCAATATAGCACAGCTAACTGGCATCATTGTCTTCATATGTCAATCAGTCACATTCAATCTGCATATTTAATTCCAAACACAACCTAGATTTGAAATTAGATCTAGAAAATTGCAGTTTCTCCTTTCATAGCCTGTGAAGTGTAATTGTAGGATAGTGATCCGATGATCGGCTGCCCAGTGTCCAGCGAGTGGACAATAGGGGCGGGTGGCTGGTCATCAATTAGGGAGCACTGAGGGGGACAAAGGGATGACACTTGTATTGAGTGGACACACTAGTGGACACTGGGTAGCCACAGTCCACTACATTTACCCTAGGTGGCTAAATGGCGGGTATTGTACGGGTAACTGTGTTTGTTTTGACGGTCAGTGGCGGTCAGCTTGTCAGTACATTATTGATGTCATAAAGATGGGCTGGAGAGGGTGCGGGACAATTCCTGATTAGGGTTTATGTTGCATGTAATAAGGCAGAGTCGATGGCATCCCATGTTCTGTCACACATTTGGCTTTGTGACACCTGAAATTTACGACAAGGCTGTTTGATTTGGGATTACACAATGTAAGAACTACTCAAGGAAAGACTCCATTTACATCATCATCTAAAAGGGTTAATTGAAATTTACAACTTGCACTTTTCAATTTTTGATAGTGATGTATCTGCCGTTGACATGTAAGTTTCATAAAAAATGTCAAAACTTGTCCATTTCACTGAAATGAGTATCTCTCCTGTCCATCAAATCATTTAAGTCAGGTACAAATTGTCAATTAATGGTATACGTTGTTCTCAAAAAGCATTCCAAACACATTACCTGTCTCGTGGCAAGCATGCCTTTTAACTTGTTGTGTCATTTTTCCACAAAATTAAAACTGGCTTTGAAATTTTCAAAATACTGTGTAGAGTTGGGTCTCATCTTGTTGCCCGAGTCGTTTACACCATATATCAAGCCAATCAAACACATGCTTGTAAGTTTTTTCATCATAAAAGACTTTTTTCATCTAACTTGATCACAGAATCAGTAATTTGTCCAGGCCTTTTACATTTATCAAAGGATGCATTGATAGTGTAATTAAAAGCACGATGCAGTTGAAATCCAAGCATCAAAGACAAGCCAGTGACACAATAGATAATGACGATCTATACATCAACAATTCACCAAACACAGGGATCCATTTACAAGCCACATCTATGCTGCGAAAAGCCAAACTGAGTGTTTTGTTGTTCTGGACCTACACGGATGATATAACAATAATTAACAGTAATACTACAGTATAACTTGAAGCCTAGTTGTGAAATTATGTATTGATTTATTTATGCAAGCAACAATACGAGGTCCTCTTTTCTTGATTATCGAGAAAACATGATGGAAAACATTTGGTAACAGCTTTGCAATTTAAGGACTTAAGCGAGTCTATATTCCTACATCGTTGACTACATTCTCATTTCCTTGTCCATCCGGCTAGTGGCAGAAAAAATGGTGCACATCCGAGCAATTACGCCATTGTCTGAAATTAGTTACGCTTCTTTAACAAATTGTTGTTTTCAAAGGACCATTCTTAAAACAATTAATGTTTCAACTAACAAGTTGCCGCTTGCAGCTACCAAAATGTTTCTTTTTTCATGATTACCTTGCGATGATGTCGTAAAATATTTCAAAGAGTTCTCAGATGAAGAAATCCATGTTTCCAATCAGTTTCCCAGATCCATTTCATATCTACCGACATCAAAACAACCACAGAGACAACTGCTGCAAAGCCTTGTCATTAGGATTATTATTAAAAGAATCAGTGCAACCAAATACTGTTGGTGTGAAACGTATACCGTATCGCCTCAAGCTCAGAATATGAAAAACTTTATTATATAGTGTTAAAGACCTGATACGACCCATTTACCAATACCAATATTCTCAAGTCATTTGAATGGCAATGAAATAAGCGTTTAGTACCAACAAATTGATGGAAACTTAATTTCTCCTCATATGCTTTCTTGGTAAGTTTCCCCCCGATTCATTTTCTCCTAATCAAAGTGATATACCTACTAGAATACAATGCCAAGACTCTGGTGTGTAGGTCCAAAAGTAATTGTACAAACAGGCTATAACAGAAGCGTTTGCATTATGCATGCTCTTCTGCAAATTGAATTGCCTGTTATCAGTGCAGGGTCGCCCTATCCAGTTAAGGGAATCGTAAGCACCCCAATGTCAAAATGGGATTAACTGGCCCCACACTCTCAACTCTAAGTAGATTGTTTATCTGAAATTTCTCAAACAAATGACTGTAAATACTTTGGAGAAAGACAGCGAAAAGGCTGCTTATTTTCATCATGTATATTTGATTTGCATATCTCAGCATAGAAATGACTCATTTTGGCTAACAGATTATCGGAATTCCCACAAATCGGACATGGTCACTAATTTTTCAGTGAACAGAGCAGAATGAACGACCACCCGTAGACCCCCTTGTCAGCTCTCCCAGCTTTTAAAGCCAATATTATTGTGTTTTCATTGTTTGCCTGAAAGCCTTTTAAATGAGAGAGAAAATAACTCTATCGTAGGGTTTGGTAAACTAGGAAAAAATATCCGCTTAATTGAAACATTACCAGATTAATCCAACAGCTTCCACGGATCATTGGGCATAAATAAAAAGAAAATATAATTGTCACGCTTACTAGCTTTGAAGTACTCATAAATATCTTATTTTGTGCGATCACTCTTCAACTTTAATCAAATGAGTGTAGGGAAAGTTTTAAACAGATTTCGCTTGCCATTAAGGGAACTCAAGCACAAAATGATTTTTCCTTAAGGCTTGTGATTTCACCATTGCCTTGTAGGAGATAAAATGAAGCTATCTAACTTTTTAAAAATTCCTGCAAGTTGTTTAAAGGCAAATGTGTAATGCAATTGTTGAGAAAAAGTACCAAAAGATTGGGAAATATTGTGATAACATTCTTGCATCTCACATTGGCAATACAAACCATAAATATGGAATCTACTGGAGAAAACTGCCTTAATTTCCATCAATTTTATTGGCAAAGTGAGTAGTCTCCATCTTGTAGATGACAAAAAAAATACCATTACTAGTTGATACCATTACTAGACATTGATTTCATTCCTACACTATTTCGTTCGAGCTCAATAATTAAATTTATCTTTTTCTTGGCAAACTGAAATAAACACAATCAGATTTGATGATGCTTCTTAAATATGAAAATTTAAATTAAACATGCAATAAAAAGTAATGAAATATTTCCTATGCTCTGCCTCTTCTGAGGTAAAAGGTTTTGCAAGCAATGCTCTGTTTACTACAGATAAATACCCCAATATTTTTTCACAGTTGGAAAATACAACAATTCAATAGTCACTGATTGGTAACTTTGCCGGCAACATTGTGACGCGAACAAAATAAAAGGAATTCTTTTGCTGATTTCCCAGATTCATTTAAGTCAGCTGGCCAGTGCGCGTGATTGAAAAAGGCAGTAATTAGATTTACCTGCCCATTAATTAAAGAATCTATACGAACTTCGACCTGCCTTCAGATTATTAAAGGGCATCTTTTCTTTGAGTTCCACATTAGTTCGGAAATGAGGTCTTACGAAGGTTCGCCTACAAGCAAGATGGCAGCCGAGCGTAATTGAGTCAGCCCGACGACATTAACAAGATAGCTCGACGTTAGACGCTGTCTTTTCCGTTTTAGATTTTTTTCCCTCTGCTCAACAAACTTCTTTCAAGTTGTCTATTCTTGGGTAACTTTGTTTCTATCGTTTATCGAAAGTAAAAGTGTGGAACAACGATACTATGTTTTAAGTTGCTGCCTTTTGTATGATATCAACAATCTCATGTTCGTAAGTCGAGCCAGGGACACAGGAAATCAAAGCACATTTTGATATGTTGCAATTAACGACTGAGTCAAGAAACTTGAAACATAATACAGAATTTTAGCAATTATACCCATTGCAATACAATTGAAAGTTTTCTGAACATATTTTTGGACATTAAAACCCTTAAGGATTACTCTTCATTTCTTATGTCACAATATTTTTACAAAATATTCCCCAGGAATATTCCAGATTGTTCTCGCCCCTCCAAACACTTTCAGCTATTCAAACAAAATCTGTGCAATTGGAGTCTTCTGTCAAATAATGAGCATTTAATTGTTTAATGAAAAATACATGTTGCTTAACCTAGTCTTTGTGTGTTGTCGCTATCCGTCAAAAACATCCTGCTTCCTGGAGCAAACTTTTGATGGCGGAAGTTGTGACTTTCCTAGTACCTAATTACATAATATGCAATATACTAACGACCATATTCTCATTAATCAAGCTCTGGACACCTCAAAAGAAAGGTTCCTTAATTAGAAATTGTTCAAAGCAGGGTCTGAAAGGGGCATCCCTGCTCTTATCATGAGCGGTAGGCATGACTCACACGCTCTCACAAAAGACGCGCCCCTGAATCAAAAAGATAAAGAAAATTAAGTTTAGATTAAACAAAAGAAAATCAGCAATTTCTTCCTCATTTTCTCCAGAGTTGTTGACCGACAAAATTCTCATTACTAAGAAATTAAAAGTGTTGGAAATTAAGCAGAAAGTTAAAGAAAATCACCAATGCCAACTCCAGTAGTGGTATTCAATTATTGTCAAGCCCGTAATCTGACAATTTACACTACAACACAAACCTAGCTGATTTGGCGATGAACTTTTCACTTTTAACTTTGACTTTAGCTCGTATTTCTAAATGATATGTTCATACTACCCACAGCTGTGCGCTGTAACCGGAAGAAGAATGATAGTGTTTTTCATAGTGCCATGGAGAATATATGGCATAGGCCTCTCTTCAACCAGCAGTGGAGTATGTGGCATGTTGACCGATGCAGCCTCATAATCAAACTCTCATCTGGACATATAACTTGACCGCTGGTCAATCAAATAAGAATTACTCTCAACAAATAGTCATGGAGCGAGGCTTCTTCAAGTCAGGAAAATTGGAAAAGGGGGCAAGGAGAGGCAATACTTGGACAGTGAAACTTGTTCCAAAATCGACGATAGTGAAATAGGCGCTAGTGAAATCGACGAAGGCGGCAATTGCGATCCTGTGGACCCTATTACACTTCCCTATCTTCTTTCTACTGGTCATTTGCCTGTCATCTAAATCCTTTGAGCCGAACAAATTCGGCTGATAAAGCCCCAAAACTAACACAGGGTCTAGGCTTGCATCCCAAGCTGTCACTCAGTCGCCGATTTCTCATTAACTGCCGAAGTCTTTTAATACGCTCTCTAATTCTTGCACCTTCCTAGGTAGGGAATTATCACAAAGTTGGCGGGTGCGAAATCAGCCCTATCTGCTGTTCAATCATCGACAGCCCAAAAATGATAATCATCGGATTTTCTATTACAGCCACTCGGCAAATTTAGTCATCCTAAAGTCATGAATGTTAATAGAAAAATATCAACTCCATAAGATGGCCCAAAAGGATCCTCCCATGTTCCCCCTACCAGAGATTTTTTTCACATTGAATCAGGCTGTTTTTTTATTGCACAACTGGCAAAGTCGCTGGCGAAAGTGTGGGTTTAGGTATTGCGTTGGATTATAGGCGCGTTTGGTTAATGCTGCCATTATGAACAATGAGATATTGAACGGGAGCCCTAAGTGACTGAAATTTATAATAAATGGAAGCAATGGAGGACCATCGTCCTTCTCCCTGCAGCCATTAATGCCACAAATCCTGCTAAGCATACCAAGGCATAAAATCAACACTCCTGGCATTTTAAGTGTGATTTTAGAAGGTAGATATCGTAATGTCATCATCGCAACGCCATTCTCTTTGACACTGGTGAAATAAAAACAATCTATCATTACCCCTCAAAGCTAATACTTTTCACCGGTTACACTGCACCGACACCCAAGGAAAAGTTATAGCTACTAAACTGGACTTGAGATAGGATTATTTTCACATTCGATCAGCAATTGTCTCATCATGGCTAATTCTATTATCCCTGACCATGAGAAATTTATCGCTACTACATAAACCTTTTCAGCTGAATGTCGTTCAAGTGAATTTTTTGGGAATGCCTGAATTATGTTTCATAATAAGTTCGCAAATAGTTTCAAAGTGGCTCGCTGTTGCAATGAAAGTGACATTATTTGGGCTGTATTTTTTCACTTACTGAAAGATGCTGAAATAGCCATGCCCTCATGATGTTAGTTGCAACTTTGGGGAAAATTCCACGTTTCTTTTGGCGTTTTGCTGACCGACTGTCTCCTGTTCCATCGTCCTCGCAATCTGTTCCTTCTGCGGACCCTACGCTATTGTCAAGGCCATCACCTGTCACAACAAACATTAAACATTTGAAATATACATACACATGTTGATCACACCAGTGAAATAAGCACCAAATCTATGTAGTTGACACATGATATGTGATGGCATGTTACGCTGGGACTTTGTCTGTGGTAACATTTACGTGTTCGATATCAACGATTATGTAAGTAATACAATATAGCAAGGCAGCAGACACATCATCACAGGCCTAAAAATGCACACTTGTAACCTTGAACTAAACCATGACCGTTGACAACTAATTTCTGGCGGCAATAAAGTCTTAAAAATAATAAATGATAATTGTTTGATAAACATTTCTCCTTGACAGATGCAAATGTTGTCAATTTCATATCGAAATTGACATGTTTAGTCGCCAACAGTCATTACGTTTAGTGTTGTAAGTACCTCCTGATTGCCAATACACAATGCGACAGATGCGTTCAAACAATCTAATCTTAGATACAAACTTGAGGGCATTTAATAAATGACACTTTCTCCAACCATGTGTACTTTTCATGCCAATCTAAACATGAACCAGTTGACTGAATGATTCTTAAGCCTTTTGCATCCATTGTTGCAAGGAAGCGTTATTGTTGCAGGGTTTTCTTTAGAGGTCAGGGCTTTTCTCACTGACAAATAGGGCATTTACTTTCCACAAATTGTGAAAACAATCTCCATTTCCTGAAAAGCTACAGCCTGATCGCTTGCGAAAAGAGCTAGAGGGAAAATTCTGCCAAAGAGCGAACCTCCATTGAGGGAGATCTGACAAATTTAATTTCTTCCACAAATAATCCATGGCCGAGAGAGTTTCATATGACGCAACTCTCGAGCAAGTGTGTTTACTGAAGTCACGGTTTAGTAACGTTAAGCAGTGGCAACAAACAACATTGGCGAACTGATTGAAAGGAATCATGGGTAATCCGACTAGCTTGCTCGTCAATTTGTTTCTTTTGTATCCTCCGAACAAACTTTGTTGAATTGGGAAAACTAAACCATTCGATTCCAATCACTGGACCAGTCCTGGGACTTCTTCAGTTTTCTTGAATCCATGACACAGGGGAAAAAAGTTGAACCAACATTTACCTTCATTTTTTTCTGCCTATAAAATTTGTTATTTCTAAAATCATTAATCAAGGTCTATTCATTCAGTAATGTTGACATCAGCAGTTTTTAGGAACAATCACATGAATAAGTTCTATTTGATCTGTTCTGGCATTTTTAACAACTTTTCAACCCAATCCATATCACTCAAAAGGTTCAGGTACTCTGTCATGGGGCATAATTTTTGAATATTTACAAAATTCCTATTACTTTCTAAAACTTACTCACAAGTTTAAGGAGTTACACTTCAACAAAACCAATACCAAATTCACCATGTCAAAATCATGTTAAAAGTTTTCAGGTTTAAAAATGTGAATGAAAATATATTCAAATTCACATCACAACACAATCAGAGTCACAGCGAGGAAATATATGACTATTGGTCAATTTCATTTGTTCTGATGGCATATACAGTGAGATGAATGTTTTCATATCCAGTCTATATTTTCAAGGAATTGACCAGTACCCCAGAGTGCAGTTGGAAGCCCAAACAAGCAATCAATTTAGGGAGGAAAGGTTGGCGGCCTCCTGCAGGCTGAGGGAGCTGAGCCCGGCCGAAAGCCTTTCCACTAGATCACCAAAGCATATAAATCACGCGATCGTTGCATGTAGACGCAATTGTGTCACTTTGGAAGCACACAATTTCAATATCCGCACATCGTTACGGGGATGAGGAGGGTTTTCAGCCACACAAGGGCCCAGGCTACACAGCCCCCAATCTCTGCTTTGAAAACTTAATTATGATTTGAAAAGATGAAATGCTGAAAGAGAGAATTCTCTGTGTTAAGATGTATTTTCCTGAACGTAATGAAAACTTCGAAACTGTTTCACCCTCTGCTAAGAAACTTTGTTCTTCTTGATGATGAGATTTTGAAGAGAGAGTAAACAACATTAAAAGCATTTTGTAAATAATGCATGTGTGAAAAGATATGCCAAAGTAAATACAATTTTCAACAGCTTAAATGAAGCAGTAATAATTAATTAAAAAATGAACTGAAATGACATAAAAAAATATTCATAACAAACAAAAATCATTACTTAGAAAAAGTGATATTTGTAAAATCCCTTTTTTCAAAATTAAAAGCATAAGTTCTAAAAATAAAATCTTCATGTCTATGAGTAATAAGTGACAAGCCACAAAACCTACTGTGCATTGATAAAGGGAATATGTTACTGACACATATAAATAATGGGAAAACTATCC
Organism: Haliotis rufescens; assembly: GCF_023055435.1. NCBI lineage: Eukaryota > Metazoa > Mollusca > Gastropoda > Lepetellida > Haliotidae > Haliotis > Haliotis rufescens. The sequence goes on along the minus strand of NW_025964001.1, from coordinate 45,227,302 downwards.
TGGCACTCGTTAGCTGCGAGAACCATCAGCATCCAGAAGTAGTTTTCAGATACTCCATGCTTGTAGCAGGATGGATGCTGGATACCGCAGATAAAATTCATTAGGTATTTCTTGGTCTACCTAAGAAAGAGTCAAATGAAACTATCTGTCACTTCCAGTTTAAATCTCCATCCATCTTCCCTTCCGTCATCTTCCGTTAGTGTCACGATTCTTTGTACCAACTTGCCTAACAAGCCTCGCAGGAAATTCCCACATAGGTAAACTCAAATGTAATACAGGTAGAAAGGCACATCAAAAAGCATGGGAAACCTCGTAGGATATTGACAGATCCCAAGTGAAATTAACGTCAGACATATATTACAGCTCATGTCAAGAGGAATGTCTTTGAATCAGCCACTCACAATAAATCTCAATAACTTCCTTTTTTTCAAAATTATGCATTTTTAAATACTGGTATCGTTTTTTTTAAATATCGTTTTAAATTCAATTTCTGAAATGAATTTTCTAATCAATTTGAGCCCATCAATCATTATTGTGACAGTCATTGACATGTTTCATGTATATTGCATGCCGACTTCTTCTGACTGATGATCAGTGATGGGCAAAAAGGAACAACTGCATTGACACACCAGCCATGGACGTTTATGAAGATGGAATATTTGTATTATGAAATTATGAAATTCCACACTAATTTGGTCATCTACCCCACTGGCGTTCCCGTAGAACATCAAATACTAACACAAAGACATGCAGAGGTCAAAGTAAAGAGACTCACTCGATAGGAAAATCCACGATGCAAAATTGATATGATGTTTGCAAATTAGATTTACTATTTTCTCAACCATGTTAACAGGATTTTTTGCCCCAAATTGTGCTGCACATTAGGTTTGATTTACTACTTGCGAAAGACTGCAAGACATATGGTTCAAAATGGATTTTTAATGCAGTACTTAATTTTTTTTTAAAGTCGTCTACTCAGGGTAAAATGTGATCTTTCATGTGGCCAGGACCCAGAAAAGCATAGTAGAGCGGGGACATTATGTAATTTACCTCTCGGTAGGCTAAACGCTTTATGAGGAATTAATGTAGTCCCCAACCTATTCATGTGAGCATATTTCACTCCTCTGTATAATATACAAGTACAACTACATTCAAATTTCATTTTTCCATAGGAAATAGAAATTTGACAGAGGTGCTGACCTGATCCTTGAAGTAATCACCTCATACAGATTACAAGATCGTCGATTTCACCAACAAAATGTACGCATTTACAACATCATTGATGCATATTACCATTTGTCTGTCCATGGAAATTAGATCTGTATTTGTATTTTTGAGCATTGTATCTAATATGAAACCATTAGAAGGGGCCTTTCACAAGGATCAAATTACCTTACCAATTTGCCCTAATCCACAGAATTCAATCTCGTTACTATCACCAAGAGACAGACGCGGCGACGTGCACCCAATGTCGGCTTGTTACATGTGGGACAATGTCGACTACCAGCACCCGATTTGCTAACTGCTCCTTGCCAGGAGGTCGCTGGCCTGGGCCTGACAACACTGTCCTCCATATATTTATTGCTCGAACAATTGTACCGAAAAACCAACAATAGCCTCATTTATAGCAGTGATGGCGGAAGAAGGTGTGCGTTTGACAGCTGAAACTATCTCCCCGGCTATGTCGTTTTGTCGTCAATTGCGCACTGGTTTGAGTGGCCTGGTATTGGCAACACCATTTCCAACACCCCGGGATGTGGCCACGAAACAGAACTGATGCTGCCCACCGACCCGCTGGAGTCCTACAGACTGCAACTCTCAACAACAATGCCCTCTGGTGATAAAAGAGAGAACTAGCCCCAATGGGAGTATCGTTTTTCTCAACGCCAGACTTGCTAGCAGAGCCTGGATCATCACCTGGTACCAGGCCGACTCTCTCCGTGGACCCTACACTCCTCCCTACCCTCGTACTACCGGTGAAGAAATGCATAATTCATGATTTTATCGAATCAAAAATATGACTCTCGGTACCCTGGCTGTGTCCCTGTGCGGTTATCAAGCATCCAAGTCCAATGTTGGATGTAGTCCGTGCTGTCTCCTGGTCAATTATACGTATTTCCAGACCCCAACCTCTCACACATGCTTACTGAACTCGTAGATCATTCACAAAAACGATTAAAATCTTCCAGGGGATAAAAGCCAGTAAGCTCCCTTTATTCTTGTCAGTTAGATATGAACAGTCTGAAAAAATGCCATTGGCAAGCAGGCTAAAAGCCTAGCACTGAGAGTTATGATGCTTCATTGCACAATTATTTACTAAAAGTATCCCAGTGACAGCCAACTGACCTCATAGTAGTCAATAACATGGCTTGATGAATTAGCAAACGGAAAAACCAACATGAGCAAAAACTGTTTTTCATAGGTTGAGAGAAGGCATTAATCACTAACAGCACAATCAACATAGTGAAATATGCCTCCCCTTGTAACGGGATCCAGTATATAGACACTGCAATCAACATCACTCTTCCCGGCATAAATACAAGTATCCTCATTCCAAACACACTGGGCTATTAATCTTATCAAAATTTCAAAATTCAGGTGAAAATTTGAGAGGACTTACAAACATAAAAGAGCAATTGTAAAGTATTTTGGTCCACGAAACAATAAAATATTCATTCTATTCATTGCAGCGCTGTGTCTATGAATGGCAATGAGGAACGAAGGCCAAGTAAATGTGTGAAATGTACTGCACAAAAGCAGTGAAACTGACACTTAAGATGCTTTTTCATCTAGCTGATCTTTATGATCATGTTCCATATTTTCTACACTGTCAGTTGCAGGATGACTTTTTGCAAGCCAGATATCAAATTTCATGTGACAACCCTGGCATTTACTAATCGTACTAAAAAAGTCGGACTGTAACAAAAAACATGGGACTGTTTGTAACAGATTCCATGATATTTCAAGCCCACTGCCTCCTGATGTAACTCTACCTGCCTCTGTTAGCGCTGTGCCTTGCTTGTTTTTTGTGGGATTCGGGAACCAAATTTTGCAGACAGCCAAAGAAATAATTTTTTCGTACCCTGACAACGATAAGCAATTTTTCAACAAAGCCACTTCACATTTTTTGTTTTGTTCACATGTATGTTTTGGTTGCCATGGAAATGAGAGGAAATAATACAGCAATTTAGAAAACCCTCGGTCGACTTGGTGTGATGGAATGCTGTCTGAATTTGAACAAGATGACAGGATGCAAATATTCCATCAAATCGGTGGTGCAAACCTCAAGCTGGAAGATTACATATCATTTCGGGCAATATCATAGACATTACCGAGGGCAAGTTATCGATCCAGGCCAATATAACCTAATATGAGGGTTCCATCCCTGACCGTGACAAGCTAACCACTCACTAACTACCACAAGCCTACCGAGTCTTAGCATTTTACAATTCCCTTAACAACAAGATAAGCACTTCTATTAGTCATGTAGTGGAAGGAAAAAAATATGATTCGCAATTTAATATGGCATATTGTTGGAGAAAATGCGTGAAAAGGATCGCGGGGTGCGTCAGGGGTCATTTGCGGACTTGCCCCGCATGTAATGAACTTTTTGTTTGTCTAATCAGAACCCTCATTCGGGCATCAAACAGACCCTGTCGGAGGGATGTCAGAGGTTAACAAATAATCTGGCTAATTCTAGCTGTGTCTGATACGGAGCCTGGTGGAGAAGTGAGGAAACTGTCACATATAAATGTAGACTGCCAGTAGTCAAGCTATTATCTTCTCTAAGGCCCTGGCCCTGAAATTTGCACTCACCGATATCGCAATTAACTACACAAGCATCCGACCAATCGCTGCACAACCCCACATTTTCCAATGATTTTCCACAGACCTCCAATACTTCAATTCATTCATCAAGGATCCCTCAATTTTTGACTGGCTGTCCAATCTGTTTGCTATTGAAAATTTCACCAGTTGTGACCCATAGCAACTTCAAAAGGCTTGAAATATGCACCGATTGCTCTGCTAAATTAAATTTCTAAATCTGTTTAAATGAATGAAGACTTTGACTTATAAACAGCTTTACATGCCTCCTGTCATGCTTATTGCCACCGCTGTCAATCTCAGCTCACAGGCCATGCACTGGCAGTAATTAACGAGGGAAATATCTTGATGAGAAAATAATAACTGGTGATCTATTGTCCTTGGTCATAAATGAATAGATGCAGAAGGAGAGAATGAATGAATAAATATTCCCAAGGAGTACTTTTACTGGCAACATCATACGACGCAATGTAATAGATGAAACACAATAATTAAACGAAAATTGACAAACGTCTCAATGAGTTTGTAATGTACATAAACAAATGAAGGTATGACTGGAAGAGACAATATAGCTTCCATCTATCCATGGCTAGTGCCATAAAACAAAGAGATATGAATATATGCCAAAGTTGTCTTCGTTCTGTCGTGGAGCACAGAAGTAATTATTCGACAAAATCTTGAAATGAACATTGACGCATTGATTTCTGGCGTTCATTACGGCAAATCTGACACTCTGGGGGTATTGGGAGCTTTGCTTATTGGTTACTAAGATAGAATCAATAAGGTTGGAAAATGGCACTGCTTTTGGAGACGAAATCTTTGGTAATATGGCCGAAATTTGGAAATGAGTGATAAAAATGCTGAGATTGGCTAGATTTGATAGTAACTTTTCTGATCTCAAGTCCAAACTATGGAAAAATCATTGGTGAATGGCACAAGCTAATTGCAAACAATATCTCCAGCTTTCTCCCCAAGTTTTGGGCAAACATAATTGGGAAGGCTTCCCCGATCCAATCTAATTAAAGTCCCAAACTTTCATTGATTTTCTTCATTTGGTCCAATCGAGGACTTGGGTTATCAATAGTCCTCCCAAGTCAAAAGTCAGCCAACGAGGTGAAGTAACTTCTAAACAAACTTAACGGCAACACTGCCTTAATTTTCTGTGCAAACATGGGATTTGCATCAGACGATCTTCCTCTTATAGTTCCCACAGGCAAAAATGCTTCTGACCACTTTTAAGTCCGACAAAACCTCAAAAGCCTCAATGTCAAGAAATGGACTTTTCCTGTTCTCCCCCTGTAGGAAGAACGTGACCAAGTCATCTCTAACCATTAAAAAGAAATATCATGAGGAAGAAAATATTTCAGAAAACTGTGCCAACAACCGTCTTGAAGAATTGATTTACTATTAAAATCTTTCATATTTGTTTATTTCTGCAGGCTTCAATCCTAATGCTGGTAAAATCCACTAGCTCGCTGATATGGTGCTGGAACCAAAAAATAAATAACACATACTATGATGCTGAACATGCTATACCAACATGATCCATACAAATGGAAGCATAATTCTGTATTTCTCATAGAGGCGTCATCCTTTTTGCATAACATTAAAAAAAATAGAAGTATATTTAAAGTCAGATTTTAAAATCAATAGCAAGTAGTAATACAGTTTGCAGAAAACTTCTTTGCAATGCCAAAAAGGCAAAAACAACATTTATCAACCCAAAGTTTTTTTCTGAAGACTGAGCAAAAAATTGTTTTGGGAGGCTGAGATTTAATCTAGAGGGGAATGGGGGAGTGGAAAGCGTGTGAAGTTTTGAGATATATTGGGAAGCCACATTACTTTTGGCAGGCCAACTTTCTGCTGCAAGCTGATAGAAGGAAATGGAGTCCCTGATAGCGAAATGAGATAGTTCTAGTTCCAGGAATGTTGCCCTCATTTCTGCTACTCGCAAGAAGCAGAGCTCACTGAGCTATTTGGAGGATGTTGACATTCAATATTTGTGTCTTTACTACTACAATACTTCATCGGAATTTTACAGCTTTTTAAAATCTAAACAACTCTAAAATAACCCTTAAAACTTATTATAGACTTGAAAGATGTTGAACAAAATGGATGCATATATACATTTCGACATGTATATAATCCATTGCAGCATGTTCATTTCAATCACATAATTCACATTCGTTTCTTTCAAATTTCATTGCAGTTATAACCAATTACATCTCAAGCTACAGAAAATATCTATTTGTGTATCTGCAGACGCACATATTTCTTTGTTTTATTTCACATATTTCTTTGTTTTATTTCTCTCGCTGCTGTTGAGAAAGTGAAGGTTCTCTGAGGCTGATGCTTAGGACCCCTGTGGTCTGTGTCAACAAGATCTCAGTTTAATATCAGACCCTCTCAGCACTGTCCACAGTCATGCTGTGGTGGTTTACTTACTTAACTAGTCAACTTATCAGCCCGGTAGGGAAGTACCCACAGGCTCGTTCCATCAAAGCTAGATCCATTTCCTTCTCCAGAGAAGGCAACATAGGACTCACAACCAGTTACAACTTAAAACATTCTTCCTTACCACAAACCTATAAATCTCACGTAATCAGCCTTGTACATGTAATTGAAAGTATTTTTTCAGAAATCTAAGCTGTTAGCATATTCAAAGTCTATATCCAAGTAAACCTATTGCTTTTCTTTCCTTTTTTGGTTTGCAGTATACATGCTCAATCTATTTATGGATTCTTTGTTGGTATTCAAGTTCGTTGGGTGTTGTTGGTGTAACATTGCGTACATACAGAAAGAGGTATATGTCTTTTCACTTTAATTATTAGTTTGGCCTTTACAAATGCCAGTGATATGAGGTTCTACATGAGACTAGTGGGAAGAACATGTCTACAGGTGACTTGGCACTGTATAAAAAGTCTGGCGATCCAGCAAGCTAGTCATGGGTATGTTCTCTTTCCAAGACCATGGTGTATTTCCATATGTTCTAGAATACCGGTACCTCTATTTACCAGGAACAAGCCCAGTAGAAAAACCCAAAACTCAACATGTGTGTATGTGTCATATGGATGTAACTGATGGATGGCAGTTTTAGGACTTGGTGAAATTAACGCTACTGATTCAGAAGAAACACTTCAGATAAAGCTACTGCTATGTATCATATCACAGAATTTTCGATATGTTCATTTCAAGCACCATGAAATGAAGGTGCAAACGCCACTACTATCACGGCCATGGCTCTGTCAGCATCTACTGTTGGTATAGTAGCTGGTGACAGTGGCAAATGTGAAACAAGTGTTTTACATGTGATCACATTACAGATCGAATTAAGGAAATGTTTTCCAAACCAATTGTGAAATTCTTTCATGTGTTTATCTTGTGGGAACCTGTCAGTGAGCACTGCACTAACCCAGGGTTCCCACTGCAGAGGTTAGCAAAGGACATGTAGCAACAAACCTAGCTATTGTTTCAGGTGGCGGGTGCTTCAATGATAATTCTCGTTTTCATTCTGTCGACACCCTCGCTTGGCTCATGCTCTATCTCTCAGGATCGTAAAAATGTGCGGCATCAACATGGGTACGTTGCAAACAAGGAACTAACTATCAGATAGTGAAATGCACAATAACAAACTGAAATGAGTATCAATGTTGCACTGACTGTCCCAACAAATAACTGATTACTTTGATATCAACGCTTGCTGACAAAGTGTCGATTTCATCATAGGAAAATAAATATGTACAACCAACAAATTATCTATTTTAACCCCAAGAAAAATGTCCTAATGTCTATTTCATTGATAATCAATTCATGAAATTGAAATGAACAAGGCATTTGATTTCACCTAATATCTTCCCGGCAACTTTAATTTTGTTTATTTCCTGAATGTATGAGTTGTTTCCAAATTCTGTCCATCTTGGCAATATAGTATCCAACGACTGCAAGACGGAAACTTTGTCTGTTTCAGGAGTCAGTGTTATTCAAAATGTAAGACCACATCACGTTTCTTACCAATGAACATAAGAAGGGTGTCATGTATTTGCAATGTACATTACTGAAATGTATACCTCGCCTTTAGGCAGAATTCCGGTTACTCAAAACAAACAGGTCCAAGTTTTTCTAACGGAACAGAAGCTACTGGCAATTAAAGATTAAAGGTATTGCCATATTTTCTATCCAAATATTCACATGTATATCTTACAGCCAAATGAAAACAGGACTACTTTCTCCTGCTAAGAAAACAATGTCATTCAAATGTGTTCAATTCCGAAGGCTGTTTGTTTGGCTTGTCAGTCAAAGTGTCAATCACGGCATAAAACCATGAGGGGTTATCAAATCTTAAACATGAAATTGACAACAAGGGATAAAAATCCACTTTTTATGCAAACAAAAAACATTCTAGAGGATCATTTACATCTATTTGAAGAAAGAAACTATTTGACTCAGACCCCTGCCTGTAACTAGGATTTTAGACACTTTACACAAAAATTGAACTTTCTGAATTATTTCAATTTGGAAATAAAGCATTATTCTACCATGTCATATGCAGGATCGACAATATATTTCAGATTCAGTTTCTCAAGACAAAATAGTTTTTAACAAGTACTCACTCACCAAAAAAAATGGTTCAAACTGTAAGTGGTAATGTTTCAAAATCATTGGGTAAAACTGCCATCAGCCAAGTTTTCTCGACCCCAGGTCAAAGTTTAAATCCACACTGATAAGACATGCCTGGTTTGTTGGGGGTGGAGTCAGCTGATGTGAAATACAAGCCTCTCATTGGCAACTGAAACACCCTCTCCCCCCCCCCCCCCCCCTGCTCCTAATCCCCTCCCCTCCCTCTCCTGTGTCCCCCATCCAACACACTTTGTCTCCATGGGACACCTAATCCCTGGTATCATCACTGTAACATTGTCTCAGAAACCAGGAGGGAGGCGGATTAAAATCCCCATTTGAAGCCTGACCTTGTGAAATAAAGGGCTTCGACTAAGTGGGTGGGGACATTTTAATTCCTGAATTGAAAGGCAATTCATTAACAACATGGTGCTTAGGACAATGGGATTTTTAACAAAAATGAATTTTGACCTATCATTTTTATTATTACTATTTTCAATCATTCCTGTTTTTGACAGCTACTATTAATTTTTGGAAAATTGTTTTGGCATATTTGGGAAAATGATTTTGTAAATCTTTCAGACATTTTAAGAAATTTCCTAGGGTCTAGAACTTTGTAATTTATTTGCCAGAGGCATATTATTGTATAGTCAAGCATGATTATCACCAAGGATTCAAACTGACATTAAATATCATCCCAGGGTAATAAATTCTTCATATGGCCTCATTAGCTGTGCCCAAATTCCCTTCTCAGTCCTCTCACAGCCAATTAAAATAGTTTCACCATGCCACTCCTGCAATTCAGTCTTAGAAAAATTCCTGGTGTTGGTCAGCTAAATGACCCTTCAAAACTGACCAAGCTTGTCCCTGACAACAGGCCACAGCTGGACCTTGCTATCTCAAAGAATGCTTAAACTCAAAACAATGTCATTAATTTGAAAGTGATACCCCCTTCTCTTTCCCCCATCCCCTATCTGACACAGTCCAACTGGCCATCAGCAGTAGCCAAATGCTTGACCCTCTTGCATGTATATTTCCTTTATTCACTTCCTCAATCGTTGGCCACTTCCGTTAATTTTGCCCTGCGGCCACCTAATGTCCAGTCAGGCTCAGGCCATGGCTAGCCCTAAGCTAACAGCTTGGTAATGTGTACCGATTCCTCTTCACATATCATAAATAATCTTAATTAATTGTGATGATGGTCAGTCGTGATGTTTATTTCATCTAATACGAAATGCATATCAGTTTGAAGTGTTTATAAACTCCACTTCCTCTACACTCATCCCTGTTCCATCTTCCCAGGTCAAACACCAGCGACATATATATATATATATCAACATCGTCATGTTTATTTCATCAATTTTGAACGAATATCTCAGTACAATCATCATAATATCTTTTCCCAGGTTTACATCACTTTCTGCCCAAGACCTACTTCTCCATTTGTAGCTATCCTCCTGTCCTAACTTGCTAGATCCCCACCCCTCAATAACTACCCCCCACCCCCTGACCTACTTTCCCCCACCCTCTGCATACCTCCCATTAAAGAAATCGACTGCTACATTACCTGTAATGAAATCTACCTGGATAAACAGTCCATTATCCTCATAATATAATATCCAATCAATGTTCATTAGCATTGCGACAAGCGAGCCCAGGTGTGGGTTGTGGGACACTGAGAATGGTTTGATGGAATATCACTTTGGACGGTGGCCCCTGGGACCCGAGCTTACCCCACCACTGTTGTATGTAGATGAATGCACGATTTAATTACCGATTCCTCGGGATACGCTGGAAATTGTTTTTAACTTGGCTGTGCCAGATGAAATTTGAGCCACCCACATCTGTGGATTCGAAATAATTCTCCGTTCACTCCCATCTCCCTGTAGAGTATGCCAAGGAATAGATTATTAAGAATATTCGAGGAGGGTTAGAAGCCGTTGCCGGCCATGTGTTCCGATGAGCATACATCAAAGTGCATAGTGATCACTACCTCACTTTGAACCATCTTTCTACCTGGAACCTGGGTCGACCGAAATCATACCAAGGTGAAAACGCTAATTGTCCAAGCTTCACCCCGGCACAAGTATCCTGTGAATAGTGGAAAGAATATGTTTGTAAACACAGAGGAATTGCTTCTTTTTTGCCTCTCCCAACCCGGATTCGTTTCTTTAGATGTATGACTCTGGGGGCAGAGGCTAAAGAATTATGCCATTATTTTCACATTAGGCTTGCTGATAGAATTTGGGGAGCTGAGGGGGGGCCTGCTTTTCATTCATTTTTATCAAAATACTCTCGGAGGAGGACTTGGTTGAATATGAAGCGGATAGAAAATCCCCGAAAAAACTTAGTATGAAATTGTGTAAACTGTCCTCACTGTCCTAACTAGGCGGAACAGTCTATTTGATTTTTATGGGACATTTATCCCTCGTAATAATTTCATCTTTTACCTATCCCAACTGGGCATCAAATCACATGGTCTTAGGCCTCATTGACCAGTCAAGGACCATTAGGTCCATTGTCCAGTACAAATGATAGCCCAGCCCTTCCAACATTAATTCCTTTTAGGTAATGTTACTTGTGTTATAGGATCGTGGTTTCCTTAGCTTAAACTCTACAGCCCTTTTCAGAGAGTTGACTAAACGTTTTGTTGCGATTTGTGTGGACATTGAATAGTAGGCAGTCTTTTTTCACTGTACAGCTTCGCAGCTGCTAAACCCTGTGAATGGGGTATTATAGGAGCCGTGAAATGAAATCAAATGCCAGTGCACTGTGTCTCTCAATAGCCGTGTTTCCTATCAGTGGGTGACAATGCCCACCGTACTGGCGTACCAACAGCGATCACAAGTGACTACCTGGTCAAACTCGCCGTGCTCCCCAAACCCATGTTGATAAAACCATAATGCACTATGATAAAGACTGGGGCGGTCGGAACGGGACTTTCAAAAGCTTCATACCTAACAATCGATAACAGCTACCTCTCAACTATGGGGTGATCTTAGAATCTAACCCAGGGTGCCCTATGTAGGAATTAATATCTTGCCGATCGGTCGTTCCTTTCAGGACTATGGTGAAGGAAATCTACTCAACCGGTCTGCATTGCGCTCTATCTACACAAACTAGGGGGCTCAAGGCTTTTCTCATGTTGCTGGGATCCGTTCATTTCTCTCTCTCTCCATACCTTGCAGCCTTATCAATCTCTACACCAAACTATTATTCTCTTGGGTTTGTTTTGGAGGCTGTTTGGCCTGCCCAATTGTTCCCTGGCACAGCTGTTTAGCATTTCCTTGCCTTGAGTGTATCCATCCCAAGTGGCTCAGGAATGGCGTATCAAATGTGACCCCAAGGAAGATGTTTTTAAGGGGTTTCGAGTGTTTTCAGAAATTTTTCGGCAATCTCCGACCAGTATTAACCGCCTATCACTGACAATGATCAAGCTTTCTTTCTACAGGGCTGAGGAACATTTGAACATGGCAGGAAATACATTTAGAAAATGAGTTTATGAGATCCTCCGTGCAGACCAGGTGAAGCCACATGATTGTACAGTGAAGGGGGAGTGCTGAGGGGGGAGGGAAGGCGCTGAGGGGGAAGGGTGGCTGGTTGAGAGGGGAAGGGACTTAGATTTCATTCCCACACGTTTTCGATTTGTGGCAATCCAAAACACATCAAGAACGGGAAAGGTTAATGTTCGTGTTGTTAAGAATGCAAACATGTGAAGCTGGAATAAAAACAATTCTCAACGGCCCAAAGCAGATATCTCAAGTAGGCAAAATTATTAAATTTGTTTTTTTTTATCCAACATAAATAATCAAGAGCAAACATTATTGGTTTTACCCCCAGCACAGAGAAATAAAACCTCAGCTCTTGCAAAAGTATACAGCTGGTCACAAAAATAAAGATTCAGAAATATTTTTGAAATCATAAAAATAATTGATTTCTCATCTTCTAAACATGAAACCACTACGTGAGATTCTTAAGTCAACGTGTGACACGTCTTGTGTGTGTCTGTATGGTCACAGATAGGTTGATGTAAAGACAAGAGATTAACGGTTGGGACATTTATGTCCCATCGTCATAAATAGGACAGTAAAAAGATCATTGGAAGCCTGGAATCAATAGCCAGCAACTGACACCCTTTTGAACCGGTCGTTTTCAGACAACATACAAAAACCGTGTTCTTCTCCAACTTTATGAGAAGACACTTTATTAAATCTGCCTAATTTGTTATTCCACTGACAGTTGCAATTGTGTCGGCAACTCCCAAGAAAGCATAAAATCTGACCGTAAACTGAATGAAATTTCAAGTTGGTGACAGGAAGACTAGGTGACGAGCTAACGTTTATTTCATCCAAATTATGATGACAACTCTTTCTTCGCCAATTTCTGGCCAGTAGTTATTAAGTCGTCCTAAATCAGAAATATGTACAGAATATCTCAAAATTATTAAATTTGGGTCACCCTTTTTGACATGTTTGCTGATTTGGAAGTAACTCTTTGCAATTATGAAGAGACTAAACTCATATCGAAACTGATAAAATATCAATGGTGGTTCATTTGAAAAATTGGAATTAAAAATTGTCTGGGAAGAATGTCTTTCCCATAAAACTTTTGCAGCAATTGACTGTAAAAATATTGATTTAAAATCATGTGTTGCAAGCTTCCCCATATAATCTAACTGCTTTTTAATGAATGCTATGAAAAATACAAACTTAATATCATAGCCATAGCCAAACAAGGACATAAAAATGTCAATGCTTTTTTTAAGAGCAACATTATGATTACATGTCTAGTTTATACTCATAAAAGAGCATCATTATGTTTCTGAAAACATTTTTTGCCCCCCATGTAACAAATGTATATTATTCTCACTCCACAGTCACAATAAGAACTGAACATAGGAACAGTAACCAGAATTAAGCGTGTGATATCAAGTTGAAACCGTGAAATTAGATTAAAAAACAAACTGAATAGAAAACTATGAATTTTACTTGCATTAGGTATCAATTCAGACATCAATCAAAATTTAACAGATCTGTATAGTTCATGAAAGCAATTAGAAATAGCATTACATGAAATTGGAGATGGGCAGATATCTCCTGCACATGGTAATGGACAATATCACTTAGAAAGTGTGCACTGCAATGTATGACAAGTATTAGCTTACTGCCACACGTAAATGATATTTCTCTTATTCCTGGTGTCCTATTGATTTGATGGATAGAGATACACAATAGTCATTTGACACACACGTTCATTGTCTATGTCATGCACATTTCAACATGAAATTAACATCCTTCTATATTATTGACAGTAATGAATGTCAGCTATGCCACAACTGTGTTTTGAGGGTAGAAATAAACTAAAGTCAGCCAACCTAAACTTAGATACCTAAATAACTACCAACGTTTGCTGACTTACACTAAACCGGAAGGTGGCTTGGGGGTAGAAATCAACAAACACAAGTATGTTGATACTGTTAATCAAATATGAAATCAGTGTGGTTAGTGATGAAATGGGACTTCCCCACAAGTTTTTCTCATAATTTGATGACATATGTCTTGGTCGTCCAGAGTAGGGGAAACAGATCATGCCCTTTCCGTAGTAAATATTTTATTTTTGCAGCTTTTTCATTACTGGATGTTGAATTTGTTTGGCCATATACCAGTGTGTTAGTGCTTATACAGCCCCTTCCGCCTTCTCAAAACAATCCCTTCTTGCAAGGATAACAAGTTTTCCATCAGCACGGTATTCAGGCATGAAGAGGAAGGCCAACAGAGTCAAAGACTTGTGCACATGACTAAACCTCGGACCTAAAGAGAAAAACGCAATATTGGATTTCTTTTCTGATATATCCAGTGCCTGTTCGAATGGCTGCTTTGGGGGGAAGATGGAGGGGGAGGGACTCAGGGGGGTGAGAAATCTCCTTTCGTTTTATTTTCTGGATCAGTTCCCTTGAAAATCCCCTCTCTCCAAACTTGTGGCTGTTCAGGCCACAGATTAGGGGGAAGAGTACATGGGACGAGGGTTGAAACAAACGAGCATCACTTTCGCTTCACATCTACTGCATGATTGAAATCACAGATACATAGTTAGACTGATTTAGTACAGAACACACTTCCAGGGTATAGCCGACATCAACCACTTTAACAGTAAGACATTGCAGTTTCATTGAAACTAAACAATAAACTTGTCCATGAAGAGGGGAAGAAGTTGCGTTTCTGTTACAATCTAATTGGGGTGCTTGTCTGTGTGTCTTCTTGTTCTTTCCTCCTTGTTATATACACATGTACATATCGTTCTCCCCGAAATAGACAACTTGGCCAACATTCTACCACACTGGCAAGGCTCACATTGCAATGTTTTCTTATCCACTGGGCGAAACAACAGCATATTTCCTTGCTAAAAACTTGATCAATTCCGAAACTCAAAACCTGTCAAATTATGATGACTGACATCTTGGCAATCAATTACCTCAATGTTTTTTTAAAAAAACACTTTTATCATGAATTCCCCCCCTCCCAAGCCCCAAGAAGCAAATTTTGGAATGTTACCATCAAAGATCAGAGATACGAGATGGGACGGTTCAGTCCTGGTGTTGATGTTTAAGACTCAAACTGCCAAAGACTTTCCGTAAGTTATCTAAAACTATGCTTCTATAAACTTCAAATAAAAGCCTCTAAATTTTTAACCCTGTTTTCCAAGACATTATTCTTTGAAATTTGATTTCATGGCCACCGAAGGGGGAAATGGAGGTGAGAAGGTTAACAAGCACTGTGGCCAGATGCAATGTTTCAAAAGAATGTAGTGCATCATTTTTCAATAGAGTGAGTGAACCTGCTCTTCCTCGGCTAACTTGACGAGATCTTGAGTCGCACAGAAAAGAACTTGCAACTCCTTTTAGTTCTAAACTTTGAAAATTTCAACAGAATTAAGCTTTTAACTTGAATTGATATTCACATTTCTCATTTTGAATATTAAAGTCTAGATTTGTAATGGGCTCAAAGTTCTCCTGATTTTCTCTCATTACTACTGATATTTATTTCTCAGAGAATAAATCTAAAATTCAAACAAAATAATCAAAGAGAAGCTTGAAGTTTGAAAAAGATATTTTTTCAAAGTTTTCATTTTGTTTTTAGGTGCATGAAATTTAGGTCCATATGAAGATCCTGTATCATTTTTGTGATTGACATAAAAAATGTCAATTTCATGAAATAGACATAAAAAGTTGGTATGGATGAAATAAAAGGGTTATTTTTACCTGACTCGCTGTTGTTTTCTGCATTGTGTGAGGAATTAGTATTTGGCTGACTAGATGGCACGGGTGTATCCCCAGACCGCGAGGACTGTGTATCATCGGCTTGGCTGTAATTCAAACTTTGTGATGGCGGCCTCTGAAAAAACAAACATCAGCACCATGTACATATAAACTTTAAAGCACATTTCACTGCAAATAGAAACATTTTGAAATCCAATTAAACATATTTTTTTCATAAATTTCATTTCATATGACCACCCTAGTAGAAAGTTGCAAATTTACTGCATCAAAACATTATTTTTTTTCAATTTAATGAGGAAAGGTTGTGTCAATGTTGTTAATTTTGTGCGATACATTTCCCATTTGATTGACAGGGGGATTTATTTGCATGTTTCAGGTGATATTCCTCAACTGGGGTCAACGAGGCAGGGTAACGAGGGGGGTTTACAGCGGCCTGTATACAAAGTCACCTCTTAGTCTCAGGATACCATATACATAATGAGTTTTGCTCGTACACACACAATGTTTGCTAGTTTGAGCTAGGACGCCGGGAACAAAATACACCAGAGAAAGGGACCGCTTTTACCATAGAGGCCCATGGAGTAGGCTTTCTCTAGTTTTTCTTACATTCGACCACTCCTGCCAAATCTATTCTAGCGATAATCTCATATTGAGGTCCTTGAAAGGAGGTTTTAGACACTTTTACTAACACTTGCGCTCCTGGTCTTGAGCTAACTAGGTTTCTATTCATGGCTGAATGTCTTTGGGTTAGCGACACTGTATAAGGCAGGCAAGATTATATTTTTATTCATACAGATATGAAATGGATGGATTTATTTTCTGAAGCTCTCAAACTCGTGAGAAGAAAAAAGCCGTTTACTCGCCCTAGACTGGTGAATGTGGTGGACTTGGTAGTATCGTGTGTGTGTCTTTAACACTGTTGAAATCTCATTTGTGACGAGACCTCAATAGCAAGTCTGTTAAAGTTTGCAAAGCGCAAGAATGTCCCACAATGACTTCCTTGACACACAGGGTTAGAAAGAACTTTATCTGTCTACGATAAAGCTGTGCATTGTTGACAATTGTAAAAAGCCCTACCTATCCCATACAATTCTGGAGTGTCCGCGGTTCTCTGTAATTATCAAATACTTCCACTATATAAAAGACTGAAATCAACGCTGGTGATCTGAATGATCTTAAAGTCACCGTGGCTCAGATAGCCCGATAGCATTCACAGTGCTAAATGCAGAAAAATTTGCATGGTGCTGTTGGCACATTGACTTTGTCTACCTCCCCTTGGGTAATTTCTGATGGTCAGATCTACTCCTGCAACAACATGAGCTAAACCATTGCTCAGCATAATTGTTTTCTTAATTGTATGTGATTCAGTGGCAGTGGTAACAGAAATGTTCAGAGCAGTAGACACACAAAGACAATGCTCGGGGTGTGAATTATGTACTTGGTGTAGGTTGCCACCATGTGTGTGTGTTCATTTGTGACACTAAATCTGTCTCATCCACCACACATTCCACAAGTACAGACAGTATCATCAGTTGGTTTCATTCAAGTGTGTACTGATGAATGAAAGAGGAAATAATTTGACCTCAACAGATATATACAGAATTATGGGTAAAAATATCCTAACAATCCTGTCAAATAATGTAATTGAAAAAAAATAAAAACATTTTAAAAATATGAAATAAACTTGAAGGTCTCATTTTCAGTAAAAAGTTTATAAACCTCTAAGAACTCCAACTGAAACATAAATTATGAAAGTTATAACTTGACAGTGAAATAGACAAGCAGGTGTATCTTACAATGTTTATTTCGGTCAATTTAAGAACAAGAAGCACTTGTCTGTGCTAGCTGCACCTTATATAGCAGGCCAGTGTCATCGGATCGAGAGTACATGGCCCAAGGTTCATGCACGACTAGCGTCTGCTCCTGACTTGCGGCGTCGCGACGACACACCCGACACCCCTACCGACAGGTAGGGACAACGCAGGGTGACGGATCCAGACTGCCACCTATAGCGACGGTAGATATGTATCATAGCTGCTACCTATTACCTTAGATTTGATAGCGCCATGGCGCTGCCTCATTAGACCATAGGCTTATCAATGCTGAATCGCTTCTCTAGATATACACTATCAGCTGAACAGATACATTTCACCTTGATTAACATCTTAAAATCACCTGTTCTGCTAATGACAATTAAGTGACGGGGTATTTTCACTAAGTGGATCAGTTGTGTGGACTTCAGTGGAGATTAATGTGATGTTAAAGCATTCAGCAAGATAAGTTTAACAAAAATGGCTTGTTGAAGTATTTCCCCCTCATCAGATACTGCATGGCATTATTATATTACACTATAAATATGTACTTAAAATAACAAGCGATTGAAACTTATATTTTAATTGCTGATCCCTTGTACTTTCAAAAATGAGAGTAGATTATTCATGTGAAATTTAAAACATGGGCAGAGATGTTTAACATGGGAATATTGTTTATCATTAACTGTCGTATCGTGAATGTTTCTTCAACAAAATTACTGATTACTACATAAAAACCTAGATTACGGATAACTTTTTTTCCTACTTTCAGAAAGGCAACTTTTTTCTTGCTACGTGTAAGGTCAGAGGTCATATGCGGTACATGAACAGTAATTTGGATTTCCCATGACTCATTTTGATAAGGTGTGTCGTTCCATGGCCAGCCCCACACAGGTTTCCTGTACAAACTGCTGCACCAATGACTAATAGAAATAGTAGGAAGTGGGGTAGATCTGCCAATAAAGTTTTATTAACAAAAACAGAACATGTATGTATTGTAATAAACCTACTTTGTAAATGTTCATATTTTATACAAGGATAAGTTGTTTCTATCACATTTTCTACTCAATCAAGTGATGCTATATTTCAATTGACAGCATTATCACATAGCTCATCAATCACAACGTGTAAGTATGTACTAATTGTCGTTCATACATTAAAGGAGGAATGTGGAATATTTTGTTCATGATAAAATATTCCATGCCAGAAAAATGTATGTGATAAAGTCCAACATTATACCGTGTTAGTTACAACCCAAATATTAGTAGGATCAACTAGCTGCCAAATGACCTTTTATATTTATTGCCAGTAGCAGCTATCAGAACTAGACTTCATGTGGCAGTCAGGAAAATATCCATACTATGAAACAGACATCTGCAGCCAACAACCTTATCAATATCTATCCGTCACTATAGAATCAACCAGTTTATCCAGAATTTGCCACACATGGCCACTTATTTATTGTAATTGTATTTTAAATGCCGGTGGGTGCAAAAATCATTAGCCTTCTGTATATCACAATATCCTAATTTTCCACGCCAGCACAAATATAACAAAATGTGTTTTGTTATTCAGGCCATCTTTGTCAATAAATTGGGAAATGTACGTTATTGTCAGTCCGCCATCTGTCAAGCGAAAGCGACAGTGATCGATTGCAGTTTAACTGCCATGGCTTTGTGAATGAATTCAAAATACTTGAGCTCCTGTAAGTAAGAAATTGATCTCGTGGCACTGGGGTTTTGATTTGTTTACATTTCCTATTATCTGAGGTTCTTTTTATTTGGCGTGCAATGAACACAAGGGCCAGTTGTTAGGTGCAAGGGTCGAGTGGGGAGACCTCACAGGTCTATCAGGTACATCATGGTATAGAATTGAAAATCAAACAAATAAGCAACATGGCACAAGGAAAACAAACAGATATTTGCTGGAGTTAGAGGGATCGGCAAAGATTCGATTTCATGATATGTTTAGAATGACATGGTAGATATCAGCACGTCCAATTCACCCATATATGACATCTAGTACAATAAAGTATGTGAGACGTTTCATAGCTTTAACAGGCTTTCCGATTCCCCATGTTCAAATGTCTAAGTACTTTGTATGAAAATAAATCAAAATTTGTAAATTAAGTAAACACAAACAAAATATCAAACTATGTTTTGACATTACCAAAATTTGGATTTTGCCAAAATTATTGTCACAATTTCTTATTCAAAGCCTAATATTTTTTCTGGATATTATATCAATGTACATGCTTGTGTGATGATAACTAGCATTCCTTATCATGATTATAATAAATTTACCTACTTCTAAACTAAATTGACACTTTTATTTGTGAGACAAGCCCTAGAGCTTATGCTAATGGTCAAGTAAACCCACTGGAGATTCCGTCATTATCCACTCCCACCTGTCCTAATCTCAACAGTGACCAGGGTCAAAGACTGACCCACTCACTGACCAACACTCTTCATGACATATTACACCCAAGTAAACACTCCTAATCACTTCACCTCTGCAGATAAACATCGCAGATCCGGTCTGAGCAGACATGTTTTGCAAATGGGGCAGCTTGGCTGATTTTCATAAATAAAATTGAAACCCCCCAACAAATATCAATGTCAGACAATCACTTCAAATATAGGGACTTCCATAAAGTTCAAATATATTTTTGATATCTTTATTTTCATAAGAAAATAATAATTATTTTAAAATGAAATTTGAATGGATTTTGTCTTCTTGTATTTTGGACTAATCCAGTTGTCTAAGTATGTTTACAAGTTTATCATTTCTCTATCCTTGAGCTTAAATGTAATGACGCATTTCTGAAGCCATTGATTAACAAAAACTAGATTGAGTGGCCTTGGGACATCTGGAAAAATCTCTGATCAAGGGAGGAATCAGTTAAACAAAGCCCTACTAAGTACTCAATAGAGGCAGGTGACAGGCAGACATTCACAGATAATGAATGATCCCTCAGGTAAAGATGGATCTGTGATAAGCTACACTCAAAGGTTGAAACTGCCTACCTGCTGTAATTGTATATCAATTAACAGGTGTGGGCTAGGTTTTATGAACCATCACATACTACAGAAATTAACAAGAACCCATTTCAGAGAGAAATTAACAACTGATTCCAATTGAGCTGAAAGCTATAATAAATTCAATGCAAAATGTAACATAAAATTGTTTGATAAATCAACAGTAATTGAAAATTATTTGACACACTAACATCAAATGCTCTTTGGTAAAAAGGAAAGAGAAAGAAAAATATGTTTTTGGTCAAACATTAGGGAATAAATCTCTCCAAAAGACACAAATGAAATTGACTTGATTTTTTAAAAATATTTCAAGAGAAGCTTCAGGATATTTGGGTGAATGACATGTACAAAAGGTCATGAGAAAATCGAGTTACAAGTTGCTATTTATCAAATCATGCCTGGCTTTCTTATGATTCATATCTGTGAAAAGATATTAGTGGATCTTAAGCTTGAAATATACATTTGTCAATATGGAAGCACACAGGGTCAAACCTTCCAAGCACACACACCAAAGCCTATACATCCCCTTAAACCAGGTTTACCCTTTGCCTGTAATGTTCACAAAGATGCAAGTTCATAAGCTAAGCACTGATGACAGGTTTTAAACTTTATCGTACCATATTTTCATCAAGACATTATCTCATAGTTTTGTTGCTATTTTGTGCTTTTGTAACGTCTTGGTAGAAGTCCACGTGTAGCGAACTGTAGGAGTACATTCCTGAAGTGCCCGGTAAGGCCTAAACTGGATACCTGAACTAATATCTCCCTCTTGTGAGGGTCAGGGATATTTCAGCAGGTGAGTGCCGCTGATATGTGATAACAGGCGTCATCTGGGTCAGCACTGTGACATTTTCCCCAGCTTGTGGATAGCAAATATAGGACAGGAAAACAAGATTTGTTCGATTAAGATTTGTTAATCAATAAATTATCTGGAAATAACATATTTGCCTTAGCAACTGTCAAATAAACGGTTCATATCAGTGAAATAAATTACCCACAAATGAACTAAACTTCCCCTGAATTTGAAAGGAAGAAATTTCACAGTGCATTCAGTTGTCTAAGCCGAGTTAAGTTTGTCAAGAAAAAGTCAATGTGCTTAGATTAGCGACATATGTCCTGGTATATTTCATTGCAAATGAAAACGAATCTTACCTCTTGCATTTCTTGAAAGGAAGCTGGAGTACCAGTGACAATTGAGAAGAATAAAGCTGGAGAAATGTGAATGGAGTGGAAGTGAATGTAACCACTATTGCAATCTATGACCAGATTGTCTGTTGCCCTGAGGAAGAGATCACTTACAGGATTTTCCAAGCAGTCTAAGCCATTTGACAGTTCTCTCTACTTAGTCCCAAGATGAAATTTGTCAAAGTTAATATATGGGAGGGGTAGCTACCATCACAAGTCCTGGGGCTAAAACACTTGTGAAGAGGATTTATAGAGTGAGCCCCGTGCATATGACAGACACATATGCAGACTACCTTTAGGCTAGAAAAATTGAAATCCCCAGCGTATTCCTTCAATACAGAAACAGGGAGCCAAGCTTTGCCTCTTTACTGGGTCTGTCAAATCTATCTCCTTATTTGCCCGTGTTTCTGCATGAGGCAGGGTTTGTGTCAAGAAGGGGTAATGATAAATCATGTATATTTCCACTGGTTCAAGGTTTGTATGTATAACATTAGGTCTAGTGCGACCAGTAAACGCCGTGATTAATAGGTGCTTTCTCATCCTTCCACTGGGCCCCATTATTCTCTGTTGGTCGTGTTTACGACAGCCCTGCGGGATTACCTGCTGTAATGCACCTATCAATTCGCTGTATTAATTTGTGATAAAGCCTCGCTTCTTAATACACATAGATAAATATCCGTGCGCCCCAAAAAATGAAAAGCTACACATTAAATGCCTGGATGAACAGCCCATTGGACGAATTCACAATACGAATATAATTGATTGTGTAAAGTTTGCCTTTTAACTAGGACTAAATTGGTACGCAAGTGTATAAACTCGATCCTAGCATGTGATTTATGGCGTGCAAATTGTCAATGAAGCCCTATCCCAGCCATGTGGATGCATACCTCTCTATTGAAAAAACATCAAACGGAAAGTCTTTACCAGACATTAGCCAGCAGCTACAAGACACAAGTTGGACTGTTTAATTCAACACACCTACCCAAGTGAGAGTTTAGTGTTATATAATTCACTGAATGTATGGGACGTGCAAGTTTTATGCTCGTTATTCAAGTAAACTATCAATGCACAATAATTATTATATGACCCAATGAATTCACCAATACGGGTAATATGGTTCAGTGCTCCCCTTTTCATTTCATTTCATAGC
Organism: Haliotis rufescens; assembly: GCF_023055435.1. NCBI lineage: Eukaryota > Metazoa > Mollusca > Gastropoda > Lepetellida > Haliotidae > Haliotis > Haliotis rufescens. The sequence goes on along the minus strand of NW_025964001.1, from coordinate 45,204,403 downwards.
TCTACTGACAGCTTTTCACATGATAAGGTTCAAAATTCAAGAGCCATTATAAGCAAAACAACCATTTCCACCACCTCCTTTCATACTTTGTCATTTATTTGCAAAAAAATGTCATACAACATACTGTTGAAAAAACTTTCTTGACAAGTATTCTTTGTGTGTCACCATCCCTAGTTTGTGGTTAAAAGTATATGTAAAAAAACAAGTGTGTAAAATTTGGACAATATTGCAAATCAAGTTTCTATTTCTATCTTATTTCTATTTTCTATAGCAAGGTAAGGTTTCCTACTTCATAGCATCACAATGGAGATTTAGACCCACTGCTGAGAAAAATCAAAATGCTGTAAAAAAATATTGCAATTCAAATATTGAATCGGTATAAAAAGGTGCACATTAAATTCTGGAAAAGTGAAACTATGCATCTCTCCCACGTGTTCAGAATTTCTAACAAGGAAACACGCTCCCTGCAATTCACAAGTATATTGAAAGAATCGGCCGAAACAGAGAGAAAAATCCATAGTCTCTGGAGTAGAAGGTCTGAAGCTACGTTTTATTATGGAAATTCATGTAAAGGAGAATCTTATGGTCTTTATTGATTATCAATAACACATACAATCTATAAGACTAATATTTGACTCCCCAAGCAGGCTGATGCAATGCCTTCCAAATGTGTGATAGTTGTTTTCACTCTCAATAAATTAAGTTAGATTTTTTTCCTGGGAAGGGTGAGCTTGTACGATCAGATTTTTTTCAGTCACTTTTATCTATTGATTACACAGGCATCTAGAGAATACCGTTTGAGATCTGCGATAGAATTTTTCCACTCAACTGAGCAAAAACACAAAGGCCTGTTTCGGCTTGCCAGGTCTTTTGTGATCCCTTGCAAATGGGCACCTGTCAGAAATGACATTTATGGCCTCAAACTAGTATTGATATAACATTTGGCAAATTTTCATGTCTTTGTTATACGCAATTTTCTATTGGTGTATAATGACCTCAGTACAGACACTGGCTGAAATTTAGATCCGTAACACATTTTTCCACTTGAAACTATGCAAAGAGAGGTATCCCTGTTAGCGTATTGAATGTACGCACAAGTCATCGACTGATTGCTGCAATTAAAACGCTGCAGAGTTTTTGCTGATGGACAGATAACCTGCCCTTGGCGCAGGTAATCTGACGTGGAAATAGACGCTGACTGGTCAATATCAAATGCAACATGTGCTCAAGTCATAAAACCCAGGTCTATAATGTGGTTGTGATTTGATAGAATGTCAAAAACATTGTCTGCAAACTACTGGATTATTATGAGAGATAACCTGGTGCTTTATTTGGTGTCTTGCCGATTTGACGACACTGGAAGGATGATAAAATCGCAATAGACGTGATCATAAAATTGACAGGCTCTGCCATGTTTGTACAGGTATAGCTGTTGGGAATGAATTGAACAAGCTTCTACCCAGGTGGCCTTGCAGCACTTTAACTGCATTCCGCAAAAACCATGTAATCTGCATACGTAAATTTCATGTAAATTTCACCAACAAAACAAAAGGTTAGCAAACCAGGAAATGCAGTTAATGTTTTATCTATTTTCGCTGTCAGACTTAATTTCAAGCTTACAGTGCCGGTGGGATTCCGATTATATTCTCTTTTATAGATCCATAGTTTCACCGATGCATGAAATGTACCACAGAATGGATTTCCCAACATGCCTTATATCGTCGAATGTGAGTTTTATTTCTCGTTGAATGAACTTGAGAAGTACACTTTCTGTGCAGAGGCTAGACTAGAAACAAGCAGCGGTTTATCAATGGGTCTCATTGATTTTGTCCATTTATGTTGAGAGTTGAGGAAAATTTTACTAGCAGGCTTTAGAAAACAATGCAACATGTTGGTGTGCAGGGAAGAGGGAATCAATGGATGGATGAATGCAGTGTGTATGAATGAACGGCAAATCGCCTGCCATGGGTGATCTATTGCATGTCCATAACTAGCCAGTGAAATAGACAACAGGGAAGAGATAACCTGTGCTCTGATGTGATTTATGGCAGAGTAATCCTCTAGTACTCGATTATGAGACAGGCAAGTAGAAACAAAGACAGCAATCAATAAACATAGGGTTCAAGTGTAGCCCCATTGTCTTTGGCCAGTAGCAGGATGTACATACTCTGCACCTGAATGCAGCCATCTCAAACACACACATTACATCATAGGAAACTCATTAATTTTCTACACAGATTCCTCAACAATTTCCATGTTTGCCCTGTTAATGATACATTGTCATGACGCAACGCAACACAATGGCAGCCCACTAAATCAGTGACGTAATGCTATTTTCTGCGTCAATTAAAATAAATAATGTCTTTCTCCATTCCTAAGGCCACCTGTTCCAGATCAAAAGAATAACTAAGGATGCCATCACAGCTTAAGAATGTCTTGCTGAAGTGCATTCCTTGTCCATTTCACAATATCCGAAATATACGTGTTTGTAGATTTCATGATCACTTCAATAAATGAAATGTGCAAGTGAAGGTTTCAGGGTATCTTCTAATGGTTCCTTGTCAGGGGGCCATTTCAAGGACACACATCAAGATAATTATCAAACAGCATCTCTAAGGAAAAAAGAAAAAAAATACCTCAATCCCTATAAACCTTATAATGTTTTAAGAAAAGCCATTAATCCTGTCTTGTTTTTCCCATGAGATTAGCAGATAAATTTCATGTTTGGTACCACGACATATTAATTAACCCAACTAATTTCATTATCTAGAAGGAAAAAAAAGTGCATCAGATGGTATTTGTGTCTTGCCTCCTCTGTTCTCTGTATGCTCTTGTAGTGAAACCCTCGCCAAATGAGAAACACAGCATTTTTCGTATTCCGGAGTTACGCTGCTGCGTACCGCATTCAGGTGTCTTAGCGCCAACTTGGGATTTCCCCCAGCATTTGTGTTGCAAAAATCAATCAATCTCTGTTGAAAATACCTTTAATGAACTCACTGAGAGGAGAGGGGATTTATTCCACTGCGAGGTTTGTCGTAGCAGGGATTTTGGGCGGTAAGGAGCTTGCTTGGTACTACACAGCTTACTATCGCTGCTGACCACAGCTCAGAATGAGAATATGCAATTGGAGGAGAAGATTTTGGCAACTTTGGAGGTGTTTCAGCCTGTCACTTGTGCTTTGAAGAATTAAGCCTTCTTTGCAAAAAACCTGGCTTAAGTCGACACAAAAATACATGATCATTAGCAACCCCATATTAGAAGCTTTCTGATCAGGGAAAAAAAAGGTTTCTATTTTTGTCATGGTCGCCATATTAATTTTTTCTGTTGACTTTTGCTAACATTTGATACCAAAGACGTTCTATCAGATATTGCACAAGTAAATCGTTGAAGGACTCAATTCAAATGTTTACCATGATGAGCCGATTTCATAGGTAGAAAACACACAGAATATCTGATACATTTCTTTATACTTTCAAGGCCTGGTCAATTGTTAACTTTGCCAAACGCATTTCCTTTAATACCAACACACAACAAATTAACTGGGAGATGGATAGACAACTAACTCTTCTTCTGAAATCTCAAGCCATTATCAGACAGGCTAAGACTTGCCAGTGAATTAAAAAATGCCTAATAGCAAGATTTTAATTCTCGTCAGCTGTTTGTCAGCTGCTGAGGATATGACTGTGAGAGGGGCCTAGAAGAGGTCTGGGTAATTAAACAAGAACAATGGCTACTCCTCGCTACATTGAAGCATTACTTGGGGATCGGAACTTGGCCAGAATAAGGAAGTTGAATTCCTGGTCATGATGATTGTGAGAGACAGAATCTGTGTACGTGTGGAGGTGCCTACTGGGAGATTTTAGCTCCAAGTGCTCGGTGCTTATCTACAGTCACGCCAAGATGGGACGGATTCCTTCTCTCAAAAAACAGTTCAGCTGTAGCTTATGAAACACAGGAATGTAAATTTAGATATGGATTGCGTCGTATTGATGGTTAGTTTTAATACCTTGTTGTGTAGGTGATGCTGATTGCAGTATATTGTTCGCTTACAAAGTGTCATTCTTGACATGTGGTTGAGATTGTAATTAACAATGCTTAAATGTAGGTGGATCAGGCTGTGGCAGACATTTACATTTTTAAGAAGTGCAGATATCAAGAAATATTGCTAAAAGCAATAATGTGATGTAAAAGCCATGAAGCTTAATGGGTCATCACATCTATACATTCATCAGGTTGTCTTGTGCAGGGTCACAGATCTGTTTAACAGCCTTTATGAAAAGGTATTTTTTTATTCCTATTTAATGAGTCTTAGAGACCTATGTGATGAGTTTGCATGAATTAATAACTACAAAATAGCCCATGTGCACGTACTTGATGAAAATGTGTCATAAATATTTGATGAAGTTGTTTCACAAGATGCTCAGACACATAACCGTTGCAATAAATCACTGATAAAATTGAAGAAAGAAAAGAAAAATAATGCTCAAGAATGTTTTTCAAGGTAGGCAACATGGCCATGGTTATCAAGCAAATACCATGACTTAATTGCTTCTGGTTGCTGCTAGATTCATCAGTTAGCTAATGGTGATACAGCACAAGTGACTGCCATTGGGGAAGGCATTTCACAAGCTGTGAATGCACAACGAAATGAACATGATTTGAAATAGACAAATCTGGCACTGATTTGATGAGGGAATTGAAATTTTTTGAGGGCGCGAGGAGAGTGACCTTAGGAGGGATTTCTGCTTGCAAATAGTGTAGATCACAGGCGAATACTATCCACTTTGACGGGTAACTCAGAGAGCAAAGCGAAACGACCAGGACTAGTAATCACCAGACATCTTATTGATAACTTACAGATATTGATCAATTGCCAGACGAAAACTCATTTTTTATGGCGCATTCGGGAAAATTACAATCTTCAACAGAAGAAAAGAAGTGTGAGAAAGCCGCCAAAACAACACTACTCCACAGAGGGATGCTTTTGGACACAGATTTGGTAATCTTGATGCATTCTCCGCATTCGTGTTCATGTCTGGCACAACAAAATATGATCAGTGTTATTTCTGTAATGAACTGAAGATGCTGAACTTGGTACAAAATCATTTTTTTCTGTGGTCCTATTCTTGGAGGTTCAAGTCCAGTGCAAAACACAACCCAGTTGTGAAAATAAATATTTATTCAATCACGCAAATTTTCAAAGAATTATGCCTTCGATGATAATGCGAAACAGAATCGTTATAATGAATATTCAACAACAACATCATCCAGCTTGGGAATAAGTGAAATATCACGACTGAGAAAAAGCACTAAATGATACATATCTTGGAGACAGTAACCCTTGAAGACTATTCACAACTGAGGGCGGAAATGCATACAGTCTTATCCCAGGTCCCAGCTGAAATTTCACCCCATCAGTCGAATTATGCTGCACAATACATGCATGAGAACATGGGAATATTCACACTGGGGTTTGGGGGAATTGCTGGGTTGCAGATGGGAGGAACAGAAAGGTGGTCTGTGGACAACGACCGAGTCCGTCAAGTGTAAAATGTGTGCTAACTGCCCGTGTTGTCCATTGTCGGGCACTATTGTTCCTCATCCACGAGCACGGCCGTTTTAATGGAACGCATAGGATCCCTGTCCTTTCGTGCATTGGGTACGAAGAACGTGAAGCTTATTCAGCCATGAATATTATAGGACATTAAGCTTTGCGCCAAGCTGGTCTGGTTGATCACTTGGCTGTTTTGCTTTGGTCCTTGATTCATTGTTGAGAATTGCTGGAAGTGCTGAGATAGAAAGAAACAAGAAAAGAGCAATATTCCTGCATTTGGCCAAAAATAAACAAAATTTACAAGTCACTTTTTTTTTTAAATTGACAGAACATTAAAGATCATGGCTAAAATACTGAGTAGCTTTTCATTCCCAAACTCTGACATTCATGAACACAATTACATGTTCTCGTCCATTTTACACAACAATAAATATTGTAAATGTATCAATTATTCTTGTGTGATTATAATATACCTGTTTATGAATACGAATTGTAATTGAAAAAGAGTTATTCTGAATATTCTGTCTAGTAATATCCAAACTTTTGATAAGAAGGTTAAGAAATTTGAACATACTTTGTACACTACATGAAATTGATGTGAAATGTACGAGCCTACAATCAGTGTACAGATATTTCTCTACATGCCCTAACAGCAATCAGCATTGACCCACAGTACCCACAGAACATGACAATCACCCAAACACATTTTAGGGGTGAGAAAGCTGAAACTTTTTTGACCCAACACTGCCACGGTTTTTGTCGATCAAAGTGAATCATCCCAAATAAAGAGCAATTCCTGTGAGCTGGACTCCGGAGATGGTGATGAGATTAGCCATGACGCCATTAGCTCGCCATAGTCACTCTTTTCATGTCCCCCCCTGTGGAGGACACTTTTTTACAGCAAGAAATTGTGGGTGGTACGGGCAGTAAAGTGTCATACCATGCTGTCGTGGACAACAAGTAATATACCTGGTCGGTCTAACACTACAATCGTCAATTTCATAGCTATCAATTTGTTGAGAAATAAACCCAGTGTTCCTTGAATCACCAAATCTCGGTCCTCAATTCATAAATTCTGCAAGTTATAGGCGTTAATAGTCGTTGATCCATGTATATTACATAGTGATGCCCTGGTGATTAGCACATAAAACATGTTGATTTCATGCTGATTTCATGTCTGGGACAGGAGTTTCTCTATGAATATTAAGCGGATATTTACCTTGGATAAAAAGATGTATCACATTCTCTTTGACAATTGTATATTAAATAATGAGCAGATTTCATTGATATGTGTTATAATTGTGTAGAATACTAAAAGGTTAGTTTTCATAGATATAGATTTTATGAAGAAACTAAAAAACAGAACACAGAGTTCTTCCCCTTGAATAAAGACACACTCAGTGACCAGTTCAGTCCTTGATCCCAAATCAATAGCTATTGAAAAATAATTTAATATTTTCGAAAACACCAGATGCATATAGACATATACATGTACTTACTTCATAACATCCCCATGCTGCCTGCTAAACTTTGTCACTGATATACATAAACAGCTGATGCTATTCATGTGAGAGGCAATAGATCACTCTATATATAATCTTTAAGTGTGCTGTTTTGAGAATTTAATTAAAGATTCACGCTTTATGGGTATTTTTTCAACAGCTTTACACCTTTTCTCAAAATTCTTTAGATTAGTGCACATAATATGATTTAATTCAAGTTGAACTTTTGTCCCCCTTCTCCTCCATTGCTCAAACAGACATGTTTTGTTATGGATGGTTATTAAGGGAAATCATGGAAATTTGAAACCAACCACCACATCGGTATTTCTTCTTCATTCGTATTAAGAAAAGAAAGAGCTAATAGAGACTCGAACAACAACACATCAATGGAAAACCCCACAAGTTGCGAAAGATCTTTTTTACCAGTTTTCATTTCGCTAAAATGAAGTTTTGACGTTATTCACAATGGGATGAAAGCAAGGGGGTGTCAAAGGGACGTCCAAAATTGTGAACAGCACTGTTGGAATCTTATGGTGGGGGTAGCCCGGCCGGTTACCCCCTCTTAGAAATTTCATTGACATTGCCGAAGCACGGAGTGGGTCAGCAAAAGAGCTTTGAGGGGATCACAGAGACATGGGAAGAAAGGACAGGTGCCGTGCGCACAAAGGCCCAGGCTCCCTACACAGATTGAATCCCAAGAAGTATGCTTAAACAGGTAAAGTGAACGCTAAGTAAACGATGCATTTGGCTTTTGGTTTGTTCACAACTAGCTCAGTGTTTTCGGGTCAAGACTTTTGCCACGAGCATACATTTAACATTCTGACCCCACGGGCTGGCTGCTTTCAGGGCCTCAGGCAGCTTGTTTCCAAACCTCTATAATATTTACACAATTAATTCCCTGTGTGTTTCAAATCTATTAGTGTGTTTTTGTTACCTCAAAGGCTGAACAAATCCCTACAACATCTCTTCAGGCATTGAGGGGTCATAGAAATAGTGCAGTTACCATAGGACTATCTATGCATTCTACAAGATTAGCACATTATTTGGCAAATTATAGACAATAGATTATCAATATACTAAATCGATACTATCATTGTTATGTTTTTAGAGGGGAAAGTAAAATGTAAATATATTATTTACGATTAGTGTAGATAAAGTTTTTATCATTAATTATAAGTATACTTAATGTTTTTATTCTTTATGATTAGTGTACATAAAATTATTAACAGGTATTTCTTGTCAACATCAAAGTACTTTTGTCAGATCAATATAAACATTTTACTTTTAACAACTTACATAACAATATAACAATAATGTTAAAGACTTTTAAAAAAAGCTTCCTCAATACAAAATGCCCAACATGTGATAATCGCTCAAATTTGCTCTCAAATATAAGCTTCTAGACTTGTCCAAGATATTGATTTTAACAGTAAAAACAGGAAAATTAAATACATTGTCAGGACAAGCTCCCTTAAGAAAATGCGTGGTGGTAATGGGTAAAATCTGCTGTGTTTGTGGCCCAGCTGGGGCCTGAACTGGTGGTGTTTCTCGAGTCACTTACTCTTGTGATTACTAGGCCAAGTATACCGCTCACATCCATCAGAATGCATTTGTCTCACTTCTAATTTCATTATTTTCTGATAAAGCCAAGTCCAGCACAGGGGACGGTGCCGGCCGCTGCCGGCCGCCAGGGTGACCTGAACTAAGGCGAATCTACTTTGGACATAAACGATCTTTGTCTTGAGACACTTAACATGGGCTGACAAGCACCGTGGACGCAGATGATGTGCAATTGACGACCATGCACCACAAAATAAACTGAGAATTAACACCGTGTCTGATGGTTGTTGTCTGTGTGGGGTGAGTAGGGCTGGTCGGAGGTGACGGGTGGGTGGGTGTGTGACAAGATGTATATAGGTAAGCCCTACAAAAACTGACATTAATGATAATATACATCATGTCGCTGACACAGGAGTTCAGTGTGTAGGGGAGATTTCGAGAATCATGGACCTTGTGTTGAAGACAGAAACTGACACTATTTATCACAGAAAGGACAATTCTTTTTATAACTGGTAAAACCCATTGATACAAGCTTGTAAAAGGTTGATATGGGGTAATGGCTTCAAGAATCATTGACCTTACGCGAGGACAGAAATTGACATTGTTTTCCAAGGAATAAACAAGTAATTTTTTTATGGCACAAAACCAATGATACGAAGGTTGTGGAATGACACCACAGGCGTGAGTTGATATCAGCATTTGTGGGAACGGGCAGACACCCTCTGCTGAGTTTTTCACTGGGCTGAAAGTGTGTAGTATGGCGAAGGCCCATGGGACTGACTTTATGTGCTAGCAAGCCTGATGGCCTGAAAGAAACTGACAATGTGTACAAGGCGACAACTTGTAAATAATTGACCTGACCAAATTCACACTTTTAAAAGCTTTTCCTTTTTTGTAAATGCAGAACAGCCGAAAACTGTCTCCTCAAACTATTGAGTGGGCTTCGGACCCTGTCTGTCACAGGTACATGTGTTGGGGACACTCTTTCTAATCATTAATTTATGACAAGTTCACTCATCAAAGACAGGAACGTTGTGAAATAAGTGTTATCTTGCCTTGACCAGGAGAGTAGGGTGTAACGGTCAGGTCAAGACAGGTATGTTGATGGTGAGTAACTATTTGCATATACTACCGATATCACACCATATAAGAGTGGTGATAAGTACTATAAATAGCCCCTGACTGACCCAGTTGTCTATTTCCATATCATATGTACACATAAATCACGACTTGTGAAATCCACAACTTACAATGTTACATTGCTTATCATGAATATGGATGACACACAATAATTATAAAATATTTCAATAATTTAAAAAAACCCAACTTTTCAAATCCAAAACCAAAATAACATTGTTGACATGTTGTCCATCATAATAAATACATATCAAAATTAATAAAAATATACTTCCACTGTTTGATTCAATAAAATTTAATTTGCTTGCAAAACTATTATTGAATGAAATCAGTTTCCATCCTGGCTGAATGTTTTAAAAAAATATTTGTCAGAGAGGAGAATTACTCCTAGTTTTTTTCTGATCAAAATCGATACATGAACGTTGTCACTTAAATCGTATATTTCATAATTGAATCCTTCTCCAAGTCTCCCTCCTACTCCCACATTGGTCCGCGACACTTTGGGGCCATGGGGCCAAACCGCTTTCGTGAAAACTTCATCAAATTTCAATAACGCATCCAAAATTCCACGCAAGTCTGCATTTTTTCCCTTGTTGATAGTATTTTGGAGTCTGGTTGTTGTGTGAAACTGGATAGCTAAGGGTATTGGTGGCGTTATACCTCTAGCCTTGCATGACACTGTGATTTAATGCTTGGATACGTCTTGAAATGTACAATGCACTTTCTTACTGTTTATTGATAGCGCCTGCAATTGATTGATGAGGGTCTCTGTCTGGCCCTTGTTTGAAAATAAACATTCTCAGTCCAATTATCGAAATATTTTTAACATCATCATTATAGAAATATGTCACTGCTTATCCCACAATACCCCTGGTAAAAACTACTAATTTCCTTTGGAGATTTGATGACAAAAAATGTGAGACACCTTCGTGTCAATATTACGAAATCTAATGACCAAAGTCAGAGGAAGTCAGTTGAACAAGAAGAAACGTATCAGATTGTAAGCTGTCAAAAAAATCAAAGAATTTCTAAGGAGTGGTGAATTTTAGATCTTGAAAGAAAAATATCCCCTTTGAGACCTTCTATGGTTGATGCAATAATATACTAATTGATGTAAATTCCTGTGGGTGGGCTAATGATTTAAAAAGAAATCAGTCATTTTTGCATGTCCTGATTTATTGCCTGCATGACAGCTCCTGTCAGTCTTTGAAACACATTACACTTCCTACTTTGAAACATGTGTTTTTATTTGTCTGATTTCCAACAAAGTTTTCAGAACATAAAAAATCCATTACAATATAAGTACATTCTATAACAATCAATCTAAGCCTTTGTTAGCTTGTAAATGTTAAAATATTAGTGATGATGCTCTAACAATTTTTAAGTAATGTTCAAGTCAGCTGATTAAAATTTCAAAATGGCAAACTCCACATTGCATACATCATGGAGCAATGTGAGAATTCTTAAAGAAAATCATATCACCTTTTGGCATAAAAATCTTCTTTGAATTCATGTGATGAAACTTCTAAAATTAATAATACTTAAATTTTTTATGAAATCTAGAGGGTTTCGGAGAGATCAAGGTGGTGAATATTTCCCTGCAATCATATTCAATAGGTATATTTAATTTTTTGGATAATATTACAATTAAGTGATTTCAAAATTTGTTATTACAGTTCCCAAATTATTCTTGCTTATTTCTATTAAAAAAATTCATTCAGAATCATGAAAAATTATTGGAAAGAATTTGTTTGATCCTTTGAAAGACAATTTTCAAGATTTTCTTGATGAAAAAATGACTGTCAACAAAACCTGTCAAAGTTTCAGTAACAAAGGTGTCAGGCCCTCCTCTCTAGAACTCTTTGGACCCTTTGAGGACTCTGTCATTGGATTAAGAAGCACCAGAGGGAAGGACGGGGTTGACAAAATAAGGAAAAGGGGCCATTAGCTATTTTGTAGGCCCAGGGAAAATGCAATACACTTTTTAAAGTGTGTGCGATTTTGAATCTATATCACATTTATTGATTTTGTAAAAGGCAGTGGAGAAATCTCCACTTTGAAGAAATTTTCTATAACTCTTGACAGCTTCATTTTTTTAAGCAATTTGAGTCTCTCTGGCCCCTCTTAGACATTTCCCTGCGACGGATAGACACATATCAAGACCCAGATGTGAAATGGACGAATCCTAAATATCTGATTACTCTATTCATTTCAAAATGAAAACACTACGGATGGATGTAGGGAAGTTACAAAATGGGTGAAAAAAGTGAAATTAGATCCAATTCACCTTGAAATGTGCATCTTTTTAACTTGTTGCTTTTTTTCTAAATCTGTTTCTAGACTGATTATATTTTCATCAGACTTAGGGAGCGAATTCAAAATAATTATTTCAAGTAATATGTCAATTTTCAACAAAAAGGTTGAGTTATCTGTCAATCTTGACTGAAATGTGTGTCATCGGTGAATCAGCATTTTGATTTATGTTTAAGAATTCAACTGAAACAGACATGGCCCATTCAAACTGACCTGTCAATCATCACAGGTAGATATATCACTATGACAACTTCAATCACCTGTCACTATCAAATATTAACTAACAGACTTAACATTAATTTTAAATCACTTTTAACATTAACTGATACCATCTCCAAACCAAGTATGAAGTAACGACAGAACATCACAAAACAATAAATTGTTAACAGCCAATAAAATGCAAACAAAAGAGAAATTTATTTTGCCACAATGAATCTTTCATGAAGTAAAACCAAGTACACAGAAAGGCAACATCAGTACATGTTTACTCATTCTAACACACGCCATGTTTATTATAAATTTTTACCATATTTACTAATTTCCCATGGGAAAACTGAAATACACGTTCAGTTGCAATTAATTACTGTTTTTCCAAAATATCTCATAAAAGAAAACATCCTCCAACAAAATGCTGGAATAAACTTAAATTACATATAGTGAACTATAGGTATTAGTTTTTCAATAACTTTAAAAAATATATAATTTTCCTGATTCAAAGATAAATTCAGTATGTTAGGGTATATGATATCAGGTCAAATATAAACACAGACATATTGCCAGCTGTGGGGGTGGGAGAAGGTGGGGGGAAGAAGAGAGGCCATGACTAGTCCAGGGAGACACAGATAACATCTCTCATTCATAGGACTCTAACACTTGTCATCTCAAATTTCACTTGTGTTATATTGTTGCCAGCAGCTGCTGTAACCATACCCACAGACACAATTCCTGGTGCAAAATACACTTTCCCGCTGGTAAAAAAAATACAAAACAACACAAAATTGATTTCTCCGAAATGAACTTACAACTTTTTCTCATAATCTGTCTGTAAAATTCACATCAGTTGACATGTCATGATTTATGAAATTTATCTTCAAAAATATCTAAAACAAGCACATTTTTTTCTTCCTATTTGGCAGGTTCGGTGAGTTTTTCCACTAACTAGAACACTAGCTTCCTGTTTAACTGTTTTAAACCATAAAGTCAAATATATACATCTGTTTATTTACATAAACCTTAGACCACATATACCGTAATGTATAAATTTGGTTAACTGAATATTATGTGCAACAGACAGGGGGGACATTGACATGTATTATTGTTACCTATGCCATTTCATCCCACTATCATTCCAGCAGCTCAAATGGTGTGTGTATTTATTTAACAATGGCAATGTACAAATCAAGATCTGCTTCTACCTATTTAGCAACGGTCTTCTAAGTAGGGAACAAGATAATTGAACGATCCTGGCGCGTCACTTCATTCTTCCTATAGCGCCAATATCGTTGATCAAAGCTCTAGCAAAATCAATTTATTTTATCTTTAATTGATCGGAGAGAAACTGCTACATCAGTTGCCACTTGTCAAAAGAAGACAAGTGATTGCTAAAATGTATAATAGAAATAACCGCCCCAAACAAAAGCCTGTAGAAATATAAACTCAAATCTGAGAAAGAAAATCCTCGTTGGATTTGCAAATCGGGGATTGTTTTGAAGTGGCCAAACGGTCGCCAATGTCAACACTCTGATATCCCAAGAGAGCTTTCCTAATTAACAGATAATGGCCATGATAAGAAGATATAGGAATTTTTTGGTGTCGGCTCCCTGGCGATTAACAATTGGGGAATTGTTTCTTGAGCAAGCCACACTAATCGTTCCCTTCTATAAAGGGCAGTTTTGGACAAAACTAGTGGACCATAACCTCCATTTCTCTCAAGGGCATAAGGGTATGGGGGTGCGCCCGATCCACCCCTTTATCAATGGAATCGGCCATGCAGAAGAACGTTAGCCAACGGCGAAGTGACCGTCTTTTGCCAGGCGGGACACGGACGAGTCAAATTTAAACACTGCTTTTGAAACGAGATAAACGTTTTACCATGGGTCATTTTATAGTCGTTAAGTCTAACTTCTTTTTGTTCGGTGCACTGATTGCTTGATGAAAGGTACAATGGTAACTGACCATCCCTGGCACAATACTAACAAACCAATGCTTAGTGAAACTTTCGTTCCACTTGAAAAAGATAGCCCGACTTCGTAGCCGGAAGGCAGACTCCTAATCTATTTAATTATTTTCACAAGTTTTTATTTGGGAATTCAAACTCTAGTCGTAATCGCTATTGTTGTTGGAAATGTAAATAAAACAAGGCACTGTGGTGCTGGATCAATGGGGTAAATTTTCCTAACTTGTCGATTGTTGTAACAACAATACCGTTGCATGACAAATGACTTTTCTGTTCACCCAAAACCCTACGGAAATATTAAAAAGTCATTCCATAAACGACTATAAAACGAACGGGGATTGTGTTTAGCTCTTTAGTTTTACCCACCATTAATTTTACGTGAAACTTTTCATGCAGAAGTATATTTTCTTTCAACGAGTTTTAGCAAAATCGAACAACAAAACTACTAGAGTAGAAAACCCGGCGATACTAGAGGACTTGACACGAATACCCATGAAAGAATTTGCCACGAACTAACACAGAAAATTAACGCTTAATGTGAATTCTTATTGTTCAGAATTTTAAAAACACCCACACATGTACCGACACGATTTATACCAATTCACGCCACTGACCCGCCTGTAGGTTCAGCAGAAAGAAAACTCTACGAAATGTCTTAGGTCCCTATAGAAACACACCGCCCCTCAAATTCCCTCCAAAACAAGAATCATTTAAGCTATTATTACGGGCATAGACCATAGGCATCCCGCCCTGGTCTGGCACGAAATAATAATCATTTGCCTGATAACCAACTCAGCCTATTGTAAAGCTGTGGCCACCAGATAAGACACCCGACTCCTCAATATTAGGGTCCAGTAGATTCAGTACAGACGACTTGAAAAGTTCATGGAGGGATAAAAAGAATTGTTTCTAAACCAAAATCTTAAAGTTCGACCAGAATATAATTGAAGATTTTAGGATAATCCCCAGAGTACAATAACCGAATTATCTCGAAAAAATCAAATTAATATTAGTTAAACTCAAAGACTAAACAAACGGTCTTTTGGGACCGCCATTAGCATCGTCTTCATAGACAACTAAGGCTCATTAATATCTAACTAGTGTACATTTCAACATTCACTGCAATGCACACGCAGTGTATTAATTTCAGATCCCAACACCAACAAAATCGAATACTTGACAAATCAGACAATATGGATATTGCTATGTGTATAAGTTTTTCATAAACTGCAGGATAATATGCAACTGGATCATTCACACGTGTATTTATTACAATTAATTGTATTCTTTCTATTATTGAAGAAGCCATAAATGCGCTGTAAGTGGTATATTTTAGAACATTAAAATTATTCTCATAAAATACGAAAGTTTTCAGTTTCCAAATGATATCATTTCATTAAATATTCACGATATGTTCCTAAAATCAACCACAATAAAGAACGAAAATTGTATATCTCAATGAAATAATTGAATTATGTCTGCCATATCAAAAACGCGTCATTCAAATTATAACTACCTCCAAAACAAAACTATTTTAATCTAATAACACACTAACCATTGAGAAGAAAAAAGAAACCGAACAGACATAGCTAATTGAATTAATTTTTAGCGGTTCATCTTTTCCCACGTTAATTCCCCGTCTGAACCAAACAACTATTCAAATTGAGGCTCGGGTTCAAACAAATACATTTATCTCGTTTTTCACTGAAAATGTCTAATTTTGTCTTGATAAGAATTGCCAATTACAGGTGAAATGTCCAATACTGGTGTCATGGTGACACCGTGCGCCAATGTCATTTTTACGATAGGCCTATTGAGATTTTTATTCATTAACTCTCATAAAGATGATCACTTGGCGGCGCCGGTGGCTTTAAATTTCTTCATACCGCCCTTAAAAGTGACCGTCGAACAAACAAAATCACCATAAAAAACAACTTTGATTATATACCGTTTACTGTTACTAGTGTTATGGTATAATAATATTTGATGCATTTTCGGAATATATGTCGGAATATCATTTTGTCTGCTATAATTGTTACGTGACTGGTCCAACTGTATGTATAGACACAGCATCATACGATTGTCATTAATGTTATGTCTACCACAAAGTAAACAATAGCACCTGCGAATTATGATACATGGAAACGCATGAAAACTACGGCTGATCAAAATGGAAATAAAAACGTGTGCTTACCTGTTCCTGGTTATTTGTCTCGGAATTATGTTCAATGGGGTTATCAGAATTTGAAGAATTCACTGTCGTTGAAGATGATGAACTTTTGCAGGGTGTGCTGTTACTCCCACCCTCGCGGTCGTCGATCACCAAGTCTATGGGCATTTTGCCTTTTAAACAGCTAATGTACCGATGGCAAAAATTGTCACAGAGTTCGTGCACCTACAAAATAAATTATACCAATTTTCCTTTAAGACATATTTCTTACAGAAACATTCTTGTATTTTCATTATTCAATTAGAGAGAGAAAGCACCATGTGAATTTCCACGAATCAAAACAAGCGAAACGACTCGCACTGAAAGTCCATTGCTAATTCGCAAATCTGAATTTTTGATTCTAAAATTGGTCAGCAAAAAGGACAAAGTCGGCATACATTTCGTTGAGGGATTTTTCCTCATTTATTAGATTAGTAATCCTTATGCCTTATTAGCGTCTTTCGAATGCAGATCACGGCTAAACGCTCCGAGCAGAGCTAGCCTTTTATTGTATCTAGTGGCTCGGCCAACATGGCGAACATGCGTCGTCTGCTACAGACCGCCATGCTGGCACGAGGCATTGACCAAAACAAATGCAGTTTCGGATTTTCTCGGGCGCTTCAATCGCCCGGTGGTTTCCAAAAGGACGTAATTTGTATATTAAATGTCAAAAATAAATTGCTGATGCTATTTTCTAAACAACATATCCGCTGTTGACAATGTTAGATTCTATGCCACCTAGTAATAATGTGCCAGACTTGGTATCTACCGACGATTGCCTAGAACGTTTAGTACAATCAGCTCAGTGCGACTCACTTCGCGTTATCGTTTCGGGGTCCTATATGTTTGCATAAACTTGAAGAAAATGCTGTTATCAATGAAGGAAATTTTCTTCAGTGGATTTCATGCCGATATCACCAAGAAACAGGGTGGATATTGGCCTGTCACTTAATTCAACGAGCAACATCCACGATCGAAATTATAACATACATTTCTTATACATAGCATTTCATGTAAGAAACGCCTTATTTCCTACGTGTGAATAAAACAGAGATTAAACAGTTAATTATTCACATGTAACAAAATTGCAAGCTAGTTAATCCGCTTTGAGATTTAATCAAAATCTATCGCCAACGAATACTGTTGCCAGTTTCATGACATATACTGTAATGGACACCGCCAAAATACCAGCGTGACATGCAAGCTAGACAAGATTTTAGCAATGGATAATAATTTCTTTGTTCAGCTGTTTACAGCGTTAATTAAACAATACTACTCCAAGATGTTTCAACGGCAACATGCAAGGGGAAACAATTCATATAACTATATTTCAACCCACCTTTTCTAATTCCAACAGATGAAAACGTAAAACCTGGATTGACTGAATCATCTGGAAAAAATGACATGGATAATTTGAAACTTCATATAGTTGCATTGTACTCATACGAACGATAACAACACGACTAATAATGCCCCATAAAATATACGAGGCGATATAGCAAATTCACAACAGACCATGGGCGATTTTAGGCTCTCAATTTCCACTCGAACCAGATGCCAATTAAAGTTTAATTTATTTTATTTTATGCCTCTTGGGTTCTTGAACACTTGCGCCCTAAAAGTATCATTTCTGGGAGCTGGTCGAGACCCGCCGTCTAATCAAGGATAGATGGAAAAGTCTCGTATCAGTTACAGGGAGTCTTTTGTTTTGGAAGACGGTCTTCCCACTGGAGGTTAACCCATAAAACCATCTGGAACGTTTTTCTCGGGCAGAATCAGTCTAAAGTAAAATACTCAGTCCAGGCGCTATTTTCAGAATTTCCCTCGCGTCTCACGGTTCATTAGTGTGACTTGGCGAATTCGACCTTCCAGCGAAAACATGGGGCAAGTTGAGGCTCAAACTACTCGCTCCGTTTGCGAAAGAAATTTCCAAAACGGTCATTTGGCGATGTGGCACTTGGAGTTGATGAAACTAGACCGTTCCGAATCACAAATCTCCATCGACTTGGCCACAATGGTGCATTGGGGATGAGGAGAAATGGTCGTTATTAGTTCCGAGTCGGAAGCAAGTAAATTACTGATGATTTGAGGGAAAATAAAAACGAAAACATACCAAACTGTCCAATTCGTGGTTTGCTGAGAAAAAGGGTTTGTCCGACCGGGCCTGCCAAGGAAAAATTAGAAAACGGGAAAAAAGAGTAATAATAATATAAATATGGATGGTGGAAATGTTTGGATCCATGTATCTATAAAAGAATCGTATAGGATCCACTTTGCACGTATCAGTTGGACTTTATTATCGACTTGACCGAATAAATTCAATGTTATTGCACATCTCTGGAACAAAACTGGCCTGTCTCTACATTTAGACCACACTCGGTTTTAACAGCCACGTTAAGTATGGGTTTCTATATACAGAATTCAACCAAATCACATCGGAACATCCATCCCGACCATTTTATTTTATTATGTTCCTCATTATCTCTGCAAAGCGCTATAACTCTCGGGCGAGCAGTGATGAAATAAAAGGCGGACAATAAATTGAGGCATTGTGCAAGGTTACAATAATAAAATTCTCACTTTTCCTCTATTGTCTACGGTCGAAGCGGAATATCTAAACAAGTAATGAAATGTGCCGGTTTGATTGGAAATCATTATCGTACAATGCTTCGCCAACCGACTGGTTTAATATTTCTGTCCTGTACATGATTACAAGGACTGACGAAAAAACTAGACGACCTAGAAATTGCAGATGCATTCAGTGTGCGTAAAAATATTAAAACCTGGATCAGATTTCTCCGGATAACGACTCGGAAATAATTGAGAATTATTAGGGAAATTGAAATGCTGATGACAATGATTTTTATACGTACGAGAACTTGTTTGCTGAAGACGGCTATATCTTCGTTGAACGATTCTGATGAACACACGTCCCCACCCGCTACTCCAGGTTCGCGGGGGGTACATGTGGCTAATTCGCATTTTTCAAAAATTAATGCGAGAAGCGGGAAAAGTGCGTGTCTGAAAGAAGCGGAAAAAGATACAGTTATTTTTTAACATCACAGATATGGCCGCCATTTTGGGAGCCGCTAGTTACAGGGCAAAGCTAGCGTGTTTTCCTGATCATCACTGAAAATCGGCCCCAAATGCCACAAAATATGCCGACATAAGGCCTGGAGATGTCATTTACAGAGAGCAATGCCAAAAGACGGGGCCACTACACAAGTGTCAGGACTGATTTAGTCAAAACAAACCCGGAGAGCCGCGACCGAACCAAAACATTGGCTCAATGTGTTACAGTTTCATAGACGACAAGCCAGGCTACACGTGCCTAGTGTTGTGAACTAAACTTTGGACCTAGACGCGTTATACGGTGATACTATTGCCTGCCATAAGCGGGTATATACTTACGAATATATCGAATCTTTATCCCGTTTTAGTTGATTGTCTTGTGTCGATGACATCACGCCCGGCATTGTGCTGCTGGACGTGTAGGGAGGGTACTGGTGTATGGGGGACGGGCCGTGGTTGAGACTCGTGGAGGAGTGGGTTAGAGGGTGACTGGGCAAAGACCTGGGGTCCGAGTACATAGCCGAGGCGTCCAT
Organism: Haliotis rufescens; assembly: GCF_023055435.1. Taxonomy (NCBI): domain Eukaryota; kingdom Metazoa; phylum Mollusca; class Gastropoda; order Lepetellida; family Haliotidae; genus Haliotis; species Haliotis rufescens. The sequence continues at coordinate 45,184,347 of NW_025964001.1, read as the reverse complement.
ACTCCCGTAATGTGGGAGTTCATTGTCAAACTGCAAGAGAGACCAACACCTTACAACGAGCCACCAAGCACAGTATCAATTTCTCATAAATATTATAAACAGGAGCACTGTGCTCGTAAATTTCATTTAAAACAAGACTGTAGGTATAATACTCACCCTCTGAGCCATCGGCGTAAAGGGGGAGAGCGTCTCCACTCTCGAATCTAAGTCCAGATATTGCGTAAGTTTTTACACTTCCACCGCCAGATTGGTATAAACAAATCCAGTGCCCTGTCAAAGAAGAAACAAACTGTCAAACACGGTAAAGCTCCATAGATCCAAACACGTTGGGCTCTGCCGTCATCACAACCTTAGTTTAACAACTGGCCTGTCGCAGCCTATAGCTAGTACCACTAAATCTGTCAATCAAGCCAGGGTTACTATAGAACGGGATAACAAATGAGCTGTCAAGGCCTGCCCTGCCTTGGGCGATCTGACTTCAACCAGTAGGGGATCCGAGTTTGCAACATAACACAAACTCACGCACGCTCTCTATCAGTGGCAGGCCGTAGACGTTCAAACTGGAGAAACAATATGGAAAGTACAGAGCACGGAGCTTCCTATAGTCTGTCCGAGACTTTTTCCAGATCCCTTGCTGCTATTTCTGCTGGCAATCGGTCTCAGTCAGCCGAATCACTTCAGTCGTATCGAGTTTGCCCATTGTTTATCTCTATTGCGCTGTAATAGTTTTTCGCCTAACCCCGTTTTCCCCGGCAGTCTTTTCCTACATGCGAACTGCGATAACATCTACCATCCGATAGCAGTCTTCTTCGACAGCAGAAAAACTAAGCATGCGAGGAAAATCGTTTCGGCGCCAGTCGGTTAAAGTATCCAGTAACCTTACTCAGCGGAATTAAATTACAGGCCCGGCACTAATTTAATCTAGGTTCCCCACGTGTTTTCGTCCACGTTAGCGCAAAACATAACTAAACCATGCATATACCTAAACTGTTGTCTCGGTGTAAATCCGTATTCTCCGCGATCGCTGCTTGTGACAAAGTGTGTGAACTATATTTCTTTACTGTTTATCATCGGACTTGCAGAGAGACTGTCATACTGTGACTGAATACCCGTATCCCTAACACTCCGCCCTCTCAGCCACGCGGACTGAAATGGACTCGTCCGCTCCTCCCCTTGCCCCGCCCCACTTCAGCTATGACACTCAAGGGTAATCGGGCGTTAGCGTTCAACCAATCGCAGTGCGACCGCCTATACACCGCGCAAATTCGACTTCTTCTGCTCAGCTCCCAGGGTTTCGGGCCGAGTTTGCCGACAACAGGGACTAGCTCCGTGTACAATGCTTGTGATATTCCAGTGCTTGGGAAATATTTGATATGGGGAAAAGAGTATATACTGGAAAGTCACTCTGTAATCCCTATCTACTGGAATAAGCAAGTAAGCGTACTCGTGGAACGTTGTTTATGATAGACTCAACATCGCAAGAAATGCATGGCCCCAATTTCATTCCGCTGCACGGGAGGACTTCTAGTGACTAACATTTTCGCATTCTTTCATGCTAACCTTTTTGTAAGTGTTTTTCAGTTTCTGTCGTTTAAACTTAATCTCCGGCTTAACAGTTATTGATTTTAAAAATAAATCATTGTTAACGCTATACGCCGGCCAGCTTATGGATTTCATGAAATGAGCATCTGAAATTGCCATTAGTGTTATCGACAATGATCTGTAGGAATTTCTTGTCAAAATCAACCAGATTGCCACCACTTGGGGTCATAAAATACCAGTATAATATGACAGCAGTAATACTCCTTGTAAACGGTGTCTATGTCTTAAGCCATCTTGATATAATTAACAGATGGTATAATTAATACCACCCACTAATTACTAAACAGGGTGGCATTATAAAGTGACGACGTTCTCACAGTAGGACTACTGGAATATCTCATGTCGTCTCAGTCCCACCTACCTGGGAACTGTTGGCCAAATCGTCACAATTTTCCGCGCCATGATTTTATTGGCTTAACATGAATAAATCAAATCACCCTCAGATACAGAGACAATGAGTACTAAGCGTATAGTATCTACTGCGCGGACAATTACGGAATTCCATAGGTCCTTCTGTGTCCGTCACTAGGTCTGCGAATTTGTTTATACATTTTCTCAAATTTTAATGACCGTCATGGGGCTTATTTGTCCACAAGGTTAACTGTCTGGCATACCTACAGATGCAACATTTATCAGGTTACCTAGAATAGGTCATTTCATTGGAATTAACGCATCGTTTAACATACGTATAGGAATGGTTTAGTACAGTGTGCGGCACTTTCAACATGGTACTAAACCACACGGAATCCAAACTTTGTGATGAATAAATATACACACATCACGGCGGGACAAATACGTATATTAGCATCAGCTGTATGGAGAGAATTTAAATTGCGCCTAATCATACATTCAAATGAATTTACAGTTTACACGTGAGGTACCGATAGTTTACAATCACTGCCCGTTATAGACGCATATAGATGGTAGTGACACCAGACGAGTTAATCCCTTGATACGTGAACACTATGCGGTGCCGCCTGAATATAGTATTAACCTTCTGAGTATGTTTTTGGTGTTTATTGTAAAACGAATCATATGTCAAAATAGTTGTAGGATTTGCTCTGGTTGTTTGACAGAAGCAAATTCTCTCTCTCTCTCTCTCTCTCTCTCTCTCTCTCTCTCTCTCTCTCTCCATATATATCATTTGAAAGATAATGACATTTTTGTGAAATATATTCTAATCGAGAGTGAATTTGTTTAAATAAATTATCAAAGACCAAACATGCACAACATTACACCATGTCTGTTTTAAATTTGTTTAAAAAGTAAAAATCTATGAATTTGAGTTTATACCTTAAATATACAAGAAAAAATAATTTAAATTCACACATTAAAACTGAACCTCCCAGAAACAGCAGCCTATTGTTTCATTAAGATGGAACCCCTGATTAAATTCATAATTAACTTACGTTGATTCCAGTAACATTTCATTTGTTAATGGCGATAAAAAGGAGAAGACCTTTAAGCACACATGGAAAACGCAATTAATCAAAATAAACGTCTGCTAGTATCATTTTCAAAATTTGATTTTAGCACTGCGCATTTAAAATAACTTGGCAAAAGTACCTTCGGGGTTTCTAATCTGTCCCAAGAGAATCCCATCGCAGACTGATTGGTGCATAAATTATGATTTGTTGACAAAACACGATTTTATTGATGAGAAAACAGTTTTGGTTTATTTTGAAATGTTGGTTGATCTGGGATGACTACATTAAGAGCGGAGTGAACAATCGCTGGTCTACTTTCTGTAGACCAGGCCACCCTGTGGAGTTAACATGACGGTGTTGCCAAAATAAAGCCCTGTCATTTAGTCTAAACATTTAATTCTATGTTTTGAAATAGAGCTAGATTCATTTACCTCTTACATATTCCAAATATGTGATAAATATGTTGTGGGATATTGTCACATGACTTGTGTGTCAGTTGGGGTCACCTGGGTTTTGAACCCTCGCTATTCGCATTACATATTCGTCATGTAAACCTAATGGTAAACAACCTAGCAAGGGTTGTGGAAAACTTTGATAACCAACAGCGGAGGATGAATGCTATACTTTTCGATACACGAACAGAAATTACATACACAGTAATAATCAAAGCCCACACGAAGGAAGGGTGTTTAAAATCTCCCAATTATACGTTTGTCTGTTTGCGCTGTGGTGTATCTCCCATACGAGTTGCATTCAGTGTGTGATTAGAATCTGAAAACGCGTTGTGGGAATGACAGTCTTTACAATTCAACAAACTGCCAATAAGTGTGAATTAAGGGAGCCTAGACCCACATGCCTAGTCGCCAGATACATCTCCACGTGTTTAAGAGACGGCAACACTGAATAACAGTACATTATTTGTAAGACTCGCTTATTTATTGTAACCAGTTTTAGAAACCCAATGTGAATTGTCTGTTTCAGCTAAGGATGAAATCAACACGAAAGCCAATAGCAAAATAACATATCTCCAACACCGTTGTTGTTAGCAAATGTGTAAACACATAGCATAGGATAGCCTATATTGACAACTAGCGGGGATTTGTCAATCAAGCCTGGAGTGAAATACACCATGTCTATTTCAAAGTAAACCGCCGTTCGCCGACACCAGTGGTACTACAATGCCAATATGGCCTCATAACACATAGTTTGTATACAGCCGATGCAATATAGAACTTGGCGATGAAATAGGCACTCGCTAACAGTTTGGTTCGTATTGCTGGCGAGGGGGCTTTAAAAAGAACCATTGAAAGCACATATTAATGTGGGAATAACGACAGCAAAATATATCAGCTTTATTTCACTTTGATGTTGTGTCAAATGAGTTTAGTTGTGTATTTGCGTATGCAGGTGTCATGTCACTTTCATTGCGTGTAATTCCCGCATTCGGAATAGCAATCGCCTCGATATTGCCATCATTTTATAGCAATTTCACAATAAGTACTCGAGTCGTAACCATTACACAAACGGAGCTGTCATTACGAGTAGTGTAACGAGGGCTCCCAGTGCAATGCACAACGTCATGTACATATCATGTACATATCTGTGCAATTAGCAAGGTGAAACATACAAGTAACTGTTTATACGGACCAGGCATCACGTCTCGTCGATAGGGTGTTGGTGATTTCCATTTATAGTTGATATTTGGCCAGTAATTAGTATCAATGACTCACAAAATTGAGCAAATATGGGCACATTATATCATAATCATTAATTATGCAATTTACAAATGTTGCTATTAGTTTCACATGTCTCTAAAAGAAGTATCTTAATGTCGACCATTTTCCTGAAAACGTGTTTCTACGATTACAATTGCTGTAACCTTTGGGTGGTAGAATTAAGATGTCTATAAATCAGTAATGTAAATCCCACACATAATCAACAGTCAAGACCATTACACGTGACCAAAGACCATATAACTGTTAATTTAAAAAAATGCTCCGACACGTAATGACAAAAACACGGCGTTTTTATCTCGTGTCACTGGCTAGAAGCAGCTAGAGGATAACTATCTGCTTACATCATGATAAACATCCAACAAAATGAGTGCCATTAATTACATCAATCAACATGCAATTTGATATACACATCACTCATCAATGGTAAGTTTTACTTTTTCTTCAAGGAAGCCTGCATATTTTTTGGAAAGGTTGTTCACGTTAAAAGAGACCCACTTCACTGATGCATGGTGTTAAGTTTGTATATTTCAGGGCCTATTCTAGCTGACCAATGTTTATGAAACCACTTCAACGGTGATGCGCGTGCCACTGAGTGACCCCCATATCCCCTCGATATGTAACGCCACCCCGAAGTGAACAAACCGACTGGGAGAATTGGCCCGTCTGACACTCGGAGCGGCCCTAAATGACTGTCGATGGACTCCCTGCCTTAATGAGCTGGTCCGCTATTCTTCATCTAGCGTCGAGGGTTAGCCTTTTTTCGAGGCAGATAGCGTGAAATTACTCTATAGGCACACTTCGGCCCCGGCTCTCACGGGTGATATTTTGACTTCGGTTTAACGAGATGTCCTTGTACATATTCGCCATGACGAGATTGTACGAACGAAATTGCGTTTAGCTCGGCGCGTCACTTCTGTGTTTAGCCTGGGTGGTTTAATGAGCGCTCGTTACTGATGACCCCCTCCCTGCCTCCCCACAAGCCCTGGGGCCCGTCCCAGCGCAAGGCACCCTGGCTCTGCACCCTAACTTCAACAATACGACCTGTGTTGACGTGTCAGGACTTAACCGTCAACTCGGCGACAGCGAAACGGGCCCCTCGGCGAAATGATTTCACCAAAACATAAGTAGCAATTCCAGCCGTTTACGCAAAGAGACTGGCAAGCTTGCCAGCCCCAAGAAGCCTAATTTAGTGCGAATTCAACATCCGTTGTCGTGGATGTGTGGAGCAGATACCGGAGTAGCGTTCTGTTAGTTATTTTAGAAACACGTGCAGCATCCCAACATCCCCCGGGTAATTCCGAACCAAGATTCAGCCATATATCAATGTACCGTTCATTACGCACTGTTGAAAAAGACACGGTCTCACAATAAACAACAACATTATATGCAACAAAAACATGACGGTTTGTCAACTACGCACAACTTTGTCACACACATTCTAACGATGACTGGAATTGTGGTAAATTATATTGAAGGAAACGTTCTTTATTGTAAATGTATGTATGTGTTCAGGTGCACGGGGGATACTAGCGTGGACAGGGAGGCAATATGGGTCGACTGACAGCTACTGACAACCCATCACGTAAATAGAGATTATTATACGAGCATATATCGCTTACTGCTATGACGAAACGAGTCAGAAGTCCTGTAGTTCCCGAGCGAGAGCGAGGGTAATACATGAATTTACATGTGTAATAATTTCTTCAGTGCCAATTATTTCCTAATCATTTTGAGCTCCCCTTCAGAAGAATTCACTGATCAAGACCGCCGTCTTAGAAAACCACAATTGCCGAATGACGTCAACAATCTTCTGCTATGACGTCGTTTCTAGTGTGATGTCATTCCGACCTTACGTCACTATTACGATTCGAATGGCGTCAACAATGCCGCCCCGACGACGTAAACAATACACAGGTGCGCGTGAAGGGATATTTGAAATAGTGCACATACGATTTATATTAACTCGGTTATTTCTAACCGGATGGGTAATAATTTCTCTGCGTTAGAGTGGTGTATCTTACAGTCAGCCTCTCACCTGCAGACTGCTGTTACAGAAGCGTCACTGACATGCTGTACATCACTGGAGACTTCTGCATGGACACTTCGTTTCGCATGTAGATGCATCCTGACTTAGACTTGGAGCAGGTCAATAGAGATTAATTATTCTCACAATACATTTATATCTCTCAGTGTTCCGAATAGTAACTTACAATAAAATCATATATTCATTATTTAGCCAAATGCATACGTTTAGTTTAAAGGGTACGACTAAAATGAAGCGAGATTTCCACCTTCGTTGTTGTTCTACTGTGTGCGAGGCTAACGGGGGTTAGAATTGCACAGAACTTAACAATTCGAGAGCAATTGCAGACAAAACGGCTACCATTGACACAACAAAACAGGTAGGATCGCCAGGATGGTGAATTATACAATTAAAAAAGCGAAATGGACACGATGGCGTGATATTGAAATCTACACGATGCTTATTTCATCCGTGGTGAAATCGACAACGCATACGGCGCGGTCCTGGGGAGCAGATTGAAATAAGGACACTGGCGTTTCCCTGTTCATTTCAATCTCACGAGAAGATACGCGCATCCTAGAGCTACGATCGAACAGAGGCTCGCCTCACAGAACTTGTCAATTGCTCCGAGTCGGAAATCTACCAATAATCGGCCACGCATTCGTGTTCTGTTTTCGTTCCACTGATTTCTGTGACATGTACGTCCTATTCACCTCTCACCGCTGCTTATCCGTTTCACGCACTATCTCTCTCACTTCCCAAATCCCGTCTTTCTTTCATTCCACAGTTTATTAATAAGAAAATTCCCACTATCTCCCTAAGCCGTCCGCAACAAACGATATTGCGCCTCGCTCGCACACGCTTGAGTGAAGTTTTCGATCCAGCCGCTTTCGCCAGCCGGTATGAATTGTTCAATGAAATACTGATTGATTGCGTTAGTAACACGACACAATTTCCTCTCACTGTCTATCACTCATTCATCTGTCACTCTCCCCCTCACTCACTCCATCGAGTCTGTTTGGGTTATCTGCCCATGTCGCGACACTCTCTGATAAGAAAACGATTTCTTTAACTCAATTTTGTATTTTTCGGAAAACTCCCAGTTTTCCCATTACTTTCGATCCATTAGAAAACTACATTACTCATTTTTCTCCTTACAGCTTCGAATTAGAAGAATATTCACGAAGAGCTCGTGACAGCCCGCTATATCCAACAATGGCGATTGTTTTTAAAAGCAGATAATACAATCCCGTGAAACTGCATCTTTACTGGGCTCATGTAAGCAATTACGTGAAATTGTTTGAGAAATCGTTTCCTATAAACAACGTTAACAATTTGTTTCACAAGAACAACCCACTTCCTGAAAGCTGGTAATATTGCTGCACGATTCTGAAAAATTAAATCTCAAGTGAATGTACGCTGTAGTTCTTTTGATGTGTTCTTTTAATGGTTAACATATATATCAATAAATTATAAACACATAAACTGCTGCATCGAAGCAATCAACTTCCCAACAATTAGGTCACGCGGATCAGGGTCGACTCTACCCCGTACCATCTGCACCAGGCGAAATTGACACTGTGCATTGAAAACACTCACATTTCATCCTGCTGTCGTCCTCTTATCATTTATTCATTCTGTCTATCTAGTGCTTCACTCAGACCCTGTGTTGGGGCCGACTTATCATGGATATTCTTTTCCAGACTTGATTACTACTCCTGCAAAGTACGCCGCCCGTCACATAAGTTTGTCATTTATTCATCTATTATTCATTCTTTCATTCCCTAGCCTCGTTTCATATCCTCTTCGCACATGGATCTAGTTACGGGGGTGGGGGAGGGGGCAGATTAATGGTGGGGTGCGATTGGACACGATTTAAGGCTTTGTGGAGAGATGTAAATCTTTGTACTTTGTAGTTTCAAGAAAGGTTGAGCGAAATTGACAACTTAGCATCTTATGTATCGCAAATTACGTTTGCCGCATTCCATTGTATTATTTACAGAACAACCCAGTCTCTAAGCGGTATACTGATGTATGTTGGTAAGGGTTCCACGTATGTTGGTGATCTATGCAGTACGGGTTAGACAATGTATATCCAAGTAATGAACAATCACCAACATGACGTTTATATCTGAACAGGTCGCTCCCACGCGTCGTTGGCTATGTAGCAGACCATGCTGGAACACGTAGCACATTTCAATGTCAGAGAAATAAACAAGGTGTCTGCGACCATCACACACTGTGAGCAAGAAACGGGGAGGAGACACACCTGACAGCAGCCTGTCATCACAGATTTCAAGCTGGGCTAGTCGCTGACCACGTCGTCCCACTCTAATATCGCTCTCTCAAATAAAGGAATCATCTTTGATAGTGACGGACTATTGAGCTAATATATATCTCAGACAATAAGTGATATGTGCAGTTTTGGGACTGATACGGTTGTTTGAATGACAAGGATAAGTGACACGTTCAATCCTAATCCCCAGGTGATATATTCGTGTATTTCAAACACCGGGCATTTCCTCGTTGTTTATATAGTACTAAACCTCGGTAAGGTCACGAATAAGATTCCCAGACATTCGTTACTCAATATATCGGAAAAACACAGTGAGCTATATTTGCTTTCCTGGCCCAGTAGAATGCGCGTGTCACACATCCCCTTGGCCTAATCTGGAGAATACTTTTTCTACCATTCGTCCACCCTTAACTTGTCTTTTCTGTCAGTCTTCCTTCATTTCCTTTATTGGCTCCAGACAGGCTGAAGATTCGGGCCAACACCTCCTCGCGATGACTCAATGTTTTACATCTCGACACTGCGCAAACTATAGCGTGCGTACGCACGTTCGCAAACATTCCTGACTTAGTCTTGCGCACGTGAAAATTACTAGAACAAGGGACTTTCGACATATCAAGTGTTTTGAAGATGATTTTATTCGTTTAATAGGGGAGTGAGAGTATTTAGCGCTTGTTTCTCACAGCGAGTGTTGTGTCGCGACTTGGAGATGTCTAAGAGGTGGCCCCTCAATTTGGTAACCTCTTCATTTGACAAGCTTTCATTCGTAACAATCTGACTCGTAATGAAATCTTTGATGGATAGGCCGAGCAAATTGAATATTACAGCATTACCGTGAAAATGATACGAGTCGAGGGGGGCTGCTCCCGACGTTCCGAAATAAAAGATTTTAATTTTTGACAGTTTGTAAACGCTAAAAGTTTCACTGAAAAATAAGCCGGGATAAATTCTAACGGTACCTCGCTCCTCTTGAATTAATCATATTTGCCTTGGTGGGAGCTTCCCGTGTCACAAATGTCACATCAAAAGTTTGTCAAAATTGATTATGAAATTTGACAAACATACCAAGTTGGCTATTGTCTCCCTCTCTCCCACTCTGTCACTCAAATAAGACTCAAGTCGCATTGTCCAAGCCCGTCCGTGTCACTTATCTTTCGTCACAAGTCTCACTTGGAATTAATAGCCCACTGCCCACTGAAATTCACTTTTTCAAAAAAACATTTCGGTGAACTTCTTTGTTCAATAAAATTAAGCTCTACCCATGCAGTGAATAATAACTGTATTCTGACCTCTTAAGTTGTTCTATTATAACAGAAACAACACGCAATGTGATACATTCATTCTTAGTTGAGGTCGCTGTGTCAATATGTTATACTATATTTATCCGTGGAGGTTTTGTTTGGTCTGGGGTTTTTTTTTATATGAAACTGATATTAACGGTAAATTAGTTTCAAATATATCCTCATTAAACAGTAGGATTGTTCAGCAGCATGCCTTGTTTCCGAATACATTTGAACACACTGATTACATGCGTTGCTTGGGTGTTTGCAGTGCGGGGACAATTCGATCGATTTCAGTAGTTCATGAAATTTACATCAGTTCACTATGCTATTCTTTCTCTTCCGCTTATCAAATTACCACCATAACATTCGGAATAAATGAATTTATGTTTTAATCATCACCGATCACGCACCTGTCGTAACAGCGAAGCATGAGATGTCAATTTCACGAATACCTACACTTTCATAATCGCTTATTGCCACTCGATATCTGCTTGTTGATTGCACCTGCTATTGACGATGAAGATTCTCCATTAATCGCTGCTCTGTCAGGCGACACGGCTTTTGTATCCACCTATTTCTGCAAGAACGATTCATTGATCGACTTCATGATGATATAGACACCGTCCAGGGGAGAAATGTACATTGCAGGTGAAAAGCATTACCGACAGATCGCCAGGTTGTTGTCGATTTCACAGGCCTGTCAATTAGGACATACTCGTTGGCAAGTTAATGCCTACCTACTTGCTGTGTTTATTTTGTTTTCCCGCCCTGCTAGTTTCAATTTGTTGACATTACGGTATATTATGAAATTGATTACTGATGCAAAGTGATGTAAGTGGCCCTGGCTCGCCGATGTCAGTTTCAGAGCTGAGTTTACAAGTCTATGTCAATTTGTTTATTCTGGCAGGTCGTTGTATGTCTCCATGTTATTAGGGAAAGTACCACTTTACCAGATAAATAATCATAGTCGTGTGTGTTATTATCAACTATGTTTTTATACATAAACTACAGCGTCTTACTTGTTTTTTTCCCCACGTATAGAAAAAACATCATGCATTTATACCTGCTAAGATAGCCGGTTCCACTAACCTTTATCAGTATATTTTCCTAACCGTATAAACACATCATATATACGAATTGTACATTATAAAAACACAGCAGCATTATAATAACATGTTCATATCACACAGCATATGCTAATCTTTACCATAGTCCACGAGGACTCTAATTTCACATTTTAAAATTGATCCACATTTTAGAAATACTAGATGTCAAGTACTTTTGCAACATGAACTATTAACGTACTTGTTAAAACCGTTATAAAAGTATTTGTCTTCAGGCTTGATAACATCGACCAACTTTTGTTTTTCTATAGCTTCTCAATAAATTATTCCTGTGTCTCACTTCGCTGAAGTCTATTTAAAAGTTTGGGCGTTTACAAATTATGCGCAATATTTGGTACAACGCCTCACTAACTTCTCATTCAAACGTGCATACTAAGAAATTAACTTTGTACTCCCACTTTTCTGCGTCATTATGGGGAATGCATAAAACAGACATTTCGTTTCTACAGAAAGTGTGAAATTGTCATTCGTCATGAGCAGGTCCTGCAGTGAAATCCCATGTAGGAAATGTACAACTGCCTGTAGATGGGTGGAGTCGGTATTGTTAGCACGAGCTAATGACCCTGCCGCCAGGGCGACACCAGTGCCGGACAAGCTCCGTCGTCAACGTTGTGTATGGTCCAAGCAGCCGCGTGCACGCCCCAGCTTGATGGCTAGGTCATTTCAGTTACATGATAAACAATGGGTCGGTTTTCTAGAGCTTTGTAAACAAAGGTGACTGATCAACATACATGGAACTTGTATTAGCGTAGGAGACGATATGGAGCCGAGAGCTCTGGTCTGTAATGTCGAGGAATAATTTAGTGAAACTGATTGAAAGGTAGAACTACTTCATCCAAAATGAAATTTACATGTGTCAATTTCTCAATTCATTACAGGAAGTAAGTTTCATTTCACAGTATTGTCATTACTGGAATTGCGTACATTTCAATTTTTAAGTCGGACGTGTCCTGGCCATGTCGATAGTTATAATATATACATACCACTCGTTTGTCAGGCTTCATATTAAAAATACATATGTCAAATTGTATATTCAACAATGACTGTTTCGTGCAAAAATATAATTCCATCCTTCAATATCATATTTAGTATTAAACCATATAACAATAGAATCAGATATAATGTTGTTTAAACACACAATTATATAGACATGTTGACAGACATTCAGTATATTGTGTCTAGTTTTATATGGCACGCTGTTAAAAGTTAGCAACATATGGAGGTAGGTCTAGAAATATATCCTAACCATAAGCTATTACGGCCTTGCAGTCTGATGTATTTAATATTTTCTGTGTAATTATGCTGGCTATTAAACCGGGCCGTTTTCAATTACATATACAACTGTTTGCAGTAACGGGCGAGCCAGGTGTATATTTTTGCTTGGTTCAATTCTTAAATAGGTGATTACACAATTGTTCGTGAATCAAAATAATAGTGTTTCCATATTTATTTAATAATTTGATAGTAATATCTGAAATATAATAGGAAGATATCATTATGATAAGACACGACATATTTTAAAATATTAATGATCTCGATTTAACAAATGGAATTCATTGAAACAAGTTAATGCCGGTGGAAACAGAACAAAGCTGTATTACTCTGTTATGATACACTGTCATTTCATACTATATTCGTAGTTATCCTTTATAATATTTTGTAATGAGGCAACCTCCCACCCACCCCACCCACCCCACCCCACCCACCCTCTAGTCCCGATATATAAAATCACTTACAGATAACCGTGGCTACAATTGTTTATATCTACATGTAAGGTTGATTACTGTATCAGCACTCGTGTGAAATACACATTCATTTAAGGGGAATGGTACAGGGTCATAATCCTAAGGCTTACTTTAATAAAAAAAAACACCATAAAATCACATCAAAGTTAAATGTCCTTGTCTCATACTAAAATAATGCTCATTACTTGAGCCTATAAATTTGTAGTTGTGTCATTGTAACACTTCACCTCAGTTCAGAACTCACAGTCAATGGTTTGGCATGTGATTTTGTTCTACCATTAGAATATAACTATCCACATGAGTGGGAGGCCTATTGCAACGTGTTCTTTGTGATTTTACATGATCAACACGGAATCGTTACATGAATGATAATTGTTGCGATTCATTGAAATAATAATAACAATAACAATACTAATAATGATTGTCATTATTTTCCTTGTCATCACGTCCCGGTAGGACAATGGAAACATCAACTAAACCCTGCTCCACATATATCTGTATACGTGATGTTCACACGACGTAAAACAATAATGGCAGATCATGTCTGCGGTCATGTATTTTAGGTGTTAATTTCGAAGTAAGTAACTAATTTATATAAAGCGTCGAATGTCCTTCATAGCTGAACGTATACAAAAGCTCCAGATACGGTTGACTGTGGGATTGACAAGATTGGAATTTCGATCATTTGAAGTAAACAAATCTTACTATTGTTTGTGCCGAAGCTGGTGTTGTTTAGTGTTGGATGTAATTGGCAACGCGGGCATGGCGGCGATCGTCTGCTACTAAGCAGACGAAACGAAGAATTTCCCGCGCTTGTAGCTGTATCGCCGCCAGGAAGCTACTCTCGCCGCAGAATCCCTTGGTGAAAGATTGCTCTCTATGTGAATCACTGCTCCTCAAAGATTCGAGTGAAGCTTGGAGATTGTTTGAATTAAAAGTTAACATCGGCATTTCCTAGCTTTTTGATGTATGGTGCAAGTTTACATTCGATAAGTTGTCCGGAGCTGATGCGCCACCGACTTAAACATACACACGCGTGGCTTCGAGCAATCCATAAAACGATTTTCTCAAAATGTTTACAGAATTTCGCGGCTATCCAAGTAGCTTATCGTTCTATCACATTCAAACGCTTTCATCGGATCCTTTCTGAACATCCCAGAAACCCCTCGAACCTCAGATTTCAATTACCCGAGTCGAAAAATAATGACATTTCACATTAGAAGCGATTCCCTGTGTTATATTAGCTTCGCATTAATCTCGCTGCTTACCTTCAAACCGTAAATCCGTTTCCACCGACCAGCGTGTCTTTTAGAATGTATAGGTTTATGGTATTCCGTGGGATGGGCTAATTGAACTTACTCCAACTTTTAGTAACTTTAGTAAAGTGCTCCACAATCGATAAGTTTCCACTATCGTTTCAGCACTCACACAGCCAGCGTCAGCCAGGTTCTCTCAACGCGCCAAAGCGCTTATGCGAGATTCCGCGATAGGTTTCGTGGCTAAAACCTAGGGTTCCAAATTCCAGTTGCGATTAGGGACAATAAATTTTCTCCCGTCTGTCACAATGTGATGCGTTCGGGGATATGAGCAAAGCCCGGGGTACGTGGAGACTTTCTTACGGCGAGGACCTCTATCTGGGGGTCAAGGTCATATTTAGATGATGAGGTCACTCGAACCGTTAAGAAGATTAATTGATGACAGTCTACCGGTGGCATAATTGAGTTAGTTACAAACTGAGACAAAGATCGTTCAAATTGTCGTGATTAGTCGAGATCACCCCCGTGACAATATCCCCACCCCCGGGGAAGTCAGGAATCGTGTCCTCACCCCTGCAGCCTTTCACCTTGCCCAGCTAAACAAGCATCTGTTGAGTACCGAAAACAATATGAGAGTGGCGGTAAGTGTCAGAAGTGATGGGAAGGGGGAGGGGGGCTCTCGGAAGTATCGTTTTTCACTGTAACTTCTCCATCCACCATCTTTCATTAAACAGTCTATTTTCAGGGTGGAAAAATCTCGTTTGCTGTTCGGATTTCGTTGCTCGGCAGTTACTTCCGAAACAAGAGGGAAGGGTATCCCCATTAATATCTCCGACATATTTTCTGTCCCTGTTTATAGCGCGGGTTCATCTGACAAAATACACGGAGGAATATAACGTTGAGTTAAACTATTTAGTCTCTAACAAAATTGAATTTACCGAGGCATATTTCGAGGTTACAGGTTTTAAACGGCCTTTTGATGTACTGTCTTTAAATGGCATATGTGTATTTAAGCCTCCATTAGCTTTTAAACCTAAGTGAAACTATCAGAATCTGTTCGTGCATGATAAAACTGTGAATCATTCTTCCATAAAAGAATGTCAAGCTTTATGTTTCAGGTACTGAATCCAGGTGGAGAACACACATGGTGGAGATACCATGACAATTATATAGTCCTCTCGAATTTAAGCCTTGATATGATAACATATGATTGAGAATCAGAAAAAAACATACGCCATAAATACAACACAAACGCAGTGGGTTCACGTATATCTTAAACTGTCTAAAATGTAACATGCATATGTGTTATTATATAATCAACTACGCTTCCGTCACATAAAGTATAAATCAATTATCAAACTTTCAGAATCGTAAGATTTCGTGTTTATCGGCAGAAAGCTAATGTTTGCAGTCTTACTAACTCAGTAAAAGCCGCAACGCCCACTGTCGTATCAAAATCAAAATAAACGTTTCATATACATCATCGACTTCATGACCATTATATACAAAGAAGCATGTTCCAGGAGGCTCATCGCTCGTCATCCAACACCCCTAAAACAAAGGTGATGCTCGGCGTCACGTGACGAAATTAGATACTGTTTAATTGCCTTTGTGTACATGTCACGCCAACGTATATTGGTTTAATAAAGAGATTCCGATGCGTTTACCATCAAGGAATACCCCTGGGTATTTCGTAACTTCCATCCAAGCCCTCATGTGCAGGCACCGTGACGTTAGTGCGACGCTGACGTTAATGAGTCGGACGGTAATTAGGCGGCCATGACGCTTTGACCATTGGCGTTGTTTATTGTTTGTGTCAGCGGCAGCAGTTCTTCGGGGCATTTTGTTGTTATTTGTTTCAGCATTGTTGGGATAATTAGTATATTGAGAAACTTAAGTGTTGTTTACATTGTCGTAACTGTTGCCGATTAAGTATTGGTTTGTTTGATGATCCGTGAAGTTGTTACATATCCGCGTACATGACGTGTTGATGGGTAGTGCCTCGTGGCCATAGGGTGAGGTGAGGTTGGGAAATGTACTGTCTTTGTTTACACAAGTGTAAATATCACTGATGATTTTGTAAAATATACTCCATTGATATATGAATATTGATTAGTACACATCAATAATGAAACATATTTTTGATAGCGATGCTGTTTTTAAACAGGAATTAGTAACGATTTCAATTTGATTACTGATATCAACAGATGTAAATTCCATACATTTCCACTTTGCATCTTGCAATACTGACCTCCCCTCCTCCTACCCCACCCCACCCCCCTACCCCCCCACGCCCCCACCCCTACACGGTGTATCTTGCAATGAGATATCTTGAACTGCCGTCAACCCCTTACTACGAACCATGATCCTTTAACGTATTTAGAAAACATATAGTTTCATCGCGCTATATTGTGTTCACTTTCCAAAACCAAGATTATGTCACACGACCGTTCTTAAATACGAAGTGTAAAGTTTAGAATACATACTGAACTTTACAGACTGCTCGTGTCACATATATATTGCATTAAATTATTGATATTTTTTAATGGACGTTTACGAAAATCAATGAACTTATTCCAAATGCACATGCCATAAACACTTTGTGTAGCATATTCTGTATATAACAACAACAACAATAATAATAATACAAAAATATGTTTAATTTGTTAAATAAATTCCATTAATCTTATCACATGGTATCAGTACAAATCACTTCTTTTATAGTCTGCAAGTAACGAACCCATGTTACAGTAGAGCAAGTGATTTGTGCCAAGCGTAATCATCCGTATTGTGTGGTTACCGGTTAAAAAGTCGTGATGATCAAGGGGCGCCTTATAACTTGAAGAGGAAAATGTCACCATCGACACAAGTAAGACCTTGTAAATACTAACGGTATCCGATATATCTGTATATCTGATATACACAGACATGCAACCAAAACTAGAATAGTTTCTATATCATATTTAAATGATTTCTTCTTGTGTCGAAAAGATATGTCAGCTTTTGTACAAGACTGCGAGTGTATCAATACCACCATCAGATGCCATTTCACAGTAGAACAACCCAACATGAATAGCATCATGTCACACACACAGACACACACACACACGGACACACAGCGCGCGCGAATATATTTACATATATATTTTTTACGTTAGTGTACTGATTCCGCCCATTTATAGCGTTTTCGTAAGCACTTAAAGCAGACAGACTACCAGAGCCAACTCGAGGAATTGGCAAATATTTCACAAGTACATGTATTACTATTATTCTACATATATTCATGCCATTCAACAATCCTGGATATAAAATATTTACTGAAATATACATGTACATATATTATAAGTTATGAAATTTAATGTCATATTAGTGTATAAGTAAAGTACTACTTTGAAATTCAATTAGCCCAAAACACCCTTTGGCTGAATTAATATTTATTAATGTGTGAATTCAGGAAAGAAGATATGTCACATCACGTTTTGAAACTAATTATTGTTACGTGACACGATGTATTGTTCATTATATGAAAAAAAATACATTAAAAACTGCTTTAAGGTCAGAAAATGAATTTTCGTACTATTAGGTATTGAAATACTGTTTCAAAAGGTTTGTAATTATACATTGTTCATGTTTTTGTAATTATTCGTCAATAAACAATTCAACATAAACTCAATGTATGCATTACGGACAGGTTTGCACAACAAAAAATGACGTGTGAATATTTATATCAAACATGAAACAGGTTTAACTCACACATTTTGAAGTTTTCATTCTAAAGTTACAAATTAACACAATTCACGTTATAGTATTTCCCGTCCATACTTAATTTTTTTTATGTTTGTAAATTTCAGCTGTTAAACTTAACTGATTCGATTACAAACCTATGAAAACAACATTTCTGTAATTTACCCCAGGCCTTTATTTATCTCACACCCGGGTCTCAAGAGCGTATGATCGGAGCATACGCCCATATTGGTAATCAATCCACTGACTTTAATAAAACTAACTTTAAAATTATGTTTCTGAAATCTAATAAGTTATCAAATGTAAGGGCGATCGGTAAAAGATCTGAAAACCATTTATGCATGAAATTATGAATTCTATTGAAGGAGATTAATCTGTCTGTTAAGTTTGATCAAATTAAATCCTTTGAAAAAGGACATGTGCATTTACTGTTGAATATCAATGAAACTAACAATCCTCTGTGCAAACGCTGAAATGTATCACGTGCATACAAATCGCCCGCTGTCATCCACACATTTTCCCATCTAACTAACATGTTGGTAGAAGTAACCCTTGTTGTCCACGAAGAAGAAAGGAATGGTACGTTTTCTCGATGACCTAAATTTAAATGCCACCGACAACCACGCATTGTTTACTGTTATGAAATTTCATTCATCATTTTTCAATAGGGACTTCACATGGGACTAGTGTCAACACGTTGAGCGTTAACCGACCGACCCACAAGACAACATAACTGTCATCTTTGACCAGATCAATCATTGTCTTACTGGTCATTTCATGGGGTCTTGACCTGCAACAAAGGCGATGACATCAGAGGTTGCGGTCTGGTCCCGACACAACCCCCTAAACACGCCCGAAGACTTGCCCCGTTTGTAAAGCAGTCTTTCGCCGAGACTGTTTCTCCTCAGTTAATTATTTCAGGGGCGGATTAACGTTGTAGGGAGAGATTTAGACTCCTGGTTAAGATAATGTTATCGTTTTGTAGATGGCAAAGTGGCATTATCTTACCTAGAAATTGATCCCTTACTTATTTATAGGTGGGTTTATCTGCTGATCGCATTAATTATTAGATAAACAGCGAGTGACATGTAAATATTTATATCTAATGTTTGTGTACGGCCGCCGTTAATCGATTATAGAATCCGAAGAAGGTTACAAAATATCTACACGCGACGCGAACCGTTATTTACTACAGGAAACGGAATGGATAATTCATTAAGGTATTCCTATAGCGTTTTATATATATGTTTCATATTCTTTGAATGGACTAATTTTAGTTTCTGTAGACATGGTAAGTGCATGCAGAATTGTCGCTGAATGGATGCAATCTCACAGTATGAGTGAGGTGAAATAAGGTTTCATGTCGCGTTCCAAATTATTGCAATTATACAGCGACGTGCATGCACGTTAGAATGTGTGGCTGCTTGTACTAGTCTGGACTAATGGCGAGTTTATATTACTAGCACACTGAGATAACATGCCATTCCTCGTTTTAGCCCCTTAATGCCGAGCCCCGGGCCGGGTAACAATAAGTACCATTTTAAACGTCTTTTGGTATGACGCGGCCAGGGATCGAATCTCGGACCTTGCGCTCTCCGGGCGGACGATCTTCCACAAGACCATGGTGGCTATCCTCACTGTAGTCAGATGTGGCAGGGTAGGATTGGATCTATGGGGTCGTCAAATTGTCCATGCATGTTGAACCTTTATTTGGACAAGCAACCGTATATTGAAATTCTGTCAATATTCGTGAGTGACCAAATTAGAAGATTTGACAATTTAAAACTACACGCACGAGATAGAAATTTAAGGCAACATGGTCAACTGCATTCTTTATGTTATATTCATCGATCATTTCTGTCCAATAATATGTTATTGTTTCCATTTCCACGTTTTCTGCGTGCGTATGTGTGTACACAAAGAACACATATGGTAAAAAACCGAAACTGAAAGTCGCCGATAATATATAGGTAAATTAGAGTGAAAAAGGCACGTGTCAATTCATCCTCTGCAGCAAGTCGTTCAATGTCTGACAAATGACGGAACAGTAAATTTGGTCCGAATGGCGTATCTTTATTGACTTTTTGTTTATGTTTTGCCGCCCTCCAGCAATATTCCAGTTATATGACGGTGGTCTGTAAATGATCGACTCTGGACCAGACAATCCTTTGATCGATATTAACCATGCCACGGAGCCTGACCACCCGATTCCTTTGGTCGCTTCTCACGACCAGGTCGGTTGCTGGGGTATCTGCCAACACAGAATACCCACTGGGTGCCGTGTAGAAAAAGCCCCGGTTTTGAAAGATCCATCTCCACAAAGACAACACAAACCTACATAGTGTAGAAGCAATTTGCACCATGTTATATTTATTTCAAGATTGGCTTAAAGGTTACAATACGTTTTCGGCCACGGAGAAAAGAAAGCCTTCAGATCAGAACATTAAGGGTCATTGCAGGGCGACCTTAGAACACCTTCCTTGTCAGCTAACGAACATATCACGAATGTAGAGACTCGTAGAATGTTGGCAATTAAGAATATCGTTTAAGTTTGATAAAACTAATCTCTTAAAAAGGCTGGGAACTAACAGTGAGCATTAATCAACTGCGTTCAATAATTTAGCTACAGTTGAACTCTTCTTCACTTGTGGAAGTACATACATATATCTCCCTTATCTCGAGCTTGCTTAATATCACTTAAAGCCGCACCACACCATTCTTGTTGAGATGGAGATGCTGGCATCCTGTTGTAATTACCCGTGGCTGGTGAGAACATGACTGGCTCTTAACGAGAGTCCTTTTAGCTAATTATGTCATGAAGTATGTAAAATAATTATTATGATTACTTGTGTTGTCAAAATAAGAGTTTGGGCCAACTGGGGTTATTAATTGCCTTTTTATATGTAATAATGCTGTCGTACTCTGATAATTCTGCTCCGATATGCATTACAAGAACTACTTACAGAGACACATTATTGCGTGTTCTATTTCATGACAAAGTCCAATTTAAATAACGCACATTATATGAAAATGGCGATATATATGAACATATGACATGAGCATGACAATCACGCCCTCTATACCACACAGCATGTTGTCTATGGGGAAGGCGAAGCGATTGAGTGCAATGGACATCTCTCACCTGGTCAAAAGGCCATCTTTGTTAACGGAGTCAACTGATGAATGGGGGCATGTCCCGGAATGACAGGGGGTCCACTAGCAGTAGCACAATCACCAACGAACACATCAACATTGTGACCTACATATATTTTATTAAGCTTAGAGGTCAAAAAGATTTTCCTGCAAGCTCTGAGAAATGTTTTACGTAGACGAACATGCCAATATGGACCCATCCGTGTCAACAGTTACACTCATGATTAATGAGAGAACATGTACACGTCACTGTATTGAATGTAAATTTGAACTTACTGTAGTAGAAGAACGGGTTCACAGAACGCTATACCCATGTGAGCAATTAAAAAACCGCTGGTGCTGAATCATACGCCCCTCTAGAAATACTTACCATGTCTACAACATATAACGGCAAATTCCTGTCTGTACACGATCTTGGGGCCCCTGTACTAAGTCGTTTTATGCAAAAAAAACCTTAAAGTGACCAATTTCCACAAACATATCTGATCCCTGTAATGCAGTTTATTAATAAATGCATTTGTATAAAGGTTCCCCGGGCCATGCTTGATATTGGAATACAGGGAATTGATACAGAACCATCGTTGGTGCTGATTAAAATTTCATTAAAAGTGTCTCCGTTTATCTTTACTTTAAAAGATATCATGTGGAACAATCGACAACAGCCAATGCTACAGCCTATCAGCTCTATCTGGCCAGCCAGACGCGATAACCTACATGCGTGGTTAAGCTATCACTGTATCGACCATTAGAAAATACTTGAAACACTTCTTGCTTTTTCATACGAAACAGGACATAGAAGTTTCGGCTAGTTTAAAGCGTAGGGTATTTGTAATGTTTGTATGAACGTATATATAGTTAATAAAAGATTCACTATTTTAAAATTAATAGTGACATTTAAAAGTAAACCTTTGTAGGAGATCTAACGGCAGAAAAGTATCAAATTGAGAAGAGTAAATTTATATTACCATCCGCCTCAAGAGCAAATTCATTATAATCATATGTAAAAGTTGTATTGTGTGGTTTGTGAACCACCAGGTACCATATGTTTAACAAGCTCTTTGTTCACCATAGTTCTGACTCTGTATATTATGTTTTCGCCTCAGTTGTGACACGTTCACGTGCATAGTTTTGCATGAAAACAGCGATTTTGTGGTTTTTACATTGAAAACATTCAGTGAAACGTTATGGTAATAAACATTTAAACGTTTGCGAGACTGTAATGTTCTCCTGGATACTAACTTGACAGCATCAGCTGACAATGCCAAGGTAATAAATATGGACTACATACCTAATGTTTTATAAATGTAAATTTGGTACAGAAACCATTTTGACAGGTAGGTCAGAAAAACTGTTTTACGAAATGACAGTAAGCCATGCGAAAGTATGTGCATAAATTGTCAACATCAATTCGTGATGTACAGCACTTCCGACCGTGACATCCCCCCCCCCCCCCCCCCCCCAACCCCCACACCCCTCCCTGACTTACGGCACTCACTGGGTAGCGCCCCTACTTCCAGCCACATGTCTCACAGTGCTGGCATATGGTACAGAGGAAGCCTTACTTACACCACTTTACACCTAAATGTTACATTGTACAAACAAGCACCACTTTCATCGGCATGTTATATAGTGCAAATAACACATCAATTGTATCCATCTGTTAAATAGTGCAAACAAATACAACATGTATTCATTCGGATATTAAAAAAATAAAAACAATACCACTTGCAAAAATATATTGAAAAATGCACATACAATATTCCTTGTATTCGTATATTACGTAGTGCAAACAAATTCCAATTGTATTCAAATGCTTCACCAACTGTATTCGTATATTAAATAGTGGAAACAAATACCAGTTGTATGCAAATGTAAATAGTGCAAACAACTACCAACTGTATCCAAATGTTAAATGATGAAAATAAAGATCACTTTCATGTGTATGTTATGTAGTGCAAATAAAATACCAATATTATCTCCATGTGCATAAAAGTGCAACGAAAGTGGATGATTCTCTGATACCAGCTATTCACATATTAATCATTTTGTCATTCTGATGTTCTGTGTATGCATTCCTTTGAACTAAAAATATCTATTTGTTGACCGATACTAGCGGAGGGATATATTTATCTAGTGCACACATGTTTCAGCAGCTAACAGTTCTGCACAGTTTTATAAATATATGAATAACTGTATTAATAGTTTATGATATTTTGGTTACCGATTGCAGCTGTCCCGATTCCGGTATAATTAAAAATAATGTGTACCAGCTTAAGTAAACTTAGGTTAGCTGTTGATGTTGGAGGACATAAACGTGTACCCTGTGTTCGATGGTGTATACATGTATTATGAAGGAAATACGTTTGTTGGGAATGAATTATATGTTCTACTTACACGCAACCGATACACCGCTCCCAGAAGTCTACTTCAACAGATACCTTAAATCATAATCTGTGAAATGCCTCACTGACATCACATCTCTGAAAACGTTGATGTACGACACAAAACGTATCTTTTGCCTCCAATGTCCAGAAACCGAGTACTCTGCTTATGTCCACTTGTTTCACCGTAAGCATGCACTAATGTTGAACTTACAACCATTGTCTATGTAATAAATGAAATGTCTCCCTGTCGGACGTGGTCAGTGTATACTATTTCATCTGTTTACTACACCCACAGAGTGTACACATACACTTCCATTAGACACCTGTACTGGTTGTAGTCAAGATGATTGTATTGCTTATCTTTACAGGACATATATAACGTGTTGTTTCCCTGGCGTATACGCTACACAGATGTATCCATATCAGAAAGCGTTTCTTATACTAACTCTGTTTGTGACGGCATTGTAGATAATAGTACCATCTACATGATAGACTTGCATATACATGGATTTGAAGTGACACATGTTCGCATGCAATGGTGTCATGGTGGATACTATTTTGGTTACTAGTCATTAGTGTGCAAACATTCTTTAAAACAAATACTTTTACTGAGTTGTATTGAGTTAACTAACAGAAATATGTGTCAACTGATACTGCCGTCCATATTTTGTACTCGTCATATTTAAACTGTGTCCTCAGCATATCGTTAAGTGTACCAATGTTTGCACTCACGATATCACTGAAGACGTGTTTATATAGTGGAGTTTGACTTTCCAGACTGTTTGCGGCCGATAACACCGAAGAGTAATATACATATTGTGTTTACTATCCAAGCCAAGGGCAAACCTGATCTAGTATCCTGATCTGTATTTGTGCACCTGGGCTATAGTGATTACAGGGGTTGTATTCTTGACGAGGTGGACAGTTTCCAATAATACCTGAAGTAAAACTTGATTTTTAGTCTACTTCAAACCGTATAAAAAGAAATCTTAGAATAATTTAATATGAAAAGATGATAACAAAATCTTAACTGCATTGACAAATCTGCCGTTCGTTTTTAATAAATGATCAGTAACATTGAATTTTTGTTTAAGATAACGGAAATTAGCTGAATTAAACTTTGATATATCTCAAAGAAACGTATCTATTTAAACATATTGACGTTCGTGTTTTACTTTTCGTCTTTTGTTCAGTGGAAATAATTTCAACTTTGTTCTTTATCAAACACAATCTTAAATTACCTGAAACAGTTGATCTATTCTTTAAAGATAAACAATGACGACCTATAAGATCGTTAAATGGCATTAAGCTTTCATTTTATCTGAACTTTATAATCATTTTCTAAAACCTAATGTTGCATGGTAAGATTAGAATTTAAAATCGTCATAAGATGTTTTCTATTAATATTTGAGATGATATATAATACCCCAGACAAAGCTTAGAAGATAACAACAAGATGTGAGCCAGTGAGCCCTGATCTCAACAGGTGGAGGCAGATTCCTTCTTTGCAAGACGAATTCCTGTCATTTACCTTCAGTGTCAGAAAATATATGACTGATTAGTAATTTAGTGTTAACACGTGTCACTATAGTAACCACAATGGACGAAATAAAACGATTTGGGCGATACAATCTTAGAAACACAGTGATTCAGTTTTGATATATTTATATGGCAGTTGTGATGTATCTGTGCCATAAGATATGCATGCGAAGTAGATGGCACGCTCTTGTTTAAACTGTACGTCACCTTCACAGTTTGGTTCGTAAATGTTCGAAATAAATCATTGTTCAAAGGGCCTATAAAACTAAAATCCGATGATATAATGAAATAATAGTAATGAGTCTATTTGATTGATCGGGGAAGATTTGGAAATCAAGAATAACGATATATATTTCTTATCACTTACGCAAATTGACACGCTTTGTATATGTGAGTTCGTAAGACCAATTCCGTGCAGACCCTTGTAGATGGTGGAACATTCTTGTTATCCCACTACCCCCGCATCATTATATGAACGAACATTTATAGATTCATTCCAATTTCGTCTCAAATTCCATTTATCACTTTCTATAATGCAAACATGACACTTAACGTGTCCCGTTCCTTAGCCATGATAAGACTTTTATTCTGTTCTGATCAAGACAAAAAAAATATAATCCGTATGCCGGATCCGCTTTTTCTTCTTTGTATTTGCTAGAGTGAGTGACAGTTTTCGGATTAGCCTGATCCCAAAGTGAGGCAATTCCAAGATGGCGCGATTTCCTCCCGGGAGAAATTAGGATGGAGCTTTTCTTTCATTTGGGTCTGATATCGAAGAGCTCAACATTCGCAGAATGTATTATTTTTCATCTTAGGCAATGAAGCAGGCGCCATATTTGTCTTGAATCCATTCCCTTGGACTCATCGCTTCTCTAACCTAAATACGTCTGGCGCCATTTCTTCTTGGCTTGCAGACGACCTAATTCGACCAAACACCAAAGGGAGATAACTCAATATTTTCGGATTAATCTGTCTGATGAGTGGTTTAGAATCCATCATGCACTTAGAACGAAATACCCGGAATTAAATCAGTAGAATTTGATCAATTTCCATTTGCATACAACCGAATTCTTTCCGGTAATATAAACTCTTGTAATCTGCTTTGAGATCTTTTAATGCTTTTATCATAAGAAAATCAATCATGAGCAAACAGAATAAAAGACTTGTTTGAACATTATAAAGCAAATCAAGAAAACAACACATACTATGGGAGTTTGGTCAGTACAAATTGATATTCATATAGGAACATATTATTCCACACCATTGCATTGATCAAAAGGATAATTGATTTGATTCTGACTTTGGAAATATGACATATATCATATTTCTCAGTTTGACCTGAACTTTAACAACATTGAAACCCGGACAAGTTACACTGTCATTTTGATAGTAACTTTTGTAAGGGTAAAGCATTCATTGAACTGCTTTGGTATCAACTTGAGATGTCCTTTGATCGAGTGTTAAACGCTACTGTCAGCAGTAATATTCCAGCTACACCATGTCGTATTACAAGTTATAGTCTGGGACATGCAGACCGGCGACCGCGGTTCATAGCATGAAGACGGACCCACATCGCCTTGGTATAATGGCGAACAATCAGCCAATGTTTCTCGTTACAACATTCAATATTGACTATATGTTTCGTTACATCATTCAATATTGACTACATTTCGTGTTACAACATTTAGTATTGACAAGTTTGTATATGAAAATCACATCTAAACAACACTAATTTGAATCTAAATTATATCAGTTGTATATCATAAATATATTTTTCAATTCAGCTATACATAATTCTTGTTCCTGGAGGGATAGCGAGTTTCGTTCGAGTTTAAACAGAATAGTTTTAGATTTATTGTATGAAAATATGATTATTTATAAATTGAGTGTATTTGCACATTTTGATGATTAGCCTACAGGTTTTCATAAAACCACGGACATATTATATTATGCATGTACATGCACATTCAATTGTCTAAACAACATGTATTGTCCGAGACGATTTACCCCAGATCCACAAATAGTAATTACAGATAATCATTCCTGCAGCCTATGGCCTACCCATATGGCAAATTGTGAAAGGTATACGTTGAGTGGTTATTAGCAATTCTCCCGATCTGATCAAGATTGCGACAAATGTTTTGTAAATGACTAGTAACGACACTCAAAGACGAATGAAGTTTTCATGCCGCGCTTCGGATTCCTAGCTGCGATAAGAAATCAACTAACAATGGACAGGTTAAAAATTAAATGCTCAAACCAAACGTGGCTTTCTGTCTTCTACCATTCTATAGAAGGCCACGCAGATGCTGTGATAAAGCCTTGCTTTAAGATAATGCAGGCATCTCTTCGACTATTAATTATCCACAGTTGATATCAATAATACATGACTACATTACTGGCATAACTGGAAGGACTTGTTGTTTTATTTGTCTGAATTAAAGGTTAGGAGTGGTCGCACGAAACATGATAGGAAGAGCAACTTAAAAGTTAAAAATGGTGACTTTTCGAAAATATGTCTTATTAAACAACTGAAACTTATAAGCACGATTCACAAATTGTCATTGTTGTTGTCTTCCCGTGAAGATTCCAGGTTAGAATAGGTCTTCAGCAATCCATGATTGCCGTAAGAGTCGACTATCGGGATTGGGCGGTCAGGCTAATTGACTTGGTCGATGCATGTCATCGTATCCCAATTGTGTAGACATGCCCATAATGTCAGTCACCGGATTGTCTGGTCCAGACTTGATTATTTACAGACCGCCGTCATATAGCTGGAATATTGCTGAAAACGGCGTTAAACAACAAACAAGCAAACAAACATCATTGCTGTTGTCAAAACGTGTATTGTTCCTGTTTGATGATGGATACACGTGCATTGCTTCGAGAACAAATGAGAATGTGATTATCGGAACTACCCGCAGAGATTTAATTTGTTTAAGAATGAAATGCAATGTATTGAAATGTAACCAAATCAAGTACACTTATTGGGCTTGACAATAAATCATGACATCATGTAATATAACCTGCTTACAATGTATATGATCACAGCTTGGCATACCAAATAACGTGAGTCATGGGCTGTATCTATAATGCGGAGGGAAACACAACAATGGAAGGCAAAGTAAACCACAGCAAGGCGACTAGGTAGGTAGGTAGTTAAAATTATGTATGCTGTTACACATTGATATCATCGTTATAACAACAAACGTATATGATATGTTATCATTCGGATAACATTATACATTATTTCAAGATCTCTTATGTACTCTAATCAGTCCTATGTTACTACCTCGATATATGAAGCATGTTATAAAGTCTATCCTATGGAACATGTTTTAAAGTCTATCATACGGAACATGTTATGAAGTCTCTCATACGGAACATGTTATAAAGTCTATCATATGAAACATGTTATAAAATATATCCTATGGAACATGTTATAAAGTCTATCCTATGGAACATGTTATAAACCGTCATACGGAACATGTTATAAAGTATCTCATACGGAACATGTTATAAACTCTCACACGGAACATGTTATAAAGTCTATCCTATGGAACATGTTTTAAAGTCTATCATACGGAACATGTTATGAAGTCTCTCATACGGAACATGTTATAAAGTCTATCATATGAAACATGTTATAAAATATATCCTATGGAACATGTTATAAAGTCTATCCTATGGAACATGTTATAAACCGTCATACGGAACATGTTATAAAGTATCTCATACGGAACATGTTATAAACTCTCACACGGAACATGTTATAAAGTCTATCATACGGAACATGTTATAAAGTCTATCATACGGAACATGTTATAAAGTCTATCATATGGAACATGTTATAAAGTCTATCTATGGAACATGTTTTAAAGTCGATGTTATGAAAACAGTTATAAATCTGTTCAATGACATAGTCACGACCAATTGGTGCAATGGATTATTTAAAATGTTATAAAACTGATCGTAATAAAAAATATTATGGACTGTGTTGTGTGATAATGTTAGTAACTCCATTGATGTATGAAGGATACGCAAAACTCATCGGTATCAAACTATATTTCACTAAGAATATTTGGTGTATCGTACACTTCGTGTGCCATGGCAGTCGATACAACTCTGAAATCATAAGAAAGTGATACCCATCAATACCAACTCACATGTACAGGATATTTGGCATTTTTCGTGAGATCTCCGTTGAAATAGGATCTTAAACTGACTGTCTGATTGCTGTTGAGGTTTCAGTGCATTCTCGATTTTTCAGATAAAGCGGATAAATTATGAATACGGTGCAAGTCATTAATAAATAAATGTCCCAGTAAGTGTGAAGCAATCACAGCAGATGCTATATACACGGTATCTGATTGTAGCAGTCAATGCTCTGAAATAGACATGATATACACGCTAATATACATTGCAGTTGAAAGGACATGTTCACTCTTCCTGACATTGATGTAGTGGAACAATCAGTTGGCTATTTTCTACTACTGTTGGTTTTCTAGCTAGTGATCATCAGATTTAGAAATGTGATTCATAAGCATAAGTCATTCCAGTGGAAAAGTAGGATATGTATATTAAAATGTTCCCAATGTTGATAGATCATATTGCGTTTTACAAAAGACTTACTGACCCTCAACACTGAACAGGTTCTTTCAGTACCACGTTATTAGATACGTATCTTAATTTAATAATTTCATTTATTAACATTAAATCAAAGAAATACTACATGAAACTATTCTGCTCCCTAGTGCTGTTATTAAAAATAGTTGACCTTTTCCACTGTACACTTCATACGCTTTGCGATCAGTTTTCAAAGTTCTCGCTTTCATGAGTTGCTAAATATCATAGTTATAATGTTTTGCCAAAATGTGTTGAGTTTATCCGGTGCAGGTAAGTAAACGACCGTCAACTAACAATGTGATCACGGTATGGTTTATGCATATAAAAGGAGAAGCATTTTTATCTCTTTCAAATACAGCAGTACTGATGCTCATAAACAAGCATTTGTGATACAGCTTCGGTCATATAATATTAATTAATGGCATGGAATGTCGTTTGGAGAGCCTCGATAAAGGACACAGACATTCAAAGTATATAATTAACTTACTGCGCTGCTTCTATCCATGGGAATAACATATTGCACGGGAGTAAAAGTATTAATTGTCAATATCTCATGTACATTTTAACATGGAGTGTTCAGCAAAATCGTATACACGTTTAACCGATAGCAGCATGCATATGGTCTTCATGAAATAGTGTCGAACAATAGTTCTTGTAGAATTTTAATGAGTTTTGTTATTTTCATTAAAGGTGTGGAACCTACTTGATTATGTCTGAATCAATAAATTTGCACCAATTCTCATCATATTGGGACAGCACTGATGTACATTTCGCGCGTCATTCTTAGAAAATAGACATATCTTATTACATGTCTATTTCACTTGTATAATGTACTACGACAATTCTACAATCATATTCACAGAGCAACACGCGGATAACACTTATATCCATAAATAACTCCATTTACAATCACAAGGTTTCACTTTTTGAAGATGAAGTAATCACACATTTGACCTTTTCTGATTTGAGGTTTCAAATGGCTAATTCATTAAACTATTTGAAGCCTACTATGTACCAACGAGTCTTTGTAAGATGGGTCTACTCGCATGGGTTCCCTCGAGAGCAGGTGATAACGTATATTCTTGGCATTAGCGCCAGGGCCCTTAATCTGATCATTTTCTCCGACGTGGTTAGATTAAATATTTAAACAAATCTTTTGTTCGGTCAACGGGAATAAATCCTTATACATTTAATAGCGGTAATGTAAGGTCGGCCCCTGTGTCCTTAAATCACTGTTAAGTACTGAGGCGGGGCTTTGCTATCTTAATCTGAAACCCTATCGAAACCAGATACTGTATAGTGTGGGAGATGTCTTTTCCTGCAAAGTGATAATTCGTTATTTTAGATAATACATTGAAATTGACATTGGGAGTGGAAACGTGTAACTAACAATTTTTCAGTTGTAAATTTGACGATATCCTGACATTTGGTTGTTGGGCCAAGTACGTTTGACAGCTGACCCCTGCCTTGAGTCTGGACTGTGTTTTCTTAAACTTCTCAGTTTTCGCCAGCCCGTTGGGTCAGGCCGGCAGTCGTTTAACAATGAGTTTTAATCCAACTGTTTATCTTTCTGTAGAGATCACCATAACCCTTCGATCAGCTTCACGGTACCACATCTTGAATGTTATCAGGGTTACATAGGAAAGCGGTGTGTTATTATTTTATGGAAGTCCATTATGTTAAAAAATCTAATATTCTCTCTCTCTCTCTCTCTCTCTCTCTCTCTCTCTCTCTCTCTCTCTCTCCCACTCTCTCTCTCCCTCTCTCTCTCTCCCTCTCTCTCTCTCTCTCGCTCTCTCTCTCTTCAAAACGACTATAGTATCATCTGATAAACCGACATTATATATTGTCGCAACCAAACAGCATAACAAGCTTCTAAATGCCTATCAAAAACAACATAGTGCAAAACATACATTGAACAAATACTTAATAATAATGCTATCATTTAATTTAAAAGGAAACCTTCGTTCTTAGCATATAAGCAGTGTGTTTGTAGGGTTTGACGCTGATTTGAAGCGTATGCAAGTTAAATCAAGGCATATTATCTAAGTTGTGACACTTTTCTGATTTGGTGTAGCAAGCAAATCGAACCCGATTTCAGCGGATCCTGCAATGGCAAATAGACCCAACTCTGTACTTCGAAAAGGGGCTATCATACGATTAAAGTAGCATGCCTGTTAACAGCGGCGGCGTGCTAAGTAGAATGAGACATCATCAAAAATTGTGGTGATAATACTTTTCCATACAAAAATATGTATTACACATAACATCTAAGTGCGATACTGAATATTCAGTTATATTTCTATTCATGTTTTTATTATTATTATTAGATCCAATCCGAATTATATTTTTGTTCACCTGAACCGGTCCCGTTTAAGACATGATATCAACTATTTAAAAAAGATACATTAAAACTTTATTCAAACATTTTGACGAGATTATAAGCTTGGTGTGAGATTGACAGTTTGAAATGAAATTATGCCAACAAAACAATTGTACAGGAGTAATCATCGTCCTAAAATCAATGCATGTTCTGTCAAATTAAGCATTATTTTAGTAACAGTTCGCAATAAGCTTTAAATTCTTCATGCATAGAAAAGAACAATAATCTCTTCAAAAAGGAATGAAATGGGCCCAGCCACTGATGACTCTTTGATGTCATTTTGATCAAAATTTGCTGCGACATCGTCTTTGAAAAGATCGTTGTTGAGCTTTCTCAAAAGAGTTTCCATCCGAGCCGAATCAGTCTCACACCAATTTTCATACCTCCGAAATCTTGTCTCTAGATTTAAAGCTATAATACAACTAATTCTTCCTCAAGAAAAAAAATCGGGCGACTGCCTTTGTTATATAAACAAAGAACGGGGTATTAT
Source organism: Haliotis rufescens (assembly GCF_023055435.1). Classification (NCBI taxonomy): domain Eukaryota; kingdom Metazoa; phylum Mollusca; class Gastropoda; order Lepetellida; family Haliotidae; genus Haliotis; species Haliotis rufescens. The sequence continues at coordinate 45,151,539 of NW_025964001.1, read as the reverse complement.
AAGGCATCGTTCAGCTTTTTTAAATAGAAGGATCAAACACGACAACAGCGCCATCTAGGAGACGAACACAATTATTTTTGAAATGAAAATGACTATCTTGACAGGTGCACGTTGCTTCATGTAGGGTGACTACGGCGCGATAGGAAATGTTATCTGACAAGGGAGGATATTCTATATGAACAAACCAGTTCAGGGGGTTTAAAGAAAGGTTTCCGTGCAGAGTTACCTCCCCCGTATGTCTTAATTATGTAATCAGGTGTGAATACCCAATTCACTCCGTCATATATGAGTTGGTTTATTGATCTGTTCGCGAATACACATACAGTATAGCGTAGGAGGGCGAGGGTGGTGGCTGTGTCTTGTGAGTAGCGTATGGGATGAAGGCGCTTGCGGGTTTGTGAGATGTTGCCTCGATTTCTGCACCCGTGTAAACATGTACTGGATGCATGTCATGCATATGTAATTGATGCCATAATAGAAACTTTGCACACACAACTTTACACGATGTACCCACGAAACAAACATTTGTACACACACTAGACACCGTATCACAAGTGAACATACACAATATGACGCTCACACATGTCTACTTTATTATGTAATTTAACATACACACCTTTAGCTAACACCTGCACACACAGCACACCTTTAGCTAACACCTACATAAATAGTAAACCTTTAGCTAACACCTACACACACAGCACACCTTTACCTAACACCTACACACACAGCACACCTTTAGCTAACACCTACATAAATAGTACACCTTTACCTAACACCTACACACAGCTCATCTTTAGCTAACACCTACACACACAGCACACCTTTAGCTAACACCTACATAAATAGTACACCTTTACCTAACACCTACATAAATAGTACACCTTTACCTAATACCTACACACACAGCACACCTTTAGCTAACACCTACACACCCAGCACACCTTTAGCTAACACCTACACACACAGCACACCTTTACCTAACACCTACACACACAGCACACCTTTAGCTAACACCTACATAAATAGTACACCTTTACCTAACACCTACACACAGCTCATCTTTAGCTAACACCTACATAAATAGTACACCTTTACCTAACACCTACATAAATAGTACACCTTTACCTAACACCTACATAAATAGTGCACCTTTAGCTAACACCTACATAAATAGTACACCTTTACCTAACACCTACACACACAGCACACCTTTAGCTAACACCTACACACACATCACACCTTTAGCTAACACCTACACACACAGCACACCTTTACCTAACACCTACACACACAGCACACCTTTAGCTAACACCTACACACACAGCACACCTTTAGCTAACACCTACACACACAGCACACCTTTACCTAACATCTACACACACAGCACACCTTTACCTAACACCTACATAAATAGTGCACCTTTAGCTAACACCTACATAAATAGTACACCTTTACCTAACACCTACACACACAGCACACCTTTACCTAACACCTACACACACAGCACACCCTTAGCTAACACCTACATAAATAGTACACCTTTACCTAACACCTACACACACAGCACACCTTTAGCTAACACCTACATAAATAGTACACCTTTACCTAACACCTACACACAGCTCACCTTTACCTAACACCTACATAAATAGTACACCTTTACCTAACACCTACATAAATAGTGCACCTTTAAGGCGCTAAGGCGAGGAAGAATTTGAATTCCCTGAGAGATATTGGTCTAAGAGCAGGTGGTCTGAACCCAGTCTGCTGTATGAACATATGGCGTAGAGTAATAATTCCAGGTGCCTTCTACGCGTGTGAACTGTGGTCAAATATGTCCAAGACAGAACACAATGAAATTGAAAAACTCCAGCGCTACTTTGCACGTAATGTACAAAATTTTCATGTAAGATCTTCGACCGTTGCAACTATTCAGACGCTGGGATTGTGGACAATGACATCCGTGATTGACAAAATGAAGCTGATGTTCCTTGGGAGGATGTGTAGAAGCAGCCACAGATATGCCCCGAAAAAGGTGTTCTATTTCAAGTGTGCTCAATATATAACAGGCAGTGACAAAAGTAAGTCTGTAACACATGATCTACTCAATGTGGCAAAGAAATATGAATTATGGACCATAATAGTTCACTTTATGAAAACTAACCAGTTTCCATCCAAGGATGTGTGGAACAAAACCGTACAGACTAAAATAACAGAACATGAAACTGCTCATTGGCTCACGAGTCTGCGAGATCACCCTGAATTAAACAGATTTATTAAAATTCACAGTAAGCTTGTACCTCATAGACTGTGGAATATGTGTATTCTGTACAATATACCAACTAGACCAATGTATGCACTTGTGAAACTAGGAACACTACCAATAACACCTGGACAGTGTTTAATGTGTGATGAGGAGTGCGATGACATAATAAAGCACCAACTGCTATGTTGTACAGCTTTAGCTGATGCAAGGAACACCCTCTATGAACATCTTTTTGACTCTTTTAACCTCGAACAATACATGCGTATTGAGGACTGTGCAGATGACGAAGTCAAACTTGTGACATTGCTAGGTGGTATAACCCCTATTGTAGAGGATATGAGCCTTGACAGATGGGCTGAATTCATATCTTCTGTATCACGAGAGATAAGCTCCTGGAACCTGCGATCACTGCTCTATCTATAGACAGTATATCTCATACCAGGACCAGGACATGTAAATATTCAGTATTGCCAATTTCTCTGCATAATATAATGTTCGTGTAAATATGCTGTGTTAACATGATTCCAAATGTATATCACTCTCCGAAATTAATGGAGGAAATAAAGATAATTCATAAATAGTACACGTAGTAACACACATACGTACATTCCCTCCACACACTAACACACGTGCGTACTTTCCCTCCACACAGTAACACACGTACGTACATTCCCTCCACACACTAACACACGTGCGTACCTTCTCTGCACACAGTAACACACGTACATAATTCCCTCCACACAGTAACACACATACGTACATTCCCTCCACACACTAACACACGTGCGTACATTCCCTCCACACAGTAACATACGTACGTACATTCCCTCCACACAGTAACATACGTACGTACATTCCCTCCGCACAGTAACACACGTATGTACATTCCCTCGAAACAGTAACACACGTACGTACATTCCCTCCACACAGTAACACACGTACGTACATTCCCTCCACACAGTACCACACGTGAATACATTCCCTGTACACAGTAACACACGTAAGTACATTCCCTCCACACAGTAACATACGTACGTACATTCCCTCCACACAGTAACACACATACGTACATTCCCTCCACACAGTAACATACATACGTACATTCCCTGTACACAGTAACACACGTGCGTACCTTCCCTCCACACAGTAACACACGTACGTACATTCCCTGTACACAGTAACACACGTACATACATTCCCTCCACACAGTACCACACGTACGTTCATTCCCTCTACACAGTAACACACATACGTACATTCCCTGTACACAGTAACACACGTACGTACATTCCCTGTACACAGTAACACACGTACATACATTCCCTCCACACAGTACCACACGTACGTTCATTCCCTCTACACAGTAACACACATACGTACATTCCCTGTACACAGTAACACACGTACGTACATTCCCTGTACACAGTAACACACGTACGTACATTCCCTGTACACAGTAGCACACGTACGTACATTCCCTGTAAACAGTTACACACATACGTACCTTCCATCCACATAGTAACACACGTACGTACATTCCCTGTACACAGTAACACACGTACGTACATTCCCTGTACACAGTAACACACGTACGTACATTCCCTTTACACAGTAACACACGTACGTACATTCCCACCATACAGTAACACACATACGTACATTCCCACCATACAGTAACAAACGTACGTGCATTCCCTCCACACAGTAACACACGTACGTACATTCCCTCCACACAGTAACACACATACGTATCCCTCAACACAGTAACACACATACGTACATTCCCTCCACACAGTAACACACGTACGTACATTCCCACCATACAGTAACACACGTACGTACATTCCCTCCACACAGTAACACACGTACGTACATTCCCTCCATACAGTAACACACATACGTACATTCCCTGAACACAGTACCACACGTACGTACATTCCCTGTACACAGTAACACACGTCCGTACATTCCCTGTACACAGTAACACACGTACGTACATTCCCTCCACACAGTAACACACATACGTACATTCCCTGAACACAGTACCACACGTACGTACATTCCCTGTACACAGTAACACACGCACGTACATTCCCTCCACACAGTAACACACGTACGTACATTCCCTCCATACAGTAACACACGTACGTACATTCCCTCCACACAGTAACACACGTACGTACATTCCCTGTACACAGAAACACACGTACGTACATTCCCTCCACACAGTAACACACGTACGTACATTCCCTCCACACAGTAACATGCGTACGTACATTCCCTCCACACAGTAACACACGTACGTACATTCCCTGTACACAGTAACACACGTACGTACATTCCCTGTACACAGTAACACACGTACATACATTCCCTCCACACAGTACCACACGTACGTACATTCCCTCCACACAGTAACACACGTACGTACATTCCCTGTACACAGTAACACACGTACGTACATTCCCTTTACACAGTAACACACGTACGTACATTCCCTCCATACAGTAACACACGTACGTACATTCCCTCCATACAGTAACACACGTACGTAATTCCCTGTACACAGTAACACACGTACGTACATTCCCTCCACACAGTAACACACGTACGTACATTCCCTCCACACAGTAACACACATACGTTCATTCCCTGAACACAGTAACACACGTACGTAATTCCCTCCACACAGTAACATACGTACGTAATTCCCTGTACACAGTAACACACGTACGTAATTCCCTGTACACAGTAACACACGTACGTACATTCCCTCCACACAGTAACACACATACGTACATTCCCTCCACACAGTAACACACATACGTATCCCTCAACACAGTAACACACATACGTATCCCTCCACACAGCAACACACGTACGTACATTCTCTCCTCACAGTAACATATGTACGGACATTCCCTGTACGCGAATGACAAGCATTGGACTCAATTAAGCTTCTGATTTATTTATGATCTTTAATATTCTGCAGAAGGACAATGGCTTATTACTTTTTTGATAGCCACGACCCAACGAGCACAGGAATGTTGTGGGGCTGTTATAAGAAAGCGATCCGTTCAATGCACGATTAAGTGGCAAGGACACCTTGAATAACAATTAGATAGAGATAGATAGACAGAGAGAGAGAGAGAGAGAGAGAGAGAGAGAGAGAGAGAGAGAGAGAGAGGAGTAAGTGAGGAGAGAGTGAGGTTAGAAAGAGGAGAGAGAGAGCGCGTGAGATAGAAAGATAGGGAGAGTAAGAAAGAGAGAAACAGAGAGAGAGGTGAGAGAGAAGTAAGAAATAAGAGAGAGGAGAGAGAGGGAAGAAAGAGGCGAGAGAGATATGGAGAGAGAAAGAGAGAAGGAAGAAAGAGGAGAGAGATGAAAGAGGTTGGAGGGAGAGAGCGAGCGAGAGAGGGAGGGAGGGAGAGAGGGATGAGAGAAGGAAGAAAGGGGAGAGATATGTAAGAGAGAGAGAGGCGAGAGAGCGAGTGAGAGAGAAGGGAGAGAGAGAGAGACAGAGCGAGGGGTGAAGATGTTAACGTGAGACAGTGAACAAATGGAAGCAAGCGGCGGTGAGAGATTAAGAGTGAAAGAGAGAGTGAGGATGAGAGAGTCAAGGTGAGACTGGAAGAAGCAGACGTAGACATACAGTTCCCAATTACTAACTATGCTATATGATAGTTTTATATTTTCCAGTGTTAGCCTGTGGTGAGTGATATTGGAACCTGTCAGTCACTCGGCCGATGAAGATAGTGATTAAATATATCTCACGACGAGAATGCGAGTCCGAGAGTGTGCCTCACGCACCAAACTTCGATCAACCTCTGTAATATAATGCAAATGAAATGATACTTTGTAAACTCGCATCTGTGAATAGGCTGCCATTTGATTATTATTGGGAAATTTCATTTAAAAAACGCACGTCGTGTCCCGAAGGAATGCTATGCTGAGGACTGAAATCGACCATCTTAGGAAACGACACCCATGGGTCATTGTTTACATACAACGCATTTCGGTCTAATTCCCCAAACAATAATCGGCTATTATTTTGCCATTAGCGGGTGTCTGAAACCGCCATTTCTATGCTGCAGGGTGAATCCTGTTGATTTAGAATATCCACAAGGTGTTGGCGAAGTGTCTTCTTACTCAATACCTACAATAATGTGAATGGGATGCGGATATGAATGTGGTCTCAAACTTTGACATTCGTTTGACTGCTCTTCTTTATCCTTGCATTTGAATATTTACCTAATCCACTAAATGACATCTTCCTCTAAACTTAAGATTCCGGGTTAGAATTGGTTACCCGCACTCCATGATTATATTTTAAAGCTGGCAGTTGAGGGAGGGTACAATGGGTGAGCTGGCTGAAAGTGTCACCGTGTCCGGACGGCGCGGATCGTTGCTCATGATGTCAAGCACTCGTTTGCTTGGCCCAGACACGATTGACAGGCTGTCGCGGTATTCCTGGTACTTGCTGAGGCACATGACAACACTCTCACACTGTCGCCTCCTCCAGGAGCATTCATTCATGTATGACACTACAACGTTTTCTGAAACTTGAAGCCAACACAGCTACTGCTGTATGAATGTCTTTGGCCATACAAGAACCTATACAATGATGATAAATACGTAGGTCATCACTAGAAATGGCTCAGCTGTTGACGACTTTACATTTGACGTTTTTGACTCAGCTGTTCATTCCCCCACAGACTGTACAAAACCACGTCATTCAGAGTTTATTTATTTATGCCACGTTTTTAATCGTAGAATATGTGTTGTCTTAATGTTTGGCTGATTTTGTCAATACTCGTCAGCACTTGAAGGGATGGTGTTAATCCTGCTGGGTCCACGCAGGTAGCAAATGATCTGTAAGTCCCCTTGGTCCCTTGTGTGCTGATCTACTGTCAGCTGCTAGCGATCTACAGCCAGTTCAACATTGTACAGTTATGTACAGTGATTTAATGTGGTTACATACTGGTTTTAAATTTTAATCTTCGATATTCTAGTTATTTTACTGTCTTTTGTTGACAGTCTTTTGGCGTCTAAATATGTTTATTATGTATAATCTTTGACAGTCACGATATGGCTGAAATACTGCCGATGTATAAATTCTAACTCACTCACTCACTCATTAACTCAACTGTCCATACTAGGTCTACAGTATATTTCGATCATATTTAGAATTTGCCTTAGACAGAATATTGAGGTTGTCTTTGTTAGTGTGTTCCTTTGTCATTCGGGAGAGCGCGCATGCAGTGAGGTGTCTTCGATCTAATTGGTGGAGTTTGAATGACTCATTTTCATGTCATTGGTCAGTCAGGACAAGCGTGCCTGTGTACGTGATACGTTATGTCAGGGAACACGCATATCAGTTACGTAACGCGTAATAAATAAACGCTCGATGGTTCAAACAACACTGTTGCTGGCGATTGTTGCTTCATGACAATATTTTCTTTTTGAAAATGAGTATCTATCTCCGTGACGACCATACGTAGTAGTCGTCGTAGAAGAGGTCACCCCAGTCATAAAGTCATAAATAAAAGCGACAAAATCCTTTACATAGTTAAAAAAAACTCTGCTGAAAGGAGAGCCCGTTCTTCGTTTCCGACAATATCATGAGTTTATTAATCATGATCAAATAGTGATTATGCTAGATGTTCGCGAATATATCCTGCCCCATCGGACGTACCCGTCACAAAAACATGCAAAGGCAAGTCAATTGTTCTGGAAAAAAACGGAAATTAAATCATAATAGGGTATTGCACCGGACATCATTATTGCCACTGATGCGTAAGGAATTATTGAAAAAAGTTGCTGAATCAGAACATACAGTCATTGGCGGGGAGAGAAGCAGCAGCATAAGCAACGACATGGAACACACATTGTCAACCAATCATGGGACCACTCCAAACAGTTCCTACAGTCCGCCATATTGTCACAGCTATCAACGCTTGATCCCAGCTGGAGGTTGGCCAGCAAGGTGACAGACAGGTCATCAACGGCGTAATCACGTGTAACGTTTAAATTACAAACATACAACGGATGTACGTTTTCCACCAAGTATACTGCGGCTTGCAGCAATGAGTCCAACTCGGCCTGCCGCGATTATTCCCTTCCTTCATTACGAAGATATCCTGGTTTTAATGTGCCCGATTCTGACAGCCATCTGTCGCTTACCTATATGACAGGGTGCGTCGTAAAGACATGACACATCATTTATATTTCCCCGTGTAGATTTATGCTGCTGTCAGTTTTCGATATGGTCTAGTCTAGTTTACGGCCTAGCCGCCTTTACGTAGCCTACGGCAAGCTATGCAAACTTTACAATGTCGCGTACCTAGCTTTTGGGACATGCCCGAGGATTACACAGAACCAGAGAACGGCATTAACTTCATTCTTATCATGAAAAGCGGCCCCGAAATGTTCATTAAAGTTCATTTCCTTGTCATTTCACATGCTAACATATGCGTTTATAAGTTTATTGTATTCTGTTGTTGTGTAGGTAATGCATTATCAAAATTGTTTAACATGTTATATATTTGACAAATTAATTTAATTTTATTTTGTCTGTTGTAGAAGTACATCGAGATCGAGTGAGAGAATCACCGCACGGGACCTCTGGGTGATGTTTTCGATTCTGAAAGGGTTTAGCAGTTTATCATTTCTCGCCCAACATTTCTCTTAAAAACTACCTCCCGTTGTTTCCTCTCAGTCTGGGCAGATTCCGAAATGTATAGTTTGTTATGAAAATAAATTGTGGTATTTGCCTACCCTGGTGTCGGTTACAGTCGAAAATATCATCTTGAGGGGCAATACGTACAGGTCAGGCACAGAACAAAAAAACCCCTGACAAGTCCCATCATTTTTGAAAGTATCAGACATTGCTATCCAGCACCTGTCCTGTAGGCCTTGTCGAGATATAACGAAATCGGACTCACTGGGAGTTATTGTTAATGAACAACTTTTTTTATGGAATGGTTATCGCGTAAACACGCAAACAATACCTGATACATGAAGGTTGGGCGTCGGGAATGTTAAGCACAGAGTTCCTGAAACGTTTTTTTTTTGAATGTTCGATACAATACAACACTATTTCAATATCATTTCTACTACTACTACTACTACTACTACTGCTGCTGCTGCTGCTGCTGCTGCTGCTGCTACTACTACTACTACTACTACTACTACTACTACTACTGCTACTATAGACTTCAGAGCTGATCGCTCGCAATTAAGTCAAAACCACAAATACTTATGCTTTACCCGTCCTTTCGTATTCTTTTGGTGTTGTTCATTGGACGAAGCGAGAAATTCATGGTATTGACAAACTCACATGAAGACTCATGTCAGACAATATTGACCCCAGTACCCCCGCTCTTCCCTCAATCGCATATATTTGCCAGTTATAATGGGAGGGCGTGGTTTGATTAATATTGAAGCTCTTCATGATAGAATTGTATTGTACACTTTTGCAGACATATATTTTTCTGACGTGAAGCATGTCAAGACTCATGGTGAAAACAAGGCATTCCACAGTTTCCTTAAACGAGCCAAGGGCGTGGGACATAATCTCAGTGTCAGTGTTGATTTTATTGATGGTTCTGTACTGCTGGACGGTACAGAGATGAGTGTCAACCAAGCGATTGGCCATGTCAATTCGGCCCAGACTCGGTTTCAAGGAGAGGTTATCTGAAGACGAATGCATGAGTTTGTGTGCAGTGTGTTGAGAAGAAAAGCAACCTTGCAGAGTCCTTCTTTGCTTGGATGAAGGCGGCTGGTCTGAAGGCTTTCCGTTTGCTGCCCAGGACCAGTCACTTCCCACTAGAAACCGTCAATTTGGGATTTTGCGTCAAAATGTAAATATGAAATGTAGATTATGGAATGAATATAAAGTGACTGCACAACACATTGTCAGTGGATGTCCAGCTCTGGCACAGTATCTTAAGCGACATGATGGAGTGGCTCGATCATTTTATTGCCGTCTTCGTCATGCTTGTGGTTTTGACACAGAGGTCCCTCCATGGTACGACCCAGAATATGTCGAGGGCGTCATGGAAAATGATAAATGGAAAAAAATATATATTTGGAATAGGCCCGTATACAGCCTCAGACGTATCCAGGCCAACAAACCTTCATCTTGTCCTTTTTGATAAATCCAATGAAATCAATTATATTATTTAATTTTCTGTCCCTTTTGACATTAATATGATTGGCAAGTTTCAGGAAAAACATGGCAAATGTACAGACCTCGCTTTCGAAATGTCGCGCTTGTATCCCAAGTCCTAAGTTGTCCGACTCTCCATTGCTTTTGGTGCCTTTGCTTTGGTACCCCCAAATCTGTTGGTGACCGGGTTTGCCCTTCTGTACAATCTGGATAATGCAGAAGGCTGCCGAGTTGGGGAGTTGTACGAAAAGTTCTGGGTGGGTTTGACTAGGCAGCGCTTCCTGGGAGAAGTCTGGGCTGCGTGTTGAAGGGGCAAGAGCCCTGAGCTGAGGATCACCCAAACCCTCTGCTTTATTTTTTTATTTATTTACTATTTATTTACTACTACTACTACTACTACTACTACTACTACTAATGATATATAGTCATGATGATGATATATAGTTTACAGAGTGATAGTTTACAACATGGAAATGAAACCCAGGTTTGTTTCTAACGTATGTTAAATTTCAAATGTTTGAATAGAAAAAATATCGGCCAGTGTCGTTGGTATTGGTGACGTGACGCTGTGGTAAGACGAGACAGTACGGAGACTGGTCCGACCTGCGGCGTTCTTACATAACGGAATACTGGACAACTATAGCGATGTTGAAAACGAGTGAGAAAAAAAGTGTGATAATGTAGACATTTTGCTTATATTGGCGACATCCCTGTCCCTTGCAATCATTACCATGAACAATATCTGCGTTCGTGTTTAGTAAACATCGTTGAGAAGAACGTACTTATTATGTTCTGAAGAAAAAACATCTGAAATGCATGAAACGTGACAAATGTGCGACTAAAACTTGAAACTCACACCGCAACTTATTCGCCGTCTCCAACAGATGAAGAGCACCATACCGAGTCTGCACACGGACCCCGTTTCTATGTGCGAAACATTCACTCAATCAAGCCCAAAGTCACCCTCCCCTTTGTTCGCTACAGTCAGGTTCATGCCAGCTTTAGGTGTCCAGGAAATGCTCTGTGTGGGATATTTATGCAAGTTTGACAAATGTATTGAAACTGGCACTGTTGCCCAGATATTGACAGTGAACTGTCAAGAGCGAAATCTCGACAGGTGGACTGTATACATGTACAAAGGGAATATGACTGAAGACTCGTTTTGGACATATCAACGGTTCATATGATAAGGATTTATATTGACATTGTATATAGGTACTTTTATTGACCAGCACACCTAAATAATACGAAGCAGAGAAAGGGACCTTTTAGATCCATGGATCTGCATAATTTAATTTTTAATCTTATTTGTAGAAAATGTTATGCAGGTCATTCTGTTGTTAGAATGTGACCTGGACTTATAAGAACACAAAACGTATGTCGAAATGATTTTGTAGATGTTTTCTAAAAGATATTTTGAAATACGAACATGAGGACGTTTTGTACCTGAGCTGATCTTCCCCGTGAGATAACGACCTGCTCATTGTTGTATTTTCCCATGAAGTAGGATCAATCTTGAAACGTGTCGGATAATTTCATACTGATGTTTTCGATTTCCCCGTAACTTCAATATTTGATATTTCAAGTGGATAGAAAGGACCCTTATTCTATACATCGGCCGTATTTATTTCCATCCCGCAATACGAGACCTGTATTCATTTCCATCCCGCAATACAAGACCTGTATTAGACGATTTACCGGGGACATGTTTGTAGTTTCATAACACTTTATTATTCGATATTCAGAACACCAATGAATCAATCCTGCAATCATTGCCGGAAAGAAATGAATGTCCGCATTAACGAGGTTTCACTGTACCTAGTTGAAATATTAAAGAATTGCTGGCTATGAATGTATTGGCGTATAGTACCACAAATGATATAAACATGAAGAAATAATAAGACGTATGCCGGCATATTGCACTTTCAAACATGGCTTCATCTATTTTTGCCAAGTTCGCTTACAAAACAAACACCCTGGAACAAATAACAGAATTAAAAAAATATATTTTCTTTGGTAAAAAATATCAGAACACACCTAACAAGCAAGCATTACTAGACAGAAGCAAACCGCATATTGACGTGTCCGGCAGAAGCTATAAAGGTGAAGACTTTTTTCAAATGGATTTCGGCACACAAAAATCTAGTTATTCTAATAAAAGTTAATTTAAGACACCTCTTCACCTTTACTTAATCTCCAGTCCCTGCCCAGAACCTATTCTCTGTAATCAATTACTACCAAGCTAGTTGAATAGTCCACACGGGCTTCTAGCTGGGAACTCAATCAAATTACCTTGTCATTTAGGCGACTTCACTGTCCAAAGTGTCACGTTTCGCAACATCCAGACTCTTTTATCTATCCTGACACTAAATTTCACTTACTGAGCTCTCTTATTTAGGGTGTAGATATATGGGACTTGTACGGATTTTCTCGATATCGGGTCAAAAGAAGGCGAAAAGGGCGTTTTGATGTTCACGTATTAAAGGTAATCACTATAAGCAACGTCAAAAGTCGTCAGTTCCTAGCATGAGAAAGTGTCTGTATTTAGAATGTCTGGCTCTGGGAATAATAGGATTTTTTTCTGTTCTTTTTAAAGTTACATTTTGCCTGGAGGTTGCAGAAACGTTAAGTCACAACAGAAGCTTGACGTGGACAGTGTTACGTGTTGATATTTGATCATGATTGCATGAAGGTAAAATTAAATGTGTCCTGTTACATTATTTAAAATAATGATATGAAATATACATAACTGTCGTAATATACCAGGTACATATAGCATAAACTAAACACAGTTTCAAAATTAAATTATATCTAAATCACAAAAAATATTTAATGCACAGTCTGACGCATAGATTTCCTTTCTCTCAGATATGACACAAAATGCATATTATATTCATTTACAGCCGACATTAAACGAACCTATGACAATTTCCTTGACAGTTACAACTGTCCAATAGAGCTTTTGCAGTATTCAAAACATAACGTCACATTTCTAGACGTCGAAAACGTCACGACCTCTAAACGACCGTGTGACAAAAACATAGAATGGCCGACAACATGTCATAAACGTCACCAAATTTGGTAGACATCTCATCAAGAATTGACTTAACACCCCGTATGGAGGAACTAGCGTTCAAGACTAAAACACAACTGAGCGTTGGCTGTCTGACAAGGTGTGAATGTAGAACCTCATTTCGTGAGCAGTTATCAAACTTTTATTAACCATCCGGCTGAAATAGTACCTTCACTTAGTCCTATTCGTGCAATGCTGAACTACTAAAACATTAGACACGCACCAACTAAGGTAAAGGACAAGGGCCATGGTAAACTTGGTTCGAGTACTAAATGTTTACAGTGAATGCGCATGGTGTACACTGGTATTATTAACAGGGAGCATTCTTGTCGGTGTGTCGGGGTGACAATGCTGCGAAACATGTGCTGCTCCTGGTTCCTTTCAAGCGTATAATTAGCTTGAATCCCTGCTCACCCCACGACAGCCGAAAGTATAGTCCACGTACTTGGTGACATCACGTGAACCGCGTCAGTCTGTTAATACAGATGTAGCGAGTATGACAAATTTGTTGGTGCATCTGGATACTGCAACATGTATCTTGTCGATACAATATAGAAGTGCCGAATATTGATAACATATAACAAGGGTAGTTGTCAACATTAGTCACGTGTTCAGTCTAATCTAGTCTTGGCGTATTCTAGTATTTATTCATTTCTTGAAATATCTAACTAATGAGTTAATGTTGTTTTTCTTTATGTTTAAAGATGAAAGAATTGAGTTTCTCCGCGAAGTTGTGTATGATATATATATTTTTCGTATTGTGGTATGTTATGTTTCATGAGCAAAGTGTCCCACGAGATGTGTATCCTCAACAAAATGTCATAGAAAATATCTTCTCGTGAACCAAGTATCGTACAGTTAACAATATATCGTATCGCAAACCAAGTATCGTATACTGTAAAATATATTGTATCGTGAACCAGATGTCGTATATTGAATAACGTATCGTATCGTGAATCGTGATGTATATTGAACAATATATCGTATCGTGAACCAAAAGTGTGATATCGTGAACCAAAAGTGTGATATCGTGAACCAAGTGTGATATCGTGAACTAAAAGTGTGATATCGTGAACAAAGTGTGACATCGTGAACCAAGTGTGATATCGTGAACTAAAAGTGTGATATCGTGAACAAAGTGTGACATCGTGAACCAAGTGTGGTATCGTGAACTAAAAGTATGATATCGTGAACCAAGTGTTATATCGTGAGCCAAGCGTGATATCGTGAACCAATTCTGATATCGTGAACCATGAGTGATATCGTGAACCAAGTGTGATATCATTAACCAACTGTGATATCGTGAACCATCGTGGACCAAATGTGATATCGTGAACCAAGTGTGATGTCATGAACCAAGTGTGATATCGTGAATCAAGTGTGATATCATGAACAGTAGATTGTGCCAGGAACTGAGTACCATGTCCAGAACAAAGTGTCGAATAGTGAACCAAGTATCGTATATTGAACAATATATGGTATCGTCTACCACATCTAGTATAGTGAACCAAGTATCGTATATTGAACAATATATGGTATCGTGAACCACATCTAGTATAGTGAACCAAGTAATGTATATTGAACAATATATCGTATCGTGAGCCACATCTAGTTTAGTTAACCAAGTATCGTATATTGAACAATATATCGTATCATGAACCGCGTGTTGTATAGTGAACCAAGTATCGTATATTGAACAATATATCGTATCGTGAACCACATCTAGTATAGTGAACCAAGTATCGTATATTGAACAATATATGGTATCGTGAACCACATCTAGTATAGTGAACCAAGTATCGTATATTGAACAATATATCATAACGTGAACCACATCTAGTATTGTGAACCAAGTATCGTATATTGAACAATATATCGTATCGTGAACCACATCTAGTATAGTGAACAAAGTATCGTATATTGAACAATATATCGTATCATGAACCGCGTGTTGTATAGTGAACCAAGTATCGTATATTGAACAATATATTGTATCGTGAACCACATCTAGTATAGTGAACCAAGTATCGTATATTGAACAATATATCGTATCGTAAACCACATCTAGTATATTGAACAATATATCGTATCGTAAACCACATCTAGTATAGTGAACCAAGTATCGTATATTGAACAATATATCGTATTGTGAACCACATGTAGCAGAGTGAACAAAATGTCGTATATTCAACAATATATCGTGTCGTAAACCACGTGTTGTATAGTGAACCAATTGTCGTATATTCAACAATATATCGTATCGTGAACCACGTGTTGTATAGTGAACCAAATGTTGTATATTCAACAATATATCGTATCGTGAACCACGTGTAGTATCGTGAACCAAATGTCGTATATTCAACAATATATCGTATCGTGAACCACGTGTAGTATCGTGAACCAAATGTCGTATATTCAACAATATATCGTATCGTGAACCACGTGTAGTATCGCGAACCAAATGTCGTATATTCCGCAATATATCGTATCGTGAACCACGTGTAGTATCGTGAACCAAGTATCGTATAGTGAACCAAGTGTCGGATCATGAACAATAATAATATCGAAATTTCAAAAAAATGTATCGTACACTAGAGTGGTAGATGTGTCGTATTGTGGACGATGTATGTGTCTTGAGTCAAGGGCCATGCTTTGTTCCAAATGTCAAAAACTATCGTAAAATGTAAAATCACGATATAAATTGCATTGTGAGATAAGTATTTTCATATGTATCTCATCGTGAACATTTTTATTATCATTTTGACGTAAAGAAATGGCAAAACATTTGCTCAGGTGGACTGGATACTGTCTGGGGGACATCGTCTAACGAATCACGAATAACGTGTCTTGAAATGTTTAAATATCATGACGTTTGATGCTGATCCTAGTGTGGTAAATTATACCGTATCAACATTACAGATGATCTTAGATATAAGCTCCTGGGTACAGCTATGAAGGAGAATATCGGTGTCTGATCGTGTTAATGTTCACAGTAATCGCCTTGAAACCACTTAATGCACCACACGCTTTAGTCGTATAGACGAGAATTTGAACACGAAACCAATAATTTCTTTCTGTTCTTCAAACATGTGCCACAGTTCTTCCTGTCTACAAGATACAGCTTGCTCTTCACGGACAATGAAATGAGTCGTGCTCTATTCCTAGTACAGGACACGTATACTGAGTTGTTCTGAAATAAAACGTGCTTTTCTTGTCAACGAAGTCGGTCTAATGCTTCTGTAAAAATCACGATTCTGACAAAACATGTGCGTAACACAAATGTTCTTAGGCAACTTGTGTAATTCCTATCTATTTATAAAGTGACGTACTTAAATACTTACCTAGTGTTGTTCAGAAGTGTTATTCACAAAGGGATATCTGTAGTTTTTGTAATGAAAAGGACAAAATCCGAGACATGACAAATAGAGGAAAAGAAGTACCATTACACGTGACCACCAGCACAAGCGAAGGACAAAACGCGACATCTGACAATAGAAAAAAGGACAAAACACGACACCTGACAACACGAAGAAAGGGCAAACCACAACACCCGACACCACGAAGAAAGGACAAACCACGACACCCGACACCACGAAGAAAGGACAAACCACGACACCCGACACCACGAGGAAAGGACAAACCACGACACCCGACACCACGAGGAAAGGACAAACCACAACACCCGACACCACGAAGAAAGGACAAACCACGACACCCGACACCACGAAGAAAGGACAAACCACGACACCCGACACCACGAAGAAAGGACAAACCACAACACCCGACACCACGAAGAAAGGACAAACCACGACACCCGACACCACGAAGAAAGGACAAACCACGACACCCGACACCACGAGGAAAGGACAAACCACGACACCTAACACCACGAAGAAAGGATAAACCACGACACCTGACACCACGAGGAAAGGACAAACCACGACACCCGACACCACGAGGAAAGGACAAACCACGACACCCGACACCACGAGGAAAGGACAAACCACGACACCCGACACCACGAGGAAAGGACAAACCACGACACCCGACACCACGAAGAAAGGACAAACCACAACACCCGACACCACGAGGAAAGGACAAACCACGACACCCGACACCACGAAGAAAGGACAAACCACAACACCCGACACCACGAGGAAAGGACAAACCACGACACCTGACACCACGAGGAAAGGACAAACCACGACACCTGACACCACGAGGAAAGGACAAACCACAACACCCGACACCACGAGGAAAGGACAAACCACGACACCTGACACCACGAGGAAAGGACAAACCACGACACCTGACACCACGAAGAAAGGACAAACCACGACACCCGACACCACGAAGAAAGGACAAACCACAACACCCGACACCACGAGGAAAGGACAAACCACGACACCCGACACCACGAGGAAAGGACAAACCACGACACCTGACACCACGAGGAAAGGAAAAACCACGACACCCGACACCACGAAGAAAGGACAAACCACAACACCCGACACCACGAGGAAAGGACAAACCACGACACCTGACACCACGAGGAAAGGACAAACCACGACACCTGACACCACGAAGAAAGGACAAACCACGACACCTAACACCACGAGGAAAGGACAAACCACAACACCTAACACCACGAGGAAAGGACAAACCACAACACCTAACACCACGAGGAAAGGCAAAACCACGACACCCGACACCACGAGGAAAGGAAAAACCACGACACCCGACACCACGAAGAAAGGACAAACCACGACACCTGACAACGCGATGTAAGGACGAACTATGACACCTGAAAACACGAGGAAAGGACAAAACACGACACCTGACATAACGAGGAAAGGACGAAACACGACACCTGGCATAACGAGGAAAGGACAAAACACGACACCTTGCATAACGAGGAAGGGACAAAACACGACACCTGGCATAACGAGGAAAGGACGAAACACGACACCTGGCATAACGAGGAAAGGACAAAACACGACACCTGGCATAATGAGGAAAGGACAAAACATGACACCTGGCATAACGAGGAAAGGACAAAACATGACACCTGGCATAACGAGGAAAGGACAAAACACGATACCTGGCATAACGAGGAAAGGACAAAACATGACACCTGGCATAACGAGGAAAGGACAAAACACGACACCTGGCATAACGAGGAAAGGACAAAACACGACACCTGGCATAATGAGGAAAGGACAAAACATGACACCTGGCATAACGAGGAAAGGACAAAACATGACACCTGGCATAACGAGGAAAGGACAAAACACGATACCTGGCATAACGAGGAAAGGACAAAACATGACACCTGGCATAACGAGGAAAGGACAAAACACGACACCTGGCATAACGAGGAAAGGACAAAACAAGACGCCCGACAAGGCGAGGCAACCAAAGAAAGGCATATTAGTATTATAACGTTTTCGGAGAAACATATAAATAGCATTACAGATATTGGGGCTTACAGACAACTTATTTATTATTATTCATTCCATAGATTTTCACGCTATCCCCTTTCTGACAGTTTAAGACCTTAACTCTACATGCAAAGTTTGTACTTGGGTGTAAACATGGATAGCGTGAAACCCCTGGAACACATTGTATATACACTGAGACAGGTACTGGCTCAGATCGCCGGCGTCCATCATTCGGCAATAAGGCGTGTCGTGTATAGGGAGATATATGATATATCTATGATATATATCCGCTCCCAGAATGAAGTTTTTTGTACGTGTTAACTACTTCCAATTACGCTAGAACATAAAACGAACAAAATAAAAAAAAGAGTAAAATATGAAAAAAAGGATGAGTGACAATATGTGATGAAACAGAAAATATAAAAGAGGTAGTTTTTCCTCACGTGGAATTTGTACGCTGCCTGGTGAAACATAAACCATATATGTTTGAGTAGAATCGGAAGATTTATCAGTTTCACAACTTCCTTTGACCCATAAACTGCCATTCACGTTCTCCCCTAAATAACGACAGACTGTCAGATATACCCATATCACACTGTGGACATCAGTAGTTAACGTTATGGCCACATTTCAAAACCTTTGTTCACCAACATTACATTTCAAAAAAATATATTTACCGAACGGGAAGGTCCATAAGAGCATAATACTGTTTCCGATTATCTAACCGACCCCAAATTGAGGGGAGCAGACCCTTGAAATTGTATGAACTTTTATTACATGCATATTTGTAAAAGTATATTTTCTCTCGATGAAAAACGTATTTTAAAGAAATACATTACTTTCTCCCGACTCCGATTATGGAGCCTATTGAATGACATATAAGTCGTGCTTAGCTGCTGTGAGTGGGTGAGCGAGTCTGCTTTAGTTTGTCATTTAATTCCTCAATATTTTAGACAATGAAAATGAATACCAAATAAGATAGTGTAGAACTCATTCATTTTTATATAAAAATTATAACATTTAATGCACATATAAACCGTCACTGTCTGGATTCGTCATGATAGATACTCATAAAAAGCAGCCCCGTGAAGATTCCGGGCGAGAACAGGTCTTCAGAAACCCATGCTTGTCGTAAGAGTCCATTAACGGGATCGGGTGGTCAAGCTGGGCGTCTTGGTTGATGCATCGTATCATCGTATTCCAATTGTGAAGATCGATGCGCATGATGTGAATCACCGGATTGTCTGGTCCAGACTCGATTATTTTCGTCGTCATATAGCTGGAATATTGCTGATTGCGGCGTTACACAACAAATAAACAAATATAAAAAGCAACTCCCTTTAAAGAACATGGAAGCAACAACATTCACAAATTACTGTTACAGTGATGACACCGGGTAGTCGCTAAACGAACGAGCATGTGCTGCCTTCTGTGAATGTCACTGTGTGAAATCATACACTTTATAAGTACAGGTACGATCGAAGAAATGTAATCATCACCAGAGTCGATAGAATAACCATCCAAATATTACTATTGCTTGGTCTCATGTAATTACACGAATTGCCCAATCACGGCTACACCGCCGCTGCCCTTGTAAGAGAGCTGTGTCACAGGTGAGGCACACACATCATCAATTTTCTTTGGCGATGATAATACTGAACTTGAGCTACCCCGTTCCGAGATGTACCACTCTCTCACCTCTGCATTTAGGGCCGCACAAAAGTATGTGTAGTCCCTAATTCAATAGAGACTGCTAAGGTTTTTCGTCATTTATCAATACCTTCCATTGAGCTTTCTGTCATTTATAAATTGGCAGCGGACCTTTATCAGTACGAGACGGACGCGAAACAAGCTGATATGGGTAACAGTTGCAGACGAAACGGTACTTAATCATCTTTGAAATAAATAGTCTAGGCTTAAATGATACCGTGCTCTTCAAAAGTAAGTTGCATTGTTGATCTCAGTTCTTCGATTTATTTACCCACTACTTAATAGTGAATGAAGGTTCCCTGTCAGTAGTCATTGCTTCCGCACCTCCGCTGTGCGACCACCGTCTGTCTGCTACACCTAGAGGACGTGGGTTCACACTCTGGTTCTAAATAAAGATAGTTGGCAAGAGTTGTCTCAGCTGCTCTTCTGTCCTCGCCGAGTGTGGGGACATGGCCCCTACGCCGGCACTCTTATGAATTGCAAATATGTTGTTTCGAGGCATTTTTCTATCAGTATTTCTGCATCGGGTTGACAGTTGTGATTTAATGGACTGTTCCATTTTCCACAATTGGGTCGTCAAGGGCACATCCAGGGCATGTTCCAAGGTTGATAACGAAACACTGACTACATTCTAACGATGGCATTTATCAATGTGTTTCTACAAAATAGATACGTATGCTGGAAAGAGTAAATACCATTTAATAGCTTTACAAAAGTTGCAAAATAAAATAAAGCACAAAAGTATATGTGTTAAAAGGGCGAATGTCATTACGTGACTTTACAGAAACGAATGTGCGAGTTAAAAACACCAAGGACTTTCCTTAGCTTTACAAAACGTTGCACCCTATACATGTATAACGAAACTGCCACAAAGAACAAATGCCTTTACTTAGCTTACAAAAAGTTGCACAAAACAAAATCGTGTCAGAGCAAGTTGCACTATAAAATACACCAGAAGTCGTTGTCAAGTATTTAATTCCAGAATCATGAAAACGTATGAAGGTCGCTAGAAATGAACTTCAAACCATAATAAACACATCCGCATCAGTGATGAGGTCCTTGTCTTGTATTCACTAAAATGTTGTTCATGTTAAAAGAAAGACGGTGCATCATTGTCCGTCCACATTAACGACTCTCCGTGGTCATCTTCGATCTATATTACATGATGTACTTGATGTGAGGTTGGCTTCTTCCTTCGCACCGCTGTTTCTTCGTTATACTTGTTTCCTGGCATTTGACGTTAACGCTGGACAGGGTTCCATCAAGGTCGAACTCATCACCGAGCGATGTCGTGATGCTTGTTCGGCGTCCGCGCTACAGACCAAATTATAACATGACTAATGCCCCCCTACTGTTAGACAATAACATTTAACACGATATTTAGAAAGTAACATTTGTGTTGCTTTGCTGTTTAATCAATCATGTCATAATGGTCGCGTTGTCGACTCAGTATATGTTTTGCAGATAGCGTTTTCCTTTCTCCTCATTCACGGCCGTGATTGATGATTGGTGCTCAGACTATAAACATAAACTATGACCTCCAGGCCATACCATGATATTTCAAAATATCAAATCTCCGCAAAGGGAAGTAAACTATTGCCCATTACACGATATTATGACAAGTTGAGTAGACGCCATGTTTAAACCGGGTAAACATAAATTGTGGAATTGATCACAAAGCTGAAAAGAAAGATCCACAAGCGGATCATTGTTACGCTTTCAGAAGAAAATATTATTGTAAGATCATTGTAAAGTATCATCATTAATATATCAGTTACAAAGTACAATTTTAATAATTCATTTACAATCTTAATCATTTATCCTCAATTTAATTTAATATTTCAATAACTAAATATTTGTAGTCAACCAGGACTTTATCCGTACAACAGGCAATGCATTTGTCATAACTACGCATTGCGTTATTTAATAGTAAATCGATATATTTTCATATTCAAAGTTACTTTCCTTTTATGATTTTTATACTAGCAAATAAATAAACCATGGTATATAATTTTATGTTTCATATTCTTCTTTACAATTTCAATTACATTTATTTGGAGAAAAATTAACTAATTTGTGTTGGTCTCAGTGATTTTTCCGGCGAGAAAACCACACTGCAAGAAGAAAAAAAATGTCCAAATAAAGATGTTTTCCTATCAACCCTTTCACACTATGTCGATTAAGCCGGACAACATGCTATTTCCCCCATGACTGTTTCCAAACTAAGCCAAACATTCGTCTTTCCATGAAGTATTTGTCACCCCCTTAATCGCGGAGCAGATTCACTCACACGCGGCCCTTAGTGGGGAAACCCAAACTCCATGACCTAAAGTCGATGAAACTAGTCTGGGTTTTTTCGAGCCCTATTTCATTGATGAAGTTTATTCGCTAAGGTAGTTGTTAGTCTAACGTGTTTTAGTCGATTAAGGAAGAATGAGGGGCGTTTTTTTTTCGCGAAACAAATGTACATTTCTTGCACCCTGTCAAAAGGTATTGACTGTATGGCATCTCCAGTGGTTTCTGTATATACAGGAATTGGTGGCACCATCGAAATTCTTCTCATTAGATCTAATCGAATCGAGAGGCTCTTCTCTGTGCCAGAAATCAGCCTTGGTATACATTTCACACTAACAACAGAGGAAGCAGAACTGATAAC
Organism: Haliotis rufescens; assembly: GCF_023055435.1. NCBI lineage: Eukaryota > Metazoa > Mollusca > Gastropoda > Lepetellida > Haliotidae > Haliotis > Haliotis rufescens. The sequence goes on along the minus strand of NW_025964001.1, from coordinate 45,128,220 downwards.
AATGTTCACATCTGGTATCCATAAACGTAAAATGTATGAACTTCCGTCCCTGGTTTTATTTTTTTGGAGGGGGGGGGGGGGGGGGGGTGGGGGGGGGGGGGGTGGGGGGGGTGGGGGGGTGGGGGGGTGGGGGGGGGGGGGGGAGAAGATAATATTCCCAAGTAACTATTCAACGAAAGAAATATTGAAATAATTGTTTTGCTTCCTAAGTGTGGCAGCCTAGGTTCAACAAGTGACCGTGTGATTGGGGTGGTCAGCAGAGTGAGTGAGTGAGTGAGTAGGGTTTTACGCCGCTTTCAGCAATATTCCAGCAATATCACGGCGGGGGACCCCAGAAATGGGCTTCACACATTGTACCCATATCGGGAATCGAACCCGGGTCTTCGGCGTGGCGTGCGAACGCTTTAACCACTAGGCTACCCGACCGCCCCGGCCAGCAGAGAGATGAACATAACACAGTGATAAAACACGTTAACGTAACACAAGTATAAACAGAGGGCAGAACACCATTATGAATTGGAGATACAAAAAATGAAAGAAGGATGGAGAAAAGAGCGTAATCGTTCGTACCAAAGGTAATGGGTAATCATTACCATGAATCAGCTGTCAACATATTCATATTAATTACGCTGTTATTAATTTCGCCTAGTTTGCGACAAGAAATTGGCATGAAACGTACACATAAAGATTCAGAAACAAGCCCGCCTTCTCACAATGATATAACTATATTATTAAGCAGTCATCTCACACATATGTGGACGGCACGGCCGATCAGCAATGTGTATAACACGTGTGAAAAAGACATTGGTGCAATGTACAACAAAAACAGGCTGTTATTTATTATGATGTTCATTGCAGGATGATAACTTTCTTGAATGAAATAAATATGACAGTTATCAACGAGTTGAGAGATGTCTCGCTCTGCTGGGATTCCCGCTAACAGGGCAATAAATCATTTACAAATTAAGGCCTTGATATGTAAGAGACATCTCAGATATATACATTTACACATTGATACACCAAATATTAGACTTGAAGAGGAAATAATTTCAATAATCCCCTCAATCTAACTGGACATTGGCATTATTTACCTCTTCAAGTGTTTGTATGAGTAAAGGTTTGTTGATATCAGATTTCGATGTGAATTTGCATTGTCGAGATTATCCGAAAAAAAATCGAACAACAAATCTCAGCAAGCGCGTAATGAATACAGCTATGAAACGGGTTTTTTCGAAAGAATTTTTATAAATTGATATAAATCTATTTTTTTTTATTCATTTACTCGCTCAAGTGACCTATTCACATCGCATGATTGGGTCGAGAAGGACAAAATCAAATCACATAAAACAGAAAAATCGAGAAATTGAATTAACATTCTCACGATCAAGCAACCCTGAATGATTACCAGTTGAGCGATAATTGGTTATGTTTTTATTTCAGGCAGAATATGGTAGACAACCATTTGTCCGATCTTGAACTTCTTTTCACCCAGATACGAAGAAGATTTGCTGATTGAATGGTTGAAGTGTCTAGTCGATGCCAGTGTGAAAACGGTGGTCCTAACTTAACACTATTCTCTTAAGGCCTCTCGTCCGACCAACACGATTGACACCGTCTTCCGTGGTCCGTTTTTTCTACATTTCCCATTTTCGTAATGCCTACTCAATCACGTCAAAAATCACTATTTTGGTAGGGAACATTTACAGGAAAACTAAAACGAAAAGAAACATTAATGGCGGTGGAGTCGTCTCAGAAATCGGCGAAAATCTTATTTCAATATTCCGGGGCAGGTTCTATCGCCGGGAAATCTTTTTCACTCGGGAGACAATTTCTGGTTTGGACCTCTCTTCAATTTCGAATGATGGATTACTCGACGGCGATTTCTTCTCGCATTTTTGCCAGGCAATGCATCACCAAATGAGAAAATCCCTGTCCGATTCAAGCTGCAGGTTTATCAGGAAGGGAACAGACCGAATCCGAATCTTTTTGTAATTTTCAAAAGTCATTAATTCATAGCGAGCTTCGTGCAATTAAAAAGAGTTCCGTTCTGCTTCGCGCGGATGAAGTTCGAAAGAGATGCGCGGTCGTGCTTCGGCGCATCTCCAATGAGGAAGTGCTATCTTCTTCGCGCCCGCAATCCGACTTTCTGACGCTTTTGCACGTGCAGGGGATTAACCAATGCGTCTAAAAACACATTCCGTGATTTAATTGAGAATACCTACCTCATCGTTACAAGATCTCTTACTCTCAGTGCGGCTCCAAAGGCTTAGCTCTATGTCGCGGTGTTACTTCGCATCGGCGGAGGTAATTTACTTCGTCTATACCTGTCAGCACGAGATATCATATTTTTTAAGCCTTACCTTTCACCGAAAGTCTTGACAGATTTTGCAGCTATTGCACAGCTCATTTTCTCCCCCCATGCTCATCAGCCGGCATGAGGGCGGGATTAAGGGATCTTTTTGTCGTTTACGTTGAATTACGGGTGTAATAGTATGATCCCCATATGCTGGAGACACACACAGCACAGATCGCTAAGTACTATGTTCGACTCTAATTGGGAAATATAGTAATTCAGTGGTATTTACTTTGAAAGAAAGATACCACCACCATTTGAATTATCCAATTGCAATGGTGTGTTACTTGTAACCTGACCAATCTGACATCTTTCACAAAGAAACAAGGAGTGACATATTATTTTAAAGAATTATTGATAAATCACCAATACTTTATTGTTGGAGCTGGATAAACCTTAGCCATATATACGCAGGTGCCATTCGAACCTCCGAGAAACATGGAGGCTTCACTAAGTATGGGCACAGCCCCATGACTTCATGGCATACATACTAGATGCTGCATATAAACCATATCATGAATATGTTTTTTGATTGTTTAAATACTGAGCATTTCCATTTACTGATAACAACGATCAATGATGTACGTGTTATGATTCTGTCTGTAAGGCATAATAAAAATGAATTGTAGATATTTAAATTAATCTCTACAGTTTCCACCCACTTCATAAACCCAAGCAAGACAATAGAAATGGACAAGTAGCAGCACTATGACAAGCGCCTGGATCAGTGCTGTAGGTTTATTAGACAAGTGGGAGCCCTGTTATTGGCTTTGCCAGATCTTCACCTGGCGCTGTTTGTGTAGCGCAGGTAACACTGAGGTACCGCATCATATGGCGATCATTAAGCCTTATTGTCATGCACGAGGTATCAACATTTTAAATGTATGCCTAAAGCTGTCAAATAAATACGGCCCACTTTCCAAACTAACGAGAATTCTGATAGAGACTATAAATATCCGGAAACGTGTAAATGTGTACCTATCTCCTGAATCCTGTCCATATTGACGGGTGCCCGGATTGGCGGATCAAAGAATTTTATGAAGAATTGTGTTTTTTATTGTATTTGTTCGGAAAAGGAAATGTCTGGTTACATGGGGTTGATATTTAGAAAGGTGTTGTGTTATCGTGTCAGACTACCAGTCGTATGACCTTTACATAAAGAACATGGACGTGTATATGATAGTTATTTCTATAAGGCAGTTGTGTCAAAATTAGTGCATGTATCTAGGTTTCATAAGCTCGCCGTGTGGTTGTTCGGTTACAGTTACTGTGTTGACATTTTCAAGGCTATACTGACTACTAATGAGTATGACCTTTAACTCTATACACACAGCTAGTATATAAGACGATGGCATTACCTGGATTCATGCCAAATCAAACTCTATCCGATGTCTCAATCAATACAGAAACAATATAAAATATGCTCCCAGATGTATGTGATGGTGAGTACAACGCATTGACAACATTAACATCCAACCATTTTTCGGTATTTAGCATTAATTTCGACAATTCCATTTAAGCTGTACAACCATCCTTTTTTGAAACCCTAGCAAAAAATGAGTGAAAGGTTAAATCTGACTCTTGTTGTAAGTCATAACGGTAGTCGTCTCCTGATGTAAGGGAACCAAGGGGTACCCCCTCCCTACCTCCTCCTCCCCCTCCCCTTATCGTGTCAACTTTGACATAAACCGAGTTAACGAACCCAGGTGTAAACTGATAGTTGCGCCATCCTTGGGGTTTTAATTGCGCCAATAGCCCATAACGTAATGTGACGAACACAGGGCTTTCTCGCTTTGCTAGCCAAAATGGCGTCGACGGTAGTGGAACTAGCACGCAACATCAATCGACCCTAGACACCATAGACTTGAACAGGCCATGTCCGGCTAGAGTCGTGTATAATTATCACAGGGCTGCTCAAAGACGAATGGCCTGTTTTGCTACAAGTATTGCAGGCAGGGTCCAGATTGATATGTAAATTACCTCATCAAAACATGATACTTATCGGGGCATTCGTAGCCCAGGCAGTCACAAAGTACTCATCTCGAGAGTCGAGGGCCGCAATCAGTTATTAACTATGCAAATGAGTTCGATAGCGTTCCTTCTCAAAAATCTATATCCGTGGCGCCTTCAATAAGACTCGATAAAAATAATTCGATGTCCTTATCAACTCAATTATATTTATCAGGGCAAGATTGAGATTTTAGCATCAAGTCTGAAACAGGAATTTAACGTTTTAATCAAAGGTGCATCTCCCTTTGACGGTTTCTAGCGATTCCGGAGAACACGGGGAACGTGTCAGCGTCAAGACGGTGCGAAATCCTATTTTTTACATTTTCTGTCTCAATCTTATTTTTCTAAAAGCATTTATAATCCCGTCATATTATTATTATCTGGAATACGTGGGTGTTTTGGCAACAGCGATATATATTCTGTTTGTAAGTGGACAGTTTTGATACTGCCTCACACTCTTATCATGCCTGTCAGAAAGTTCAAAATGGCTGCTCTCATAATTCCGTTGATCCAGAAGAACGGGGTTGGATGGGCGATGGCAATCAGTCCGTTAACTTTGGCACGCGCGGTCAAATTGAACGGATGTGCGAGAAAATAACGAATATATGGGCTTTCATCAGCTGAAATTGACATTTTGTTAAAAGAGATTCCGATTTCGAGTTGCTGGATATAAGTGTGAAAATCGGCAATTTCCGTCAACTTTTTCGCTGCAATATCGGCAAGGCGTAGCAGGCATCGTATTTAAAATGACAAAATAGGAACTGGTATTAGTTTTGATTGACAGCTGAGCATGTCAGGGCAACGAAAAAACAAAACAATGACCTTTTACAAGCGATCTTGTAAGTGTGTTTAGACAACGATTTGGTGACCTTTTGTAGTGGGTCTTCCGTTTTTATGTCACTAGAACACTTTATTACTGAAATTAGAAAGTATAACGTGATGACTCCCCACGTCCTTGCTCATGATAATTCATTTACATACAAAATCAATGAATAGTAAATTACTGAGCTATTTCAATGTTGAAACACTTTAAGTATGCAGTTTATGGAGAATATTAAGCCGAATAAATCATCAAAAGAAATTTTAGGTCCATAAAAAATTGAATATTTTGAATTTTAACTCCCCCCCCCCTCTAAACACACAAACATAATAGACTGTCAAGTAGATTGAAAGATAGATACATAAATAATACATGAATAATGCATTAATTGAATAATTCATTGCCACAGATAGAAAGATAAATATTTACATGAATATAGAAAGGGAAATACAAAATTAATAAAAAGCTGATTATACTCAATTATGACTCATGATTGAATAATAATTGAATGAATGAATTAAAAATAATCAATCAAACGAATAAACAATCAAGAAAACAAATAAATACATGTGACATATTACCTACGAATCATTGTCTCCGCTCTGGCTTACGTTGTATATGCGGCTTACATTGTTTTATATATAAAACACCCCCAAAACCCACTAAAATAGTTTATCGAGAAAGACGCAATCTGTCCTGAATAAGTCGCTGATGACGTGTGAATGACAACGTCTCACAAACAACATGGCCACACACAGTAATTAACATGACGAGGAATGGGAATGGAACATAGTGTTATCAGAAATGGAGTTTTTCCAAATTACTCACTTCTGTTCCGATTAATCTTGTTACTGGGCTTGTTTGGCAAGACACAACATACGTAGACGATGAAATTTGACAATTGTTTGATTACAGACATACTTCTTTATTTATGAGGCAATCGGCAAAGCCGAGGAATCTGAGTTCACGGAGGTTGATTGTTGACTAAAATCATTCGATCGAATCTAGATGAGAGGTTACTCCGAAAAGACGTATTCTATTTAATCCGATCATATTTCTTTGATACCCTAAGAAGTGAATTCTGTCTGGTAAAACGGTACTGATGATTGTTTATAGTGTGAACTGAGTCACTGAAAGTCATTTGGGGAATATTTTCTCATCGGATTGGGTGTCAAAGGGCGTGATATCATTATTACATGGGAGGGGGGTTGTGTAGGGTCTGGTGTCTGTGGTTTATAATGGGCATATATCCGAGTTTACTAATTACTGTATTTTCAAGTTATTTCTTGAGAATTGAAAATATGAGTAAAGCAACTACAATCATGCAGGTAAACTCTGTATCACGGCGACCAGGAAGTTTGTTTGTTTGTTGTTTAGCAATATTCGAGCTATATGACGGCGGTCTGCAAATAATCAAGTCTGGACCAAACAACCAAGTGATTGACATCATGAGGATCCACGCAATTGGGATACGATAAAATGCATCAACCAAGTCAGCGAGCTTGACCACCCGATCCCGTTAGTCGACTCTTACGACAAGTATGGTCGCCTTTGACAGGAATCGTGGGGTTTGCTGAATACCTTTTCTACCCCGGATCTTCACGGGTCGACCAGCAAGTATTCGAATCTGGACAACAGAAACTAGTGGTTGATAGCACAACCAACACACAACCCAGGGGTTGATAGCACAACCAACACACAAACCAGGGGTTGATAGCACGACCAACAGACAAACCAGGGGTTGATAGCATGACCAACAGACAAACCAGGGGTTGATAGCACGACCAACACATAAACCAGGGGTTGATAGCACGACCAACACACAAACCAGGGGTTGATAGCACGACCAACACACAAACCAGTGGTTGATAGCACAACCAACGTTATCGTGGTACACGTGACACACAATCCTTGTAAGCAAACCAATCTCCCTTTCAGCCAATTCTTATCACAAGTATGGGCGGTTAGAAATCTCCATCGTCACCATAGTGCTGGTTCTGCAAAGTTGAGGTATTATATCTTAAGTCAGATAATAGTTCTAATCCGTGTATGTAGACTACGATACTATGAATGAAGAGTGTGTAAGTGACTGGTGTTCGAGACAGTCACACAACAAGGGCAGCACGGCAGGTAGTTGTGACACACAAGCCACTTTGTCTGTCCGATCCTCATGTCAGATTGTGGGGGGCCCAGGCTGCTCCGTCATCCCCATCGGTAATGTTAGAACTGAGGTTGGATACACTGGCTGCTTATTTTACTTTCCAACATATCATTCCACTACTACTACTACTACTACTACTACTACTACTACTACTACTACTACTACTACTACTACTACTACTTCTACTGCTACTACTACTACTACTGCTGCTGCTGCTGCTGCTACTACTACTACTCTTACTACCACTACTACTACTTCTACTACTACAGCTACTATTACTACAGCTACCACTACTACCACTTCTACAGCTACTACTACTACTACTACTATTACTACAGCTACCACTAATACAGCTCGACAACTACTACTACTATCACTACTACTACAGCTACTATTACTACTGCTTCTACCACTACCACCCGGGAAGATCCGGGTTGCAATATGTCTTCAGCAACCCATGCTTGTCATAAAAGGCGACAATGCTTGTCGTAAGAGGTGATTAGCGGGATCGGGTGGTCAGGCTCGCTGACGTGGTTGACGCATGTCAGCGTGTCCCAGTTGCGTGGATCAGTGCTTATGATGCCAATCCCTGGATCGCCTGGTCCGGACTCGATTATTTACAGACGGTCGTCATACAGCTGGAATATTGCTGGGTGCGGCGTTAAAGAATAAACAAACAAACAAAACAAAACACCACAACCTCCACCACAACCTCCGCCACGACAACCTCCACCATCCCCACCACAACCTCCATCATCACCATAACTTTACAATAAACAAACAGGACCGAATATCCTCATTCTTACCATAATTAGAAGACAATGAGCACGTGTTCATAAAAATAAAATCTGGAATAAGCCTTGATTGATCTCCGGTACACCTGGTCTTAGATACCATTTGTGCCGAAATCGATCATCCAGTATACAATCCTTCATAAGGGCTGTTAATGGAAATTAAACCGCCCAAGTCAAGCATGAATATCAACATTCATGATGTAATCAGCACAACCTTGAAACATACGTGTGGATCCTATCGGAACAATTGCGTGAAATATTCATTCAAAAACATCAATATTATCATTAGCGGGTCGTCACAAAGGCGTCCACAGTAACCTCCCCTTGTGAACCGCGACGGAAGAGCGATTAGAGGCAAACGGTATTCGATATCGACGTTTTGTATGACGTTTCTTCATTATTGCAAAAGCCTGTTGGTTCGCTTGATAGTTGAAATTATCTCTCATCACTCACTTCGCGGATTGTCATCAACTATAATGGAACATCAAAAATCAATAATTCTTTTATGATATGTACAATCTCTCAGACCCTCCCATCTCTTTCGTGCAATCGACATGGAAAGCACGGGGACATTTTTAACATGACATGTGAAATGGAGCAACAAGCATGTTGGACTAAGCAGCTGTAGTCGCTTTGCCAGCTGATCCTACAAGGTAATGACCATGTACGTAATGCCCACCTTCGCGTGTAGTTTGTCCCGTATAATGCTCATACATATCCATATTGGGGGCTTGTCAGTGAAACAGGCGTTAAACCCAGTCTTGTAGAACATCCATATCTATTGCCTATGTATACTCCATACACTGAAATAAATGTCTTTGGTGTTCGATCTGTGAGGTCGTGTGACAATTGGATATATGATGTTTGACCAACATCTTATTCTACCAACTACAGTTTTTCATCTTGCGAAGTTATAATTTTTTAATACGGGTTCGAATAGTTTTGATTTTTATGTTCGATTTGTTTTCTATTTAGTATGGACATCGGGTATGACATAGGGAGTGACATAGGGTGTGACATAGTGTGTGTAATAGTGTGTGACATAGTGTCTGACATAAGGTGTGACAGTGTGTGACATAGGGTGTGACGTAGTGTGTGACATAGTGTGTGACATAGGGAGTGACATAGGGTGTGACATAGGATGTGACATAGTGTGTGACATAGTGTGTGATATAGGGTGTGACGTAGTGTGTGAAATAGTGTGTGACATAGGGTGTGACGTAGTGTGTGACATAATGTGTGACATAGGGTGTGACATAGTGTGTGTAATTGTGTGTGACATAGTGTCTGACATAAGGTGTGACAGTGTGTGACATAGGGTGTGACGTAGTGTGTGACATAGTGTGTGACATAGGGTGTGACGTAGTGTGTGACATAGTGTGTGACATAGGGTGTGACATAGGGTGTGACATAGTGTGTGACATAGGGTGTGACATAGTGTGTGACATAGTGTTGACATAGGGTGTGACATAGTGTGTGACAAAGGGTGTGACATAGGGAGTGACATAGTGCGGGACATAAGGTGTGACATAGGGTGTGACATAGGGAGTGGCATAGTGTGTGACATAGGGTGTGGCATAGTGTGTGACATAGGGTGTGACATAAGGTGTGACGTAGTGTGTGACATAGGGTGTGACATAGGGAGTGACATAGGGAGTGACATAGTGTGGGACATAGGGTGTGGCATAGTGTGTGACATAGGGTGTGACATAAGGTGTGACGTAGTGTGTGACATAGTGTGTGACATAGGGAGTGACATAGTGTGTGACATATTGTGTGACATAGGGTGTGCCATAGTGTGTGACATAGGGTGTGACAGGGTGTGACATAGTATGTGACATAGTGTTTGACATAGGGTTTGACTGTGTGACATAGTGTGTGACATAGTGTATTGCATAGGGTGTGACACAAATCATCACTGATCTATCAGTCGATTTGCTTAAGGGTCTAAAGTGTGTTTATTTGTTTGTTTGTTTGTTTGTTGTTTAATGCTACACTCAACAATATTACAGCTATATGACGGCAGTCGAGTCTGGTCCAGACAATCCAATGAGTGACGTCATGAGCATCGATCTACGCAATTTGGATACGAAGATATGCATCAACCAAGTCAGCGACTCTGGCAACCCTATCCCGTAGGTCGCCTCTTACGACAAAAGTGGGTTGCTGAAGACCCGTTCTAACCCGGATAAGGGTACAAGAAAAAGTAGTTAGTTTAGCTCCACAATGAAGATTTTTCGTACAAGAATATGTACGTGAAAGGCGCTAGTGCATTGGGCACGAAGGGAACTGCAACTTTCTTAAGTATTAGTTGACGTTGTTGTCAATGTTTTATATTTCCCTTTTGTCTTTTAGTCTGGACACATTAACAGACTTCTTAGCTCGTAAGGCATATTCCATAACTTGCGTGACAAACTTCATTTATTGCAGCGCCCAATCACTCCTTACATCTCGTAAGGGTCGTATTGCCTGTCATCATAAGGACTGCGCCCTGTTTCATCCCCTCGAGATATATCAAATTTTCTTTGTACTTTTTCAAAGGTGCCATACTTGGTTTTATCATATAATGGGTGGGTTTCTCGGCAGGATAAAGCCAACGGATAAAAACGATATCCGTTGGGGTCATATGCGGATAGAGATGCAAATATCAAAGGTCAAGTAGGGACTACTTTCACTGTTTATAAACAAACACGGCGTCGCCCTCGTCATTCGGCGATCGAGTCAGAATTAACCATCGGGAATCTGGATAAACTACAGCTATAATTGCTATCATTATCAAAAGAACAGTCTAATATACTGAAAATCAGTGTCTAACTGTGACGTAGCTAAGGCATTTTATAAGTTTCGGCAACTTTGGAGATATAAATTTCGAAACAATTTTACGAGGGCACGTCTGACGTCTCATAGACTATGGCTAGAGTAGCTTCCCTTTGACAAAGGGCAGTTACTCTAGCGGACAGACCGATGGATTGCCGCGAAAGGCAATTAAAAACAATTGTTGTTTTGCGTATATGTTGCTTCGCCACTGTGTAAGAAACAGATTTCAGTTGGAACTATATGGGCTACTGTCACTGTCCGACTGACACATCACCTACCCTGTGACGTAATAAATATTAATGCGCGCATTCCAGGAAAACTCACAATGTTTCGGTAATGTTTGTGAGAGAGGGAAAGCGATTTTGAAGCACAGAATTAAAGAATGACATTATATGATAAAGAGGTTATCACGCTTGTGTGTTTGGGGATGGTAAATATCCTGTATTAGAAATAAACACTATGTATTTAGCTCGCCAAGGCTCGCTTAATACAATGTTTATTACTAATACAGGATATTTACCATCCCAAAACACACTCGCGTGATAACCTCTATTGACCATCCTGAACCACTATTTTCGTACAGAGAAAGATAAATACATAACACCGTTTTTGAATGTTTTTTTAAAAGAATCAAATGAAACACAATATAACACTATTCTTTTTAACGAAAAGGACTGACCCTGAACATTTAAATGAGGAGGTAACATTTAAATGTTGCCAGCCTTGCCTCTTTATACCGACATCTTGGAACTGTAACTTCAACCAGTGAGAGTAATGTTAGCATGTAGGTAGTGTGAACTTCGCACCTTCCACGTGCGACATATCTGATATATTATAATATTGATGTTGATATAAGTACCACATTCTAAAAATAAATCCGTTAAATTGATCGTTTATGATCCATATTTCTTCACCGTCAGCTCCTTGCGGCGGACGCGCTACACAATTAACCAGAACTATTAAGCCTTTTTTCATCCTTCTAAAACATACACATTCGATATCTGGGAGAAAGGATTTTCACAAACTATTGTATGGGTGCGGAAAACACGAGGTGCATGAATGGATGAACAAGGCAACGCTCAAACGCTTTAGCCCGATATCTTGAATACACTGGGCATTGAATGGCACCGAGAACGCGGTTCGTTGTGAAGAACAACCCAAGCGTGCCGTGATTAACCGTGAGCAATTAAAACCCAAGGCTCCACGGCGTAAAAGTATCAAGTTTCTGTGAAAAATTAATGGCGCTGCAGAATTTTCAAAAAATGATTCAAAAGAAATTCTCCTGATAACTGAAATTATCAATATCCCCCATTATTTGAACGGCGTAAAGAAAAGAAGCATGTTGACGATGGTATAGATAATGCACGATTGTTGGTTAACCAGGCGGAAAGATTAAGAGATATTGGATTCTTTTATTCGTCACAAGGCTTTAATGGCAGAATGCAGTGCATTATGCATATGCTATGTGGTATCACTTACCACTCAGGCTGGGCCCTGCCTGTATGGCATCGGATACACACACAACATGTCATATCCGTTATTCAAATGTGTGATGATAGTTGCACTGATCCACACGCAACATCGGAGTGAATACTGTTTTACGACGCTTTTAGCAATACTCCAGTAGTATCACCGCGAGCGACACCAGAAATGGGCTTCACATATTGTACCTTTGACGGCATTCGAAACCGGGCCTTCGACGTGACGGGCGAATGCTTTAACCACAAAGCTATCCCTGTTCAGAGCTCCTGCACTAATGATGAAGTAGGAAGCAATGCAGGAGGATGTCACGATACAGTACCATGGATGCAGCCAAGGATCGTAATCAATCTGGGATTCGAACCAACGACCCGTGGATCTTGGCAACTAAGGTACATAAGTCTGTGCAGTGGTTTTCGGCGTCCCTAACATCGTTCTAACAAACTATTGATCTGAGTGAGTGAGTCAGTGAGTATGGTTTTACGCCGCTTTTAGCAATATTCCAGCAATATCACGGCGGGGGGACACCACAAATGGGCTTCACACATTGTACCCATGTCGGGAATCGAACCCGGGTCGTCGGCGTGACGAGCGAACGCTTTAACCACTAGGCTACCCGACCGCCCCTCCTGTTGATCTGAATTAGCAAGGTCCGCAGTAGCGAGGTTCGTGTGTAGATGTACTGAACAATGTGTTGTCATTCCACAACCCAGTATTATAATAATATTAAAAGTAATTCTACAAATGTTTGCAATTACGGCTACTTATAAATACATGTTTGAAGTCCCTCACTACATCTTCGCTGCAAAGGCAGCATCAACATCACAGACACGTCTTTGTACTTGTTTGTATGTCTCCGCATCATATACATGTTGACAGCTATGACAACGTACACATACATCACATTCCATGAATGTTGTTAGTGAGAGTGGGAGAGTTTAGTCATCCGGCGTAGTCAGCAAGAGTCATCGCATCCAGTAAATATTCAAGCCAAAACCAGTGGTTGATAGTATGAACATCGACCTATGCCACCTGGATGCGATGACGACCCGTGAAGATCCGGGGTAGAACAGGTCTTCAGCAACCCATGCAAAAGGTGACTATGTTTGTCGTAAGAGGGTGGTCAAGTTCGCTGACTTGGTTGATACATGTCATCGTATCCCAATTGCGTGGATCGAAGCTCATCATATCAATTACTGGATTGTCTGGTACAGACTCGATTATTTACAGACCGCCGTCATATAGCTGGAATATTGTTGCTTGCGGCGTAAAAACTACAAACAAATAAACAAACAAACAAACAAACAAACAAACAAACAAGTGGATGCGATGACACGCGTTTTTCAGAAAGAAAATGTTTTCTATTACAAACAGTAGCGTAAAACGTCAATATTTCAATGTTTCATGACAGAGGCTGGGCAATGATCCACGAGCCACCGGATAGTCTACTTAGGCATATTTCAATTGGGCAGTAGGTATAAATAAACATAGAACTAATTGAGGACTCTCTCGCTCACTTTGTTCACTCAACACTTCATAGGTTTATAGCCCCGGCGCGATGAAACTTACAACCTTGTCCTCAGATACAAAGAGAGGTGTTCGACAGGGTGACTTTCTAGGACCGTATATTTATGATTTATATGTTTATGATGAATCAGTTGGCCAACTCTCGAAACCAAACAAATGCATTCCAACTTTTGACCTAGGACAGAGGTCTAGAGTTTAGAGTTCTAAATAATGCTGACTCGGCAGAATTATTTATGGGTAACAATCGCATGATTTGGTGCATGATTGGGTTTCTCTTTGACGTTCTATTTTACAATCTGTAATGGCTCAGGACATAGTATAGATCGCTTTGTGAAGTGGGATTACTTGGTCAAACAAGATACAGGAGACGTTCCTTGTTGTCTAATGATAGGCAGGCGAAACTAAATTATAAGGCCGACGTCTATCTTCAAATATGTATTTTACAATTTAAAATGGACCTGAAGAAAATCAATAATGTACAGAGAAACCTCTCTAATTTGGACCCGGTTAATCCGAAAATCGCATCTTCTGGATGATCACTGCTGGAAATGCCCGCAGTCAAGGGTTGAAAAAGACAATCATGTTTCAATATTCCTTTATCCGGACGTTTTCACTAGCCATCCTAATAAACGGGGTTGCAATGTACTTGGACTGTGTGTCACACGAAGTCTTAGTTTGATTTATGCGTATATCAGACAGAAATGGTTTACAGTGTTGATTTTATTATTAAACACCATCTATATATGCTACTAAGTGATGCACATCTTCTCTGTTACATTACACACAATGAAAGTAAATTATTAATCTCCTGGTAATCTCATGTGTAAGAATAATAAAGTATTTTTACGATCTTTGCGTGTCACGTTAGTTTTCTTGTTTGAAAATGTAGCAGCTCTTGGGGTCTGCATGATATGTTTAGTGAACACATTTTCAAATTTCTTACAAAATCACTGATGTCTGCAATTGAAGTGTCTATTCATAAAATATTGGCTCTTGCTCGCTGATCATAAGTTAAATTGCCCCCCGGCGAAGCCTTTAGAACATGGGAAATAGAGATATAATATTTTGACACTGGAAGTGTTTTATTGACAGTCGAAGAGCTCGTTTGAGTGCTTAGAGCACTGAACTAGATCTTTTGGCGATATGCGCAACGACCTTTGCGCACACGCAGATCCCCGTAGAGGGGCAGCAAGTCCACGCGATCCGTTTGACTTCACGAACTGATTCTGTGTGGCCATGGGAAACGTGCCTCAACAATCAGAAACAAATTAACTCTGAAAACATTAAACAACTTGTTAGAGACTCGGCAGCCAATGATCTTACTCAATTACTCGCTTCGCGCCAATGCCTTCGTAGTGAAATTACTCTCGTCATCTGACCGCCATTTTGACCTTCACTGAGGAGGATTCGCTTTTGCCATCTCCCTACAGTGTTAGGTGTAAGAGAGGTTAGCAGCAGAGCGGATTGGGCGGTGCTGGCGGGCGGCGTTCTGAGATGGGGTCAGATTTTTATTAGCAGCCATGAAACTGCTCCTGAAAATTGATTTTTGAAAGCTTAATATATATAGTGTTAATGATTTTGTTTGTGTTGCAAATAATCCCACATATACTCCAAACACTGATCGAACACATAGAGAGAGAGAGAGAGAAGTACCAAATGACAATGCTGATTGAATTATTGCAACTGAGTTACTGTGACCATATAGGTCATTAGCGCCCAGGGCGGTCGGGTAGCCAAGAGGTTAAAGCGTTCGCTCGTCACGCCGAAGACCCGGGTTCGATTCCCGACATGGACATTTCTGGTGTCCCCCGACGTGATATTGCTGGAATATTCTAAAGGCGGCGTAAAACCATACTCACTCACTCACTCACTCATTAGCACCAATGCCTGTCTTCAGAGGCGAGTAAACTGAAGATAGGATATGTGTGATGTGCGACCTGGCTGACTGACAGTCATCGACACGGACTGCCAGGGACCCTTCTCGTGCTGTCGTCCGCTAGGTTGTCTGGCCAAAATACACCGTCATATAGCAGGCGCCTGCGGCGTAAAACAACAAACATTTTAGAGGAATAATTAGTTCACACCTGTTATAGAAACAGGATCCGTTTGGCATATTCATATCACTGTGATTTAATGTGTGTGTGTGTGTGTTTGTACGGGTGCGTGCCTGCGTGCGCGCGTGTGTGTGATTTTGTGGTGTGGTGTAGGCAATCAAGTTATTAATGGCAATAATAATACGCAGTGACTAAAATGTAACCTCACTGCAAAATGAAATACAAAAAGAGGAAAGTTTTCAAAGGAGAGTTGAACTCCCGGACTGTGTGGGTACAATGCCACCGAGGTCTGTCAACAGTGGTGTTTATGCTAAAACGACTGTTTGTAATTCTTAGACAGAAACAGCTAAACATGACAGATCTATCACACATTGTGAGACCGGATTGGCACATCAATGCTAGATATTGTCACCACCCTGTCCGTATGTTTACTGCTGATAACCTTGTATATCAAATATTGATTTCAACAGGCTCAAGATTATGTATGTGTTATTGTTTACTTCACACATTCCTTGAAACATGTAGCTACACGATCTGCTTTATTTAACCATACTTCATACAATCGCCTCACTCGTTGAAGTGTATTGCACAGAGTGACTGAATACTGTTTAATACTGTGAATACTGTCAGTAATAATGGACTTTCACGACTGTAAATAATATTTTTTACCAAACCCATCAGTGAATGAATCTATGCCATCGGGGCTCGACTACCCGATCCTCATCAAATGATATCAATATACCATTCATGATATATCAATATATGATCCATATATAATTCTTATATGTATCAGCTATATATCAGGCGCTGTGATCACTCGTTAGCCCCACGTCATTACATGTATAAGTAGGATGTGTTTATGTCGTCCACAAACTGCCAAAACGTGTGTTCTGTCATTTATAACAGGCATGGTACATGCACTGTAAAACAATGTGATGAGATCAAGCACTAACCTGAGCGCGTTCCTTGTCCCTTAATTCTGGCACGTTTTGGGGCTAAACATATTCTGGATTGTGTGTAACAGCTAACCCGGAAAGACCCCCCCCCCCCCCCCCCCCCCCCTCACATTCATTGTAGGTAATTATAACTATATACCTATATTTTTGTGTTTTCAGCGTTAAATGTGTATTCCGTTTAGGATTAAAACACGTTCCTTAACATGTTCTGATCTAAACATGACTAGTATGTGTTTACATTCTAAACACATGTTTTACACTTTATTTTTTATTTGGTCCTCCGTAATTAGCCATACGATGAAACCTCTACTACATACATGTGTACAGGATACCGACAACGCCACAAAATCCGTTTTCATTATCATATCATTATAAATGATTAATGTATCGAATAAGACGATGCGTTTAGCTTGTCAAAATATCTCTCTCGCCTTATCATGTTATATCATTTGTACTGTAGCATGACAGAAATATATGTGAAATAACACAAGATGCTGTTTCCCTTACTGTGTGAAGAAACACTTCCACGAATATAATATAATTTACGTAAACACAACTTTATTTATGTGAGCTATTGTTAATAAAGACAACTACTCGCATATCCATTTACAGGCAAGTAAACCCACCAGAGTTCTTGCAAAAAAGCAATTTCTCGTCTCCCAAACTAGCCCGGGGCATGTACCCAACCCGTTATCCTCTGCCCCTCCCTGTCACTCCGTGTTGACTCAACTCCTGGGAGGTGGCCCACTCGTTGTAAAGCACTTCACATACTTTATCAAATTGGTTACATTTTATTCTAGTGATTGGGGCCTCATTCTATGCTTGTAATATTTCTTTGGACTCATAACAACAAATGGAATAATGAACTATAATTATTGAGCGTGTTTCATTGAGACTTAAGTGTTTTGGCAAACTCAATTCGGCGGCGAATGTTTGCAATATGGCGTCGCGTTGTGCAGACGATAATTGTGAGCCATGTTGAAATTTGCTAAACCACGCCTAGCTTTTGTTGAGAAATTAAGATCAGATTTTGTTCAACACTTTCAAGCAAACATTTCTGAAAGCACAATCAGCGAGTTTGATTGGTCTGATTGGCTGCAACATTTAAACAACCGGACCTCATCGCAAGTCGTTGTAGAAGCACGTGAATCGCACTTTTTGTAATGTGACACAATTTGCATACGCATATCAAAAGCAGTTTGTTTTTTAAGATTTGGCATACATTTCACTTCCTTGATTGCCGCCTGACATGGAAGTGTCATTTGACTTGCGCTGTAGTTACATCTGTCATCATAAAACAGGGAACAATAGCTATAAGCAAACATTATTCATTTTCGTATGATATTAAAGATTACTCTATTTCCGAATAAAACTTTAGATTTGCAATATCAAACGGGTTTTTGATTTTCTTTTTGTGGGATGACATGTGTCGTAAGAAGATGGATACATGCCGAGAGGATACGCACGAGATAAGTTAAAGATGACGTGATGACACACTAACGACATGATGAAGATACTGTGATACCATACCAACAGTGTGGTGAAGATGTGATACCACACCAACAATATGATAACGATAATGTGTTCGAATACTAACATGATGAAAATAATGTGATAACATACCAAGAATATGATGAAGATAAGGTGTTCAAATACTAACACGATGAAGATACTGTGATACCACACCAACAATAAGATGAAGATAAGGTGTTCAAATACCAACATGGTGAAGATACTGTGATACCACACCAAAAACATGATGAAGCTAATGTGTTCAAATACTAACATGATGAAGATAAGGTGTTCAAATACTAACATGATAAAGATACTGTGATACCACACCAAGAATATGATGAAGATAATGTGTTCAAATACTAACATGATAAAGATACTGTGATACCACACCAAGAATATGATGAAGATAAGGTGTTCAAATACTAACATGATGAAGATAAAGTGAAAACGTACCAACAATATGATGAAGATAAGGTGTTCAAATATTAACATGGTGAAGATACTGTGATACCACACCAACAATATGATGAAGATAATGTGTTCAAATACCAACATGATGAAGATAAGGTGTTCAAATACTAACATGACGAAGATAAGGTGTTCAAATACCAACATGTTAAAGATACTGTGATACCACACCAAGAATATGATGAAGATAAGGTGTTCAAATACTAACATGATAAAGATACTGTGACACCACACCAACCATAAGATGAAGATAATGTGTTCAAATACTAACATGATGAAGATAATGTGTTCAAATACTAAATGATGAAGATAATGTGATATCACACCAACAATATGATGTAGATAATGTGTTCAAATACTAAATGATGAAGATACTGTGATATCACACCAACAATAAGATGAAGATAAGGTGTTCAAATACTAACATGATGAAGATACTGTGATACCACACCAACAATATGATGAAGATAATGTGTTCAAATACTAACATGATGAACATATGTGATAAAATACTAACACGATGAAAATAATTCTAACACGGTGAAGATAAAGTGTTCAAATACTAACATGATGAAGATGCTGTGATAACATACCAACAATATGATGAAGATCATGTGTTCAAATACTAACATGATGAACATATGTGATAAAAAACTAACACGATGAAGATCATGTGTTCAAGTACTAACATGATGAAGATAATATGATAAAATACTAGGATTGTGAAGATAATATGATAAAATACTAACATGGTGAAGATAAAGTGTTAAAATACTAACATGATGAAAATATGTGATAGAATAGTAACACGATGAAGATAATATGGCAAAACACTAACACGATTGAGAGGACATAGAGTTAGGATAGAGAACATAGAGTGAGGATAGAGAACATAGAGTGAGGGCAGAGGACATACAGTGAGGATAGAGGACATACAGTGAGGACAGAGGACATACAGTGAGGATAGAGGACATACAGTGAGGATAGAGGACATACAGTGAGGGCAGAGGACATACAGTGAGGATAGAGAACATAGAGTGAGGATAGAAAACATAGAATAAGGATAGGGAACAAAGAGAACAGAAAGTGAGGATAGAGAACATAGAGTGAGGACAGAGGACATACAGTGAGGATAGAGGACATAGAGTGAGGATAGAGAACATAGAGTGAGGACAGAGGACATACAGTGGGGATAGAGGACATACAGTGAGGATAGAGGACATAGAGTGAGGATAGAGAACACAGATTGAGGAGAGGACATAGAGTGAGGATAGAGAACATAGAGTGAGGACAGAGGACATAGAGTGAGGATAGAGGACATACAGTGAGGATAGAGGACATAGAGTGAGGATAGAAAACATAGAATAAGGATAGGGAACAAAGAGAACAGAAAGTGAGGATAAAGAACACAGAGTGAGGGCAGAGGACATACAGTGAGGACAGAGGACATAGAGTGAGGATAGAAAACATAGAATAAGGATAGGGAACAAAGAGAACAGAAAGTGAGGATAGAGAACATAGAGTGAGGACAGATGACATAGAGTGAGGACAGAGGACATAGAGTGAGGATAGAGAACATAGAGTGAGGACAGAGGACATACAGTGAGGATAGAGGACATAGAGTGAGGATAGAAAACATAGAATAAGGATAGGAACAAAGAGAACAGAAAGTGAGGATAAAGAACACAGAGTGAGGGCAGAGGACATAGAGTGAGGATAGAGGACATAGAGTGAGGATAGAAAACATAGAATAAGGATAGGGAACAAAGAGAACAGAAAGTGAGGATAGAGAACATAGAGTGAGGACAGAGGACATACAGTGAGGATAGAGGACATACAGTGAGGATAGAGGACATAGAGTGAGGATAGAAAACATAGAATAAGGATAGGGAACAAAGAGAACAGAAAGTGAGGATAGAGAACATAGAGTGAGGACAGATGACATAGAGTGAGGACAGAGGACATAGAGTGAGGATAGAGAACATAGAGTGAGGACAGAGGACATACAGTGAGGATAGAGGACATAGAGTGAGGATAGAAAACATAGAATAAGGATAGGAACAAAGAGAACAGAAAGTGAGGATAAAGAACACAGAGTGAGGGCAGAGGACATAGAGTGAGGATAGAGGACATAGAGTGAGGATAGAAAACATAGAATAAGGATAGGGAACAAAGAGAACAGAAAGTGAGGATAGAGAACATAGAGTGAGGACAGGGGACATACAGTGAGGATAGAGGACATACAGTGAGGATAGAGGACATAGAGTGAGGATAGAAAACATAGAATAAGGATAGGGAACAAAGTGAACAGAAAGTGAGGATAGAGAACACAGAGGGAGGGCAGAGGACATACAGTGAGGATAGAGGACATAGAGTGAGGACAGAGGACATACAGTGAGGATAGAGGACATACAGTGATGATAGAGGACATAGAGTGAGGACGGAGGACATACAGTGGGGATAGAGGACATACAGTGAGGATAGAGGACATAGAGTGAGGATAGAAAACATAGAATAAGGATAGGGAACGAAGAGAACAGAAAGTGAGGACAGAGAACATAGAGTGAGGACAGAGGACATAGAGTGAGGACAGAGGACATACAGTGAAGATAGAGGACATAGAGTGAGGATAGAGGACATAGAGTGAGGATAGAAAACATAGAATAAGGATAGGGAACAAAGAGAACAGAAAGTGAGGATAGAGAACACAGAGTGAGGGCAGAGGACATACAGTGAGGATAGAGGACATAGAGTGAGGATAGAGGACATAGAGTGAGGACAGAGGACATACAGTGAGGATAGAGGACATGCAGTGAGGATAGAGAACATAGAGTGAGGACAGAGGACATACAGTGGGGATAGAGGACATAGAGGGAGGATAGAGGACATAGAGTGAGGATAGAAAACATAGAATAAGGATAGGGAACAAAGAGAACAGAAAGTGAGGATAGAGAACACAGAGTGAGGGCAGAGGACATACAGTGAGGATAGAGGACATAGAGTGAGGATAGAGGACATAGAGTGAGGACAGAGGACATACAGTGAGGATAGAGGACATGCAGTGAGGATAGAGAACATAGAGTGAGGACAGAGGACATACAGTGGGGATAGAGGACATAGAGGGAGGATAGAGGACATAGAGTGAGGACAGAAAACATAGAATAAGGATAGGGAACAAAGAGAACAGAAAGTGAGGATAGAGAACACAGAGTGAGGGCAGAGGACATACAGTGAGGATAGAGGACATAGAGTGAGGATAGAGGACATAGAGTGAGGACAGAGGACATACAGTGAGGATAGAGGACATGCAGTGAGGATAGAGAACATAGAGTGAGGACAGAGGACATACAGTGGGGATAGAGGACATAGAGGGAGGATAGAGGACATAGAGTGAGGATAGAATACATTGAATAAGGATAGGGAACAAAGAGAACAGAAAGTGAGGATAGAGAACATAGAGTGAGGGCAGAGGACATACAGTGGGGATAGAGGACATAGAGGGAGGATAGAGGACATAGAGTGAGGATAGAATACATTGAATAAGGATAGGGAACAAAGAGAACAGAAAGTGAGGATAGAGAACATAGAGTGAGGGCAGAGGACATACAGTGGGGATAGAGGACATAGAGGGAGGATAGAGGACATAGAGTGAGGATAGAAAACATAGAATAAGGATAGGGAACAAAGAGAACAGAAAGTGAGGATAGAGAACACAGAGTGAGGGCAGAGGACATACAGTGAGGATAGAGGACATAGAGTGAGGATAGAGGACATAGAGTGAGGACAGAGGACATACAGTGAGGATAGAGGACATGCAGTGAGGATAGAGAACATAGAGTGAGGACAGAGGACATACAGTGGGGATAGAGGACATAGAGGGAGGATAGAGGACATAGAGTGAGGATAGAATACATTGAATAAGGATAGGGAACAAAGAGAACAGAAAGTGAGGATAGAGAACATAGAGTGAGGGCAGAGGACATACAGTGGGGATAGAGGACATAGAGGGAGGATAGAGGACATAGAGTGAGGACAGAGGACATACAGTGAGGATAGAGGACATGCAGTGAGGATAGAGAACATAGAGTGAGGGCAGAGGACATACAGTGAGGATAGAGGACATAGAGTGATGATAGAGGACATAGAGTAAGGATGGGGAACATAGAGTGAGGATCGATAAAGGGGGTGAGGATAGAAAACATAAAATAAGGATTGGGAACAAAGAGAAAGTGAGGATAGAGAACATAGAGTGAGGACAGAGGACATAGAGTGAGGATAGAGGACAAAGAGTGACGATAGAAAACAGAAAGTGAGCATAGAGAACATAGAGTGAGGACAGAGGACATAGAGTAAGGATAGAGAACAGAGGGCGAGGATAGAGGACATGGAATGAGGACAGAGGACATAGAGTAAGGATAGAGGACATAGAGTGAGGATAGAGAACATAGGGTGAGGATAGAGGACATAGAGTGAGGACAGAGGACATAGAGTAAGGATAGAGGACATAGAGTAAGGATAGAGAACATAGAGTGAGGACAGAGGACATAGAGTGAGGATAGAGGACATAGAGTGAAGGCAGAGGACATACAGTGAGGATAGAGAACAGAGAGGGAGTGTAGAGGACATTGGGAGAGGAAAGAAGACATAGAGTGAGATAGAGGACATACAGTGGGAATAGAGGACATAGAGTGAGACTAGGGAATATAGAGTGAGGATAGAGGACATAGAGAGTGAGGATAAAGGACATAGAGTGAGGATCGAAAAATGGGGTGAGGCAAGAGAACAAAGAGTGATCATAGAGAACATAGCGTGAGGATAGAGGACATAGAGTAAGGATGGGGAACATAGAGTGAGGATCGATAAAGGGGGTGAGGATAGAAAACATAAAATAAGGATTGGGAACAAAGAGAAAGTGAGGATAGAGAACATAGAGTGAGGACAGAGGACATAGAGTGAGGATAGAGGACAAAGAGTGACGATAGAGAACAGAAAGTGAGCATAGAGAACATAGAGTGAGGACAGAGGACATAGAGTAAGGATAGAGAACAGAGGGCGAGGATAGAGGACATGGAATGAGGACAGAGGACATAGAGTAAGGATAGAGGACATAGAGTGAGGATAGAGAACGTAGGGTGAGGATAGAGGACATAGAGTGAGGATAGAGAACATAGGGTGGGGAGACAGCACAAGTTGGTAGCTTCGGGGACTTAGGTAATTAATTACCCTCCACAAGAAGTTTGAGCCTGGCTCCGTCTCCTCAAAAGTAACATGGACACTTATAATGATATATTTATATGGAATAATAAATAAATGATAACAGCATAGAAGCTGAAATGGGTATTTCGTTCAACAGTCTGAGAAGAAATCCGTGAAGTTAAGAATGATATCATTAAGCATGACAAGACCATTCGATCCTCAAAAAATGTCGACGATCAAAGGTCTATCCCATCCAGGTCATTCATCGTAATACCTACCGCGGCTTGTGTACGTGTGATCAGATTATGAACTTTGTTCATGGCCATGAAAGCTTCGAAAATAGAAGTTTAGTCAAAACAATTGGTCTTATGTCAAAACGCGAACTTTGCACCAAGAAATTAGATTGAGGCGGAAGAGACAATGGGACGATGATGGATAACCCTTTGTTAATCAGGTCACCATTATGTTGTGGGCTTGCCCGGAGGGATCGCCTCATATCTGTCAAAGTAATATTGTCTACGTTTGGATATACGTTATTTACAGCGGAATTCACAAACATTAACTGCGGGACTGTCCAATTTTAAGTCCGGTTCAGCCTCGGGCTTATCTTTCTTTTCTTTTGATTTTCGGGGCCATAAGTCAAATTTGTCGTCGGAACTTTCGCGGAAGTATGCAGTAGTACGAGATTTGGCTACATATTAAAAGATTTACATTCGCATAACGGTGTCATAAGAGATTAAAGTATTGTAGCTTTCACATTCAGTTTGAGGGAATTTTATATCTGAATGGCTCAAAATGTTTTCAGCTACATTTTGAAAAGTTAAGTTTTCTTTTGCTGGAAGATATGGTCTCTGCTTGAACAACATGAAAATTAACGTAGGTCCTGCAATAGTTCGTTTTCACAGACGTTTACAATGGTAACCAAGGGTAATATCTCCGATGAGTACATTGTCTATTGTTTGATAGGCATTACTTAGAAATTGACGGATGACAAGGTGGACACAATTTTATGGATAACAATTTCTTTACTACTGTAAAAAAGCGACGTTTCGGTTTTTATCCTTATACCATTGTCAAGCAAGGTATACCTTGCAATGATGCATCTTTTTCAATGTGGTGTATGGGAGACTGCAATGGTACATGTGTGGCCATGTGGTGTATGGGAGACTGCAATGGTACATGTGTGGCCATGTGGTGTATGGGAGACTGCAATGGTATATGTGTGGCCATGTGGTGTATGGGAGACTGCAATGGTACATGTGTGGCCATGTGGTGTATGGGAGACTGCAATGGTACATGTGTGGCCATGTGGTGTATGGGAGACTGCAATGGTACATGTGTGGCCATGTGGTGTATGGGAGACTGCAATGGTACATGTGTGGCCATGTGGTGTATGGGAGACTGCAATGGTACATGTGTGGCCATGTGGTGTATGGGAGACTGCAATGGTACATGTGTGGCCATGTGGTGTATGGTAGACTGCAATGGTACATGTGTGGCCATGTGGTGTATGGGAGACTGCAATGGTACATGTGTGGCCATGTGGTGTATGGGAGACTGCAATGGTACATGTGTGGCCATGTGGTGTATGGGAGACTGCAATGGTACATGTGTGGCCATGTGGTGTATGGGAGACTGCAATGGTACATGTGTGGCCATGTGGTGTATGGGAGACTGCAATGGTACATGTGTGGCCATGTGGTGTATGGGAGACTGCCATGGTGTCTGTGTATCCATGTGGTATATGGGAGACTGCAATGGTGTCTGTGTGTCCATGTAGTGTATGGAGACTGCAATGGAGTTTGTGTGTCCATATGGTGTATGGGAGACTGCAATGGTATATGTATATCTATGTGGTGTATGGGAGACTGCAATGGTATATGTATATCTATGTGGTGTATGGAGACTGCAATGGAGTTTGTGTGTCCATATGGTGTATGGGAGACTGCAATGGTATATGTATATCTATGTGGTGTATGGGAGACTGCAATGGTGTCTGTGTGTCCATGTAGTGTATAGGAGACTGCAAAGGTGTCTGTGTATCCATGTGGTGTATGGGAGACTGCAATGGTGTCTGTGTATCCATGTGGTGTATGGGAGACTGCTATGGTGTCTGTGTGTCCATGTGGTGTATGGGAGACTGCAATGGTGTCTGTGTATCCATGTGGTGTATGGGAGACTGCAATGGTGTCTGTGTATCCATGTGGTTAATGGGAGACTGCTATGGTATATGTGTATCCATGTGGTGTATAGGAGACTGCAATGGTGTCTGTGTATCCATGTTGTGTATGGGAGACTGCTATGGTATATGTGTGTCCATGTAGTGTTTAGGAGACTGCAATGGTGTCTGTGTGTCCATATGGGGTATGGGAGACTGCTATGGTATATGTGTGTCCATGTAGTGTTTTGGAGACTGCAATGGTGTCTGTGTGTCCATGTGGTGTATGGGAGACTGCAATGGTGTCTGTGTGTCCATATGGGGTATGGGAGACTGCTATGGTATCTGTGTATCCATGTGGTGTATGGGAGACTGCAATGGTGTCTGTGTATCCATGTGGTGTATGGGAGACTGCAATGGTGTCTGTGTGTCCATATGGGGTATGGGAGACTGCTATGGTATCTGTGTATCCATGTAGTGTATGGGAGACTGCTATGGTATATGTGTATCCATGTGGTGTATGGGAGACTGCAATGGTGTCTGTGTATCCATGTGGTGTATGGGAGACTGCTATGGTATATGTGTGTCCATGTGGTGTATGGGAGACTGCAATGGTGTCTGTGTGTCCATATGGGGTATGGGAGACTGCTATGGTATCTGTGTATCCATGTGGTGTATGGGAGACTGCAATGGTGTATGTGTATCCATGTGGTGTATGGGAGACTGCAATGGTGTCTGTGTATCCATGTGGTGTATGGGAGACTGCAATGGTGTCTGTGTATCCATGTGGTGTATGGGAGACTGCAATGGTGTCTGTGTGTCCATGTAGTGTATGGGAGACTGCTATGGTATATGTGTGTCCATGTGGTGTATGGGAGACTGCAATGGTGTCTGTGTGTCCATGTAGTGTATGGGAGACTGCAATGGTATCTGTGTGTCCATGTGGTGTATGGGAGACTGCAATGGTGTCTGTGTGTCCATGTGGTGTATGGGAGACTGCAATGGTGTCTGTGTGTCCATATGGGGTATGGGAGACTGCTATGGTATATGTGTGTCCATGTGGTGTATGGGAGACTGCAATGGTGTCTGTGTGTCCATATGGGGTATGGGAGACTGCTATGGTATATGTGTGTCCATGTGGTGTATGGGAGACTGCAATGGTGTCTGTGTATCCATGTGGTGTATGGGAGACTGCAATGGTGTCTGTGTGTCCATGTAGTGTATGGGAGACTGCAATGGTGTCTGTGTATCCATGTGGTGTATGGGAGACTGCAATGGTGTCTGTGTATCCATGTGGTGTATGTGTATCCATGTGGTGTATGGGAGACTGCAATGGTGTCTGTGTATCCATGTGGTGTCTGTGTATCCATGTGGTGTATGGGAGACTGCAATGGTGTCTGTGTATCCATGTGGTGTATGGGAGACTGCAATGGTGTCTGTGTGTCCATGTGGTGTATGGGAGACTGCAATGGTGTCTGTGTGTCCATGTGGTGTATGGGAGACTGCAATGGTGTCTGTGTATCCATGTGGTGTATGGGAGACTGCAATGGTGTCTGTGTGTCCATGTGGTGTATGGGAGACTGCAATGGTATATGTGTGTCCATGTGGTGTATGGGAGACTGCAATGGTGTCTGTGTGTCCATGTGGTGTATGGGAGACTGCAATGGTGTCTGTGTGTCCATGTAGTGTATGGGAGACTGCAATGGTATCTGTGTGTCCATGTGGTGTATGGGAGACTGCAATGGTGTCTGTGTGTCCATGTGGTGTATGGGAGACTGCAATGGTGTCTGTGTGTCCATGTGGTGTATGGGTGACTGCAATGGTGTCTGTGTGGCCATGTGGTGTATGGGAGACTGCTATGGTATATGTGTGTCCATGTGGTGTATGGGAGACTGCAATGGTGTCTGTGTATCCATGTGGTGTATGGGAGACTGCAATGGTGTCTGTGTGTCCATGTAGTGTATGGGAGACTGCAATGGTGTCTGTGTATCCATGTGGTGTATGGGAGACTGCAATGGTGTCTGTGTGTCCATATGGGGTATGGGAGACTGCTATGGTATATGTGTGTCCATGTGGTGTATGGGAGACTGCAATGGTGTCTGTGTATCCATGTGGTGTATGGGAGACTGCAATGGTGTCTGTGTGTCCATGTAGTGTATGGGAGACTGCAATGGTGTCTGTGTATCCATGTGGTGTATGGGAGACTGCAATGGTGTCTGTGTGTCCATATGGGGTATGGGAGACTGCTATGGTATATGTGTGTCCATGTGGTGTATGGGAGACTGCAATGGTGTCTGTGTATCCATGTGGTGTATGGGAGACTGCAATGGTGTCTGTGTGTCCATGTAGTGTATGGGAGACTGCAATGGTGTCTGTGTATCCATGTGGTGTATGGGAGACTGCAATGGTGTCTGTGTGTCCATATGGGGTATGGGAGACTGCTATGGTATATGTGTGTCCATGTGGTGTATGGGAGACTGCAATGGTGTCTGTGTATCCATGTGGTGTATGGGAGACTGCAATGGTATCTGTGTATCCATGCGGTGGGGGATTCATCTCGTGATTCAACGTAAATACACTGAATTAGTATTTGTGTGTACTCTCTTCATTGGCATTTATTGCTCCGTTGCAGTTATCCGAAACAGGTCACAGTCACTAAATTTGTCTTACAATTTGAGCTTAAGTTTGGATGAAAACACCACTACGCTTGATGAACATTTGATAAAATAGCCAATGACCAAAAAGGTCAATGACGAAATAATTATTTAAGTTCAAGTTTAATTTGATATGCCTTCGGAGAAGTGTCCATCATTCGACGTACTTAGCTCCTGAAATTAAAATTCATTTGTGTCTTTATGTTAACTTTGCCATGGTAAAACTAAACTCCTTATAAAAATAAAATCGAATTATACACCTGAGGTGGTTCTACTCGCTTTTATTGATTCACCGAGACAAACCAAAACCGCTTGTCACATTTCAATATTGAAAGACAATGAAATTCACAAGCGAGGAGCGGATCGCTTTTCCAATTAGTAATAGCATGTCAGTACCTGTCAATGGAATATTCATAATATCCAATCACTCGTCAATCCCTAATCACCCTGATAGTGAAATTTGCATCATGTCATTGCAGCATCCCCCAATCTCCTTATCACAATCGTATTGGCCGCATAATGACCAAGTTGCAATTGTCTCTGCAATCAACAAGGTCTCTGTCTGTCAACAGCCGATAGTATCGGGCTGAACCTACCGCTATGCCTGTAATACAAGTGATATGGGACTCGATACGTCAATCACATTGTGACGTCAGGTGTAATTGACAAGGTACCTGTACACCACACTTAATGAAGAAGGAAGCAACCTGTCATCGGCTCCTTTGATCCTTTGCACCTGTGGCCGAAATGGACAATTCTTTCAAAATTGTTTTCAGCCAAGAAATCGGAAACATGGCCTGTCTAATTATAACGTTTACATTGTAATTCTAGATAATTAATGAATTTTCTAGGTGTGATTGTGTTTATCATGTCCAAATGTACTCACCGGGGAGTTAAGGGCAATTCACTTTTAAGCATTCACGTGACCCTTTGGCTCGACTCTTGTTCAAACGAATTACGCTTTCGCCCAATGGTCAAGTATAATGGTAAAGTACTTTGGCCACTAGGCACTCGTTTCATGTTCTACGAACCATGAAAGTATGTCGTAACAAGGTCGTAAGAAATAAACATGTTATTGAACACGCCTGTAACTTTGTGACTTTTCAACGTTATCTCTTTATCAGATGTGCATTGTGCCTGGGGTTATATGAATTACTCCTTTGAGCTAGTAAGCAACTGTCTACAGCCTAAAGCCTTCGACTGTTCTTTTGTCAGACCAGTGGTATAATCCCCCCGTCGCCTAACATCTTTGGTCTCCGCAAATAGATAAAGCGCTTTCAGAGGAGAGCGAACAAACGTTTTGCTAATTCCTTAGTGATGTCTTTATGCAATTCAATCACCAGCCGATGATGCGATGCTCGAACATACATCGATGTACCATGTCGTAATTATAGATAAGGGGACGGCCTATATTTATTATTCTTTTGGGATTCCCCCCGCAGATTGACAAGATGATAAACCTCTTTCTTAGTCCACCTAACAGCGCGGGGTTCCTTCTCTTCTCTTTTCACGAATGTGAACCTAATAAATAAACATTTCATATTTAGAGCAAAGTCACAAATAAGAGCTTTTGATTTTATAATTTATCAAATAAATTTTGGGATTCTCCATTTGTAGTATTTCTTATTTTACATCTCGGAAGAAGGTTTCAACATTATCGCTTCTACATATTTGTCCTAATGGGATTTTCATTTTATCTTGCGTCAACGTAAAATTAAACCACCTCCACCTAAACACATTAATCATAACTTTTTTAAACGACTTTAAGTTGTAAACAGCTTATATCAATTATTCACATGATGAGATATCTTCGTGTAGCTATCAAATGGACACCGAGAACTTGAGACTTGTCAAGTCAAAGGTAAAACAATCGACATTTGTCATGGTGGTACTTATATCCCCATAAATCAAATTGTTAATTGATGCCAGTCTTGGATATGTTAGTTTTTGTTTATCTACGTTTCTGAATCTAAATGTAGAATGTGTGTATGTGTGTGTGTGTGTGTGTGTGTGTGTGTGTGTTTATACGTGTGTGTACGTGAAGAGACAGACTGAGCATGATAAACCATAGGAATACACATTAGTTTGCTGTCAGCGATAACGCCGAATTAAAATGAGATAAAAATTATTTTGATGGTCTGGTCACGTTTAATAATATATGATTAATAACGCGCGCTTTATTGTTAGGATGTTAGTGTATCATAAAAATGTTTTGCACGTTCAGAGAATGATCTGCTATAATGATAGTCTATTAGCTTTACATCAGTGTGGCGACGTGATACAAATTCACCTGCGTGTAATGACAACAAAGGTGTTCTAAATAATTACATATAAGAGCTGCCACGACCTAAAACGAAATGCAACAAATTTAGGATGTTTTATTCATTTTATATATTCTGTATTTCAAACGATATCAATGAGAGCTCTACTGAGTGAAAAAAAGGTTTTCTGGAAACGAAACAGAAGAAGTATCCATTTTCTCTTGTTTTCATTATCTTACCATTAATAATATTTCAACAATTGCTTTTTTGCAATATTAATCTATCATATTTGGGTCACTCTTCCCTTATTTCCACCACCATCAACCCACGTGTACCCACCCCATCCATACCCACAGCCGGCTCTAAATGAATTACCTATTCACCTTGACTATGTCACAGTCACGAGGCTATTTACAGTAATGCGGCTATTTTGGATGTCTATTTCATGAACGTGATTTGTTGTCACTTGTATACGCAAGAGTACAAGTCTGTTGTATTCGCTATAATTAAAATGAATTCATATTTCAGGGTCGGCATGATTAAGTATACAAAACAGTTTGAATGACCTACAGTTGAGTATACACGCAAGGACAGTCCCTGTTTGGAACTTTAGTTCTTAATTGGCCGCAGTTGGAATTCCATGTGCATTTCCCACTGGAGGTGTATATAACTGTCAGTCACGTGACTCACACGTCATATAGATCACATGACGCAAGCAATTAGAGCACATTTACACCTGAAACTCTTATCCACATCACTGACCAGTTGTGAAACCGGGATGCTATTTTGACAGATGCCATGGCGTCTATTGCAATGCTGATAGTTAATATTTCAACACCACATTATTTGTTAGTAAGACTTTGTTTTTATTACGCACAGACATCGTTTCTTCAAGGTGTGCAATCGAAGCTCAAATAACACAGTTAAAGTGCCACTGGAAGAAGCTATGGTACGGATAACTCCCGCTTGTACAAACAGAGTTAACAGTTTGTAACACATTGAGAATTTATAAGAGTTTTCTGCCCAGCGAGACAAAGCCAGGGCCATTTCGCGTTCAACACATGCAGGAAGGTTTTATTAGGACAGAAATGAACATAAACCTCCAGTCGTCATTTTATGAACTCGAGGGCTATGAAATAAAACAGGCAGTTGCCGAACGCTCGACAAGCATACATATAAAAGCACCTGAACTGTCTTTGAGCGTTGTGCCAACCGAAATGCCTATAAATTATTTTTTTCACAGTTCTATAGTGGAGAACGAAATACACGTAGGCTCTTTCGAAAATACGCCGAGCGTTCTGTATGGTGCTCTCGTTATAACGAGACTGACTTGGGTAATTATGCGTATAAGATGGCATCAAGTGTTTATTTATTACGTCCCTGTTTTACGCAGAAAAGGGGAAGTACTTTGTTTTAGTACCGCGCTGAATTTAATTATATACCATTGCATTATTTTAACACAACATTATATTCAGAAAAAAGAAAGACGGAAGTTGATGTATCAGTACTTACGTTACTGTACTGGCCGAGCAGAAGAGAGATTAAAGGACGTTGTAATATTACTTGCGTGACTTAAGGGAGTATGTATGTCAATTAAGTACGACACTGAAGTTGGGAGAAGTAAAGTTCACAAATGTGTGTGAGTGAATGAGTGAGCGAGTGAGCTGGCTTGTGGGTGAGTGAGCTTCTGGTTGAGTGAGTGAATGGGGTTTTACGCCGCGGCTGGGAACAACAGCTCTCTTGTTTTAGCACTGTTGTTGGTTAAAAAGCATAAGAAAACTTTCTGGTTTAAATACAACTTCCTGGTTTAAGCTAGACGATGTATTTGGGACATAAAAGTACATAACGAAGTTTCTTGTTATAGCTCGACGGCAAAGTAGAGAGTGAACATTCTTGTTATAGCTCGACGGCAAAGTAGAGAGTGAACATTCTTGTTATAGCTCGACGGCAAAGTAGAGAGTGAACATTCTTGTTATAGCTCGACGGCAAAGTAGAGAGTGAACATTCTTGTTATAGCTCGACGGCAAAGTAGAGAGTGAACATTCTTGTTATAGCTCGACGGCAAAGTAGAGAGTGAACATTCTTGTTATAGCTCGACGGCAAAGTAGAGAGTGAACATTCTTGTTATAACTCGACGGCAAAGTAGAGAGTGAACATTCTTGTTATAACTCGACGGCAAAGTAGAGAGTGAACATTCTTGGTTCAGTTAGCCATACATTACACAGCAACAATGTGGCACGTCCTCCCCGCTCCCGGAACATGTGCTGCTGTGATGCTATCTACATATCTACATCTGAACTCATTATCTCCTCCCTTGTCACCGTCGACAAAGTCGCTCATCCATCTCTCAACTCATCCCCCGAGAAGATGCATCATCGCAATTTACCAAATGACAGATGCCATAATGCACTGTGTTCCCCAATACCCGGCCCTTCAATCTCCCCAGCAGTTGCAGAGTGGCGGAACAGGTGGTCGGACAGAAAGCAAGGTAGCTGGGTGCATTTCCTACTGCATACTAGTCCCGCGCTTACTGTGACTACACTCAATCTCCATCGTAACCCCTGATTGTTATGACCGACCCTGGGTCGTTCCAAGTTCTGGCCAGGGTCTTAAGGAATTCGGTCTATCCAGGCTTATATGTTTCCCGACGATACTTATATTTACCAAGCGCCGCCCAACAAATCTTCCGAATGTCTTACGAATTCTTTCTCTAGAGGTGGTCTTTATCGTGTGTGTATATGGCCGGCTTAATGGCGAAGTTAATTGCTGGCTTTGTTCAACGTCCGTCGGGGTATCTAGTCTGAATAGGACAGTTTAACCTGTCCTTCGCTCAAGTTACCGTCAGTCCGTAAGTACGTGGCCAATATTAACATTCGATATCATGCTGTAACACTAGTATTATGACATTAACAGCAAGGGTATTGTAAAACTCGTGAACAAATAAGGTTAATCGCCGGGGGAGACGATAGTCTGGTCAACACACCCAATAATCATATTTCTGATTGTAAAGACAAACACGGCTGTGAAATTTACACCGATATAAGGTGTCGAGAAGGGCGTTCGATTACTTGAAATTAACATGATAAGTACATACTGAAATTGACGATAGGCGGGCATTTTATAGACGTCATGATCAAGCTGGCGATGAATGTCCGTCCCTACACACATTCTATGTCGGGATGTGGGAATTTGTAAAATGGTTTGAACACCTATCGAAACAACAACTGATCACGTGTCAATTTGCCGAAACATTTTCTTTCTGTTTCGAAAAGAGCCAGAACGTAAAACCATTCCTGACTTGTTTAAATCAAAAACAATAATAAGAAAGTGAACTTTAAGCACAACGAAATATATTTCAGTTAACCCAATGATAGAAAAAACGAAAGCTTTGATAATTGTTTCATGCGTGTACAACTATATAAAATATGTTTTATAAGCGAAATACGTTTCCAATTTGCTGTAGTCAAAACTTTATAGAGCTTAAATCCATTTCAAGGCAAGGTGACGATGGTATAATTATTTCATGTTATTGACACATTGTCTTTGTGAAATAGGGGATATAATTTACTGTGAGATTGACATACAAAGTACAATCTGAATTAACAGGTGAACAAAGTCACTTTTGGAGGGTTAGATCAAACTTGTTTGGGATGTCATTTAACCAGAGCCTAATGCCCCTTTAACTGTAAACAGAAGTTTCACGACATGTACCCCTATCCCCATTATTGCGAATATTATCATATTAAGTTATCAATTCTGGGAATGAGTACCGACATCAAACGTATCAAGCACGTGCTAATTATTATATTCCTTTCCGAAATTTATTAAAAGACAATGAACATAATCATTCATAAAAGACTGCCTGTCAGTCGTGCCCGTATATTTGGCATTTACATTCCCCGTATAAGACTTCGATGATATTGACACTGGTGGCACAAACTGCACGTGAGATTCATGGTGTGATGGACATGCAATTGACATCATGATGAGCAGAGTGACAAGGCAGCTAATGCCCGTATGTGGTCACGTGTCTCGACCGATTCGGAACTCGGGTGTGAAATTGGTTGGAAGTTTAGGACAAAGGGACAGATGATAGTCTTAACCCGTAACTGACCACTGCTGGCTCGGGTTTAAATCCGGAACAGTTCACTTCGAGTGTCATCTCGGGTCAAACATGGCATTTTGACACCTTCATCACAGACAAGATTAAGAGAAAAATGACAAATATGCGCTAATTAAGAAGGAATATCCGAAACTTGATCTTGCACCTTGTGTCCAAGTAACTGCATAAGGTATGGCTTTGAAACAAACCATTGTGTATGTTTATATTTACACGTGGAGACTGTGTGTAAGTCTAGGTTTGCAATATCCTTAGGACGACAGTATATATAAACGTTATCGTCTTTCTGTTGTTATTGGCGTTACTATGTCCATCACGAAACAACAGATGTTGATTTTGTGTTTATTAGTAATCAATATCAAGCTGATAACTCAGTGTTTCGATGGGCAAATCTGCCCTTTATGTCTTTTGAATGTGAAATGTCAGTTGAAATATAATTGTCTCTAAAATAAAAGGGCATATCTAGTCTCATACCATAGGTACAAATAACACAACAACGAAGTATGTTTTGTCTCTATATATTAAACGATTTGGAGAATTGTTGTTTCGGCGAATTGTACATCACAAGGTGGTGCACATTATATAATAGTTTGCCTGGCCTTGCGGATGAGGCTGAGAACATCTTCTCTAGCCTAAACTCTTCTGTAGATTTCTTGATATCACGATGCCTGGATTTCGGTAACAAGGAAGGAAACGTGTAGGGATGGGTGGCGAAGATGCCGGTACAATGGTCTTTGTCGCCCCCTAATGCACAATGTGTAATCTCCGCTTGCGAAGTTCTTGCTCATAAATTATGAAGTGTTGATTGCAATCAATCAATAATTACATTAAATAACCTGTCAATCATTGTCTGTTTTCTCGCATATTTCTTTTGACATAACACTTAAGCAATAATAAGAACGTATCAGGGCGATAAAGGGATTAAAACCCCTTAGCTCAAGCAGGCGAGGGAAACATTAAAACTGGGATCACAAACTTAAAGGAGATCGAAATTACCCAACTCGATTTCGTATTAAAATGGTCACATTTTTAGAGATTGCGGGGAAAGATTAAATCGCCTTGGGCACCCAATGCGCGCCATTTGGACGTTGGGTAACAATGGGGATTCTTTTGCACTCATGTCTTAGTCCACTAGGGCACTTAACTATCATCACACTTGGAGAAGGTAATTTTACTTTTTAGCCAGCGGCGAATTTAGCATATCTGAAACTTTCATCGAAACCGGCGGCGAATTTCAGTTGAAGATGGTTTAAGTAACCATCCCATACTAGAAATTAATTATAGATTCCTAAATTACAGAGTTAGACCCTGCTGCCTACATCGGGGTAGGCTGAACATATATGTAATGGCGCGTCGCGCGCGCAGCGGGATTGTCGTCTGCCGCGGTCGCCAGCCATTATTTTCTTTCATGAAAGCGTAGCTGACTGACTCCACACCATATTCAGTGTGTGATTTCAGGGCTTTGAGCGAGCAACGCGGTTCAGCCGAACAGGTTGCCATTGCCACTTGCCGGAAGCGGAGCATAACGAATTGGGGAGGAAAAAGCATCTTTAATAAGGGGTAGCTTCATCAGTCCCCCGGATGTCACAACGTAGTGAAAAGCCCAAACCTCCGCTAAACACAAATAGTTCCTCGACACATTTCAATGCGGCTATTGTTGGTCGTTATAATAGAAACAATTTGTGTGGATCTTACGAATAATTCTCTCCTATCGCGTTTCACGGCCATTACCGGTGCTTTGTCAAAAACCCGTGGGCTGGCGACGCGATGCCCGGGTAAAGTTTTACCGATATTCCCCTAGACGCGACGTCCCCCCATGAAGAAGAGCCGGCCATACAACCTGATGGAAATTGCGCCGCATCAGCGTAACCGTTAAGGACTATAGGTTACACCACTGAAATATGCAACTGTGTTTACAACCACGCTGGGCTTCTCTCAAGCGTAACAAAAAGTTTTACTTACAAAGATGAAAAGCTGGCGTGATAAATTACCTGTGATCGTGATGAAAGACGTATCATTTATTCCTAGTTATCTAATTGCTGTTAATTTTTATATTCCGCAATTGAGTAACCAAATTATGCCTTATCGTCACCCCGTCAGCCATAACCCGTGTCTCCCTATAGAAACTAGTGACGTATCATATGTGGGTTACTGGTGATTACGTGTCGGGTAGACTTTAATAACGCTGCATATGAGAAGAGCCGTATGACGGGTATTAACTGGGTGTGTTGCGTCTTCATCCATCCGGTTACAATGTGTCGCGTCACCATTGTCACCTTATATGCGAGAGTAAATAAAGTGTTTATTATTTCTGGGTATTTATGGTTAAGGCCCTTGATGGCAAAAGCAATGTTAAATCAAATCAATGTTAAATCATATTTACATACAGTAAATGATGCAAGTGTTACGTGCTGTACAGATCGATTGATAAAAATCTGAAATGTCGAAAACAGCTTTGATTCATACGTTTTTTAACGAAACGAATAAAAGGGCGGTGGTAGGAGAGCTGTTTTGGGTGTGGCGGGTTTGGGTGTGTGTGGGTGTGGAGGTTAAGGTGTGTACTTTTATTTCCCGTATTTACCTGTGGGGATTAGATTACCTGGAACAACCAACTGCATATATTAAAATGGTTTCTTAAATTGTAAACAGCTTGAGTATGTGGGTGGGTGGCAGGACGGCAGGGCGTTGGGGTCGCAGAGTAGTGTGGTTTTGGTGTGATGGGGCTGGTGCTGTGTGTTCGGACTAAATAACACACTTATCTCCATTTTCCCCCGATATATGCTAAATCTATCAGTGTCGCTAATTACTTTACTCTAGATTACAGGTAAATCATTCTCTATGACAAGCCACTAGACAAGAAAGAGATATTTTCCATGTCTTCCACAGTATTCTATTGTCACAATCAGACACGCATTCACCTAATTAAAACGGAACTTACTGCTTCTCACGTGTCAAAATAGAAATTAATATATCTTTCCTTTTGTGTCACAACAACTTTTTTTTATTTCTTAGTGATGGTCACATAACAGTACAATTTATAACTTTTTGAATTTACAAACAATAACCTTAAAAATAATAGTACAACCAAATTAATTAAAGCGCACAGCTTCTTACATCACCTTCGGGTGCTTATTTATACATACTCACAAGTTAGGGACACTTTAATAATTATTTGGGAGCGTTTGAATAACGCGTTGTTTATCCTATCAGACATTTCAAATAATAACGTAAAGTGCACAATGCGCACTGATATGCATCTGATAATTCAAACTTCAAACATTATAAAGGGGGGTAATCTTGTGAAATTTAAGCCCGCATATACCAACCTGTACTTGGTTACACAACTAGAAATGACGTGCACTCTAGCCGATTAAACAGTTCCAGCCGATCGGCGCTCTCTTGGGAATGAAAACAGTGGTCTGGGAATGTCGTAAATGGTCTTAGACCCATTGTTAATGTTGAGCCAATAAAGGCGTAAACACGTAATTGCATACTCCAACATGTTTACCCATGTTTATCTTTGCATTAAATCACATGGTCTTTCGTTCAGTGAATGATATGTGATCTTTTGTGTTTTGCAGTTTATCTACTCTATATAATATCGGACAAAATGTGTCGCGAACTGCCACCCACTGTAACGAAAAAAAACGATAAGCATAATTACTAGAAAGGTAAGCTAATACAGGGTACCTCTGTGTGCTTGTAACTTGCGCAATCTCGGCGCGTATTAATCACATACTTGCCTCGACTTTTCAACTTATCGTGTAACCTATCTCATTAGCTTTGTTCCTACTCGAGGAAAAATAGTTCCTAGCGTCTGTCGTTTCCCTTGTGTATAAATCTCCGTGTCCCCCGCCCAATCCCCTCGCCTTTACCCAAACGCTTTTCCTCGCCACACCTCAAAATTGCTTTATCTTGACAAGGTCAGAGAACTGGCGAAACAGAATGTATAGAACCTTTGTTTTCCAACACCGTTGTTTGTTTAGAGAAATATATTTCTACACCTGATCTTATACGCATATATTGTGACTGCACATGACATTATACATGAGTTTAGGTGAGTTGGCTACATCAATGCATGAAGTCTTTAAGGTATATATCACACTTGCAATATGATAAATGTAAATAGGAAATTAATCCTTCATTTCTTCTACAAACTTTATTCGTTTTTGTCTTTTACCCATTTTCTGTCCAGTATCGACTGATTTAAATAAAAAATGGTGAATTGAAAAAACTGTTACTGTTTCTGCCACTATGTCTTCTCTTCCGTGACGACGACACCGACTGCTGCTTCTGTCGCTGAAATACTTACTACTGCATTACTTATCTCGTGGAGAAAATAATCACAGATGCGTATTTTATCTTCCAGCGCTTTCCGTCATCTAACTAACCCAACGTAGCACCTGGTTATTGTGTCGTTCTCTGCCTACACATTAATCTACCCGGACCAGACACCCAAGGCCGTTTGCACTTGCAGAAGAAACTCTGAAACAAATCTTCTATCAATCAGGTGCTACTTAAAGATCATGGCCCAATCACAACAGTTGGCATTTCTTTGATTCATGGCAATCATTATCTGCTTAGTCGTGTATGTAAGCCGTGCTACCTAGCGTCATGGACACGACGCGAACCACATGCTTGTTTAAGGGTCATTAAAGGAACTCGCCTCTCCAGATTGACTTTTACTGCTTTTAAAGTGCTGGTCGGACCGTGAGTAGAGGACCGTCAAGCAATACTATGACAGTTATTGACATACAGGGACGATGGAGCGATAGAAATTAGTCTTGTACGTTCGTCATCAACCTTATCATCGTGTTTATACCATTGGTCATTGTGCGAGCTCTCCGCAGACAAGGGTCCGGGTTTGACGCCACTCCACTCATGGGTATATGTTGTGAAGCATATTATTGTGTCTGCAGCTGTAATAGTTTTGAAAGTGTGGTTAAAGCAACTTAATATTCACCCTTTTGTTATAATCTTCGTCACCGTGACGTTTTTATTCTCCTTCAAGTTGTCAGCTGAATACATTCAGTTGAAGAGGTACCACCGTAATAATTTGAAAAGGGAGATAACTCTAAACAGATGATGGTGTTGTAAATATGATACACATATCAAAATCGAAATAGGATTTGACATAACTAAAATGTGTTCACTTTGTCTATTACTGTCGCTGATTTGCATTTTACCATACAAATATGAAAAGAGGAATTTAGAAGAACAATATGTAGAAAATGTACGCAAACTGTGTTACTGGATAAGCCTTTGCGTTTATGGTATAATGATTAATAAAACAAAAATAGCATTCGTCCTGTCCAAATCGTTATGCGGCAAATTACATATTCGTTATTTGCGATACTCAGCAATACGTACACACATAAATCAATACCAAATGCATTCCAATCACGTAAAACTATCAACCAGTCTTGATTGATAACGGATACGTATAAGCTATTTCACTTAGCATAGTCATATTTCTTTATCAGTTAAATTGCCGGGGTGAAACTGGCACTAATATATATGGAAAAATAATGATAGTGATTTGATGATACCCTTCCTTGAACGCAGATTTTTTTACTGTGTTATTTTTCTCATTAAAGCAAGTTTGCCAGAGATAAGCCAGGGTATGATTTGGACGTCAACAAAGCCGAAAGAACGAACCCTGAGTTTTCGGCGGAAGACATTGGGCTGATAGCCATGTTAGTGTAATGATATAGGTGAGGGGATTCGCCCCTCCCTCTCTTTGATATGCTAGTTCCTACTGTAATTGGTATACCTTCTACATGTAAATGTTGGGGGATAATTATGGGCAACAGAGCTCTGTTTATTGTGTGCATAGAATGTTGGCCGTTAGAGCTATATTCAGTGTCATTTAGTTCAATCCTCCACGCAAATAAAATGGAGGGATGGTATTTGCTTACGCTTTTTTTGCGAGATAATTGTTTTATAAAAATTGTTAGTATGTGAATCTTAACTGAAGCGCACATTCAGACTTTATGTCTGTCTGCGGGGCTATACGAATTTCGCTGAATGAAGTTTTTAAAATTAAAATGACATGAAAATATATATCTAATATGGTCAATATAAGTAAATAATATACAAATGAGATTATGCGTTGTATCAAATCCATATTTGAGATTTTTACCGCACGAAATTGAAGGAAACATTGAATAAGTTTATCTACATAATAACAAAAACAAATGGTTAAGCAGGTTTTAATTCAATTAGGAAAAATGACCACCTGTTTTGTAACTTTCGAAATGTTAAATGGTGATGTTTTAAAATAATTCTTTTATAAACAAAAGAGAAGAAATGAAGAAGTTGGGGGCACGTCCCGCGGGACAGGGAAGCAAGGGCTGCCAAGAACACTTGGATGAAAAAATCGCGAGGAAAAAGCGCCGAGGGGCATGAAGACACGATAGGAAGATTCTACACCGTTTCAAGAAGCTGAACTAATTGAACTGTGTGGCCTGGCTATTACGATGGCAATGGGAATTATAGATGAAAAATCACTCAGCAAACTAACAAAGATCGATGACTTAAGACTGCAATCTTTTATCGCTCCTTTTTCTCTTCTACTGACTCTTTTTTTGTCCACCTTAACCATCAGAAGGCTAAAAGTGTTCAAGTTGTCACAAGTTTTAGAGCATTCGTTTGTCCAAGAGTTCTAAAGACTCATCTCTTCTAAATATGCGCTCGAACCGTAAGCTTAAGCTCTTTTCAAACTAACGACGATATCAGTCAAATATTTCAAACCAATGTTTGATTATTCGATCGTGGGGATAAAACACAGTATATCGGCACTAAGGTTAGTTCCTATCCATTTCATGCTTATCATTTTTGGTGTCAAATGTGGCATTCATTAAGCCCTCGACCTGAGTAACAGATCCAGTGTTTGGGAGGGGAAGGAGTGAGGGAGAAGGAAATATATAACAATGAAAACTCTTTCCGTTAGTCGGACAGACGATGAGGAATCTGCGGCAGTAATCACGCCCGACACATGACGAGTATATGAACGTTGTTGGCACGGCTGACAAGAGAATTGCCATTCCTGCCAGAATCGTTGTCAACGTCCTTTTGCAAGGTCTTTCCGTATCGCGCCAGTTGCCGTCAGTAGAATAAATATATTTCATGCTGCATTTTTAGGGCAGGCGCTAAATTAAAATGAACAATGCAGACAGTTGCCTGTGTTGGACTGTTTCGACTTTGACAGTGTGTAAATTACGCTGGCACTCTCTCCGAGTCCACCTGGCGTTTGTACGCCGAGAAAGACGTCTCCTCTTATCTCACTTGCCTCATAGAATGGTCTGGCTAACAACTGACCACCGCCTTATGGTCAGTTTACACAAGGAGTTGAGAAAACAAACAGCATGGATTTGTAGCTAATGATAGCCTTTTGTGCAAATATGCTGCATGCTCAGGTAGGTTTCTCAATAATAAGTTACATATTGATATGAAAACTTTAATGATTTTTCAGTTTTCCTTTACGTGTATTGATTGTTGGTTTGTCGAGAATTGCATGTTTCATATTTTCATGGTTAATTCATTTTCAGTACATCAATTAACACATGAACTGTTCAACTGATTGATAATGAAATTGAATTTCATGTTGTGTTAAAATAATTGGTATTGTGAATTTAGCTAAAGATATAAGTATTAGGGTTTACCAGGTACACGTATGTGCTAATCAGTTTCACGGGACATCATTGGAGGTGTCTGACTGTGGTATGAAGGAAATACGAATGTCTCGCAAGTTCGTCTCTTGATATTAGAAGGGTGCTGCAATCGCAGCTTGTATAACTATCATGCACCAAAACCAGACCGAAAAAAACAATCTTCATAATGAATGACAGATGTATTATACAATGATGTATATATAATATATAATATGTGTATATATTCGTTTAGTATATTGCACACAGAACTCTCTGTTTTGTAATGGGATAGCAAACGCAAAAAGAAACTTCAGATACTTGAGGCAACCACATATACTATTTGAGTTAGAAATGGTTACCACTTTTTTTATGTCATTTTTTTCTAATTCGTGCTGTCGTATTCAGCGCCCAGCTAAAGAAATACTCTTTGATGTTAATTATGAATTGCAACGCATAAGTGTTGTTTTAAAATGTACTATATCTTATAAAGGGTTTTGTATGGAATTAAGTTTGAAAACTGAATTAAATGGACGACTGTAAGTCATAGGATACGATTTCCCCCGGGGTAAAATAAAATATACTTTCATTGCCGACAATGGGAAATACCAATGTTTTTATGGCTTTCAAAACGCATCATGTATATGTCAACAAATAACAAAAAGGTGGATGTGTTTTGGTGACAGCGGAGAGTTACATAGCATACACACCCGACGAGGCGAATATACGAGGACGAATATTAACTTGTCAAGAATTTCCGTTCTTTCTTCTTTTCATTTCTTCTAAGACATTGCCAAGATTACTTTGTTTGTTATTATTTAAAAACTTCAATAAAAGCACGGTATAAATATTACCTTCTCGTTTTTTAACATATTATTGTTTTCTCTTCATCTTCACAGTACCATGTGTAATACATAGTATCATCAATGCAATTGGCTATAAATGAATGCATTAATATTTGGAGGAAGATATAGCTTCGGTATGGATCTGACAACTAATTTGCATGTCCAGTCACAATACAGTCGCTCTAATCTACCCATGTTGGTACAGTCATCTCACTGGACACCTAATTGTTTGGACGTGTGACTCCTGTGGAAAGATACACTGACCAGAGTGGACAGGGGTCACTCTGGGTCATGGGAACAATTCTCTCAATGTCGAAACCTTTTTGAATGTGTTGTGACCGGACATTCCTATTTGTAATCGGTTTGTGCATGTTGTTAATTGTCCTTATGTCTAGATTACTGAAGTGGTATAATGATTCGGGCGTTTATAATTTTTACTATATGTAAAAAAACGTTTTATTTCTGTT
Organism: Haliotis rufescens; assembly: GCF_023055435.1. Classification (NCBI taxonomy): domain Eukaryota; kingdom Metazoa; phylum Mollusca; class Gastropoda; order Lepetellida; family Haliotidae; genus Haliotis; species Haliotis rufescens. The sequence goes on along the minus strand of NW_025964001.1, from coordinate 45,083,916 downwards.
TTTTAAATAAATTGAAAAAATAACAATTTAGCACCTATCTGTATATTTGCTGCAAGAAGTGTCGGGTTTAGATATTAGGAAACTATGAATAATAGTTTTATGCATTATTCACTCCAAACACATCATTTACATATTACAAAATGTTTAAACATAGATTTTGATAATGTGTGCAAGGCTTCTTGAATCTAGACGATCATTTTTCATTTCAGTGTGGCGGTTACGAAATTAGTTTTACGAATGCTCTTGTTAATTGAATGATATGAATACTACCGAAAAGCTTGTCAATTTCATCACGAATAAATGTAATTTAGTCGGCGGTGGTGCCGACATTTCATTTTGAAATTGATATGATTTCAGCATGTACGTTAATGATCTACCACAAGTTATGCACGCGCCAAAATTCATTCCACTATAATGAAACCCTCAGGAAGAAATAAAAACACTGGCTTTCTAAACAATGCCATGGAAACAGATTTGCCAGACAATTTGCCTGGTCGTCGGCGAAAAAAAGAAGATTTGTTTGAAAAGTAAACAAATTTGATGCGCTGATGAAAATTTTCAAGAAAGGGGTCGCCACTTATTGGCTAAAATCAATGCAGAATTTCTGAAGCGATAACAACTTCTAAATCCTTCCAACTTCCTCAAAATTCCCGAAATAGTTTTCTTTTAATATGCCATGTGAGCCTCCCAGTGACGACGTGAAGCAAATCTCCATGCTTGGACAGTTTCTCATAAAACCCAACTCAATCCTTGTCGGTTTATTTGATGAAAATAGTGCTATATTACTGCTGCAAAAAACTATCCGTCATTTTAAGAATAATACATTTTTGAAAATTCATATGCTTTCATAGTTTTACATCACAAAGAGTGTCTGGTTCTAAATAATTTACTCAGTGTTAAATTCATTAGTAAACAAATCGGATTGCGAGTTCTGCGTACGTGCGTCGTACGCTTATGGTTGCGTGTGCATTTGCGTGCACGACTAATAGTGAACGTTATTTATGCTACGCGGCCGGGCGCTTACTTTGCATTCTTAAATACCCGCTGTCGTTTTCTCTCAATACTGTCATTCGTTTCATTTAGAATTTGGTTTTCACTTTTAGAGGAAATTTATTGCATTTGTCCAAACAGGATTGTCTGGTAGAAAACAAACAGATTTTACATCATCCGTGCCTTCGTCAGGGTTGAATATTTATTTATGATTTATCATGATTATTCAACGTCATTTCATCATCCTTGCCGCCTCTTAAACAAACTATTATAGCTTGTTTACTTCAGGTTATATCAATTCTACACTTCATTTCAAAAGAATTGACCACATTTTGGCTGACTTCCACGGGCACGATTTTGATGACTATTTATTGCGTTCTTGATGAAACAGTCACCTTATATGTTTATTGGATATTAACGGGTAATAGAGGTTTCTGTTGGTGTGTGAAGCCTGAGTTGACAGCTACTGACATCATACCGACAGTGTACATTCAGAGAGTAAAGTATGTAATCTTAGTCATCCACTAACGCGCTGTATGAAATTGATTCGGCCAAATATGAAATTGACCAATCGTAGACTTGATTTGATAAATCAAAGTAGACACAAACGTTTTATATATAATGATTCATAACGAAATAATACACTTAAAGAAATGATTTCAATCCAAAAGGAAATAATGTAAATACGTTGTATTAATTCTACAAATTTAAGATATATCAACGAATATTCTCTCACGTTTAAAATTAATGTTGCATTTATGTTTTATTATTAGAATAAAATTATTCTATACCTTTCTTCTACAATCGATAAGGCACATATTTTTGGAAAAGTCTATTTGAATACATTTTGTGGACATACAAGAAATAATAATATTACGATACGCAATGCATCGACAGCTTATTTGACACCACCCAGAGTGTTTTTATTATAACGAGAATGAAATATACATGTACTGTACGAAATGCAATTGAGTGAAATGTACATGATATACACATTGTTTATCCTTGTCGGTTATCCCTGACAGTGCGAATCGTAAGAATGTCTTTATCTGTGTATATATTGACAACAGGCAGAGCAATTGTTATTAATGTTCATTAAGACAGTAATTGACAGCTATGACATTGCCGAGGATAAGGTCTATGTCCGCAATGTCTACTGTCAGAAAGGTGAGGTAGGCATAGAGAAAGTCCGAGATATACAAGCGTGTTAACCCGTGACTTGCACACATACATCATGTAATGTCTCGCTGGAGATTGTCGTGTTCATTGTACAACTGACATTAACATCCAGAAATTGATTACCTCATTTACAAGACAAAGAGCAATATACAAGCCATGGTTAAGAAATGATGCATTTGGTTTGAAGTAAATAAAATGTTTTTCATTAAATAAACGAAGAAAATGGGAACGTATAAATATTGCGTGTTGTGTTGTTCCATCATTAAAACAACAACATGTGGAAATTCATTTACCACAGAAAAAGCACCAACTCCAGGAGTATGATATATTTGATCGTATAAAGAATTGTGAGTCACACAATCTTCTTTCCCAGGAGCAAAAATATTACACTGAAATTGAATAATACGATTCTGCATTGTAGAATAAAAAATAGTTTGATCCACCAAAGAGTGTTTTATGCATCTATGGCGGTATCTGAGATTAAGCAAAAAGTTTTATGATACTTTGAAATTTAAAACTTGTTTGAACATGACAGCTGTTTCTATGTTCCACGATACAGATTGGTTTTGAACAATAATCATGCTTATTTCAATTTTCTCTCTGTTTCGAATGTCTGTTTTTTGTCAAGAACACTGACCTAGAGTGAAAAAAACGACATAAAATCAATATCAGAATCTGCAAAAAAGGCATGTGTATCAGTTCCGATGTTTTTTGTCATATTCTTGAAGTAAACCATACTGTCACTAATAGTTGAAATAGACGTACTGGTAGTCATTTGATAGGAAAACTGGTTCTGTTTCAGGCAATGCCACCTTAATTATACGCCCATCGAAGCAATAGCAAAGCATTATTAACCAGTGTCGATGCGCGAAACTGTATCTTTCGAATCTGTAATAATATATTTCAGAGAGAGATGTGCACCTTGCTGTCAATCACATGTCAGCCTGTGGGAGATACACCTGGCACTCACTGATATCAACAGGATAGCTGGGATATGCGCGGACGTTTCTCTGGATGATATATACTAATTTGTTAAAAATAATATGTTTGCTCAGTTTGAACTTTTACAGGTCTAAACTAACAAAAATAATTTCCACGATAGTCCTTATTAAATATCGTTACGAATATTATCAGAATGTTGTGTCTTTGTAATATTAGAAAATCAATGTTCAGTGTCTTTCGCGGGAATTTTCCAAATATTATTTTTATGATATATAATCAATGTAATGTGAGGCGATAATTTGATAGATTTTTATGAAAAAACAACATTCTTTCAGTGATCCTGTCTAATGTTCCCCGAATACGTATGAATTACATACAGGACTTTTTTCATTCATTGTCTTTAGCAATGTGTACATAAAGAAATGTAGAAATTGATTCAAAATTATTTCAAGTGATGTATGAGTTGAACATGATGCTTGTTATATGATTATTTTTTAATTTTAGTGATATAGTAGGATAAATATTGATTGAGTAGACAATCTAAAACGACCTTATGAAAATATTAACAGAAGTTACAAAATAAACTCTGCATATATTGCACCCAATCTTGCGTGTGTCAAGTAGTAAAGACGGTGGTCACAACGCATGCATGATCATGACAAATGGGGAAATCCTTTTATGGTTTGAAGTAGAGGATAAATTCTACTTTATCAACGATATATGTGAATATTTACATTGTTCTTGAAACCGGGTAAACACCAGTAGTGCACGCACTAATCCGCTGCTTGCTGCTTGATATTGTGTAAATGACATGCATATGTGCGAGTGAATGGTGCATTCACTGTTTGACCGACTTATGCTGATGTTAATGCTACTTGATATGTGTTCGTTCATTGTTCAGTAGTTGCTTACAATCCAAGTTTTACAATCCATACTAAATAACTTTGTGCTGAACATTCACATGTTTCTGAACTAAAGTCTATATTATATTCAGGAAACGTTGATTCAAAAGAAAACTACAATTGTTTGATGGACAGTTCTGTATGGGTTATGTCAATGTTTATAGACGTGCGTTCGTGTTTGTCTCAGATGATCACAGTGGCAGTGTGGTGTGGGATCATCAAGCAAAACAGGTGGTCTCGATCAATCTTTAGACTTAAGATGTAAGATTATCTAATCTGCATGATTGGTCCCTATTGTGTCTGTTGGGTCAGTATCTCAACTCGAAGGAATTATGTCTTGCGTGTTTTAATTGTTTACAAAATTATGGCGTCAAAGATTACATAGACTGTCTTGAAACACATTTTTTTTTTAACTTTGATAAAATTTTATATAATATTTTGACAATAATCGTTTCGATTTACACAGATTCATGACAAAGATAAGTAATGTTCAAATAGAGATTATATTATATTATATTTGATGCACGTCATATAAGTGTAACTCGGACCACGAAACGCCAGTTCAGCATCGCCACTGTTGTGTGCTGGCATTTATTTTCTATTATGTAACGACGGTATCACACCGAGTTGTCTCCCTTTTATACGGAACAATTTTGTTGACTAGTCTCTTTCGGCAAATATACTTTTGCAGATACATGAGGTCAGGTCAGTGTGTATTTTTTTGGTCGAAACTCCCCCAAAACGGATGAACATGTCTTGGAGGAAACACATCAGACTTTGGTAATTCCATACAGTGAGAATCATCTGATAGTGCCAACATGACAACTGCAGTTTCAAGATCAACCATCTGTGTGAAGAGTTTATGCATTACCTTTAAGTCTCCTTTTATTATTTTTTAATATTCGCTAACGTCTAAGATGCAGGAAATAGGGTGGGTGGGTAAAAGATAGTTTTAAACATCGGAAATAAGCACAGCTATTTGGTCTAAAAAGTGAAGAAAAAAACCAACACCCCAAAACATGTCGTCTGCTGAATATAAAAAAATGGCGGGAAAACTCATAAGTCCGTTTCATGCTTCAATCCGAGCTCATGACATATCAGTACTGGAAATAGAACAGCATTTTGTCAAGATTAAAGTAAATTTATGGCCTAGACAAATATTTCTCAACATTTCAACGACCCCCCTACCCCGTATTAGCGTTGTAGGTCCCCCATTCTTATCGGATCTCCCTGTAGGAAACGTCTCGGTCTCCACTCGGTAGTTGGTGATATCGTCAAAATAGGACTAGCTATCTTTACTCAGTCTTACAGGTTGATTTATGGTTAGAAATCAAGCTAATTTATCAGCATTCTCTCGAATTTTACTGGTTTTAGCGACAAGGAACATAATTCAGGTTGGGTGCTTAATACTAAATGTTTTGATGAATACAATATTACCATCAATTTTGCACGTTTTTTTCTACGAAACCTCGGCTACCAGATTGGCCCTGAAACCACATTGGCGGCGCCGTGCATGTTGTTGGAATGACGGTACTGCTTATTTACTGGAGTGGGTTTTTAATGCAGATTCATCCGTCGGCACTTTTCGTTTGAGTTGACGAGATACTGAAGTGTTTGACTATCGAGAGTGAAATGTTTGATTACTTGGCTGAAACCAGAAAGGAGAAACTAAATATGGATTCCATTTGCGTTCCGCTTTTTACAGTTTTATCCATGGATGAAACACTTCGCAAACGGACAGGAGATCAGTCAGCAACGTTCTCACGACACTGAGATAACATTCCGCATCTAGCATTGCAAGCTTTATACAGCGAAGTGATTACTGTATTAATGTATTCAAATCGTGAAATTATACAGGTAGATTGTTTTGGGATAAAGCTTAGAAGAAATGCAGATTTTATAGATATGTTTAAGAATACAAATAGAAAACGCCAGTCAAAACATTAAATGTATTTTAAATTAAATAATTTCACACATGATACTGATGTTTTGAAGCAGTTTTATTCTGTAAAATAATATGAAAAATCACTTTGAGCAAATATTGAACTGCACTTATTACCACCCATTGTCGTTCTGATTTGCGGTGAGATTATATACAACAATATGTGGTGAAATATTTTATTTGAATTACGAGATAATATTTCCCTTCAGCCGAGTATCGTAAGAATGTCGGTTTCCTTGTCAGTTGACATCAACACAACATCTTTTTACACGTATTACAGACATACATATATCAAAGACATCTCAGGCACCGCCTTCCGATTACACGATATTCATTCACGTAGATATCATATTTGACAATATCGGTCATGTTATCTTCAAATTTCCTTGTCTTAAACCACAACACCCCCTTTTCACCTCGAAGCCATTTTGCCTGTCTGTTTCTCTGTTTGCAACCACCTCCCCCCATCGCCGGTGATATATGTCTGTAATCCCCACCCCCCAGGCTACCTCGCTGAGGGCAGAGCAGGACAGGCAGAGCTCCGTTGATGGATGGCCGACGCTTTGTGCGACACGAGCTCTTGTCTTTTACAACGCAACACCTGGGAATTCCGATTTTCATCCCAGACAGCCGTGTTTTCTACAAGGGCGACAAACCTACATGAAATAAGTAGAGCTTGTCAGATCGAAGATCGAGGACTTGATGACTGAATTTAGCTTGAGGGAGACACAAGTTCAATTGGAAAGCTCAATCAGAAGTGTCAATTTCATAACACAAAGTGTCTGGATTTTGAAACTGCGACTTTGTGGAGCACTGTACGGTGTCATCAGAGTTATGAACAGTGGGTTTCTATTTGGTGAATTTTAATTTTGATTATTATTTTGATTATAATGGTTCAATAATATTTTGTTCATTGTCATCAGCATTGCTAAATAGTCTATTATATTGCTCCCTAAACGATTGCCTGTAAATATTCTACTTTGGGATACCAATGGTTGTTTAATCTACGGTGTAACGTATTACATACCAACTGACATAGCTTTACAGCGAGGCTTGTGAGTGGAGTGGTTCAAAACGAGGTTTGTTGGTGGTCAATAGTCAAAACCGACGCCGTGGCGCTTAAAAAATGATTTCTTTACATTTACATTTTTTGTTTGTTGTTTAACGCCGCACTAAGCAATATTCAAGCAATACGACGGCGGTCTGTAAATAATCGAGTCTGGACCAGACAATTTCAGCGATAGACATCATGAGCATCGATGCACGCTATTGGAATACGATGACATGCACCAACCAAGTCAGCGAGTCTGACGATCCGATCCCGTTAGTCGCCTCTTACGACAAGCATACTCGCCTTTTACGACAAGCATACTCGCCTTTTACGGCAATCATGGGTTGCTGAAGACCTATTCTACCCCGGATCGTCACGGGTATCCTTTAAATTAGGCAGTTTTCCAACATTTGGTTAAATTAAATCACTAATTTAGATTCGCCGTTATGTCGCATTTCCACTGTACGCGTATTTGTGAATGTAATCTGAGAGTTCTTGTACTGCAAAGTATTATGTCTAAATATCCAGGCAGGTTTGAACGTCACACTTATATTTCTCAAACTATGATGCCATCTTGCTGTACCTTGCTGTACCTTATATCATTGTTGACAGTTACATCCATGGGGTATCGGCTCATTGCACAAGGACATGAACTTCCCAACAAACTCCACGTACATTCCGAACAATGACGTGAACAAAAGAGATTGTTAATCAGCTGAACAAAGCTTTACTCTGAAGGTACTCATTACTCTCAAGAATAAGGAAGGAGCATAATTGTTTAACATGCAATACAACTCTTCTCTGGACCACGACCTCCAAAACTATGTTGTATAATAAACATCTTCATTTTGACACTCTTTAAGTCCCGTATGTGTACATCAGTTCAGTTTTCACTGTTGGCCATTTGGTTTCTATACGGGCCTTTTCCTCCCTATCAATGGCTGTCCATTAAGAACGTGAATCTAATCGCCGATATAAATATCACTCGTAAAGGCGATTATGTAACTGTAGCGCATTGAGTTCTGCGATCTATCATGCGAATTACCTTAGTTAGATAATGCAACACGTTGAAGCTGAAATCACCTTTAATTCACCCTGTTCTTGATAATCCTACGATGACGTCTTTTCACGAGTCGTACGGGTCTGCGCAATGATTCATTGGTGACAGTGGCTAATTTTGATTGGTCGGACACATCACTCCATCTCACTACTCTCCTCCGCAGCTTGCTCACGACCCCGCTAACCATCTCTCGCTGTATCATGTAATCCTATGCAAAAAGATAAAAGATAAAGTCCCTTCATCAATCACGAGGGTTGTATCCGCAACCGTTTGTCAGAACAATTTAAGATTTGGCACTGTAATCCTCGAGCATGGTTATGCCGTGGCGTTTTGAGCCTGGGATCACCGTTTTTATGTGTTATGCAGTCGGTATGAATATTATCAGCACTGATAAAAGGATCGGACATTTCCGTCAAAAATTCATTCGGCAATTATCGGGCGTTTCGTTAATTTTCAGCGTCTCTTCAACGGATACTGACGGTAATGAATGCAAATACTTAAATCTGGACAACATTTGGCTGTACGTTGTAGAAAAGAAAGCCATTTTCTTGAGTTCTGAAACAGTCTACCTTAATGAAACGTTATTACAGTGGGATGCGTCATCAATTATAGCAAAGAAGCAATGTAACTATGACTTGGGAACGTTTGAATCTTTAATTTGAACAAATGACTATTACATGATGTACCACAAACTTATTTCTTCCCTGTTTTGTGAATGTTTATTCGCAATACGATGAATGAACATGCATTTTCTGCTTTGGTCTTTGTTTGACTCTTGGTTCTACGGGTAAATACTTTTTAGTCATATTTTAATGTGTAATCAAATGGACAAATCTATGTTTGAGACATATGTGCCAACAAACTCGGAATCTGGGAATGAGGCGATGAAAGGAGTGATTTCACAAGCATCTAAAAACACTCGACGCAAGATGGTGATAAATGGAAGCTGCTTGTTACTTCGAGCCTTAAAAAAAAACATCTGCAAAACAGTTGTCACCCATCGGGTTCTGAGATATTACCTACAACTTTCGGAAATTAAAATTGGGCGTGTGTAGTAAGTGTTGGTGTAATCTGAAGATGTCTCAGCTTCTTCAAGACTCGGACACCTGCCCCGTGGCACGTAAACCAGTTTTGTCTCTCTGATACGCATCGAGACGAGTTTAGAAAACGGAGAGCTGATATCGTTTGGACGGGGGGATTTTTTCTCGAGACGTTGTTGAAATATTTACAGGACCGAGAGGAGATTTGTCCGCGTTGCAACAGCAAATCCGCTCCACTCAGGAGACATCGTAATGTGCTAGGTGGCGACGGAACGAAACCTTATCCTGGTCGTCAAGAGATTTATGTTAAAAACCTTCAAAGAGAGGAGTCCCCCAAGCCCGCAGGACACATTTCTGCCTCTATTGCAATAAATAATGCTTGATCCGTAAGAATGTCTTTGCATAGTCTTTAAAAGCAGGGACAGCAACGACAACGCTGTCTAATACCTTCGGCGTGGTTGCTCTGGTGACGTCGGCATCCTTCCCCATAGGACTGAAGTTATCACAGGACATTGGAGATAATTTCCATTCTTCCCTGGCTTTGTCTAAGCCCTCGCTTGGACGGTTAGTTGCTGGAGAGACCCGATGACCATGACAACAGGCGGGCGCCAGTTGTTGGGAACAGGGTAACGATCGCCTTTCTACCGTTCCGTAATAACAGGTATCAAAGCAAACGTATCAGTAACCTACCTGTAGTGTAAACAGGTCATATTTGCAGATCATACACCATGTGTGAAACTTGCCTGGTAGGGGAAATCGAACGGGAAAATGGTAAAAAGAACCAAAAATGTCAAACGTATCTGCGAGACCTTGAAATCACCCAAACCCAAGGAAGTTGAAAGGCTGAAACGCACGGACGTAGTAGAAGACAATTGCGCTCGGACGTCAGACAAGGCAGGAAGATTAATTAGCGTGTTTTATTTGTTCGAGGGGTCAAAGAAAGGGTTTCTTGATGAAATACCCAACTGCCAAGAAGGAGCGAATTTCACGGCGGTGGAAAAGCTTGCAAGCGACCCCTAGCTTTTCAGTTATACGGGAAACAGGGTGATATTGGAGAGAGAATTCGGAAATATTGCACTGAACTATCTGTCATTTGCCCCAATGACCTTTCCTAATAAAATCTTTCATCACGCGGGACGTGATTGGAAACCCAAGAGCAATATCTGAATTGCCCCATGATGCCAGCGAGACGAAATTGTTACTGGTATTTTTTTCAGCGTCTGATCAGTTATTGATTTAAGCACATAATCCGTCTTGTGTGAAATTCTGGTATTTACCATTTGGGTTAATGGCAACCATTTGAACCCCGTAACCAAACAGGGAGCGGGTCTGCCTCAGTGTTTACGACTGTGTCTGACCTTACGCTAATCTATTATTGACAATTTGGGTATTTGGGGTCAGTTTGATTTTAGGATGATATGAAGCGAGATCACTTACACATTGATTAATCTACTGTAAATATGTCCCCGGAGAATTGAAATTACTATGAAGCAATAATTAGGAATGATCACCGACTTGGTCCACATTTGGAGCTGGAGAGGAGATAAGAGTTTTCCTCAACGTCTAGAAACTAAAGCAATTTATGTGTGTGGACTGTAGGTAATTAAGATAAGGTAGAAATAGTAATGAAATTACACAATCAATAAGTAGAATATATTTATATATATATAAAGGCTATTGATTGTACATTTTCGGTTGAATCGCAATTTTGAAGCGATAGCGTGAATACGGTGACAGATGATGGCGACAATGATAATGATGATATGATGATGATCATCATCATCATCGCATATATTCGTAAATGTCGCTGTAGCACTACTGTATATATATATATATATGTGGTTGGTTGGTTTGTTGTTTAACGCCGCACTCAGCAATATTCCAGCTATATGACGGCGGTCTGTAAATAATCGAGTCTGGACCAGACAATCCAGTGATTAATATCACGAGCATCGATCCACATAATTGGAATTGATGACATGCATCAACCAAGTCAGCGAGCCTGACCATCCGATCCCGTTGGTCGCCTTTTACGACAAGCAAAGTCGCCTTTTGCAGCAAGCATGGGTTGCTGAAGACCTATTCTACCCCGGATCTTCACGGGTCTATATATATACGTCACTTTTTACAGCAAGTATCTCTTGTATCATTATTTGCCTCTTCGTTCACATAGAAAACTTACAAATAGAATATTCCTTTGTCATCAATAAATTAGCTCTCGTCGGGACCCGGATTAGATTAGGTGGCACGCCGTATTATTTCTTGTTGTGAGAAGTGAGTGCTTGGATTGGCTGGTCAGACTCTGTTGCTTGTGTGTCATTGCTCATACATACCACTGGTTTGTCTGGCCCAGACTCGATCATTTACAGGTCGCCGTGATATATACCTGAGATATTGCTGAGTGCGACTTTCAACATCATTCACCAACTTGCAAAATAAAAACATCTCAGGAAATGCAAAATAGTAACTCCAATTATCGAACGGGATCGAACTTAAGATTGCAAGTTATTACCGTCTGGGAAATCTCCAATCCATGCAGCAGATGGAGTGATGTCCCTTCGAAATAAACAAAATGGCTGCCGTTGTAAGCGTCTGTAGGTTTGTTTATTTTGTTTGTTTGTTGTTTCACGCCGCACTTAGCAATATACCAGCTTTATGACGGCAGTCTGTGATTGATATCATGAGCATCGATGTACGCAATTGGGATACGATGACCAAGTTAGTTAGCCTGACCACTCGATCCCGTTAGTCGCCTCTTACGACAAGCATAGTCGCCTTTTACGGCAAGCATGGGTTGCTGATGACCTATTCTAACCCGGATCGTCACGGGTCTGTGGAAACGCTTGTAGACTCTGTGCCTGATCTGGTTATCAACTACAAGTAAGGTCGTGCAGCGTCGATTTACTTTATCTGTAGCGGGTTGATTGCTTGACGCGACATTTGAGACGGTATTTCTAAGACCCGAGATGACGCAGGTTCGACGTTCACTACTTTAGTTGCACGGGCATGGTGTTCACAAACCACGAATCGTAATGGACAAATCAGGGTCCAAACAAAATTACTGCAGTACATTGAAATATATTTTGTAATAACTTATGGTTAGCTCAGTTAGCAAATTACAGGCGAAGGTTGGTTGGTTGGTTGGTTGTTTTTATGCCGCAATATTCCAGCTATATGACGGCTGTTTCAGGCGAAGGTATAAAAGAGACGCGTTAAAACATATTGAAAATCAAAATTTAGGAAAGAATGTTACATTTGACTCATTTTCAGCGCATTCTGTTAAGATACGCCAGCCGTCGCCTGAAAACCAGTGTTTTAAGTCCAGTTTGTTTCAAATCCATGTTATAGTTTTAATGGTTTATTATATATCATTATCTAACTTCTGACAAACAACTTTTCAAATTTGTTCAGATATTTCAAGTTATTCCCAAATCTAAGAGTGTTGTAAGATTAAAACTGTTTCATGTGTCCAATGACAAGCCGTTTTAAAGTCAGGTGACGTGGAGATGGTACAAGTTGGTACTGAGACCTGACAGCAGACAATTGAAATGGTAAATTATTTTCCATTGTTTCACGCCCAAATTCAGCATAAAAGGTGTTTGACATATGGTATTAACAGTATTCAAATTAAATTATATGAAACCCTTTGCTCACAATATAGTCGGTTATGCCATTTCAATGCCAATATGAGTTGGAACAGTCTGAAACAAGCTTTAGCCATTATGTCACAGATCAAAGGGGAGATAAACCAATGTTCGTAATGTACTTGTTCTATTTCAGATAGAGCTTCAACTTAGAAGTTTGCCAATTGAAATCCATATTCACATATGGACGTTTCTTCCTTTGTTACGATAAACGTACTCGTGGACTAATGAGGAAGTGTAACAGTTGAGGAAATCATCGAAAATACGCCCAGAATTTCGAGAGACATTGACTTGTCTAACATAATTATTTTAACATTGCAGCTTCATGTGCTGTTAAGAAAATCAGTTTGGTTTGGATAATTCCAAAATCCCAACGATGCTATTCCAAAGTTTCTGCGATTAATTGACAGTAGTTAAATGTGGATCATGTCCGAGTGTCTTTAGCTTTCTTGGTCAGTCTGCCCATAAATTTAGAACCTTGCAAAACTCTCATTGATGATGTGGGGGCATGGGTGGCCAAGTCGCTGTGCAGAGTTACGTCCCTTGGGCACGCCAGAAACCTATGATTGTGGGTTCGAATCCCAATTCTCCCCGATTACGTTTATAGTTTTCTCAGCACCATACCCGTACTCGTGGGTTTCACCGAAGTGGTAAACTCCTGAGAACTGCATCACTTCGGGCTTTCCTCCCACATTAATCTGACACGCCGTGATATAACTGGAATACTGTTAAAAGCGGCGTTAAAGCCAACTCACTCACTCATTGATGGTGACTTTCTGTGATTGTTGCATGTATAATGCTTGAACATCTAAATGTTTCCTATACAAACGTTAATCCAAAAAAACCAAGAACGATATTATATTAAGAAGTGTAGTCAAGTGCTATATTCTATTCTCTCAATCTAATTTTAATGTTTTGCTACTCAACAGTTTCAGTGTTTTGAGAAGTTTCGCGCAGTGTTTTATGTTAATTTGAGAAGAAATCTGCCAAGACCATGCATCAGTACTATCTAGTATTCTCAAAAATGGGTTTGCTTGAACTTGTGCAATCTCAGAAAGGAACCAAGTTCGTCAGTCATCACATTTGATTTTGCAACTTTGTACACTATCCCATAGACAAACTTCATTCCTTGATCCGAGGGGCATTTGTTACATATTTATCTTCAAAGGGTTAGGACAATTCGTTAAAAATGAAAGCAAATGTTATCTGACGTTTACTGATAAAACAGTATGTGAAATGCTGAACTTCCTTATTGATAAGATCTATGTAAAATCTGCATTTAGGCAAGAAGTAGGCATCCCTATGGGCACCAGTTGTACTCCCCTAGTTCTTGATGCAAAGATGCTCCAAACAAACATACATTGGCCATGAAGTTTAACTTAAGCTTCGTATATCTGTGATTTGATAACGTTCAACAATCAAATACCAAATTCCCTTCCCCTGATTTACCCACCTGCACTTGAAATAAAGAAGACCAATGCGACCGCCACTTCTGTTTTTTATTAGAATCTATGCATCAAGATTCAGAGTGACAAAACTCCAAGAGGGATGACTTCCAACTTTCCAACAGTCAACTTTCCCTTTAGCTCCAGCCTTTGGTGTCCACATTTCACAACTTTTGAGGTACAATCGATCATGCTCTTTCTACGATTTCAAAGAACGTCATACGACTCTTGCTCAAAAGTTGTTTGGTAAGGGTTACAACGTTTAAACCTTTGAAAAAGCTTCATGGTGGACATGTGGAGGACATTTCCAGATCTGAAACATTCGTGACAAAACGATGTCCGATGCAATTAACTATTTTGTTTGTTTGTTGTTTAACGCCGCACCCATCAATATTCCAGCTGTATGACGGCGGTCTGTAAATATACGAGTCTTGATCAGACGATACAGTGATTGACATGAACATTGATCTACGCAACTGGGATATGATAAAATGCATCAACTAAGTCAGCGAGCCTGACCGCCCGATGCCCTCTTACGGCCAGCAAAGGATTGCTGAAGATCTATTTTAACCCGGATCTTCACGGGTCCCTATTTTGCCTTGTACCATACGTTCTCGGTGTATTTTCAGGTGAACAATTGACTTACATTTGCATGTGTTTGTGACGGGTGGGGCAGGTTACTCTCAACTTAAAAAAATGCTCCGGATATATTCGGAAGCGAACGATGAACCTTTAGCAGAGATTTCTCCTGGATATGGAAAGAGTTTAGCTGCTTTTGTTTAAGACTTTGTGTTTTGTTCGACAGCTAAGCCCAAGCTAGCAGTCTGGTAAGAAGTTAGAACTTGAAAATGAACTGAATTATATCATATTGAAAAAGTATTGCACTTCGCTTATTCTTGCACTTCATAGTTAAGTCAACAGTTAAGTCCTATAACATATGGTAATGTTAATTCGTTATATGAGATAAAAAGAAGTTATACCTTTACCCTAGACTTAAAAACTAGCTTTTGTATCTTTTGATTTTACCATTTATTTGCTTCAATGCTGAAAAAGTGTTTGATCGTTATTAAAAAAAAATATGAAGTTGTTTCTACCTGCAGAGTGGTAAATGAATTTAAAGCTAGTATCAAGCTTTGTAAGGCCCCCTCAAATGGTAATTGGGGGAAAAAACTAGAAATGGCTACTTTTCAGATGCGATATCTGCTTGAAAGACATTGAAAACCCCGGAAGGTCAAGGCCACTTGTTTGAATGATGTGTTTGTGAAGTTTGTTGGCTATTGAATTATCATTGTATTGAATTATGACGTTTTATTATGGAATAACCTGAGTTAAAATAAAATGTATCAACCTAATACGTGTGTTTAGTTGTGTCTTGAATATCCTCGTGCACAACAATGTTTCAAATAATCATTTTCATTACATGTGTATAACAACCACTAAAACCTCCGTATAGTGCATTTTGGAATTTAGATTACGATTATTCGATTTGAGAAATGTTTTCCGGGTTAGAATTGGTCTTCAACAACACATGCTTGTCGTTAAAGACAACAAATGGGATCTAGTGATCAGTTTCGCTGACTTGGTTTATGCATGTCATCGTATCCCAATTGCGTAGATCGATGCTCATGTCAATCATGGTCCAGACTCGACCATATACAGGCCGCCGTCATATAGCTGGAGTTTTGCTGGGTGCGGCGGTGAAAAAACAAAGAAAATATAAATGTTATATCTCCATGATTCCAGATGTTTATTTTGATAATACTAAAACTTAAGTTGGTTGGTTGGTTGGTTTGTTGTTTAACGCCGCTCTCAGCAATATTCCAGCTATATGACGGCGGCCTGTAAATAATCGAGTTTGGACCAGACAATCCAGTGATTGATATCATGAGCATTGATCCACGCAATTGGGATCATGACATGCATCAGCAGAGTCAGCGAGTCTGACCACCCGATCCCGTTAGTCGCCTTTTACGACAAGCATAGTCGCCTTTTACGGCTAGAATGGATTGCTGAAGACCTGTTTAATGACAGCACTTCAAGGGTGTAGTAATGGGAGTACACCACTCTGCTTTTCTGTTGACCAAGTATTATGTGACGTGTCACTGAAGAGGATCGTAGATTTTGAAGTCACCATATCTTAAATGTATATTCTATGCACATGTATATGATGAATGCATACACCTTGTCAAATCAAACATGCATGTAAGAAAGTCGCAACGATAAAATGTGACTTCACCCCCGGGGAAACACAGAACATGAATAGTAAAAGGATGATCCTCTAATGACTCTACAAAGTCTTTGGGGGCCGACTACACATATATTTCGAGACAAATAAATCTGAGGCAAAATCGTCTGTCTATAACCGATGTCCTACGCGAAGGGACATGGGCAATATAAATACAGGCATTTTGATAAACGTCGTTTATGTCCGGAAGATAAGACATGTCACTGCATACTACTTCCAGTAAATAGTCGTATATATATTTCTACACAACTTATTATTAACCTACAATATTAATCTCGATAATGGCGAGTGATATTATTGAGTCATAAATGCCTTTCTTTATCGCTTTAATGGTTAATGACGTAGTACAGAGGGCTCAATTAGACAATAATGGGGTTTGTTTTCCCAGCGTCATGATACATCGTAGCGGAGCTCTTCCTAAAGTTCACTTTCAAAGAGAATTAAATCTCCTAATTCACAACTGTCAAACAAGACAAATCTTATGTCTTGGGTGTTAAACCAACATATCGGCTGGCCGTCGATGAAACAAATCACAAGTTCAGAACCCCTTGTCATGTCGCACAAGCATCGCATCTATTAATCCAATCGCCAAATACATTGACTACACAAACTGGCGAGTGTCCTATGGCCACAACACACACAAGGTCCCGCACTACATCATGTATATTGCCAATATTCCCTGTTCGCATCAGAAAGACGAACGATGCACGGCTGTCCGCCATTCACAGACGTGACGCGAGGTTGGTCAAATCGCACGACCTTTTGAAAGCGCTGTAGTCCCCTTCAAAACTACAAGTCTCCGCGCGGGCGATAGAACTGATTAAAAGTAGTAATTCTCCATTCCGCTTATATCAATCAGGTCTGTTTACACAAATCTGTCGCTTCCATTACCAAGACTAAGAGGCAGATTTATTGAAAACCCCGCGATCACCGATGGCAAAGGCTCCCGACTAAAATAAACGGTATTAAAAGCAATGCCTCCTTGCTAATAGAAAGACAAACAAAAACACAATGTAGGAGTCCACGATTCTTTACGCTTCGTAGCCCTTGTTTAGGGCACTTAAGAGGAGCGATTTTGAGAAGAGATGGTCTATTTTCCACACATTTTAATTCAAGACATCAATCACTGATGAACGTGTGGCGCCGACAAACTGCCCTCAAGAAGTTTCGGGGAAGGGAATATACCCAAAAATTCCCATAACTTCAGCCTGCCGCATTTGACAAATATAATGATGTTGCGTCTCAGGCTCTTAACACTAATTTGTTGCACCCTGTCTTTTGTTCGTCTGTCGGGATCTATTTCAGCTGGTAAATGCCTGCAAGAAACTGGACAATTTGTCTGAGACAGATGAGAGAGAAATGGTGCGGCCTTTATGACCCTTTCAGCATCTCAGGACTCTGCCAGTTGACCGTGGGTCAGAAAGTTACTAAGCGTCGACAGCGTTGGAGTGAAAATTCTGGCTTTAGAAATCAGAAAGTTTGATTGAAAATGGCAAATGTCTAAGATTTACGTCCGACGTTCTTCGTATTTTACGTTCACCCCCCTCCAGCTTCATCTCAGCGGAGCGCGAACATTCGCGTCAATCTTCGAGGAGTAATAAAGAAAGCTTTCCGTTTAACATGTCCGGGCGGCGTCGATTTGTCTGCGATTTTTACGCTTTTGTTTTCTTGTAATTTTCACGGGGTAATTTTCCTTGAAAGAGAAACACGTGGTAATTCGCATCTCCGATACATCGTCGTCGGAATCCTATTTCGTTTCCTCTAACAGGAAGAGTAACCAATTTTTACACTTCCCTATTTTCCATCAACTTTTTACATATTTGCCCTAAGAACTATTTTTCTTGCCAAATTCCAAAACATCGTCTTCGTGCTGCAACATTGTTGACAGGATGAAGTATGTCAGTTAGGGGGGAAAAAAATTACCCAGTCCTTTTGTAATTTATACATTAAACTTTAGCCCATTGATACCAAATTGAAATTGCTCGTTACGCCGATTAACCAACCTTGAACTCAGATCACAATCTCCCTTTAGGGGAGCAGTCATTTTTCATCTGTGATCTCCGCGGAAGAAGTTCCGGCAGGAGGGGCGGTGCGTCGCCGGAAGTCCGGGGAGACCTCATTGTTGGGAGAGGAAACCTGTCCTGAATGAATTCAATCGGACACGTAAAATTATTCCATGGCGGCGGGCATTTGCTTGTCACAAGACAATTATCAAACAACACGCAGATTTGATAAAAAGAGCAGTTTTGTGGGGAAAGGGACAACGTTCGATAAAAAAATAATACCAGTTGCGTGACCCCGACACAGGAAAATGTTGGGTTACATTAAATAGTATCTAACAAAGTTTTTCCAGAAAAAATCCCACTTAATGTTCCCACCATTGTTTTCGATATTGAACCAGCTTAACGGGAGTTTTCACGTCAGCATTTGTTATCTGTGTATTTACGACAATGAGATCTAATTATTCAACCATTAAGTGAATCAAATGTGAAATAGCTCACAAGCCAGTAACTCCATAACAACGAGGCTACGTAATCTGTGTGGTGAGTTCAGGATCTGTGTACTAGAGCTAACCCTACAACCAGTCATGTCCCTGCTGGTTTCTGCTCAAATATTTGTAAGTTCCTGGAAGCCACACAAAACAGGTTTAGTCAAATTCTTTTAGCCGGGACTTTATTGTCAAAATTACAAAGGAAAACGTACTCCACCAAGTTTAACGGTTCTGCATTTTGTTTTCCTACTAATGTGCACATTGAGGAAAACTATGCGTATTTGCTTGTTGTTAACGCCGCACTCAGCAATATTCCAGCTATATGACGGCGGCCTCTAATAATCAGTCTTGACCAGACAGACCAGTGATTGATGTTATGGGGGGTACGGCGACGCAATAAACTATACCAACGATTCTGACCACCCAGTCCATACAAGGATAGGTAGCTAGGGATCATCACGGGGTAGCAAGAAATGGCGCATGGTAGATTGGCGGATGATGGGTGTGGGTGGGTTACGTAGATGACAGATCTGTTTTGTAATAAACTATACCAACGATTCTGACCACCCAGTCCATACAAGGATAGGTAGCTAGGGATCATCACGGGGTAGCAAGAAATGGCGCATGGTAGATTGGCGGATGATGGGTGTGGGTGGGTTACGTAGATGACAGATCTGTTTTGTAATCCAGCGTTTGGACAATACACATTATATGTAGATCCACTCGAAATGTAGTAGTAGTCTGCATGAACAGTACCCTGTCGTCGACATCTGCTTTGTGTCATGGGCGCGCAGTCACTCACTTGCTTCCTTAAAGGCCTAGAATGATATGAAATCAGTCCTTCATTCCAGGTTTTGGGTGGTAATCAATCAATGAATCAATCTATCACTCAGTTTATTCGGCAATAAGGCCTCAGACCCACGTACAGATATATACAATTTAGTTTCACATCAAGTGCTGCATGAAATAATATTTACAGGTAAGAAGAACGAAGACGGATAGCATCTTTAACATCCGATTCTTCCTTAAAGGCCAAGAAGGATATGAAATCAGCCTCCGTTCCGGGTTTTGGGTGGTAAAGCAGATAATGTTGGGATTAAACTTCAGATTATGTTAGGATTAAACTTGACGCAGTGTTGGAGATATTCGGGTCGATGAATGTAAGTGGTGTTTATCGTTACATCTCGTACGTATTCCGTGTGTGTCTGCAGGTGACGTCCAATAATCTCGCCGCTTCATTTCCGCGCGCTGATTACACAATGTGTGCCTTTCTGGGTGCCTTCTAAGATTAGCGCTGATATCGAGATGTTCAGTTCATTCAAGAATTAGAAAAAAATAGATGTTTCAAGATAAAAACTGAAGTTTGTACGATAGGAAATCAAACAATCAAATATTTAGAAAACAATTTAGATGAGGAACTGCGATACACAGACATTTTAGTCTAAAGAGAGCTCTCTGACAACTGTTTAATAATCTTCCAGCGATTATGAGATTACAAAATAGAGAATTAATCGTTTCTGTTCTTCCCAAATAGATGATGCATCATTTATAATTGTTTACGATCACTCATCGATCTATCTTGACACGTGGTAATGAAATCTTTTAGTGAAATAGTTGCAGCAGTTTCGGTCATTGGATTATTGCTATCGTCACTGTAAGTGCAAGCTGCACTATTGGGACTCCTCTGTCGTAAAGTGGTCTATTACCGTAATTCGAATTCAATGTCGTTAATGGTCTATTATGGAATACCTGTCATAGTTTCTTTTTAATAGAACAAGTCCAATTTTTCAGATCAATTTCGACATGGTGGTATTTGGTGTTAAGGGGCAGAGTGCACTTTCACTATCTTGAAAGTAATTACGTTAAAATTTCAATGGTTCGACATACCATGCTGTTTCCGAATGATATTAAGTCTTATCCATCACAGTCGGCATTCCTTCATTTAACCTTTTCTAACATGTATGTATTGACATTTCACTCATGACAATTATTTCGTTACACCTAGCCTTTTCAGTATTTGCCGAACTGTCGAAATTCACTTCAATCAGTTTTCTGGGAGTTTATTCATTCCTGTCTTGTCTATTCGAGGCGACGCTTGTTTGTTGAAACAACCCACTTCTGTCATAATGTGTTAAAGTATTTGTTGTGAACTTTCTAAAACAGACAGATTAACTCGTTAATCGGCATCGTGATAGAACGAAGCTGACGGTTCTAAACAATGTTTCTGGCGTGTCTAGGGAAGGTTCAGGCACTACTCTAGGTTTGAGGCTGTGTTTTAATTTCATGGTTTAGACGTCATTTTTCCAAAATACGTTTTGTCTGACCCTGAATCTTTCTCCTTTATGAAGTAAACAACGCAAGTGAGAACGCTAAA
Source organism: Haliotis rufescens (assembly GCF_023055435.1). Lineage (NCBI taxonomy): Eukaryota > Metazoa > Mollusca > Gastropoda > Lepetellida > Haliotidae > Haliotis > Haliotis rufescens. The sequence goes on along the minus strand of NW_025964001.1, from coordinate 45,062,611 downwards.
ATGTTTGTCATTTTTACCTCATTTTCCCATGGTATTCTGTTAAAAAAACACAAAAAACGGGCATGCAGTTCCAGTTTCTCAATAATGCCTTTCTTATAAATATTTTGAGATATTCTGGAAATATTTTCCAAAAAACAAAGACATCGCCACCCTGGTTTTAGCTTAGGTTTGTGTGAGTGAGTGATGTTTTACGCAGTGGACAGCAATATTCGTGCGACTGCATAAATCGAGTGTGGGCCAGTCAAACCAGTGACAGCAGGACCAACGCCCACGTCGTCAGTTTTACATTGTGACCACCATATCCACACCCGCCATTGAGGTCCTATTCTGCATCGACGTGCAGCTGCCATAAATTATTTGAAAGAAATTTTTTTCCTCGATCTGAAACACCAATTATTGACTAATTAAAAACATATAGATGCCAAGTGCACCAAGAATCAAACATAGGAAATATAATACAGCATTGGGTCGCAAGAAATGGCATGTTTAAAAAAATTAATAAACGCCTCTTTCGATATACAAACAATGTTATATTAACATGAGATATTATCTAAATAATCGTGTAATAGGAACCTCTGCTTTACTATTCATTGAGAACGAGGTCAGTGAGGTCCTAACAGGGAGACAACTCGTGCGATACTTCCGGGTTGAGGACGCCGCTGCTGAATCTACCACCAGGGAAAGACTTAGACGAACAGCTAGTCGCTGAAAAGAACATATGTTACATAATTTTTGTGTGATAAATCATAGTTATAAAACAATATAAATGGAGCCCAGTGACTTACTTCATGTACTGGATATATTTGTTTCAGGGTCTGTATGACTGACAAGGAAAGAATGTGTTCTCGTTCAGTTAACATGGGAGCATACATGGTATAATCCGGATAGGAAGTCCTGGGCCCTTGCACAAAACAACCTTAACGCTAACCGTAGACTTCCTGCTCCAGTCGCTCGGTGATAGTGGGTCCAGAGAAAGAAACCATGCTTGTCGTCAGAGGTATAGAAATGAGGATCGTTTGGTCACAACGGTATAATTTTGCTGATGGATTGTCACTGTGTCACTTTGTAATGTGATAAAAATGTTTAGGTAGAAGTGTCATTTCGAACAGGCCTTTTATTCCATCCATGCTTCAAGTGGATGTGGCCGACAATCCAGACAATACACAAAACAATCTTGTACATCTATCTAAAGTGGACATATGATAAACTGAATTTAACACCGGTCCACGTTTAGAATTCAGCACCACCATGTTCACAAACACGTCATACTACTTACGTATAAAGGTGCTTCAAAAGAACTTACCAAAGATTTGTATCTACGCCTTCAACTGGAAGCGTATTGGTTGACAAATCCAATGGCAAATCGTATATATAAAACTCGTTTCCCATTTTCAGTGAGGTGTGATCTGAATGTGACACCTCTTTTAACAGTGTCGATTATTTTCCGTGTTTTAAAGGGGTATAAATACGATCGCCGTGCTTAATATGTTTGACAAATTGCTTTTATATATGCCGTTGATGTACTTAATTACATATATTGTCGAGTTGAAACAGTACTGATGCAACCTTAAATTGTAAACTCACTCACTCCCTTCTATGGTGTTCGCAGTAAAACAAAGAGCACGAGTATAGTGTTGAAAAGAACCAAGTCTGTTTGTTTGTTTGTTTGTTGTTTAACACCACAATAATTCAGCTATTTGGCGGCGGTCTGTAAATAACCGATTCAAGGCCAGACAATCCGATGACTAATATTATGAACAACGGTGTACGATGACACACAAGTTACGGAACCTGACCACCCGATTCGCTCGTACGACCAGCATAGGTTGCTAAGGGCCTATTCTATCCAGGCATCCCGACGGGATGGGTTTTGGGGGTGGGGGTGAACACAAGTATGGCAATGGGGGAGAATCAAAGTTTGAACGAACATTCATGGGTAACATTTGCACCTGGGAAATAATCAAGCACCGCGTACAATAAATTTCAATTGAAAATTACCATTATTAAAATAAATTCTGTAGTTATTTTCGGACGAAACACATTCTGTTTTGTTTATATAGTGACACACCTGTATATTATATCCCCTGAAGACCTAGTCATAAAAGGCGACCATGCTTGTCGTAAGGGGCGACTAACGGGATCGGGTGGTCAGGCTCGCTGACTTGGTTGATGCATGTCATCGTATCCAAATTGCGTGGATCGTTATCATGACTGGACTGATTATTTACAGACCGCCGTCATATAGCTGGAATATTGCTGAGTGCGGCGTTAAACGACAAACAAACAAACCAATCATACATATGATATTTGTTAACAGACAAGGGGATTGGGCACAAGTGCCGCACTTATTGCTGCCTTCTCGCCTTCGCCTTATCATATGACATGATCCCGTACTGGCGACAATATCAACAACCACATCTTCATCAGGTATCGGTGGTATTTATCTCAGACATTTACGAGATTAATGACATGTTAAGATATTTACAAAGATACATGAATGTTCGGAATATTTAAGAATAAATAATAATAACAAAATAATAATAATGTGTGAACTTATATTTCCCTAAACTTACACAAGGTCATAGTCCTAACAATATTAACCTAGTCAATGTATCAGTGTACACTGGATTTATATTTCCTTCTCAGCTCCCTTGGGAGTATACACTCAAGCTGCATGTGAAGGGCTAGAAGGTTAACAGCCACATTACCATCTCATCTAACCGGGTACTCATTCATTGCAGGGTGAACAGAGGCACATGTAGAACAAAGGCACTTGCCTTAGGAGACACCACATGTACATATAAGAAAAGATAAGATAAGATCAGATAATATTTATTGCAGAAACGTTCCATTACGGGACAGATGCAATTTTAAAAGACAAGACATTATGATTCATATATACATATATACAGACATACATAATTTACATTTCTGTAGATACATACAAAAACAAAACAATCAATATTACATATTTGATTATATTATTATACATAAAATGTCAACGGTTGATTATGAAGGGGTATTTATTGTTTGAAATGATAGATATGGAAACAAAAGCAGTTGATATTGACTGTACATGTGCTTCAGTGTGTGGCAGGACTGAGCCCCAGAAACTCTCAGGTGTCTAGCTGATGACCGCGGTCACCCATCCAACTATTCTCCGTGACCGACGTTGCTTGTGACCTGTGCACTGTACAAAGCACCACGCGCCACCAGTGGTGGACATGTGTCCAAGTGTATGTCTACCTTGAGATGGGGCCTTATGTCTGAAATATCTGAGTTCCAGTTTTTATCACCGTGTGAGGCAAGCTAGTCGATGGTAAGGTATAGATGTCATCTTGGAAAATCTGCTGTCCCTGTTGTGGGAGTAGCATGTTGTAATTTGTGTGTTAGAGTTTATTTTCATCATTAACGATTAGCCGAAATACAATTCCAGATTTCAGTGTTCAATTAATCTGTTTGAAAACCATTTTTATCGATAAGTGACAAATCTCAACGGATTGGTAATGTTTGTTTATGTTAGCCTGAAGGTTGATTGCAAATAATACTGCAGGTTAGAATGATATGTTCCTAACTTGTTATGGGACTTGAAAAATGGCATTCTGAAATTAGCTTTTGTAGTGTTTTACTGATTACGATCTACTTTTGTTTATGACTGACAAACCACGATAGAACCTCGAGAAACCCCAAAATTCCAGAACCTTCCTTATATCTGGAAATTATGTATATAATATACTGTAGACGTTTCCGAATAATCCGGATAAACAAGATTCAAGTGCATAAAATATTTCCAGCCATCAAAACACCAAAGTAGACACAATTTATGGATAACAACTTCTGTAATTACTGTAAAGGCGACGTTTCGGTATAGATCCTTATACCGTTGTCAAGCAAACGTCGCTTTCACAGTCTACTTTGTCATCCGTCAACTTCTAAGTAATGCCTATCAAACATCAAAACACCGTTTCATCCAAATAGCTACAACCCGACATGCAAATAATTTGTCTTAATTAGATTAATTCATTAAAGTTTAATGGTGTATGTGTTTTGTCAACTGTCGTTCGATACCTCAATATGTCTAAATGGTTCGGTCCGTGCTGGAATGTTGACAATGATGTGGCGCCCCGTGTTTCACCCTTGTTGACCACGTCCAGTACACCAGTGCCTCCGACCTACCATAGATATCCCACTATCGCAGTGGTCATCTGTCACTCGGACCACAACCCTGATTCCGGTAAGACGTTGATCAGCCTACTACCATCACTCATGTCAGTTGCATCACTTACCATGTTCATTGCAATGACTGACTATCTATCGCGTCCTTTAACATGTCACTAGCACATAATGGTTGTCTATTGCATCATTTAAATGTACATTTCACTTAATGATTGTCTGCGACATCAACATGTAGCGTGGATACAACAGCGCCAGTGGATGTCTATTACATAAGTTAGTATGTAAATATCACCAAGACGACATAGCCCCATTCTTCGCTCTCTCGGTATCGTTATTCGGGCCACATTCATCGTCTCTGTTGCGATTTCAGTTGTAAATTGCAATGTTTAATGTGTGAGATATGGTAATTGGCACTTTTAAACAGAACATGCCACTGAACAGTTCTTTCGTTTGATGTGAGATTTAGAAATATTCATGTGCATGTCATGCCGTTCTTTATTAAGCTCATCATTGGTGTAATCTGTTTCACAAAATGGACATTCACTTCAGCTACAAGTATACTAATAAGCCAATTACGGGGGTGATGGATTGCTGTCACTTTCGCAAATTTCCAGTTACAGCGTGTGTAAATAGCTGCCAATTCCTTTTTTTACTTGGAAATGAAATCAACCGCCAACCCATTCGAGCAGAGGTCTGGCCAGAGGTCAGACTTTTGATTTTAAGCCAGATTTAGCGTTTGCTTGTCCAGAAAAGTTTTAATTTGCAATAATCGTTCCCCACTCCCCTCCAAGTTTGCACATCGTCGCTATATCGCCATTCTGACTGTGGCCCAACTCTAAAACCGCCATTGCGCATGTGCAGAGACTATTATCGCTGTGTTTCCGATACATAGAAGGCGAGTGTTGTTTACGTAGGGCCCCCTGAATTGAATTTCGGGCCATCGAAATTGCGGCAATCATTTTCCTTTTGACACAAGTAAATATTTGAAATCCTATCTCCCGATATCCCCTTGATTAGATGTAGGGCTGTGGCCTAGCGTTTAGGCGCTCGGGCTATTTCAACTGAGAGGCGGGATATAAAGCGATTCTTTTACACAAAATGTGCCGCGTTGCCTTTGATAGCTCCCAAACAACTTAGATTAGATATCAACACAACAAAGGCCAAATACCATACAGAAAATTATTTTTCGAGTTTTGATTACGGTCTGGGCTCTCCGTTTCCCGTTCAGACCAGGCAGAAACGAAGAAGTGGCTAATTTATCACTCGGAGCCTAGGCCGCATCACAGCAAATCCTTCTTGTCAGCTAGTTGTATGCGTCTGTGATACGATCGTCCGTATTCGACTTATTCGCCTGAGTCTTTCCTTCAGTCAAAGGGCCGTGTAGAAATGTAAATCTAGCGCTTGGCAGGACGAGTATACCTCGCTGATAATGCCCGTCCTGGCCGGCACTTGTCCCCCTGCCTTGAGTCAGCGCACAGAGAGACGCTGGGCGAGTACCACCACCTTTCAGACCAACGTGCAGCTAGGCTTTGGGGGTCTACGGAATCCGCTCCAGATCCGGACCAAATTGCTCCCTAACCGGGACGTGCAGCTAGGCTGACCCGTAACCCAAACCACAGTGAGAGGTAGGAAACTCTACTTCTCATCCTCGTTTTTCCCTACCGGATATCCCATAGGGGCGCAACGGGATTGTGTGCGGCCTCTCGTAATATCTCGTTGTCTTGAGACTTGGATCCTCGGGGCTTTCTGTGGGCATGGGGGGAGACTACGCTTGAAAATAATTTTTCGATTAGGTTGCCTTTTGGAAAAAATACTTTTTGATATTTTGTGACGTTTTAATAATTTTTCAGAACGTTTTGTTATTATGTGTTCAGCATGTGATTGTATTTTGACACCTTCGGCAATTGACTTAAGAATTTTTTTTGCGTATTTGCTGTGAATAAATGCGTTAATATACTTCAACGGTCCCAGAATCAACACATATTGAAAACGACCATTGCCATTCAGGCCTGTTTAAACCAAGCATACAGTTTATACAACCATACCCGCCGGTGTTTTCAGCTTTGAATTGTCAATTTCATACGCCGGTGACTTTGAATAAGTGAATATTTTATGGAGTAAAGTGATATGGCATTTTCGTACAACGAGATAGGTATTTTCCCCGCATCGGACTCCCGTGTGTCTCCACTTAAGCACCTCATTCTGTGTGATAACTTGACCTTCAGAAATAATTTACCCAGTAAGTCTTAAGTGTAATATAGTTCAGATTTGCGTATTATTTAACCGAAATGATCTACTCATAACGCGGTCTCTTTCTGTCACATTAATGATGTATGCCGCCGATTTTATGTTTGATAACTCCAAAACATATTTTTGCCGCTCTATTATTTAATATGATTGAAATATTACCAGGACACACATTTGGTGTTGAATTGTGGGTTACGGTTTGAGTGTGTGATATTGTGTGATGAAACAGATACGTATCATATGTAATATGAAGAGAGATCAAATATTCATCAACCATTTTGTGTGAAATATTGTGTTATTGTAAGCACAATTATCCCATGTTTTTTTAACGGATGATCTAAATGGCATTTGGATAAATTATGTGTTCTGTTATATTTTCACCGATGTTTGAGGTTGTGTAATAATGTCCTTTTTTTAAAAAACGTTTTAAAATTGCATTGGATATTTTTTGTAAATCTAGTCAAAGAAATCATGATACATTTATTCGTATTAATCGCGTTCTTAATTCAAACGAGTGAAAACTTCGTCCAAATTAAGGTTTAAAACTTTGGAGATTATCGTCATCTTTTGATTTAAAAATATCCCCCAAAAGTAGTTTTAAATACACAAGACCCCATACATCCAACAACATAATATTCCATCTGATTTTATTAAAATTAAGGCGACACGTTTGAATATTCAATGGAGACAAGGCCTTGTCAATAATTTGAAACATATTTCATTTTTTAACACTACCGATGATTTCTTTGCGGCTCTGAATAAAATGTCAAACAATTTTGTTTAGTCTTGCGTACAGTGAAACCGTTAATTTTTGCGAATATTCCGAGAACGACGATGACGGAAACATTGTCAAGACATGCGTAAAATTTTATGAATTGCTTCCCTCTCGATCGTGTTTCAGTTTGGATCCTAAAGAAAACATATTTTCTGCCAAGCTCTGCCACAAGGAAAGTAATATATTGGATACATTTTGTAGGTAAGTAAATTATATTTAGTCAAAAGGCGCTGGCACTTAGCAAATAATGTTTACGTATCGCGCAACGCATGCTGGGATATGGCTCGTAAATTGTCTATATATCCCGTCAGGCAAGTAGGCCGGGGAAGGTAGAGCTAACCTAATTTGCGAAACAAGCTTTTACGTTGCTCCATTTATGCGATAAAATATTTTGACGCAATGTGAAAGGATTTAATCCAAGTATGTCAAATCGGCCTGAAAACGAAATTATATGCATGGGAAATTTTGTAAGTTTATTTATTCCAAGATAAAATTTGTATTAGGTTGATAAATAGCATTAAATTGATAGACTAGACATCACTGTGAAAATGTTTACATACTGGGTGAAAGAGATATTAGAAGAATTTCACCGTAATTGTTTTGCACCAGTGTTCGCTTGCTTCTGTCACCGGGCTATTTTAAATATTTTTGAAAATTGGTATATGATTTAAAGTTTTAGATTTTTAGGAAATACTTATTCGAGTATTTTAGAACATACTAATGAAATGATTTGAAGCAGTTTCGGAAGAAAGTAAATATGAAATTTGAATTGTTTTTGTTATATAAAAACTGAAATAGAATGTGTTCTAGCTGTATTCATCTCGATTTTCTTGCAAAAGGTCTTAATACTTAGAGGCCGATTGGTATGTCTTATCGACTGAAATTTGTTGAATACGAGGGAAAACTTCATACAGATATGTCACATCATGACTGAACTGCGAGTGTGTTTATACCACAGACAAACTGTGAAACACGTCTCATTAAAGTATGGCTTCGTCAAAACAAATTTTCACTATCAACGAAATAAAATTAATTTGTAGATTTAAAAAAAAGAACTGGACTGACAATATCTGCGGTAGTTTTTTAACAAAAATAACTTTCCGTGGGGCACAGAAAAATATATTAACAAAAGCGCAGTATATTCTCAAAAGTGTATTCTTCTAAAACGATATTCCACACAATCAGGTTTATTATTAGAAGATACTATCTTTATTGCTGCAATATATATTTATTAATTTGACAAAGATTCTAGACACATTGATTACGTTTACGATTTTGTAGAAAACTGTGCAGGAAATCATCTAATTTTAGGCGGATTTTGAATTAAAATAATTATTTATTTTGCATGAATGAACTTTCTCCAATGAACTAAAACAGAGTTGGGGGCGTGGTACGCATGCGGCACTTCCTACAATAACTTCACCATTCTTCCCTCCGTAGACCATAATGTTGTATGTTAGAGCAATGTGTCGATCATTTAATATGACAAAGTTCCAGTAATACGCTAAGAAAAGTTTGTCTGAAGTACTTTTTGAAGGAGAACAGAAAAGGAACGGAACAAATTATGAGAACGTGATGTTTAATTCGAAACGGTAGCAAGCTACTTTCGAATTTTATTTGAAAAACAATAGAATATTGCCTAATTTGCCATAGTAATTTGATTTTAGAATGGTTTCTTTTATACAAATTTGCTAATGCTTTGCAATTAGTTTCGGATATTGGAGCATTAAAGAAAACAAAAGGACTAAGCTTCACAAGAAAGTTTCTCTATGGGGAAAAGTCAAATTTCAATGTTCTCTAGTGACTGGAGAAATATTTTCATTAATTCAGTCCTTGGAGATGCTATGCGAAAGGTTCAAATTGAAAAATCAAATAATTTCACTTGTAAACGATGACTAGTACAGTGTCAGAGAAAAATATCCAAGCAAAAAATGTTTGAGAAGCGACAGAAGTTTGTAACAATAATTCCATGGAAAATTTCTTCAAAGGAAAACTTTTCTTTCATTTGACACTGGGTTGATCTGTGAAAGAATGCATCTGTGTTAAATCCAAAGGAACAAAGTATCTTTTGAACTATAATTCTATATACTTAACCTTAAACTCCACCAGCTTGAATTATCAAATCTAAAAAAATAATATAATCTTAAGTTTACAACATTATTTACTAGTGAAAAGGAGTAGAAATTCTCTTTTATGCAAATGGTCCTCTTTCTATTTAGTTATATAGATTTTGTTACCAACGAAAATCAATTTAGATATTTGTTTTTTTCTACATTTTTAGTGTTTCACTATTACGTTGTCTCTGCCCACATGTTGTTTTCACTTTGGTAGAGAAGAGGAAACAGGACACATCATGACTAGACCTGGTACTATTGGTTTTATGACAGGGCGATTTCTCGCGAGACTGGCTGCTTTTCTCCCAATGGATAAAATTACAGTTTAAAAAACTCCCCCCAAAGGTTCTCATAGTAAATGTTGGCATGATGTCTGAAAAAGTAAATAACGAGATCAGTTTTCGTGTTTGGAAACTTTTTCTTTGAGTCAACATTTGCTCGTTCGTCCGAACGCTATCTTCAGACAACGCATTTTATATTGAACCATGGACCATTCGCATTTCATATTTTGTAAATAACAAATGAACTTCTTTGCATATAAAGATAGTCGTCATGCTTAGCTTTGAAAATGGTATACATCGAAATAAGATCATGTATATATCAGACAAATTTGGATAAAATATGTTTCTTTTGCGTTTTCTCTTTATTCAATACTGCTTCACACAGATTAAATATTTTCGTAGCTAATTAATGATCTAACATTTCCTCTTACCAGTTTTAATTTTATCATAGAAAGTTTGCATGCGTCTTCTTTTGGATTAATTCTTCCGTCGGGTAATGATCCGGTTCTTTCATCACAGATTCGACATGGAAACAGATGTAATAAACACATGCAAGAGATTTCAAGAGGGTCTTAACTGCAATGCACACTTAAAGCGGACTTTCTATTTTGTATACCAGCTTTTAAGGTTGTATTGCTGAAAGATTATAGTGATTCTCCAAACGGTGCCAACAAATTTAAAAACCTCTCGATCCAGCTCATATTTGTTTGCCCTGTGAGGTGTGAATTACTCATTAAATTCAAGGAGTTTTATTCAAAATTCAAAAATTCAAATATTAGTACTTAAATTTGACAGTAGTTTTGATATCACGTGCCCAACTCGAGAGCTGAGAGTGTTATATTTGCTCTTGTCACGTGCATACCAAATGTCCGGGCAACGAGGGTGTTGTAGAGTTTGAAATTTGTTTAGTGATTAATATTCTATTTCAGAGTAACCCCTACTTTTAAGGACGAGAAAAAATGAATTTCATTGAGTAACTACAACACTGGGAGACCCAAATTCGTCATTAGCAAGATTGATAGAATGATAAAGTCGAGGAAATGGGCGCCGGGAGAATACACCCGAAGAACTTCGAACGATTGCACATGCATAACTTTCTGGGGGTTGTAGACATATTCTCAACGACATGTGCCAAGGGAAGCGGTCTCCACACAAACATACAAGATTTAACAAAGTTTACCCAAACATTTATGAATACAAAAACAGCTCCTCGTTTTAAAATGCATTATACGCAATTGTGTTCGACGAAATCGTTGGATGTAATACCGTTGGTGATTGTTACTGTATGCATATATTCATATACTGGTGGAAGGCGTTGAAGAGATGCCGTTGTTTTTAATATTTGCAATAGAGTCTAACTATGAACTAGAAACAAAAGAACCATGCTTTTAGAGTTGCCATGTTCTAATGCTATCAGAATACACCCCGATCACGGCTCCAACACAATTTACATTTTAATGCCCTCATTTTTCACAGCTCTGAAAGGAAGTATTTTGATAGATTGTTCAAATGAATTTAGCATCGCGTTTTGAAAATCAAATCCTCTTTTGCACTTAAGACGACAAAGCAGAGGTTTTAAAAGAAAGGAGATAAACAGAATTTTCAATTTACATTTCCAGGTGGCGCTAATCGATATGAATGCACACATGCCGTCAATATGCATCCGATAACATCGTTTTGTAAAATAATCAAGCTTTTACGCCAGGGCATCAGTGAATAAAGTAACCATGAAATCAATCTAATTTTTTTACGGAAATATCTTTTATGTTGAATTTTCGTTAAATGCTTCCAGTACAATCCAGATTGTTTTGTTGCCCAATAAAAAACCGAATAAAAACTACACACTCACAAAAATACCTGTACATCAAAGCTTTGGTATGTTTCTGTCGGCTAACGGATATCTAAACTTTATTGCACCAAGGTTGTAAATTTTATTTCCTCCTTTGTGGTATTTATAGCACATTTCATGACAGGGTAACAATGTGGAATGCCGTTGGAGATAATATTCCTGAAAAAACCCAGTTAGATAGTTCTGACCAATTTAGACAGTAATGCTTCTTGTAGAAAAGTACCCCTATGAAAGGGTTTCTTCAACGGAATGGTCTTGATTGCTGTGAATATTATGGTGCGATGTTGAATCATATTGCAATACAAACATGTGCAGACCACATGTGCTCAATATTAACGCTGGATGTATTATTTGATTAATTTTGTTCTGTGAAATTTGACTTCTTGTTAAGCATTGATAGGTGAAGCAGTCTGAAATGAATGTTCGAGTGACCGGGAACTATGATGTGAAGCAATGTCTTGATTCCACATCCAAAATGAGTTATTAAAAGCATTCCTATTCGTCTTGGTGTTATCTCCCATTTGAAGGAATCACTTCTTACTTGTCAGACAAATAAATTTTAATTTCCATAAATCTACATACGGTACCGAAATTTACCACAAAAGTCATAAATACGAAACTGGACACAGGAACAAACACCTAGCTTTTCTTTGACAAAAAGTCTCGCGACGTCTCGTACATCCTCATTAACGATAACAAAAGTCCTGTCCAATTTCACATTTGTTCATCTTTATAAAATTTGATTCCGATTAAAAGAAAGCACACATTTTTCATGTCTTGAAAATCCCATAAAGGTCCCCCTGCCACGAGAAAATGTCCAGTAAAGTCATCACTTAAACCACCTTAGAGTTGCGGCGGCCCTTCCGCCGCCATTTTCGCGACTTTCACGGACTGCGCACGACGCACCAATTAGCATCGTCCGACGGATATATCCCGTTCTAGTCCCGGTGCTGAGAAAGAAATCAATTTATTTCGTACTATTAGTGCGATGAGCTGCAAGTGATTTAGATGGTGACAAATAGTAAACTATCAATTTCCTCTTCATCATCATTAAGGACCACTCGTTTCCGAGAGGAGGAGAAAATTACCAAGGGAGGACCGTCATTCTGGGGCGCGAAGTTCTTCCACCTGATCCGAACTACGAACATTTGCGATCTCGTTAACGTTGTCCGCTCCAAGAATCATGGAAACTGAATGTTTAACTGAAGTTCTGGGTCAGTTTAATTTGAAATCTCTGATGAAAATGACCTTTCCCTTTCTAACTGCACGGATGGCAATACCACCTTGGTCAATATAAGGATTCCCGTGTTTGTTGAAATCGGAAAACATCCCCGTCGAGGTTTTCCCGTGAGACATGGGGCTAGATCTAGGATGTTTTTAACTTCGGTATAAGTATGTTGCCTTGTGCTTTTACGGAAACTGGAGTCTGACAAAATAATTCGATCAGTGTCACTTTACCTGATGATGTGTCGTTTACCGATCTCAACTAAAGGTGACACCAGTTCATAAGGCGGTGGTTGTCTTATTATGAAATTACCTTTCTGTGTGTATGTTTATTCAATTCGTAGTACAAAGGTTGTTGGATAGAAGGTCAGATAAATCAGATTTACATTCGAGGTTTTGGTAACAGGTTTTAGACTCAAGTTTCTTTGTCAAGTGGAACAATTGAAACCACCTCTTACACAAGAAAGTCATATTCGTATTTTGTAAATATATGCACTTAGTCCTGCATGCCCTACACATGTATAAAAAATACCTGAAACATTAGGCGTCCTACAGACATAAAAATATATTATTATTATCATTATTATTATTATTATTATTTACAGATTGAAATAATAAATGCAGCAAAGAGGGGTTGGGTGATCCTGGCACAGTCAGGCTGGTTAGGCTTCTCATCAGCTCAGGGCCCTTGCCCCCTCTACTGCGTACGCAGCCCAGACAGCGAATGGGAAGCGCTGCCTAGTCAACTAGTCAAACCCACCCAGAACTTTTCGGAAAATGTGAAGACTCCCCAACACTGCAGCCTTCTGCATTACCCAGATTGTCAGACGGGCTGTATTCCTGGTAGCAAACCCGGGTACTCTCCCAATGTTAGTCAACAGATTGGGAGGTACCAAACCCAAGGCACTGAGAACAATGGGGAGTCGTGACATTTCGAAAGCGAGGTCCTCATATTTGCCATGTTTTTCCTCAATCTTGTCAATCACATAAGTGTCAAAGGGGCAGAAAATTCAATGATATAAATAGTTTCATTGGTTTTATCAAAAAGGACAAGATCAGGTTTGTTGGCTTGGACACGTCTAAGGCTGAAAATGGGCCTATTCCAAAGACTTTTGTATTTATCATTTTCCATGACGCCCTCTACATATTCCGGGTCGTACCATGGGTGGACCGCTGTATCAAAACCACAAGCATGGCAAAGACGGTCATAAAATGATCGAGCTGCACCATCATGTTTAAGATCCTGTGTTTGTGCCAAAGCTGGGAATCCACTGACAATGTATTCTTCTTCTTCTTCTTCTTCTTACAGTGATGGATTGGAGGTTACTACATGATTGCACAGTACAACCTAAAACACCTTTAAACTACGTTAACTCATCTTCCGTGAACAGAGACTGTGATGCGAGTACCCCTTGAGAACGTGTATACACATTTACATACAGTTTGACTATTGAGTTTTCATAATTGTTTTTATAATGTTATTGCGCCATCCTTGTGTCTGGAAAGCCGTCATTCAGGACATGTTAGACACATGTTCAGTTCACAAGTTATGGTAGGTTCCCATCCAAATGCATACACCTGGCGGTTCAAACTGTCTACTGAAATATCCAATTATCCAAAAACATTCTCAAAACACGACGAAATACACAACGCCGCCATCCCACCTTGAACACCTCTGTTGGAACCTGAACACCGTCAACTCCCAGACTGAACAACCATTAACACTTGTACATGTCCCTGCAATCAACAATGTTGACCCAGTTGTACATTTGAGTCAATATCCAGTTCCTCTTAATGTTTTCAACTTGTCAAGTTTGAACTAGATCGTATCTACTTAGCACGGATAATCTGGCAAGTCGATTGCGATCCGAACGAGTTCCTTTCATTATGCCAGGCCACTCAACCTTGGTGCTCAAGTGAAGAATAACTGCCAAAGAAAGAACAACCTTGGACCAACTGCCTATATTTGTGTGTTTAAGACATCCACAAGTGATGTATGCTACAATAAATAGTTTAGCGAGGGGAATTTTTAGCATTATGTGCAGTTGTGAAAGCACAATATAACATTCTATGTTCTAAACTTGAGAAACTAAAAACCAGCATCAATAGATACAGATGAAACGGACTCCTCTTAAGCAGTTGTAGCAGCAACAGAGGTAACTGTAACGCTCTAATTTTGAATCGCGTATGGGCTTGTCAATGTGTTATTTACATACATAGAGCTGACTTGATGTTACGCAGTGTTGAATGGAGGTGATCGGGGAACTAATGAGAATTTAATGATTTTAAACGAAAGAAAAATCCCATAAAACTGTAGATCTGCGCGTTATTACCTGACTATAGACTTGGCTCCTGTTTTCAAAATATTGCGCGCGTGTGAAAACCGTATTGCCGTATCGTTGAATGGTGCATGTTCTTAAATATATGATTTAAAACCAATTTGTTCTACTACGTGTCAGTTATGTAAAACTACCTAGGTGTTAATGACGTAAACCTGTTAAAAGGAAATGTTATGTTAACGTCAAACGTGTCTTTGGGCGAAGGCGTATTCCAATGTGTTTGAGCTTCATCACAGCCATGGAAGACGAAAAACTACCCGTTTTAGAACATGTGATAATGGTTTCTTTGAGCCTCATTTCATGGGGTAACACCCTTGATACTGGGTTAACCCCTAATCCAACGTTTACCTTAGCAAAGTGCTTGGCTGGTGCACCCTCCACTTTAACCTTCCAAGTCTACCTGCACACTTCAAATAACCAGTCTTTGACAGTCATCGAAATTTATTAATATTTCACTATCGTAATGAGTGTGTGACGCTGATATGGAAGCTTTGAATGGAGGGTCTTGCCTCATATTGGGCGACTCTGGGCCATTATAAATCAGCCGGGAACGACTGAGCGGAGAAGCCAAAGCAGGGCTAAGAAAGGTGAATCCAGGGTCGGAGATTTATAGAGGGTTTAATTGGGGCTGAAAGCCTCCCGGTCCCAACTCTGACGTTCCCCGGGCCGGCGCAGGAACACCCCCGGTAACGACAACATCGTCGACCAGCAACCGGGTTCGGGTTGGTAACGAGATTGAAAATTTGTTTGCGGGTATTAATTCTTTTGTTTGTCAGTAGAAGGTTCCCCAAGCGCAAAAAATCCCTGGGAGTTTTCATCTGAAAAAAATGGAATTAGAGCGTCAACTGAGATTCACCATTGGGTTTCCAAACTAGAAATAAGTTTTGGAGACAGGAATTTGAGTGTTGCGGAGTCCTAGCCAGTAGTAGCATCTTCATTCAGACACGGTGGAGTCGCGCTGTCAATAACCGTTTTGAATGGTTTAGTAGATACACAAACTGCAATTATACATATTTGCCTTGATATTTGGACGAAGAACGTTCACAAGAATCAGCTGGGATGATGGATATGTTCCCCACATGATCAGTGCAACGACATCCGGATTAATTAACGATATACGAACTGACTCGTGGTTATAACGGGGTTAATCACATAGTCCTATAAATAGACGTGGTAAAGTACCTCTCCTTGGCTTTTCCACTTACAAGCTCAAGACATTTCATAATAAACACACACACATATGCCGAGAAGGAATGTTGGTTGAAATGCAGTATAAATAAGGATTGGTTTTACTATATATAAAAGTCCTTGGTATAGTTTGTAGTTTCTTCTCTGCAATAACATTTGTGTATCATTTTCAAATCTACGATATTCTGTTTTCTCGCACAGCAGAAATTCAGCAGAGTTCTTATGTAAAGTTCACAAATATAATTACCGTACTTGTTGCGAAAGACACTTTTCGTAATATGCTGCATGAATATATGAAGAGACCATCGAAAAGACACGTTTGTGTCTTGTGTTTAACTGGATAAAGATATATACCGTAAGCTGTAAGAAAGATAAGTGTTGTTTAATATAATATATAGTATCAGATATGGGAATCACATCACACACTGTGATATCGACAATTACCGGTGACAGTTTGACCGGTTTACTTTTGTGTTATGACAATAAGGACAAATGAAATATATTGCCTACTGGCGATGGATTGCAAGAAGAAGACGCAGTGGACACAGCTCGAAGGAAGAGAAGTACCTGGTTTATAGATGAGTTAGGAAAGACATGATCAAATTGATCTGTAATGTACATGCTGTCAACAAAGGTCTGGAACGAGACTGGTCTGTCTATCACCAGGAGTTCTACAGCAACAACACCAAAAATCAGATAACGTCGTTTCTGAGTGACGTTTTGACGGCGCGATATGTAGAGTCATTTTTTACAACTTGTGTATGTTTTGTTTCCTTATCTTTTTGTCAATGGTTGTCTATATCTTTCGTGTATGTAGTACCCTTTTGACACCTCAGTATCTTCAAAATAGGTCAGAGTGTTTTCTTAATATTTGTATTTTTTTTTTTTTGGGGGGGGGGGGGGGGGGACACTATACCCTCGACATTCTTGTCAAGCCGTTCCACAAATTCCCTTTATTTCTATTGTAATGCACGAGGTGTGGGTTTTGAAACTTAATGTTCACATTTCTGTGCAACCAGTTCAGGTTTAGCTTCTTTTATGTTGCTTTCCACATGGTATTTTTAGAGCTTTTAGTCAAGAGATCACAAGATACTCACTGAGAGCATGCGATAATCCTGTAATTGAGTCGTGCAAAAAGAAGTGAAAAGCAAGGCATGGTATAGCATAATGTAGATATGTATGACGAAAACATTTATGACGGCAATAAACTACATGAATGTCGTTAAACATAACGAGTTTGTCCCATCCATTACAATAAAGGGGTTTGAAAGAAATAATGCTACACGTTGGGAGTTCTGGTGCAAAAAATACGCAAACACAGGTGCTCCAACCTCCTGATAAACAAACTCTCCCTTTGATGAAGTCGATAATTATCAATTATGCTTACATAATTACCTTTATGGCATACGATAGCATCGGCGCGACACACTTAGAAATCAATTACGAATAGCATATGATCTGCAGACCTTTTAAACATATTGTTTCTCTGCGCATGCTCAAATGCGGAAGTTGCGATGCATGACGGGAATGCGTTGAAGTGGGAGCTTAAGTTTTGGATTTTCTGCATTTATCAGTTATGAAAATCTATGATATCATCGCTACCACAGCGTTAAATAATACCTGATATGTTTAGGAGCTTTTAATGATGCTTTATGAGCGTCAATGATCCTCTGTAACGGGTAATGAATTAAGATGAGTTAAATAACACTGGCATGCTTCTTACCCGATGCTCATTTATACAACGTTCGTACCGCGCCCAGGTGCGCCAGTTGTTACGAGTGTGTGAGAAAATCTGATTTATGGAAATCCCACTGAATATTTGAACGAATATGAAACGTTGAGGCCGGTTTGTTGCCATTATAATGCTGTAATATCACCTTTTGTAAACGTTCCAAACGTTCGTGGCATAATTACAGGTGAACATAACATCATAAAATGCCAACAATAGTCAAGAGAAAAATAAGAATGTGGTAGACCAAATTATTTTGATCTGTGAGAAACATTGCAAACTGTACCAGGAAATATGATGGTACTGATGTTAATCTTAGCGATGTGTCAAACAGCTGCATTCACATCGGATCAACCTGGGTAACATTTTCTCATCTTGCTCAAGGAAAAATTAATATACTAAATAAAATTTAGTATACCCGGTCAGAGGACTTTAGGAACATCACAAATATAAGAAACATTTAGAGACATTGTAATTGAAATGATGTCTTACCAGCTTTTTAGTAAGGGTAGGTGAATGACAAGGCGTTCAGTGTCTTTTGCAGGTTAGGTCTTGTTCAACGTTTTGAACATTTCAGCAATAACATGGTGTTGTAGCTTGATGTCGGAGCAAAGCCCACACCCAGACAGGTCAGAGATAACACGTGTGAATCCACTGTGTATGTGCTCTCTCACGACAAACCAAAGCTCATAACTTAACATGGTGCTTAGTCTTTACATCCACTTCTGTCGCCTTCAACCATTGAACCAACATGACATGTTTCATTAAGATTCGATAAACTTGGAACCTTACAACAGACACATAGCATGACATTACATTTACACACTATAATCGCCACGTGTGAATGCCACAGCATAAATAAAGGGGGAAAATAAACCATCTGTACTGGTCTTGATAAAACAATCGTTTCCTTAAGTCCACTGAAATCAATTCCATAAAATAGGTGTCGCATATTAGAAACAGTGAATCTGTTTATGGTGTGGTCATCCAATATCGAGTGTTTCCCAACATCTAGCGTATCACTATCTTCCCCCATCTTTTGATGTGGCTGGGCCATCCGTTCTAGCACCTGCATTCACCCATTGCTTCATGTCTTGGCTTCCCCGGGCGATTAGAGATCGATTATTACTCAATTATCTTCTGACATAGCTTTGTGATCTCGAGCTCCAAATGACCACTGCCTACTTGGATGGATTAGGCCGTGTCCAGACGTGTTTGTACTGCACGACCAACTCATAGGCTGTTACTTCGTATATATTGTCCTACTGTTAGACTGCCAGCAATTAGATATAAATCCGACTTGTTGAGGGATTGCGTTAGTTAGTTCAAACATATTTCATTCACAATTGAGGAACGGAAAGAATACCGCAGTTAGACACTAACAATTTGATTGTGGGCGAAGGAGGATTGAATGTTGTTTTACGTCAACACTATTTCACTGCACCTTGTAAATAATATTGTCATGGCTAAGCAAACCTAGGTACATGAGTGACTGGAATCGGGCACATTAACACACGAACACCAGGGACAGACATTGTAATCACCCGATCCACTTTGTTCGACTCATTCAAGCACCAGACTTCAAGTAACCTATTATACACGTACCCCCAATGGAGGAGACGAAGGGATGTTCAAATTTGCCACATTAATGTTGAGTCCTTGACAGTACGGACATATATTTTATGTGTATTTCCCAGTACAATATTACTTCAGTTTTCGCAAGTTATCACAGGCCCCACCCCACTCCTCCCCTGCTAACGCAGCTTACACACCAACAAAACAATTATCGATCGACACAATAACGATCAGGTCGACGGCAACTGCTAACATATAATAAACAATAATCAACTTGGAAAGTGAATTATTATTGTTTAATCATATTTTTGTGCTGGGTTAATAACTATACTACTTATGTAATCATAGAAAGGAATATTACTGTTTTAAATACATTTTCGGCTTATCTGATACAAACAGAAACATATGATATTTGTCAACGCAGCAACGAAACTGCCGTTCCGCACGTTGACTCCAAGATAAGATGACGACGATAAACATGTACAGGCCCCTGATTTCCGGAGCACACAGTTACCTCAGTTGTGAGGGTTTCTGGTACGGGAGGGGTGGACGCGCGAGTCCATAACGAATGTAGAACCCCTGTTCGTTTTAACAGGTCATCAAAGTTCATGGAGCGAAGGCGGAATACAGTTACCGCTGACGTCGGGGTAGAGTTTCTATCTTGGCATTTATGATATTATTGCTAGCACGGTTACTGGTTGAGGGGTTTTAGGGTCTCCTGGTACTGCAGCGGATGGTTACAGGTCATGGAACGTAGATGAGGTAGAGTTTTACACCGGCTGAATGTAGCAGAGGAATGGGGTGGAGGATCATTGCAAATTTTATTAGTTGCTTGAAACTGACTGTTCAGAATGGAGAACAGCTGACAGGATTGGCATCTCGCATGAGGATTTATTCATTTAGAATGATATAATACTCGCAATTTTCCACATAGTAGCGTTTATTTCTGAGAGGGTGATATTATGACAGGTCCGATTTCAATCGAGTTTCCTAACACCAAATAACATATTGGAATCTTGTTTATCCTGAGGGTGTAATAAATGTCGAATTTTCTGGAATAGTGTTGAATGGCGAAATATGAGCATGCGTGAATCGAACAGGTTCTTCTCTTAGATTTGTAGAATCCTGTTTGTTTGTGTCCGTATTAAAGAAGTTCTCATTTATTCAGGTCCTTTCTTTCGAGGTTCAATTCTACTGTATTCGGGGTCTCATAGTATCCATATGCTACACAGCTACTAACCATCATATGTAGTACTTTTATTGCTTGTAAATTTCCAGATGCGAGTTGCAATGAACATAAATGGTCACATTACTGCCTAGCATGACCTTCCATTCTAAATGATTCGCGGTTAGGCAAACGTGAAGTAAATATAATTATGGTATCAAATAGATAGATTTGTTTATTGTATAGAAAACCTGGACTGAATAAGATCCACTACTGTGAGGTTTATTAGAATTCTTGTGTTTTTTAATGAAGAAAAACTGCATAGGAAATGATAAAGTTGTAAAGTTAAGTATCAAACGTCAACCAGCGTTTGATCTCATTAGCATTACTGAGGTCATGACAAGTATATGATGATGATATAGAAATTCATAGAAAGAGATATTCTTTTCCTTCTCAGCAAGTGATAAATTCAAAGGTTGCAGCATAAAGCTCCGGGTCATGGCATCGTGTTTTGTTGACTTCAAAGTGGCTTTTAGTCTGAAACAGATACTTGCATTAGAGACAAATCCTCGTAGGTCTGAACAAAAGCTTTTCAAAAGAGTTAAAAATTAAAGAGATTAGTCAAAGCTCTTAGTTCAAAAGCTTGATCTTTCTCAACGGCCATAACGCGACATCCCAGTTTCCGGTACAGAACCTCTGAAATTGCGGATGGATGAAGAGGCTATACCAGAGATATGAATCCCTTGTCTGACGTTTATATTCGGCTAGCTTCACGTCCTGGAACAATCCTTGTCAAATTTGACATATGAAGCTGACAGAGAGAGGCACGAGTGTTGCTATTCTTTCATAACTGACTGATCTCACAGCCGGGCGAGAATTCTCGATGGGCAATGAATGCTCCCCGTCCCATCAAACAAAAGGGACTATCCTTCTATAAGATAGAAACCGCTTTAGGCTAATTGTTGGAGAGTTATCTCCCGCTTGTGTGTAAGTGTTCCCTAGTCGGCAATGCTATCATAAGGCTTGATCAGCGGGGCTTGGTGTAGCCGTGTTATTGTGAATAACCCAAGTTGGCATGGAGTGCTCATGTCGTATTGTGGTCATAGATTATGTGCTAGTTTGTCAACACAGCTTTGGCTTCCTACTGATATAGACATCAAAGGACCACCTGATTCAATAGGTTAACGAGTGTTTGTTCAGTGAGATGGATCACACAGCCCAATTTCCCTCATGTAATGTATTGACAGGCGCATTTGATTCTGTCATGAAATCTCCATAAAATTATGTACATTTCATACTATTTGCTTTCAGTTATGAAGTCCAGGAATAGGATAGTACTTGATGCTTCCACAATGGACAATGCTTGTAGTATTTATACAAACAATAAATGTGCAACACAAACTTTACTTCAAAAAGCAAAAATGTTTTTGTTATAATGCGATGAATGGAAGTGCGGATGAACAGAACCGAATACGTAATATCAATATAACTTTTTTAAAGTGTCGAGGACACATGGCTGCCACATACTATGTACACACGAAGTGAATACACCCTTGTACCATGCATACACTCATACATTAGAATAGGTCTTCAGCAACCCACGTTTGCCGTAAGAGGTGACTATGCTTGTCGTAAGAGGCCACTAACGCGATCGGGTGGTCCACCTCGCTGACTTGCTTGATTCGGATCCATCTGCGTGGATCGATACTTATGACATCAATCACTGGATTGTCTGTTCAAGACTCGATTATTTAAAGATCGCCAACATATAGCTGGAATATTGCGGCGTTAAGAAACAAACAAACCATGCATACATATGAGTATTCTGGGATGCTTGGAGGTCTTGAGGCCAAAGATCACCCTTGTCTGTACCATGCTGGACCAAGATGTCAACAGCGGTGCATCAACTGGTGTTACTGCTGACGGGCATCTCTTAGTATTACACAGACATCACCAAAATATCAGATTGCGATTAGATATTAAGTTACGTTTATAGGTCGTATTTGTTATGCACGTAATAAAAATGTCAATTTCATTTTTATAGAAACGTAGATCCGTTACGTCATTGATAGCTTTCCACATAGGTTATAATGCCATGGACATGATACTGCTAGTAACAATAGAACTGATACTAACATTAGAACTGATAGTGATATCAGAACTTATAGTGATATTACATTAAAACACATGCAAGCGACAAAAAAAAAGCTCCCACAGATCTCTAAGGAGTCTTGGGTAGCAACAGCGTATGGCAGTATTTGTTTGACACAACCGATCTAGTGTGTTGTAATATAAAACAATGTACCTTTTATAACAGTAACAGACGCCTATGAAGAATTAATGATAAAACTGGTTCGGTTTTCTGTCCTACAGCGTTCTTCTTTACTAGGATAATTACATCAATACTTGATGCTGTTGACAGGAGTGTGATACCATCTGAGACTGCACCCCAACTTGACCAGGAAACCCATTATGTAAATAGCACAGAGGCATAAAGGCCGGCATTCATCAATGTACACGAGGGTGGATCTGGTAAAAAGACTCTTATTAGGTAAACTATCGGTTCCAGAGACAATGTACATGCGTATTAGATGCTGAAATATTTTCCGATTGTACTTTTTTATTTGGTATACGATTATGTGATAATGTGATGTTAAACTTGCCGCGCTGGAGGTGGTGTCCTCACAAACATGAGTGTTTAGAATGGAAGGGGTATGATGAAGAGCATTGCTATAAGGTAACCCTCATTGACTTTGTACCAGGGACAGTGCCATCATGATTTAAATGGAAACGCGAATGTCCAAGCTGATTTTTCGGTGAGATTTTTCATCAGTTTGGCAACACACTTAATGTGTATCATTTGACCACTTTCATCACGAATTTTGGAACAATTTCAAGGTAACATATGTTTTATGGACGCATCACGTAAGCACTTGATGACTGATATTAGAATTAAGTTAGGTAAATAAGATTTCATGCAGTTGTTGAACTTCTTCGGTCATTCTGGAGATTTCGTTTTCAGATGGGGAAATGTGTTGCATGTTGATATACAGCCTGCAATATCTAAGATATGTTTTTAGTACAGTGTTGCCCTTGTCGTATTGGTGTATCAAAAATTGGAAATGGATAGTCAAATATCAGACAGAAGCTGGCAACAAACACCAAATACGGTAACATTACAGAGTGAATGCGAATAATGAACGGCAACAATAATACACAAAAGAAACTGACAGATGACAACAAATATTTTATCTGTAATCGTCAACATTGTTAACCTCTAAGGATGTAATAAAAATAAATATGGCGGAATTAGACCGACCTAACAACAACAAACAAGCCCAACTGTAATGAGTTAGTAAATATGAAACATGGAATGGAAAGAGAAATATAAAAAATAGTGATCGAAAAATAACAAACGTCTGTTTAGAGTACAAGTTAACGGTGGATTTTGTAAATATGTTAACATGATGAGGAGAGCAAAATGCGTTTAAACAACTAATCGCAAACAACAAATGTCTCTTGGGAGTCATGATTATTACAAAATTACCAAATGGAAAGTGGAATGCATTATATTAATCGATGGCTGAAAAGAAATATTCATTCGGAATTATGGAACTATAACTAAGTTAATTTAAAATATGGAATGTAAAATGAAATATAATTCTAAAAGGGTACTGAACTGAAACAAAGCCTGTCGCGGATGGGATAATCCCCACCCTGCTGGTTGGTTACAGATGGTTATGTATATGAATACACAATACTCTTTTGACAATATCTTACTGGAAAATAAATGTTCCCATTTACTTGTGTAAGTACTGGGCCCACTAGCACACGAGTTTTACTTCAAGATGGCTACACGTACTATTTGCCTAACGACTATCTAGAGTGTCTATATAGCGAAATACCAATCTCTCACCGGTTGTTGTACCTAACAGACGGGTAACAGTAATTGTTTTAGAAGATCTTGCAAAAAACAACTCTCAAGAATGATATAAGCGTTCGAAAAATCCCAAGAATAACATGCCATATAAGTGGCAATGAGGTCGTGCTTCGAAAAGCACAAACCGAAAACATATCAACGGCATTGCCTTACATGTGACTGACAAAACGGGCGAGTTTTTTCCATCTCGAGATTACGAGAAGTGCTACCCTGGCGTTATCTGAAAAGGAAAATAAACCAAGCAATGCTCAAAACGTCATTCCTCTAGGTGGCGGAGAACCCATGCAGGGTACCTCTATATGATTGTGAAATATCTTGGAAATTTGTTTCTATTTCGCAGACTGTTGGGACAGTTGTTTTAGCGTTCCGTTCGTGAGAATAATTCGGAGTATGTATGAAGGGAAATAGTTTATTTCTCCTCGCCGCTGAGGAGCGAAATTAGTGATGAGAAATGATGGTCCCGCGACATGAATCATCATAAATCATCATAAATATAACAGAATTATCACTTTTTTCCACCCAAAAGTAGACTGACATTTTAATGTCTTTAGTTTTTCTCGGTAAGGATGTTTTGAAACCCCTAGTCAGTAGGAGTCAATATGCTGCCGCTTTTCAACTTTGATGTGTCAGTCTATTTCTCGCTATTTTGGAACGCGAGCTCGGGAAATTTGTCTGTGTAAGTGGTGAGCTTGTTAGTCTTTCACTGTCATTCACCCACTGTATGCTCTCACATAACGTTTTCATATCAAGACACCAAAGCTTCACTCAGTCCATACAGTTAGCGTCTATTCGATTGTTTTTGAGAGCGGTTTACACGATTAAACCGTTCTTTTAAGTATTTTATGAGTATAAGTTGTTTAATATTGACATTATTCACAAGAAGATTCGGCCAAAATTACAAGTAAAGTTTGTGTTGATTTTCAATAACAAATGCTGAATTTAATAATTCCAGTCAGTTGTGTTTGTTGTGAAGCGGTCTTTGGAGATGTGTTGTGTTGGTGGTTGACATGCGTGTAAGTTGGAATAACGTTCACGTGGGGGACGGCATAACAGTCTCTGGTCCCAAGGTAAACAGGTGAGCAGGTTGCAGGTTACGTATTGAACTAAGCGTTTGCGGTACCGTATTTATAACAAAATGTGTTTTCTTTCAGACAATTACTGCTGTTGGTATAGACACGAGGACACAGTGGGAACGAATGCGACAATGTGTGTATATTCTTTTCAAATTTTACCTTATTTCAAACATGTAACGAACACATAGATTAACTCATTGTTGTGTATGAATGTGATCATACGTACAGTTTGCATACAGTTCTTCGATAAAAACAAGATTTACAAAAAGATACGTAAAAAAACCCTTTTATCATATGCTTACTACACAATTTTAGCCTATATCGGTATTTGGTTATTGGTAGAAGACTCTTATGTTAGTATATACGGTATTGTATGCGGGATGTCACATGAAATTACCAGGTTCCGTTTTTAAAACGTGATTTACATTTTTGATATAACCGGATTGGATTTGGCACGGCGCGTGGAGTGCTGCAGACAGCGGTAGCCGAAAAACTCAACCAAATCCGTCTAAATTTTCTCCATATTGTGTCTGACTCTTCAGCCGTATGTTTTCTTCACTAGAGACTCACCCATGCATGCAGAGGGGCCTTGTGTCGCGGTAATCACCCGCCATATAGACTAGCCGTTTCTGTGGGGTTTCACTATCTGGCGGTGTGGCATTGTGTCTGAAACGAAACTGAATGCATGCATGTCTATATGCGAATTACGGGTAATCCGGCCTTACGTCTTGTCCGATTTCACGCTTCGTTTCGGAATTATTCGAGGTTCATTTGCCACAGAAACCGCCGGGTGTGGGTCTTGGGTCTCTTCCACCGGCGGTTGGCGAGACGTCGGGTTCAGGGAGTTTCAAGGGATAGAATACTGACATATTGATCCCTAGTGTCGGCACCATTAGCTCTCATAACTTTATACTAGTTAGAAAATAGACGCCAGGTGGAGTTCTTTGGAAACACATTAAATACCAAATATTGTAACATCACCCGTCAAGCACCAGTGCCTAAACCATATGTGTCCTAAATACATACGAATATGTCCAAACCTTCTTTTCCAAACGGTATACATGTTTTGTTTACTTGTTACCTGTGTAACCCATAACCAAAAACCAGCAATATTATCGTGACTAACAATCTGCCCAAGCAGTTTTTATACCCAATATATACCGATGAAATATGATTCAATAATGACGTTCGAGTGAGATTTGATATAAAGTATCAAAGAGCTCCAAGCCGAACGCATGATTTCAATATTTCATGTTTATTTTATCTTTTCATGCAAGGGTTGAAATTAACATGGAGGTCAAACAGTGAATATTCCAGTCTGGTTCTGCATTAATATGTGATTTACAGACCCTAAATCAAAATATTGTGTTGTTTACGACTCATTAAAGTGATCACATGAAGTATTGTTATTCATTCCAATAAGCGGTGACCCGTAGCCACAAAGACACAAGTCAGCCAACCAGGTTTAGAACATGGCAGGGTTGCCAAATACAACAAAACAGTGTGTCATATTGGGATAAACCTTTCTCAGTCACTGCCCATTAATCTTGGTCTGAACATGGAGGTTTACGATAAGTCGATTAGTATTAAAGTTGAGCAGTGACTAGTGTAATAATTAGATACCCACGTATTAACTAGTTCGTACACGTTGGTTAATCGGCAAACATTGTTATTCCTTGTTTGGATTATGAAAAGAAGTCTTGGAGAGTACTCACAAACTCGCCATCTGTACACTTTAAAGCAGAGACCATATTTAGATAAATCCACTAGAAAATTTGCATAATACGCATGTCGCATGTATGATTTAAGTTGTAAATAAATATTAATATTTTTCGATTCAGTCTCAGAGACCGTCTGATCAAAAGCGTATTGTTATCTGAATTATCTCATGTTATTCAAAATCAGTGAAATAATTGAACTGGTTATCGTGAATTTCTTTTCGAGACAGGTTGTCAGTTGTAAATGACACATGGCCCAATTTCCTAATTGTGTTTCTGGGATATTTGTATGTAGATATATATGTCTTACGCTGCACGTAATGCAGTAATATAGTCAGTTTCACGCAGGTGGAGGATATGTGTCTCGCCTATCAATCATATTACGTCAGAGCACGCGCTGGGCTCTATAGCCAGTGATATTAACAAGATTCCTTTAAAATGTATTACGCAAGATGAGGACTTGGACTAGGACAATCTGATGAAGGAACGGGTCATTCAGGCGATGTATTATTCCTTGACAGTACCCACGTGACAAGATGACAGAAAAGTCATGTATGTTTCAAATGTCCTGTATATTTACCGTGTTAACTATGCAATTTGCAATGTTAACTCCTGTTAGTCACACGTGTAAGTTATCGGCGGTGATGCGATCGGCGTGATTTCTTTTCGATTTTACTGGATGAGAATGAATTTTTGTAATGTGATTTATTTCATGCAAACACTTGTCCATGTGTTGATGTGCATTTCTGTTGGTGAAATGTGTATCAATGGTAACCTTTCCACCTCGTCATTTTGACAACTGTTGTATATTTCCCTTCGAAGAGCGCTCCACAATTTCTTTGCATACCGATAAATATACGAAAGACGGTTTGTATATACATGCCCGTGGAGTCTCTTACACAGTCTAAACGATAGAAAAATAAACGATAGTTTCTATGTGAAATGTACACCGCCTCGAGCCAATATTTACCCCGACTTGCTGTGTATAATGCATGGGGGAAGGTGATGCATTTCACCGCACGCTGAAATTGACATTCAACAGCAGCTGTTTCTAAGAAATCCGAGTTATTTGCATCTGTTTTTCTAAATCTGGAATCAACTTAACTTTTCATTAATGGAATGGCTGTCCAAATCAAATGTTTACATTATCATTTACTATTGAAATTTATCAAAACAAATTTAAGCGGCGACGCGGCGAATTTGACAAGATGGTTTGGAACTTGTTTTCATTGAGTTAAAATAAGTTTTAGTGAAAAGAGGCACGTGTTATCAATTTCATTTCTTTAAATTTTTCCTTGCTGTCCAATTTTAAATGATTAAGTGATACCGAAGGATAGATTTAAAATGTTCTAAAATTCTAAATGTCACGGACATTTACGAAACAATTTCGCCTACACTTTACACACATCTACAACAAGAATTCTAGAACGACATGCAATAGTTTGCTCTTGAATTTCAATTTATTTCCTCTTATTTTTTTTTGTCTAAGTTGAAATAAAACAGACGATTCTTATTAGAGCTTTTTAAGCGCCTTGGCTTATTACAAAGACGCGAATGTTCCGTTTTTGAATATTTCTCGAGTCTCCAGGCACCCTTAAAGTGTGCTGAGGAACTTTGTTGGAGTGTAATTTTCTCAAAGTTAAATATATGAATCATTTACGTTATTTTTTAAACACTAGATCGATAAACGATTACTTCAAAATTTAATTTGTTCGACTACTGTACAACTTCAAATCTAAAATGACATTTCTATTCAAAACGATTTTGTCCTCGAAGACATCCATTATAATCTTATTATAGCGTCTTTATTTAAGAGACGTCTTCATTCCGTAATGTGGAATACGTTTTGTATCACTAGGCTTGAAAGAAAATTTGTTGTTGTCAAAATCTTATATGTTAAAAATAATATCCAGCTCTTAATTCATAATCCTGAAAACGTGTGTCTCTAGATTTGTTCGCAATTTTGGTCTTTATGTATAGCGAATAAAGTTCTGAATCTAAATATTTTCAATGCTATGTTAATTTATGTGATGTATAAGAGTATTGCCTATGATTGAAATATGACTGTTATGTATAGCGAATAAAATCTGAATATAAATATTTTTTCAATGTTATGTTAATTTATGTGATGTATAAGAGTATTGCCTACGATTGAAATATGACTGTTATCGCATTATGTCTGTAAATGTATGGATCAGTACGACCGGCTTCAGACGTTTCACAGTAACATTTCCTCACTTCTACTGTCTGTTATTGGTACATAAAAATGCTTAAACATGTAGAAATCCTACCTTTTCGCTATGCAATATTTACACAGCCATATCGTTAGGTTTGGTAAATAACTCAGAAAATCTCACAGTTCTCACAGTGTATGCATCAATAAAGCAGAAAAATAACATGAACTTTTAAAAAAAATATATGAGAATGTTATGTATATTAATGTTACGCCAATAATTAAAATAAATGTTTTAATTTAAATCTGTCAATTTGTAAAAAAACCCAAGAAAACCTGACGATAACTGAAACAACGAAAACTTAGTGATGTGATGCTCTAACCACACCATGTTGATGTGACCACACAAAGTGCTTGTTTTATCGCTGAAGACTAGTGTTGTGATGCTCTAACCACACCATGTTGATGTGACCACACAAAGTGCTTGTTTTATCGCTGAAGACTAGTGTTGTGTGCAATGCAACATTAGTTTCGTACAATAGATCCACGTCGTCATTATGCTTCGACGCCTACGGAGATTTTAACGGACACTTATGTAGATATAATTAAATTCTAATTCAAGTAATTGAAACCAATTTATTTGGATAGACTCAGTCGCTTTGTTTGGTTGACGTGTCGGATTTCGAACATAAATTGTCTTTCAACAATAGTTGTCTTCAATGACTGTCAGCGTTGTATTCCTGGCAAAATTGAGGATTATCGCGCGGATTAGTCGACAAAACCACAAGAACCCTCCACGACTAAATACTGCTGTCATGGTATTGTGCCTCATCGTTTAGAAATTTAAGTTCTGCGATTAAGTGTTTTCCTCATATTAAGAGAAAACTATTGAAATATTTTAAAATTCCTTTATTTTCATGCAAACAAAGGCATGCTTCGGCTTCAGAAAAAAATATGCCTAATGATACATATCACGGATTAGAAATATTCTTTAAGAAATTGATGTTATTATAATAGAAATAAAGGTTTTTATTACAGAAGAACATATTGAATATTATGAAACTGACCACCGAAAACGTCACGAACTACAAACTTCCTTGAATCCTCGGACCCTCAAGCAGGCAATATTTCCAGGACAAAATTTCATTTCTCACATTTCATGACAATAACCCACACTACATAATTATCCTCTCAGATAAAATAATCATTTGTATCCAATTTAAAAGAAAATAACAAAGAAAGGAATACCATTTTGATTTCCATAATCTGAAGTGATATATGGGAATAACATTTCTTATAAACAAATTAATCAGTTCTGTGAAAGGTTGGTTATTTCTATTTTTTTCATGGAAGTAGAAACGCGAACGTTTCCAAAAATCCCGCACTGCCATTATTTTGAATACACGAATCTTGTACTGTCGGTTTGGTAGTTGAAACGTGATACACGCTGCTATCATACAGCCTATCGGATATTCTGCAGCTCAGCACGTAGCAATATGTCACACTCGCTCGAAGAAGTGGGAAAAAATCCCCTATCGGTTCCTTAATTGTAAACGTCCGATGTAATCATGTCCAATCGTTTCGATACTTCCTCCAGAAGGGCCCATGCCACGGTATGCTACGTAGCATCAGAGATAAGCCTCCTAAAATATTTGGAGTTAGGAATATGGAGGCAGGATGCCCTAGTTGTCAGCGCGCCTGGCGGTAGGAAGCGAGGCGACGAGATCAAGGAAGCTATGGCCGTTGTCCCGTCAGAGTTACCTCCCTTCAAATAACCCACGCCGTCCATGCGCGACGGCGCTGGCACTGAAAATGGCGATTTGGACAGTTTTTGTGTTTGACAGTTGTCCACATTATTTCGGTATATTGCCACGGGGCTCATTGTCAGGCATGTACGTATTCCTCGTGTTTTTTGTGTGGAAACGTGGTTAGGATTATCGTGCCCTGGTCAAACACGCTTATCTATCGCCGACGGTTATCTCGGTTTGACAAAAACCAGGTCACACAAAAGGCCAGTGACAACTGTCCGCCCACGACTGTCCAGACTGACCAGTGTAAGGCCCCGCTATGTCATTTGAGTTAGCTATTTCGCCGCTGTGAATATATGAAGTGTAAAGCAATGACCTGACCAGACCGATAATTAAGCTCTTTCCGTTTTTTCCCCATTCCGTGCAAGGTTGATATAAATCTTGCACTGGCCTCGCCCTTGTGGATTAGGAGACTGCATTTACATAGATACATGAGAGATACACCATGTATCATGTTTAGATCGAGAAGGTGTAAAGAGCTTTATGTTGTCAATCGTGGAGTATATAAAAGGAGCTTAATTTAATTTGGCCGGTCAAAGAGGCAAAAGGAGATTGATTGTTGGGTCTGTGTTAGAGAAGGCTCGTGGAATAGGCTGACCTCTTTTATGCACATAGGAACATCTAGAACACATCAAAAGCATGCAATTCTGTTTCGTTTTACTAGCTTGAACTATGGATGTGTATACTTTTGTAAAATTACAGTACGATACATTAACTGCTTCAGACGCAATGCTCCAAAAAAATAGATGTACCAGAATTAGAGATGTTATATTCTTGATTTTGAAAGTAAACACATGTTTTACTGTTGAAACCCCACTGAGGGAAATTATGGTTTGACAATAATCCAATTTTAAGACGGTGTGTATGTTAATATCATATGTGCAATTTGTTTTTTAGAACGTTTACGTAGTCTTAAAAAGCTGACATGTTCTTTGCAGGCATTCATCCACTGGCGAGACAAAGTTCTATCATTATTAAACCATCAACGTGTTCAACGACGCAGTAACTCCCAACACCCCACAGTGATTCCAACAGCCATAGGATACCGGCCAGCGTACACTGAACACCACCACGGAGACTGCAACATCCCCGTCTCCTGCCTCTCTGAAATCTAACCCTCTGCTCCATTCCCCATAGTGCTATAACGTCGTGTTTTCTATGATCCAGAGCTTTGCTATTCAAATATTGATATTCAGTAGTACGACATCCTCAATGCTATCCCAGAGTGACCGTAAAACGCCATGGACGCGAAAAGACAGTTGAAACTTAAGACTGACGTATATGCGAGAGAAGCTGACTGGCGATATTCACAAAGGGAGGCAAATATTTCATCCTTTTTGGTATCCCTCCCCGGCGTTTTATACTGTAATGTATCGGTCCCGAGTTCGAATCGTGTTTCAGCCTTAGTTGAGAATACTCACCAAAAGAGATTTTCTTCTACGAAAATTACGCCCCAAAGTGTTTCTGTAAGAGAAATTTATTGTCCTGTCGATTCATGTATATGTGGAAGCTGACATGCTAGTTGCGAAGATTTACGATGACGTTCTTCCAGAGAATAGTATGAGAACCCTTGAGAGCCGAGA
Organism: Haliotis rufescens; assembly: GCF_023055435.1. NCBI lineage: Eukaryota > Metazoa > Mollusca > Gastropoda > Lepetellida > Haliotidae > Haliotis > Haliotis rufescens. The sequence goes on along the minus strand of NW_025964001.1, from coordinate 45,029,654 downwards.
CTGTTGTTCAGCTATGATTGATGTCGGCGGGAGTTATCCAATCTTTAAATCTGACAGTAAATACACACGGATAACAACTTTGACTTACCCAATTAAGGACTCAATGGGCGAGAACCTCCCCATGTTATTTGCAGATGTCTAACGTTCTTTGGTACAGGTGATGCAGATACTTGTCTAGACTTACAGTGTATTGTCTTGTTTCGGGAGACCTTTGAGAGTAAATTAGCATTCAGTCGTTTGCTGCTTTCTCACAATCGGTTTTAAAAATATACTGTTTGTCATGTTTATTTGGTTATATATTTATCATTTTGCACTCTGGTATTAATCCGTTTGTCGCGAAGCTACGGATATATTGAAGTGCCCTGTTGTTCAACCTCAGATTTCGTTTCTGGTAGGTAGGAATATTTGTGTCGTATAGTCCACCTCAACGGACCAGTCTCGTGGGGAATTAGGTAGAACAGATTGGATGATCACTATGTATTGTTACCTGGCGGAATGTTCGTCGTCGGTGACCGATGAGGATGTTTGCTCCAATCTCTGTTGTTTTCTGGTCTAGGCGTGATTATTCACAGGCCGTCGTTATACAGCTGGTATAGTGTGGACAAAGTCACTTATTACTATCCTGACGCTGTATAATTTTTTTCATGACCTCAAAAATTCAGAAACAAAAACGTATTAATTCTTCCAGCCATTGGAGAACCTGCACCAACGAAAAACTACTTTTCAGAACATTTATACATTTCGCGTTTGTAATTTAGAAGCAATGTAATTCCGATCTTCAGCGTTGATCGAAAATGCTTGCATACAGTATTACGCAGCATTTTGACCTTCACCTTAACTATTGACCTTGAAATGACGCAGGCCTTTAAGGTGACAAATCGTCAAACATTAGGATATGCATTTGAAGGGTACATATTATTATACGGGTGGACCACCCATATATGCGTTAAAATACCATGTCAGACAGGGGCCCATGATGGATGCATTGAAGTGCCCCTGTCCAATCGAGAGGTTTGCCACCCCAGTCGACCCTCCATATTCATACGGGTGGGTTGATCTTCGATATTAATATGAAATATGATATCATGTTTTATTAAAGATTATTTTAAGTGGACATTCTATTTTGGAGTTTGATATTAAGCTGGTATTCGTGTCCAAGACAGTGATTGATGACTGGATTCATTCGTCCCTGTTCATTGTTCTCGGCGAGTCCACTTGACCCAGGAGATGACCTCAGGACATGTGGCAACTCTCCGTTGAGAGGGTGGGTTTTAAAATCAACATGCCCTTAATGAACTTGTGATATACATACATTATAGCTAGGAGAATAGATAAAAGTAACATAGATTGTTAGACGTTGATTCTTTAAACCACAGATTTAGATAGATTGTGTTCACTTTAGACAGGTAATTTTGTCTCAAATGCCACGTTTGGTTCTTAATATGTAATTGATTTCATACTGTGTGTACATTTCATGTCACTATGTGTAAATCTACTGTGTAATTGTATGTCTGTGTGTGTAAATTGCATGCCACTGTGTGTAATTTGCATTTCTGATTTATTTCAACTGATAGGAACCTGACTTTTACGCTAATGAATAATGCTAAGTTCGCAAAGTTAATAAAACCTTATAATTACTTGAATGAGTAAACACAAATGATATTCAACTTCAAGATCTGTTATTTACCACAAGCTTCGTCTTAGCTTCATGAAATCCAATTTGTACCAAGTTCTACTTTCAGGAATTTTGAAACTGTCACTTTTTCCAAACGTTTATTAAATAATTTGATAATGAATGATGGAAATTGTGACATTGACACGAAACAAACATGTAGGGCATCGCGAGTACAATTAAGTCCCTAAATTTGGAGGTTAACAGCTCGTGTGTGGGATTCCTTCATGTGCAGCTATAAACCCAGTACAAGTTGTATATCTAAACATTGTAAAACACAACTAAAGGTTCTTGTTCTTGTGTTAGACTGTTATTTATCATCCAGAACTGGCCCCCGCAGGAGATATCGCTTGGGTGAGATCAAGCGATATCGACATTGTAGATATCACTGCAATGAAATTGCATTACCGTGCTTTGCAGACCATTGTGACGTCATAATCAAATGACATCACTCATGGCTCTGCTACTGAAGCTGTTAGCAGTACTTTTTACACTTAAGACACTGCTTATTCCTGTCTGCAGACTGAAAAAGTTGGAAGAATGATGTTGGATGATAGACCCTCGTGTCTTTTGATATATTTAATATATCAAATATATAACACTCGTTGATAAAAGTGGAAAAACTCCTCGGCAAGCCTCGGAGTTTTTCCCCCTTTTCAACTCGTGTTGATATATTTGGGTGAGATTCTCTATTTGACTACAATGAGTACACTGCGGATCTCACTTTCCCTTGAACAGTGTACCACACCTGTAAAATGTGATAATGGGGTCTTTAAGTGGGATCGAGAGCTCGTGACAGTATGTGACACACAAACTCATTGTGTTTGTTTCGGAACCTTTATGTCCCGACTCTTTATTGCGCCTCTCGCCTTTTTTTACGAAATGACTTAATATTGCTTGATGCCACGAAGACATTGCTATGCTGTACTAGCATTTAAACAATAGGTAAGCAATCACAGGGTAGGCCACAGGGGTCATCCAAGGAGGTTCATCATGCTGATCATAACTATTTAATATGTGTATCAAGAACTACAAAGGACTAAATATTGACACTACGACCATGGTGTGTAATATGGAATCCTGGTATTAACTGTACGTAGCTGACTTGTCGCCTATTGAACCCCAGGTATGTACACGCCTGCAGTAGTTGGATCTGGAGCCATGTGCGGAATACTCACGTATGACTCTATGTGGAGGTCAAGGTTGCTCTTAGCCCCTTTGCTCGTTACAAGTACAGGCGTGACGTCATATAAAAAAAACTTGACCCCATTTCCCCATGCGATTCCTGGTTATGAATGCTCTATCAGGATGACAATACACGCCTTCGTTATACTCGAATGGGTCAAGAGGTCAAGGACAAAATGACATTGAGTGTCATGCGTTGCCTAGTAAGAGTCCAGATCTCAAATGTATCGGCCAAGTTTCTCTAGAGGTTAGATTGATGTGATCAAGCCATGGAGAACACACAGGAGCTCCGACATGCCGTTGTGGCTGAATCGAGTATTCTACACAATCCCAAAACTAGGCTGGTGGTGTGAGGTTGACGCCAATCGTAGACAAATCGCACACTACTGAGGGGTCTACAGATCAATGATCGCCTGTAATTGTGGACAATCCCATCCCCTCTACGTGCACTGAAGCTGAACATTCCAGATGTTTGTTTCCAAATGTTCAAAGTACATTATTTCTTGTGAACACAGCTTGTATTTTAATCAATGTTGTCATTAATAAGATGACATGAACCCTACCTTATTAGTCATATGTACAAAACACAAATGTAAGAACTTATGTATTGCTCAGTACTTTACCATCGCTATATGCTGACAGCGTTCGGTAAGTGTGTCTTGCGCAGTGTATGAGGTATGAGTGTATGAGTGTATGTAGTAATATCTCACATGTATACAATAGAGCGCCTGCAAATTTATTTTAAATAGACGACCTAAACTGTCTAGATATGTGGCTGATGTTCTCTCCTTTAACTCCTGAGGATAATTTACTCTAATATATTGTTTATAATTTTTACTTCATAGATTGTGTCCTCCATGATCTTTTTATACTTTATACTTCTTGTTTATACGTCATACTACATATATTGTGTCCTCAGTGTTCTTGTTCATACTTTTAACTTCGTAGACTGTGCCCTCTGTCATCATTTTTGTTCTACGTACTTCGTAGATTGTGTTCTCTATGATTTTGTTTATTCTTCATACTTCGTAGATTGTGTCCTTTATGATCTTGATTATACTTTTTATTTCCTAGATTGTGTCCTCTGTGATCTTTTTACTACTGACTTCGCAGACTGTGCCTTTTATCATCGTGTTTATTCTACGTACTTCATAGATTGTGTCCTCTATGATCTTGTTTATACTTCATACTTCGTAGATTGTGTCCTTTATGATCTTGATTATACTTTTTATTTCCTAGGTTGTGTCCTCTGTGATCTTTTTACTACTGACTTCGTAGACTGTGCCTTCTATCATCATGTTTATTCTACGTACTTCATAGATTGTGTCCTCTATGATCTTGTTTATACTTCATACTTCATAGATTGTGTCCTCTATGGTCTTGTTTATACTTCATACTTCATAGATTGTGCCCTCCATGATCTTGTTTATACTTCATACTTCATAGATTGTGTCCTCCATGATCTTGTTTATACTTCATACTTCATAGATTGTGCCCTCCATGATCTTGTTTATACTTCATACTTATAGATTGTGCCCTCCATGATCTTGTTTATACTTCATACTTCATAGATTGTGTCCTCCATGATCTTGTTTATACTTCATACTTCATAGATTGTGTCCTCCATGATCTTGTTTATACTTCATACTTCATAGATTGTGTCCTCCATGATCTTGTTTATACTTCATACTTCATAGATTGTGCCCTCCATGATCTTGTTTATACTTCATACTTCATAGATTGTGCTCAATATGAACTTCTTTTGACTCATGACTTCTTAGATTGTGTTCTCTATGATCCTGTTTGTATTTCATACTTCGTAGATTGTAGATTGCCCTATATGATCTTAGTCATGAATTGTTTGATTGTTTGAAGTTGACGGATGAGAAAGTAGACATTTTTTTCATTTATTGATAACGACTTCTTTAATAGCGACGTTTCGGTACAGATCCTAACACCGTGGTGAAGCAAGACTGAATAATGGACATTGTACAGAAATATATATGGTGGGCGACGGATTCACAGTAAGAACAATTTTCATTCGTCAGTGGCATTAACGTGAGTGGGTTAAATAATAACAGAAGGGGAATATGGTAACAATAGTGGTGTTACTGTTAATCCTTCACTCACCATATTTCATTCTGTACCATATTTATCATTCAGTCTTGCTTGACAACGGTATCTGTACTGAAACGTCGCTATGGCAGTTAATAAAGAAGTTTTTATCCATAAAGTTTCTTGTTGTCTACTTTGATCTTGGGCAACTTTATTATTTTACAGATTTTACCTCCTCTGTGATCTTGATTAAGCTACTGACTTCATAGACTGTCCTCCATGATCTTGTTTATACCATATATATTTCATAGATTGTGCCCACTATGATCTTGATAATAATTTTTACTTCTTAGATTGTTTCCTTTATGAGTATGTTTATATATACTACTTCATAGTGTGTGTCCTCTGTGATCATGTTTAAGCTTCTTACTTCATAAATTGTATCCCGTATGATCTTGATTATACTTATTACGTCATAGATTTCTGCCTCTATGGTCGTGTTTTTCTACATACTTCATAGATTGTGCTCTCTTTGATTTACGATATGTTATTACATCATAGATTGTTGATTCCCTGATCTTGTTGAGGCTACTGACTTAATGGATTGTGCCTCCAATGTTTTGTTATACTTCATACGTCAAGGATTGTGTCCTCTATGATATTCTTTCTCCTTACTACTTTATATGTTGTGTCCCCTATGATCTTGCTTAAGCTGCCTCCTTCTCAGATTGTGTCCTCTGATTTTGTTGAGGTTACCGATTTAATAGATTGTGCCTTCTATGATCATCTTTATACTACTGTCTTCATAGTTGCACCCTCCATAATCTGGTTTATATTTCATACTTCATAGATTGTGTCCTCCATAATCTGGTTTATATTTCATACTTCATAGATTGTGCCCTCTTTGATCATCTTTATACTACTGGCTTTATAGATTGTGCCCTCCGTGATCTTGTTTATACTTCATACTTCATAGATTGTGTCCTCTATGATCTTGTTTATACTTCAAACTTCATAGATTGTGTCCTCCATGATCTTGTTAATACTTCATACTTATAGATTGTGTCCTCCATGATCTTGTTTATACTTCATACTTCATAGATTGTATCCTCCATGATCTTGTTTATACTTCATACTTCATAGATTGTGTCCTCCATGATCTTGTTTATACTTCATACTTCATAGATTGTGTCCTCCATGATCTTGTTTATACTTCATACTTCATAGATTGTGTCCTCCATGATCTTGTTTATACTACATACTTCATAGATTGTGTCCTCCATGATCTTGTTTATACTTCATACTTATAGATTGTGTCCTCCATGATCTTGTTTATACTTCATACTTATAGATTGTGTCCTCAATGATCTTGTTTCTACTTCATACTTCATAGATTGTGTCCTCCATGATCTTGTTTATACTTCATACTTCATAGATTGTGTCCTCCATGATCTTGTTTATACTTCATACTTCATAGATTGTGTCCTCCATGATCTTGTTTATATTTCATACTTCCTAGATTGTGCCCTCCATGATCTTGTTTATACTTCAAACGTCATAGATTGTGCCCTCCATGATCTTGTATATACTACTGACTTCATAGATTGTGCCCTCCATGATCTTGTTTATACTTCATACATCATAGATTGTTCTTTTAACTTAATAGATTGTCTCCTTTATGACCTTGTTTATACTGCATACTTCATAGGTTATGTCCAGTATGATATTATACTTTTACCTCATAAATTGTGTCCTCTATGATCTCGTTTAAGCCACTTCCTTCATAGATTGTGTTCTTTCTTTTCTTTTTTTATTACCTTTTACATCGTACAGTGTGTCCTCTTTGATCTTGTTTGAGCGACATGCTTCATAGATTGTGTCTGTGTGATCTGGATTATACTTTTTACTTCATAGATTGTGTCACCCTTTTATTACTTATTACTTCGTAGACTGATCCATGGTCTTGTATTTACTTCTTCCTTCATAGATCGTCTTATCTGTGATCATACTTTTAGTACGTGTTACTTCGTAGGTTGAGTTCATTGTGATCTTATTGATATTTCCTACTTCATAGCTGTGTCCTTTATGAACTTGTTTAAACCTCTTCCTTCATTTCTTCATAGATTATGTGATCTTGTTTATAAGTCTATCTGTTACTGTGTACTGCTGTGCATCTATACGCCAGAGACTGTAACATGGAATCTACTATTAGTCATGGTTTCCGTGTAAATATCGTAACTTCAGGCAAGGTACATACCAGCTTACACGTGTCATGTATGTCAATAAATTAGGTGTGCGTGTTAATATCGCTATTTCAGTCATATTGGCGTTTCGTGTAAATATAATTACTTCCATCATGTGGATGCCTGTGTTAATATCACGGCATGTAGGCGTTTCGTGTAAATATCTCTACTTCTGTCATACATGTGTCGGTGTAAATATCTCTACTTCTGTCATACATGTGTCGGTGTAAATATCTCTACTTCTGCCATACAGGTGTCGGTGTAAATATCTCTACTTCTGTCATACAGGTGTCGGTGTAAATATCTCTACTTCTGTCATACAGGTGTCGGTGTAAATATCTCTACTTCTGTCATACAGGTGTCGGTGTAAATATCTCTACTTCTGTCATACATGTGTCGGTGTAAATATCTCTACTTCTGCCATACAGGTGTCGGTGTAAATATCTCTACTTCTGTCATACAGGTGTCGGTGTAAATATCTCTACTTCTGTCATACAGGTGTGGGTGTAAATATCTCTACTTCAGCCATACAGGTTTCGGTGTAAGTATATCTACTTCAGTCATACAGGTGTTGGTGTAAATATTACTACTTAAGTCATACAGGTGTCGGTGTAAATATTACTTCTTCAGTCATGCAGGTGTCGGGTGTAAATATCTCTACTTCAGTCATACAGGTGTCGGTGTAAATATCTCTACTTCAGCCATACATGTGTCGGTGTAAATAATCACTACATCAGTCATACAGGTGTCGGTGTAAATATTACTACTTCAGTCATACAGGTGTCGGTGTACATATCTCTACTTCAGCCATACAGGTTTCGGTGTTAGTATATCTACTTCAGTCATACAGGTGTTGGTGTAAATATTACTACTTAAGTCATACAGGTGTCGGTGTAAATATTACTTCTTCAGTCATGCAGGTGTCGGTGTAAATATCTCTACTTCAGTCATACAGGTGTCGGTGTAAAAATCTCTACTTCAGCCATACATGTGTCGGTGTAAATAATCACTACATCAGTCATACAGGTGTCGGTGTAAATATTACTACTTCAGTCATACAGGTGTCGGTGTACATATCTCTACTTCAGCCATACAGGTGTCGGTGTAAGTATATCTACTTCAGTCATACAGGTGTTGGTGTAAATATCTCTACTTCTGTCATACAGTTGTCGGTGTAAATATCTCTACTTCAGTCATACAGTTGTGGGTGTAAATATCTCTACTTCAGTCATACAGGTGTCGATGTAAATATCTCTACGTCAGTCATACAGTTGTTGGTGTAAATATCTCTACTTCAGTCATACAGGTGTCGGTGTAAATATCTCTACTTCAGTCATACAGGTGTCGGTGTAAATATCTCTACTTCAGTCATACAGGTGTCGGTGTAAGTATAGCTACTTCAGTCATACAGGTGTTGGTGTAAATATCTCTACTTCAGTCATACAGTTGTGGGTGTAAATATCTCTACTTCAGCGATACAGGTGTCGGTGTAAATATCTCTACTTCAGTCATACAGGTGTCGGTGTAAATATCTCTACTTCAGTCATACAGGTGTCGGTGTAAGTATAGCTACTTTAGTCATACAGGTGTTGGTGTAAATATCTCTACTTCAGTCATACAGTTGTGGGTGTAAACATCTCTACTTCAGCGATACAGGTGTCGGTGTAAATATCTCTACTTCAGTCATACAGGTGTCGGTGTAAATATCTCTATTTCAGTCATACAGGTGTCGGTGTAAATATCTCTACTTCAGCCATACAGTTGTGGGTGTAAATATCTCTACTTCAGCCATACAGGTGTTTCGGGTAAATATAACGACTTCAGTCATACATGTGATAGTTGTATACTACCTCACTGGTGACTTGAAAGTCAGCATAACTCCACAAGCCCATCTACAGTATGGTAGCTATATGGCTATTATAGAGAGCTGTCGTAGGGCCGATATGTCGAGATCTATGCCGCCGATTTACAGTGGACGTCTCGATTGTTTGATTCAAACTAACAGCAAAGACCTATTTGAACGGAAAGGGAGAATCTGTCGAATACAACACATACAATCTATCGACCCACAATATCGATACCTTCTTGGTCATGCGTACCTCCTTCGCCTTTGACTTGCACGAGTCTCTTATTATTAGTTCAAATCATACTTTGTAGATTATATAAATAATAAGAACAGGTTGTCCCTGTAAGAGACTGGCGTCCTTAGAGTGTACTGTCCGCTTATCTAGACTTTCCGGTTATAAGGAAATAATTTCTGTACACCCACGGATTTATCATTCAGTACAGCCTTGGAGCAAGGCTAACTGTGCCCTTGTAGTGTATTGTCCACAGAACTCATTCTTTAGACAAGAATTAAATACATTATGTTCACACACATGAGAGGTCCCATGCCCAACAGTGTCCATGCTGCAGCCCCGCCAGGTTATGTACATGTAAGAGGTGTAAAGGGACATGATAGCGACAAGGAAGCTCCTTGGTAAGAGCGTTGACGTTTGCAGTCGAAGGTTCTGGGTTCGATTCCTGGTCTTGTCCACTGTTCCTTTTGTTACCTCGACTAACTTATAAGGCGCTTTATATACAGAAAACGTATTTGTTTAACCAAGTTACAACTGTGATATTTGATGCTGATAGTATAGGATAGTGTACTACGCCATCTTAACAAATGCACAAGGCATATTTAACTTCAAGTAGAAATATAGCAAATATCAACAACAGTCTTTGCACCCACGTCACGAGGTATACCTCTGACATTATTCTTGGAAGTCGCTGACAAACATGAGTCCGAATATGTAAATGGTGATAGCTCCAGATGTTGCAATCATGTTTGATAATGATTTCTTTGTGTTGTTGAATATTGCAACAATACGTCTTCGTGTAATTATTGTATTTATACATTTTCCACCAAATTCCAACCCTTCTGCCTATGTAATCTCCCAGAATCAATGCGACTTAAATTGAAGTTTGTGGAAATCCATGAATTGCATTGGGATGGATAACCTTATTACTATACACCAAAGCCGTTTTTTCATGAATTTTGTTGACAAATTGTAAAAACGTACAATATCTCTTATGTCAAAATTGTTTTCGATAAAACATTGAATCCCCAAGAAAGGTTACTGACTGAAATAAATGCATACAGAATACGCGAAGATAAGCGAATTAACTGTAATGGCCAAAGCATCCATACCTATTATAATTCCGAAAACAACAATTTCTCCCAAAGTGCGATCCGTTGGGAGAATAAATGCAAGGCAAACCTGATTTAGTTTTCTGGCAAGTAGCATTCCCTGTTATTTTCTCTGACTGTAATATGTTTTGTATTCTCCAGACCCCGTTATGTATTTGATGCATATGTATTTCGATTGAATGAATGCTTTCCGCGAAAAACTTCTTTTGCATGGCTGATGAGACAGGGGCGCGACTCACGGCCAAGAGGTCACCCGATTAGCCCAATTCAAAGCAATTTATCGCAGAAAATGCCGGTTCAACGATGGTGTTGTTGATACTGATGAATTTCCAAGTTGCTAAACTGACTCTTCGTAGGCAGTTTCTACTGACTTCGTCTCTGTAGACATGATCATGAGATGTAACCATGGCATTCACACGACCTCCATTTGCCCCGAGTTGGATTCCTTCATTTGCATACACACAGTCTCTTGTCATCTGGGTCCCTTGTCAGTTTGAAACCGTCGCGAGTTAAGAGTCTCAATCGGTTTTAGGTGTCCCCAGTAAAAATTATTTTGAAGAGGTGGGAAAATTTAAGCATCGAACCTTTGGTTCATTGGACAGCATATGGGGGCAGACGCTCTAGGTGTGAAGTTCGCCAACTGCAGGCAGACATTTTTGACTTGCGAAATTGAATCTCTCGCGAGATTACGGCGAGAATTCAAGACGAGAGGTGACAATCCCGCACTGAAAAAATGTCACGTTGAAGTAGCGGGCTCGAAATTGTCACCCGTGCATCTTGAGGAAAAAAGACAGGGGGCTTTGTAGTAGAATATTGAGCGGTCTTTTGTCATGCCTTTTCAAGTTATAATTTGTTTAAGATAAGTAGAACTCATCGAAGTTAAGCAGATTGAAAAACGCTAGAAAGTAGTAATTACTGCCTGAGGTAGCAAAGAGGAAATTGTGGTTTCAAAAACGAACGGTAAATAGAGTCAAATACTTTTATATTCAAACAATTAACAAATCACCAGACGTGTACATAAAAAAACACTGCTAATAGATAATGGACATATCTAAAAACAAAATGTACACGTGTCCATTTCAAGAGGTCAACAAGTGGGATCATGTCTTTCAACGGAAATGAAGTCTAATCACAACAACAAAGATAGTTGTTTTTTGCTAATAATTGCGATAGACTAATCATCCGTCTGGCACCAGTTCCTCCCTGGGCAAGACGATCCAGAATTCCAACTGTTACTTTTATTTCCGACACCACTGGTCACTGCAGAGTGACCAGTCGAGTCGATGGTCAAACAGCCACGTTTTTGCTCTTGGGGAAATTATTAAGCAATAAATACCTTTGATGTCGAGTTTTTGCTGTTACCTGGTTAAGCTTAAAGGGATGGACCAGACACTCCAACATAGATGCTGCGAGGGAACGACACATCTACAGTATAATGGGCACTTCTTGTTTAATTGTTAATATGTAGCTGAGGGGATTGCGCTGTTGTTGTTTCATTTGAATGACGTAGATACGCTGTTGGCTATCCTAGTTTATATCACAGCTCTGTAATATGGACTCAAATGTCATTTGGAGTCGGTTTCATTTAGTCAAACTGCATGATGTATTAGCATCCTAACTGAATATGATATGACGTTGGTAGCTGGAATTGGTTTGATATTTAGTCCGTTTCGTTGATTACGTTCTTGGGTGGAAGTGTGATTATTATTCCAATGAAGAACGCCGAAGTACTTCTTCCGCAGTATAATTTGTCGCCGTGCCTAGTTGCTGTGGCGTTAAATGTATTTCTCTCGTTAGCATAAATGATACAATATGTGAATCCTGGAATCATCAACTGAAGGTTGTGGCATGATGTTGTTGAAACGTCTGACGTTTTACTTTATCAAGATAGGAACTGCGAAGCCCTTCCTAATATTGACATTCAACTGGTCACGGCTGGTTTGAACAGCATTCCAGGAGAGGGTAGAAGGGATTACAGAAAGGGTATTTGGGCTATAAGGGATGGCAAGTAGAAGGATAGAAGGGATAGAAAGGGTAAAAGAAGTTCAAAGGGTGGTGGGGATTTCTTAGAAAGGGTAGAAGGAGGTACCACATTGTTTAATCAATCTCTCGTTTCGCAAAAGTGCCGCGTCATTCATTCAGGTTGTGTATGTTTTGACCATTGTTGCTCTACTGTTGTTACTGATATGAATAATGTTGTAGTACATACTAACAACGCACTCATTAGCACGTCGTTTGTCAAGAAAACCATGATATTTACTTGAGAAGTTTTTAATTCAAAATCAGTTTGTATATTCAGACATAGAGTGTAACAGTAGCCTCCAGAAAGAACCATTCTGAAACAATTTTCATAATAGTTATGTACAGGAAAGTTGTATATGACTTGAATGATTAGGACATAGAACAAGACATGAACATCTGGTGGTACCATGGGAGAGATAGCAAGATGTGATCCTTCTTCCGTTGAACACCTGGTGTAAGATTTGACATAATGAGACGTGATCCTCCCTTCACTGAACACCTGGTGTAAGATTGGACATAATAAGACGTGATCCTCCCTTCATTGAACACCTGGTGTAAGATTGGACATAATAAGACGTGATCCTCCCTTCATTGAACACCTGGTGTAAGATTGGACATAATAAGACGTGATCCTCCCTTCATTGAACACCTGGTGTAAGATTGGACATAATAAGACGTGATCCTCCCTTCATTGAACACCTGGTGTAAGATTGGACATAATAAGACGTGATCCTCCCTTCATTGAACACCTGGTGTAAGATTGGACATAATAAGACGTGATCCTCCCTTCATTGAACACCTGGTGTAAGATTGGACATAATAAGACGTGATCCTCCCTTCATTGAACACCTGGTGGTAGGATAGGACATAGAACAAGGCGCCATACTCCTTTCGTTGAACACCTGGTGGTAAGATAAGACTTTAGGCGTGATCCTTCTTTCATTCAACACCTGGTGGTAAGATAGGAGATATAACAAGACGTGATCCTCCTTTCATTTAATATCTGGTAGTACGATAGGGCATAATACAAGTGATCCCCATTTCGTTGAACACCCGGGCGGTCGGGTAGGCTAGTGGTTAAAGCGTTCGCTCGTCACGCCGAAGATGCGGGTTCGATTCCAAATGTGTGAAGCTCATTTCTGGTGTCCCCCGCCGGAATATTGCTAAAAGCGACGTTAAAACATACTCACTCACTCATTGAACACCCGGTGGTAAGATAGGACATATCTTAAGGCATATGTCTACTCAACTCTTCCGTATGCTTCCGTAGGTTTTTATCCTTCTTTTTCTACTATGTTGTTCAATGAGTGTGTAGATATTTGAGAAGACTGCAAGTTTCGTAACTTTGGCGATGTACATGTGTGTTGGGCGGAAGAAATTTGACACAGCTGGCAATGTATCATCGCCAGTATTTAAAACATCCGAAAACCATTCTGGTTCACCTTAAACATTGAGGTGATGTTTGGACCTCATGGAGACCACATGTTCCCAGCGATACGCTCAGATGGAATACCGGACCCTGGTAATTTGAACTTTAATTTAAAAGCTACGAGTGTTCTTGTGGAAATATTCTTGCTCTGTGGGACAAGATTGGAAAACTGAAGTCAAATGAAGCCATCCTCGTCAAGTGAATTTCCTTTAACAAGACAAATAACAAAGGCAATGTGATCTTATTTGACCATCAGTCATTCCTGGGGCAATTCATCTGTCTGTGATGTCCTCACGACGTTTTACATTGTTAATAGCAAAGATTAAGCCGTTAGTCAGTTTAATTGTTTCTAAGACCCTTTGTCATTGTGGTGTGTGACCAATGCTGTCACGTGTCCCCCCTGCCCTTTGTCCTCAGATAATTGGTCAACTGTCGTTCGAAGTCTGTCAATTTCCCAACATGTCAAGTATACCGATCGAAAATATTTGGGGTGTTATTGCAGATTAACATAGACATATATTTACAGACTCACCCTATATAGTTTTACTGGTATGTCTACATTTGTGTTAAGTTAAAAGAAACTGATTTACTATTGTCATTGGCTATGTATTTTGAACCGGGGTGAGGGTGTGTGTCCAGAATTTGTCTTCAAACATTCTCCCGTATGTCTTCTGCATTTCGACCCAACACTTGAGAGACTAAATAACTATTGTACTTATTTATATAGGCTAAGTAAACGTTTAGAACTAATCAATGAAGTATACAATCTTGTGTTGAAAGAAAACCGGACCCCATATACCCTGTCATTGAATCTGACATTGTACTCAAAGGATTGGTGACTAACGATGACTTTGTTTATGTTTATGAAGTCTTTCATAATATATTTATTTCTTTATCTTTTCGACAAGTTTTATTCTGTTTTAAGGTTTTTATGTTTTGTTGTAAGAACTCTATCTGTCACGCAATGGGCAAACTTAGTCTCTAAGATTATTACCAATATGAATTATTAACAAAACGAAAGTTAAAAAACCCAACAACAACCGAGCAATCTCAGTTGTAATTTAAACCAAATTACTTCTTCATACTAAATACATTGCTCCCACTTCCGATTCTACTCTGATAGCGCCATGTTGCCCAAAATGGCGGCTATCACAATCAAAGGGAGATAACTACAACCATCAATCATCCGCTAGCGAAGAATACAGGATGAAGATACTCAATAATTCATTTCGAAAACACCTGTAAATGAAAAGAGACAATTGACATTTTGCATCATTGCTTTTTTCATTTTTTCCCCCGACATTGTGGTCACTTACCGTATTAAATGAATTGGAAGGGTATCGTGTCGAAATGATTAGTCTCAGGAAAAATCGATAATGTTTTCGTTGAGGTGTGTGCGGCTGGGCAGGACATTGGAACTCAGAGAGAGAGGGGAATTAGCTGCAAGTGAAAAGAAAACTATGTTTTTATATATACGATCGTGTATACACATCACTCATGGTGACATGTAATATACAAGCACTTATTTAACGCTTAGAGACGCGCATGATTCTTTTAATGGATGATACTGTCTCTTTTCATCAGTTAAACCGTATTTTTAGAATATTACACATAGGTTTTACCATCTGTGATACCTTGACTTCACTGTTGATAACTCCAGTATTCCTGTCATCAAGACGCAGTTAACTGATAAAGTAAATGTATGAAAAACAAGCACGTTTCATAGTCCTTGTTAGGTAGAAGTAGAAGTGTGAGAGTATAGTGGTAAGTGTTATCGTACCTTGAAGAAGAATGTTGTGTTATACAGGACATTTTGCACGTTGTTTCTCCGTACTCGTACTCAATGTGGACTGAATGTTTTCAAAGAATTTTTCAAACACGGTTTGAAAAATATAGATTTTTACTAATTACTTTGTTGAATATGTTAGATGACGACTACGGTTTCGAGCCTTATGTTCTCTTATATGTGCCTATTATTCCCCTGTGTCTAGATTGTATATGCACCTGATTTTGGATGCCTAGATATCAAATACTTTCAAATTCGGATATAACGACTTCGGATGATAGAGTTCGTCTGTAATACCGAACCTAAATAGATTTCCATTGAAGTGATAATAGATATTGTTTTTTTCAACAAGAAACTTCGAATAATGTCTAATACGCGCGTGTGATCCGATATCAGTTGTTAACAGTGATACCTGGTAATGCGCGTTTGTCCGGATATTTGAACGAGACACATGCCAAACAGAAGTCGGCGTACCAAACCTATATATAACATAAATCTCTCCATGTGGTCAGTGACGGTAGGGTAAATCTTCCTCCTCCTGATATTGCGGGAACATTGCAAAAAATACGGAGTATATGCCCTTTCACTTATCTCGTAATTAAATGTAAATACAACAAATTGTGAACTTTTTTTGCGAAACAGGGAGTAATATTTCCACAATATACGCACAGTGACCGTTAATATTGTCGAAAACTTCAAGAGTCATGTAATTTCGAGATTAATGACATAATCTCAGACGACATTGTAAGATTTCATTTATACTTTTAGGAAATACCTACAATACCCTATATGTACTGTGAAAGAGAGGTTAATTCATCCGGTATGTAAAGATAGATGTGGTCACTGAGCCGAATTTTGACATCAAGTAACAGTTCCGACAGTTGGTAACGAGCTTAATACTGTGGAGGGTTTCAGCTGACAAGGATAGAAAACTTTCCACACTTTGAACATGACATGTTTGTCCATCCTTTAGTGCATGGATATATCATTTTTACAATATGTCGTTATGTCTGACTGTCTTCAGCAACACATTCTGTTTTATTATAAACGCCAACGCCAGATAACAATCAGTGTGAATTATCTACAGAAACAGATTCCATAAGGGGGAAAGGCAACATGTGAAAATTATATGAATGGATCACTGAAAATCAGTGATGACACAAGTTGTTCTCGAAAAGGTTAAGCATAAGCATACATGACTAAGTCGATGTCGAATGTCTATACCACATACATCCAGTTATGTGTATGAAAACAGTAGCTGGGGCGTCGTTACTCTGTACTTTATGAAGGTTCATACTGCATGCAACGTCTCCTTCATACATCCGTATACCTTCTTGAATTGAAATGTCATGTACGTTGCGCTTACATAAACATAAATATATATTGCACAGCAGCTTATTTCTGGTACATTAAATAAAACATTATTAATTAATACATTATTTAAACAATATTACATTTCAAAACCTTGTGTCCAATCCATTTGAATTTTTAAACCTCAAGAGATTTATATGAAGATTTCAAAGACCGACTCATCTGTTATTATGGCCTGACGCCCGTAGTCCACACATTCCTATGTTCTTGAATTGTTCACATTTGATCAAATGAAACTGAAAAATTGAGTTGGGATCCAAACAATAGTGTCTCTTAACTTTGCTCAATTATTGAGATACGAATTTCAATATGGCCACCGACTCAGCCATTTTGAAAATTCCCTTGGACCATCATCATCATAAATATTTTGCTTCAGTCTTTTTTTGGCCACTCTCTCTATGTTGAAAAACGATTTCCATTGGATTGATTTTGGACCTGATATTGCTGTACTATTATTAAAAATTCACTGATTCACTCACTCATTAAAGTGTATATTTAAATCAATGTAGATTCTTAGCATTCATCAAAGTTTATATGTATCGCATCAAAGAATAGAGATCAATCTGTAACTGTTCCAACATCTCTGGATCTAGATGTTAATCTACCGCAGCGCCAGGACATTGTGAGCAGGGTGTTTATGTATGTAGACTACGGTAGCTGATCCACCGTACAAAGCTGACTTATTAGTCCGCGGCTCCGAACCAGCGGGTTATGGAAACCCTAGCGGGCTTGCATTATGTTAGAGTTCGTGAATTATTCAAGCCAATTATTTTTATGAGGCTGGCTATTCTCGGAACAAAACTATAAGAAATCATATAAAACTGAGTTAGAAATTCGGTAACGATTAATTCAATGAAATTTGATACACACTCTCCCTGGCTCGTGGGAGGGGGTGAGGCCGAGAGACGCCATTTAGGCAAAATAACGATATAATAACAGAGAATTTACAAAAGCTGACACGTGCCAACGTGGTTGAGGGGATTATGGCAAAACTATTGCCGAAATGAGAATGTAAACAAATATGTAAATTGGAAAGTGGAAATAAACTAGGAGTCCCGTTGCGCCCTAATCGCATAACATGTGCTATTAACTCGATTCACAAACAGTTTGCATTAATATCATTGAAGACACGGGGCATTGTTTTTCGGCAGCAGGACAAAATGTAACATACTCATTAATGCAGCGCAGTCCGGCTTGGTGAATTGAAAAACAAATGTGTGTGAATGATGGAAGGCTTAGAAATGAAGACACAAATCTTAGTTCTTGGGTCATTTAATTGAACAATATTCTTTGAATCGAGTTATGATAGGACCCTTTGTTGCCTATTAGAAAGGTAACTATTTAACGGTAGAGAATACTAAGAAATATTGTAATGAAAACTATCAAACATGTTCAAATGACAACCAGCCCTTTTGGACGAGAAGGATAGGACTTCTTCCATGATCCAGCGCATAAATATTGTTAAAATGAGCAGGGAATGAAAAGGGCAGTTTGTCTTCTTCTCCTTCTAGGTTGGGGATATACTTGCTCATGTTCAGATAGCATAAAATGCCTCCTGAAAAATCAGCCTTCACAACATGTTTTAAGTCCAAAATGTTGCAAATGTCAAAATAATGAACAGCGTTTTGTTCTTATATCACCTTCTCAACAATTTCTAAAAGTTTGGCGCATTACTTATGTCGTACCGTGTCCTTTCTGTGAGTTCGAAATTTGTTTTATAATAATGCAAGGTATAAGAAATGTACGTATTATCTTTTGACACTGAGTAGCGTCGTGCGTGACATTAAACAGTGCTGTATAGCTCAGTGTTACTTCAAAAACAAAAAAGTTACCTTTCTTACTATTTATTAAACCAAAAAAGAAAAGAAAAAAAAGAACAGCGATCAAAACCAGAAACATACCGATTACAGTGTTTTGTGTGGAAAAACACACACTTTTTAACAGATGTTATTTACCTTAGGTTTCAGTCACTGTTCCCCCGTCATAGACTTTCCTGAACAGACAACTTGTTCTGAGTAACATATCCATTATGCATTATATTTCAAGCAAGGTTTATGGAAACCGACAACCCACTTGAGGCGTTGATTGCATTCGGAGCCTTTTTCAAACTCTAAAAAAACGTCCACAGGTATGAGCTTTAGGTTGAAATGTTAATGAGATTCTCTTTTAGCTCAATAAATTGTGGGTTTTAACAGTGGTCCTGCTGGAATAGTTTTCAAATGCTCGCGTCCTCTTGGTAGAAATTATCTTCCGTTCGCTACAATGAAAATTTGCTGAGATGGTTCTACCTGGAAGGTATGAGGTGATATTTCACCTTCAACGCTGCGACTGCTGCTGCTGATAAATCAGATTTTCAATGTACACTTAACCGGGTCAATAATACATAACAGCAACCAGTGTTTATTTCAGCGTCAATATTTTTGCCACCAATCGAATCACCATCAATTCCATTTCAGTGATAGTTACAGAGACTTGTGAAATTATTCTACTCGCTTATTACTCGTTTTAGTTAGTAAAATATTGTTCAATCTTGCAGATGATGATGTATAATGAACATGGCTTTGTATGGCCCCATGGAATCTATTGGAATTATTGTTCTCCAAATATCCCCTGCGTGAGTGAGTGAGTTGGGGTTAACGCCGCTTTTAACAGAGTTCCAGTTATATCACGGCGTGTCAGCTTAATGTGGGAGGAAAGCCCGAAGAGATGCAGGTCTCAGACGTTTACCACTTCGGTGAAACCGACATGCACGGGTATGGTGCTGACAAACCTAGAAACATAATCGGGGCGAACCAGGATTCGAACCCACAATCAGAGGTTTCTGGCGTGCCCAAGGGACGCAACTCTGCACAGCGAATCGCGGCGCCTTAGACGACTGGGCCACCCGTGCCCCCCAATATCCCCAGAAATGTCCTTATGACCTTTTTTCTAAACCAATGACAGTTTTCGAACTTCGAGAGACCAAGTCTGTGACCTGTTTTCCATACGTTTGCAGTGTCATTACAAACATCTCCTAAAATACCAGCTTATTGTCAAAGACTCGCTCATGACCAAGGAAAAACGTTTCTTGAAACCGTCTAAAATTTTCACACATTTTAACCATACATCTATAATGTCTATTGTCATAACTCCAAAACATTGGAGCGACGAAAAGAAGCTGAACGCTCGCAATAAAGTTAAAGCCACAAATACTTATGCTGTACCCGTCCTTTCGTGTTCTTTTGGTGTTGTTGATTGGACGAAACAAGAAATTCAGGGTATTGACACTCTCACACAAAGAATCATGTCAGACAATAGATCCCACAACCCTGCACTTCCCTCAATCGCTTATATTTACCAATCATAATGGGAGGGTCTGGTTTGATTAACCTGGAGGCTCTTCATGATATAATTGTATTGTGCAATTTTGCAGACATTTACTTGTCTGATTGTCCTCTTGTGAAGCATGTCAAGGAGCCAAGGATGTGGGACATAATTGTGTCAGTGTTGATTTTCTTGATAGTTCTGTACTGCTGGACGGTACAGAAATGAGTATCAACCAAGCGAAGTGCCATATCAAATCGGTCCAGACACAAGGAGAGGCTACATGAAGGACCGCTGCATCGAGGTTGTGTGCAGAGAGTGTTTGTGTTGAGAAGGTGGCAACCCTGCAGAGTCCCTCGCTTGGATGAAGTCGTCTGGCCTGAAAAGTGAGAAAGAAGGCTTTCTGTTTGCTGCTCAGGACCAGTCACTTCCCATTCGAAACCGCCAATGTGTGATTTTGCATCAGAATGTAAACATGAAATGTAGACTATGCAATGAATCTAAGGAGACTGTCCAACACATTGTCAGTGGATGCCCAGCTTTGGCACAAACACAGTATCTTAAGCGACATGATGGAGTAGCTCGGTCATTTTATTAACGTTTTCGCCATGCTTGTGGTGTTGACACAGAGGTCCCTCCATGGTACGACCTAGAATATGTAGAGGGCGTCATGAAAAATGATAAAAACAAAATTCTTTGGCATAGGCCGTATACAGCCTAAGACGTATCAAGGCCAACAAACCCGATCTTGTCCTTTTTTATATATCCAATAAAATACTTAATAACGTTGAATTTTCGGTCCCTTTTGACACCAATGTGATTGACAATATTCAGGAAAAACATGGCAAATTTGCGGACCTCGTTTTCGAAATGTCACGCTTGCATCCCATTACCATGGTGTCCGACTTCCATTGTTCTCGGTGCCTTAGGTTTGGTACCTCCCAATCTGACATTGGGAGAGTACCCGGGCTTGTGCCAGGAATATAGCCCTTCTGACAATCGGGGTAATGCAACTGGCTGCAGTGTTGGGGAGTCTTCACATTCTCCGAAAGGTTCTGGGTGGGTTCGACTGGGCAGCGCTTCCTGGGAGAAGTCCCATTCGCTTTATGGGGTGCGTGTAGAGGGGCAAGGGCCCTGAGCTGATGATTAGCCTAACCAGCCTGATTGTCAGGATCACCCAAACTCTCTTTGCTTTTTTTAATTTTAATCTGTTAATAATAATAAATTATAACATACATTTGTTGCGCGCCATAACCATCAATGAATGGGCATAGAAAGACATACCTTCTGTCTAGTCATTATGCAAGCGACGTAAACCAACGCGTCTTGTTATTCTAGTCCTGCTGTGCCTTGCCCAGATGTGCGACAAAACAGCTCTTTGCTCTTTTGAACTTTAGGACACCTAAAAGTTACTTACATTTGTTAAATGGTCGAGAAAGTGAGTGCGTGTTTTGGGCTTAACGCCGCTTTTAGCATTACTAAAGCCACATAAAAACAGACTTTGTTACTTATTTTGCTTAGAAACGGGAAACGAAATGGACCTTGTTTCACTGCCATGTCCAATGAACAGATCTAAACGTCTTTAGCTACGTATCTATGAGAGAGCTTTAGTGCAAACTGTATACGTTGTCTCAGGGCTGATTAGCAATGACGACAATCAGTACAAATATTACAACTCTAATCCTACTGGATCAGAAACATTACTTCAGAAAAAATGTGAACTTAAAAAACCTCAATAGTAATTATGTACTTATACATCCCATACCGAAAGTGAATATACAATATCTGATACCGCCTCGAGGAAAAGTAGATCCAGAATAGATAGTAAAACGGCTGTTCTAAATCAACACCGATAATGAATGTTAGCAGATCTTGGCAACAGAGTTTCATGGGGGGATTAAGAACATAACCCTTTATTGATGTTCAACTAAATAATTCATCAAATGTTCTCGTACAACTACGGTGGCAAATCTGGATTTGAAATACGATCTCTGCCAGACTCAGGGCATTATCAACTGATAAAGCCCCAGACAGGTCATGGTGTCTGGAGCAGAGGAATTACTGGACTACGGGCCATAATGAACTATTTACCTCTGGTGGCCTGGTAACAGTTATAGAGATGGGCTCAGATAGACATCAGTTGTAATTGTTGATATCCCAGATGGCAGTCGTGAGGAAATCAAGTGTATCATGCTTGGAACAGCTTCACATAGTTGGAGGTCGTATGCATGTCGAATTGGTATAGATCGTGTAGACAGCATGTGTCGGATGCAGAAAAATCAAAAGGGATAGTATTGTTAATTTAAAGAAATATATCAGTTGGATATAGGAAAATAGATAAATGATATAAAAATTCACGGATGGTTTGTAAAATGAAGCACTCAACAACTAAACCTTTGAGTAAACTTGTAGAAAGGAGAAAGTTTCATTATTACCCTTGGGAAGTGTAGACAGTTTGTATGGTGATGTGAAATTAATAATGAAATTGTTTACAAGTAAAACCTCAGTAAATGAATTGTATTTATCTAAGTGACATGTATACACTAAACCATGGCTTTGTTGACTTCATAAGAGGCAGTGCCAAAGACACGGCTTCGAACCCTACGACTGTACAATATATAAAGTCTATTCTCTGTCCAGAAAATGTTGGTATTTTGCTCAACGCGACGTAAAACTCTCACTTTAACATATACATTTCTGGTTAGGTATCTAACGAGGATAAACGTTAGGATAGTGAAATGTTATTTTGCTGAAGAAAGTAAATGCATGTTGGATTTCAATGCGCCTCATTTCAACTTCATGTTTACCAGTGCTGAAATAGGCCGATGTAAGTACCTCTTAGATTTGAACATTTAAGCGGATATGATATAAGCCATCCTCAGTTATTCAGTGAACTACACCCCCATTCTCCTGTGATAAACTACTTGCACCCATTCGCCACCAAAGCTTCGTCAAGAGCCCAATTCGAAAAGTATGGTGTAAAAACTTGCCGTCCAACCAAATTACTCCCACGAGCGAGAGCATTTCTTTACTAAGTTAGATATTGGATCTATTGATGTGGAGACGTCACTTCCGAAACGATGCTATGGTGACGAATGGCGCCAGGGTATCGTTGGTTGGTTGGTTTGTTGTTTAACGCCGCACTCAGCAATGTGCCAGCTATATGACGGCGGTCAGTAAATAATCGAATGTGGACCAGACTATCCAGTGATTAATATCATGATTGGTTGGTTGGTTGGTTGCTTTGTTGTTTAACGCCGCACTCAGCAGTATTTCAGCTATATGACGGCGGCCTGTAAATAATCGAGTCTGGACCAGACAATCCAGTGATTAATATCATGAGCATCGATCCACGCAATTGGGATCGATGACATGCATCAACCAAGTCAGCGAGCCTGATCACCCGATCCCGTTAGTCGCCTTTTACGACAAGCATAGTCACCTTTTACGGCAAGCATGGGTTGATGAAGACCCATTCTACCCCGGGTCTTCACGTGTCCTTTTTTTTATCCACGCAATGCATCAACCATGTCAGCGAGCCTGACCACCCGATCCCGTTAGTCGCCTCTTGCGACAAGCATAGTCGCCTTTTACTGCAAGCATGGGTTGCTGAAGATCTATTCTACCCCGGATCTTCACGGGTCGTATTTATCGTAATCTAGTATTTATCGTAATAGAAGTAAGTTATAATATAACGGACATTCAAGCATGGATGTAAATATTCAAAATAGGTTTATGTTCGTAATCTAATTCCCGACTGAAGTTTGTTTGGTTGTTGTTAAACGCCGCACTCAGCAATGTTCAAGGTGTAAGACGGCGGTCTGTAAATAGCCGAGTCTGGACCAGACAATCTAGTGATTGACATCATTAACATCGATCTGCGCAATTGGGATACGTTTTATTGAGTGTGTCGGAACCATACAGACCTATATTATTGCAAGAAATTTTGAACAAATAATATAAAATAAAATAAATATTAACGACTTTACCATGTATTAGATGAACTGGGTGTCACGAGAAATTGATGGGGCGTGTTTTCATGAGAGTAATTTCAATGATGTACCATGACTTTAAAGGTATACAGAATATTACGTGCATTAATTCTTACCGTTGTATGCAGGCAAACACAGCGGACATCTTGCCTCCTGGTAACTTTGAAGACTGGGACCACTCGGGGAGATACAGCCCTCTCCAAAACTTTTGAAAAATGTATCAGTTATTCCTAGTGGGACTAGACTCGGGACACTGGCTAAGTCTGTTCCTGATTAGAACACTTGTACTCCTCGTGTTTTTAACTAAACTTACTTACAGTTATCAGCATGCCGGTCTCCCAGACTGCCTATCTGTAATCTGTATAATATTAGAAAATATAAAATTCACAAAACATTTCAGCCAAGTGGTGCATTTCTATATACAGGGTAGGCCATCACTTGTTGAATGATAAACAGGGTAGGTCATCTCATGTTGAATGATATACAGCGTAGGTCATCTCATGTTGAATGATATACAGGGTAGGTCATCTCATGTTGAATGATAAACAGGGTAGGTCATCTCATGTTGAATGATATACAGGGTAGGTCATCTCATGTTGAATGACATACAGCGTAGGTCATCTCATGTTGAATGATATACAGGGTAGGTCATCTCATGTTGAATGACATACAGCGTAGGTCATCTCATGTTGAATGATATACAGCGTAGGTCATCTCATGTTGAATGATATACAGGGTAGGTCATCTCATGTTGAATGATATACAGGGTAGGTCATCTCATGTTGAATGATATACAGGGTAGGTCATCTCATGTTTACTGTCGTTCAAAGTTACCTTACTTTAGATATGATTAAATGAAAACTCTATAAATACATATCATATTTGAAGGTAAACATGTTATGCTATCTGAAATCAGTTGAACGTTTTGTATCTTAAATGTTTGTGTAATTTGTCTTTTGATGATAAGGCATACAAAACTATTTGTTTATGTTTTGAAAATGTTTACATTTCAGTTTATGATACCATTACTAAGTTTATTCTTTGCATCAGTTTAAGAGTAAAGAAAATATCACTTTAATGGGTAAGAAAACATGAAGCCGAGACAAAGCTATAAGAACGTTCAAAGGTACACGCTATGGTTAAAGTTGTTGCAAAGAATACGACCCATGTGTGAAGGGGATACATATCTCGGAGGGCTTTCACAACTGCCGCTTTCCATCTCGCATCAAACACATTACAACCTCCAAACCCACTGAAATTTGACTCAGACCATTTGGTCGGTAACAATGTGCCGTTCCAGTAATCAGGGATCTATCTCTCTCTAGTCGAATACTTCAACAGACAGCGTCTGTCTGTTGGCCGGGATAATTGGACTAAATCTGAGAGATTCGCATTAATTTGAGAGGTACACATCCGAAATCTTTTGATATGAGTAATTTTAGCTACTTTGAAGAGTGGCAGACAAGCTTGGTCGTTAGGAGAACAGCATTTGGCAACTTTTGAGTGTTGTTAGAGTCGATCGAAGACAAGAATAAATCGAAAACGAATACAGGACATGGTAAAAGCCTTTTTTCAGGTTTAGGGATATTTTGGTCAGACATTCCTTAGATATGCTAATAGGTGGGGAAGATAATGCTTTAAGGAATTTGATAATAGGGATGCGTTGGCGCTAAAGGTAAATTCGTTTCTTTGTTATTTCAAGCATTACTTGGTTTTAACGAGGGGAGACGACCCGATTATTTGATTTGGATCTAACTTGGACGGGATGGTCTTTATTGAGCGGAATGTCGATAATGTGTTTTATAATTGTTCTATGATAGTAGTCAAGGCACAGTCGACTTAGTGAGATTAGTTTGCAAATTGTTTATACAAAATACATTCATGTATATGTTTAATAAAACTGTGGGAATGTACTATTGTGAGAAAATAACTTCTTCCAAGTATTTAAATGTTTCCCTTTGAAATGTGTTTCCGACATGTATGATGAATGTGTTGACGGTCAAAACCATTTTTCTTGGCATTTCACAAAGAACTCCGAAAATCCGCTCAGACAATAATATTGGCCCAAGAATTCGTTTTCAAACAATCAATTTCACGCCAGTCACCCGTGAGCGACCAGGATAGACACTGGTAATTTGAAAGCGAAGCGACTTTTTGTGCATTCACTGGCCAGTTGTATATTTTTCGTGTAATTATATTTTCCGTTCTACCATAGCCAATTCACACCTATCTATGTCACTAATGAGGCTAGGAGATGAATTGCAGAGCACTTGAATGATTGACAGGGGCAGGGATAGACAAACAGATAATGTCAGAGACTGACAGCGTGGCCACTGGTCAGTGTCGTCTCCATTCACCGGACCTGTCTGGACCTCCGCGTTCTTCGGCTGATGGGTTTAAGATAACACCGGATCATCATATTTACGTCGATAAAAAACCGTATCCGATGACGAGGGCGCGCAAGATCGGGTACGAAACTAATCAAGTCAAGTTCGAAACTATTCCTTTTGTCCTAGCTCTGCGTGGTTCCTCTTTCCGGCAAAGCGAAACGACTATTGATGGCAGATAGGGAATAGCATTCCAACAGATAAGAATCAGTCACGGTTTTTGGAAATGCTTTCTTTATCAAGCCAACTTTCCAATTTTCCTCGCCTGGCTACTGGGTTATGTGGCCTGATACTGCTCCCACCGGGGTCCCGACTTTACGACATGGAGAGGCAGCTTGACCATAGTGACTGACTGTAAACAACAATTTGACAGTCTAGATAGGTGAGAATCCAGTGTGACAGGGCCGATAGCGGGGAATGTCGAGATGGCACAGGTCGTACTTAATATGTCAGAAGCAGTGATGGTGTAATTCCTGACGTCCCCGCAGTGCATGATGTTGTACCTATTTGTGGAGCTGCCAAATGACAAGTAGCTGCTTGTTGCCTCAGAATAGATTAAGACCAGATGTGCTGCTTGTGCGAAGCTGTCACACAGTGTATGTGGTACTAACAACAAATACATGCTGAATAGGTACAGGAAGCCGGAATTCGGGCTGTTACGGGAGCTGCTTACATTCGTTACAATGAAAACAGGATGGTGCACGTGTAACGTCTAATAAATACAGGCGCACTGTGGTCGGTGCTATTTTTTCCTGCAAAGGGCTGTGTCCCCTCGCTGCCAGGATCTTCTGGTTGCGAGTTCGAATGCCACACTCTCCCTGGTTATGATACAAGATACAAGATATAATGTAATTTGGTATCGACGTAGAATTATCCAAAAGTATTTCAGATTTGCTCCAACGTTCCATGTACAAACAGTGACAATATTCTATTAACTTCATAAGCAGATATAGAATTAGTCAGGATGGCCAAACAACGTGCAAATACAAATAGTTTTTGTTATGACCTAGGATTATCTATAAGTATTTCAGATTTCTTTGAAGTTGTATATGTGATAGCAGATTATTTATTACCTGGTTTATGATTTGAAAAATGTAAGCCAAATATTTCTGTGATGGTAAGGCTTTCAAAGAATTATTATTTAGGAAAGAGAATTAAAGAGAGAGTGCCTTACATCTGAATATTTACTATTACTATCAAACCCGTGAAGATCCGGGGTAGAATAGGTCTTTAGCAAACCATGCTTGCCGTAAAAGGCGACTATGCTTGTCGTAAAAGGCGACTAACGGGATCGGGTGATCAAGCTCGCTGACTTGGTTGATGCATATCATCAATCCCAATTGATCGATGCTCATGATGTTAATCACTGGATTGTCTGGTCCAGACTCGATTATTTAAACACCGCCGTCACATAGCTTGAATATTGCTGAGTGCGGCGTTAAACAACAAACCAACCAGCCAACCAACCAAATCGAACAGTGTTCTTCATCTGAACAATGATCACAGATACGTTCATCCACAGACGTATATTACGTCTGAATACGTCTTTGGTTCATCCAAAGTTGTAGGTGGTCTTGTTCTACTACCCAGTTTATTTAATAGTCTGTGATCACTCAGTCTTAGCTTTGTGAAGTGTTACGGTGTTTTCTCATTTTGAAATGTAAATATGCTTCAGTTAGTTCAATATGATCCTTGGTGTGTCAGCTCCATACAGTGTTCGTGGGTTTTACAGGGATACGCCTCTACGACTTCATTCACGATCCTTGATTCAACCGACACGCCATGATGTAATTGAAATAGTGTTCAAAGCGGCATTGGGCCCAATTCACTCACTCCACAGCTAGCGGTATCTGTTCTGGTGGGCTTGGCCCTGCTCCCTCCACATTTAGCCGATACCCTGACCACAACTGAACTATTGTTAAAATCGGCGGTACACTTCTAGCCACTCATCCGTATATACATCGTGAAAAAACCCAACATGGTCTACTGATACAACTTACAAAGCAGTTCGCATAGGCACAGTGTTCACGACCGTCAACTTGAGAGATGAAGACACCCTTACACTGTGTCAGCAGAAAGAACATATCTACTGTAAAACTAACTCAATAAAAGATGAAGAACTCATTCTGTTGAAATGCACTTCAACGATCTGCAACTGAAACATATATCATCACCGGCCTTACCTATGAACCCAATATCACTTAAATACTACTAAATCTATCAGCCCCTTCAGCTAAAATTATCTCCTATTTCATTTTCAAAATGTTCATGCAAAAGAAAAATGTTCATCTCTACACGAGGCCTTAAGCTAAAAATATTTCTGTTACATGTGAATCGTTTATAACTGTCCATTATAACTAGTGATGTTCATGCTTTGTACTCTGCCCCTAGTCCTGCACCATGACCGTGGAATATATTTATTTTATGAAAAAATAATAATCTAGAAATGCATACAAAAGCAAGTCTAGCCATCTCAAGCTAGCTCTATTCTGAAATCAGCATAGAGAATTGTTTTTATTTTTAGAGTCAAGAAGGATATTGTGTAATATAAGATTTCAGAGACTAAATGTTAGTCTACTCTGCCCCCTGTGGGTGTTTATGTACAATAAATCTTCTTCTTCATCATTTATTGCACACAATTCCAAAAACGAGCGTGTACGCTCAAAAACCTTTATTCAAAATGGATTTTAATGATACATGTATTTCAAGTGGTAAAATTAATTTCCGAAGAAAACATTGTGAGGAATAGTTACTAATAGTATAACCAATTCATCTTTCTTAACGAATAACCAGAAAAAATACAAATATTCCAAGAAGCCATAATATTACCATTACGACCATGAACAAAAAAACCAGCCTCTTTTATGCTCAGTTTGTTTTTCAAACGGATATTGATGACAGACGTAAAGAATAGTTATGTCGGAATAAAATATCTATTCTCTTAAATTTGGTTTGGAACTGTAGACTTTTTTCACCAACCCATCGATGTAGAATTCCCCCTCACTGTTGCTGACTGAGGTCGAACCCGAATGGCACCCTCGTCTTCGTACAATCCTCTATGGCGTCCACGGAGTCGGCTAATTAGGAAACAGCGATGAGCTCGGGATTCCGCACGTGCTCCACGTGCAAGTGGCATGTACATTTCAAGTCGAATGACGAGCATGCGAAGTTTGCCGCTAAAATTGCATCTAGACGGCCGTCGAAACCAGACAAGCGAGGTTTTATGGCGAAATATGTAAATACTACAAGCTAACTGGAAAAACTAGCATCGGAAAGAATGCACATCAACGTGGTGTCATGCGTTGCCAGGGTTACTATGTCAGCGGGAGCTATTAACCGAAAAAATATGAGGGTAGTGTGAGACGGTGAATCCGCCCCGTTGAGGGGACACGTCTGGTCAGGATGAGGGTGGTTCCTGATTTACTGGGACTTTAAAATTAAGAGAATGGATACCAACATCCCCTTTTCTATTATTTAGGCTAATGTCAATATTGGGTAATTGTCATGTTACGTTGTAAGTTTGGCGGTGATCAAAGCCGGCCAAGACGCTAAATTAGAAACATTCTAATTGCATTTGACATAATATTGGCTATATAAGCGATTGGATTTTCTTCACGTTTTCGTTGATGTCCTTTGATCTACTGGCTAGGCTGTATATAGTGGTATGTTCCGTCGTTGTTAGGCCGACGTATTGCTGAAAGCGGCGTCTCTCACTCACTCACTGACTGACAAACTCACACTTCATCCACCGATGAGCTGTCACCTCCGACTAGCTGCCGAATCTCGTCCGTCCCGGTTATGTATTATCGTGTGTCTATGTAGAAAAAATACGCAGTTCTTGTCGTGAAGTGTTTTAGTATGTGTTCTTAGTTTCGATTTTCATTCTTGATAAAAAAAATATCATTTGTTGGATTTGTCATGAAAATGTTTCCTCCAGATCTTATTGTATTGTCGCTGTAGTCGAAGCCACACTGCCGGTCGTGATTCATCGTGTACAATGGAGTCCTCGAGTTACACGTTTAATCAACGACACAGTTTAAACCGAAACAATTGATAAGCTCCCCAGAAGTTGGTAATATCGCGATCAGAATCCCAATTCCAGACTTTCCTTAGAATTGATCTGGAAGTGAGAAAAATATGAAATATCTGTAATCCAATATGATAATTCCTGCGTTGAAATTGGCTAATGAAGACAGCGACGACATAAAGCGATACCTGAGACGTACCCGAAGCCGACGCGAGGTTTCAAGACGCCATGTAACGCGCGTCATAACGGATCGGTTTTCTACACCCCATCTGGACCTAGCGAAATTGGCCTCTCGTTATCACGTAGAAATGTATGTGGTGAAATGTTAAAAAACCCAACGGTGCCATTTGAAAATAATTTCGCTATTTTTTCCAGGAGGCGATACTCCATCAGTTGGATCTTTCAAAACAGAGTATGGCTGAGAGGGAACTGGCCCCAAGCTTTGGGTAAACACGGGCCATGTTTACATAGAATTTGTAAAATTCAAAATAAATTCAGAAATAAATGCCGTGAATTCTTGTTAAGCCTACGCGGATTGCGGTTGGGAGTTTCTAGTGGATGTAGCAACTTGGTATCGTAAATTACACAAGCCATAACAGACGAAGCATAACCACACAGGATCAGATGTTATCTCATGTGGTTCCAGATGGATTGAGGATTGATACGCCGGTGCTGTAGTTGCTCCCAAATCGTTGTTTATCCCACAGAACATTTGTCTAGGAATGACGATAATAAAGTAGTCGGTCGGAGGTTTTAATTACAGAAATATAGCATGTAATGCGAAAATTCGGGTCAACTGGTAGACCCCCGTTCCGGTAGAGATTTCAATCAGATCGCATTCACATCCAAAGGTTCCTCTTTAAACTTTGCACTTGGTGTCATAATTGTTAATATTTCTCGTGAAACGGCGTCTTTAGCTGTTCAATATTTGACACGAATTTTAGACGATTTATGTTGGACAAGTGCGGTTTCCCTGTTTGACAGCTGTGTTGTGTTGCGTAACATATGGATATACATTTATCTACATGCGTCCCATACGCACGTGTGTCTATGATATAACCACTCTGTTGGTTATATGATAGCTTTGCATATAGAAGTAAGGCAAAGTTCACGTGGTGATCTGTTAATCTGAAAAGGAGGAATGTTCGATCGACTGTAAAAGAAGACTAAAAATAGCTATAAAAATAACAATTCCACGCATATTTCTAAAAACCAAATTCTTTAAAAAGTTCGAAATTCATTATAAACTTAAGTTTGAAATGTCCTCTAACAACAGTTACGTGATGCGAGTTCGCCCGAAGACCACACAAATGTTGTTATTAAATGAAATCACGTGCTCGTGTGACAACATTATAGTCCGTTTCAAAACATCCCGCACGGGTTGCACGCCAATGTCGAGACACGTACGTATCTGTTACGATGATTGGAGTGTTAATTATTTTCCCAGCGGGAATGTTTGATTTCATATGTCATTGAGTTGGTAAATACATGGTTTTGGTCTGTTTGCCTGTTTACATTATATTAGCTGTAGAAGTGTCGTGCACACAGTGAAGGGTTGTGAAACACAAGCAGGCATGTTATTGGGTCAATGCTACTGAACGGTTGTGTTTTTCTCATCTCTGTGTAACCTAGTAATATATCTGTGTATGTGTCTGTCTTGTGACATGGCGGGATTTAGCGAGAACAGTGTACAATGCGGCGTAAAACAACATTCACTCACTCACTCAATTGGGAAAGATGGCGTCTTTTCCCAATTCAAGAAATAGAGTGAGGGTGGGGATCTAACGAACTCGATTAATCGATACTGCTACTACTACGACCACCACCACCACCACCACCACCACCACCACCACCACTACTATTACTACTACTACTACTACTACTACTACTACTACTACTACTGCTGCTGCTACCAGTCTTACTGCCTGGGTCACTCAAAATCTTTTTGCTGAATTTTAATAAATCAATCTGTACATAATAGGCGATGACGATGATGATAACAACGGTGTGGGGTCGGGGGAAAGGGGATGGGTTGGTTAGGGTTTAAGGAATTGTGCTGAGAAAGAAGCTGTCCTCGTCTTGTCGTATAAATGCTTCTAATGATCGAGGAATCGGTAATAAATGAATGATGATTTAAGTAAAGAACACTTGCATCTCAAAAACTTGTACCTTTAAATTAACTGGTATTATTCCACAAACGAGGTCAAGGATATTCAGGTAGGAAATACCACATTTTAAACATGTAAAAAACATTTATTCTTCATTGCATACTTATGATGAGAAGCTATTGCACAACGAGGCTCCCAGTCGCTCACAATCTGTAAAGTAAACAAACAGTTTTCCTGTCGAACCTAAAACTAGTTGACTGAGTTATTTGCGCTGATGACACAATCTTGTTAACAGCCGTCACGATGTCATTGCCAGAAGATAATGTTCACTGTGAAATAGGTTCTTTTTGTGAGGTGCTTCGTTCGTTTTCTAGAGGTATATATTTCAATTTTGACGTTTACCGATTTGTTTGTTTTAAATATCTTTTTATGTTCACAGATTCTGGCAGTCCATTTTCAGAGGAGAGACATCGCTTATACATGGATCTCAGCGTACCACAAACAAACAAGCCGAACATACTTTACTGTTTGGGTTATTTTTGTATAAACTCATTCTGAAAACGAAACCAGTTTCTTTCCAGCCAAAGTCTCACAGCAAAGAAAGTTGTTTTATTTTCTTTGGGTAGGACGAATCGAATCATGTCGAAACCGGATCGGCCTCGTACGTATGTTGCCACAATAAAAGACGGAAAATCCAGAATGTTTGTAGTTTTACCGTCGTTGTTTTTCCCATCGTGGGATCATTGTGTTCCTGTCATATGACCTGACCTCTGACCTTGGCATGACCTCATGGGTTTTTCCCGTGGATAAACATCAGCGACGGATCATGTTCAGTGTTTTTCGATCCACAGCACTGTCAACAGAATAAACAAACAGTCATAAACCTGACTACAAATTATAATCATTGTTATTTTTATTTGTTAACATGGAAAAGTTTGGAGTTGTCAATTTGCATGAATAGTTATGAATATACCTGATAAACTGAACAGATTGAATATACCTGATAGACGTAATAGACATGAATATACCTTATGAATTGAATAGATATGACCAGCCTTTTCGATGATAATGATTATCATTCTAATCTATGATTTATGACAAGGATGTTAGGATGCTGCTGTTGTTGACAATGAGGATGATGGTGACGGTGATGATGTTGATAATGATTACATCAATTTAGACATCAGTGATAGTGATATTTGTTTCTCATTATCTTGTCAATAATTATAAATTTTACACAATAACAGCTGATTCCACTGACATTTCGGTGGCTGCTTATCAATGTGTTTTTTCGTTTTCAATTCTGGAATAGTCAAGTCAAGTGTTTATATTTTAGATGCATATATTCATATTGCATTGGTACATAACTAACATAGTATTCCAGTGTTTTGCAAAACGTTGCCTCATGTAATGATGTTTGGCATAGATATATACATACCTAGATTAGTAACCTTACATCTTTCGAAGACAAAGGCGTATTATACATATTTGAATTATAACAATACATTTTAGGCGGCTATGGTCGTTTTATGTTATTATACTACTTATATATTAAGGTAAAATGATGTTCATGATATGTAGCATTTATTATAGCCAAATAAATATACTTGAATTTATCTACACACAGATATATGCTGCACAGTTAGTTTTGATTTCTTAAGAAATTCATTTATCGTGAGGTAAATGGTGACCACAAATATCTCATATACGATTAAAGATCTCCGACTAGATGATGAGTTGTGTGGGCGGGAGAGAGGAAAAGACAAGATAGATAGCGAAGTTATAAGCGACTTTAGACAAACATCCAGTCTCATAAATGAAAATATTTTACAGAAAACCCCCCAGAGATTCTCTCCATTTTTAGAGACTAAACACATCTGCAGAGCTATAAATTAGTGTAATTTGAGAACACGGGTGTAGATTCTTATTAACCATCATTGACTGTCTTTGAAAGTTTGTGTGGTAGGAATATTTACACCCCACCCCTACCCCACAACTCTCCCAAACACTTACCATTTTGCTTTTTTGGTGTTTGTTTGTTGTTTATTGTAGTAGAGGGTAGGTACATTACAAAGGGATAGTATACATTTTTATATATAGCTTCATTCATACATGTTAAATAAATATGACGATGAAGATACATATATAAGTAATGATAACATGATAAGGCAGTTCATATTGATTGAAACAATTATCCTCACGACTGCGGATAATTATGTTTCGTCTCCACACAATCCCTTACCGACAGCAGAAGGATGACTTTGATATTCATGAAAATCAATTAAGCATATTATATGTAGTTATCGCTATCACACAGGTAATCCAATCAATTAGTTTTCTCTGCAATGACGGTACTAGTAACGAATGATTATGTCACTAAGATACAGGAGAACTACTGTCATGGCATTATCAGATGTTATATTATCGCTAAAAATTATTCATCAGCCGCATGCAACTCTTCAAAAACAAGAATTTTAAACGTAGTGTCATTTAAATGGGATGAAAATGATAAATTCGTTCCAAAAGACGCCGTGTATATTAAGTTAAGAAACAGTCGTTTAAAATAGATATATACATACGTCCTAGTTGCTGGTGTTTTATTTTAAACAAATTAATATAAATATTTTGATAAATACCAATATCCCAATGTTAGTAGATTCGCATCTCATTGACAGATATGGACAGCTCATCACAGAACATGCTGCCATTGGTTTTAAAAGAAATTACAGTTCGCAAAGTCCGTCCGGATAGAATTATGTTTCGTAATATGTATATAAAGTATGTAAAAAAATTAGAAGTGAAACAAAAAAGCAAAACCATGCTGTTGTTCTGTTAAAGTTTATTGTCGCGTGATGAGCCGTCATTTCTTTATGAACAGTTTGTGTGTGGTTACCAACATTAGAATAAACATAAAAGACGTTAGAACAATTTGCATCTGAGTAAATATATATTCAACACATGGGCATACGAGTGAATGATAGGTACAGTTTACATTTCTTTAAAAAAATCCCAGTAAAAAGTATTATTCAAGAGAGCTATTGACCCATTTAATGAGAAATATACCGGACTACCGCGATCGAAAGATACACAAATAAAAGGAGATATGCTCCCACCAACTTATTTGCTAATTCTAACCACGCAATGCAAGGAAAACGTCTAGACTAGACTTCTTGCAGAGATAAATTGTAAGAAACGTACAATAGATGCATGCATAAAACACGTTAGCAGTGCACCGAAAAATGTGCATTATGTAAAGAAAATCGGTGGTTTTATTCTTTTATTTCACAAAAAGATATCCATGGTGCTTACTTTGTAAGTGATTTAGAAATAAACATTTCGCTTTGTGCGAAATATTTGTGGATATTGTCTGTTTATGTTTCTGAGAGTAGGCGATTATGAATTAAATATTTTTTCGTCACATGAAACCATTGAATTCGTCCAGATGTATCATTATGTTCAGTTACCGAGGTTTAATTTTGTGTGTGCTGCTTTTGATGGTCCCCAAAAGTGCACAAAGTACAAAACTGGTCACAGTGTACGAAACCTCCACGACAAACCTGTTACGACAAATGGTTTTCATCGACACATACATTGCTTTAATTCAATTAATACCGTCGCGGTGAGCTGTGTGCACATGACACTGTAATTGTATTTCAAATAATAATATTAATAAAGAAACGTTATGAATATGATTTGTAATAACAACAGAGAAGATTCCTAATAAACTTAATGTTAAAGTTGAATCGCTGAATGGAATTACTGGGGTTGACATTGGGTTACACTTTCAAAGTTCATTTCCACACTGATAATATTTTCTTAATGTGTGTAGTGGATTTAGAGGTTGAGTCATTTCAAGAGCTTTCTTTAATTTATTTAAAACTATGTAAGTACTTGGCGTGAACTAAATATTTTGGATTATAACATTCTGAAAGAGTTTATCTGAATTAATGTTTATAGTTGCATTGTTTACTGAAACAAGGGTGTGATTGAGAGTTCCGTTTCAAAGATTCAAATTAATAAATCGTTATAAATAAAACTTTTATTTGATTATTCCTGCAATACTCAAGTACTTGGTACTCATATATATTATACATAGTTTCTAACTTGCGCAGTTGAACATAAAGAACCACAAGTTGATAATATGTCAAAAAATCGCAACCACGATTGAGATAGAGACGTGGTCGCTTATTTGTCCGTTGAAACGAGCAAAGCCCCTGTCAAAATCTTTGACAATGGATGTTGTCAGTGCAGTGATACTTATTGCTCCTTATTACGACATCGGGGACATTTTGCGACATTTCTGACGGATATCCCTCCGCCGATGGCCCTCGGGGGACTATATTTCAAGATGTGATAAATGTCGCCAAGTAATTAACAACAAAATCCAGCTTTGAGACTGAATTGTCCCTGAACGTGAGATGGTCTGGTTTCAAGCAGTTTGAATATCCCTTGAAGCAAGTGTTAGTGTACAAACGTGACAGGAGAGGTTGAAAAAGTGATTATATTTAAGGGTAATGTCATCCAAGTTTGTCTTCTCTGTTGACACTTCCTTGAAATAATTAAAATGAGATATTTCTGTTTCAAAATGTTAGTATATATTGAAAACAGTAAAGGCCTCGTGATGTATCAGGGTGTAAGTATTCGTTTTTAGGGACATTTGACATGTATATTTCTGTTAAGAATGGTGCATGACGTCTTACTCTACACAATTTGTATTTGACAAAAGATTGAATTAATGACAAGTGACAATAGTTGACATTAAGACCGGCAGGATGTTTAATAAATAAAAAATGGATTAAGGGATTGACGTTAGCTTCAAAATGATGTATTATACCGGAACACAATTTTTAAATGTTTTTTTAGGAAACACAAAAAAATATTAATACTGAGTTTTTCTGGAGATGATGACGTCATGAGTAATACTGACCCAACTGTGCATCCCGACATGCATCACATATAGTCGCCCCCTGCAGATGCATGTGCGTAGACTATCAAATCAAATCACGGGAAATATAATTACTCTCAGTAAACTCAAGTTTCCCTTTCGACAGTAGTTTAAGATTTGCTTTGTCGGCATTTGTGGTATCTATACCATTTTAATGTAACCTACTTTCCCAAACACAAATGTGAAATTCTATACAGACTGTTATGACATCTTGAAACCAAACACTGCATATTAAAACTGTTTACGTATTACATAATGTACAGTTTGGTTACAAGATATGATGCTACCGCTTGTGTTTTTACTCTACCAATAATGTACTGCTGCTACTAGTTTTACTGCTGCTACTGCTACTACTTTTACTGCTGCTACTGCCACTTCTGCTACCCCCAAAAAACATCTACTACTTTTGATGTTGCTACTTTTACTGCTACTTCTCCTGCCCTTACAACGACTACCACCACAATCTTAAGATTGATATCCTTGTTTGTGCATAACTGAAATAGACACATTCTACTAAAAACGACAACAAAGTAATCATTTATTCTATCATTAGTGGTCAAACAAAAGATACGATAATCAAGGCGGCCAGTATAAACCATTTACCTCAGAAGAAGCAGTAATATCTTACTTTAGAACAAGTCACATTTCTCAATCAACTCTTCTCATCTATTATTGAGTTCATGTGCAAGATTAGCAAGAACAAATTTACTAAAATTCCGTAAAGTACGGCAATGTAAATTAGTTTCCAAGGGAAAATAATTGTATGCCTGACACGCCTATTCACTCGATGCATCTTCCGGCAAATAAACATCAACTTTTAACCAAGAAAGCGAAACCGACATTTTGGAATTCCTCTCTTGACTGCGATGTAGATTTTTTTGTGTCAGAAGACAGAGGGCTTTAATTTCGTTTCCTTTAGTTTACTTTTGTACACTTTGTTTTGGATTTTACATTAATCATCAAGTTTTCTTTTAATTTCCGCATTCAAAATATATGTTTGATTTTTTATGATAGATGGAACTATCACGGTGTCAAAAGTTCCAGCATGTGACGCAGTTTATCAAATTTGCGTGGAGAAGGTAATATTTGTTCTCTCACTAAAGACTGTAGTTGTCAGTTATCATTCTGACTAGTCTGGTTTTCTGTAGGACGGACTGTTTCCAGTCGTCGTTAATTGAAAACACGTTTTTATCCAAGGTGGGTGAGTGGATCAGTGGCGTTTCACGCGGTAGGCATAAAATTCACAACGATGGAATATGTCACCGTTAAACCTACACACAATATCTGACATAGCTCCATTTCCTATATACTGTTTTAAACGACGTTTAGAAATTCAATAGTTGTTAATAATAACCTCCATATTTCGTAAACCGTTCTAGAACTTCCGTTCAAACGTTTCCGTTAAAATTGATAATCACGATTCACGACAATGCGTTACATTTAGATAAAACGAAATCCGATATATTTAAGTAAAATGTAATTGAAGACTTTAACACTAAATCCAGATCAATGACGCATATATGCGATTATTAAACAAAAACAAATCAACACAAAACGAAGCTCTATTGTACAACATTGTATTTGAACCAGCAGGTTCCTATTATGAAACAATTATTTCCTAAGCAGTTTATACGATAAGATGATACAATGATGACACAGGCAATGACAAGTTTGTTTTTATTATACCTTGTTTACATTTTGACTGAAGTTGCTAGCAGTTCTGCACGTGTGCCTGTTCGCTCTTATATATGAAACTTTGAAACTTTAGAACTAATGACCCGTTGATTGATTATCGAGTATAAGTTCAAATAAAATTGTGGTATGGACTTTAACAGAAACGATAATGTATATGGGGACTCACGATGTGTCAGAATCACTTCTATAAAGGACTAATGACATGCTTGAGGTTGAAATCCGAGTTGCTTCATATCACTCAAGCTTGTCTATTTCGTGTCTATTTCATCTGATCACCGCATGCAATCGACATCCCTTGTCAGCTACGTACGAAATCAACCTCACACATTCATTACATGCAAATTAGCTCCCTCTGTTTCCATCAATTATCTATTTTCTCACAAGATGAGGTTTCTTAAAACTTCCATTTTCTTATTAAACTGGCCTTTCCGTTTGAAATGGGGCATAAAACCCTGTGATGAAAAAAGCGAGAGAAAAAAGCAAGACATGGTATCACTTTCCGTGTCGATAGCGTGTAGATTTCACAGAAATATAAGAAAGAATGCCAAAGCCGGGGCTAGAGGTAATTGTCAAGTCGTTTTCCCCGCTCGCCTTTCCTCGAATTTATTTTTTGCAGAGGATATCTGTTTGCAAAACACGAACCATGCTGGTGTAGCTTTTCGAGCGAATGTGCTCGACTGGTTGATGGATCCTCGTCTCTCCCGCAACCGAACGATCTCTCAGTTTAGAAAACTAACTTGTAATGTCGCTGTTTATTACATTTTCTCCGGCCTGATTTAAAAGCTTTTATTTTATAATGTCGATTCATTCTACGGTAACAAAAAGCTAGATTAGACCGCACGAAATTGTTAAAACGGATTGACACATGTCTCTTGGCCTGACGGTGTCGGTGTTTTCAGAAATGTGATCGTAATCGCGTGACTATGTCGTCGGAAATGTCACATTTCAGAAAACTTTGAAATTTAAAATACTGGAGTTAAGTTAAGGAAGTTACTATCCTGTCGCGAAAAAAACGATACTTTATTGAGTGAGCTCTTCGTCCTTTCGCACTTCTAACTCCGTCCACGTATTTGGCGGAGAGGCGAGTGTATCACACGGTGGAAAATATGATTAATCTGACAAAGTTATTCATGTGAAAAGAATCAACTGTTTGTCGCTTAATGCAGTGACAAAAACACTAGAGTAAACTAACCATGAAGAACGATGGCCTGTCGCTTGGAAATTAGAGGCTTAATATAACAAAATCCGGACCCTTTCTGGGAGAATTGTAAGAGAAACGGTTTTGAACTGAAACAGTTAAAATATTATGTTTATGTATGATTAAACATGGAGATGATATACGTTCCGTAAATGGTGAATTTCGAAACTGACTTAACAACGCATGAGTTATAATAAGAAAAAAATTATTCTTAAAAACCTGACGAGAATATGTATTCTGGTGCTCCGAGCACATCTTATTTTACAAATTTAGTAGGGTACTTAAGCGTTCCAAAATAAAGGGATATTTAACAAATTTACACTTTTTGTTCTGAGGGATGTTATACAATGTAATTTCAAGATAGTGTTAGTCTTAATGAATATTATATATCATAACAAAAACAGGTGAAGCCACAATATCAACAAGGAAACCGACGGGAAAAGAAAGAATAATATTTTCCTATGCTTGTTCTTGGGAATAGTTCCTCTGACGGATGTCACCAGAAAACATTCGCAAAACACGTCATAATCAACGAGGGAAACCTGGCACAAACATACAACCATCAGAAAAACAACAACTTTTCCTATGAATTCATTTTATTTTGGAACGTGTATCAAAGATTGACAAATATGGCAGGTGTCAAAGATTGATGAGACTGACTGATTGAAATGCACACCAGATTCAGTGTCCGTGAAACGGTTCTAATCCCTCCATGCCTGGTTCCCTAGTGTTACTTACTGAAGGTGACAGATAAAACTGTCAGCGAAATGACCTGCATTTCAACAAAGACAGTGTCCCGTGACATTCACACTTCAAAACTACCTAAGACAATTATGGTAGTCCTTTGTTTGCGCGTTGAAATTCATTATTTATGATATCAACAACAAAGCAAGAGCACGTGACAAGCCTTAGTCACGGAAATACCAACTTGTATCTACCCCTTCTGACACTAAACACACGATCAGGTCTTATTAAGTTTATGCCGTGTGTGTGTTGAGCTTGTCAATTACACACGTGCCGGGCAAGGTGTGTGTTTCAGTAGTACATACAACTAACGCCTGGTCAATGAAAACTTGAGCCGAA
The DNA here is from genome assembly GCF_023055435.1 of Haliotis rufescens. Taxonomy (NCBI): domain Eukaryota; kingdom Metazoa; phylum Mollusca; class Gastropoda; order Lepetellida; family Haliotidae; genus Haliotis; species Haliotis rufescens. Next base: position 44,987,963 of record NW_025964001.1, on the reverse strand, counting down.
TCGATCTTCGTCTTCTACACTTACTGCAGTGATGGACATCGTTAAATATGTATTCAGTGGAAACAAAGAGTCATTATCATTCATTTCATCCAATCTTGAACTGATTGTTTATCATGATGCTTGTTTTATAAACTTGACAGACAACGAGCGACAAACCTCAGGCATTTAGTATTTGTCTGCTTTAATTTTTTATTTTTTGTTCGTTTACTTTACTAATTTAGAAAAGCGGAAACGACGAAATGGCACAACAAATATGACACTTTATTCCGCAGAAAACAAAGACACGATACAATTTTGTTCCGACGAAACGTTCGCTATTTAATTGGTTTGCAAAAACAATCCATCACTTCAATACTTATGATCATGTTACTTTGGAAAACTTTATCCAAGGAGCTGTTTCTCTACATTTCCTAATCTTGATTTTGAATTTACATAATATATTTTAAAATATTGAACACTTTTATATGACAAAATAAACTGTGAGGCAACGTTACACATCATTCGTATTTCAAATGTAAACCAGTGACCGATGAATCATGCAACTATATAGATAAACATGTACCTGTTAGTGTAGCGGATGGGCGGTCCTTTCATTTGTGTTAATGGTACTTCTACAGTAAATATAAACTCTTGTAGGTGCGAATGATAATACTTACCCACAGCCGAAACACTGGCTGTAGATCTATGTGTAGCTTGTTCAGGTTGATACGTCGCATCTGTTTATAAACGTTCACGGCAGTGTACTGACCAGGGATTCATTATTTGTTATATAAATGCTTGGTTTTTATTCTGGTTTAGGACTATTTATTTCACATTGTGTAGTACCTGACAAGGAGAAGAAAATATGACTGTAGAGCACAAGACAATATATGACGCCAGAAGACAAGACAATATATGACGCCAGAAGATAAGACAATACATGACGCTGGAAACAAGACAATATATTACGCTAGAAGACAAGAAAATATATGACGCTGGAAACAAGACAATATATGACGCTAGAAGACAAGAAAATATATGACGCTAGAAGACAAGACAATATATGACGCTAGAAGACAAGACAATATATGACGCCAGAAGACAAGACAATATATGACACTAGAAGACAAGACAATATATGACGCCAGAAGATAAGACAATACATGACGCTGGAAACAAGACAATATATGACGCTAGAAGACAAGAAAATATATGACGCTGGAAACAAGACAATATATGACGCTAGAAGACAAGAAAATATATGACGCTGGAAACAAGACAATATATGACGCTAGAAGACAAGACAATATATGACGCTAGAAGACAAGAAAATATATGACGCTGGAAACAAGACAATATATGACGCTAGAAGACAAGAAAATATATGACGCTAGAAGACAAGAAAATATATGACGCTGGAAGCAAGACAATATATGACGCTAGAAGACAAGACAATATATGACGCTAGAAGACAAGACAATACATGACGCTAGAAGACAAGACAATATATGACGCTAGAAGACAAGACAATATATGACACTGGAAACAAGACAATATATGACGCTAGAAGACAAGACAATATATGACGCTGGAAACAAGAAAATATATGACGCTAGAAGACAAGACAATACATGACGCTAGAAGACAAGAAAATATATGACGCTAGAAGACAAGAAAATATATGACGCTGAAAACAAGACAATATATGACGCTAGAAGACAAGACAATATATGACGCTAGAAGACAAGACAATATATGACGCTAGAAGACAAGACAATATATGACGCTAGAAGACAAGACAATACATGACGCTAGAAGATAAGAAAATATATGACGCTAGAAGACAAGACAATATATGACGCTAGAAGACAAGACAATACATGACGCTAGAAGACAAGACAATACATGACGCTAGAAGACAAGACAATATATGACGCTAGAATACAAGACAATATATGACGCTAGAAGACAAGACAATACATGACGCTAGAAGACAAGACAATATATGACGCTAGAAGACAAGACAATACATGACGCTAGAAGACAAGACAATACATGACGCTAGAGGACAAGAAAATATATGACGCTAGAAGACAAGAAAATATATGACGCTAGAAGACAAGACAATATATGACGCTAGAAGACAAGAAAATATATGACGCTGGAAACAAGACAATACATGACGCCAGAAGACAAGACAATACATGACGCTAGAAGACAAGAAAATATATGACGCTAGAAGACAAGAAAATATATGACGCTGGAAACAAGACAATATATGACGCTAGAAGACAAGACAATATATGACGCTAGAAGACAAGACAATATATGACGCGAGAACACAAGAAAATATATGACGCCAGAAGACAAGACAATATAGGACGACAGAGGACAAGATAATGTAGGGCGACTGAAGACGAGATAATATATGACGACAGACGTCAGGATTATATATGATTGTGAGTGAGTGAGCTTTTAACGTTATTCTAGTTATATCACGGCATGTCAGCTTAATGTGAGGGGAAAGCCCAAAGTAATGCAGGTCTCAGACGTTTACCACACGAGCACGGGTATGGTGCTGACAAACCTAGAAACATTATCGGGGCGAACCGGGATTCGAACCCACAATAGTAGGTTTCTGGCGTGCCCAAAGGGACGCAACTCTGCACAGCGAATCGCGGCGCCTTAGACGACTGGGCCACCCGTGCCCCCGGATTATATATAACGATAGAGGGCTAGACAATATATGACGACAGAGGACAAGACAATATATGACGACAGAGGGCTAGACAATATATGACGACAGAGGACAAGACAATATATGACGACGGAGAAAAAGATCACATGTGACAACAGAGGACAATACAATATAGGACGACGGAGACCAGATAATTTTTCATAACAGAGGTCAGGATACTATATAACGAGAGAGGGCGAGACAATATATGACGACAGAGGACGCGGTCACATGTGACGACAGAAGACAAGATCATATGTGACGGTAAAGAACATGATGAAGAAAGAGCCATAGGTTATGGATGACGATATATATTTAAGACAAAGCCATATTTACCGATAGGGACATGTTAATTTACTTTTCCAATAAAGTGATTCAAGGTAGGTTTATCAATTATATGTTCATACATGTATTTGAAACTTGGCAATTTATTTTAAGGAAATGAATCGACAAAAACTGTCTTGAAAAGTTCTATCAACTTATTCATCTTCATTCTTTCCTACAACGTATGAATTATGTATCGTACAATGCACGTTATTTCAAACCCTTGAATTTTGAAATGCATGGGAAACGATTTTGAATATCAATTCTTTATTGCTGAAAAATGTTGAAACATATTTACACAGTAGGTGCTTTGAACCCCGTTTCTATAACGAAGTGTTTGACAATCGCCTGATAGCGTCTGTAACAATTATATTGTTATCGTTTGAAGTTACTCGGTACAAATACATTTTCTTTGAACTTCTCGACCTCTCTTAGTTGTCTGAAGACCATTCTTTTTCTATTGAAATGTTTTTTTTCAAAAAGGATTTTGTACCCCTTTTTTATGGATAGATGGTTGTTATTGCATATCCAGTCCATCCTAAAATCTACAAATAACGTCGAGTTTATTTAAGGTACGTGATTTTAACGTTAGTATTTAATCACCTTTTGTTAACTAGGTTTTGTATGACATTTATATAAATCCATTTTTTTCTGCCATGTCAGTCATATATATAATCTCTCTTTGCTTCAAAATGGCGACGACAGCTTCAGTGGTCTAGTGGTAGAGCGTCTGCATTGTGTGCGGATCACCGGCAGCGTCATACCAAAATACATTAAAAGATGGTACTTGTTGTTACCATGCCTGGCTAAAAACAATGACTGGTCGGCTCGGATACTGTTTTCTGACTGGGGTAGTCATGGTAGCACTATAAAATCAGCATTAGTTCGGACTGGTACAAGCAGACACACACACACACACACACACACACACACACACACACACACACACACACGTCGCTATATAAGTGCAATAATCTTGGACGCATCATTAAACCAAGTCACCGCAAAATACTGACATTCTTGTGTTAGAAGCCGGTAACCGAATGACATTTAGGATTGCTATTAACCTGCAAGAGTACATGAGTTGAGGCACATGCATGTGTATCGCTACACCCTGTAAAAACTATGGCCATTATCTCAACGTATAGGGCCTTCAGCGGAACGAATAAACAGTCATATGTGGAGAAATAGAAAATAAATTTGGCAAACACAAACAATGTTTTGAAGGATAACCACTCTATCCCACCCCAATCTGATTTCCAATAGTTGTTGGGACGGACTAGAACAGGTTCCAAGAAGAAGATAGTGAGAGGTGACCAATAGGAAGGTTGTTCGTGGATGAGTGTCATCTAACCCGACGGAGTGAGACTGGTTCATTACTCAGTCATTGCATGTAGTCTGTCAGATCCATGTTCTGTTATTTACAGGCCATCGTGATAAGGCTGGAATATAACTGACTGCGGCATATAACAATACACGGAACTAGCTTTTACGTCATGAGTAACAGAATGGGAATGCATGATTGGTTTATTGTCCTCAGGTATATCAGAAGCCAACGTCCATTTTCAATTAAAACTTAAGTATGTCAATATTTATACACTCAAAGAATATATTTTTTTATGGTTCTATGATGTACCAACGAATTACAATGACATAAAACAGACTTTAACAGGTAAATCTCACATGGTAATTTAACTCTGCGATGGTGCCAGAGATTACCTAAATTTGCAGTGATGTCAATAACAAGCCTATACATTGCTGAAGACAATGTTGATATCATGCAGCGAGATCTGCACGTAAGCCCCTTACAATAGTAGATTAAAGCCACTGCCAGACCATAGCAGGCTAGATCCCTCAGTTGTCAACTATTGTCAGTGTTAAATCAAATCTCACCAAGACCACGTGGTACGCGTTAATCCGGAGTGACCCGAGACTGACACACACTGCTAAGGGGGATTAACAGGTTTGGATATCTCTGTAAATTATTTGATAAAATTTCCTACCTTTTGAGTTGATTGGTGATAATTAGATGCATCTGGATATAGAAACATTCGAACTGAATGACAGAATGTTAAGATCTGGTAAGAAACTAATTGATCTAACGCCATGTCAATGCCATCAAGAATTGGGCAGGATTAGAGGGATGGAGTGGTTGCACAAAGAATGGGTAGAACCTTGACAGACATGTGGACATCAGGCAGCGGCATACGGTCATGGCAGATGGAGGTTCTGAACAATCAGATAACAGTAACACAATACCTGTATTGGAATATTAAACATAAAATTATAAGGCGTTATCTATTTGGATTCTTTCGTTAGCAAATGTCGCAAAACATGCATTAGAGGACTGACAATAAATATGGACGTATTTTGTTTAAAGAAGTAGAATGTGCATAATAAGTAGTGTTTGATATTTCCAGGATATGATTGATGTAGTCGATAACATGTTAACAACCGAATATGAGTAGGAGAGAATTTTTAGTAACTGAATAATTTCAATGAAGTTCACTTACAATCGTACATTGTCGCCTTTTCATTAAAAAAAATAATATTTCAAAGTATCTCGAATTGTGACAACACCAAGTTGTGGGTACTGCATACTTTTGTAAGAGCAAAACAAGTACCCCCCAAAACAAGCAATAGCGATCAGCTGCTTCGCTTCGGGTTATTATTATTTTAAATATGTTTAGTAAAAGCTGCATCTAAACTAACAAGATATTGCAATATATTATTCCTGATTAAAAAATAGTTTCAGATACAACTTTTGCCGATCCTTGCATTAAAATACTGTAAAGTAATATCATTGGGTGTGTCTTGACCGAATCACTGGTAGATTCGAAGAAAACGTGTGTACAGCTGATTGCTGTGTCCGGCTTAGTTTACGAAAAAATACACAAGGTAATCTTAATCCCTGGATATAAAACAATGCGTAGCTGAACAAGCAATACAATTTAAACGGTAAATCAACATGTCTGGTGATTTTTTATCTCAAATTTCGAATTTGTACTGACAAAGTTTCTCATCACCCGTTCGTTTGCCGGACTTCGCTGAAGGGGTACGGTGTAATTGTTTTCTGCGCATAATATTAAAATTTCTTTTTTTCCAAAATATTAAATCCGCTAGAGGGGGGTGCGCATTATACATGGGTGCGCACTATACTCAAGAAAATACGGTAATGACGTTTTAGCGAAATATCTGGAAAAAAATATATTATATTGCATATTCTGATGAACCAAAACTTTGAGTGTATATTCTGGTTGTGTTATTGCATGCTAGTTGAACAGTTTGCACTTTTCAACAGTCGCTTCTCTCAGTTCAGTCATCATTGTCAGTTATCCTCGGCTACCTTCTTTGAAAGTATTTAGCCTTCAACAACCTGTTTGTCAAAGTTTAAAATATCAAAAAACCGAAATTTCAACTTTTGAAGTGTGTGATCCTGTTCGCCCAAGGGGGAATACCCGTGATGCCTTCCTGGGTTAAATGTTTCAGAGAAAATGTTGCAAGAAGTTTCAGTGTGTCAGCAACTAATTCCCAAAGACACCATTTCCATTATTTAGAAGCTTTTAAGTCATTTAAAAGCCCACTCTGTCAGTTTGGTTTTCTGAAAATTGAAGCCATCGCGAACGCTATGACGTAATTGACATCTAGTCACCCACGAGTTTAGGAATGAAAGACCAATTTTGTGTAGCAAATTCTTTGTCTTTGTAATGAGGGCCTGTAGGATCACCTGTGGTCGCAGCCTCATGCCACTACGGAGTCGAAACCATTTAGGTGACATGGCTGTGTTGTGCATATTTGTCTGTAATTGACAATGGCGACAAACATTTGATGTGGGAAAAGGAGCACTTGATTGACAGGTGTTGATGTCGGTGTCACGCCTAAACGTGGCTGTAAGTACTCTCTGTCAACAGCACACGTGTTTAAGTAACGAAACTGACAGTCACTAAAATTCCACTTCAAATTGCTGTTAGACGCAAAGGTCTCTACCTATTTCGGTCCCTGACAGTGTTACCAAATAGGTGCCATTCTGATGGACATAAACATGGGAATTTGGTGATTTTGTCTTTAATGGTGCGGCTTACGGTACAGCGAAAATAAGTCGGGGATTTCTAATGTCAGATGTTTATCAGAAAGCTTTAAATCCGTTGGCAACAGAACTTTTATATTGGCACATTTTTATGGTTCTAGCTTGGTTATTCGTCGGTAGAAATCTCATAACCCCACAGGACAGTTACAAAGGACATATATTTTGTGTGTGTAGAATTGATAATTTACGTTGGGTAAAAAAGATGCATGAAGAAGCTTTTTGCAAACGCATCGACAACAACTAAAACATGGATGAAGAAATGGCTAGAAATACAAGTCAGCATCTCAGCCACATAGATATGCCAAATTTGCAGTTTCTAAAAATTAACATCATTTACTCAACTGTCTGTTCTTAACTTCATTCTGATAAGGATCGTGTGATAGAAAACCCGAAGAATTCGGCTTCAGGTGTAACATATGAATGGTTTACATATATTTGCTCTGCATAATTCCGATGCACCTAATGACCTTAGACATGTTGAAAAAACCCAATAAAAACCCAAACATAAGTGCGAAATTGATTTCGACTGTATTGAAATGTACACGAGTTTGCAGGCATGTGAGTGAAGGTGAGAGGAGCTCTGGTAACGGAAAGGTGAAATGGACACTGCCGTATATGAAATAAACATGCTGAAAAGTTATAAACAATTATCTCACACTGTACAGGCACTTAGAACAAAGAGAAAGGAAGAACCGAGAACGTGGAAATTAAGCAGAGCTGACAGTCTGCGATTCAGGGCTTTCAGCCTCGGTTTCATAATCATGTTTTGCGTAAAAGTTGTCAGCTACAAAAACCTCAAAAATTCATGAACGTTTTAATTTTCCAGCATTCAATGCTCAATGTCGGTAGTCTGTATGTTAAAAACACTTCAAATCAAATTTTGTCCCGCACACAACGCCGTAATAGAATTCAACGCTTAATAACGTCTAACATTCCAGCGTCAAGATGACACGTCAACGCCTCTCCTTAACGTTACAACGACAACGTCGAAGATGGTTAAGACTTCTCAAAGCTCCGCCTGCCAAAGGTCTTTTTTGTACTTCTTTAACTTAACTTGACGGGTAACGGGTCAACGTCAAAGTTTTGACGGTAGTGAAACGACTAATACAAGACATTATAGCTTGACGCTATCATTTACCGTGGCCATCCTATTCGTATCTTTGGGCGCATTACTGTCCATAGTGTTAAATTTTGTTATTTCTGTTCCTAAGGGGAGGTCTGCGCATGATTTAAGTGTTAATCGACTGACTTTTATAAGTGAGACATATGACAAAGAGACGACTTTGTGGTCGTGTCAATGCCTTTCAAGCTCATGTTGATTTCACGGCGGTGATGTGAAACTGCTCATGCGCGTGGGACGCGACCAGGAAGAAATCGACATGTCATAATTGATATGATGACACTTCAAGATGGTTGATTTCACTTTTTTGTTAAACCTTAACAATATGAGACATATTTTGACTCCTATATGTTGAAAATGGTGAATTTCAATTTACATGAAGTTCAACCAAAGTTACAAGCTAAAACTCATGGGGAAAAAGTCAGGCATGAGAAAATACTTATAATGGCAAAGACATGGAGATCGTACAGCATAAAAGAAAAGTTATTGATTTAAGAAAGGGTGGTTATAAAATAATGCTGTATGACGGATTTAATTTACAGAATATATCTATAGCACGATTATATATGAATGATATGTGTTAAAAATGAAGCTACCCATGTTCGTCTAAACTTCAAGCTCACGAGTTGAGACTTTGAACATTCTGTTATGGTGAAAGATAATACAGTAGCAATGCGTAAGCGTATGGTGTGATTAGATTAGATAGGTACACGTGCATTTATGAGAAATATGTCACTTATAAATCCACATGAAGATCGTCGGTAAGCCATTGAAACCGCGAAAACGAGGGAGTCAAACGAAAAATTTGAAACATCGGAAAAAATATTGGGTAAAAAGAAGTAGGAATGCGCATGTGACAAAAATGAATAGATGCACATGTATTCGTCTCGCGGGTGCCCCGCTACTGAATAAATTCAGGTTTCTGTCTCTAAACGACGGCTTCTGTTTCTGCTAGATTCTGTCCGATGCTACGGAGCTACGAACACGGATGTCTCTTACATTATATCAGTTTTAAGTTTCTGAACGAAAGACCAATTTTGTGAAGCTAATTCTTTGTCTTTGTAATGAGGGCTTGTGGGGTCACCTGTGGTCGCAGTCTGATGCCACTACGGCGCCAGTACAGAGGTTTACAATAACGTTACGTGTCATGTGTGTGAAATAGACAACAATATTTCCAGAAGAAATCTTCCTATTATTTCCCCCCGAATTCCGATTTTTTTATTACTTCTGTGACATCGCATGAACAGATACATATTACTTCTAAATCTAGAGTAGCAATTTATACTTTATATTTAAAATACAGAATATTAGAATGTATAATGAAAGGAAACAGTTTCAGAACATAACAGATTTTCAAAAAGATGAGATTTCTCTGTAATCCTTAATTTTTCTGAAATTAACACAGATGGATATCTGCTTCGAATGATTGACACGTCACTTGTCAAAGTAGATATACATCCTCTGTTTCGCCCGAGGAATTATTGTCTTGTATGTTACATGTAAGTCAAAGACATGTCCAACTTGACAACTCTGACGCGAATCTGTCATCTTGTAATTGTTCTTCATAATAATGACAATTGATCTTTTGTCGTTTATGGAATGCAGTCGATATATGACACATTATATAGTTGACAAAAATATTGATGAAATCTAGAAGAATTCGCGAGACTGAAACGCCATAAACTTGTGTTACCAATTGGGCTGTATAACAACATTGCCATGAGTCAGAGATGTTTACTGCCTTCTCGGTAATCACGTGCAGTTAACAGAATCTGATGGGATGTATTGAAGGAACCGAAAGGGTTTTGTGAAGTGACAGCTTTCAAAGTCATGTGGACTTAATTCAATATCTTCATATAAGTGTGATCACAGTCGTTTCTTCATCCGCAATGGTTATTAAGATTTTGAAACTAACGACAATATTTTGTCTTGTGTGTGATGTATCGATCTGTGAAGGCCTCCGACAGAAGAATGAATTGTACTCAACGCCATAGCAAGAATGTGAGTAATTATTTCCCATGTGTAAAGACTTGATACATTAAAATAAATGGTAAAATAAACCAAGTAAGTATTTTGTAAAATGAAAGCTACAGTAGTCTTTTTATTAATAATAATAATAATAATAATAATAATAATAATAATAATAATAATAATAATCTTTGGAACATTTTACTTAAAACATTTCTTACAGGAATCGAAAAATATATTCGATAGTTTACTTTTTGAATAAATTAATGTGCTGAAAGAAAAATATCAGCGGTTAATACACTGGGTCATAACCTGAGAAATGACACTGCTTCAAAAAAAGTTCAATATGATTAAGCGAATTATATAAAACGTCTTGGTATATATGTGTTTGAGTTCAACCATGACGATCTCGTACGTTCTATTATCTATTCCTATTACAGCGTTTCTTTGATATATGTTGGATTGGTTTATTCGTTATAATGAACAAATACAATCATTTAGATAAATTATTAAAAACTTGAAAAGTAAAATGCGCCTTAAATACCCGCTATTCACTAAATACATAACATCCATTCAAATATTACGGGCTGATTTACATATCGTGTAATTACCCATGTATATGTGTTAGATTCAGAACAAAATGTTAGTTTATTGCAATCATAAAGAGCCGGTATGGAAACGACAACTCGGCTGAAATAGAGAAACGAAAAGTTACTCTCTGAGGTGAAAACTTTATCCGGAGAAGGTTAAGCTTGCAAATCGGTGTTATTTACTGTATGTGATTAAAGTCTTGCGCAAAGCCGTGTTTAGCAACACCTTGTCGACAGGGTGTGTATATATAACGCCTGTCAGTGTCTATTGCACGGGCGGCTGAAATTGACAAGTCATTACCGAAACGATAAATCAAAACTTTCGATTTTCGACATGGACTTGCAAACATTGCGCGGCCCCAGTGTTTGACCAAGACAGCGTCCTGGCTGAAACAAGTAGTTTTTCAAATTCATACATTCATACCTGTGACAGGCCTTCGTTTGAAGTTGGACGATATTATTTATGTCTTCCGATAAAAGTGAGCATTTTTCTACTTTTGATGAGATTGCTTTGTTTATTCAATTGTCGAGAGAAAAATCCACGTGAGGTCAGCGAAGAGGCTATCACGATAAGCCGATCCACTTAAAGCTGGGGGGAATTTTACACCAACTAGAGATTAGTTTTAATAATACATTTGTACGTAAAAGTACAATTGACATTATTACCAGAGAAAAAACATCATTTGGATTTTTAATTACTTGAAAAAACGACAAGGAAGTATCAACTGAAAGAAACTTCATTTTTCAACTCCAGTGGCAGAACATTTAACTTTGCCAAATCCCTAAAAACATAACTGTAAAATAATAGTAATTTTAGGATGCATGCAAAACTTTTGTAAAATGTCACAGATTAAAAAAATGTGAGGTAAAATAATATTCTGCAAGTTTGAATATTTGACAAAAAGGGAATTTCTTCCTTGTAAGTGTCGTTTCTGTAAAGACAAATAGTACAATGTCTCATTCTATATTATATAAATCCAAAGCGAACGGGTATCTCTTGATATTTGATTACCACCGCTCTTCTTGTTATTAGACTATGCGACCGGCGTGGCCTTTGTTTTACAATCATATTACAGGCATTCCCAGGAGTTGGCAAGAAATTGTCAACTTAGTAAATATTGCCCTATGGGGAAAGAAATAAAATGATATCTTAATTATTACATTGATAATTTAATAAAACCCAAACCTATCTCAACAAAATCTGTATAAATACAAGCGTAACTGTATAAATACAAACGTAACTGTATAAATACAAACGTAACTGTATACAAAACTGAAGACCAAATTGCATGAGAACTTTTTTTTTACAGATGACAAGCAGCTTAAGAAAATAAAATATGAATTATTTCAATAGCTTAAAATATTGACAGAATAATTTCGATGTGATGTTATATAAAACATTTCGAAAGAAGAAAGACATGGCCTTATTTTGTTATTTCGTTATAGCTTACAAAGTAGAGAAAACTTATGGATGACAACTGTAATCGCTACTACTCTGTAATCGCGACGTTTCGGTATAGATCCTTATACCGCTGTCAAGCAAGACTGACAACAATTCATCGATATAGTTGAAAAAATCCAAAATTTTAATGACACTTTTCCTATTTTCAATACCATTAAAATGGCAATTTGACATAATATTTAAACTTGAAAGGGAAATATTTAATACACATAACGAACAACAGACTAGGAATTAACATTAAAAAAAATGAAAGGTTTTTGTTTGTTTGTTGTTTAACGGCACACTCCGCAATATTCCAGCTATATGACGGCGGTCTGTAAACAATCTAGCCTGACCACCCGATCCCGTTAGTCACCTCATTACGACAAGCATAGGCCCCTTTTACGGCAAGCATGGGTTGCTGAAGACCTATTCTAACCCGGATCTTCACGGGTAAAAAAAATAAACGGAAAATTGGTGACTAATCTGAGTATATATGTTACTGAATATCAGAAGTGTAGAGACAGGGAAGTGTGAAAATGTACTTGACAAATGGAGTTCTCTCGATCATCGTACAACTTCAAGCCCAGAAAGTCATGTGCAATCACGTTATTAGCCAGTAATTGTGTAGATTACTCTGATACGCTGAGGGTGTGCATCCAACATTAAGACTTCCATGTCACCTGCCAACCTGTCCAAATGTGTAACAGTGGAAACACTACACTTCCCCGGCTGTCAAGATCCTTTCAATCACGGTGTATATATACACATGTGCATTACAGAGCACGTGCGCGCATGTATTTCATGCAAAATACGTCTGATGGTAGTCTGAACTAAACATGATGAGACGAGCGGGTCTCATCAGACAGCAGTTGAAATATACAACTCTTTAAATTGACAGATGTCTTAAAATGGAAGCTTCTTCGTTATATGTTTATGCATTGTTGATTAAAATGAATATACGGCTAGCACAGATTGAATAATTGTTTGGCTGAGCATTTTGACTTGTTCACTGAAGCGGAAACAATAGTATGAACGATAACTTTGTGGCGGCAGATTCAAACCAAGCGGTGTCTGGAAACCGAGAGACTTGTTTGTTGCATGTTGGACAAACAAGAATACGTTTAAATAATACAATATTTAAATATCGTTTTTAAAAGACCCAGTGTCGCTACCACCACTTTTTAAATTAAGTATTATATTGAATATAATTGTTAAAGACAACGTTGAAGAATCCGATTACAACATATTTGTTATTGTAAACGTGAATAATAATAACAACAACAACAACAATCATAAAAATATATGATATTGTGATTTTTGTGAACAACAGCAACGACCCACACGACAGTGGTGTTAAAGACGATGTCGACGACGATCAGCGTTTGTCTACCAGTAATAGCCATATAACCGAAAAACAACATCACAAATAAACACTCTGCATGACAGTCCGCTACATTCCGTAAATTAATCACTTCTATTCACAACAATGTAAGTGACACATTTCTTCACAGCATTCCAGGTGGTAATTTACCCCTAATTTAAACACTTTCCGCATTGGCAGTAATATTTATGTTGAACGTGTCACATATTTAGACTACGGTGCTGCCTTAAACAAATATAACAGTAGATGGTTGAGCAAAGCTTTTAGTTATGTATACACAACTCGTGATATGGCAAAGGTCCAGTCTAATGCTATTTTAAGATGCGAGATGCATTAACAGATTGTGAAGTGATGAAGTGGAGATGTGGTAGAACATGCCGTCAGTGTGATAAACCAAACACATTTATTTTCCAGAATTATTTTCCGAAGACAAAAAACAAGAAATACCACAAAAATAAGAAAATATGCTAAAATTACTAAACCCTTCTATTTTGTAAACTGGCTTTATTTAAAAAACTTTAAAAAATGAATTAAACTGAATTTTGATAGTTTTGTATGAAATCATTGTAGCGAATTGTTAGTTAGTGTCCAAGATGTCTCAACACACGTTTGTACCATGATAGATAACATATTTGTTGTGACAAACATGGACGCTCTTGAAAAAAGGAACTATTTGGGATAAAAATGTTGCAACGTAACTTTCTATTTGCAATTCTACTCCTTGAAAAATAAAACCCATGATTCCGACGGGGCGTGTTTTCTTTATTTCGTTAATAATAGATAAACCCAAACATATCAGGGGCCAGTTTCCGCGAGAAACGGAGATCCCGAAAGATTTGAAATAACATGTTTGACGTGTGAAACCGACACTCAGGAAGGCCAAGATGGACTTAGTATGTGGTCTCTCACCACTTTCTTCAACCTCATCGGCGTGAGAAAACAACAGAAACATACTTCTGCTCTCAAAAAAGGATCTCTCGTGATTGAAGAGTTGCAGTTTCAAGGGAGATAAGTGTTGTTAGACCCAGGTACCTGTCATATTTGCTGATGATGAATGATAACGGTAATTGATGAGCAGTTCTATCTGATGGTGTTAAACAGTAGTTATCGGATTTCGCGACAAAATACAATTACCTAGCAAGACTTGGGGGCATCGGGGATTTCTAGAAGTGTTCTTTATGCCGCGTCCTTCGCAGGTAAAATGTCTCAAAGAAAAGGTGAGGCGTATGTACGGGAGAGTGTTGGGGGTATGTTTGCACGAATGGATGTATCAAGATACGGGTTTGTGGTCGGTCATGTCAGCCGTAGGATATATCTTAGGGGTATGACTCCAAATCGATGTACAAGTGTTTGAGCCATGACATTTACGTGTTGATAAATGGTAACGTAATGACAAATGTGTTATAGGATGTGTTTGAGAGGCCTATACTTGGTAATAGAACAAACTGACAGTCATTGAAATATGTCGATAATGTATGTTTGTCAAAAATCGGATTTGTAGTCTTATTGTGGGATAAGTTGTGTCTGTAGCCTCTCTTTCCTTTAAAAAAAGAGTGAGTGAGTGAGTGAGTGAATTATCCCCATTTGAATTTGTGTCGTTGGTTATAATTTAGTGGTGAATGTATTATTAATGATAGTAAAATGACAACGACACATTGGGAAGGTTTTGAGCTCTATTCTGTATGGTGATTAAAGATATTTGAAACCGTGGAGTTTTTCACATTTATGTTATTGTGGGATACAATATGAGTCAGAATAGGATGAAACAATATCACCTTCTCCTGCAGAATTAGGCACCGTCAGTAAGATCCATGCCGAAGCAAAATGGCAACAGAGATGGGCATCATCCTCAAAAGGACGCCAACTCTATGGCATGGAGCCATTTTTTACTAAATTACAAATATCTCGAAACAATTGGAGACAAGAGGTTCTCTTAACCAGACTTCGTCTTGGCCATTGTGGTCTTGGTGCATATCTCAATATTATTAATAAAGACATTTCTTCACATTGTACAGTGTGTAATCAACAAGACAATGTGGCTCATTATTTAATGCACTGCCAATAATATGTAAATGCCAATGATGGAGTCTCTTACAGTTCTTATTACTGCCATCTCATTGGCTGGACTATTATGTTCTGGGAATACCGTTCGATGTGAAGTTCATAATGTCATTCTTGCTTATATTACAGCGTGTGGTAAGTTTAGCTACATTATGACATTTCTAGGACATTTCGTAGCAAACCTTACTTACAGGCAGTGTGTAAATGGCCCAGTTGCCCGAACACCTACAACGCTTTCAACGATCAACCAATCAACCTAATCAGGTGTCTTGTGTTGCATGTGTTATATTTCGCCATAGAAGTAGATTAGATGAGGGAAAATGTCGACAGAAAGTGAAATATTTCGATACGTCTTAAAGTTGGTCACCCATCAGTTTTCAATTTATTCGTGACTGTAAGATAAGCGTACACAACCACAGCAGTGTTTTGTGACCCAGACAAGACATATCCACTGGTTCCTCATTAATGCATCATGTATCTGTGTCGTTCAAAGTAATGTTTGTGTAATCAAATAAAAGATATCTTTGTTTTTGTAACCATGTTCAACTAAAGATATGAATGCGTGTTGGGAGTACGATTTCGTCCATTTGATATCAGATGAGAGAGAAAAAACGAACATTCGCAAACGCTGGTAGGATTTGAACGGGTAGGAGTTAGTCAGTTTATCAGTTTGTCATGGCTACAGAATTTGCAAGGGACATCATTGACAGATCCCATTTTTAAGTATTATTTATTTTCCTCGGGTTTCGTTGGGAGGGTACATCGATACAGTTTCAGCTGGAAGATAAGGTTATGGATAGACAGTGGGGCAAACAGAAAATAGAAAACCCCATTTGACAGCTGAGGGATGTTTCCAGGATATACTCTAATGTGTTAAAAACTATATATTCCCTTTTAATCCCCGGATTTAACCGTTTACGTGTCAAGGCCCAGAACATGATTTACAGATGTGTGTTGAGGACTCGAAAAAATGATATAGTAACTTAAGAGTTCATATTTTACCTTGAGAAGGCTTCACCGACAGTAAACACTACAGATCAAGACGCAGTAAATGAACGCAAACACGTTTCAATATGAATTAAAGGTCCGACTTTATAAGTGACATTTTCATTAAATGTTTCGTGTTAGTTATCACTTGTGAGAGTACATTTACAGGATTTATGCACGTAATCGTTTTTGTTTAAAACTGTTTGTAATTAGAATGAAGAGACGAGGGTATAGATAGGATCCTTGCAGGACACCTATGTGCCGAGTTTTTACCCTGTCTGTATCCTCATTGTATTTTAAAGGTTAGCTGGTTGTACACGACATAGAAACATTAAGTTTGTTGTATAAATCAACTACTCTGAGACCTAAAATTGCTTTTTATGTTGCTATTTAACTGACAAATACAAATTTGTGATTTCACTTACAGGAGTGGGCCATATATATAACGACCCCTCATGAGTATGTCCCTTCTATGATAGTTCTGTTCAAATATGTTTGGTTATCAAAATAATCTGTAATTCCTTGTTTTTAAACTTTAATAATTAAACAAAGAACTGGAGCACGATCAGCTCAGTTTTGAAATTTAGCTTCCAGCGTTTCTTTAGGCAATCTTTGAACAAAATTTCAATATCAACATGTCAGATCATGATCAATTTTTAAATATTTCAAATATCAATTACAATGCTATAATTAGACATATAGCGTATTAGTCATACTAAAAATGTGATGTGCCCATGGGATGGGCGTACACGTGACCTGGTCACGTGACAGGTGACATGTGATCAGGTCGACCATGACTGTAACATGCTGTCCCATTACCACAATCCTCAGGCTCACAAATGACAGCTTGGGAGAATTCCTGTAGTGACAAATTCGACATGGTGTACGTCTGTTAAACCATACCCCGAGGGGATAGACACTGACGCCAGAATATCCTATGTAAATATGAATTTCGATATACAATGTAATTAAAAGCGGAATCTTTTTCGGGTATCGAGAACGCCGCATGGCTGGCAGTTTAACAATAGTGGTAGGGTTCCTTTACATTTTAATGATTCCCCCTAACCGATAGTTCACCAGGGTTAATTTACATGGGTCGGGGAAGCGAGTTGCTTGTTATTTCTTTAAATATATTAGGATCAGTTTACTGTTGGGTGAATAAAAGCCCCGATACTGTGTCTTACGTGGATAGCTTTGTATTCACTATACAAATCTTCGACAAAGAAGATCCTTTTCCTGAGTAAATAAAAACACGTTCCATCTTTAAAGACTGGAAATAGCAGGGTAGGTCATTCACAGAGAATGAACATTAATTAAGTGGACCAGAGGAATGATATGTGCATCGACCGAGGAAAGCTGGGTGTTATGCCTCGGGGCTTAAGCTAATATTTTTGTTTGTTTTCTAAATATCATTTGACGAAAATACGAAGGATACCTTAGAAGCAGTCCCAAAGTCACTGCATGTGGACATTACGCTCCGGTGGATCACGACAATCGTCTTTTTTAACTCGGGTACTTGATTTGTTTTGGAGAAAAGAAACTGGGTGTCGTATTTGAAACTGCTGTGACTTCCAGGGTCACATTTCTTTGTGAGAAACACAATGTAAACCGTTGGTGTATTCACATAAAAATATTATGCAATTAGTTTAATTCAAAATATGTAATTATTAACGAAAGTACAAAAACACTTAAATATTAATAGTTTTCCTGATTTCTATAGAAATAACAACAAGATAGAGTAGATGATTTCATTTTTATCCGTTGATTAAACACTGTGTTTGGCATGTATATGACATTTCCAGCGATCTGAATGTTTGGAGTTTCAAGGAATGATGAATCGGCTGTATGTACGAATCAATCACGTACCTAAGTTGGATTTCTTTTCTTACAACTATCTGGTGTTGCTGAATCAATACTGATCTAACATTATAATTTGACATAAACATGTCACAAACCCCCCAATGTTCAATTAATCAATTAACAAATCCGATAATCACTATCTATAATTTTGTTTTTCATTCTTCATCTTTGCAACACCGAGTTGTAACAAAAAATATTAATCGACTCTGTCACAGGCGTATAATTCGTCTGTTACA
Source organism: Haliotis rufescens (assembly GCF_023055435.1). Taxonomy (NCBI): domain Eukaryota; kingdom Metazoa; phylum Mollusca; class Gastropoda; order Lepetellida; family Haliotidae; genus Haliotis; species Haliotis rufescens. The sequence goes on along the minus strand of NW_025964001.1, from coordinate 44,969,189 downwards.
AGGTCTATTATACATGTATTTACATGGATAAATTAACATTAATATGTGTATTTGTTTGTCGTGAATGTGAATTCGTAAGTTCGATATTCACATATCGTTTTAATGATTAGCTATCTTTTATGTCACCTCGTTGATTATGCAATTATGTTGAACTTCACTACAGAAAGTATGCAAATAAGAATACAAGAATAAAATGGCAAAAGATACTGTGAAGGCATCCTGGTCTACAGTATTGAGTAGTATAGTACTGATGGATGTAGCTATAAAACAACGTAAACTTCAATATTCGTTTGATATACAGACGTATCTTGTAACCTAAATACATCATCATCATCATCATCTTTCTTTGAACACGCTCGTAAAACTAGTAAAATGTCGGGGTGTTGAGTATTTATATATACATTGTCTCGGAAATAATTCGCAATGGATACACTTTCACGAAAGTAGCATGGATGAATTGGACAGATATCAAATTCAATGAAATCTATAAAGGTAATAAAATTTCACGTACGAATTTCAAGAAAGAATAAACTCATTTGAAACAAGAAAAAGACATTTACAACGTGCTCCAAGTGAAATGAAGGACATCGGCACATTTGAGATATGTTACGCGAAACCTAATCAATATGCATGGAGACAAAGGTGAGAGATAGAGTACGCATAATTACCTCAATCATCACCCATTAGTATATCCAAACCGTTATCCCCCTACCCCGGGGCAAAGCTGCCCGTCCCTCACTTCCACGAGATACTGTAGTCGCGAAGTTTAGGCGTGGTCACAACTTTTATATTGCGATTCATTTGGTTAAAAAGCGACTGCTTGACGAAGATAGATTTCACACGTCAAGGCTCGCTAGCGACTTGTGTCTCAACATTAGGGGGCCCTAGGGTTCACACAAAACCTTGTGTCATTTTTAATGAGGACTTCTGCTACTCCTACCCGTCCGGTAGAGTCTGACCGCGGGGGGAGGGGCGGGTGGGGACGGGCTACGTATGACAGACAGTGCGGATGAAGGTGTACAGGAGAGGCAATCTGTGTGTGCGCGCATGCATGTGTATGTGAGGATTTGTCAATTTCAAATGTTTTATGTGTCACATATCGACGACGAACTAAAAAACGAAAAACGGTTTTAAATAAACGCTTTAAAGAATATTTCTGAAATTTGTTCATAAAGTATATTTCTTTGAAATTTTTGGTCAAAACTGGAATTTTTGTGATACAATTTGTCTTTTTCGACGAATCACATAAGAGTTAGAATAATTGCAAGAAATCTATGAAATGAATGTCTTACGAAGTAAATTTGAGTTTAATATAATTTTAAATCTGCAATTTAGATCGAAAACAATACTCATAACATCTATGTCCACACGTATCAGCTCTATCAATTGTAACACTGTCCCACTATTCATTCAACATTGTAACTCCATGAGTCCACATAAGACAATTCGTATAAATAGATTTTTAAAAATAAACAGTTTGTGAATTTACCAGATAATCTATAGCACCAAGATATTGAATCTATTTTACTAGACACAATTTTACACTAACGAATACATCGTCTGGAACCTATCTACGTACATATATATAAAGCAATGTGTGTTGGAAACAAATTTGCGCTCTGATCATGAGTCTGCTACTCCCCGCATTATCATTGTATGACGGGCCTTCGACCTACAATACTGAATGAATAGAGTTAGTTAACTGATTGATTGTATAATTCTCAAAACTGAATAGCTACATCACTATGAGCGTTAAAAAAACCTCGTATTTGTGAAAGTATTTATTATTTGAGAGAGACTTAAACTGAGCGGTTAAGATCCAGTTGTCTTAATATTAACTTAGAAAATACCCACAGCGTTTTATCGATGTGTTAGCTAAATGTATTGGTCATAATCGCTAAAACCTTAGTTACCATGATAACTATTATATGTTCACTATCACAGTCAACTCTGTCGATTTCTTCTGAAAACATGCACCGCTATTCGAGATAACTTTCAATCATATTGTTTTCGCTAAAATGAATATTTCGTTGTTTTCGGCCTTATTCTTGTGAAATATATCACGAGTCATGCAGGGTGACAGGATTGTAATTAACGGTGTGGTCAATGAGTGTGGACAATCAACGAACGCGGATCACAAAACACATCAAAACACGATACTGATCAGAAAACAAAACAGGTGAATCAAGTGTGCGTGAGAAAATTAAGATTCATTTCGGAAACATTTTAAGAAATTATCCGAATGGACGTCAGGTGTCTTATATGTTTGTGTTATAATTAGAGCGGTTGACAAACACAATTTTCACAAAAATTTGGAATGACACAAAAACGGATTGGCACGTGTTAAGGAACACCTTTACCGCGGTGAGTGCAAATTAAAACGGAAATTGTTACAAACAACTTCAGAAATTGAAGCTGACAGTTTCGCTTGATGCAAATAGACGAAAACGGGAGAGGTCAAAGGTTAAGGGATTCTGTATCTTTAAATCTTCACAGTTCCAGCGACACAAGTAACAGACTTCAACTTAAATTTGTCTCCCCTTTGTTATCATTTTTCAACTTATTTAACTTGCCCGTATTATGAAACTCCAGAACTTGCCAACTGATTAGATTTGACAACGTTTTGCTTGGAGATCAAATGTGCCTGTGACCTCGCATGTAACACACCCTAACAAGGCGCACTACTGACTTTCGAGAATATGTTTCCAAGTGTGGAAATATTAAATATCTGAAACGACCTTAAAGTTTCGATTATTGAAATAAAACTCAAATGCGATCCAAGCACCCTTTTATATTAGTAGGTTTTGTTTATTATTAAAATCTAACTCATGTCCTCTTAAAACGGATAATTCAGTTATGAAATTGGTTATAGAAGCTCAAAACATCATCATTCAAAAAGCTACACAGGAAGAAGAAATTTCATAAACTTAACGAAAGAAAATGCAACTTTCCAGTTTCTATGCACATTATCCGTTATCATAAACGTCTGGTATGAGAAGTAAATACACCGTTATCACCAGACAAACATGGTTATATTCATTAACTTCTTACGATCACATCAGTTTGTGTATTGTGTATGACGATATCACGGGGCAGGCAGTTGATACTTCACGAGTTTTCTTCTGGTATACAGATTCAGCATTACGTGGAAATACAATACGACAAAATAAACATTATCAACCGATCTTCAAGAAATAAACATCAACCGATTGTCATCATAGTTGTGTTACAATATATTCAAGAAGTAAAGTGAACCCCCAAACAACCACGTGTAACATTTTTGGCTGCAACAATAGCATTTATATCCCTCCCTGCGACCCCATCACCCTACAATTTCCCTCGCATTGCCCCACCCCAACCCCCTGCAGACAAACCTCACCCCTAGTGAAACACCTGTCGGAAATGAAAGAGGGGTGGAGCTCCCCGCTTCTGGGTGGGGGTTATCTGTGTTGTAAGGGTGGTCCCAGGACCGTATCATATGTTGACACGAGCCAAACAATTTGCCCGTGATTTGACAGGGAAATGTATGACTTGTTTACTGAACTCTGACCCTAGGTAGTTTTTCTTCCGCTAAACAATAGCCGACGCCATGCGCACTAGTAAATAATGCCGTTTCGCCGTCAAAGGTAGCCTCGTCACTCGTGTGAAAAAAAAAAAGTTAATCAAAATTACCGGTTTTAAATAAGTAAATATGTTTTAGTGTTTGATTTCGAGCAATAAATAATCAATGTTTCGACTGGGTTTAATTGGATTCATTGTTTATAAAGTTGCGTTTAATATGAAATGGAATAAAAATTGAAATAGTATCTTTTTCGAATGTAAATATTAATTTGTTTATAACGAATGTTGTTAATGTATCATAAATCTGATGATGGCATTTCAAATGACTATTCTATTTCACTAACAAATAAATAAACATTGTCTCATACACTTTGTAAAATAAAGGTACAATTTGAACTAAAGCATTATTCGCTTTCATTGTTTTCAATTACTAAAGCGAATATATATCACTCTTAGTGAACAGTGTTGTCATCGTAGAATAGTTATAACCACTTTAGTATTGAATGCAAATTAGTTTGTATCCAAAGAAAATGGAAACTTTTACCTAGTTCGTTCAAACAATATTTTTCAAGCCTTGTGAAAGACAATTTGAAGATTACGGAAATGTATTTCTCAAAGACATGAAACTATAATTTCTAATAGTATAAGAAATCTTACGTTTCGTTCAGATTGAAAGAGAACTTAAAACACCGGTATGCGACGGAGGGGTTTTCCGCACGCTAAAAAAGCAAAAAGGATAAGATTATTTGAGCTGAAAGTACAGACTTCGAAAGTTAGTTTAAAATTCATCGAAAATGTGTTTTCCTGTCATCAGACAAGGGCTCTGTGTTGTGTTTTGGTCGAACTTATCAAAGCTTTCAAAGATCATATTCATATTAATAAATAAATTATTTTAAAAAATAACTAATAATTTTAACTCCAGGAATAAATTTCAACAAATCGATCATAAAAATATACCTCGCCCATCTTTGCTGAGACGTTTATATACATTCTCTTCTTAATCATCTTTTACATAGCTATGAATTGATAATATATATATGTGGAAAATGTATAATAGAAAATATAGCATTTACGACATATCCGTTTGCTATTCTCGACTAATAAAACAAAACGAAAAGAAAATGACATGATTGTATTCCCACGTTTTGCTAAGTGGGAGACAATTGCAGCAATGTAAAAACCGAGGTATTGTTATTCTTGCATGAGCATTGTTTTGGTATTTTTAATTTGAATAATGATGGATTACTCCTCTCTGACAGAAATTAAGACGTTTCCTCCAAGATGAAGCAAAAGCAACACGAATCCTAATCTTAGAAACTGCGTCTCGCGTCAGAAATTTACAGTGATTCTATAATTTCAAATTGACAAAGATACTGACGATTCTGCTGTAAATATTAATGTTTTCCTGAAATCAGATATAGAAAGAAAGGCCCGTTTTAATCTTGGGGGATTTGGAATTATGAATTTGGATGTTTCTCTGTCAAATGAGGCGCCGTGAGTCTGAGGGTTTAAATTCGAATCTAGTTTCGGAAAATCCCATCCGGGAAGGTTTTCGTATTGCCCATGGATGAAATTGACAACGCCAAATCAGCTGAGCAGGATTGGTTGTATCATGACGTCCATCGCAAGAATTCTGACACTTTCATTTACAAAGATGATAGGGACATTCAGCAAATGTGGATTTTTATTCTTGGAAAAAAGAGGGCCCATGTTGATGAATCGCCTAGCGACTTGTGACGTCATCATTTTCCTTATAATCATAACAAAAAATCCGAGTGAGTCCTCAAACAGTTGTGTGTCAGATGTATTGGTTAAAAAATGAGGCAACAAAGAGTTGTTTTTTTCTCTCAAATTACAGAAAATTATTTTAGTGAAAAACATCAGGCGCCATTCTGATTTTCCGATAATTGAAAATATGATGTGAAATTAATATTTTTTTATTCCATTTTGTTGGAGTCTAGCAAAAAATGAAACAATAATTTCCTAATACTGTGGAGATTTCAGAAAGAACATTATTTTCAGGTTTTACAATTAAATCCCCATAGGTAATTTTAGTTACTTAGCATACAATGTTAAGTTGATACTCGTCATTTAGTCGTAACTATTCATATCACAGGTATAGGGCATCTCTAACAAGTGATTAATTGGTTTGAACGAATAGTTAAACCTCTTTTTCTTTTTTTAAAGTGCATTATGAATTTCTACATCATTCCTAGCAGTTATATGATAAACAATAAACCTTCTCGTGGGAACAGATCGAGGTAAACATACGTCCACAACTGATGCCATTTTGATGATATTCACTCAAAGGGCGGTCATTAAGTTTTAAAAAGTTATTCCGCAAGATTTAAAACTTGAAATTACGGTTATTGCCCATTTCTGTTATTTCTCTGAAAATGATATATTCTCGAACCAAAGCATCCTGGACGTTTACAACATTAAATAAAGATATCCGCCTCTTCAACATTAGCTCGGCAGATATCGTCTATCGCATGTATTCATTGATAGGCCCCCTCCCAAGTTAGTATTCCATAAATTTAAATGTTTTCGTTGTTTATCTCAGAATTTTCATTTTGGTTGAAATGAGAGAATCATTCGTTGTGACTGCATTCATTTGTTTTCCGGCGAGGTTAAAAGTTAGACCTTCAGACCCGATATTGCCTTGTTGATATTACACACTTTATACACATTTATGAGGATATGACAAGATTCGTAAGCCGAAATTTTGTATCTGAAGACGTCTTGTGACATTATCTCATCTGGGCTCCAGTGTGGTAAAGCCAACTCGATAACATAATGGTCGCAGTGCAGATATCATCGGCTATTTATGAATTTTACAACCCGCGAGTCGCGCGACAAATGCGATAAGGGGAGATAATCTGGTCCGTTCACTCTGCATGTTACAAGCGCGTACGTTGAAATGGACAGAGCTTGACGTATGGACTTGAGAGGAGGCCCTTCGGCGACTGGCGAAATCCGCTACTTGGGGTTTTCATGAAATTATATCGTTCGCTGGTGTAGAAATCGGGTCGCTGTCAATTAAAACCGATCTCTAATCATGAAGTCCGAAAGAGACAAAGGGGACTTATGTTATTCCACGCAGGGCGAATTTTCTTTCAAGAACTACTTGCCAATTCCACGCAGACTCGTTAAAGAGGTGAAATTGACAGCTTTGTTAATGGGGTGAAATTCGACATGTGTATGATATATGCATACGTCTAGTGGGCAAAGGCGATTCAGGGACATAATCTGTCATGCGGCCCATGATTGCAGGCCAAGCAAAGAGTTGCAGGGCGAATTATGACAAGTCTTGTCGATTTCAGCTACTTTTTTTCTTGACATATGACGGGTGAAATGTCTTTCTCGTGAAATCTGACATTTCTTGTGACTGTATTCTCCTTAATGACATTCCACGGTAAAAGATCAGTGTCATCATAGAGCATTTTTATTCAAACAAAATGTTTTAGTTTTACATTCAAATCTTATCTTTGACCAAAGCTATCCTAAGTTTCCAGGAATTGTCTCGACTATTACATCAATCATACTTCCTTATCTTGTTAATTTCTCCAGGGATATGTATTTCAAATACATATAATGCATTGGTGTACCAAGACCCCCTGTACTTTGTATGCATGTTGTCATATACTTGTCAAACTGTCATGTTGCATGAAATGAACACAAGCAATAAATATGCAATATATTTCACAAAGACGTTTGCATTTGCTATTCGTCTTTAGATACTGATGTTTTTTCAATGCAGTGTAGATGTGAGAGATTATGTTGTTTGTTATGAGAGATTTGTAATGATTTCATCATCTGTCCATGGCGTTCAAAACAGATCCAGAATGTTCTTTACCAAAATTTGCGCCCGTTTCGCGCCGAACTATATACCTCTTTTGTGACACCTTAACGTTTTTGATTTTTCAGAAAGTCCTTGGACAGAACATATACATGTACACAGTTAAGTCACAACGACTAAATACCGTTTTACTTATATGTATCGGTCATGCGAATAGAATGTGTTTAGTTATTTAACACATGCTGGACGTGTTAAGTGATGGACGTGTTTATGATTGTGTTTACGTTTACGTCTTATCAATAAATTAAAGAGACAAAAGCCTTCCAATATCCATAAGAAATCCCTGATAAAGCAGAGTCGAATCTTCGATTCCGACTACATCATAAGCATATGTTTATGAATCACAATCAAACAGTGATGTTACCAGGTGTTCGCGAAAAGGTGAGCGTACCCTGCCCCACCGGTGGCACTCGTCATAAACACATGCAAAGACAAGTCAATTGTTCACCCCAAAAAGAAACATGGGAACATATGGTACAAATCGAAATAGGGAATTGCATCTGACAACATTTTCGTCACTGTTGATTCAAATTTGGAAATGTCTTCTACATGTCTACCATAAAACATTTTGAAATCTTTACTGAGGCCTTGGATGTTGTAACCTTTATCAAACAACTTCTGACCAAGAGTCGTATGATGCTCTTTGAAATCATGGTAGAAAGAGCATGCTCGATTGTAGTACTGATGTGAATACTGCTCGACATAAATGTAGACACCAAGGACTGGAGCTGCGGGAATACTGCTCGACATAAATGTAGACACCAAGGCCTGGAGCTGCAGGAATACTGCTCGACATAAATGTAGACACCAAGGGCTGGAACTGCAGGAATACTGCTCAACATAAATGTAGACACCAAGGGCTGGAGCTGCAGGAATACTGCTCAACATAAATGTAGACACCAAGGGCTGGAACTGCAGGAATACTGCTCGACATAAATGTAAAGTTGACTGTTGGAAAGTTGAAGTTATCCCTCTTGTCCATTCAGTCTTGTGGAGAATGTTTTAACATTCTGAATCTTTATGCAAAAATCCAAGCATGAAACATCCGAAGTTTTATCTTTTGTTCGTGTCAACTGGAAGAGTTTAACACTGTCTACAGAAGATCTACGCCATAGATCTACGCCATATACGTCACATCACGAAGTGAACGAAACGTGTCTGAACGAGGGAAACAGGTGGTCGACGGTGTGAATAACCCAATAAGTTATCCGATGATGACATCAGCTATAATCAACGTTAAGATGCTTGAGGTATCAGGGGCCTATCACGCTGTAGAATCCCCACATATTATTGGAGTTACGGGAATTTAGTGACAGACTATGGTTTTACGCCGCTTTTAGCAATATTCTAGTTATATCACGACAGGGAACACCAAAAATGGTCTTCACACATTGTACACATGTGGGTAGCCTTGCTCCGAGTCTGCACGTAAGGATAAATCCATGGATGTGTTGTAATTCTATCCTCCTAATAGGCAAGTCTAGATATGTGGAGAGTACAAAGATTCAAGTCTCTTATAGGTACAAGTTGCTCTTATTATTTATTAATCTAGAAAGTATGATTTAAACTAACAATTAATCCCTTAGAGACTTGTGAAAGTCTACAATGTGGGAAATCGAACCCGAATCTTCGGCGTGACGAGCAAACGTGACGCTACCACCCCGCCTTTTTAGAGGAAGTTGAAGAAAGAAGGAAAAAGTTAAAGCATATAGGTATATAGTGTTGTTGTTGTCAACAAAACTAGCGTCAATGTCATTATAGTCATCATTCTTGTATGTGAAATTGTTTTTTCTTCATGCCTGAAAACTAACGACATTGATACACCCCCCCCCCCCCCTCCCACCCCCCCACCCCCCACCCCCACCTACCCCACAACTAAACTGGTATTGTCTTATCGAGTTTTATATTTATAAACATCGAAAACATAACAAGCAGAGTCGTGAACCACCACCACCATGACAGGCAGTGGCAGTGGCGGCGGGGGGCAACACACGAAGCAACATCGCCATCATTACCAACATCCTCAGTCTACATCGACTTCCTCATAGCATCGACCATCCATTTTCAATGTTGATTAAAAAAGCAAAATAACAATTTTCATTTCTTATCCTTAGATAAGCATCACCTGGCGATCCAAAGTTCCACAATTATCCTCATCTTCATTCGAGACAGGGTGGGTACATCCTTGATGATGCTATACCATCAGACATCAGCGTGCCTGACAGAAGAGTATCATGTCAATCATCTTGATTCTTAACATGGCCCTCGTGGTAACAATAATTCCTTCGGCAACATCTTCCGGCTGTTTATGGACACAATACACGCATGTTCATCATCAGTTACATTCATCACTGCGTGTATACTTCATCACCTACGTTGTGTGTGTGTGATTATGTCAAATGTATGTTTTACGGTTTTAAAATTACAAACGTGAAAAATAGTCTCTATAATTCCATATATAACAACTCTTCCCTGTATCACAAAGATTTATGAAGCAGTACATTTCTCGCGCAACAGTACTGAGATTGGTTTCATAATTTGACTCGTGTTTGACAGCTGCCCAAAACAAATTTACGTATTTGCTATATATTTATGAAGTTCGAATACCCGTGCTCGTGGGTTTCACCGAAGTGGTAAACGTCTGAGACCTGCATCACTTCGGGCTTTCCTCCCACATTAAGCTGACACGCCGTGATATAACTGAAATACTGTTAAAAGCGGCGTTAAACCCAACTCACTCACTCACTCACTATGAAGTTCGAACTCTTTAAAGGACATCGAATCTAATAATTATCTAATATTTCAGGCCCAGTTTAACATATAGAGCTACGAACCTCTAGGTATCCGATCTATAGTTGGGTTAGAGCAAGTCCCCAGCAGTGCACTGTAGCTAAGTACTGTTATTCATTCGTAAGAGCGACTAAATGACTTATAATATCAACCTCTATATAGTTTGTGTGGCCCAGACCCGATTAGTTACGGGTGGTAGCGAATACTGCTTACTACTTGGTGTTGCGTGTGGGGAAGGTGTGGGTTGTGGGGTGCGTCGAACTACACCCGAAGGTCATAACCAAGCGATTTAATTTACTTTCCTTGTACATACTGTACAGCTCCATTAAATGACCTGATTTGCCGTTATTCTCTGATAGAAGTTTAAATATAAAATTGTCAAAATAGTGTACGCCTTAAATAAAATACCACCTTGAATAACACAGTATAGCCGTCATGTCCGATGGATTTAAATGAGTTCTGGTATAAATTTCAGGAATAAATTTCAAAACTAAAGTGACACTGTTGTATCCGCATGATAACACACACACTAACACACACACACACACACACACACACACACACACACACACACACACACACACACACACACACACACACACACACACACACACACACATGCCGACTTCGGGCACATACAGTGTTCCAGAGCTAGTAAAAAAATACAAGACACCATTACCGCTATATATCGGTGTATAATCTTTGAAAACACATACCATGCTATGAAATAGAAAACTACACAAGCAGCGACTGATGTGCAAAACATATTACAGGTACTGATTACCAATCGACAGTAGGCTACAAAAATATGTCAATTCAATCAAAATGCCTATCAATTCTTCATAGGAACTACACTGAGGGTAAATCACTGAAAACATCCGTTGTCTGAACGCCAGTGCGAGTTTACAAGAAAATCATTCCGTATCGGCAGGTCTCAGAGGATGGACATCCTACAAGACGGCTAGTCAGCCACCTATCTTCAATCGCTGTTTGGATTCCCAGCCGTTCATCAACCCGCCTCATCAATCAAGGCCCGACGTCGCCATTGTCCACAAATCGGGTAGTCGTAGTTATTTGCCTTAATCAAACTTCCTATACTTCAGTACGACCCGCGTTTATCCGGGCGATAAAGATTTGTTCATTTCTGGTCGAATACTGGAGGCAACCCGGTGTTTCTGGCGAAAGGGTTTAATATCTCTAACCTCTAAACGCCAATAATCGAAATTATTCCGCAAACCGTCTTCGGATGTTTGGTTTGAACGAAAGAGTTCGTAAGTCAAAGGGCCTTAGTGCATTTAGCCACGGTCGTGTTTGCTGTGCTATTAGGTCCTCTGTTAAAGGCGGAATTTGCTATTGTAAGGTCCGTATCGCTTAACGTCGGCCACAAAGACGTGTTTGCTGACTGGGATCAGCCCTCGTTGAAATGATTAGACAGGTTTTGTGTGATCATTGCACTCGTAGCAGAACAGTTGGGAACCCATTGATTCATGTGGCGAATTACAAAAATACAATGGAAAATTTGTTTGAACAGGAACTGTCGTTTGTGACGGCTTTCGTTTCGGTAACAAATGAATCGAAGATGATCCCCTAATCAACACAGTCTGTGACCCAGGCGGTACACTCTGGACAATTGTCATTTGTGTAAACAGCGGAAGTTAAAGTTGATGGTGCACATGGCTTGTGATTATAGGCTCTCTGTCTACATAACGTCTACCAGGTCGTTTGATACATCAGTGTGAGAGTCAAAATGTTACACGATTCTTCAGGATTATAGCGATTGATATATAAGAAAGGGTATAAACAGTGAGTAAGTTACATGTTTTTGTCACAGCTATATAGCAAAGAGAGTGAGAGAGTATTAAACTAACAATCTTATGTCTTGCACTGTATCAGATGTGTATGATTTAAAGGAAGTATTAATTTCGTTTTTTCACAATGTATGTTTTCATCTAGTATTTGATAAAACAATATGCGAACATATGCTGCTAATATTAAAGATGAATCTTTTCGTAAATATATTTTACTGCCATATATAAACTGCCTGGCAAAAGAAAGTATACACCAATATTAGATGATAAAGTAGACATACTATATGGATAAAGTAGATACACTATATGGATAAAGTAGACATAATATATGGATAAAGTAGACATAATATATGGATAAAGTAGACATAATATATGGATAAAGTAGACATACTATATGGATAAAGTAGACATAATATATGGATAAAGTAGACATACTATATGGATAAAGTAGACATACTATATGGATAAAGAAGACATACTATATGGATAAAGTAGACATACTATATGGATAACGTAGACATACTATATGGATAAAGTAGATATAATATATGGATAAAGTAGACATACTATATGGATAAAGTAGACATAGTATATGGATAAAGTAGACATAACATATGGATAAAGTAGACATACTATATGGATAAAGTAGACATTCTATATGGATAAAGTAGACATACTATATGGATAAAGTAGACATAACATATGGATAAAGTATACATACTATATGGATAAAGTAGACATACTATATGGATAAAGTAGACATAATATATGGATAAAGTAGACATAGTATATGGATAAAGTAGACATAATATATGGATAAAGTAGACATAATATATGGATAACAACTTCTTTAAAGAAAGACTGAATGAGGAACATTGTACAGAATATATGTATAATAGGTGGAGGATTAACAGAAGAGGATTAACAGTAACAACAATTGCATGCATGAGTGGGATAACATGAGTAGGTAATGACAACAGAAGGATAATACTGCCACAACATGAACAGAGAACACATAGGTGGAAGCCAATGGGACATGAAGCCAATTAAACAGGATACGTTTTACTTTGCATAGGTGTGGTGATTATTGCTTTATGAGTTCATAGTAGGCGAATGGGGTGAAATAGCATTGAACTCATGAACTATGAACTATAAACATTATTCTAGTTATATCACGGCGTGTAAGCTTAATGTGGGAGGAAAGCCCGAAGTGATGCACGCCTCAGACCACTTCGGTGAAACCCACGAACACGGGTATGGTGCTTGACAATAATAGAAACATAATCGGAGCACCGGGATTCGAACCTACAATCATAGGTTTCTGGCGTGCCCAAGGGACGCAACTGTGCACAGTGAATCGCGGTGCCTTATACGACTGGGCCACCCGTGCCCCGTCCTCATTCAGTCTTGCTTGACAACGGTATAAGGATCTATACCGAAACGTCGCCTTTACAGTATTAAAGAAGTTGTTATTCATAAATTGCGTCTACTTTGTCATCCGTCAACTTCTAAGAAATGCCTATAAAATAATCAATGTTAGATGATGGCTCAAATGAATCAAACAAGAAATGGCTATTCGATATTGATGTATTTGATATGGGGCATAATAGTTTGCAGTGTTTAGGCGACTGTTTTCGGACGAGTAACGTTTAGATAACGTTTGTAATGTTTTGGTCAAATCCAATTTTCAAGTGTATACTATTTTTCCCTTCTGTTTATTTTATATATATATTGCCGGGCAAAAGAAAGTATACACTTGAATATGAGATTTGACAAAAACAATCTACGAATATATATATATGAATGAATATTGACGTATAATTATTAGTTTTCACACTGCAATCACATCTACAGACTTATAGAGTAAAGAATACATCAATATAATATATCAGTATCAATATCACAGAAGTTACAGTAATATAAAAAATAGTTGATCTTTTTGCGAGTTTACAAACATTTATTGTTCTACAGAGTCCACTTCCTTTACTCCTATAATTATACGATTTCCTCAAATTCCGTTCCCTTAAGTAAAACCACTATCATTACATGATATATCAACGTTTCAATTTCCCATTTCGTTTCTTTGCTGCTAATTTTTTTTCTAAAACGAAATTGGAATATGCTATAAAATTGTGGGGTTGTCTTACTGTGTATCAATCATAACCTCTTTTTCCCTCATTTACACGCCGATACTATAAATTGATTCCCTATAGCAGCGTATGGAGGTATGACTGCTATCCGATGTGTGCGTTTTAAAGACGCCAAACAGGTCTGATGTTGAGGCTGAATCTGCAGCAGACAGACTGCTGGCGTCAGATCACCCACAGAATCGAACTTCACCTCTTGCTATTCACTCAGAACGTTTATAGATAAATGTTTCGTCTTGTATTTGAATTAGGTTATTACATCCTCGATCCCGTTGTTCATTTCCCGTCAAAACAAAAGTGAAAGGTTAAATAATTGTATTTTCTTTTTCTAGTAATCTAGAGATCGACGTTAAATGTGTTTGCGATCGGTATTCATTTTTCACGAGAAACATGGAAACTGGTTCGTCCCTGGAGACTCTTCGAAACATAGGTTGTCATAGGACACATAGTTTCGTAAACTTGTATAATTATATATTTCTACATATAAGGTGGCTTTGAAGTGGTATATGAACATAACTTGTTGAGCAGACAGCCACGTCCACACCCAGGGATGAAGACCAGTAATTCGGTTACGCTGAGAGGAAGCCCACAACAAGAAGTAGATGACGCATTACTGTGACGAATCCAGTCATATCTTTCTTTATATACAGAAACGTTAAACCTGTGCAAGTATTGGGTGACAGTCTTTAGTGCTGACAGTTCTCTTTTTCTCCGGTTCTCAGGAAACGTGATCAAGGTCACCACAGCCGTTTTCTTAAAACTTCACCCAAGATTTGACTGAATTAAACTGATTCCCGTTGATGTTGAAATAAATCTGTACGACTGGCAATTAAAACTTTGGATATCCATTACTTCTGTACTAGTTTTGTGAGATGTGACACTAATGCTTCACAGCTTTTGTCTGTGCACCAATAAAATGTCGTCCATTTCAATATAAACTTTTCATGGCGAAACCAGATATCTTCATCGGTGACAAGTCCTCACCATTCCCACGTAAAGCAAGCACCTTTAGTGGCGAGACAGCGTAACATGCGTAACCGCCAAAAGGCAGTGAAACAAGGAATTGTTTCCTCCTGAACAATAAAGAAACAATCTTCCGCGTTTTGTTTACACACGTGTTGACCAGTTTGCCGAAGATGATCCCAACATCTCCTTAGTAACCCTCTTTATTTACCCCCACCCCCACCCACTCCTCACCCCACTCCTCCGTAATGGCTCCTTGTCAGACATGTGTATATCGTGGAGGGTACTGAGACACGATAACAGGCCCACGATGTATGGAAGGTTGCGCGATAAATCGTTAATGACAAGCTCCGCTCCCTGATAAACGTTATAATGAAGTGCAGATGATGTCTGGTATTTTTGGGTGCTCTCGGTAATCTCCGACCGCCGCAAGTCGCCGTTAGATTGTGTATTATTGAATATAATGCTCCTGTAGCCGATAAAGCAAAACGATAAATAATTTCGATATGTGGAATCATCATTATCACTATCATCATCAGCAGCAATATCTTTCTTTGTAAACGCTCGTAAACCTAGTACAAATTCAGTGTGTTGAACATTTCTATAAAAATTATCTCGGAAATCTTTCGCAAAGGATACACTTTCACGAATAGAAACATGAATGAATTGAACATAATCAAATTCAAATCTGTAAGGGTAATAAAATTTAATGTACGAATTTCAAGAAAGCATAAACGCATTGGACACAAGAAAAAAACCCATTTACAACATGCTCAAACTGAAATGAACGACGTCGGCACATTTGAGGTATGTTACGCTGAATCCTGTCAATCAGATAAGAGTCAAAACGGACAGGAGATTCAATGATATAAATGATTTCATTGGATTTATCAAAACGGACAAGATCAGGGTTGGTGGCCAGGATCGGTCTGACGGCCTATTTCCTAAAGAATGTATCATGTTCGATGACTGAATATGAAATGATCAACATTTTCATCACGTTCAGCGAGGACAAACATGCCACATGAATGAAGGGTTAACCAGCATGTGGTTTAAACATATATTTATGTCATCACAGATTGGTAAAGAAGCAACAATGCTTTAACTAATACCGCTTCCGATGATTACATATATACATTGGCAGTTTTAATATATAAATAATAATACATGAAAAGTACAAATATGAAGTAACTATATAATTATAAGAAAGGTATAATATGCATGCACAGTTCATGTACCTCCAACATAGGTAGTAGTACGATAAAAGACTTAGTAAGATATTAAAAGATAGTAAAAGATTACTTCCTTACACACTTTCGCAGTAAACAATATGCTAAAAACATGTTGACGTGAAAACAATTCATTCTTCATAATTTACGTTTCTCGACATTGAACATATACATAATTTATTTTACAGTTTTATTTAAGATTTGAGAAAAATTATAATACTATGAATATTAAAATCCATCGTCACTTGTGAAGTTCAGAGATAAACACGGATTCTAGGTAAGCCCGGTTGTCGTTTACGTAGAATATGTGAACTGGTTCAGTGACTTCCTACGGAGAAATAGGGGATTCAAACTCCTAAAGACATCCTATCTAAATTCACCGACAATTGCCCCTTATGATAAACTGTTTGGTATCTCCACCAATACTCAGTCGGGTCAATGGGCAATTTTACAAATCACAAACACAACTGAGATCCTGTCTATGTGGCCACATCCGGCGATGGTTAAGATCACAAATCCCATCTACAGTCAGACGACATGGCAGTCTGTATTCCTTTCCAATATCCTGTTCGTGGCATATGTTAGAAAAACGTATTCAGAGTTTCCTACCAAACGTCCTCTTAAAAATTCTTACCAAAAAAAGGTTAAAAAAGTGGAGACTACAAAGTCACACCATTTTCGTCCCGAGACAACCATTTGCCCCTCAACATGATATTATAATTGTAGGTATTAATGTATCATGTGAGCGGTTAATTATTGTTCTGCGGCCCTGATTGTGATCGAGTACCTCACACATGTTTTAACTACATTCTTTACCACCATATTTATAACATATTTAGCAGTGTAAAGTTTACTATTACGATGGAAATTATTTACATTAATTCATCACTACCGTCATCACAACCATCCTCCAACGTATCCACCTCCTATCCGTATCCATGTGAGCCAGCACTATAACACCGGCAAAAGTCCGGATTAGTACAAGCAGACAAACTGACGCCGCTGTTTGAGTAAAATAATATTGAACCCATATTCACGTCACTCATCCCCATCTATCCAACGTCTATCCATCACTGCCTCTCCAACTATCCTATCCAACATCCATTGCAACATCCGTCAAGCACTGCCTCCCCATCTATCCAACACCCATCCATCAATACCTCCTCATCTATCCAACATCCACCCATCACTGCATTCCAATCTATTCAACATCCATTCAAACATCCATCCATCACTTCCTCCCCATCTATCCAACATCCACGACTACCTCCCTCCTTCTCGAAGCCATCCATCAGGATCATCAGACCACCATTGGTACCCCCACCACTACCTCCCTCCTTCTCACATCCATCCATCAGGATCATCAGACCACCATTGGTACCTCCACGACTATCTCCCTCCTTCTGACAGCCATCCATCAGGATCATCAGAACACCATTGGTACCCCCACCACTACCTCCCTCCTTCTCACATCCATCCATCAGGATCATCAGACCACCATTGGTACCCCCACCACTACCTCCCTCCTTCTCACATCCATCCATCAGGATCATCAGACCACCATTGGTACCTCCACGACTACCTCCCTCCTTCTGACAGCTATCCATCAGGATCATCAGAACACCATTGGTACCCCCACCACTACCTCCCTCCTTCTCACATCCATCCATCAGGATCATCAGACCACCATTGGTACCCCCATCACTACTTCCCTCCTTCTCACATCCATCCATCAGGATCATCAGACCACCATTGGTACCTCCACGACTACCTCCCTCCTTCTGACAGCCATCCATCAGGATCATCAGAACACCATTGGTACCCCTACCACTTCCTCCCTCCTTCTCACATCCATCCATCAGGATCATCAGACCACCATTGGTACCCCCACCACTACCTCCCCCCTTCTCGCCATCCATCAGGATCATCAGACCACCATTGGTACACCCACCACTACCTCCCCCCTTCTCACATCCCTCCATCAGGATCATCAGACCACCATTGGTACCCCCACGACTACCTCCCTCCGTCTCACATCCATCCATCAGGATCATCAGACCACAATTGGTACCTCCACGACTACCTCCCTCCTTCTGACATCCATCCATCAGGATCATCAGACCACCATTGGTACCTCCACGACTACCTCCCTCCTTCGCACATCCATCCATCAGGATCATCAGACCACCATTGGTACCTCCACCACTACCTCCCTCCTTCTGACAGCCATCCATCAGGATCATCAGACCACCATTGGTACCCCCACCACTACCTCCCCCTTCTCAGATCCATCCATCAGGATCATCAGACCACCATTGGTACCCCCACCACTACCTCCCTCCGTCTCACATCCATCCATTAGGATCATCAGACCACAACTGGTACCTCCACGACTACCTCCCTCCTTCTCACATCCATCCATCAGGATCATCAGACCACAATTGGTACCTCCACGACTACCTCCCTCCTTCTGACAGCCATCCATCAGGATCATCAGACCACTATTGGTACCTCCACGACTACCTAACTCCTTCGCACATCCATCCATCAGGATCATCAGACCACCATTGGTACCTCCACGACTACCTCCCTCCTTCTGACATCCATCCATCAGGATCATCAGACCACCATTGGTACCCCTACCATTTCCTCCCTCCTAAGCACATCCATCCATCATGATCATCAGACCACCATTGGTACCTCCACGACTACCTCCCTCCTTCTGACATCCATCCATCAGGATCATCAGACCACCATTGGTACCCCTACCATTTCCTCCCTCCTAAGCACATCCATCCATCAGGATCATCAGACCACCATTGGTACCTCCACGACTACCTCCCTCCTTCTGACATCCATCAATCAGGATCATCAGACCACCATTGGTACCCCTACCATTTCCTCCCTCCGTCTCACATCCATCCATCAGGATCATCAGACCACAATTGGTACCTCCACGACTACCTCCCTCCTTCTCACATCCATCCATCAGGATCATCAGACCACCATTGGTACCCCCACCACTACCTCCCTCCTTCTGACAGCCATCCATCAGGATCATCAGACCACCATTGGTACCTCCACGACTACCTAACTCCTTCGCACATCCATCCATCAGGATCATCAGACCACCATTGGTACCTCCACGACTACCTCCCTCCTTCTGACATCCATCCATCAGGATCATCAGACCACCATTGGTACCCCTACCATTTCCTCCCTCCTAAGCACATCCATCCATCATGATCATCAGACCACCATTGGTACCTCCACGACTACCTCCCTCCTTCTGACATCCATCCATCAGGATCATCAGACCACAATTGGTACCTCCACGACTACCTCCCCTTCTCACAGCCATCCATCAGGATCATCAGACCACTATTGTTACCCCCACCACTACCTCCCTCCTTCTGACAGCCATCTATCAGGATCATCAGACCACTATTGTTACCCCCACCACTACCTCCCTCCTTCTGACAGCCATCTATCAGGATCATCAGACCACCATTGGTACCCCCACCACTACCTCCCTCCTTCTCACAGCCATCCATCAGGATCATCAGACCACCATTGGTACCCCCACCACTACTTCCCTCCTTCTCACAGCCATCCATCAGGATCATCAGACCACCATTGGTACCTCCACCACTACCTCCCTCCTTCTCACAGCCATCCACCAGGATCATCAGACCACCATTGGTACCTCCACGACTACCTAACTCCTTCGCACATCCATCCATCAGGATCATCAGACCACCATTGGTACCTCCACGACTACCTCCCTCCTTCTGACATCCATCCATCAGGATCATCAGACCACCATTGGTACCCCTACCATTTCCTCCCTCCTAAGCACATCCATCCATCAGGATCATCAGACCACCATTGGTACCTCCACGACTACCTCCCTCCTTCTGACATCCATCCATCAGGATCATCAGACCACAATTGGTACCTCCACGACTACCTCCCCTTCTCACAGCCATCCATCAGGATCATCAGACCACTATTGTTACCCCCACCACTACCTCCCTCCTTCTGACAGCCATCTATCAGGATCATCAGACCACTATTGTTACCCCCACCACTACCTCCCTCCTTCTGACAGCCATCTATCAGGATCATCAGACCACCATTGGTACCCCCACCACTACCTCCCTCCTTCTCACAGCCATCCATCAGGATCATCAGACCACCATTGGTACCCCCACCACTACTTCCCTCCTTCTCACAGCCATCCATCAGGATCATCAGACCACCATTGGTACCCCCACCACTACCTCCCTCCTTCTCACAGCCATCCACCAGGATCATCAGACCACCATTGGTACCCCCACCACTACTTCCCTCCTTCTCACAGCCATCCATCAGGATCATCAGACCACCATTGGTACCCCCACCACTACCTCCCTCCTTCTCACAGCCATCCACCAGGATCATCAGACCACCATTGGTACCCGCACCACTACCTCCCCCCTTCTCGCCATCCATCAGGATCATCAGAACACCACTGGTGCCTCCATCATTGCTGCCCTTCTCTCCGTCCAACCAGTGATAACGTATTTAACAACAGGTGTCTATATTCTCATGATCATAGATTATTCATAACACATATACAATTCCACGTTTTAGATATTTATGTAATACAACCCAGCGATAATGCATCGAACACGCCGCCCTTCCGTTAAACATTAATTACAACAGGCACGAAGAAAGAACGCGATTGTTTTTTGTGGAAAATATCAAATAGAAAAATATACTCCAGCCAATTATCATAATACAGCAAGGTTAGGTATGTACGTCTTGCCCTGGTCGCATATAAAAAACACGTCTTTGTCGTAGTGAGAGGCGTAATGGGGGTAACTAAAGCCGACTTTATCAGACAAACTGACACACGGCTTGTCGTACTCATTCGTCAAAAATGGAGCGCATCCCTTGTACGCTGGTCCAATCTTTTCCAGGAATCAGCGCAGGGCGAAAAGCTGGAAGAGTCACAACCATACAGGGGATTTTTTACGCTCCAATTTTGACAGGCTCTGATTTCCTAGACCATTATTGAGGAAAATGGCTGTTCGGATTTTCAGATAATGAATGCTCCCTTGCCTGACAGAAAAGATTGAATTCAGGTTCGTTTCAGATTCCGGAAAAGAGAGAGGTCTCGTGGTAATGATAACTTTTTGTATTAACACACTGACCACGTATGGGATATCAATTATAAATGAACACATCCTGATAAAAAACCAAATGTTTCCGGATTTGTCTTACGACCTTGGATGTTTTATAACTTTCAGACAAAAGAGCCTACATGATATTCATAGGGCACGTGATGAGAATTTGTTAGCATGTAAAAGTTCGAAAAATACCTCGGACATTTGTGATGATTTTGTGGGTTATCTATACTTACTGATATTCAATAAATCACTATAACAGAACTTGAAAATATACCGAAAGTATAACACTTAATTTATCACGATATTGTTAATTCAAGACAATAGCTAAAACGAATAAATTACCTATAAACCTTTTTGGATGATAGCTCAAAGTCGTATGATATTGTACAGTATTGCAATGGTGTATGAGGGACGTATTTTCATTCGTGCATTTTTATCAACAACGTGTACTATATTTAATTTAACACCGACCGATGTTCCATGGCCTGCACCGTATGACAACTGACTTGCTCTTCTACTCAGGGGGCGACGGGGTAGCTAAGTGGTTAAAGTGTTCGCTCGTCACACCTAAGGCCTGGTTCCGCTCCCCACATGGGTACAATGTGTCTCATTTTTGGTGTCCCCCGCCGTGATTTTGCTAGAATTCTTAAAGCGTCGAAAAGCATGAGCATGATCACAACCTGTGGACCACAACACATATGAACACAAGCAGCGGACTCCAGCACACATGCATGAACACAACCTGCGGACCACAACACATATGAACACAAGCAGCGGACTCCAGCACACATGCATGAACACAACCTGCGTACCACAACACATATGAACACAAGCAGCGGACTCCAGCACACATGCATGAACACAACCTGCGGACCACAACACATATGAACACAAGCAGCGGACTCCAGCACACATGCATGAACACAACCTGCGGACCACAACACATATGAACACAAGCAGCGGACTCCAGCACACATGCATGAACACAACCTGTGGACAACAACACATATGAACACAAGCAGCGGACTCCAGCACACATGCATGAACACAACCTGCGGACCACAACACATATGAACACAAGCAGCGGACTCCAGCACACATGCATGAACACAACCTGCGGACCACAACACATATGAACACAAGCAGCGGACTCCAGCACACATGCATGAACACAACCTGCGGACCACAACACATATGAACACAAGCAGCGGACTCCAGCACACATGCATGAACACAACCTGCGAACCACAACACTCCCGAGAGCAGCCAGCGAACTCCAGCACAGCTGAGTACAAACATAAGGTTCTCAATCGGCATTTTTATTATTTCACTTTTAAACTTAGGAAATATAAAGAAATTTATATTAACAGAATGTTATGTTTTAAATTAATTATATTTACCAGTCGAAACCAAAAAATTAAATATTTAAAAGAATATTACTTGAAACTTTTAGCCTTAGCAAGATCATAGTGGCGTCAGCTTAATGCCGCTCCGATCCTGTCAACACCCCACTCCAGGTGATAGGAGATGTATTCAAGATTGGGGTGAGTCGTGAATTTCGTGGCATGAATTAGACTGATTATGGAGAGAATGGAGAGGACGCGCCCGTGCTACACTGCTGAGATTACGTCCCCGTTATCACTGGAAACGGAAAGGAAAAAACTGGGTGGTTTTCCCAGCCTTGATGTAGGTGTACGGCCCATCATCTCAGAGTGATGGTATTGCTGAACTTGATCAGCTTCAAAGCCGTTCCCAAACTCTTTTAATCATTTGAAAGCGTCTCTGTATAAATTCGCCAACAGGGAATCCAGGTTAGAATTGGTCCTCAGCAGCCAATGTTGGTAGAAAGAGACGACCCAATAGTTAGGCTCGGTGACATTGTTGATAGCGTGTGAACGAATCCTGACAGCGTGGGACGTTGCTCATAATATCAATCACTGGTTTGTTTGGCCAAGACTCGATTATTACAGGCCGCCGTAATAGCTGACATATTGTACTGATGCATTAAACAACAGAAACATATACTGTAAGTTGCAGTTGGTGCTGGATCAGGTAAACCTGATGTCCGCTTCCATACATTGTTACCATGCACTCACCCAACCCACACTTATGACTACCCACTTTTTGGCTATATGTGCTGTCCGAGCCCCCAAAATGTGGGGACTTACAAATAAGGGCAGTTGTTCAATGTAGAGATAACACTGGATGAGCACAACAAGAAGGACAAATGCTGCTCCCTCTTTAGGAATTGTTCAGACGTTACGTTACGTTATTGCCGCGTTATACATTATAGATTCCTAGGTCATTCTGTTAATACCTTGTACATTCATCATCATTAATGTACCAAAACCCTTTTCAATTTAAACGCTAATCAGAATAGGCTAAAATACTGTAAATGTGACTGTAAAATTTTAACTCACTCACCCATTGTATGCACACGCTTTTTATACTAATATAGGTTACTAAGTTTCACCAATACATTTCTTTCAAAGGTTGATTTGGAAATCAGGATGTGACCAACTGCAAGGTTGAGCATCTACTACACCAAATCAGGATCAGACGCTCACCAAGCAGCCTTCAGTGCAGACTGTATCAGCTGCCAGCTGTGATGGGATGATTTTGTGCAAGATGTTTATGTTTTTTAAATGTACACCCACCCAGCCTATCTATATTTAGTGCTGTCTTTTTTTTAAAATGATGACTTATACTGTATGTGACAACAGATATTTTCAAGTGACATTTGGTGCGGAACGGGGGAGGGTGTGTTCAGCTTCTTGTTCTTGGAAATGGAGCTGCTGAACTAGTGATGTGTTTGGTGTGTATTGCTGATTTAAGGCCAGACTGTGCACACATGTACAGGTAATAGCTGTTGAATGCTTCGCTATATAACAAATATAACGTTACCATAGAAGTCTATTGGATTACGTTTGGCTGTGAGTAACCTCGAAACCAGGGCATCTGTGTGGAACTAGGGGACGCAACTCTACCCTCAGTCAGCGCATCAGCCGTTTGCACATACCAAATGAAAACTATCAAATCAACACTCCGTGTGACCAGGGCTGTAGTTTTCAACATCTCCCCTTGATATCGGAATGTGGAGTTTTAATGCTCGATAATATCAGTGCTGATGAGTGGAAGGCAATTTCCGCAACTTGAAGATGGATAAAACTTTATCATAAGGATAAAAACAGCGCTGGGACATCTGGTGAATGTGCTTCTTTCTGCGTTTATCAGGGTGTTGACACAGCTCACCTGCTTGTTGTGTAAATGACAGCTTGTTAGTTTCATGGTTTAGACGGTTTAGTTGAAACCATGAAATACACCACTCTCTCCCGACAGGCAGCGCCTGTAATGACATGGGAATGTTTTTCATTCCACTTCCCCTCCTTGCGTTGGATCTGATGTCTGACATACCATTGATATCATTCATATTCTCAAATGGAACTTCTATCGGAACATGGGCTATGAACTCTTGTCAAATGTTTCAGTGTATACGTTTATAATCATGTATTTGGGTTATATGTAAGGAACACAAATAAGGAATTGATGTCATATACAAAGTTGGTAGTTTTGAAATGCTTGGAATCGGTTTTCGGTTTGTGTGCCGGACTTTTCCCTCAAGGTATCGCCGAAACGACGTTTAAACCAAAAGAATGAGTGAGTGAGTGAGTGAGTGAGTGAGTGAGTAAACTGAGGATAGAATGGGCAGAGTGTATTCGCGATAGTCGTTACTATCAGGGCAATCATTCACCTGCTCTCAAAATAATTCTTGCTCTCAAGAGTTGACGCTATGTCGACAGTAATGCAGAAATCAGTCTATTTCTCGCATCAACCCGTCTATCTCCCATAATGCTGGTGATAATACATTCACTGCTTTGTGCCTACTGTCACATATTTGCAAAACAAACCGTCCTGTGTACGGGTAACGAACTGACACAAACATGTAGATCTAACATGGTTAGTTACAGTCGATAACCCCAAACCCGCTATCTCCCAGATAACATCTACGAATATCAGGCTTGGTTGTTTCCCTGCAAATGTCCCCTGAAGCAAATCGCATAAACAATAACACCATGAATATTTAACACCAAACTCAAAACAGGTGATACATTTATACCTAATAAACACATTTAACTACAACGCCGGAAGTACCCTCGAATTGCAAGTCAGAGTAACGTATTAACCATATCCAAGCGACAGATTGTGGGCATGCGTTAGAGTATTTCTGAGTTTATACCGTCTCCTTCCCTCCGGCCTGTTTTAATCGGTTTTTAATTCGTCCAGTAACGGCATAAAACGTCAAATTTTGACGGCCATACGATCCGTCTTTTCCAGGAAATTTACTTTGAGCTATGTGCCCTCCGGCCCTTGACGCATGCGCAGTTTCAACTGGTCTCTCCGCCCTGAGAATCTGTTCGTTTCGAAGCAATAAAACTGGAATGCCATCCTGTAGCCCACGGCCATACACGACACTTGATCTATTTTCCCAGTCATCACAGGTTGTTTAATGACGCCTTAATTTTACCGATCGATGTTTTATTGAAAATTTTATGTTAGCTTTGATAACGATTATACAACATACATATGGCAATGATCGATCGAGGCAGCAACTAAAACGACTTTATAGCACACCTGAAATTTTCGTATGTTCAAGCCAAATGATGCATGGTTAAAGATATTTGTAGCGTACTTGATGCATCGTTTAAATGATATATGGGATTAAGGGAAAATATTTCACAGATTTTTGTAGCAATGAGTTTTGTAACAAACAACAACCTTGAATCATACAGAGTAATGGACGCTGTTTAGCGGAAGACTGGTCATCACTGCAAATTAAATGTCCTTGATTTGTAACTCCTACTCTTCTTCCAGTTAGAGGAACTACTGATTGATGACGGAGCGACTCTCTGTTGTGCTCGTCAAATAACTTTGTGTGTGAAATTCATTGTCATGGCATATTTTGAGAAAAACCTAAGGGCCACGAGGAACTAGGAATTATGTATCCCGAGTGAATTACTTTTGCAAGTTCCAAGCCCTGACATAAAGCCCTCTTTTATATGACGTCACGTTGCTATGGACCTCTTCGTAAACAATGAAAGCAATGGAACATTTTTAAGGAACTAGCAAATCACCACGAAGCAACAAATAGTTGTCCAGTGGGAATTACTGAATATAACCAATATCCGTGCCCGTGTGGGACCAAAATAATAGATTTTGGACCGACTATTTCTTGAACATTTATTGTGAACACAAATGCGATGACATGACACAATTCCCTCAGTGACATGATGTGACGTCCCAATCAAAATGTGTGTGTCACCTGGCTCACACAAACCACTGCCTCACATGTCAAAGTTTCCATCCCATCTGTTCCAACCAATATTTACTATACGATCGATTGAGTGAGTGAGTGAGGGGTTTAACGCCGCAGCTTAATGTGTGAGGAAAGCCCAAAGTGATGCAGGTCTCAGACGTTTACCACTTTGGTGTAACCCACGAGCACGAGGCATGGTGCTGACAAACCTAGAAACATAATCGCGGAGAACCGGGATTCGAACCGACAATCATAGGTTTCTGGTGTACACAAGGGACGCAACTCTGCATATCGAATTAAGGCGCCTAAGACGACTGGACCACCAGCGACCCAAAGACCGATTGAGCTCATGTTGAATTCGTTCTGCTAGGGAAGTAATCGTACGCCCTTTTATGTTGGAAAGAGTAACATTAGGCATTAGAGCACATGCACAATGTCGCGTGTTTAGCATCGGCTTACGTACATCGGCTTTTTCCAAATTTCTGTGATTTTGAAAATCAGCATCTTCTTCATATCATTGTTTTAATTTAGCAAAATTGGGAATTTAAGTTGGATTGGTTGGGAATTCGAAAAAAATCGACATAAACAGTTTAATAATTTGGTTATTTGGCGTAACTGGTATATTGTAGTAGATGCTTAGCTATTAGCAATGGAAACGAACATTTTAAGAATTTTAAATCAATTAATTATAGTTAGCTAACAAACCTTTAAAATAATTTTTTTCTATTTGTGATAAGTGAATATTAATTTTAAACCATAAGGTAATATGTATTGAGGTCAGTACAGTCGTAAACACATTGAGTAAATGAACAGCTGGGTTGAATGCCATGCAATAAACTAATTCCGGTGTTTATCATCGCCATAAAGACCACATATTAGGCAAGGCTCACGTATATTTGTGATTAGGTGAAATTGGCATGGAGCAGCTGATGCTTGATATTGACAACTCTGTTGACGTCGAACCGGTACTGGCTAGACGGAATTGGCAGGTTTTAACACGAACACCAGGATACACACAGTATAAAGTTTTATTTTAGACATCATAACGTGACTGCCGGATCTATTATAAAATCAACAGATTGTGAATAATACAGCTTCTCAACTATATATGCTAGTTCTGTGTTTACTTTCGCTTGCAACAGATTTGTTGAACAGGATATTCAGGTGAGATCAGTCGCGCTAATTATTATATGTGCTCTGTCCGGCTTCAAAGGGGTCAAGTGTTTTTCAGAAACCGCTATGGATACAACGATGGTATTTTTTATGCATTATTTATAAAAAAAATCAGCATCGAGAATTAATACTTTGTGGCCATTGGCTTGTATATTTTTGGACATGATGCACAGTAACCACTAATAGGACACGTTTTGTCGGAAACTGCCATGGCCACAAGGTTTGTTTGTTTGTTTGTTTGTTTGTTTGTTAGACCACGCACTCAGCTATATGACAAGGGTCTGTAAATAGTCGAGCCTGGACCAGACAATCACGTGATTGATATCATGAGCATCGATCTACGCAATTGGGATGCGATGACATGCATCAACCAAGTCAGAGAGTCTGACCACCAGATCCCGTTGGTCGCTACTTCCGGCAAGCATGGTTGCTGAAGACCTATTCTCTACCAGGATCTTCACGGGTCCCATGGCCAGAAGGCATATATAATTAAAGATGTGGTTCGCGTTTGAAAACCAGCTTTGATTAGTGTTATTTAACAGTGTTATATCCTTTCTTTGATAGGACACGGTGCACAGAACAGTCATTGAGGAAAATTATTCTCCAAAAACACGTGCACCATAGTGAATGTCTTAACGACTTTAGACAAGCATCGGGATTAATATTCCACAGAGTTATGGTCTCTTGGTACAGTCCAGTCCGAGGTGTTCCAAACTGTGTCAAACTTTCCATGTGCTTTGGCGAAGAAGGGTTATTGAAATAATGACACACAAGTACAACTTAAAAAATATTTGAAACTATCCACTTTTGACATTTTCCTGCGGTACAGTGGCTGACACACGTGGCGATGCTGGTAACGTGCACACACCTGCCTCCCCATTGTATATCCTTCTCACTGTGTATTTATGATGATCATGATGATGGTGGTGAATTTCAACTTAAAATCTCACTTAACATTTGCCTTTCCAAGCCCACCTTGTTGAATTCAGGTATATGCAGTTACAAGTCTCTGATTACACTGTGGTGGGGATATTGATGACCATGTGTTCTTATGTAATATGAAAGGACATAATTAAACTGGTCACACAATCAAGTTCTCCATGCGCAACCAAAAGCAGCAACAACCAACAAATGTCATACAAACATTATATCAGGCCTGATATGGAGCCTTGGTAGGGACTCGACCCTGTATCGCATTGACAGTACACTAACCGTCAGCGGCACCTTGGTGGATTCGGAGTGACCTCCCATGTTTGCAGCAACCACCCAACCAATGAGCGGCCTCTGCTGTAAAGTGTACGTGGCAACTGTGTTCTTCTACCACAGTTTTCTCTGCCTCAAGCATGATGAATAGTTCTTCTACCACAGCAACCGCTGCCTCAAGCATGATGAATAGTACTTCTACCACAGTTACCACTGCCTCAAGCATGATGAATAGTTCTTCTACCACAGTTATCTCTGCCCCAAGCATGATGAATAGTACTTCTAGCATACCTTTCACGACATACAGTACAACCCAGCATCACCTTTCACAACATACAGTACAACCCAGCATTACCTTGCTCGACATACAGTACAACCCAGCATCACCTTTCACAACATACAGTACAACCCAGCATTACCTTTCACAACATACAGTACAACCCAGCATCACCTTTCTCGACATACAGTACAACCCAGCATTACCTTAAACAACATACAGTACAACCCAGCATTACCTTTCTCGACATACAGTACAACCCAGCATTACCTTTCTCGACATACAGTACAACCAAGCATTACCTTGCACAACATACGGTACAACCCAGCATCACCTTTCTCGACATACAGTACAACCAAGCATTACCTTGCACAACATACAGTACAACCCAGCATCACCTTTCTCGACATACAGTACAACCCAGCATCACCTTTCACAACATACAGTACAACCCAGCATCACCTTTCACAACATACAGTACAACCCAGCATTACCTTGCTCGACATACAGTACAACCCAGCATCACCTTTCACAACATACAGTACAACCCAGCATTACCTTTCACAACATACAGTACAACCCAGCATCACCTTTCTCGACATACAGTACAACCCAGCATTACCTTAAACAACATACAGTACAACCCAGCATTACCTTTCTCGACATACAGTACAACCCAGCATTACCTTTCTCGACATACAGTACAACCAAGCATTACCTTGCACAACATACGGTACAACCCAGCATCACCTTTCTCGACATACAGTACAACCAAGCATTACCTTGCACAACATACAGTACAACCCAGCATCACCTTTCTCGACATACAGTACAACCCAGCATCACCTTTCACAACATACAGTACAACCCAGCATCACCTTTCACAACATACAGTACAACCCAGCATTACCTTGCTCGACATACAGTACAACCCAGCATTACCTTGCACAACATACAGTACAACCCAGCATCACCTTTCACAACATACAGTACAACCCAGCATTACCTTGCACGACATACAGTACAACCCAGCATTACCTTTCTCGACATACAGTACAACCCAGCATTACCTTTCTCGACATACAGTACAACCCAGCATTACCTTTCACAACATACAGTACAACCAAGCATTAGCTTTCACGATATACAGTACAACCCAGCATCACCTTTCTCGACATACAGTACAACCCAGCATTACCTTTCACAACATACAGTACAACCTAGCATTACCTTTCACGACATACAGTACAACCTAGCATCACCTTTCACGACATACAGTACAACCCAGCATCACCTTTTACGACATACAGTACAACCCAGCATCACCTTTCAGGACATACAGTACAACCCAGCATCACCTTTCATGACATACAGTACAACCCAGCATTACCTTTCATGACATACAGTACAACCCAGCATCACCTTTCTCGACATACAGTACAACCCAGCATTACCTTTCACGACATACAGTACAATTCAGCATCACCTTTCATGACATTCAGTACAACCCATCATCATCTTTCATGACATACAGTACAACCCAGCATTACCTTTCACAACATACAGTACAACCAAGCATTTCCTTTCACGACATACAGTACAACCCAGCATTACCTTTCACGACATACAGTACAACCCAGCATCACCTTTCACGACATACAGTACAACCCAGCATTACCTTTCACGACATACAGTACAAACCAGCATCACCTTTCATGACATACAGTACAACCCAGCATTACCTTTCACAACATACAGTTCAATCCAGCATCACCTTTCTCGACATATAGTACAACCCAGCATTACCTTGCACGACATACAGTTCAATCCAGCATCACCTTTCATGACATACAGTTCAATCCGGCATCACCTTTCTCGACATACAGTACAACCCAGCATTACCTTTCACAACATACAGTTCAATCCAGCATCACCTTTCTCGACATATAGTACGATCAAATATTACCTTTCACAACATACTGTACACTCCAGCATTACCACCCACGACACACACAATAATCCAACATTACCTTTCAAAAGATATGGTGGGGGCACGGTTGGCCCAGTCGTCTAAGACGCCGCGATTCGCTGTGCAGAGTTGCGTCCCTTGGGCACGCCAGAAACCTATGATTGTGGGTTCGAATCCCGGTTCGCCCCAATTATGTTTCTAGGTTTGTCAGCACCATACCCGTGCTCGTGGGTTTCAC
Source organism: Haliotis rufescens (assembly GCF_023055435.1). Classification (NCBI taxonomy): domain Eukaryota; kingdom Metazoa; phylum Mollusca; class Gastropoda; order Lepetellida; family Haliotidae; genus Haliotis; species Haliotis rufescens. The sequence goes on along the minus strand of NW_025964001.1, from coordinate 44,937,484 downwards.
CGAAGTGGTAATTGTCTTAGACCTGTATCACTTCGGGCTTTCCTCCCACATTAAGCTGACACGCCGTGATATAACTGGCATAAAGTTAAAAGCGGCGTTAAACCCAACTCACTCACTCACCCACTCACAACATATGGTACAATCAAATATTACCTTTCACAATATTCAGTTCAATCCAGCATAACCTTCCACAACATACATTAGAATCCAGCATTATCTTCCACAACATACAGTACAATCCAGCATTACCACCCACGACACACAGAATAATCTATCATTTCCTTTCACAACATACAGTACAATCCAGCATTACCACCCACGACACACAGAATAATCTATCATTTCCTTTCACAATATACAGTACAATCCAGCATTACCTTTCACAACATACAGAATAATCCAGCATTACCACCCACGACACACAGAATAATCTGGCATTACGTTTCACAATATATAGTATAATCCAGCATTATCTTCCATGACATACAGCATAATCTATCACTACCTTTCACAACATACAGAACAATCAGCATTACCGCCCATGACAAAGAGTACAATCCAGCGTTACCTTCCACAACACACAGTACAATCCAGCATTTTCTTCCAGAATGTACAGTACAATCCAGCATTATCTTCCACGACATACAGTGCAATCCAGCATTATCTTCCCCAACACACAGTACAATCCAGCATTATCTTCCCCAACACACAGTACAACCCAGCATTATCTTCCACAACACACAGTACAACACAGCATTATCTTCCACAACACACAGTACAACCCAGCATTATCTTCCACAACACACAGTACAATCCAGCATTATCTTCCACAACACACAGTACAAGTACAACCCAGCATTATCTTCCAGGACACACAGTACAACCCAGCATTATCTTCCACAACACACAGTACAACACAGCATTATCTTCCACAACACACAGTACAACCCAGCATTATCTTCCACAACACACAGTACAACCCAGCATTATCTTCCACAACACACAGTACAACCCAGCATTATCTTCCACAACACACAGTACAACCCAGCATTATCTTCCACAACACACAGTACAACCCAGCATTATCTTCCACAACACACAGTACAAGTACAACCAAGCATTATCTTCCACAACACACAGTACAACCCAGCATTATCTTCCACAACACACAGTACAACCCAGCATTATCTTCCACAACACACAGTACAACCCAGCATTATCTTCCACAACACACAGTACAACCCAGCATTATCTTCCACAACACACAGTACAAGTACAACCAAGCATTATCTTCCACAACACACAGTACAACCCAGCATTATCTTCCACAACACACAGTACAACCCAGCATTATCTTCCAGGACATACACTCAATCCGACATTACATTCACAAACATACAGTACAATCCAGCCTTACCTTCAACCTACATACATACATGCTATGTATGCAGTCTTGTAAACAACAATCTGTAACTTCTAATTCCAGAAGAAGAAGAAGTAGAAGAAGAAGAAGAACAACAACAACAACAATAAGAGACGCAGCAACAACGACACTATTTTTCTATCACGTGCCGCACCACTACCTCTGCCATGACAACAGTTTTTCACCAAATACCCATGACATGCATGACATGTAGAGTCAATCTAAAAACTAAATTAATCTCCAAAACAATTATTCCGACTACTTCCAGCAATAAGCACCACCACCACTGCGCCCCCGCCTTCGCCGACTACTAACACGACGACTATTGAGCAAACAAAGCAATAATGGTTCACACAAAATAATTAGAAAAAACTACTTGGTTGTTCATAATAATGAACGCATTTTACCTAACCCAAAAATCCATGAAATATCATAGGTAATTCATTTAATAAAATTTATGGCCTCAATTTATCAAGGCATTAATGACAAGTTTCACTGTCGTTTCAACAACACAAAAAATAAACCCAATTCAATAAAAGACGCAAGCATGAATGTCAGGCCACTTTCAGCAATATATTTACCTCATAAGCTGTCGCTAGAATGACCTCTTTAATCACATTGAATTGTCTTAATAATGTCATTGAATCCGGATAGAAATAAAAACAGCCAGTTTTATTGTAGTAGAGACATTTGGCGGGCGATGAAACTGAGCGCGCTCTCGCTAGAATGTAATAACAAGCTGAACTAAAATCACATATCGATCGAGCATGGCGTCTCACGCTGTAGTATTGTGGACAAAGGGAAATAACTCTTTTTTGCCTTTTACGTTGATTTCAGTTCCATGAAGGTGGGTACGGTGGGATGAAACTCGTAATGAGCGATAAATTTGATTTAGGAATTTGCAATAAACTTTATCTTATTTCTCAGACAGGGATTGGTGGTTCCCGGGTATTTAAATAGTTTGTCACGTGACTGGTGTGTTGGCGGAAATTCAGAAGTTGATATAAATAGTTTCATAGTTACTAAATTTATTACACACCTAGGGGTTGCGTGTGTGAAAGGAAACCCAAGTGGCAGCTTGGGTAGAATACTCCTTAAGGAGCTGAAATGTATCTTCCGTTGAACTGGTTATGGGAATCAAACATTCTTTTCTGCGGTGTAGAATGTTGTAATTACGCTACTACTACTACTACTACTACTACTACTACTACTACTACTACTACTACTACTGCTACTACTACTACTACTACTGCTACTGCTACTACAACTACTGCTGCTTCTTCCACTAATAAAATGAACATAATTTTCTTTGTTACATGATATCGGACAATTATTATAGCAACAAAACCACACACGTTCATGGAACGTACAGGTTCATCGTGTATAATCAGTTGCAGACTTCCAAATGCCAATGATGTACTAAAACACGACATTCCAACACGTTCTGTTTTAGGCAGGTTCAGCTAAACCCTGAAGCTGTAGTTGTATGATGTCTCCGTTGTACCGAAGAGAACAGCTATGAATTCACCAATCCAGCCATACCAACAGTATGTAATGCCCAATGACAGCTCCGGTGAGGTCAGGTGAAATGGGATTTAAGGTCGCTTCCAAACGTATTGTACTTATATAGCGACGTGTGTGTGTGTGTGTGTGTGTGTGTGTGTGTGTGTGTGTGTGTGTGTGTTTGTGTGTGTTTGTGTGTGCGTGATTGCTTGTACTAGTCCAGACAAATGTCGATTTTATAGTGCTAGTCCATAGAGATACAATGTCGCAGTGTAACATGAATACCCCGCTCAGACACAGTACACTGACTCCGACCAGTTCCTTGCCGAACGGCAGGCAGGGTAACAACAAGTACAATCTTTTAACGTCTTCTGGTATGACGCGGTCGGGTATCGCACCCAGGACCTTCCACATACCGGGCGGACGCTCTACCATGAGACCACAGAGTTCACAGCTCCGATGCTATGCGATGGTCTCACACAATTCGGAACGGTTTGTTTATCTTCTCTGATAATTAAACCAGTTTTGAGTATCTAATTACTAACTGCTGCACAACACCTGCCCACATCAGAATATAAACTTACTGTATTTGACTTACTCGATGAAAGCTTTGTCAGTTAGTCACAGTTGTTATAGAATATTAAAAAATATGGTACACGATTGTGTTTCATTTGGACGGTAACAGATGAGTTTATAAATATTACCCAACACATTGTTTCATTTTATGGTTAAATTAACGATGTAAAATACAGATATTGAAAACATATTCTTTAATATTTCAGCTGCTTGGCCGTATTTAAGAAGATCACTGCACAATTAACAAGCGCCTATTACAATGTTTACAAGCTCCGCGCTGTCTCATAACGTATTTGTAAGAGTCGTGATGCATATTCATGTAGAAATATATTAAGTTCGTTTAAGTTTAACCTATAATTCGGAATTTATTCAATATTTTCTACTCGTGAAGGCTTATTCTTCAAGTGTGCAAAACCTGAAAAGATTTAGTTTCCAATGAATACGATTGTTCTTCACATTTTTCTCTAATTAAATATAATTTAAAACTAATTACCTATAGTTACTCTTTTGATTTAAAATGATATTGTATAATTAATTATGAAAATGTCGCCAATCACATGAAATGAATGGGGATCAGATCCTTAAAAGATATAATATTGTTCCTACCAGTTTTCTTTGCGGACAATATCAATCTCTATTTTTCAAGGCAATTGCCCATCTTCTGGCGCCCTCGATCTTCTGACTCGTGGCCGGTAAGTAATCGAATGTCTATATCTACACTTTAATGACTAATTTCAAAATTTAGACTCAATCGCGGTAATATTAAAATTTGAATTTTAGTTGACCTGGTTGAACTTCTTAAAGTAGAAAAAGCACGAAGCAGACTTGGCGGCTTTGTTCGTTGTGTAAAACCTTAGACGTTCATATACTATGAAAATTTAAAAAGATCACAGAAACATCTAATTTAAAGATCAATTTGTCATGTTAATGATATGATTACACAACCGGACATTAAAAAAATAACTATACTCTATATAAAAAATCAATATATGCCAAATCTATCAAAAACCTCTTTTGAAGTTCCGCCACTGGGTTAAGTGTAGGTTTAAACATTCTTTGATAAAGCTTGTCTTTTCACTGCCATATCAATTGACATACAAGTACTTAATACTTATTTCCAATAGCAAATAGATCTTCGATGCCACTTCATAATTTTGTTAATAATATGTTTTTGTTTTTCATTCCCAGAATCAGTTTTCCCCCTTGTGTTATTTTAATATCCTGCAATGTAAAAATATAGAGAAATTTTGGAAGACTTCAGAAAACATTCATGATCTGTCTTACATTTCTGATGTCATAGATCGGAGAAAACGAATTGATGTCTCAAATCTCACGCACTGTGTTTTTTCATGGAGTCGCAAGTATAAAAGGATAACGAAAGGGACCATATCGTGAGGAAGAGCAAGAGAGTCCCGTGGTAATTTGGCGTTGCGTTATCCACTACATACTATAAAATAAGGAAACTGTTTGTCTCATGTAAAATGCAAGGCAACTATATATCATGTGAAAATGTCAACAAAGTCACTTACAGTCTCGTCACATCATCAATATATCACATGCGTCACACCAAACATCTTCCACGCAACAGATTCAGGTTGTGTAAGTAAAACTTACCCTAGTGTGGCGTTGATGGGGACCTCACAACAAAGCTGCTATATATGGTCGTTTATCACAAATATTTATTACAACAAAATCACATAAATTTTTATTCCGCTGAAAATGATCAGAATCATTTCTTCATTTTTGATAATTCCATTTCAAATATTGGAAAATGATGCGGTTCATACCAAGTGCCATCGCGTGACTCCATAGTGTCTGTCCCCTTGGTAGTAATTATGTTACAGTTGATAGCAAATGTTCAAAGTTTGATCGTTAGCTTAAATATAGAAATAGTAGCGTCTGAAGCTAGAAGTGGACCTCAGCGCTCAATTGTGTTTATAAAAAATCAATATAGTTTGTAATGTAGGGAAGAGAGAATGAAGACATGAATGGAGGAAAAAAGGGTTAAATGGGTTCATGCAATTGTGAGAAGGTCAAATGAAAGAAGTGAAAAGGATACTTAAAATTGTGATTAGGGATAAGGAAGAACCCACTTGGGTTTCCAACAATTAGTTGATTAAATTAAAAAGTAGAAATCATGAAGTTTAATGATGTTTGTGTGTTAGTAACAATGGCAATTTAAGAAGACTATTAGCACGCACGCAGGCACAACGTGGAAATAGTAATATTTGCAAACACTAGTCATGCCGCTGCGTTATGCAGTTATGTATACATTTCCTATCTTCGTTCACCATCATATGTCCTTTTGCCACCCTTTATCATGTTGCCACCCTTTTTGTTATATACAGTTTACCGCTCCAATCTCTTTTACCCTCAAGTCGCCTTTCACTATCCGCTATCACTATTAACATTTATCCTTTCGCCATCCGTTCAACTATTAATTTTCCTTTCGCCATCCGTTCAACTAATAACATTTCTCCTTTCGCCATCCGTTTAACTAATAACATTTCTCCTTTCGCCATCCATTCAACTATTAACATTTCTCCTTTCGCCATCCGTTCAACTAATAACATTTCTCCTTTCGCCATCCGTTCAACTAATAACATTTCTCCTTTCGCCATCCGTTCAACTATTAACATTTCTCCTTTCGCCATCCGTTCAACTAATAATATTTCTCATTTCGCCGTCCGTTCAACTATTAACATTATTTCTCCTCTCTCTATCCTTTTAACTATTATCATTATTTCTCATTCCAACACCCTTTCCCACGCACTGTACATTCACCTTCTGTAATCCTTTCTCCTGTTATGATCCCTTTTTCCTTTTACCCCTACTCATTGTTTGCTATTCCCAAATCGTTAGTTTTATCGTATTGTCTATTCTACTTTCACTCTCCTTTTGCATTTACTACTTTTCACAGTTCATCATACTTTCCAAGGCAGCATCACTCACTCGCCCACTATACTCTCCCCTTTTGTTCCGTTTTATCACTCATTCCCATTTCCTAATTCTTCTGAATTCATCATTCGCCCTTCATCTTTTCCCCGACTTCAGAATCCACCATTCTCACACCGTCTGGTCTCCTTGTAACACCCTTTCCCCTTCCACGGTAACACGGCGGGGATTCCGGGTCAGAATAGCCCCCTGTACCCCATGCTTGACGCAAGAAGTGACCGAACAATGTGGTCACAATGTGCCTTGACCGACAGCGTGGCATGTACCACGACAGATCAGAAGACAATTTTACATAAGAAGAACACCAGTAAATCAGATTGTGTTGTGTTAATGGGGGGGGGGGCACCCTGCGAAGGTGTGTCCGTTTGCCACTGTGCAGCATCCTCGACTACACGCGCAACATCAAATCGCCGACTGACATGCCAGGGCAGCCGGTGACACTCCTTGGTTACCTAAGGTTGGGTAGACATCATGGTTTTCCTCTATAAGGACATCATGCTGTCTGCTTATTGTGGAGTACTGGAGTATACACGGACGTGTTAACGGACACAGAGATGCGTCGGGACAACACCATGGGTCAATTATCGACGTGAATAGTTTGCTAAGAACCGTTTTGCTCTAGTCACACATAATCAAATTAAACGATATATAGGTCGTTGATCGCTGTACTAGTCCAGAATTTTTTTATTTCATTTTGGTAAAGTTCTATTGATCTATTTGGGAACATTTCACAATAAAATAGTGTGGGATTCTATTTGGCCCTGAGTGGTTACGACATGATCTGTTATAAAGAGCATTATTCAATATATTGATTCTTGAGTCATTTGTCAACAACCTCTCAATAAGGGCTAAACTGTACAAGACCCTGTAATCTCAATGCTTACTCGTAAGAACGTACATAGGCGTTCGCTATACGGTTTTAAAACATAAAACATGCTCTCCAAACTGGTAAAGATAGGTAGACCCAATGTGTACTGTCATGATACTGTAATTCTGTTCCAGTGACGAAATCAGGTCTCAAGTTATGTATCTCGGCCTTGTGTCTAGCCCTTGTAGCGCAACGTGTTACGATGTCGCCTTGAGTGTTTGTTACGATGCTTAGTGATGTCACCATGTCGTCTTAAGTGTTGTTACGTTGTCGTCTTTAGTGAGGTTACGATGTCGCCTGTCGTGTGATTTTATCCTGACGCTGTGTCAGGATATTTTCGTACGACGAGACTTTGTGTCTCGATCAAGTGTTGCTGTGAGTTACGACCCTGTCCTGTCTTGTATTGTCCCACGACCTTGTGTTACGTTGTGTCTCGACATTGTCTCACGTTGTGCTAAGTTCGTACCGTACGTTGAAGATGGAGAAGGATGAAGACATCTTCTCAGAATGTTACAATAAAGTTGTGTTACCGTTTTGTCGGCTCTACTGTTACTGTCTGCTCCTACGTGATGTTGGGAGTTCACGTTGTGTTCACTATGCAACTTGTTCTTGTCTTCAAATGCGTTAGGGCGGTCGGGTAGCCTTGTGGTTGAAGCGTTCACTCGTCATGCCGAAGACCCGGGTTCGATTCCCGACATGGGTACAGTGCGGGAAGCCCATTTCTGGTGTCCCCCGCCGTGATATTGCTGGAATATTGCTAAAAGGGGCGTAAAATCATAGTACTCACTGTCACTCAAATGTGTTAGGATTTTGCGCTATAGCTCACACATGCGCTTAACTTAAAAGGTGTCACAAGTTGTTACAGAGTGTTACAAGGTTTTACCATGAACGAATAAATGTCCTGAACGCTTGTTAAGCGTCAAACAATGGACTTTATATTGAGGATATTGGACATGGACACTCAAAGACATAGGTTATCGCTACTCCGTTGCTAAAGTCGCGTTAACTTAAACTTATCGCGTCGCGTCGCACTGACTTACACTTTTTAAGCACTCAAGTAGTGCCCCGCGACAGACCGGTGTTATGGGTCACCTTTAGATGCAGCATCTGACATGGCAAAGCTCCAGAGGGATGTTCATCTAGAGCTTCCACCTCTTCTCCCCATAGTAAAAGTTCTCTCAGTTTTGAGGACAAAGCATCCACCTTCCAAGCATCACGTTCAAGCAATCACAGAATGCCGATGAGGCTACAGAAAGCTCATCGTCCATTTCGGCTATTGCAGAACCTTCACTGTTGCCATTTACACCGGCAAAATAATGAATTATCAATCAAAATCTCGATGGCGTTCGTCCTGAAGCGAGACAACGAGTTGACCTGGGACCAAGACGGCCCTCCACCCATCAGCAATCCACATTGAGTAATCAACCCTCTTTAGTAAGACATAACTATCAACACAAGCTCATCTGGGCAAAGCAAAGAGATGTTTCTCATGCAATTGATACGAATCTTGTAGTTAATTGCACGTATTGTCCTGCAGCGTGTTTCATCTACTAGTTTAATACGTGGTTGCAAAATAGGGGTAATTTCTGTTCCCCTTCTTGGCCCTAGCAAAGCACATCGTTTCGCCGAAGAGGCGCCAAATAAAAAGAGACGGACATTATACAACTGTTTAAGGAAGCCCTTGTTGTTATAACAAACTGTATGACAGTTCTAAGAATGATTGATGGGTAGAGAATACATTTCAGAGGAGAGACAATTGCTGTTAGGCAGACGAAGCCACTGCAATCGAAACCCACGTGCGCTTTGGAGAAGAAATTAAAATATGGGCCCGAGCTAGGATAAACAAAAATCGAAGATACTTTATGGGCGTTTAGGGCCATCAATCTCTTCGTGACAGCTCGGCAATCTTCGTGTTTACCCGCCGTTTGTTTGCAGTGGCGGAAATGAGGCGCTTGGATCAAAGATAAAATGGCCCGGACGATCGCCAAAGCCGCGGATGAATTTCAAGACGGGCGATAAATTTGATCAAGTAGATTGGAATCTTTTTTGAGGTCTTTTGTGTAAATATTGCCGCGAATTTCAAGGGAGAATAACATGGACTGTTAGCAAAGATCTTTTCAACAGAACAAACTTCGCTGCTATTAGTGAAAATATCCCCCAAAATGGACGTCACGAATGTGAGGAAGGAATTCGATTTAGTTGCGGCTGTACGCTATATCTGACACCTCGCGTACAGCCAGGCCAAATTGTCGGACCTGCCTTGGCGCTTTTCAAATCACAACTTGATTATTTTGTCAAACTAAATACTTCACGTCATGACAATATACTGAAATAGACGTTTCTCTGGCTTGGGTGTTCGTTGTTGAACTAAACGGCAAAAGAAATGAACTAAATTCTATGGGTTGTGAGATGATCCCATTATTCGGATTGCAGGAGGAAAAAAACTTGCAGTTCTATCAAATTTTCCTCCTATTGAAAGAGGACAGTGTGCATCAAACCGACACTATGTTTGCCAGCGCCACACATATAATACGAGTAACTGTATGCTTTAGGTAGGTATAATACAATAATATCGATATGCTGCAGATATGTGCGATACGTGCGTATCACCGTGCCGTAGATGCGTGTGATAAAGGGGTATCAGTATACCGTAGATAGGTATGATAAATGGGTATCAGTATGTCGTAGCTAGTTATGATAGATGAGAATCAGTATGCCGTAGATAAGTATGATAAATAGGTATCAGTATACCGTAGATAGGTATGATAAATAGGTATCAGAATGCCGTAGATAGGTATGATCAATAGGTATCAGTATGCCATAGATCGGTGTGATAATGAGTATCAGTATGCCGTAGATGAGTGTGATAAATGGGTATTAGTATGCCGTAGATCGGTATGATAAATGGGTATCAGTATGCTGTACATAGGTATGACCAATGGGTATCAGTATGCCATAGATCAGTGTGATAAATGAGTATCAGTGTGCCGTCGATGGGGGTGATAAATGGGTAATAGTATACCGTAGATCGGTATGATAAGTGGGTATCAGTATGCTGTACATAGGTATGACCAATGGGTATCAGTGTGCTATAGATCAGTGTGATAAATGAGTATCAGTGTGCCGTCGATTGGTGGGATAAATGGGTATTAGTATACCGTAGATCAGTGTGATAAATGGGTATCAGTATGATGTAGATGGGCGTGATAAATGAGTATCGTATACCGTAGATCGGTGTGATAAATGAGTATCGTATACCGTAGATCGGTGTGATCAATGAGTATCGTATACCGTAGATCGGTGTGATAAATGAGTATCGTATACCGTAGATCAGTGTGATAAATGAGTATCGTATACCGTAGATCGGTGAGATAAATGAGTATCGTATACCGTAGATCAGTGTGATAAATGAGTATCGTATACCGTAGATCAGTGTGATAAATGAGTATCCTATATCGTACATCGGTGAGATAAATGAGTATCAGTATACCGTAGATAGGTATGATAAATGGGTATCAGTATACCGTAGATCGGTGGGATAAATGGGTATCAGTATGCTGTAGATCGGTATGATAAATTGGTATCAGTATGCTGTAGATAGGCGTGATAAATGAGTATCGTATACCGTAGATCGGTGAGATAAATGAGTATCAGTATACCGTAGATCGGTATGATAAATGGGTATCAGTATGCTGTAGATCGGTATGATAAATGGGTATCAGTATGCTGTAGATCGGTATGAAAAATGGGTATCAGTATGCTGTAGGTCGGTATGCTAAATGGGTATCGGTGTGCCGTAGATGTGGGTGATAAGTCAGTATCAGCGTGTCATAGATAGGTGTGATAAATGGGTATCAGTATGCTGTAGGTCGGTATGCTAAATGGGTATCGGTGTGCCGTAGATATGGGTGATAAGTCAGTATCAGCGTGTCATAGATAGGTGTGATAAATGGGTGTCAATATGCTGTAGATATGTATGCTAAATGGGTATCGGTGTGCCGTAGATGTGGGTGATAAGTCAGTATCAGCGTGTCATAGATAGGTGTGATAAATGGGTGTCAATATGCTGTAGATATGTATGCTAAATGGGTATCGGTGTGCCTTAGATATGGGTGATAAGTCAGTATCAGCGTGTCATAGATAGGTGTGATAAATGGGTGTCAATATGCTGTACATATGTATGCTAAATGGGTATCGGTGTGCCGTAGATATGGGTGATAAGTCAGTATCAGCGTGTCATAGATAGGTGTGATAAATGGGTGTCAATATGCTGTAGATATTTATGCTAAATGGGTATCGGTGTGCCGTAGATATGGGTGATAAGTCAGTATCAGCGTGTCATAGATTGGTGTGATGAAGGAGTATCAGCACGTCGAACATATGTTTGATACGTGAGTATCAGTATGATTAGTGTGTGTCATCAAAAAGTCCCCCCTGACTTGATACCGACATGCACGTGACATACAGTTTGAACGTCGGTGTTATCTCGTGGTCTTAGCTGAATCCTTATTCCATGATCCAATATCGACGCTCTGCTTTTCTCTATCTACCCACAGGGAAATCTATTGACCACTGTCGTTGATGAGATGTTATTGTATTATAAGGGAAATGGTACATCATAACGCTGTATATGTTTATAGTGACTGACTTGTAGGCCGGTCGAGTTTTAACGGTCAACAATTTGCAGTAAGATTCAACACAGATTCAAACGAAGAAATACAAGGGATTTCGTCATCAGCTGTTTTGTGTAATTCATCTCCTCTGTCGCTAACAGAAAAAACCCCAGAAAACTGTATAGTTTGACAATATTATCGAGGATCGCCTACTCAGCCCTAAGACCCGGGGTGGGGCCATTCTAGTCGGATACATTACCCTTCGCGTATGACTAACACGAGATCCAAACTTTTTCCAAACCTTTCCTTCAATTGTTGAGAATCGTACTTAGCGTCTTGAAAACAAAGGTTCCGATCGACTCTTTCCCTTCAGGTGACAAGTACATGTGTACATTAAGTATTATCCCGTTGTTATACATCTGGAGAACCATTGTCCTTTTGAAATGTACAAGTGTCAATCTGTCAATCGCTCATGTCACTGTGTCTGAAGCACCGCACTGACAGATGTTTAGTCTTAGAAACTTCAAGCTGGGTAATCTTCTTATTTTAATAGTAAACCTCTTTCTTTTTACAGAAGTACCTTCGCGCTAATTCGGGACAAAAGATGAAGATGTATTTGAAACTGATATATTTAATCCAAAATCCGTGTTCTCAGCTGCCAGGCCAGACCGACAATCACACGCTGTTCCGTAGACCACCCGCAACAAACACTTCCGATTACCTCCCCTTGTAGGTGATGAATATTCCCAAACATGGAGCATTTATCCTAAACTGGGATAAAGTTTACGCAAACAATAGACATATGTTATCCGGGAGGTTCGATTATGTAAATCCGGCGTCTAAACATATTTGATATTTCTCACCAATATTTGACATATAGTCTTCAATTACATGTGTTTGTTGACGGACTGGTGTGTCGATTTCAAGGCGTTTACATATGACATTGATAGGCTGGCTATGTTAACGATTAATTTGTTTGCACCCGGCTACACTTGAAGGAACGGCAGACATGGAGGGATCCTAATGGTCATTGAAGGACCATAAATGACCAGTGTCCGGTGTTTGGGTAGTTGGGATGGGGAAAGTCACTTAGAAATTGTTTGGCCAGGTTTCCCGTGTGTTGACGGTACACTTGACGGCTGGGTAGTGTGTAGGCTTGGGAATATGTTGACCTGCTTTGACTATTGATGGCCTCAACTTAATTGGAGATAGTTTGGTTAGAATATTAGATCTCATTATTGTAAAAACAATTCAGATACTGGATTACCGTGTGGGAATATTGCGAAAACAAATTACTGTTCACATTGGTAGCATTGAGTTGTCCACGTGCTTCGACCAGTTTGTTCCAGTAGCAATGTGTTCAAATAGTGGGTTTTTATTTTTTAATCTAGTTTAGTGTTGCTAAGTATGTTATATATTTAATTATGCACTAAGAATAGTGCAGTTTAGCCCCTCTCTACACAGAACAGTGTTGTGTGGAGCTTAGTTCATATTTTGTGCACAACGGTGTGGTGTTTTGTAGTTCAGTTCATATATTAAGTAGTGTAGTGTTGCTTAGCTTAGTTCATATACTGTGTAGTGTAGTGTTGCGTAGCTTAGTTCATATACTGTGTAGTGTAGTGTTGCTTAGCTTAGTTCATATACTGTGTAGTGTAGTGTTGCGTAGCTTAGTTCATATACTGTGTAGTGTAGTGTTGCGTAGCTTAGTTCATATATTAAGTAGTGTAGTGTTGCGTAGCTTAGTTCATATACTGTGTAGTGTAGTGTTGCTTAGCTTAGTTCATATACTGTGTAGTGTAGTGTTGCTTAGCTTAGTTCATATACTGTGTAGTGTAGTGTTGCTTAGCTTAGTTCATATACTGTGTAGTGTAGTGTTGCGTAGCTTAGTTCATATTTTGTGCACAACGGTGTTGTGTTGCGTAGCTTAGTTCATATACTGTGTAGTGTAGTGTTGCGTAGCTTAGTTCATATACTGTGTAGTGTAATGTTGCGTAGCTTAGTTCATATACTGTGTAGTGTAGTGTTGCGTAGCTTAGTTCATATACTGTGTAGTGTAGTGTTGCGTAGCTTAGTTCATATACTGTGTAGTGTAGTGTTGCGTAGCTTAGTTCATATACTGTGTAGTGTAGTGTTGCGTTGCTTAGTTCATATACTGTGTAGTGTAGTGTTGCGTAGCTTAGTTCATATACTGTGTAGTGTAGTGTTGCGTAGCTTAGTTCATATACTGTGTTGTGTAGTGTTGCGTAGCTTAGTTCATATATTGTGCGAAGGGCGGTGCGGTGCGGTGCGGTGCGGTGCGGTGCGGTGCGTTGAGCTGCGGTGCGGTGTGGTGCGGTGCGGTGCGGTGCGTTGCGGTGCGGTGCGGTGCGGTGCCGTGTCTGGTGTTTCTAAAGATCACGTAGTGTCGAGGATAGCGGCCAAGGTCACGTAGGATTAATAACGTAATAATGAACAACAGTTACCCATGATGCTTCATGACTTGTTTACCAATTCAAACACTCAAAGTTTATTAGGTTATCAAGATAAACACAACTTTCATTCTGTCATTCTGATGTAGACCATCATGTGTTATGGTTGTTTTTGCACGGTGCTTAGTTCCATTACCCTTTCTGATAAGACTAAATTCGACGAACACATTTAACTAAAACGATAATTAAAACAGATAACGTCACCTTGTATTTTAATTTCTACAACCCATCCAAACAAATGCTACATGTTTGAGGAATATCGGTATGGTTACCATAAGCCTGGACGCTTGTCTACATATTCCAAGTGCATTTCCCCTGTAACGATAAACGTACAACAGTCAATCCAGAGGTCTAATTAAGCTGTAGACATCATTCATTATTTAGGTAGGTTCTACCTGTATTTTCCCCATATCGAATTTTGCTCGACCCGCAACAAAATAACCTAAATAATATGTTTTCACTCGTATTCTCATGAATTTTGCTGCAATAAACAGTCTAGTTATACAAGTAATCCCATTCGGACTGTCATATTTATCGTATATATGCATAGTGTGCGTTGAAACAATAGCAACGAAGCAAGTGTGCTCATCCTCAAAAAGAAATATTACGTAGTTACAGAAAAAGGACAATTTAACAGCAATACACCCCCAACGTTTTATATAAATATATCTCCATCCAGTTCTGCGGTGTGTAACACCTTCATCAGCGCACCTGCCGAGAGAACCGCCCGGATGATTGATATGATCGCACCGAGTGACATGTACACAGTTATAAGCACACTGTACATAAGCTCGCATGAGTGACAGCTCTTGCTGAAACGTGATATTGTCATATAACAGACTAATGTGAGTTGAATTTGAATCAGCTGATGAGTAGGGCTATACCATTGTTTGGCTTACGTTGTTGTAAAGTCACACAAGTAAATGTGTATAATACACATTGATCTAAGATCCCGTGTATTAGATCGTGTTACGATTAACACAACCGACAAGCGGAAATGTCTCAAACTTATTTCGTGAACGGAACCGAATATTATTATTTCAATGTATATTCAATAAAATAACTAGTAATTGCAGTGATCCAATGGCATCATCGTTCAGACAAGATTTTGTATCATTTAAATTTTAATCAATGAATAAACCCATATTTCTCCTTAATAGAATCCACATAACGCATTTATAATGTTTGTATATCAGTGGAGACCACAGCCTGATCAAGCAAGTCGGAAGCGCAATTGACCTGGTCAAATAAGTGGTCACTGACGGCTGATTGGCTGTCGACGTTGCTTATTTCACTGTGCTGATCCATGCAAATCTGGAATCACTGCTTTAAGTTGTTATTTATTACCGAAAAGGATCGAACGATGGGATCAAGCAAGGAATTCCAAATCGCATAAAATATTTTTTAGGTGGGTTTAATTACTTTTGCCTAATGAGGAAATTTCAATTTTAATAGCACTAATTGAGTCACGAGAACTGGTTATAAATAACTTAGGAGAGAGGAATGTTTAGAAATAGAAGCCCTTTCAAATACACTTCTTATTTACGCAACCCCTAAATCAGAGAGTGAAGACAATCTGATGATATTTTACGAGATCCCTCATTGAAGACCTATGACCGAAACTTCAACAGATAAATAAGTTAAATTGATTTAAAAGAGCGTCGTATGGAAAAAAATCTTTAAGAAAATCGATAAGTGTTAAAACTTGAAAAACAATGTAAATTTCATGTCAGTATCAAGAAGACCATTTGATTGATGGCTGCTAATACCTTTGACTCGGCACATTCTTCTCCCTTTAAATTCATCTTCCAATTTGCTCTCTATCAGAATAATACGATACTAATCCCCAAGAAACAATGGCGTCTTGCTACGCTAATGTTTTGTAATTGAGCCAATCTGAGTTTAAATGCAGTCACCGACAGGTAGGATCATTGATTGCAGGTAGGAGCCTGCTAATTACAGGTAAAGACAGGTTATTTATGAGGATATCATTAGTTGAGCGCGGGGACAGAAGCAGGCTATCACCTTCGTCATAAATCACGACATTTAGATAGGTCAGGTTGACCTTGAATGTAAACACACCGTACTGCGTTTTTCATAGCAGAATGATAATTTCGGAATGCAGATTACAAGGATCTAAAATGTGTATGGGGATACTGAGAATCATTAATCGTTATGAATCTTTAAATTCGGTATGTTTGAAAATATCACTTGGGCAAACGATTATTCAATGAAAAGGGTCATTTTAAAATTATTCAGATATACAAAGACAATTTTGGTATAATGGTGTTTACATGTGTAATATATTAACTCATTTTACATTGCTTGAGTGTCAATTTCGAAATTCACTGTTTGCCAATGTCATATTTCATCATACTCAAGTGTTTGTAATTATATTTGACATTCCGGTTAATTCACATGTCCCACTTCCCATGTCATTTACATATATATTATGTCATTAATGGAACACATATTTCTAGCTTATCAAACAGTTTAATACTTATATACAATGTTGATAATATGTACATGTTGGTGTATATATTATAGTAAACCTCAAGCAAGGTTACGACATCAACACGAAACGGTTTTCGGCACGGTTCAACGTCTGCATCGCATAACGGTCGAGGGGACGTAACTCCCACAAGATCCTGAAATTTCATATCCAAACACGAGGCAATATCGGTGACATGGCCAGGTCGACGTAAACAGTTACACGACTCCAATACAAACATTCAATTGGTGGGGACCTCGGCGGTTGATTATACAGTATTGACGATATCCGAAGCCGTCGATACGGAGATTTGATGATAGAATGGGAGGCCGTTTACTGGCGACCAACGTCTTTTGCTCATAATCAGAATAAAGGTATGAAGCGTTGCCTTTTTATGTCCAGTTACGATCGTTTGAACGAAATCGAATTGAGTTCTTTGTTAAAGTTAATTCGAATGTAATAGGAAACTCGCCAAGACCAAACGTGCACTTTTTGGCAGCTCATTTCTTTGTGCAGTTTGTGTCGTGTCGTTCCAATTTTTACGCTTATTACCCTTGATATTGAGCGGGCTAAATCACCGGGAGAATCGTTTATTCTCTTCTCTCCCGACATCGATTATAGGATGTCCGGAACCGAGTGGTTCGGTTTTATCAGCCACATTTAATTCAACTGTTAAGCTTCCGGATGTGCCCCACGCAGTCATTTCCCAACTAAATGAGCTTTTTTGCCATTTTCATTCAGCGATGGCCCGACGATTATTACTACGCACTCCCTCGTTCTGTCGTCTGATTATAAGCCGAATGACATCGATCTCCCTCCGCGCTGTATCATTGGTATCCCTACGCCGTGACAACGGATAATATGGGACCAAGGCCGTAATGGCAGATTGGGCCTGTGCACTCATTTGCAAAGCAGGCATCGAAGCGACGAGGTCAAGTCGTTAGGCGATAATGTCAGCTCCTAGGAAAATGAGACCGAGCGAAAATCTTCCTGAAAGTATTACAGCCCTATCTGGTGATCACATGCTGTCAACGGAGGCGACCGACCCGCGATACCAGGGTCTCCTCTTCTGATGAAATGCTGTGATTCAGAGAGGCATCAATCATTCGCCTGATGAGATGGGGAGGTGCAGAAAAAAAGTGCACGATAGAATCGGAACGCTTTAATAGGACAGATAGGCCGAGAAAAGGCCAAGTTCATCGCTTGAAAAAAATATCTACTTCATTTCACGTGCCGCAATCGAATCACGTGCGGGGCTAAAGACTTAGCATCAAGGGAGGTTACTCCATCGGTTTGGGGAAAAAAGAGAAAGATAAATATATATTTACGTTGATATGCAGCTGTGTGGCGTCTGAGATAGACTTTTACGACAGAGAGAAATAAAAGTGCAAGACTTTTAATTTCCTGTTTTTTCCCTTGCGAGACAAAAGTTTCTAATCCTAGTGGGTATCGGATATCGCATCTTGATCGTACATCTTGCATCTTTTTTCTGAAAACTCTTAACACAAGAACAAGTCATTGACAGAAGTGAAAACGAATCCACACGTGGCTATTAATTATAAACTATGGTCTTGCTTAACCGATAGTCCCAGGAGTGAGGATGAGGCAGGCATATATTCGCCATTGGTGTTTACCATTATCTGCTGAATTACTGTATTATGAGTGCATATCATGTCAGGTGTCAGTCTAATGGAGGCATAGATGAATTCATGTTGCTCTGCCACGTTATTTCAGGCTGCATTCTTGTGAGTGAGTGAGTTAGGAATTACAGTCACATCGGCAGTATTTCAGCCATATCGTGACTACGACAATTTAGACGTCAATTAGAAATATGTTTCGACTTTTTAAAAACCTGTTGCATTCTTGTGACGTGGGGAATGAATTGTCGATTTTTTTAAAACATTTCCAGCTGGATGATCCAATCACAAAATAAGTGGTTGATAGCATTAGTTGGTTCTTGTTAACGGCGTACTATACAATAATCTAATTACACCATGTATATGACGACGGACTGTAAAAAATCGAGGCTGGACCAGACAATCGAGTGATTAATGAACGCCGTCGGACTATGAGGACCAAGTCATCGAGTCTGAACACCCGATCCATAATTAGTCGCCTCTTATGTCAAACACAGGGGTCTTGGCAAAATTCTAACCCGGGATCGTCAAGGGGATCAAGTTTGTTGGTTGTTTAACGCCACACTCAGCAATATTCCAACTAGTGGCGGTGGTCTCTAAATAATCGAGTCTGGGCCAGACAATCCAGTGACTGATGTCATGAGCATCGATGCGATAACATGCATCAACCAAGTCAGCGAACTTGACCACCCGATCCCATTAGTCGCCTCTTACAATAAGCATTGGTTGCTTAGGACCTTATCTAACCCGGATCTTCACGGTGGTCAAGTCAACGTTCTAATGCCATAGCTTCTACTGAACCTTTGTGTCAGTTGCCATGCTCGCAACGAACCGACCATGGTTCCCGAAAAGCTGTGTCATCTCTGTAACGTGCCGAATGTGGGATATAAATCCAATCAAGACCTTACAGTAATGTTGGCATTTTATAGCTCAACACGTATTATCGTGTGACGTGCAGTTTCCAGTGACGAGTGAGACATGGACTGCGGGAAGACGCTCAGCAGTCTACTCCGTCCCAGTCTCTCACGCATTACATCAATGCAAGAACAAAGATGTGCATAGTCTGAAAAACACTCAAAACCAAATGAAGCAAAATAACAAAAAGTTAGTTTGGAAACTTGTTCTTAACGCTCTGACTTATTAATTTCATTTGACAGAAACCATTTAGGTTTGTGTTTATAGCTTCTCAAGCAGAACAAAGGCACGTCAGTCTACTTCAAGGGCGAATATATGTTATTCTATAATGCAACTAGATAGCATATACTCAGTGTACCACCCTGGGCCCGTGGCAACCATGAGTAAGATGTTCTCTGTTTACAGATGACCAAAATGAGATCCAAATTACTGCCACACACAATTAAATTAGAAGCCATGATAAGCCACACATAGTAAAAGAAAACATAATCTTGTATTAGCTAACCCGTTAATAACATAATTTGCGGAAACTCCAAGCTGCAAACTTATAATCTAAGCAGTTATGCCTGGTAAAGACATACATTTGTGGACTAACTAAATTATTCTCTTTCAGTCAACGGAAGGCAACTAGTGAACCAAATGGAGGCTTGTCATGCGAGGTGGACGTCACTTTGCCGCCATCTTGGTTTTGTTGCCAGACAGTTGGTGTCGTTTAACGACTTAACTATCTAGCCAAGGACTCCTCATCAACAGGGGCATGTGTACCTTGTTAAAGGGGCTACTGTTGTGGATACTGCGCCCGTCATTCGCATTGTTAATGAGAGGAGGCATGTTTATTTGTACTTTAGGAACTAGTAAGGTGTGATGGAGGCATTTTAAAAGTTTTTTTAAGTTTTCCATCAATGGTCGTTGCATTTATATTTTGGCACACCACCACCAAGTGGTACATGCCTTCAGTACTTCCCCTGGTCCTTCCAGTACTTCCCCTGGTCCTCCAGTGGTACATGCCTCAGTACTTCCCCTGGTCCTCCAGTGGTACATGCCTTCAGTACTTCCCCTGGTCCTCCAGTGGTGCATGCCTACAGTACTTCCCCTAGTCCCCCAGTGGCACATGCCTACAGTACTTCCCCTGGTCCTCCAGTGGTGCATGCCTAGAATTCTTCTCCTGGTCCTCCAGTGGTACATGCCTTCAGTACTTCCCCTGGTCCTCCAGTGGTGCATGCCTACAGTACTTCCCCTAGTCCCCAAGTGGCACATGCCTACAGTACTTCCCCTGGTCCTCCAGTGGTGCATGCCTAGAATTCTTCTCCTGGTCCTCCAGTGGTACATGCCTCAGTACTCCCCCTGGTCCTCCAGTGGTACATGCCTCAGTACTTCCCCTGGTCCTCCAGTGGTGCATGCCTACAGTACTTCCCCTAGTCCCCCAGTGGCACATGCCTACAGTACTCCCCCTGGTCCTCCAGTGGTACATGCCTTCAGTACTTCCCCTGGTCCTTCAGTGGTGCATGCCTCAGTACTTCCCCTGGTCCTCCACTGGTAAATGCCTCAGTACTTCTCCTGGTCCTCCAGTGGTACATGCCTTCAGTACTTCCCCTGGTCCTCCAGTGGTGCATGCCTACAGTACTTCCCCTAGTCCCCCAGTGGCACATGCCTACAGTACTCCCCCTGGTCCTCCAGTGGTACATGCCTCAGTACTTCCCCTGGTCCTCCAGTGGTGCATGCCTACAGTACTTCCCCTGGTCCTCCAGTGGCACATGCCTACAGTACTTCCCCTGTTCCTCCATCGGTGCATGCCTACAGTACTTCCCCTGGTCCTCCAGTGGTACATGCCTACAGTATTTCCCCTGGTCCTCCAGTGGCAGATGCCTACAGTACTTCCCCTGGTCCTCCATTGGCACATGCCTACAGTACTTTCCCTGGTCCTCCAGTGGCACATGCCTACAGTACTCCCCCTGGTCCTCCAGTGGTACATGCCTTCAGTACTTCCCCTGGTCCTCCAGTGGTGCATGCCTCAGTACTTCCCCTGGTCCTCCACTGGTAAATGCCTCAGTACTTCTCCTGGTCCTCCAGTGGTACATGCCTTCAGTACTTCCCCTGGTCCTCCAGTGGTGCATGCCTACAGTACTTCCCCTGGTCCCCCAGTGGCACATGCCTACAGTACTCCCCCTGGTCCTCCAGTGGTACATGCCTCAGTACTTCCCCTGGTCCTCCAGTGGTGCATGCCTACAGTACTTCCCCTGGTCCTCCAGTGGCACATGCCTACAGTACTTCCCCTGTTCCTCCATCGGTGCATGCCTACAGTACTTCCCCTGGTCCTCCAGTGGTACATGCCTACAGTATTTCCCCTGGTCCTCCAGTGGCAGATGCCTACAGTACTTCCCCTGGTCCTCCATTGGCACATGCCTACAGTACTTCCCCTGGTCCTCCAGTGGCACATGCCTACAGTACTTCCCCTGTTCCTCCATCGGTGCATGCCTACAGTACTTCCCCTTGTCCTCCAGTAGTACATGCCTACAGTATTTCCCCTGGTCCTCCAGTGGCAGATGCCTACAGTACTTCCCCTGGTCCTCCAGTGGTACATGCCTCCAGTACTTTCCCTGTGGCTCAACTTTTTGACCTTTCATCTGCAACGCTTGTTTTTGTTTGTATGTCACCTACCATAACCTAGGTTATTTTGTGAAAAATTACATTTATCTGAAAATATAAAATCGATATTCCACTCGAGTAAAATAACATTTTATGCCTGTGTAAAAGTGTCCATAGCCCGGTAGGAAGCATCGACCACAGGACATTGTTTCCTAGCGTACAATGCCCTGCCCCGGGAATTGATTCCCGATGTTTTGCAACTAGGCGGAACTGTGTCCTTTCACATACATTATACTAGTATGTAATCCCATGTTATTGTTCAAAGACTGGGGCGCACCTAAAGATTTAACTTGCGACGATCACCATTGCTTCCACGCTGGTGTTGAGGTAAGCCGCATCTATTTCAAGAAGCATTTATGGTTTGGATTTGTTTGTTGTCCTTGGTGTGAGTTCGATTCCGGCATGTTATATTAATATAGATAAAAGCGACAAAATCCTTTCCATATTCAAATGAAATCTCTACGACGATTCCGACAATATCATGAGCATGTGTTTATGAATCTCTATTAAAAAGTGATGACACCAGGTATTCGCGACAAGGTGAGCGTATCCTGACCTACCGGTGGCACCCATCTAAAACACATGCAAAGGCAAGTCAATTGTTCAACACGGGAACATATGGTACATGTCAAAATAGGGAATTGCAGAGAGAGAGAGAGAGAGAGGGAGAGAGAGAAAACGGTTAAAAATTACGTTTAAAAGTAATGTAAATTGACATAACGACATAAACTGCTTCACATTGTAATAGGGATGTAATGCCCAGTTCATAAAGTGAGCAACTGCAGATAAGCAGTAAGATTAAAGCCATTAGAACTTTTGATGGTGAGTTTGTTTTGTGAGTGACATCATATTTATGATAATTAACATTCGTATTGTTTAGCATATTGTTTATGCCCTTTAGGTAATAGCTTTTTGATTCACATGTTATATTCTCTGTTTGTATAGATATCAATAAATACAATAAATACATTTTTTCTAATCTCAGTTTATATAATACCCATACATTGTAGGATCGAGGTCCACTTCACATAAATATGCATGTGTATTCCTTGGGACGTGTTTAAGCGTCTATTTCTAGTTCCCACATGCATCTACAAGTATATGTGAATGAGGTGATAGTGAAGGATCGCTGAGCTCATAGCTATTCTTTGCTATATCGCGGGACCAAAAGATCGATACATTGACAAAATATAAAGGCAGTGGACTTTTCAAATTCATACTTATTTCCCCATTTGTCTAATAAATAGGGAAGCGTTGTTTCTGAGAATTTAGACATTTTAATCTTGAATCTTTGCATAAATTATAAAAAGTCAGAGTTTTGACTGCATTCCCATTATCGTATATCCTCGTTTCGACCCATCCTTGTGAACAAAACAAAGAAATGCACACCCAAACTATCGACTTCGTCCGTGACTGACAGTGACAATCACAATATCCTACAGCAATCTATGAATGTACTTCACATCTTTATTATAACCCTTGAATAATCGGCCAAATTACCAATGGTGACTGACAACACCACCCATAGTTTCGGAAATCTCCCCAGTCAAGTTGAGTTGTTTGTTTGTTTGTTTAACGAAATATCAAGCAATCTTCCAACAATATGACGTCGGGCTGTCAATAATCGAGTCTGAACGAGACAACCCAGTGAGTGTCATCATAATCACAGATCTACGCAACTTGGATACGATGACATGCATCAACCAAGTCAGCGAGCCTGATCCCGTTCATCGCCTCTTGCAAGGGGTTGATGAAGACCAATTCTGACCCGGACCTTCACTGGGTCGTCAGGTTGATCCTGATGTTGACGTCCTTTACTTGAAGTAAATGCATTATGACGCACTGTCACAGTAACTGACGTACAGAGGTCCTTACAGATGTGGTCTCATCTGACGATGGTATTTTTAAAATCTATTTGTTGTAACCAGACTACAAAGTGTGTTACTCAGGGGAAGTTGGATCACACGTAAGAACCTGCCATATCTCCTTTTGAGGAACTATTTTCCGCGATAAATCTAGTTGATGTGTGACTGTCAGAGTTAAGAAAAAGCCAAGCGAACCAAATGAAATTGCGTGTACATCCTTCGACGTACGACATAGGGATATATTTTGTTTACAAGCGTGAGGGGTCCAGGCAATAGATGAAGGTTGTGGCAAAGGTTAATACTCCAGTGAACACACACAAAGTGAAAGTCAATTCTAGAACTATGATATATAAAAAAGGATTTTAATTTCAATCAAGACTTGTGGTACACTATTGTAATTGTATCTACAGGGGGTTAACATCTTTGGAAAAAAATCCTGTTTTGAACTTAATCAGGTCTGACAAGTCGCAAATGGTATCGTCGTGGTTTTATTTTATATGGACACCTGTGAATTACCTTGATACACCTAGGCACGGACATTGGTTCCTAACGAGTAGGATATTGCGTACTAGGTATGTTTTGAAAATAATTTGTTCCAGAAAAATATCTAGGGTTAAGAAAAGTCTTCCTCCTTTGTATGTTTTGAAGCAGTAACAACCCGTGACAAATAGCCCAGTGTTGGCACAGTGAGACGGATCGGGAAACTACACTGTTTTATATATACATGTATGGTATGGTAGGTCTTTCTTAGGGTCTATTTATATGTTTCCTATGACTATAAATGATGATATTAATAGAACATTACACTAATGTGTTCCCAAGTTGAACAGTTCGCAAGTTCAACTTCAACAGGCGCCGTGATGCGTCAATGATATAAAGCGGTGTTGGCGCAAATGTTTTTTTCAGTAGCTCCAGCGGACAGTCCAATTCTCAGTACATCCAAACTGGAGCAGCACCAGGATTAGACTCACTCTTAGACTCTGAACATATACAATTTTGATAGAACAAAGTAACTCCATTTAAATTGAAAAGGAATCCCAGTGAGATGGGAGATTCAGAACCTGTGGAAATCTAGACTCGCTTCATGTTGGGCTTTTGCATTACAGAAAGGGCTGAACGGAAGGGGAAATAATATGGTTCAGACTACACCAGGATCTAATTGGGCTCTCTTCTTTCGATCTCCGTGCTTAATGCGCTGAGTGTGCGATGAACTTATATGAATAAACGAGTTGAGTCGTGTGTCAGCCTTCCAAGTGATTGTTTATATTGGGCCAGTGTTGTCATACTGGTTCCACATTAGAGTTTGGAGAGAGCATCATCATCCAGTTAGATAAATAGGCAGTAAGATCAGCGTCAACCCAGGCTTCATGGTCTCGGTATGGGCACTGGCCTGCACGACCGGACCTCTACTGTATTCCGGAGTTTGGCCAACAGTGTGAATCTCCCCCAGGATTCCCTGGATGTATCGCGAGCTTCAGTTTCAGGGGACATACCTTCAGTTGCGGGAATGGCTGGCATCTCATGTATATGTATACAATAAATTATATTGAACATTTTTCGTTTTTCTTACGAAAACATATATCATATGACAGCTCCATTTGTATTTCTTACTTGGGAAGAGGTTTCTTGGGGGAATGATAGTTCCTAGTGACCCACCGTCTGGATATGCATGTATATGATGGCGTTGGTTGGGATGTTGCACTGTATTAAACGGGAGAATTTAAAAAAGCAGACATATTTCATGACGGAAGGATTTCCAAACAGTTTGGATCTTACAAATCACCTGTGCATGAGCGAGCATACATCGACACCCCGTTAGTGCGTTAACTGTTTCACTGTAACCGTCCGACATTTCCGTAGTTACTTTGTAGACTCTCATGGATTTGCTGGTTACTTTGTAGACCCTCATGGATTTGCTGGTTACTTTGTAGACTCGGGGATTCGCGTGGTTACTTTGTAGACCCTCATGGATTTGCTGGTTACTTTGTAGACCCTAGTGGATTTGCTGGTTACTTTGTAGACTCGGGAATATGCGTGGTTACTTTGTAGACTCGGGGATTCGCGTGGTTACTTTGTAGACTCGGGGATTCGCGTGGTTACTTTGGAGACTCGGGGTTTTGCGTGGTTACTTTGTAGACTCGGGGTTTGGCGTGGTTACTTTGTAGACTCATGGATTTGTTGGTTACTTTGTAGACTCGGGGATTCGCGTGGTTACTTTGTAGACTCGGGAATATGCGTGGTTACTTTGTAGACTCGGGAATATGCGTGGTTACTTTGTAGACTCGGGGATTCGAGTGGTTACTTTGTAGACTCGGGGTTTGGCGTGGTTACTTTGTAGACTCGGGGTTTTGCGTGCTTACTTTGTAGACTTGGGGATTCGCTTGGTTACTTTGTAGACTCGGGAATATGCGTGGTTACTTTGTAGACTCGGGGTTTTGCGTGCTTACTTTGTAGACTCGGGGTTTGGCGTGCTTACTTTGTAGACTCGGGAATATGCGTGGTTACTTTGTAGACTCGGGGATTCGCGTGGTTACTTTGTAGACTCGGGGATTCGCGTGGTTACTTTGTAGACTCGGGGATTCGCGTGGTTACTTTGGAGACTCGGGGTTTGGCGTGGTTACTTTGTAGACTCTGGGTTTGGCGTGCTTACTTTGTAGACTCGGGGTTTTGCGTGGTTATTTTGTAGACTCTGGGTTTGGCGTGGTTACTTTGTAGACTCGGGGATTCGCGTGGTTACTTTGTAGACTCGGGGATTTGCGTGCTTTCTGTGTGGTTACTTTGTGTCTTTTTACATAGATATGTAACTAACAAGATCCTGAAAGAAAGATTGACTAAACAAGCCTGTTACTGAAAGGGGGAGAAGGGAGGATTGTACACAATCATGACGACTTGAAGTGAACATCTAGAAGGGCAGGTTAACCCACGGACGCCTTCCCCGAGGAAAGGGGGATTGGGAGATGGTGGGCTTTGGATTAACTACAGAGGGCCATAATCACACGGTGCAACATCTAAGGGGAGATAATTATACACGACCGTTCGGGCAAATTGAGACCCAATTATCAATTACCAATCGGAGTCGTGCCTTGTGCCTTTTTGTTGCTGATGCGCATTTGATTTACGCAGAGATAAGAATAATTATGTTTAACTCAAAGGTTTTGGATCTTCAAGATTTGGAGATAGGAGCTCGGCAGATGTTACAATACGCGGAGGGTACTGGAGGGGCTGTGTGTCAGGGGTGCCGGGGGTGTCCGGGGGGCGTCGGGGCGTCCGTGGGTGGCCGGAATGTTACATAGGTTCAGGGCTACATTGTCTGCAGTCATTACCTGGTCGTCGCAGAGCTGTTAGGATTTTGAAGTCTAGATGGGCGTTAGCATTTTTAATTTAATCCTAAACAAAGTTTCATTGACTGATACTGAACGAGTTTTAAAATGATCCATCCATGCAAGGCATTGTACGAACATTATATCTTCTAAGTTATTTTTACATTCAGGCTGTAACTTGTCGTTTGTGTGACATCTACACTAAATTATTATCATTTTAAAATCTACACTATTGTGTTGGTAGTGTTACATCTACACTGTAGTTTTGCTAGTGTTACATCTACACTCAAGTGTTGGTAGTGTCACATCTACATTATAGTGCTGTTCGTGTTACATCTACACAAAAGTGTTGGTAGTGTTACATCTACACAAAAGTGTTGGTAGTGTTACATCCACACTATAGTGTTAGTAGTGTTACATCTACACTGTAGTTTTGTTAGTGTTACATCTACACTCAAGTGTTGGTAGTGTCATATCTACACTTTAATGTTGGGAGTGCTCCATCTACACAAGAGTGTGGTTAGTGTAACATCTACACAATAGTGTTGGTAGTGTTACATCTACACCTCAGTGTTATTAACGTTACATCTACACAATAGTGTTGTTAGTGTTACATCTACACTTTAGTGTTGTTAATGTTACATCTACACAATAGTGTTGGTAGTGTTACATCTACACTCTAGTGTTAGTAGTGTCATATCTACACTATAGTGTTGGTAGTGTTACATCTACACAATAGTGTTGTTAGTGTTACATCTTCACCTTAGTGTTGGTAGTGTTACATCTACACAATAGTGTTGTTAGTGTTACATCTACACTTTAGTGTTGTTAATGTTACATCTACACAATAGTGTTGGTAGTGTTACATCTACACTTTAGTGTTGTTAATGTTACATCTACACAATAGTGTTGGTAGTGTTACATCTACACAATAGTGTTGTTAGTGTTACATCTACACTTTAGTGTTGTTAATGTTACATCTACACTTTAGTGTTGGTAGTGTTACATCTACACTCTAGTGTTAGTAGTGTCATATCTACACTATAGTGTTGGTAGTGTTACATCTTCACCTTAGTGTTGTTAGTGTTACATCTACACAATAGTGTTGTTAGTGTTACATCTACACTATAGTGTTGGTAGTGCTCCATCTACACAATAGTGTTGTAAGTGTTACATCTACACTATAGTGTTGGTAGTGTTACATCTACACAATAGTGTTGTTAGTGTTACATCTTCACCTTAGTGTTGGTAGTGTTACATCTACACAATAGTGTTGTTAGTGTTACATCTACACTTTAGTGTTGTTAATGTTACATCTACACAATAGTGTTGGTAGTGTTACATCTACACTTTAGTGTTGTTAATGTTACATCTATACAATAGTGTTGGTAGTGTTACATCTACACAAAAGTGTTGTTAGTGTTACATCTACACTTTAGTGTTGTTAATGTTACATCTACACAATAGTGTTGGTAGTGTTACATCTACACTCTAGTGTTAGTAGTGTCATATCTACACTATAGTGTTGGTAGTGTTACATCTTCACCTTAGTGTTGTTAGTGTTACATCTACACAATAGTGTTGTTAGTGTTACATCTACACTATAGTGTTGGTAGTGCTCCATCTACACAATAGTGTTGTAAGTGTTACATCTACACTATAGTGTTGGTAGTGTTACATCTACACAATAGTGTTGTTAATGTTACATCTGCACTCTAGTGTTGCAAATGTTACACCTACACTATGTTATTTGTAAGTGTCACATATATGCTACCTGGTGTTTGTTGCTACATATCCGATATATTGGTAATATAATTGTTACACCTACACAATAATGCTGCAATTGTTAACAGATACACTAAATTTGTCATTGCTATATTTCCCCTACATTGTTTTGGTGTAGTATCCACTCTATGGCTACTGGTGACATCTACTCTATACTGTCGTTATTGTCAGCTCTACGCCATATTGCTCATGTTGTCATATCTACACTATATTTTGTCATTGTTAACATATACACCTTCTTACTGTCATTGGTTGACATTGTCATATCGTTGTTATTGTAAATATTTACACAAATATATCTTAATACATTCTGTAATAACCCTTTTCGTTCAAATCGGTACTGCGTTTACATCTTAATCTTAACTAAATCGGTACTAACGTTTAAATCGGTATTACAAAATTGCGTCGCGGCATGAAACAGCTGTTAAACTGCTCACTGTGTGGGCATTATAAAGATTCTATACCGACATATAACTTGACACTAAGATGTTTTAAGTGGACCCCGTATAGTCATGATGTCCCGCCAGAGTAGCTTAAACATTAAGATACTGCATTGCGTCGACCAGAACGCCAATAGTGTCGACATGAAGGCCTTCGTGGTTTTCACCCTACCTGTACACGCCTACATTGTTAGATATTCTAAGATTTGGATTCCCGTTCCCGAAAATGCGGCAAAAATATTTTCCTCAGGTTTTACAAGTCAAAACCCGTTATGTAGGCGTCCATATCGACATTATGTAGGCATATATATCGAAACTATGTAAGCGTCAATATCGACACTATGTAGGCGTCCATGTGGACATTATGTAGGCATACATATCAAAACTATTTAGGCGTCAATATCGACACTATGTAGGCGTCCATGTGGACATTATGTAGGCATACATATCCAAACTATTTAGGCGTCAATATCGACACTATGTAGGCGTCCATGTCGACATTATGTAGGCATATATATCGACAATATGTAGGCGTCCATGTCTACACTATGTAGGCGTCCATGTCGACACTATGTAGACGCTTAGATCGACACTATCAAGACGTTTAGGTCGACACTATGTAAGCGTTTATGTCGACAGTATGTGGGCGATTTATATCCAAACTACGTGGGCGTTCATATCGACACTATGTAGGCGTCCATATCGACACTAGGTAGGCGTCCATATCGACACTAAGTAGGCGTCCATATCGACACTATGTAGGCGTCTATATCGACACTATGTAGACGTCCATATCGACACTATGTAGACGTCCATATCGACACTATGTAGGCGTCTATATCGACACTATGTAGGCGTCTATATCGACACTATGTAGGCGTCCATATCGACACTATGTAGACGTCCATATCGACACTATGTAGACGTCCATATCGACACTAAGCTGGCGTATAAATCGACACTAAGTGGACGTCCATATCGACAATATGTAGACGTCTATATCGACACTAAGTTGGCGTATATATCGAAACTATGTAGACGTCCATATCGACACTATGTAGACGTTCATATAGACACTAAATAGGCGTCCATATCGACACTATGTAGACGTCCATATCGACACTAAGTTGGCGTCTATATCGACACTATGTAGACGTCCATATCGACACTATGTAGACGTTTAGATCGACACTATGAAGGCATTTAATTTAGATCGACACAATGTAGGCGTTCATATCGATACCATGTAGGCGTTTAATTCGACGATATGTAGACGTTTATATCGACACTGTGTAACGGTGATCCGTTAGGGGGCAAATGCCTAAATTGTATAGTCAACCCATTTGTAATTTTAAGTTTTTTGGAAATTAATAGCTTGGTCGTAAACTACTATTCCCGATACTGATGAGTTAGCATCTATCAAACTAGTCGGTGCGATCTGTGAAAAAACAAAACAATACGATGTAATTCGGTAGTCATGCTAATTATGTGTTTTGGAAGAATTCCGGCCCCAGTGAACGTCCGATATTGATAACAAGGAACGTGTACCCAGCTTGATTGAGCATATTTTTCTCATACAGTTGAAAACTGATCGATGATGATCTCGTACAACGGGGAGAAATTGGGGGGCGGAAAACACAGGGTCGATATCATATGATAATTCTCCCAATCAGACATAGAAAAATCAGTATTTGTCTCAATTGCTGCGTGGTCGCGCCTCCCAAATTGTTAAATTGAAATTGATACAATCTTTTTGTAAATTTGCCAGATTTGAAAAATTGGAAACTGGTTATTAAGTCAGCTGATTGGATTTTGTGACGCCACTATTCGCGATGGAAGGAATTTGGGAATGTGCTGAAGAATATGTTAAAGAAGTGACCCCGACTGAAATAAGCGTTGTTATGAGACACAGCTGGCTTTCATACTGCCAAAAACTGTGCATTGTTTGAAATTGATGTGAATGAAATAGATGATGGCATATAATTCTGATTAAATAACATATATTTTGGATTCGATCGCTTTATTTAAGTGTTAAGGTAGCAATAATAACAGCCCTTAGAGGATAATATATCCGATTTTCAAAAATAGTTTTCTGACGTATCTGATGCAAGTTCTGCATTGTCTGTTATTATCTACGCCCATTTACAAAGATTTTAATGCCATATCAGCTCATAAATTATGTTGGTTTTTTTCGGACTAAAATTTGAGAAATATTAAAGATACCGTTAAAAGTGTGATGAAACAATTCCAATGTAATTCACATCACATGATGGTCGATCCTACAGCTTGCTAGGACATACACTGGTCTACCTTACAACACAACCAATGAACAAGCGTGCTAGGACATATACTGGTCCACCTTACAACACAACCCGTGAAAAAGCTTGCAAGGACATATACTGGTCCACCTTACAACACAACCCGTGAAAAAGCTTGCTAGGGCATACACTGGTCCACCTTACAACACAACCCATGAAAAAGCTTGCTAGGACATGTACTGATCCACCTTACAACACAACCCATAGAAAAGCTTGCTAGGACATATACTGGTCCACCTTACAACACAACCCGTGAAAAAGCTTGCTAGGACATATACTGGTCCCCCTTACAGCACAACCCATGAACAAGCGTGCTAGGACATATACTGGTCCACCTTACAACACAACCCGTGAAAAAGCTTGCTAGGACATATACTGGTCCACCTTACAACACAACCCATAGAAAAGCTTGCTAGGACATATACTGGTCCACCTTACAACACAACCCGTGAAAAAGCTTGCTAGGACATATACTGGTCCACCTTACAACACAACCCGTGAACAAGCTTGCTAGGACATATACTGGTCCACCTTACAGCACAAGCCGTGAACAAGCTTGCTAGGACATATACTGGTCCACCTTACAACACAACCCATAAACAAGCGTGCTAATACATATACTGGTCCACCTTACAACACAAGCCGTGAACAAGCTTGCTAGGACATATACTGGTCCACCTTACAACACAAGCCGTGAACAAGCTTGCTAGGACATATACTGGTCCACCTTACAACACAACCCATGAACAAGCTTGCTAGGACATATACTGGTCCACCTTACAACACAAGCCGTGAACAAGCTTGCTAGGACATATACTGGTCCACCTTACAACACAAGCCGTGAACAAGCTTGCTAGGACATATACTGGTCCACCTTACAACACAACCCATGAACAAGCTTGCTAGGACATATACTGGTCCACCTTACAACACAAGCCGTGAACAAGCTTGCTAGGACATATACTGGTCCACCTTACAACACAAGCCGTGAACAAGCTTGCTAGGACATATACTGGTCCACCTTACAACACAACCCGTGTAAAAGCTTGCTAGGACATATACTGGTCCACCTTACAACACGACCCATGAGCAAGCTTGCTAGGACATATACTGGTCTACCTTACAACACAAGCCGTGAACAAGCTTGCTAGGACATATACTGGTCCACCTTACAACACAAGCCGTGAACAAGCTTGCTAGGACATATACTGGTCCACCTTACAACACAACCCATGAACAAGCGTGCTAGGACATATACTGGTCCACCTTACAACACAACCCGTGAACAACCTGACAAGCATATGACAGATATGAGTAAGTATTACGTTAGCGATGACCAAGCCATATAATGGCGGGGGCACCAAGGTAAGGGTTAGACATTGTACCCACGTGTGGAATCAAACGCGAGACCTCTCCGTGACGGTACCGCCCCCTTGGTCTAGTGGATATAGCATCTGCTCGGAGAACGGGAGGTTGGTGGTTCGATTCCCGCTCCATACCATACGAAAAGACGTTAAAAGATGGTAGTTGTTGTAACCTTTCTGGCGCTCTTCATCAAACATGGACTGTTCGGCTCGGAGACAGTGTAATGTGTCTGAGTTTGGTATCCATGATACACTGCGGCATGGTATCTCAGTGGGATACTACAATTAAATCATTTGTCCGTACCAGTACAAGCAGCCGTGTATATTTTTCAAATCTATAAACCCAGTTTCAGTTAACCGACGACCGAACGCTTTAACAACTTGGATACCCAACCATTCTTTTGACTTTGTGACTAAACACCTCCTGTGCTCCACAAGTATATATACTCCGAGTAAACAATGCATGTGGCTGTGAGAGATACGTTGACAGTAAGGAAAAAACAGCTAAATTATTTTAAAAACACTCTCTTGGAAAATGCTATCGTGAGGACATCATCTTGCGTGTTATACATGGTGAGTTATCAGCACTTGGGTATTACCGTGAACGTGGAATACTGTGAAATGTCACCTAAATGCGTGGAAAATTCAACTTTTTAATTCAATGCGAAATTTGAGATGGGCAATTTTGCAATCAGTTCTGTTGGAGGGATAGACGTTTTTCTATGTCATCATTCCTGCCTGCGTGTTCCGTTCACTCGGAAATGAAAAAGGCGTATTCTAGGGACACTATTCATTAACTGAAGCAGGGACGGAAGGCGGTCGAGGATGCTTTACGGATGTCGCAAACCCTGCAACAACGCTTACGAGTCCAACAGAAAGACAACAACCTATCATTATATCAATATATTGAAATCCTATCCGAAACAATGCAATTCTGAAGGTAATACTACACAGGTCGTCATGTCGTTAAACGGTTTTAAATGTCTGCCAACGGCGAAAGATATTTCGTTGGGATTCCTAAGTGACTTCGGCTGAATAAAAGACTTTCAAGCCGTGAAAAGATTGATGAAGCCGGCTAATTTTGTCTGTGAAAGGATCCACGGAAAGCGGGTGGTATTCATAACGGGGAAGGATACACTATTCAGCCATCTTGGCTAGCTACGGCCAGAAGTGGTATCGAATGTCGTACATATTACGACAATCGGACAGGGGTCGACTCATTTTCACAGCTGGATTTTGAAAGCAATCAGATGTCTGCACTGTATTTTGGGACCCCCGTGTCTTCTTGGTGGCCTTTCGTATCCCCCTGGGTTTTTCCCTCCCGCCCTTTCCCACATGTTTGGAGTGACAGCAGACATTGAAATATCATCTGAAACTGGAGTATGAGATTTATCCAATTATCGTTTGAAAATACAAACTAATTGTAGAGTTTTCATGCGGGGTAAGGGTCGAATTGCCGACAAAATTGAATTATTTCTTTACCCCTCTTGCTTAGAATAGAATTACGGTGACAATATCTGCCACGTGACATGCAGTCAGTGAGCGATGTCGTGGCATATGTGACACGTGCCATGTATATTTCAGTCGGCTGAGTGACACATGTCAAAAGCCCTCAAGACGTAACTCACTTAATTCCACATTCGCTCATAACAACTAACAATATATAAGAAATTCGAATTTCTAGAACGTAAAAGATTAAATTAACCTATGTGATTGTGTAAACTCAATCCTGATATGAACATATGATAGCAGATACTTAATAATTATAAAGTGCATCTGCACTACAGATTACAACGCACGTGTAGCTCTTACTTGACAGTAGTTTTCTGTGTTTGTCGAATAATTTCTCACGGCAGTAAACATGACAGTCAAAGGGAGACAACCCATAAATATTGGCCCAAAATATTTAATCAAAAACATCGGAATAATTTCAGAGTAATTCATATCAAACTCATATTTTCCCCATGTTCTTCATTCAGTAGGCATGCAGATGAATTTGAACTAAAAAGATACACACGAACATAATTTTATGTGGCAACAAAATGAAATATTTTTGGGGAAATTTAAGTAAATTAATGAACACTTTTGTGCTCAAGACATGTGTTCATTGCATCGGGATCAATGGCTGGTTCTATCATCATTCGTAAAGAATCTGAATTCGATTCTAACATAAACACTGTAACAACAAACTTAAGCGAAACACTATCCCAACCGGCGGATGTTTAGTAATTTCGCTGAGTAATAAAACCATTATGAACTGACACCGGTCAGTAACGACAGAGTCATTTCTTCAGCGGTCAGCGGTGTTACGTCACACGTGCTGCACGTGCAGAAGAACATCCGGGCCTCCCGCTGCGGGCCTGTCAACATGGCCGCCGCCAGAATGTGCTCATTTTTGCTCGTCTCCAATCTTTAGCACGCACAATTGAAATTACCCGTGCAGTCAGGAGTCTTCCTGTCAAACATCAATCATGCAAATCAAACTCCGTCTAGTCAAACAGCGAGAGAGGCATTTGTCTGACAGCGAGATGGGTTCTTGCTGTGAAAATAGGTTTCAGGAAGCACGAGGTCTCCTCGCGTCATCGTTACAACTATTTACACATGATTTAGCATAGGAAGTCTCTCCCCCGATGCGGAATTTCACCACCATGTGTTGAAGATAAGTTGTGGATAAGAGGTTAATGGAACTCGCGTCCCACACACGAGCACACCACGGATAAGTTTCAATTAGGCAACGTCGACAAGAGATAGTAAATCATATTATGAACCATGCATACTTTTGGCGGTATTATGAATGTTTCCGTGTCACCAAGAGGTTACAAGGTACGCTTCGCTGACATCACATGACACCAGGACATGTAACTTGTGGAACGTGTTGTCGTTTTATTGCATTTTGAATCTTGTGACGGCGGAAGAATTAACCTTTCAAAAATATACATGTCAGTTGGTCGCCTTTTTGAAGTGCTTGGATTTGTCAGAAAGTACGATAACGCATTTACAATAGCAGCATAAAAATCCAACCCACTCACTTATATTTACAGTTGTGTTGAAGTGATTGTAGTGGATAAAGTTCAGGGCCTATAGAGCTGTGCAGTACATGAACCAAATCAACCATCAGCGTGTGTTTTTTGGAGAACGAGCACATGTAGCGGTAACGTATTTTAAAGGCCTACTGCCGTTATCGTGAAGCGGTACAGCCATTATCGTGAAGCAGTCATGGGTGTACAGGAGGGATGTGTTTTCACGTGCGGTTATACAAAGTTTATGGTCCAAGGGAGGTAACTCGAGTCACAACAGAAAAGAAATAACAAACAAAACGAACGCTACTTCATTATAGAAGGAATTCTAAAGCTTAATATGTTCGGGTTCTGTTGTGAAGTTTTGACGCACGATATAACAGCGTTATATCCAGCAACAACCTAACATAGCCAGTTTAACCCACATGGCCATGTGTTGACAAAATATGGTACAGATTTCACGTTTTGAACCATTTTGAACCAGATTCGAAATTTCTTTGGTAGTCCTAGGGACTAATGACTGAAAGATTATGGTAAAATGCCAATTCATGTCATGAACGAAAGGGTCTAACTTTCGAAAGAGACAACACGTATGTGTGATACAGTGATGTACAACATGAAAAACAATAGGGGATACTTTTCTGTTCACTCAAGTTAAAAGTAACATATCTACACTTGTGAAACAGGAACTCCCAGAATCCAGATGCTTAACTGTTCTCGGTCCCGAGAACTCTCTTTAGAAGGGATGAACGAGGTGAATTTATTCTATGAATGTTTCTGTACTGGGAACGTGTTAGTCTTACGGGTCGGGATACTAACTCCGACGTTAACATAAATTTCGCTGTGGTCGTGTTTTCTCCTTGAACCCAGTGTGATGTAATCGATAATAACAAGAACCAAGAATAAAAAAGATTTTATTGTACAAAAAACCCAACTTGTGTCTTGGTACATTTATATGGCACAGAGACAAGAACAGGGTAAATATACATAGAATGCTATGTCTCTTTGTGAGAGAAGCAAAATAAATTTACATTCGAGATAACAGCGAGATAAGTCTACGTTCGCGACAACTGTACATTCCAGACAACATGTTCAGTTCGAGGTGACCGAAACAGCCAATCAGGGATAATGCTGTTACAGGGTACAGTTCGGGATAACGTGGTTATCAAAACAGGGTACAGTTCAGGATAGCGTGGTTATCAAATCAGGGTACTATTCGAGATAATCCACGTGTGGTAAATTCGAAATAATATATTTCAAGAAAAAACAACGACATAATGTTAGCCCTGTGTATATCCCTCCAATAGATCGCCACTCATTTTGTCGTCATTGCATGGTTCTCATGTACGCATCCTATGTTGGTGCTCATGTACGCATCCTATGTTGGTGCTCATGTACGCATCCTATGTTGGTGCTCATGTACGCATCCTATGTTGGTGCTCATGTACACATCCTATGTTGGTGCTCATGTACGCATCCTATGTTGGTGCTCATGTACGCATCCTATGTTGGTGCTCATGTACACATCCTATGTTGGTGCTCATGTACGCATCCTATGTTGGTGCTCATGTACGCATCCTATGTTGGTGCTCATGTACGCATCCTATGTTGGTGCTCATGTACGCATCCTATGTTGGTGCTCATGTACGCATCCTATGTTGGTGCTCATGTACGCATCCTATGTTGGTGCTCATGTACGCATCCTATGTTGGTGCTCATGTACGCATCCTATGTTGGTGCTCATGTACACATCCTATGTTGGTGCTCATGTACGCATCCTATGTTGGTGATTACGGTGCCTGATTTACAACCCTAACAACCCCCTGACATAAATCCCGTTTCCACCTCTGCCGTGAACAGGTTATACAACTCACTGTCAGTTTATAGGTTACCTACACAGCAAGTGACATGCTGCTGGATCAGTAGTTCGCGGGAACGCTAGTTGTTTTCCTGCGTATTTCTTCCTGACGCTGCTATAATGACTTCACACATGGTTTTAATGTTAGTATCATCATCAGCCTCTCCTGTAATGCACATCCACCTCGTAAATATACTGTTATCCAAGCGTAGAGGGGTAAATAGGAGCCCCTTCCTGATTGTTATTTTAGTGGAGTCAATGAGCTGTCACTGGGGGTGTTTTTCATCTTGATGTCTTCTGCTGCTTGCACCGACTCGGATCTGGCGGCTACGGTGACCGTCGTGCTATGGCGGAACCATCAAACGCTCTACTAAATGGAAAACCACTTTTATTTATGTTGTGCGTACGTTTCCTGACAAAATAAACATGTAACGATGGCGGCTTTATGGTGGAGGTTCATCGTTAACCCGCTCCCCCTCGTTCAGGGGATCAGAGAATCGGATGGGGGGATAATAGCGCGCCCATCACCCGTGTGATCGATGGAATAAAGATGGCCGCTGGAACCCTGTTATCACATGCAGGTTATGAACCATTCCTCAAGAGACGTCTCACGCTTGGCTTCCTGCTGACGGCCGGTCTTGCCCCGTCGGCTTTATGTACTGTGAAATGATCATCAGAACCCATTACAAGAATTGAAGCAGGAATAGCCTCCTCGGGGCAGATACTCATTCGACACGCTGGTTTCGAAATGTTTTGGTCACTTTGTAAGAAATCTCGCCTCCCGCTGTCAAGGGTCAGCTGTGGCAGGGGAAATGGCGCGTGGCGCATGCGCCCCGCAGGTGCCGTCTGCATCATCCTCCGCGGGCAGACAACACCCGAGCACGTGCCCTTAACGCACAATTCGCTTTCTCTGACAAAACATGCTAACGGGGCGTGTAATTTTAATAAAGGAAAAGGTTTGGGAGGAAAAAATTGAGAAATATCGGCCAGCTTTTCTTAGCAGTTAAGCCGCAGAGGAACAGTGGCCTGGTGCCAGAAATTGTTTCAGTTGCATAGTTTATTGTTTTCGTTTCCCACTCGTCCACGGCCATTAGCCCGATCGCGCATGTTTCCGTGCCTACCACAGCTGTGCGCATGGTCCGTTGCTTCGGACGGAGCCTTCTTCCGATGCCACGATAAGATAAGCGCCAAGAATAAAGCCACTGCTACCGTTTTAGCTCCTATTTATGAAGTAACAATGCTCCCCAACTCAGTCCCCTGGGGTCATCGTGGGAGTGGCGGCACCCAACGTGTCGACGTGTTCATATCGCTAACCATCTCGTTTGGATTGACGATATAATAATGGCCTGTCGTCCATCAGAACACCGTGGACCGTGGAACAGGAGTTGATGAGTGTTGATGCAATCAGTTCAATATAGTAACACAGGGGAGGCCAATGTGGTAATATTTGATAGGAAGAGATTTCGTGTGCTTAGATAAACACTTTATTCCTTCGGGGCTTTTTGATGTTTCGACATTTATTATTGGCTGATGTTGTTTAAATAACATAATCATTTTTTTCACAATGTATAATTACAGTGTATTACCTCATTATTAGAAACGAGCATTTAAGAGGGTGTGGAAGGGTGGGGTTATTTACAAGTTTTGTTTTTGCAAACGATGATCACCAGTATTTGCCACACAGCGACTACAAGGATATTGAGTCGCCGCTGAAACATCTTCCGTGGGTGATAAATTACAGTTAGAAAGTCTCTGGATACCACATTAAGCCAGCACGGGTATATCTTTGCATGAAACGTACTTTCGTCACTTATAGCACCGGTATATCCATATATGTAATGCGCTTCCGTCACCTACAGCACCGGTATATCCATATATGTAATGCGCTTCTGTCACCTACAGCACCGGTATATCCATATATGTAATGCGCTTCCGTCACCTATACAGCACCGGTATATCCATATATGTAATGTACTTCCGTCACCTATACAGCACCGGTATATCCATATATGTACTTCAGTCACCTACAGTACCTGTATATCCATATATGTAATGCGCTTCCGTCACTTACAGCACCGGTATATCCATATATATAATGCGCTTCCGTCACCTACTGGATGAAGCCAATACTCTCCTATTCAGTTGTTCATGCTAAAACGTTCACTCATGTATACATGGAATAATTAACGACAACGACTATGACTATTTCATGATTCACATCTGTCACAGTCATGAAAAAAACCCACCCCAAAAACAATATACCGAGAAGATTTTCTGTGGGTAAAATATACAATCAAATTCGCATCTATGTTATTTCACTATTTATAATATCACTAGCAATTACTTTATTATACTGTCATATTATCTGAGTTCAGAATATTTAAATTCGCTGATACTTCACTATTGCCAAATATAATATTAAGGCACACCTTTTCCCTGTGATATAATCAGGAAAAGAATAAATTATTTATTACCTAAAACAAACTGATAATATTATAATAAAACCAAATCAAGGGTTCTGTGATTTACATGAAATAATAAATCTAATGTTTGTAATAAAGTGTTTAAGATGAATAAAATTTTGGCCAAATTCAAATACCAGCTGATCACCCGTGCAACTCCCTTACACATGGCGACATTTAGCCCTGTAAACAACAGCCCTGTCAAATAAAACCCTCAATTTCATCAAACAATATGAACAGACATAAAAAGAGTGTCGCGGTTCTTCACCATGTCCGAGTTGCAATAAAAACGTCGAAGGCAATGGCGACCCAGGTTTTATGATTGGCACTGAACGTGGTTGGAATTTGGAATCCGTCCTGATCCGATATGTTCGAGTCAATTAGGTATGACACCACCCCCTGTTATTCGACTTCGTCACCACGCGCAGAAGCGTCAGCTGTAACAGACGACAAATGTCACTTCGCACGGACAAAGCGGTACATCACGGGTGTCACAAAATGTCGTCTGTATCATGCAACGTTTCCCGCCAGATACGAGAGCGAGGCACGGATAACAACAATGCCGTGTGACGTTCGAATGTCGTAATATTTCATTCTTATCAATAAGTGGTTACTTCCTTCAAAAAGTGCCTGTTGTGTTTTTCTTATCGTGACATTTGTGTCACGCCATCACACCAGATGTTGGCGGTGGGTGGGGGAATTGTTGCAGAGGTTGGTCGTTCAGCTGACGCGAAAATCATGTTTCTATTTAAACTAGAAAACGAAAAATAAAATACTTTACTCTGTATATATGTGACATATGCTTTCAAACAGTTGTGAAATAAAGTTGCGAGAAATTTTTAAGGTGTCTGAATAATTATTTGATACAATTTCTATAGATTTAGAAAATACCATGTGATTTCATGGACACAACAATTCCGTTTTTATGTAGATGTTTGTGTAAATCATATTAAAAAGGGAACAGAATAACTCGAATAAATCGACAAGATGACTTTTAAGTAAAAATATCGGAAAATGTCCATGATTATTTATCCTAATTACACAACCGCAAGGATTTGTAAATTATTTTCTGTTATGGCCAACACTCGGTTTTATGGTCACGCAACACTGAATGAGGAGCATTAACAATAAATTCGAGCAAATGTGTAAAGAATCAGACTTTAATTATATAATTAATAGCGGAAGATCATTATTATCATTGATTGAGTGACACGGAAGAAAGGTCATCCAAATATGCCATTATTCAGACCCATAATGGCCAATGGCTTTAGACAGTTCGACCATAATAACGCGTTATACATCAACCGTGCCTTAAAAAGGTGCTGTACCCTGCCACAATCATACAGCCTGTTCAGTCGTCATGTCCCTAGCCATGCTAGATCGAAGATTTACTGCAAGACAGTGAAAAGGGCTCGCTGCGGCGTCATAAACGGTAACCAAACGTTACCCGTCTCTCGCCTGACAACCTTATTATGCCTTTATACCGTAAAGCGTGAGACTTCACCAGTAAACGTCCAATAAAATAGACTTAACAAAAACTCGTCGGACAAATTTATCGGGCGAGTGTGCTGAAACATTTAATTTTCCATCTAAAATACAAGTTTGTCACCCTAAAATCGCAATAGGCAAATATAAAAGCCGGTTGTTTATGAGTCACCAGCGAGGGTCCTGATTGTAATTGGCGACGAGTTTATTCGTTTAGGACGCACAACAATTGGTTCTATAAAACTGTGATGAGATGACTGACGGAAAAAGCAAAGTACCCGTTCAAGGAGGGTTTGAAATTTACAACATCGCTGGCGTACCTCAAACCGTTAAACCCATTTTATTGGTGATATTTGGAGAGGAAATTTCACTTAAAGTTTTAGAGTCCTCTCGCTTATTTTAATGATCTCTTCGTGTCTGATATGAAGTGATGCTTTTTGTAACCCTGAAATTATATTTCTGGTTGATTGCCTCTTCTGTTTTATGATGCTCTGTTGGGCGAAATGTACATGAAATATATTACTGATTGATCCCTCGCTCTGTGATAGGCTTCAGCACTGAATGAAATGGACATGTGATGTACTTTTCATGTCATCACGCGTCTCCATCGACAGGAGGATGATGTCCCGCAGTCTTGTACTCGGAAACCCAGAGTCAAGGAGCCAGAGTGGTAAAATGCCTCGATCAATAATATTTAGTTTGGACCCCATTAAATTATTCTAAATCAAGACAACTGTAATATTCTTTATTAAAATAAAAACTGAAAATGATGTAAAATAGAACCTGGTTAGAAAGGACCTTGCTAAACCGGAAATTGCCCATAACGGTCGAAAAAACGTGAAAAAAATACCCCGTCTTTAATAAAGAGGTTTTATCCTTCAATACTAGTAGCAGAATCTAGGAGGAAGAAACACGTGATTATGATAGTATGAAAACGCATTGACTTGTGCATGGTAATTGTGTGTGGAATAATTGTGATTTTTAATATGTTGCTACTCATCAGTATTTAAGTTTCAGCACCAACAAAATGCCAGATTTAAGAATCAACGGAATATCATAAATCGCCAAAGATTTAAATCAAAATATTTTCAATGCACGGTTGCAGAATAAGAGACCCGTTGCCTAGATGCTAAAACGTCTAAATAGTTATTCCAGGTGCCAGCCGGCTCACAAAAAGTTAACACTGCATGAAACATGGGCAATAAGTCTGCGAATAGCAGTCCCCGAACAATTTTTATAGCAGTGTAAACGCGGCTTTAACTATTCCAAGATATTGTCAGAACGCTCACGTGCGCCATTAGATCGTGGAAATCACCTAATTAACACGAAAAGAGTGGTTCATATCAATTGGCACCCGAAGAGGCCAGATAGGTTCGGCTGGGGCGAGTTTTATGTTTCACGACACTTTCCGAAATGGCTTCCTTATCATATTATTGACATGAAGTCTTCGATAAAGGCTAGATTAGATGTCTAGGTTCGCCAACCCAGGCTAACGAATGTCAGAGTTTCCAGAACCACAGGTGGATGATGGCATTAAAATCGTTAATTACACATTGTTCGCCAGTGTTTAACTGACAGGCCCCCCTACTTGTCCACGTGAAGTGTTGGAGTTTGATCGATCCGGTACTGCCCACTTCTGTCTCGAGTGGTCAAGAATTAGGGCGCTTGTGGACGTCTTCGAATAGTTCATTTACGGCACATGGACATGACGTGGGTGTTCGTGCAGTCGTCCACGGTTGTCCAGATGTAGCAGGGGGATATAAAACTTATACCATGGGCACTTTGTCGGGAGAGGAAGTAGAGTCATCAACGAGTCTAAGTTGTAGTGGTGGTCTCAGAACCGTTATAGCACGGGCCGGCCTTGTACC
This sequence comes from Haliotis rufescens, assembly GCF_023055435.1. Lineage (NCBI taxonomy): Eukaryota > Metazoa > Mollusca > Gastropoda > Lepetellida > Haliotidae > Haliotis > Haliotis rufescens. The sequence goes on along the minus strand of NW_025964001.1, from coordinate 44,893,607 downwards.
TGTATTGTCTACATGTCGTCCATCGTAAGAGGGCGACTATGCTTGTCGTAAGAGGCGAATAATGGGATCGGGTGGTCAGGCTCTCTGACTTGGTTTGATGCACGTCATCGTATACCAATTGCGTGGATCGATGCTCATGATATCAGTCACCGGATTGTATGGTAGCTGGAATATTGTTGAGTGCGCTGTTAAACAATAAACAAACAAACAAACATATCGTCAATGATAACCGTCAGCTTATTGTAGTCGAGGTGTCAATGATTTATCGCACTGTCCTTGTGTCTTTATCATGTGCATTTCGTGAATGATACCTGGTGTATTCTAACTGACAGATGTGTTATACCTTAATCACTGTGTCTATTTCATGTATATTTCGTCAGTGATACCTGGTGTATTCTAACTGACAGATGTGTTATACCTTAATCACTGTGTCTATTTCATGTATATTTCGTCAGTGATACCTGGTGTATTCTAACTGACAGATGTGTTATACCTTGATCACTGTGTCTATTTCATGTATATTTCGTCAGTGATACCTGGTGTATTCTAACTGACAGATTTGTTATACCTTAATCACTGTGTCTATTTCATGTATATTTCGTCAGTGATACCTGGTGTATTCTAACTGACAGATGTGTTATACCTTAATCACTGTGTCTATTTCATGTATATTTCGTCAGTGATACCTGGTGTATTCTAACTGACAGATGTGTTATACCTTAATCACTGTGTCTATTTCATGTATATTTCGTCAATGATACCTGGTGTATTGGAAGTGATTTATAGCACTGGACTATATCATGTATGTTTCGTCGGTGATATCCATGTTGAAGTGGTGTATGAATAACAGGGCCATGTGTCCATATCATGTATATTTCGTTTGTGATATCCCCGTTGTTTTGGATGCGATAAATTAAAGACAGCATGTGCTCTAGCCACGATAGTCCTGTTTTAGCAGGGCTGTCAGTGATACAACGTATGAGCCCATATGTCAATGGGCGTTTCATCCATGATAATCTTGTAGTGGAGAGATAAAGCAATAACCCAATGTCTATATCATGTATATTTCATCCATGTTAGCCTTATAGCGGTGAGGTGGCCTTCTCACATAGGTGTACAGCAACGTCATTGTGTAACCGATACACATGGACTTCCAAACACCACATGTCGACATTGCGCGTATATTATCATGTACACTATTCCGTTTGTGGCCTGGAGATAACAGTGTCTATATCATGTTCACATCCCCCACTTCATATACTGATTGCAAGCTAGTGTTATTTCCCTCACAACTAGTAGCCTGTTCTGATACAGTATACGACTCGGTTTCCTGGGTAGCGAGCTGATAGTTACAACATTGCTGCTGATGCAAGAAGGTGTATTACGCCACGTATGACATCATGTGGTGGTGTGACCAGTTGCGTTAAAAGATGGCACGGGGTCTGTGTAGATATCCAGGTGTTTCCTGTATACTGCATGTACATTTCTGTCATCGCCCAACGTAGATGCTTCTCACTTACGCACTGGGGTGTTTAGGAATGAAGAATAGTGACCGCGGCATAAGACTTTAATGTTTTAGTGATATCTTTTTTTTGGCGGAGACCACACATGTACGTATGTATTCCGGTATATGGTCTCTGGTTTTGGATTGTAGGATAGAAACATGATCATGTGTACATGTAAACATTAAATTCATTTTTTTTCAAACACTTTTCATTTAAGATGTTTTTCTTTTACGAAGATGACGCCGTTAGATTCGACGATTGAGTATGGAAATATAATCATTGAGAATTTCCAATGCAAACTGTTATGACAAGTACTAGCATGAGAAATATTAGACGTGGCAGTAGTGGAAATGGTAGTGATAACAATAGTTGTTCTCCTGCTGTTACAACTGTAATACGCTGTAGTCGTGTTTTAGCGTTGTGAGTAGTAGTGTTGTGAGTAGTAGCGTTGTGAGTAGTAGTGTTGTGAGTAGTAGTGTTGTGAGTAGTAGTGTTGTGAGTAGTAGTGTTGTGAGTAGTAGCGTTGTGAGTAGTAGTGTTGTGAGTAGTAGTGTTGTGAGTAGTAGTGTTGTGGTTGGAGCGGCAGCCGTAACAGTAGGGGAGGTTCATAGAGTACTAATTATAAATGTGTGGTTAAGTATATCTGCATTTAATAATAGCGTAGTTTAGCTACTAGTAGGGGAACCGAACATTAGACACAGTAGCAGCAGATGGACACACGATGACAACTGCTTGGTAGAGCCAAAGAAACACTATACAAACTAGTTGACATATTTCAGTTGAGATGAACGTGTAAATTTCAGTAATTTCAATAAATAAATCTTACACTACCATACATTTCTCCATCACATTAACACATAAATGACATGTCTTTGAGATGGGGTGTAATTCTTGAACATAATTAAAATGCCATGTTTGGAAACGTCAAAACAACTAGCTTTGCTAATAAACGCGCCGCAGCGGGATCGTTATATTATTAGCCGGCCATAAAAGGGATTAAAATGTGATTTGTGTTGACAAAACTGTGGAGGATAAACGAAATACCATGAAGGGAGCCGCTGACTGAAGCACACGTAGATTAGCTTTATTTCTAACGTGTTAGCAAAGTGTCTCTTAACCTTGCATAAATCACTTGTCTCTACATGCCTGAATTAACAGGTGAATCATGTTTACGTTTTTTGTCCCTTAATACTGGGTGTTTGGTACTAAACATTACTTTATGTACTTTCATGGTTTTTGTTCTTCCAAATGAATATTTGTATGTAGATCTTGCATGTGTATGAATATATGTTGGTTATCACATGGGTTTCAGTGAATATATATATATATATATATATCACTGGAATGTGGACTTTATTATTTTATTATATATTACATGTACACCGAGTGAACATTTACCTCATTTTTGTATATATTTATATATTGATATGTAGGACTCAGATCTGTGGCGGGACTCTAATCCGTTACGTGTTCTGAGATCCGTGGCAGATTCTCATTGTTACATGAGATGATATACATAATATATATACATATACACATACAATTTAGATAATACCTCTCACCCGTGAAGATCCGGGTTAGAACAGGTCTTCAGCAAGCGATGATTGCCATAAAGGCGATTATGCTTGTCGTAAGAGGCGACTAACGGGACGAGTGGTCAGGCTCGCTGACTTGGTCGATGCATGTCATCTTATCCCAATTGCGTAGATCGATGCTCATGATGTCAATCACTGGAATGTCTGGTCCAGACTTGAATATTTACAGAACGCCGTCATATAGCTGAAATATTGTTGAGAGCGGCGTTAAACAACAAACAAACAAACAAATCTTTCAACGCTACTGACTCTGTGTGTCTGCGCTTCGAGCATGGGACATAGCGCAATATAAGGGGTCTTGTTGTTGTTCAATTTCTTTATGTGAGTATTCGTGACGCTGGTCTAGCCGATAGGTGTACATCTGCAGCCCCTGCTTCAGGACAATGTCGTTTTAGGTGGCAAGTAAATATTTCACTTGCACTTAGTAATATCATTGCATCAAACACGCTAAAACACCATGACACCCACTGTCAATATTTAACATTAAGATGGATACCGCATATGGCACTTGAATGTGCTAACATTTATTCCTTTACAGAGATAGGCTAAATGAACACGTTGAAAAATTATTTTATTACGGTTTCATCAAATAAAAAACCCAACAAAACGTTTCTATATCTGAATACATTTTAAAAAATCAAATCCGACTTCAGCCTGCACAGAGACAATGGATATCGGAGGGATGCGGTTGTACATATTCAATGAAAGTGTGCAACTTTCATAATTTTAACACAAAATTCGGATTTATTTTGGTGCAGAGAGTACGGAACTGTCCAGACCTGTGTTTGGAAATTAGATCTGGTGCAAATTGAATATGACTAATGTGACAAATGTGAAGTGATATGACATTTTCCTGATACATGATCCGTAATTATGTTTTATTGTTTTGCCACAGCTTCTTTGGTTGGGCGAAATCGATTACCGCGTTTCATTTCATTTCTGTATAAGGTCCTATTAAGTTCCAAATTTAGAAACGACAAATGTCACACACTCATTGACATACAGTTTCTAACCTACACCCTTTGCCCTTCATAAACTCGTTTGTCATTTGAAAACTTACGCATCCCTTCATCGCATTTTAAACTATTATTAATTTAAAGACTTATAGCAACGTGCGTCAAATAGTTGGCAAATGCAAGTTACTCATGGTAATTAATATTGATTATCGTAGTTCATACTTTTCAGATCAAGTATCACAAGATGTAAGATGGTGATTACATTTTAAACATTTCGTAGTGTAACCGCGGACGAAGCTGGCGAGTCATCACGTCTCGTGGTAGAAGGGAAGCAACTCTTGTCGGTACTTCTTCTTCTCTCCGGTCTTCAGTTTGCGTGAGTAGATCTGTGAAGGCAGTGCCGTGCCAGTCAAAACAGTGCCAATACCGACAGGGTGAGTAAAGTTTAGAAACGGGGCCAAAAAAGAGGCATTTTAACAGTCATAAATGTCTTCTGCAATTCTGTCGAAAATAAATCACACTTTCTTGGATAATTTGTCTCCAGTGGCGCTCTGGCTGACGCCAAGTAAACTAATAAAACTGGTCAAAATAAACAAAAATAATATCGTGGATTAATGTCAAAATTGCAAACGTGAATTTGATTGCTCGCAGATCGCCATATTTCAACAATTGTTGGCGCTGCCTTGCACAAATTTAGCTGCTTCGGGAGACGACGGGCGATTTCTGCCCTGGACGAAAGGCTGAGGCTGTCTGGTTGTAATGATAGCCCAAGCACGTTTCTTCAGTGTGGTGAAATAACCTTATCAATTTTGGACAACGGCATTCGAGTCCGCTCCCCGAGACAAGCGGAGAGACCGCGTCTGCTCCTTGCTACTTGAGGGTGCTAGAATCAATCTCACCCCAGAGTCGCATCTACGAAATAGAGCTCAAGCCCCAATCCGTCAATTTCCTTGTCATAAAGTCGTCTTCGGAGTGGCCCTTCACAATATATCAATGTAAATTATATTTCTAAATTTCATCTCAGAAAGTCATCGCAGGAAATTATAGCGCAGCGGTTCCCCATGTTACAATTAGGTTGAGTCGGAGCGCCGATTTCGCCATCATTGGTTTGGATACCAGGTGCCCGAGTTTCGAATAATCCACCATAACGACCTTAGGCTTTGCATTCTTCAATTGATTTGATTTATATTCCTTTTTGATTCATTCAAATTTCTGTCTAATTGCACAAACAAATTCGATTTTTCCATTTCGGCGAGAAACCCAGGCCCCGCCGGATTGAGGTAATCAGTTTAGACAAGTCAAGTACTCGACTCCGCGTTTACATAACGCAATTTTCCAGCAAGATGGCTACTCGTCGCAGGCCGCGGTATCGCGCGTGCGAGGGAGAGAGAGTCTGCCCGACCGGCACAAATTCCGTTAATTCGAATCTTTGAAAGGGCTGCGATCGACAATTGACGAAAAGGATTGTCCCGAAGAAAATGGCAATAAACGAACATTCAATCTAGGCAAACTGATTTCACTAACCAGGAAGATTTAGGGACCTTTGCAGATGAACTTATTTTTTTGCTCCATGCACCACTGTCATTGCTGTTTTGGTGCACGCGCACATTTGGGAGCTTTGAGGCACAGAAAAGCGCGTGCAAATCGTGCCCATGGCATTGAGCTCGTGCGCTTAAGCGTGAGGGGAGGATAAAGGACTCACTGTGCGTGGCGACAATTTAAGATTAAAACCGGTAATCGTTCGAGGCTAATCTTTTTTCTTTTGACGAAAGGATTCGTCAATAAATTTGCCCGAGTTCGTAGAAACGACTGATGACAAAGCGAGTTAACCATCGGCAAGAAGCTTAATTTTTCATCACTTTGCTCGCTATTGAAACGATATCCTCAATCCAGTGACAAAATCCATTTCATTTTGGAAAATATCTTTTTCATGTGAGCAATTAAATTTGTAACGGTATCAGGTTTGTGTTTTGGAAAACAATCCATTCGGACAATACTCACTGAAGAGTAAAGTGACTTGCATCATCCTCGGTGATATCTAACATGATCATTTGTAGCCACGAGCTTTCTGTAACACTGAACTACATGGGGTTGGCTCAAATCAAACACAGCCATGTTATTATGGGCTTGGGTTTTTTTCAACAGCAAATCTCAACTCCCTGTGGACTGAGAACCAGGAACATTAAACAGTACTATTCGATTCGTTGGTGTGTACAGTGTGGTGAGTGAGTTGGGTTTTACGCCGCTTTTAACATTATTCAAGTTATATCGCGGTGTGTCAGATTAATGTGGGAGAAAAGCCCGAAGTGATGCAGGCCTGAGACGTTTACCACTTTGGGGAAACCCACGAGCACGGGTATGGTGCTGACAAACCTAAAAACATAATAGGTGCGAACCGGGATTCGAACCGACAATCATAGGTTTCTGACGCAACCCTGCAGAGCGAATCGCGGCGCCTAAGACGACACCCCCCCCCCCCCCCCCCCCCGTGTGTACAGAAGTTTTTTGAAAGTCCGGTCAGTACGGAATGAATGGTGTTTTCAACGAAGTAAATATTGTCAGAGCAGGGAATAATAAAAATTGACGTCATAAGTTTCCAAAGTGTTGGATTTGAACTTACTCGTCTTACACCTCTATTCGAGTCGTCACGTTAACCACGATTGCAAGGGTGAACGTTCTTTGCGCCGCAGTCACCTTTTCTCCAGCTACATTTCACTCAAAACTCTCACGGGGGTCAAGTTTAGAACCAGCATATGTGATGGTATTGTTTGTTTGTTTGTTGTTTAACACTGAACAATATTCCAGCTTATATGACGGCGGTCTGTAAATAATCGAGTCTGGACCAGACGATCCAGTGATTGATATCATGAACATCGATCCACGCAATTCGGATACGATGACATGCACCAACCGAGTCAGAGAGCCTGACCACTAGATCCCGTTAGTCGCCTATTACGAAAAGCATAGTCGCCTTTTAGGCAAGCATGGGTTGCTGAAGACCTATTCTACCCCGGATCTTCATGGGTCCATACGTGACTGTACGTCCATTGTCACTTCAATATCTAATCGAACAAGACACTGTACATGTACATTATCTGCTTGGCGTACGTCTATAGTCACTTCAATATCTAATCAAACAAGACACTGCACATGTACATTATATGCTTGGCGTACGTCTATAGTCACTTCAATACTAGTATCTAATCAAACAAGACACTGTACATGTACATTATCTGCTTGGCGTACGTCTATAGTCACTTCAATGTCTAATCAAACAAGACACTGTACATGTACATTATATGCTTGGCGTACGTCTATAGTCACTTCAATAGCTAATCAAACAAGACACTGTACATGTCCATTATATGTTTGGCGTACGTCTATAGTCACTTCAATATCTAATCAAACAAGACACTGTACATGTACATTATATGCTTGGCGTACGTCTATAGTCACTTCAATATCTAATCAAACAAGACACTGTACATGTCCATTATATGTTTGGCGTACGTCTATAGTCACTTCAATATCTAATCAAACAAGACACTGTACATGTACATTATATGCTTGGCGTACGTCTATAGTCACTTCAATATCTAATCGAACAAGACACTGTACATGTACATTATATGCTTGGTGTACGTCTATAGTCACTTCAATGTCTAATCAAACAAGACACTGTACATGTACATTATATGCTTGGCGTACGTCTATAGTCACTTCAATATCTAATCAAACAAGACACTGTACATGTCCATTATATGTTTGGCGTACGTCTATAGTCACTTCAATATCTAATCAAACAAGACACTGTACATGTACATTATATGCTTGGCGTACGTCTATAGTCACTTCAATATCTAATCGAACAAGACACTGTACATGTACATTATATGCTTGGTGTACGTCTATAGTCACTTCAATGTCTAATCAAACAAGACACTGTACATGTACATTATATGCTTGGCGTACGTCTATAGTCACTTCAATATCTAATCAAACAAGACACTGTACATGTCCATTATATGCTTGGTGTACGTCTATAGTCACTTCAATATCTAATCAAACAAGACACTGTACATGTACATTATATGTTTGGCGTACGTCTATAGTCACTTCAATATATAATCAAACAAGACACTGTACATGTCCATTATATGTTTGGCGTACGTCTATAGTCACTTCAATATCTAATCAAACAAGACACTGTACATGTACATTATATGCTTGGCGTACGTCTATAGTCACTTCAATATCTAATCAAACAAGACACTGTACATGTACATTATATGCTTGGCGTACGTCTATAGTCACTTCAATATCTAATCAAACAAGACACTGTACATGTCCATTATATGCTTGGTGTACGTCTATAGTCACTTCAATATCTAATCAAACAAGACACTGTACATGTACATTATATGTTTGGCGTACGTCTATAGTCACTTCAATATCTAATCAAACAAGACACTGTACATGTCCATTATATGTTTGGCGTACGTCTATAGTCACTTCAATATCTAATCAAACAAGACACTGTACATGTACATTATATGCTTGGCGTACGTCTATAGTCACTTCAATATCTAATCAAACAAGACACTGTACATGTACATTATATGCTTGGCGTACGTCTATAGTCACTTCAATACTAGTATCTAACCAAACAAGACACTGTACATGTACATTATATGCTTGGCGTACGTCTATAGTCACTTCAATACTAGTATCTAATCAAACAAGACACTGTACATGTACATTATATGCTTGGCGTACGTCTATTGTCACTTCAATACTTGTATCTAACCAAACAAGACACTGCACATGTACATTATCTGCTTGGCGTACGTCTATAGTCACTTCAATATCTAATCAAACAAGACACTGTACATGTACATTATATGCTTGGTGTACGTCTATAGTCACTTCAATATCTAATCAAACAAGACACTGCACATGTACATTATATGCTTGGCGTACGTCTATCATGTCTATAGTCACTTCAATATCTAATCAAACAAGACACTGTACATGTACATTATATGCTTGGCGTACGTCTATAGTCACTTCAATATCTAATCAAACAAGACACTGTACATGTCCATTATATGTTTGGCGTACGTCTATAGTCACTTCAATATCTAATCAAACAAGACACTGTACATGTACATATTCTTGGCGTACGTCTATAGTCACTTCAATATCTAATCAAACAAGACACTGTACATGTACATTATATGCTTGGTGTACGTCTATAGTCACTTCAATATCTAATCAAACAAGACACTGTACATGTACATTATATGCTTGGCGTACGTCTATAGTCACTTCAATACTAGTATCTAATCAAACAAGACACTGTACATGTACATTATATGCTTGGCGTACGTCTTTAGTCACTTCAATACTAGTAACTAATCAAACAAGACACTGTACATGTACATTATATGCTTGGCGTACGTCTATAGTCACTTCAATACTAGTATCTAACCAAACAAGACACTGCACATGTACATTATCTGCTTGGCGTACGTCTATAGTCACTTCAATATCTAATCAAACAAGACACTGTACATGTACATTATATGCTTGGTGTACGTCTATAGTCACTTCAATATCTAATCAAACAAGACACTGCACATGTACATTATATGCTTGGCGTACGTCTATCATGTCTATAGTCACTTCAATATCTAATCAAACAAGACACTGTACATGTACATTATATGCTTGGCGTACGTCTATAGTCACTTCAATTTCTAATCAAACAAGACACTGTGCATGTACACTGTACTCTTGACGTCACATGTTGCATAACAGAAACTTGGTTACACGTTTAAACGCGCTGTGTGAGTAAGTGAGTTTAATTGTATTAGGACGGTTTTAGCACTTATCCATCACGGCTGGGGACGTCAATCAAGGACTTCAAGCCCGGGTCAACGTTGCGAAGAGCTCTGATGAAAACTCTCGAGTGTTTAAGAAATTCTCAGACTGCCTAAATTGTCTATTGATATCCACTAATATACGTAAAAAGACAATTGAATAGCACGTAAGACAAGCACGTTTGTCTGTTGTCAGCAATATTCCAAGTATAGGAAAGTGGTCTGTAAATCATTCAGACAATCCCGTGAATGACATCATGATCATCGATCTACGCAATTTGGATACGATGACATGCATCAACCAAGTGAGTAATGTGAGTAATGGTAAATGTGTTGTTTCAGCACTGTTAACTCGAATGTCTGTTATCTCAAATGGTGTGCGTTCAGGCAGGATTCAATAACACGACCAATGACCAAATAGCACTGCCAGTTTTACGATCAAAGGGACGTAATCGAGAATATTACACCTTAAGTGTCAAGTTCATGTTTGTTTGTTTTTTTATCAAAAGAAATGAAATCAATAATTTTATATTATTTTAGTCATAAATTATATCTAGAATGCATCTAACAAAGCATTGTTAAAAAATAAACAAGCTTTGAACTTTGCAATTGGTCAGCTTTCTCACTACGGAACCTTTGTAGTTTTGTCGTAAAATCACTACAGTAATTATTATTCTGAAAAAGAGACAATTCCTGCGCACTCTTGGAAAGACCCTACTGCTTCTCATGCCATGAGGTATCTACCGACAGACACATGTACAGGTATCACAGATAAGGGGCAAACCATTTGATATTCTGCTCAACGATGTTAAGAAAAAATATTTCTAACTGAAAGATATCTATTTCTGGGACGCCAACAGTTGACAACTCGGTCGACTCGATCCCCGTGTCATCAATGATCTGGTACTACGTTTTTCTCATTCATTCACCCACTTGTTTACCTGACTCATCAGTACGGCAGAAACAGCTTGCCAACCTGTGTGTAGGCTTGAAACGGTTATCCGGTTACTCAGAGAGTAATCTCCCTTGATCAGTTTTATTTTCTCCTTTTCTTAGCAGCCATGGCGGACAACTACAGCTCAACTAGGTGGCAAAATACGTAAAAAAATAAAACAAAATTAAATGCACGGTTTGCTCAATCCAACTCTCTTTTAAGGGTGGCACCACCCCTTCAATGAGGAACCACCAGCAACTGAAACATTTGAAACTACTGCACTCAGATTCAACTGGACCCGTGAAGTTCCGGGTAGAGAATTGGTCTTCAGCAACCCATGCTTGTCGTAAGAGGCTCACTGACTCGGTTGATGCATGCCATTGTATCCCAATTGCGCAGATCGATGCTCATGATGTCAATCACTGGATTGTCTGGTCTGGTCCAAATTCGATTATTTACAGACCGCCGTTATATCGCTCGAACATTGCCGATTGCGGTGTTAAACAACAAACAAACAAATCTGTCAGAATGACCAACCTCCAGCGTGTAGAGTATGTTGTGTCTGACATGTGTCCACATGAACATCCGGGCTAGAATATGTCTTCAGCAACCCATGCTTAATGGCGACTATGCTTTAAGTAAGAGGCGACTAACGGGCTCGGGTGGTCAGGCTCGCAGACTTGGTTGATGTATTTATGCCGTAGCCCAATTGCGTGGATCGATGCTCATGATGTCAATCACTGGGTTGTCTGGTCCAGACTCGATTATTTACAGACCGCCGTCATATAGCTGGAATATTGCTAAGTGCGGCGTTAAACACACGAACAAACAAAAACAAATATCACAGTATAGTCAACAAGCAATATTTCTTTACACTTATAAGGCGCTAATATAAAATGGCAATATAAAACCTTATTTCATAATTATTTACATGTCAGCTACATCAGGTATGCAGGTGCGAAATTAATGTCTCGACCACATATACAAGAGATGGATAGCATGAGCACCGATCAGAAAAACCGGGTGGACTAAAAACACGTGAATGCACCCAGGTTAAGTCATAGAAATAATCCTCGAAATTCTGGATGTTTTGACACAACATGATGATCGTGCCTTGGTACCGCCTCATTAGGTATCGCTGGCATGGCAATTGCACTTACAAACAATCCGTGACTAACTTTGTCTCACTTTGTAACAGTTAAAGAATTCAACACGAGGTGTGCGGTAGGCGATGAGAACATAAAGGATGCACTTTATCATTATTTTCACATTTATTTTTTTGTTGGCAAACTATAGCAGTAATCTAAAGACTATTACCGTACCGGGTCGCTACCATTGATCAGGATGATGGAGGGAACATATTGACTCGAAACTGCTCGCTTGTCTGCGAAAAAAAATCGATAGCCTAAGCAGACTAGTCTAAGGGATATAACTCTTGACGATCATTTTAAGAACACGTGTTTGCGCGACGATCCGGTGAAGTTATTTGAGGTTCGAATCGGGAGCATGAATTTTGCACCCGTGAAGATCTGGGTTTGAATAGGTCTTCAGCAACCGTAAGAGGCGATTATGATAACTAGCGGGATCGGGTGGTCAGGCTCGTTGACTTGGCTGATGCAAGTGGCCCAGTCGTCTAAGGCGCCGCGATTCGTCCCTTGGGCACGCCGGAAACCTATGATTGTGGGTTTAAATCCCGGTTCGCCCCGATTATATTTCTAGGTTTGTCAGCACCATACCCGTGCTCGTGGGTTTCACCGAAGTGGTAAACGTCTGACACCTGCATCACTTCGGGGTTTCCTTCCACATTAAGCTGACACGCCGCGATATAACTGGAATAATGTTAAAAGCGGCGTTAAACCCAACTCACAATGATTATGCTTGTCGTAAGAGGCGACAAACGGGATCGGCTGGTCAGGTTCTAATCTCCAAACCTCTGCTCCATATAACAAAATTGGACTTATATTTGTATCGAAAATTATAAAGAATGTATTATGCATATATTGTTTGAAGAAAACCAAGCTTGTACAGCAGCTTGGTTAGCCTAAATCTTCCATGTCAACCTATTTGTAACATATACACCTTAGTACTTACAGAATGATACAACATCTTACGAATGCCCTTAACAAAACCGATTCTCTATTCTAGCTAATGTCCGACCAGTTTTAAAAACAATAACTTTTGTCTTATTCTTCTTTACAGATAACACTGCAACTGATTAATTTTCTTTGTATTCCAGGTATTGTGCTTACTATATCATCGGCAAAGAAAAGAAGAAAAAAACTACATAATTTCCGGGTGAAGCTGGATGCCATCAGAACAGTTTTGCTGAATTTGTTGAGCTAATTCATTGATAAAGAAGGAGAACAAAAATGGACTTAAAATGCACCCTTGCCTAACACCGATATTGCTTTCAAAGGTGTCAGACACAATGTCGTTATTTCGCACACAAACCTTTACATTCTGATACATACAGCACATTAACTTTCCAATTATAATGCTAAGACCATGAGTTTTGAGACGTGACTGACTATAATTTATTTCTGCTTACAGATTCAAAGTCTTTAAATTGCTAAGTACTGTCATACCACTGACGATCCGGGGTAGAATAGGTCTACAGCAACCCATGCTTGCCGTAAAAGGTGATTGTGCTTGTCGTAAGAGGCGACTAACGGGATCGATGGTCAGGCTTGCTGACTTGGTTGATATATGTCATCGTATCCCAATTGTGTAGATCGATGCTCATGACGTCAATCACTGGATTGTCTGGTACTGACTCGATTATTTACAGACCGTCGTCAGCTGGAATAAAGCTGAGTGCGGCGTTAAACAACAAACAAACAAAGTAAATAAGATACGTCATCTGATGACAAATAATATCTAAAGTTATCAGCTCTACCGTGGACCCATGCAAATCTGAAAGGTTCATTGAAACTTTGATCACTTCCATCTGTTCAGTTGTGTGAAACGTACGTAAATCCATTGTGAGTGGAAGGTGTGGTGTCAGCACTACAACATATCAATAACTCACATGAACATATCCATACAATCATCCACGCTAGCGCCTTGATTTAAAAAAAAGGTGAAATCCCCAACACCCGCATCTGATCCACACCTTCCATTCATAATATGGATGTTAAGAACACCGCACATATCTTAAGAGATGTACCAAATCTGTTTATAGTTGAATCTACCGAAAATCGTTGTATGCTAAAACTATTAAAAAATCCGACCTGTTGTTATCATTACCTTCAAAGTATCCAATGATATAATCTTCAACAAAATCAGGTAGTGTGCCCGTTCTCAAGTTATAATCACCTCCGATGATAATATGCACATCATCACGTTTAGATCATTTTGTAACAGTAATATACCGTTTTCACATTGACGTAACGGGTTATTATACCAGGTTGAAGACCCCGGGTGAATATATACACATGCATATAATAGGTCTTTATTTAAGAAACATATATCCATATCTGGTTTAATGTATATACCACTATCACACACTTTGGTCCACTTTACAAGATGAGAAAGCAGAAATGAGATTGCAGAAAGCAATTGAACTCCCGCCGCCGTTCACAGAACTGTAAAATAACCAGATTCGCGTAAATAAAATATGCACCTGTCTTATTCTCCTTTATATCGTCTTCCTAATGAACGGTGCGATTTTTTAGTGCGGCGCATGTCAAGGCAAACGGTATTTTATACATATTTCAGTCGACCTACCATGCCCCACTTAAGATATTTATTTCAGTAGCTATTATTGTTTCAAAGTATTTCTAACATCAAACAGCTCATTGCGCTAAAATGACTCTACCAATTACAATTTTGATAAAATAGTCTAAATATAAATTAAATGTGCTAGTAGAGCCTCCCTTGTGTAGAGCCTCAATAAACTCGGCAGGTCAGGACGCGAGGACGACAGTCTACCCACCCAAGAACGGGTGCGCGGGCCTTGTCGAGGAACAGAAGCACTAACTGACTCAATCTGTCAAGGGTTTACGATGTCCCAGTTTTCAATATCCAGGTGCAGGGGCGCTGTACCGACACGTGGGCCCGGTGACATACATATACTTGTATATCCTCAACTCTGGTAGATATTAAATAAAACTGTGTTATCTATGTGGACCGTACCTGTGGACTGTTTAACACCACCTGTACGTAAAGATCCCTTGCATAAGGCGCTTCGTCACGCTGATAATAATGACTATCAGATTAAAGTAAATAAATGCAGTCAAGAGGGTTTGGGTGATCCTGGCACAGTCTGGTTTGGCTCATCATCAGCTCCGGGCCCTTAGCCCATCTATAGTATAGCGGCTTAATTATTGACTAAATTGTGCACTTTGTGTTAAAAGTATGACAACTAATACACAGGTTCGTCATCAATGTATATAGGGCCATCAAATATTTTCCGGGGGCACGGGTGGCCCAGTCGTATTAGGCGCCACGATTCCCTGTGCAGAGTTGCGTCCCTTGGGCACGCCAGAAACCTATGATTGTGGGTTCGAATCCCGGTTCACCCCGATTATATTTCTAGGTTTGTCAGCACCATACCCGTGCTCGTGGGTTTCACCGAAGTGGTAAACGTCTGAGACCTGCATCACTTCTGACTTTCCTCCAACATGAAGCTGACACGCCGTTTTATAACTGGAACACTGTTAAAAACGGCGTTAAACCCAACTCACTCATACACTCCAATATTTTCCAATATGGCCGTCAAAATTATCCTTTTTTTTGGACATGTGTAAACATTAGGCGTTTGGTTTTTCATATGCTTTCTCATATACTGCACTGCCTAGTCAACTTTTCGGAGAATGCGAATATGGTTGTAATAATGGCAGCAAGCCCAGGTATTCTCTCAATGTCAGTCAACAGTTTGAGAGGTATCAAACCTAAGGCACCGGGTGAGTATGGTTTTACGCCGCTTTTAGCAATATTCCATCAATATCACGGCGGGGGACACAAGAAATTGGCTTCACATAATGTACCTATGTCAGGAATCGAACCCGGGTCTTCGGCGTGACGAGCGAACGTTTTAACCACATGATATGGCTACCCGACCGCCCCGAAAAAATGGGGAGTCGGACAACTTGGTACGTGGGATGCACGCGTGACATTTCGAAAGGAGGTTCCCATATTTGCCATGTTTTTCCTGAGCCTTGTCAATCACATTAGTGTCAAAAGGGACCTACGTTTTCGTGATATAAATTATTTCCTTTGAATCGTCAAAAAGGACAAGATCGGGTTTGTTGGCCTGGGTAGGTCTAAGCCTGTATTGCGGGCTTATTCCAAAGAATTTTGATTTTATCATTTTCGCCGTCGACATATTCTGGGTCGTACCATGGATGGACCTCTGTGTCAAAACCACAAGCATGGCGAAGGCGGTAGTAAAATGTTTGAGCCTCTCCATCACGTCGCTTAGATACTGTGTTTGTGCCAAAGCTGGGCATCCACTGACAAGGCGTTGGACAGTCTCATTAAATTCATTGCAGAATCTACATTTCATATTTACATTCTGATGCAAAATTAAACGGTTTCGATTTGGATGTGACTGGTCCTGAGCAGCAAACAGAAAGCATTCTGTTTCACTTTTCAGGCCTATTTTTATTATTACTAATATTTCGTCTACGATCCCAAAGCTGACAAAATATCTTCCAAATTACAATTTACCCAGTCTTACCTGTTTAGTTTCGTGTACTTTCTGCTCATTAACCTTTTACGCTGCCTGGCGCTCAGCATCAATGGCATAAAAGAAGGACTGACTGGCTCGGACGCAGTATGATGTGTCGGACCCCTAGTGAGTTTGCGGCACGGTATTTAATTGCTATAACCCAGGCGTAAGTAAGGTAAGTTTGTGTTTTTGTTGTTTAATTTCAGCTACATGGCGGCAGTCTGCAAATAATCGAGTCTGGACCAGACAATTCAGTGACTGACATCATGAGCATCGTTTGCATTTGAAGGTCTTCATGATCTTGGATCATCCTCGAGGGTCTCTCTTCAAAACCCATTAACTCACAATCCACCTCTTAGCAATAGCACAGGAAGGAGCATCACCTCCTAAAGTTGTCAATATGGCTGTTGGAGTTAACGCTTTCAGTTGGAGATCCTAGGTGACAGCGCAGTTACCAATTATGTCTATTTTCATCAACAGAGTTACGTCGCGTTTAACAGTATTCCAGTTATATCACGGCGTGTCAGCTTAATGTGGGAGGAAAGCCCGAAGTGATGCAGGTCTGAGACGGTTACCACTTCGGTGAAACCCACGAGCACGGGTATGGTGCTGACAAACCTGGACACAGTCGGGGCGAACTGGGATTCGAACCAATAATCATAGGTTTCTGGCGTGCCCAAGAGACGCAACTCTTCACAGCGAATCGCGGCGCCTTAGACGACTGGGTCACCCGTGCTCCCCTCATCAACAGAAAAAAACCTAGTCACTTTGTAGACATATGCTGCCTGGCTGAGTACTTTTTTCAGATGCAGCCTGTTAACGGGGCAGATATTGTACTTACTACATGCAGTGTTGAGGGTGTACTTTTCAGCCACCTCCGCTTTGTTTGTTTGTTGCTTAGCGCCCCCCTCAGCAATATTCCAGCTATATGACGGCATTTTGCAAATAATCGAGTCTGGACCAGACAATCCTGTAATTGATATCATGATCATCGATCTACGCAATTGGGATACGATGACATGCATCAACCAAGTCAGCGAGCCTGACCATCGCCTCTTACGACTAGCATTATCACCTCAAAAGACAAACATGGGTTGCTGAAGACCTATTCTAACCCCGATCTTCACGGGTACCCCCCGTAGAAGCAGCCACGCACGCATGTGCAGGCTCGTCGCTACCTAACTGAAATCATATTGAACGCGACAATTCATTTCACCTCACCTGTTTATTGAGATATCTCACCTGTTCACTGACATTTTCACCTCACCTGTTTATTGACATATCTCACCTGTTCATTGACATTTTACCTCACCTGTTCATTGACAACATTCAGTTTCTTATGTTTCAGATTGTTCTGAAACCTAGGCTGTTCATGTCTGCACCTCTTTGAACTGTTTGTGTGTGTACCCTCTCACTTGTCCAAGGTCTAACGTCTCGATTTTTTACGAGTTAACGTTTGTATGCTGTCGGTTGCGTTTATCTGATAGCAGCCACTACTTCAAAAGTACAAGGCAGAGTTACCTCCCCTGTTATCGAGGACCATCGCTTGCGAGACTGTCGTGTGTGTTGTCGCAAACTTGTCAGGTACGTCAACGTAGATGTTCATGAAGTTACTTATAGTTTTGCAGCGGATCGCATGTAACTATGGCAATCAGCACGGCACTACTCTCGCTTCCTTGAGGTTTATTGACTGCCCTTCATTGACAGAACATCCCGTCGAAGTTGTGGGTAGAGAGGGGTGGTTTACATGAACGGAATTAGAAATATACAGTGTATTATAACCGTTTACTTATTGTTTCACGGGGGATGGGAAATGTTTGTTATATTAAAGAGAGGATAGGACATTAATTTTCAGCGAACAATCTTTTTGTGTCCCATTTATTTCTGGAACTATAATGTTATTTCGAAAAAAGTTTAAAATTCTTTCTTACTAATTTGCCTGGTGGTCTCAGCCATTCTCACAGAATCATTTGCAGGTGATTCGGGAATAAGTGCCTAAGAGTGTCCGCCTTATCCATGTACAGTTGTACACGTGAGGCTCGTCCAGCTCTTGGGCTTCAGGGGGGTCACAGCATGTATGAACGAACCTTTGATCATCTCCTGTTTGTTTGAACATTGTTTACATAACAATTGATTGGTTTATAGTGTCGAATACGATATTTCTTTTCCTTGTGTTACAAGATGAAGTGTAAATGTAACTGCAGCATGTACGTATTTCTTGGGATGTGTAATAGTCAATATTGTAAGTTTATAGAACCAATGTCCATGAATAGCCGTTTCATATTATTTTACAACTAAAACTGAATATATTACTTTAACAATGGATATACTTTTCGTTAAAATATATGCACACATTTCTGAAAGAATTGCCTTGGTCTTGGAATTGTTTTTTTTATGTCGTTTGATACACAGAACAGTGATGTCTGACGATTCGCCAGATGCGCGTTAGTCACCAACAATTTACGAATTATTCCTCTCGTTTTGCATTATATAATCAATGGGTTCATTCTTTTTTCAATATTGTGATCACAGGATATTAAACTGTTTACTTTATTTCTCCAGGAATTGTAAAAAGTATAAAAACAAAACCCATGCCAGGAACCCCGTTGGTCCAACCTTAAACGATTATACTGATAATTCTTTACCAATAGAGTTTTCTTCGCATCTTTTATTGTATAATTCTGAGACGAGATGAAGAGAAATAACAAACACAATATAGTCCACAATTAAATATAAATTTGGTTGTTTTGAAATATTCTTTTGGGTATTTCATTACGTAATTGATGCCAAACAGGTGCGTGTCTTGTCCAATTAAGACACACGACAAACTATCTAATTGTTTACATATTCAATACATTATTTACTTGCTGAAAGCAGTCATTTTATGTTGTGTCGAAAAAGCGTCAAATTCCGTTTTACACATCGAAATTTTCCATACCATGAACTAAAATTAGGTGAGATATAAATTAATCAAAATACGACGTTATCAAAGACATGAAAACAGTCATGACGTCAAAAGTAATGGTGTTATGTTTTTGGTATTTCATTTGATTATAAGGCTAGTGCTCCATTAATACTGGTACAACATTAGTCAAATTACACTTGCACAATCAGGAGAATGTTGGAATCTAAGGACTAAGTTATAGGTTAAATAGGGCCATCCATTTCTCTATTACCTCTTTTTAAAGTACGATTTCATCATTTCTTATGGGTTTTTTTAATAATTGAAAGTATACAGTTTCAATATCGATATTTGTATTGGGATATTTTGGTTCCTCGTGAACAAAACACCACGAAAATTAATTGCCCTTACCCACAGCTGATTCTCACCAAGTGACCTGAGTTACAGTGAACTAGTGCTAAGCATAGCGGAGTTATGCCCCCATTTCTTTGTACGCGTGTAACCTCTCCGTAGCCTTTTGACGTCATAGAGAAAAATCAGTTTTCGTCATTTACGGCATGCTATTTTTGGCATTGAATGTATGTCGTTATACATACGCATATAACTCCATTTGATATGTAGTTATGTCGTTCAGATATGAGGCAGTATTTTGTTCGCTCAGTTTCCGTAAAGCTTCTAAATAATTGTTTTTTTTCGCACAGTACTTTTATCGGTGTACGAAAAAAAGCGGAGTAATTTACTGCTTTTCAACGCAGAATAAATTCTCTGACAACACTTAGAAGTGTTTTTTTTAAAACCGTTTTAATATTTGCAGTTAAATTTAAACCATCAAATAGGAAATTTAATATTCTCCACCTCTGCGTAATTTTATAGCCAGAGGTAGATTCAGTGCCGCGTGAGCGCAATTCTCGCACAACCTTCACTTTTCCGACCTTAGGAAAATGTGCGTCAGAAAAAACCCTCGGCATCCAGAGGGAGAGACCCGTGATATGGCTGGAATAGTGCTAAAATCGGCGTAAACCTCTCACTCACTCTTGGGCTTCATGTGCATACACAGTATGGAATCGCAGAAGGGCGGATCTGAATTACGCCCTCCATTGTGGACGGATTACACCAGAAAAGCAGCCAAACGTGCGCACGTTAAGAGATACTTTCTTAGTTTAAGTGTAAAATTGGCTGAATATATCAGCTGAAATATGCACACGAGATTCATATACGCGTAATGTACCACCACGCCAAAATAAGTACACATATGACTGGCGTTACCCATAATTCACTGTGTTGTTTGATGCGTTCAAGTTTGGACAAGTATTCTTCAATTAGATAGTCTCTACGATGTTTACAACATTGATTTAACTACATGTAATTCTTGTATTTTGATTATCCTTAACGTTGAAAGGAGGGACAGCGAAAGCACCCGATACACAGCCAGTTACGGCCTCCCAGCCAGAAGTATGACAGTGACGGTCTGGTTGGCCTCTGGGTGACTTTATCTTCCAGTGACGGCCTTCCTCGGCCGTCACTGAACATCTCAGTGTGTAGGTATTCTGGCATCTAGTATCATAGCCACAGTTGAGCCCTCGGAAGGCTGTCAGTGGTTATACAGATACAAGATTACGTCACCCAGAGGCCAACCAGGCCACCTATACAGCGGTGTGTCATACTGTTGTTGGCCGAGACGTTGCAAGTGGTCGCGTGTAGGGTGTCGACAGTCAGCAACCCTGGCATCGTGTTGAACGGATTACCCGTAAGGGCATTGAACAAACTAGTTTTTCAAAATATCTGTGTGAACGTATTACACTTTTGAGTAATTGCTTTAAAGATTTTGTTCCTTAAAATTAATGATATAAATACAATCGATTCATCCATATGCGTTGGAATTTTGTATCGAGATAAGATTTGTTCAGCTACAGATACAAAACCAGATATTTTTTATTTAAAACTATGAACCTGATTTAAGAAAATGCAAAACACCTTGAAACAATGTAATTTTTGCGGCAGGCGATTTCCATTCGGAGATTGGTATTACGAGCAACTGTCCAAACCGTCGAGGTATGATGACACAAGATCAACTGTGTTATCAATCATACCACTCGATACATTTTGTCGATCTAATGTCAGATCTGTATTGTGTAAATAAGGACATCTGCTGTCACATCCAGATCCAGATCAGCTTGACATATTTGCTTCTTTATTTCCCACTGATACCTTGGTTGGTCCTATGTGGTTTGCAGAACAAGCTATCAACGTTTGTTCACAATGCAATGATTGATCTGAGAATAGAGTTACCTCCCCTGGTCTTGGTTGTTGATGGTTGTTGAGACGGAGGAAATCCAATTGTGTTTAAGTTGTGAAGGTATGTACTTGCAAGTTCTCGACAGAAAGTTGTATGGTAGCGTCATTATTATAACGAAGTGTTTTATTTGACTATTACTAGTACAAGGAAGATTTCGTTGTTATTTCCACTGACGGCTCACGGAAACAAATCTGTGGCTGTTGCCAGTGAGGGTAGAGAGGGGTGGTCTCGGGGACACCATATTTTTTTTACACCCCTTAGCTCCGTTTAAACCATTTTAGATGAACTGATGCACATGATTAACATTAAGGCTTTTATATTCAGTTTTCTGATCTGCGGCACTGAAATATCACAATGTAGGATGAAATAAAAAAGAAATATTTTCCCATCTATGTGTAATTTCAGTAATGAGAAAAACACCTTAAAAAGAACAACATTGTTTTATTTTTGTTAATTATCATTTAATGCAACACTCAGGAATATATTTCATCTATCTGACGACAGCCGGTGAATAATAGAGTCTTGTCCAGACAAACCAGGATTGATACTTGGAGCACAGTCCCATGCAGTCGTAGTACGATGACAACCAAGTCAACAAACAAATGCATTTTGTGTACAACAATGACTCCCCTCCCATGAAGTATGCCCATCTCCTCATGTGTTGTCACCATATCCCTACTGGAATTGCACAATATATTTAATAACAACATTTAACAAGCGATTATATTATCGTTATTTCAACAATTGTAAACACTGCTTGATAAGACCACACACGCTTATCTAAGGTTTTGTTAATCAAGTTGTTCGCGAAGTTACCTACTGCAAAGGTTGTTGATAAGCTTAGCGGAGCACTTTTACGTCCGTAGTACGACGGAACTGAACCCGAAACCGACTGACCGTTATGTTTACAAGCATGTGATGACTTTCGTGATGTCCAAAACACTTTTCCCATTATTTTGTCTGAATTATTTGCTTCAACTTCCATGTAATTAGTAAGGTGTGAATGCAATCTCTGCAATCTAGTACCAAACAAACAAACAAACAAACAAACCCCAAAATATATATGTCATGGTGACAGAGTGCACGATGACTCAGTAGGACAGCGCAGGGTTACAGAGAGTGCACAATTACATGGTGACGTGGGGTGCACGATAACACAATGACACAGAGTGCAGGATGACATGGTGACAGTGTGCCTGATAACACAGTGACACAGTGTACACTTTGATGCCGATTTCACGATGACACAGTGACACAGAGTGCTCAGTGACACAGTGTATACAATGACAGTGACACAGAGCCCAAGATGACATGGTGATAGAGTGCCTGATGACACAGTGACACAGAGTGCTCAATGACACAGTGTATACAATGACAGTGACACAGAGCCCAAGATGACAGAGTGCATGATAAAAGTGAAATAGTGCACAATAGCAGTGATGGAGTACATGATGACACATTGATAGGTTACATGATGACACGGTGATAGTGCATGATAACAGTGGCAAAGTGCATGATGCCACAGTGATGGAGTACTTGATGACAGTGACAGTACATGATGACCCAGTGACAGTGAATGAGTGAGTGAGTGAGTAATATCACGGCGGGGGACACCAGAAATGTGATGATGATGCATGATGACAGTGGCAGAGTGCATGACGACATATGGGCAGAGTACACGATGACAGTGACAGTACATGATGACAGAGTGACAGTGCATGATGACAGTGACAGTACATGATGACACAGTGGCAGAGTGCATGACTGTGGCAGAGTGCATGCTGACACAGTGAAATAGTGCATGATGTTAGTGACATAGTGCATGATAACAGTGATGGCATGAAGGCACTGTGATAAAGTACATGATGACACAGTAACAGAGTGTATGATGACAGTTACAGAGTGCATGATAACAGTGACAGTACATGATGACACATTAACAGAGTGCAAACTGACACAGTGAAATAGTGCAAGATGCCAGTGACTGAGTGCATGATAAAAGTGACAGAGAGCATGATGACAGTGACAGAGTGCATGATGACAGTGAAATAGTGCATGATGACAGTGACTGAGTGCATGATAAAAGTGACAGAGAGCATGATGACAGTGACAGAGTGCATGATGACAGTGAAATAGTGCATGATGCCAGTGACTGAGTGCATGATAAAAGTGACAGAGAGCATGATGACAGTGACAGAGTGCATGATGACAGTGAAATAGTGCATAATGACAGTGGCAGAGTGCATGATGACAGTGGCAGAGTGCATAATTACAGTGGCATAGTGCATGATGACAGTGAAATAGTGCATGATAAAAGTGACAGAGTGCATAATTACAGTGGCATAGCAGTGATGGAGTACATGATGACACATTGATAGGTTACACGATGACACGGTGATAGTGCATGATAACAGTGGCAAAGTGCATGATGCCACAGTGATGGAGTACTTGATGACACAGGGACATAGTGCATGATAACACAGTGATAGAGTGCATGATGACAGTGAAAGAGTACTTGATGACAGTGACAGTACATGATGACAGTGAGAGAGTACATGATGACAGTGAGAGAGTACATGATGACACAGTGACAGTGTATGATGACAGTGAGACAGCGTACGATGGCAGTGACAGAGTACATGATGACAGTGACAGTACATGATGACACAGTGACAGTGCATGAGTGAGTGAGTGAGTAATATCACGGCGGGGGACACCAGAAATGTGATGATGATGCATGATGACAGTGGCAGAGTGCATGACGACATAGGGACAGAGTACACGATGACAGTGACAGTACATGATGACACAGTGACAGCGTGCATGATGACAGTGACAGTACATGATGACACAGTGGCAGAGTGCATGACTGTGGCAGAGTGCATGCTGACACAGTGAAATAGTGCATGATGTCAGTGACAGAGTGCATGATAACAGTGACGGCATAATGACACATTGACAGAGTGCATGATAACACAGTGATAGAGTATATGATGACAAAGTGACAGAGTGCATAATGACACAGTGACAAAGCATGATGACAGTGACAGAGTGCATGATGACAGTGACAGAGTGTACATGATGACACAGTGACAGAGTGCATGATGACACAGTGACAGATTGCATGATGACAGTGAAATAGTGCACAATAGCAGTGACTGAGTGTATGATGCCACAGTGACAGTACATGATAACATAGTGACAGGGTACATGATGACACACTGACAGAGTGCATGATGACACAGTGACAGAGTACATGATGACACATTGACAGAGTGCATGATGACACAGGGACAGAGTGCATGATGACAGCGATAGAGTGCATGATGACAGTGAGAGTGTACATGATGACACAAAGAGAGAGTGCATGATGACACGGTGACAGTGCATGATGACACAGTGACAGTGTATGATGACAGTGACACAGCGTGCATGATGACAGTGACACAGAGTGCACGATGTCACAGTGACACAGAGTGCAATATGACACAGTGACAGTGCATGGTGACACAGTGACAGGGCATGATGACATGGTGACACAGAGTGCACGGTGGCACAGAGTCAACCAGGTATGGGTACGCAAGCGATACACAAGCGAGCACAATCAAATGGAATATGTGATGGTAGACACTCAGCATGGACAAGGCTGATTGAAAAGTACATTGTGACAACGTATCCTGAATTGTGTGGGTAGTCATACATTCGATATCAGTTTGCTAATCTTTCCGACTCTTAACACATGATGCAGTGACTATAAAGCATCAAAGATGTTTTCTCAGGAATAATCCTCAATACTAACTGATAATGAACAGGTTCTTCTGTTTTCAGGTAGTTCAGTTCAAGATGTCATTTCCTTCCTTCATACTTCTTAGCTCAATAGTCAGCTGTGTCCAGGGAGCAAGAATTCTTCATATCCCCGCTCCTGCAACTAGCCACTGTCTAGAATCAATGTCCATTGGGCACGCACTTCTTGAAAGAGGCCATCATGTAACGTTGTTTGTTGTCCTCTCGAATCCCAAGCCATGTTTAGAAAGAATAAATACTGAAGTCTTCAAGTCCAGATTCAGACTGGTTGTTCCTGATCTGGATCCATCGTTTCAGGAGAAACATGATGACCTGATGGCAATTATCCTCAAAGGGATATTTGAAGGAGTTGTTAAACTGGGCATGATTCTGTCTGTCATGAAACCTTTAATCGAAAACCACTGCAGAGCTGCGATGAAAGATAAAGAAACTCTAAAAATGTTAAAAATGGACAAGTACGATATTGTGGTGGTCGATTCTATGCCTGGCAATGAATGTCTGTTTGCCATTGCAGCCTATCTTGGGGTTCCAGCAGTCACTACCAGTTCCTATATTAGCCCGACAGAGAGCGGAATGCCTCATCAAAGTAACACTCTCCCTCACATATTGTCTACTTACACGAATGACATGACATTCCCAGAAAGGTTCATGAACACACTCGTCAACTTCGCCACTCCACTTCTGTTGCGCTTCGTGTCCCCATCCATTGACTTCTCGGTATTGGATGAAAAACTCCGACATGTTCAGCCAGGTGACTTGATAAGGCACTCTGTGCTTTTCATTGAAAACTCCGACTATATCATTGACTACCCCAAAGCTGTGTTTCCGAATTTTATTCAGTGTGGTGGTCTTACAGCAAGACCAGCAAACCCACTTTCATCTGAAATGAAGAAATACATGGATGCGGCAGAACAAGGCGTTGTACTTGTTACCTTTGGAAGCTTGATAAAAGGGTTTCCACCACCTCTGATTGAAAAGTTGATGGCTGTCTTTGGTCGACTGAAGTACCAAGTTCTGTTCAAGCAGGATAAAGAGGAAATCCGCGGTAACATCAAAACCATGAAATGGGTGCCGCAAAATGATATCCTAGGCCATCCCAACACCAAGGTGTTTATTTCTCATTGTGGGAAGAACGGATTTTGGGAGGCACTGTATCACGGAGTTCCAATCATCTGTATGCCAATCCACGCGGAAACATTCACCACAGCCATAAAGGTTAAGAAATACAATATAGGATCTAGAATTGAAATATTTGATGATACTGTTGATGATCTGTTTGAAAAGATAAGCCGCATTCTTGAAAACAAATCTATCAGCCAGAACATGAAGAGGATGTCGAGGCTCCTTCATGACAGACCAGAAAAGCCTGCAGAACGAGCAGCATCTGCTGTAGAACATGTTATCAAGTACGGCGGAGACCACTTGCGGCCACCCCCAGTTTGCTTCGTTAGTTACATCTATGCTGATGTATGGCTGTCTATTGCTGTTATTGTCAGTGTGATAATTGCTGTCGATATCTGGATCTGTCGCAAGTGTTGTTGCAAGGGAAAGAGTGACAGGAAGCACAAAACTGAGTGATGAAGTATACCTGTGGTGTATATGGATTGTTAGGCGTATTTATTTGAAGCTTAGATCAATGAATCAATTGTGACTGTGAATTTGACAATAATCATGATTAGTGAAGTCACTTGTCATTGCTATGTTGATATTCATATACTACAACAGGCTAAAGACTATTTCCTGCAGACTAAAGATACTATTGTCAAATGACAAAGTGTGTTCAGTGTTTTCTGTGTTCTTTGAAATAAAGTTTTCCTTTCAAACAAGAGTTATTTAACTGTTGGATCATGACTGTCTTTAATTCTAAAGTTGTAGTACGCTGCCTACCGTTGTTGAGAGATATTGATATGCCCTTCTTATTTGTTGTTGAAAAGATTCAGAAAATGGGGAAGATGTTATCCATACGTGTTTTTGCGATAAAGTTTTACTTGAAATGTATGTTTGATAGTTGTGATATATGGAGTTGATATCACTGGAATATTCCTGCTTGCGGCCTTAAACAACTTTCGCTCACTTACTGTTCTTTTTAGGATTGTTTTCGTCTTACTTTTCAATTACATGTACTTGTCCATCAACCAAACTCAAGTAGTGTTGTATTAAGTTGTAATTTTGACGTGTGGGTTATCGCGAGTTTGAACTTGAACATCTTTAATTGCTTTGTTCTCATCTGGGATTTCGGATCATTTTGGAGCCCCAATAGCCCTTAGTTGTCATCGTACCCTGATGGCTCGGAACGTTGCTCCTAGTATCAATCACCGATTTGTCTTGTCTTGGTTTGACTACTCGATTATTTACGGTGTTAAACAACAAACAGCATGTACACTTGCAAAGTTGTAATGGGACTGTGGGGAGGGAGCCTAGTGGTAAACTCACCTGGTGTACCAGCAATTCTGTTAGAACCGGCGTCACTCCCTATAAAATATCAAAGGTCAATAAATGTGTACGTCGTAACCCGAATCTGTATCAGTTCTAACAAAGCAGTATTGTATCAATTCACTGCGTGTGTCAGTGCCCCATCTCCACCCTCAAAGTTGGGGTCAACAACTGCGCACACCCTGGGTCCTTACTCATAATATGAGTCACGCGTTGCCCGGGTTGAAAAAAATACATTTATTCGTGGTTTTCACCATTACTTTGTGCTTTCCTTCCACAAAAACATCCGATTTGACTCGATTATTTACAGGCCGCCGTCATATCAGCTTGAATAGTGCTGAGTGCGGTGTTGAACAACAAACAGGATGTAGACTTGCAAAGCTATAATGAGACTGTGGGGAGCCTTCTGGTAGGCTCACCTGGTGTACCAGCAAAACTGGTTGCAATCTGTGTCACTCGCTATAAAATATCAAAGGTCAATAAATGTGTACACCGTAACCCGAGTTTTTATCTATTCCAACTTAGCGGTATTGTACCTGGTTGTTACTTAACAACACCGCGTGTGTCAGTGCCCGATCTCCACCCTCAGTGTTGGGGTCAACAACTGTGCACATCGCAAACGGATATCTGTGAATACATGTACCTAAAGGAAATGAGACATGTTTTATGAACATTTTGAAGCATTTTGTTAGTAAAGGATCTAACTGTGTGAAGTAGTTTGGGTGAATGGTATTCCTTTCATCGCTCTTATAACACAGTCACTCAGTGGTTTTCTCTAGTTACACAACACTTAACACAGGCACAGTAGCGTCAATTGTGATGTCAGGTGGTAACAGAAAGCAGCTTGTTGCTTTTCCCTAAACCAGTTCGGACTTATGCCGATTTCATAGTGCTGGCCCACTGAGATAACATGCCGCAGTTTAAAGTAAATACCCCACTCAGACACAATATACTGACTCCGAGCCGACCAATCCTTGTTTTGGCCCAAACCTCACGCAACACTAATCCTAACCCTTAAACCTTCACAAACGCACCTCATGGAGCAAACACATCAAAATCAAAATTGACAGTTCACTTTTGACCTGCATCACTTCGAGCTTTCCTCCCACATTAAGCTGACACGCCGTGGTATACCTGGAATAATGTTAAAAGCGGCGTTAAACCCAACTCACTCATTCACTCACCAACTCACTCAGTCAGGGCTCAGTATGATACACTGTCAGTGAGGGCTCAGTATAATACACTGTCAGTCAGGGCTCAGTATGATACACTGTTAGTCAGCACTCAGTATGATACACTGTCAGTCGGGGCTCAGTATGATACACTGTCAGTCAGGGCTCAGTAGGATACACCGTCAGTCAGGACTCAGTATGATACACCGTCAGTCAGGGCTCGGTATGATACACTGTCAGTCGGGGCTCATTAGGATACACTGTCAGTCAGGGCTCAGTATGATGCACTGACAGTCAGGGTTCAGTATGTTGTGCTTCTGATCACAATTGTCATCCGCTGCCATGGGGCCAAAATTCTTTTAATTCCAACTCCTGCAACTAGCCACTATCTGGAAATTATGTCCATTGGACAAGCTCTTCTGAATAGAGGCCACCATTTTACCAAGTTGCCGTCCTCTTTGATCCCAGGGGCGGTCGGGTAGCCTAGTGGTTAAAGGGTTCGCTCGTCACGCCAAAGACGGGGTTCGATTCCCGACATGGGTACAATGTGTGAAGCCCTTTTCTGGTGTCCCCCCGCCGTGATATTGCTGGAATATTGCTAAAGCGGCGTAAAACCACACTCACTCACTCACTCTTTGATCCCAAATCCTGTATTGGAAGGTTGGATAAGGAGGCTTTCAAGACCACATTCAACCTTATTGTTCCTGATCTTGATCCATCGATGCGCAGATGACACCGGATGAACTGATGGCAGCTGCAAACAAACATATTTTTAGTCATGGTAGTTTATGGAAAATGTTTTTGAACTTTTTGAAACCTATACTAGAGAATCACTGCACTGCTGCGATGAAAGATGGGGTTGTTTTAGAAGGGTTGAAGAAGGGCATTTATAACATTGCATTGGTTGGTGAATGCCTAGCTCAGAATGTTTGTACGCCATCGCTGCCCGTCTAGGGGTTCAAACAGTTGCTACTGGCTCCTACATCGATGCATCTGACAGCTGAATGCCTATACAAAGTAACACATTTCCTCACCTATATAATAGTGGTTTTCACCAAAGTCAGAAACGCCGAGGTTAATTTGTATTCCGTCCATATCAAGTACAAGGTGAGTGCAGAATATAAACAAGTAGTGAACCTGCTTCCTCGATCTCTTCGGTGGGACACACTATTGTCAGATATAATAAAGTTGTCAAAATACACCCGTGGCTAACAGAGAATATTGGGCTGATTGGACATAGATGGACACTGGAAAACATAAAAAAAGAAAGAAAATCAATTCATAACTCGTAACTCGTAACAATACATCTTTTTATCCCCCGCCGCGCGAAAGCGCGAAGCGGGGGATATAGTATTCACGACCGTCCGTACGTACGTCCGTACGTCCCACCTGTTTGTTGCCGCGATATCTCAAGAACTAAACACTGGATTGTCTTCATATTTGGAACTATGGTGTATATACAGACTCCGCAGACACCAGTCGGTTTTGGTGACCTTGATCCCATTTTCAAGGTCACAGCAGACAAATCTGCTTTTAGAGTTGGAAAACGGTGTTGCCGCGATATCTCAAGAACTAATCGCTGGATTGTCTTCATATTTGGAACTATAGTGTATATACAGACACCGCATATACCTGTCAGATTTGGTGACCTTGACCCCATTTTCAAGGTCACAGCAGGCAAATCTGTTTTTGGAGTTGGAAAACGGTGTTGCCACAATATCTCAAGAACTAATTGCTGGATTGTCTTCATATTTGGTACTATGGTGAACAGGCGGGGGATATTTCGTCACTCTGTGACAAATACTTGTTCTAAAACGTTTTGTGTCTGGGAATGCAATGCCAACTGTCATGTACTGTGCATATTAAACGTTAAATGAACATGTAATATACAAATTATTTCATTTCCAAACTTCAGATTTGAAATATTTCCTCATTGTATTCACAACTGAAAGTTGTGTAAGGACATATTTTGTATCAGGGGCTAAAAAAAATATCAAGTAGAGTTTTGCTGCTGGTGATTTTCATTTGGGATAAAGTTATCTCCATTGTCCTTGTCCCTTCCCTTGTTGCCTATCAGAACGCGCAGTCTATCTGGGTCAGGTGGTTACCAAACGAATAGTGCAAAATAACAAAATCGGTTCCTTCTTTTCCAATAAGTTGTATATGTGCTTCATACGGAGTTACCTCATGTTCACGTTAAAGTAGGAATACGAGGATAAATATCTTAATTACATATTAGGTTTGCTTTATCAACAAGGCATTTCATAACATGCATATGACCATATAAAAGTGAAAATACGTCATATATAAGTGAACTGTCAACTTTGATCTTTGAGGTGTTTGCTCCATGAGGTGGGTTTGTGAAGACTTTGGGGTTAGGATAAGTAGGATAAGTGTAGCGTGAGGTTCGGGAGTGAACGGCCTGTGGTTTAAGGTGCTGCCGCTGCTGCCAGTCACTGATGTTGGTGTCATGGAATATTACTCCTTTAACAATGGGCTTTCTCCCACACTGAGCTGACAAGTCTAAGTATGTTGCCCTGTCAGTCAGGGTCTCAGTATGTTACCCTGTCAGTCAGGACTCAGTATGTTACCCTGTCAGTCAGGGTCTCAGTATGTTACCCTGTCAGTCAGGGACTCAGTAGGTTGCACTGTCAGTCAGGGTCTCAGTATGTTGCCCTGTCAGTCAGGGACTCAGTATGTTGCCCTGTCAGTCAGGGTCTCAGTATGTTACCCTGTCAGTCAGGGACTCAGTAGGTTGCACTGTCAGTCAGGACTCAGTATGTTGCCCTGTCAGTCAGGGTCTCAGTATGTTACCCTGTCAGTCAGGGACTCAGTATGTTGCACTGTCAGTCAGGGTCTCAGTATGTTGCCCTGTCAGTCAGGGTCTCAGTAGGTTGCACTGTCAGTCAGGACTCAGTAGGTTGTACTGTCGGTCAGGGTCTCAGTATGTTGCCCTGTCAGTCAGGACTCAGTATATCGCCCTGTCAGTCAGGGTCTCAGTAGGTTGCACTGTCAGTCAGGGGCTCAGGATGTTGTACTGTCAGTCAGGGTCTCAGTATGTTGCCCGGTCAGTCAGGGTCTCAGTATGTTGCCCTGTCAGTCAGGGTCTCAGTATGTTGTACTGTCAGTCAGGGTCTCAGTAGGTTGCCCTGTCAGTCAGGGTCTCAGTATGTTGCCCTGTCAGTCAGGGCTCAGTATGGTGTACTGTCAGTCAGGGGCTGAGTATGCATGCTGTCTTTAAGGCACTCGTGATCAGTAGGTTGCACTATCAGTCAGGGTCTCAGGATGTTGTACTGTCAGTCAGGGTCTCAGTAGGTTGCCCTGTCAGTCAGGGTCTCAGTATGTTGCCCTGTCAGTCAGGGCTCAGTATGGTGTACTGTCAGTCAGGCGCTGAGTATGCATGCTGTCTTTAAGGCACTCATGATCAGTAGGTTGCACTGTCAGTCAGGGACTCAGTAGGTTGCACTATCAGTCAGGGGCTCAGGATGTTGTACTGTCAGTCAGGGTCTCAGTATGTTGCCCTGTCAGTCAGGGCTCAGTATGGTGTACTGTCAGTCAGGCGCTGAGTATGCATGCTGTCTTTAAGGCACTCGTGATCAGTAGGTTGCACTGTCAGTCAGGGACTCAGTGGGTTGCACTATCAGTCAGGGGCTCAGGATGTTGTACTGTCAGTCAGGGACTCAGTATGTTGTACTGTCAGTTAGGGACTCAGTAAGTTGTACTGTCAGTCAGGGGCTCAGTATGTTGTACTGTCAGTCAGGGACTCTGTATGTTGTACTCTCAGTCAGGGACTCAGTATGTTGTACTGTCAGTTAGGGACTCAGTATGTTGTACTGTCAGTCAGGGACTCAGTAGGTTGTACTGTCAGTCAGGGGCTCAGGATGTTGTACTGTCAGTCAGGGACTCAGTATGTTGCACTGTCAGTCAGGGACTCAGTATGTCGTACTGTCAGTCAGGGGCTCAGTATGTTGTACTGTCAGTTAGGGACTCAGTATGTTGTACTGTCAGTTAGGGACTCAGTATGTTGTACTGTCAGTCAGGACTCAGTATATTGCACTGTCAGCCAGGGTCTCAGTATGTTGCCCTTTCAGTCAGGGTTTCAGTATGTTGCCCTGTCAGTCAGGGACTCAGTAGGTTGCACTATCAGTCAGGGACTTAGAATGTTGTACTGTCAGTCAGGGACTCAGTAGGTTGCACTATCAGTCAGGGTCTCAGTAGGTTGCCCTGTCAGTCAGGGCTCAGTAGGTTGTACTGTCAGTCAGGGACTCAGTAGGTTGCACTATCAGTCAGGGTCTCAGTATGTTGCCCTGTCAGTCAGGGTCTCAGTATGTTGCCCTGTCAGTCAGGGTCTCAGTATGTTGCCCTGTCAGTCAGGGACTCAGTAGGTTGCACTGTCAGTCAGGGTCTCAGTATGTTACCCTGTCAGTCAGGGCTCAGTAGGTTGCACTATCAGTCAGGGTCTCAGTATGTTGCCCTGTCAGTCAGGGTCTCAGTATGTTGCCCTGTCAGTCAGGGTCTCAGTATGTTGCCCTGTCAGTCAGGGTCTCAGTATGTTGCCCTGTCAGTCAGGGTCTCAGTATGTTACCCTGTCAGTCAGGGCTCAGTAGGTTGCACTATCAGTCAGGGTATCAGTATGTTGCCCTGTCAGTCAGGGTCTCAGTATGTTGCCCTGTCAGTCAGGGTCTCAGTATGTTACCCTGTCAGTCAGGACTCAGGATGTTGTACTGTCAGTCAGGGTCTCAGTATGTTGCCCTGTCAGTCAGGGCTCCGTATGGTGTACTGTCAGTCAGGCGCTGAGTATGCATGCTGTCTTTAAGGCACTCGTGATCAGTAGGTTGCACTGTCAGTCAGGGACTCAGTAGGTTGCACTATCAGTCAGGGGCTCAGGATGTTGTACTGTCAGTCAGGGACTCAGTATGTTGTACTGTCAGTTAGGGACTCAGTATGTTGTACTGTCAGTCAGGGGCTCAGTATGTTGTACTGTCAGTCAGGGACTCTGTATGTTGTACTCTCAGTTAGGGACTCAGTATGTTGTACTGTCAGTTAGGGACTCAGTATGTTGTACTGTCAGTCAGGGACTCAGTATGTTGTACTGTCAGTCAGGGTCTCAGGATGTTGTACTGTCAGTCAGGGACTCAGTATGTTGCACTGTCAGTCAGGGACTCAGTATGTTGTACTGTCAGTCAGGGTCTCAGTATGTTGCACTGTCAGTCAGGGGCTCAGTAGGTTGCACTGTCAGTCAGGACTCAGTGTGTTGTACTGTCAGTCAGGGTCTCAGTATGATTAGATGTCAGTCAGCGCTCAGTATGTTGTGCTGTCAGTCAGGGTCTCAGTATGATTAGATGTC
Organism: Haliotis rufescens; assembly: GCF_023055435.1. NCBI lineage: Eukaryota > Metazoa > Mollusca > Gastropoda > Lepetellida > Haliotidae > Haliotis > Haliotis rufescens. Next base: position 44,859,110 of record NW_025964001.1, on the reverse strand, counting down.
AGTCAGCGCTCAGTCTGTTGTGCTGTCAGTCAGGCTCAGTATGTTGTACTGTCAGTCAGGGACTCTGTATGTTGTACTCTCAGTTAGGGACTCAGTATGTTGTACTGTCAGTCAGGGACTCAGTAGGTTGTACTGTCAGTCAGGGGCTCAGGATGTTGTACTGTCAGTCAGGGTCTCGTTATCAGTCAGGGTCTCAGTGTGCTACGCTGTCAGTCAGGGAATCATTATGATTAGCTTTCAGTCAGGGGCCTTGTCAGTCTGTTGCGGTGTCCATTGATTTAAGGTGCGGCATCAGCTGCCAGTACCTACTTCAGCCCAATGATCATTATTCGATTACACTTTCTCACACACTGAGCTGATAAGAGGTCATACTGTTAATAAAAATATTTACATTATACCCTCTTACAATGTAGAGCAGTGAAAGCGCAACTTCAATAATTAGTAATCAATAGCTGCTTTTAATTGCAGGTATTTCAGTTGAAAGATGTCACTTCCTAACTTCGTCCTTCTGATCACAATTGTCAGCTGCTGCCATGGGGCCAAGATTCTTTTAATTCCAACTCCTGCAACTAGCCACTGTCTGGAAATTATGTCCATTGGACAAGCTCTTCTGAAAAGAGGCCACCATGTTACCTTATTTGCCGTCCTCTTTGATCCCAAATCCTGTATTGGAAGGTTGGATAAGGAGGCTTTCAAGACCACATTCAACGTTATTGTTCCTGATCTTGATCCATCGATGCAGAAGACACATGAAGAAGTGTTGGCAGCTGGACAAAAAGTCATATTTAGTCGTGGTGGTATGTGGAAAATGTTTTTGAACTTTTTGAAACCTATGCTACAGAATCACTGTAGTGCTGCGATGAAAGATAGGGTTGTTTTAGAAGGGTTAAAGAAGGGCAATTATGACATTGCATTGGTGAGTAGAATGCCTGGCTCAGAATGTTTGTTCGCCATCGCTGCCTATCTTGGGGTTCCAACAGTTGTTGCTAGCTCCTACATCGACGCAAGAGACAGCGGAATGCCTCTACAAAGTAACACATTTCCTCACCTTATGTCTAGTTTCACCAATGACATGACATTCCCTGAAAGACTCATAAACACACTCTTAATCTTTGCCACTTCTATCGTATTCAAAGCTTCTTCAACATCTACTGACTACTCTGTGCTGGGTGATAAACTCCGAGATGTTGACGCAAGCCAACTGGTAAGGGACTCTGTGCTTTTCATAGAAAACTCCGATTATATCATTGACTACCCCAAAGCTGTGTTTCCAAATTTCATTCAGTGTGGTGGTCTTACAGCAAGCCCAGCAAACCCTCTTTCAGGGGAATTGAAGAAGTACATGGATGCAGCACAAAAAGGTGTTGTACTTGTTACCTTTGGAAGCTTGATAAAAGGGTTTCCACCACCTCTGATTGAAAAGTTGATGGCTGTCTTTGGTCGACTGAAGTACCAAGTTCTGTTCAAGCAGGATAAAGAGGAAATCCGCGGTAACATCAAAACCATGAAATGGGTGCCGCAAAATGATATCCTAGGCCATCCCAACACCAAGGTGTTTATTTCTCATTGTGGGAAGAACGGATTTTGGGAGGCACTGTATCACGGAGTTCCAATCATCTGTATGCCAATCCACGCGGAAACATTCACCACAGCCATAAAGGTTAAGAAATACAATATAGGATCTAGAATTGAAATATTTGATGATACTGTTGATGATCTGTTTGAAAAGATAAGCCGCGTTCTTGAAAACAAATCAATCAGCCAGAACATGAAGAGGATGTCGAGGCTCCTTCGTGACAGACCAGAAAAGCCTGCAGAACGAGCGGCATCTGCTGTAGAACATGTTATCAAGTACGGCGGAAACCACATGCGACAGCCCCCAGTTTGCTTTGTTAGTTACATCTATGCTGATGTATGGCTGTCTATTGCTGTTATTGTCAGTGTGATAATTGCTGTCGATATCTGGATCTGTCGCAAGTGTTGTTGCAAGGGAAAGAGCGACAAGAAGCACAAAACTGAGTGAGATGGAACATTTTGATAATGTTACTTCGTAGGTTAGAACTCATGGATGTTTGAATGTTTGTTCACTTTGATAACACCAGCACATTACATACAATGAGAATAAACTGTTTGATATACTTCCAAATGTCATGGCTCAGTCAATCAAAATGATGATTTGGCAATTCATTTAACTAGACTTGTTTTGTTATAAAGGCTGCATACGCCACCTCTGACTTCTGGCCTGTACTAAAATGAAACTTAATTGAACAAGAGATTCAAGCAGTGAAAAGTTCAATAACGTTTAGAAAATTGATGCCAATGTCGTATTTTGTTTTGTCAAATTTTATATTCATATTATTCCAATATTCAATGGACACTTCGTTTAGTTCGATATTTTATTATATCAAATGCACTATGGCGGAATACATATGTACTATTCATGTTACATAACAGGATACGTAACAGTCTGACGGTGTTTAGCCATTGTGTTAGTCAGTATGCAATCTGACCGTTGGACAGCAGCTAGGCAGGCTGCCTCACTGATCCTCCAAGATGCTGTCTGGCCATTGCTGTCCTGTTACCATTGTGTTTTGTTTGTTTGTTGATAATGCAGCACTCAGCACTGTTCAAGCTATATGACAGTGGTCTGTAAATAATCGTGTCTGGACCAGACAATCCAGTGATTGATATCATGAACATTGATCCATGCAGTTGGGATACGATGACATGCATCAACCAAGTCAGCGAGCCTAACCACTCAATCCCGTTAGTCGCCTCAAGCAGGATCGACTTTTATACGGCAAGCATTGGATTGACGAATACCTTTCCACCCCGGATCCTCATGGGTGTGGCTGTATTCTTTTAATCAGGAATAAAATGTTGTGGACCCAATGATGGACTCCTGTATTGGAAGAGACAGATCTCCCAAACGAAATAGTCCTGGATACTTGTAATGATTTGTTTGTTTAACGCCACTGTCATAGCGACTGATTTACGACACCCATTGTCTGAAGAACATTTAATTGCAAAGGCTCTTTACCCTGGAGCCATGACATCTATATGCCTTGAAACATTTAATTGCTGTTATTTATAAGATGCTAATCATAATTGTTAATCCCCATTTTTGTGTACATCGACCGTCTGTCATCCTGAACAGGATGTGCAAGTATGTCACTGATGATTTACTGTTTACATTTATATTTATTACTCACTAAATTTCAGGTGACCTTGGCTATATAAGCCTTGGTCCAGAATGATTGAAAGGAGAAAAGAGAGAAAGAGAAAGAAAGGTCTTACCCTTAGCCTAGCTAGGGTTAGGCTGGGTGCTCCGGGGCACCAAGACAACAAGCACTACCACTATGTGCTGACTTGGCACATAGTGTCATTTGTATGTATCTATCTACATGTATAAAGTAAAACTGTATATACTGCAAGCCATCGTCTCCAAGTTGTCACTTCCTACTGAGAACCATACGTCGGCCTCTTGCATATACCAGTATGCAAATTGTTCATTTATCAACGTCAGACCGACACGCGTTGTTACCACACTGAGCGATATTCCAGCTTTATTACAACTGTCACAAATATTCGAATTTGACCAGCCAATCAAGTGGTTGACATTATGGGTATAAATCTACTCAATCCACCAACTCACCGAGTCTGACACATTCAGTCGCTTGAGGAATTATACGGATTTTCCCAAGGTCGGAGCAGGGAGAAATAGGTATGGGGCGTAATAGGGATTGAGAACATTAATCTTGGTAGCTGCTCATTGTTTATGTGTGTCTTATTCTATCAGGATCTTCATTTCACGAGTTCGAATCCAAGGCCTACACCACTTTTGGCTTTCCTCACACTTCAAGATCACCTGCTGATATACTGTTGAATCTGTGTTAAACTGAACTCGATCAATGTATGCGAGGATTAGATTAAAATAGTTTAGTCATTTTCATATTATTATTTTGGACCCGCAATATACAATCGTAAGATTGATCTCTTTCTTATCACATTTAGCTTCGACCCTCAGTGTATATTTTCAATGGGAAAGGATACATGTTTAGAAGAGATAAAATTGATTTGAGGATTGCCAGTAGATTCTGTGTTCACTGTAATAAAGTATTATTTTCTGTGTTTTGTTTTAGTATTGCAGCCTCAGGTTTCCAAATACAATTTAGTAATAATTTCTGAATTGAGTTTGTTTTGTTTTTTTAACGACCACAATTAATATATTGTAATCGAGTGTCATCAATAGAGTGGGCTCGTGAGCTAGGTGTATTCTTCAGAATATTAAACACATCATTCCCTCTAACGTATCCGACGCCATACCATTCTCCGCTCTTGATCTGAAATAAGCTTCAGGGCTTGAATTTTGGGCTATTTGACTTAAATATCGACCTTCTGACGATGCTTTATCTTTTAGTGCCCTTAAACATCCGGGGAAGGATAGGTCTTCAGCAATCAATGCTTGCTGTAAAAGACGACAATGCTTGTCGTAAGAGGCAACTGAAGGGATCGAGTGGTCAGGCTCGCTGACTTGGTTGATCCATGTCACCTATCCCAATTGCGTCGATGCTCATGATGTAAATCACTGGATTGTCTGGTCCAGACTCGATTATTTACACACCGCCGTAATACAGCTGGATTATTGCTGAGTGCGGCGTTAAACAACAAACAAACAAACTAGTCAGAGAGAACAGCTTACATTATCATTAAGACGTATACAAGAAACACAAGTGTACAAATCAATGTGAAACTTTTGTGAGAGGGACGTGCAGACCTATCAACAAGTCATGTATATATATATGTATTTAAGGCAGTGCAATCTGTCAGACTAAATGCTTTGTCTAATTTATCTCTTTTCTTCTGTTTTTGTTTCTTTCCATACTCATCAATACTTATTGTACTTGTCTTCCTACGTCACCCCTTGTACATATGTAAATAATGTATGGAAATACCAAGGGGGGGGGTGTGTGTTGGTGTTGGATAACTCGTTCCTAATCCTTTTCTATTTGGGAATAAAATATGCTTTAACTAAATTCACTGAACATAATTGCGTTGGTCTACAATTGGATGCGTCCTCTATTGATCTTTCGCTAATTCTACTGCACTGTTACGTGCAGATAACGCAGTCCTTCTAGCCTTTTCAAGAAAACATTACATACTTCTTTTGGTTGTTTTCATTGATATTGTACAAATATTGCAACTAAATATAAATACGAATAAAACAGAAGCAATATTTTTGGGGGTAATGCATCTCTCAAAAGAAAGCATATATGTCTTGAATGTAACTAATCTGGAATTCGTTGATGGGTATAAGTGTCTTGGGATTCCTTATCAGAAGAAACAATATATTTCACTAAATCAGTAGACACATCTGTGTGATCAAGCTACTTTACGCTTGTGCTTTGTTCCACGAAAATCGGGGCGGTCGGGTAGCCTAGTGGTTAAAGCGTTCGCTCGTCACGACGAAGACCCGGGTTCGAATCCCGACATGGGTACAATGTGTGAAGCCCATTTCTGGTGTCCCCCGCCGTGATATTGCTGGAATATTGCTAAAAGCGGCGTAAAACCATACTCACTCACTCCACAAAAATCACGCATATGTAACTTTTCACATAAATGTCAACTTTATTTATTTGATGCTATGTTGAAACCATAGGGGGAAGTTTTGGATTTTGAATTTTTTATTTTAAAAAAAAAGTCCACATATATTATCTAAGAAAACTTATCCCAGTTAAAAAAGGAACACCACCTTTTATGCTTTATGCTGTGCTGGGTAGAACTCCCCTTTTCATAGATATTCAGATAAGAAAGATCACATTTTGGACGAAAGTTTTTATCTGAAAATAGAGAAAACTGCCCAATATTATATACATGTTCTGGTATAAAGGTACAAATACAAATGGTACAATTTACAAATGGCTCACTTTTATTCAAAATATGTTAGACCAAGCTGGCATGAGCTATGTTTGGCTGCCACAGAGTTAAATATCATCTCCCTGGTAAAACGTAACCCTTTCACGCAAACTACATGATATTCATCGGCAAAATGGGGCGGTCGGGTAGCCTAGTGGTTAAAGCGTTCGCTCGTCACGCCGAAGACCCGGGTTCGAATCCCGACATGGGTACAATGTGTGAAGCCCATTTCTGGTGTCCCCCGCCGTGATATTGCTGGAATATTGCTAAAAGCGGCGTAAAACCATACTCACTCACTCACTCATCGGCAAAATTGGAACGCGGGTACTTCAGATTCATCTTAATGTTCAACATATCTTAACATCATAATTGACAAGAATCTTGAATAGTATTTATTAAATATTCCCTTCCTTTTAGCTCTTAAATTAATCTTCTTTTGAACATTGTGAATTGAAAGAGGAAAAGGGAATAAGACTCCAATAAGTGATCATATTTGTAAGTTTTTTGAAAAATGAAAGGTGTTGGTTATGAAAAGCATTAAATTTTTAAATGTACATATTTTAACGATGTTTGTAAATTGTATATCCTATGTAAATGTAGGAATCAACTTAAACAATTTTATGAACTCTAGCAATTTTAACTCCTCAAAAATCTGTCCAGATGAAACTGTAAATATACTGATATCAACATGAAAGCAGTTAAAGCTGTCAATGTCACACAACCAAACTCAAATAGTGTTGCATTAAGTTGTAATTTTTACGTGTGGGTTATCGTGAGTTTGAGCTGCTTTTAACAGTATTCCAGTTATATCGCGGCGTGTCAGCTTAGTGTGGAAGGAAAGCCCGAAGTGATGCAGGTCTCGGACGTTTACCACTTCGGTGAAACCCACGAGCACGGGTATGGTGCTGACAAACCTAGAAACATAATCGGTGCGAACCGTGATTCGAACCAACAATCATAGGTCAGTAAGGGACTCAGTATGTTGCACTGTCAGTCAGGACTCAGTATGTTGCACTGTCAGTCAGGACTCAGTAGGATACACTGTCAGTCAGGACTCAGTAGGATACACTGTCAGTCAGGACCCAGTAGGTTGCACTGTCAGTCAGGGACTCGGGATGTTGTTCTGTCAGTTAGGGACTCAGTATGTTGTACTGTCAGTCAGGGGCTCAGTATGTTGTACTGTCAGTCAGGGACTCAGTATGTTGTACTGTCAGTTAGGGGCTCAGTATGTTGCACTGTCAGTCAGGACTCAGTAGGATACACTGTCAGTCAGGACTCAGTAGGTTGCACTGTCAGTCAGGGTCTCAGGATGTTGCACTGTCAGTTAGGGACTCAGTAGGTTGCACTGTCAGTCAGGACTCAGTATGTTGTACTGTCAGTTAGGACTCAGTATGTTGCACTGTCAGTCAGGGACTATGTATGTTGTACTGTCAGTTAGGGACTCAGTATGTTGTACTGTCAGTTAGGGACTCAGTATGTTGCACTGTCAGTTAGGGACTCAGTATGTTGCACTGTCAGTCAGGGACTCAGTATGTTGTACTGTCAGTCAGGGACTCAGTATGTTGTACTGTCAGTCAGGGACTCAGTATGTTGTACTGTCAGTTAGGGACTCAGTATGTTGTACTGTCAGTCAGGACTCAGTATGTTGCACTGTCAGTCAGGGACCCAGTATGTTGCACTGTCAGTCGACTCAGTAGGTTGCACTATCAGTCAAGGGCTCAGGATGTTGTACTATCAGTCAGGGACTCAGTATGGTGTACTGTCAGTCAGGGACTCAGTATATTGCACTGTCAGTCAGGGACACAGTATGTTGTACTATCAGTCAGGGACCAAGTATGTTGCACTGACACTCAGGACTCAGTATGTTGCACTGTCAGTCAGGGACTCAGTATGTTGCACTGTCAGTCGACTCAGTAGGTTGCACTATCAGTCAGGGGCTCAGGATGTTGCACTGTCAGTCAGGACACAGTATGTTGCACTGTCAGTCAGGACTCAGTAGGATACACTGTCAGTCAGGACTCAGTAGGTTGTACTGTCAGTTAGGGACTCAGTATGTTGTACTGTCAGTCAGGGACTCAGTATGTTGCACTGTCAGTCAGGGACCCAGTATGTTGCACTGTCAGTCAGGACTCAGTATGTTGCACTGTCAGTCAGGGACTCAGTATGTTGCACTGTCAGTCGACTTAGTAGGTTGCACTATTAGTCAGGGGATCAGGATGTTGCACTGTCAGTCAGGACTCAGTATGTTGCACTGTCAGTCAGGACTCAGTAGGATACACTGTCAGTCAGGACTCAGTAGGTTGTACTGTCAGTTAGGGACTCAGTATGTTGTACTGTCAGTCAGGGACTCAGTATGTTGCACTGTTAGTCAGGGACTCAGTATGTTGTATTGTCGGTCAGGGACTCAGTATGTTGTACTGTCAGTTAGGGACTCAGTATGTTGCACTGTTAGTCAGGACTCAGAAGGATACACTCTCAGTCAGGACGCAGTAGGTTGCACTGTCAGTCAGGACTCAGTATGTTGTACTGTCAGTCAGGACTCAGTATGTTGCACTGTCAGTCAGGGACCCAGTATGTTGCACTGTCAGTCGACTCAGTAGGTTGCACTATCAGTCAGGGGCTCAGGATGTTGTACTATCAGTCAGGGACTCAGTATGTTGTAGTGTCAGTCAGGGACTCAGTATGTTGCACTGTCAGTCAGGGACACAGTATGTTGTACTGTCAGTCAGGGGGCTCAGTATGTTGTACTGTCAGTCAGGGACACAGTTTGTTGTACTGTCAGTCAGGGGGCCCAGGATGTTGTACTGTCAGTCAGGACTCAGTATGTTGTAGTGTCAGTCAGGGACTCAGTATGTTGTACTGTCAGTCAGGGAATTAGTATGATGTACTTTCAGTTAGGGACTCAGTATGTTGTACTGTCAGTCAGGACTCAGTATGTTGCACTGTCAGTCAGGGACTCAGTATGTTGCACTGTCAGTCGACTCAGTAGGTTGCACTATGAGTCAGGGGATCAGGATGTTGTACTGTCAGTCAGGGACTCAGTATGTTGCACTGTCGGTCAGGGACTCAGTATGTTGCACTGTCAGTCAGGGGGCTCGGTATTTTGTACTGTCAGTCAGGACTCAGTATTTTGCACTGTCGGTCAGGGACTCAGTATGTTGCACTGTCAGTCAGGGGGCTCGGTATTTTGTACTGTGAGTCAGGACTCAGTATTTTGCACTGTCGGTCAGGGACTCAGTATGTTGTACTGTCACTTAGGGACTCAGTATGTTGTACTCTCAGTCAGGGACTCAGTATGTTGTACTGTCAGTCAGGACTCAGTATGTTGCACTGTCAGTCAGGGACCCAGTATGTTGCACTGTCAGTCGACTCAGTAGGTTGCACTATCAGTCAGGGGCTCGGGATGTTGTACTATCAGTCAGGGACTCAGTATGTTGCACTGTCAGTCAGGGACACAGTATGTTGTACTGTCAGTCAGGGGGCTCAGTATGTTGTACTGTCAGTCAGGACTCAGTATGTTGCACTGTCGGTCAGGGACTCAGTATGTTGTACTGTCAGTTAGGGACTCTGTATGTTGCACTGTCAGTCAGGACTCAGTATGTTGCACTGTCAGTCAGGACTCAGTAGGATACACTGTCAGTCAGGACCCAGTAGGTTGCACTGTCAGTCAGGGACTCAGGATGTTGTTCTGTCAGTTAGGGACTCAGTATGTTGCACTGTCAGTCAGGGGCTCAGTATGTTGTACTGTCAGTCAGGGACTCAGTATGTTGTACTGTCAGTTAGGGACTCAGTATGTTGCACTGTCAGTCAGGACTCAATATGTTGCACTGTCAGTCAGGACTCAGTATGTTGCACTGTCAGTCAGGGACCCAGTATGTTGCACTGTCAGTCGACTCAGTAGGTTGCACTATCAGTCAAGGGCTCAGGATGTTGCACTATCAGTCAGGGACTCAGTATGGTGTACTGTCAGTCAGGGACTCAGTATGTTGCACTGTCAGTCAGGGACACAGTATGTTGTACTGTCAGTCAGGGACCCAGTATGTTGCACTGTCAGTCAGGACTCAGTATGTTGCACTGTCAGTCAGGGACTCAGTATGTTGCACTGTCAGTCGACTCAGTAGGTTGCACTATGAGTCAGGGGTTCAGGATGTTGCACTGTCAGTCAGGACTCAGTATGTTGCACTGTCAGTCGACTCAGTAGGATACACTGTCAGTCAGGACTCAGTAGGTTGTACTGTCAGTTAGGGACTCAGTATGTTGTACTGTCAGTCAGGACTCAGTATGTTGCACTGTAGGTCAGGGACTCAGTATGTTGTACTGTCAGTTAGGGAGTCTGTATGTTGCACTGTCAGTCAGGACTCAGTATGTTGAACTGTCAGTCAGGACTCAGTAGGATACACTGTCAGTCAGGACCCAGTAGGTTGCACTGTCAGTCAGGGACTCAGGATGTTGTACTGTCAGTCAGGGACTCAGTATGTTGTACTGTCAGTTAGGGACTCAGTATGTTGCACTGTCAGTCAAGGGCTAAGGATGTTGTACTATCAGTCAGGGACTCAGTGTGGTGTACTGTCAGTCAGGGACTCAGTATGTTGCACTGTCAGTCAGGGACACAGTATGTTGTACTGTCAGTTAGGGACTCAGTATGTTGCACTGTCAGTCAGGGGCTCAGTATGTTGTACTGTCAGTCAGGGACTCAGTATGTTGTACTGTCAGTTAGGGACTCAGTATGTTGCACTGTCAGTCAGGGACTCAGTATGTTGCACTGTCAGTCAGGACTCAATATGTTGCACTGTCAGTCAGGACTCAGTAGGATACACTGTCAGTCAGGACCCAGTAGGTTGCACTATCAGTCAGGAACTCAGGATGTTGTTCTGTCAGTTAGGGACTAAGTATGTTGTACCGTCAGTCAGGGGCTCAGTATGTTGTACTGTCAGTCAGGGACTCAGTATGTTGTACTGTCAGTTAGGGACTCGGGATGTTGCACTGTCAGTCAGGACTCAGTAGGTGACACTGTCAGTCAGGACTCAGTATGTTGCACTGTCGGTCAGGGACTCAGTATGTTGTACTGTCACTTAGGGACTCAGTATGTTGTACTCTCAGTCAGGGACTCAGTATGTTGTACTGTCAGTCAGGACTCAGTATTGTGCTCTGTCAGTCAGGGACCCAGTATGTTGCACTGTCAGTCGACTCAGTAGGTTGCACTATCAGTCAGGGGCTCGGGATGTTGTACTATCAGTCAGGGACTCAGTATGTTGCACTGTCAGTCAGGGACACAGTATGTTGTACTGTCAGTCAGGGGGCTCAGTATGTTGTACTGTCAGTCAGGACTCAGTATGTTGCACTGTCGGTCAGGGACTCAGTATGTTGTACTGTCAGTTAGGGACTCTGTATGTTGTACCGTCAGTCAGGGGCTCAGTATGTTGTACTGTCAGTCAGGGACTCAGTATGTTGTACTGTCAGTTAGGGACTCAGTATGTTGCACTGTCAGTCACGACTCAATATGTTGCACTGTCAGTCAGGGACTCAGTAGGTGACACTGTCAGTCAGGACTCAGTATGTTGCACTGTCGGTCAGGGACTCAGTATGTTGTACTGTCACTTAGGGACTCAGTATGTTGTACTCTCAGTCAGGGACTCAGTATGTTGTACTGTCAGTCAGGACTCAGTATTGTGCTCTGTCAGTCAGGGACCCAGTATGTTGCACTGTCAGTCGACTCAGTAGGTTGCACTATCAGTCAGGGGCTCGGGATGTTGTACTATCAGTCAGGGACTCAGTATGTTGCACTGTCAGTCAGGGACACAGTATGTTGTACTGTCAGTCAGGGGGCTCAGTAAGTTGTACTGTCAGTCAGGACTCAGTATGTTGCACTGTCGGTCAGGGACTCAGTATGTTGTACTGTCACTTAGGGACTCTGTATGTTGTACTCTCAGTCAGGGACTCAGTATGTTGTACTGTCAGTCAGGACTCAGTATGTTGCACTGTCAGTCAGGGACCCAGTATGTTGCACTGTCAGTCGACTCAGTAGGTTGCACTATCAGTCAGGGGCTCGGGATGTTGTACTGTCAGTCAGGGACTCAGTATGTTGCACTGTCAGTCAGGGACTCAGTATGTTGTACTGTCAGTCAGGGGGCTCAGTAAGTTGTACTGTCAGTCAGGACTCAGTATGTTGCACTGTCGGTCAGGGACTCAGTATGTTGTACTGTCAGTTAGGGACTCTGTATGTTGCACTGTCAGTCAGGACTCAGTATGTTGCACTGTCAGTCAGGACTCAGTAGGATACACTGTCAGTCAGGACCCAGTAGGTTGCACTGTCAGTCAGGGACTCAGGATGTTGTTCTGTCAGTTAGGGACTCAGTATGTTGCACTGTCAGTCAGGGGCTCAGTATGTTGTACTGTCAGTCAGGGACTCAGTATGTTGTACTGTCAGTTAGGGACTCAGTATGTTGCACTGTCAGTCAGGACTCAATATGTTGCACTGTCAGTCAGGACTCAGTATGTTGCACTGTCAGTCAGGGACCCAGTATGTTGCACTGTCAGTCGACTCAGTAGGTTGCACTATCAGTCAAGGGCTCAGGATGTTGCACTATCAGTCAGGGACTCAGTATGGTGTACTGTCAGTCAGGGACTCAGTATGTTGCACTGTCAGTCAGGGACACAGTATGTTGTACTGTCAGTCAGGGACCCAGTATGTTGCACTGTCAGTCAGGACTCAGTATGTTGCACTGTCAGTCAGGGACTCAGTATGTTGCACTGTCAGTCGACTCAGTAGGTTGCACTATGAGTCAGGGGTTCAGGATGTTGCACTGTCAGTCAGGACTCAGTATGTTGCACTGTCAGTCGACTCAGTAGGATACACTGTCAGTCAGGACTCAGTAGGTTGTACTGTCAGTTAGGGACTCAGTATGTTGTACTGTCAGTCAGGACTCAGTATGTTTCACTGTAGGTCAGGGACTCAGTATGTTGCACTGTCAGTCGACTCAGTAGGTTGCACTATGAGTCAGGGGATCAGGATGTTGTACTGTCAGTCAGGGACTCAGTATGTTGCACTGTCAGTCAGGGGGCTCGGTATTTTGTACTGTCAGTCAGGACTCAGTATTTTGCACTGTCGGTCAGGGACTCAGTATGTTGCACTGTCAGTCAGGGGGCTCGGTATTTTGTACTGTGAGTCAGGACTCAGTATTTTGCACTGTCGGTCAGGGACTCAGTATGTTGTACTGTCACTTAGGGACTCAGTATGTTGTACTCTCAGTCAGGGACTCAGTATGTTGTACTGTCAGTCAGGACTCAGTATGTTGCACTGTCAGTCAGGGACCCAGTATGTTGCACTGTCAGTCGACTCAGTAGGTTGCACTATCAGTCAGGGGCTCGGGATGTTGTACTATCAGTCAGGGACTCAGTATGTTGCACTGTCAGTCAGGGACACAGTATGTTGTACTGTCAGTCAGGGGGCTCAGTATGTTGTACTGTCAGTCAGGACTCAGTATGTTGCACTGTCGGTCAGGGACTCAGTATGTTGTACTGTCAGTTAGGGACTCTGTATGTTGCACTGTCAGTCAGGACTCAGTATGTTGCACTGTCAGTCAGGACTCAGTAGGATACACTGTCAGTCAGGACCCAGTAGGTTGCACTGTCAGTCAGGGACTCAGGATGTTGTTCTGTCAGTTAGGGACTCAGTATGTTGCACTGTCAGTCAGGGGCTCAGTATGTTGTACTGTCAGTCAGGGACTCAGTATGTTGTACTGTCAGTTAGGGACTCAGTATGTTGCACTGTCAGTCAGGACTCAATATGTTGCACTGTCAGTCAGGACTCAGTATGTTGCACTGTCAGTCAGGGACCCAGTATGTTGCACTGTCAGTCGACTCAGTAGGTTGCACTATCAGTCAAGGGCTCAGGATGTTGCACTATCAGTCAGGGACTCAGTATGGTGTACTGTCAGTCAGGGACTCAGTATGTTGCACTGTCAGTCAGGGACACAGTATGTTGTACTGTCAGTCAGGGACCCAGTATGTTGCACTGTCAGTCAGGACTCAGTATGTTGCACTGTCAGTCAGGGACTCAGTATGTTGCACTGTCAGTCGACTCAGTAGGTTGCACTATGAGTCAGGGGTTCAGGATGTTGCACTGTCAGTCAGGACTCAGTATGTTGCACTGTCAGTCGACTCAGTAGGATACACTGTCAGTCAGGACTCAGTAGGTTGTACTGTCAGTTAGGGACTCAGTATGTTGTACTGTCAGTCAGGACTCAGTATGTTTCACTGTAGGTCAGGGACTCAGTATGTTGTACTGTCAGTTAGGGAGTCTGTATGTTGCACTGTCAGTCAGGACTCAGTATGTTGAACTGTCAGTCAGGACTCAGTAGGATACACTGTCAGTCAGGACCCAGTAGGTTGCACTGTCAGTCAGGGACTCAGGATGTTGTACTGTCAGTCAGGGACTCAGTATGTTGTACTGTCAGTTAGGGACTCAGTATGTTGCACTGTCAGTCAAGGGCTAAGGATGTTGTACTATCAGTCAGGGACTCAGTATGGTGTACTGTCAGTCAGGGACTCAGTATGTTTCACTGTCAGTCAGGGACACAGTATGTTGTACTGTCAGTTAGGGACTCAGTATGTTGCACTGTCAGTCAGGGGCTCAGTATGTTGTACTGTCAGTCAGGGACTCAGTATGTTGTACTGTCAGTTAGGGACTCAGTATGTTGCACTGTCAGTCAGGGACTCAGTATGTTGCACTGTCAGTCAGGACTCAATATGTTGCACTGTCAGTCAGGACTCAGTAGGATACACTGTCAGTCAGGACCCAGTAGGTTGCACTGTCAGTCAGGAACTCAGGATGTTGTTCTGTCAGTTAGGGACTAAGTATGTTGTACCGTCAGTCAGGGGCTCAGTATGTTGTACTGTCAGTCAGGGACTCAGTATGTTGTACTGTCAGTTAGGGACTCGGGATGTTGCACTGTCAGTCAGGACTCAGTAGGTGACACTGTCAGTCAGGACTCAGTATGTTGCACTGTCGGTCAGGGACTCAGTATGTTGTACTGTCACTTAGGGACTCAGTATGTTGTACTCTCAGTCAGGGACTCAGTATGTTGTACTGTCAGTCAGGACTCAGTATTGTGCTCTGTCAGTCAGGGACCCAGTATGTTGCACTGTCAGTCGACTCAGTAGGTTGCACTATCAGTCAGGGGCTCGGGATGTTGTACTATCAGTCAGGGACTCAGTATGTTGCACTGTCAGTCAGGGACACAGTATGTTGTACTGTCAGTCAGGGGGCTCAGTATGTTGTACTGTCAGTCAGGACTCAGTATGTTGCACTGTCGGTCAGGGACTCAGTATGTTGTACTGTCAGTTAGGGACTCTGTATGTTGTACCGTCAGTCAGGGGCTCAGTATGTTGTACTATCAGTCAGGGACTCAGTATGTTGTACTGTCAGTTAGGGACTCAGTATGTTGCACTGTCAGTCACGACTCAATATGTTGCACTGTCAGTCAGGGACTCAGTAGGTGACACTGTCAGTCAGGACTCAGTATGTTGCACTGTCGGTCAGGGACTCAGTATGTTGTACTGTCACTTAGGGACTCAGTATGTTGTACTCTCAGTCAGGGACTCAGTATGTTGTACTGTCAGTCAGGACTCAGTATTGTGCTCTGTCAGTCAGGGACCCAGTATGTTGCACTGTCAGTCGACTCAGTAGGTTGCACTATCAGTCAGGGGCTCGGGATGTTGTACTATCAGTCAGGGACTCAGTATGTTGCACTGTCAGTCAGGGACACAGTATGTTGTACTGTCAGTCAGGGGGCTCAGTAAGTTGTACTGTCAGTCAGGACTCAGTATGTTGCACTGTCGGTCAGGGACTCAGTATGTTGTACTGTCACTTAGGGACTCAGTATGTTGTACTCTCAGTCAGGGACTCAGTATGTTGTACTGTCAGTCAGGACTCAGTATGTTGCACTGTCAGTCAGGGACCCAGTATGTTGCACTGTCAGTCGACTCAGTAGGTTGCACTATCAGTCAGGGGCTCGGGATGTTGTACTGTCAGTCAGGGACTCAGTATGTTGCACTGTCAGTCAGGGACTCAGTATGTTGTACTGTCAGTCAGGGGGCTCAGTATGTTGTACTGTCAGTCAGGACTCAGTATGTTGCACTGTCGGTCAGGGACTCAGTATGTTGTACTGTCAGTTAGGGACTCTGTATGTTGCACTGTCAGTCAGGACTCAGTATGTTGCACTGTCAGTCAGGACTCAGTAGGATACACTGTCAGTCAGGACCCAGTAGGTTGCACTGTCAGTCAGGGACTCAGGATGTTGTTCTGTCAGTTAGGGACTCAGTATGTTGCACTGTCAGTCAGGGGCTCAGTATGTTGTACTGTCAGTCAGGGACTCAGTATGTTGTACTGTCAGTTAGGGACTCAGTATGTTGCACTGTCAGTCAGGACTCAATATGTTGCACTGTCAGTCAGGACTCAGTATGTTGCACTGTCAGTCAGGGACCCAGTATGTTGCACTGTCAGTCGACTCAGTAGGTTGCACTATCAGTCAAGGGCTCAGGATGTTGCACTATCAGTCAGGGACTCAGTATGGTGTACTGTCAGTCAGGGACTCAGTATGTTGCACTGTCAGTCAGGGACACAGTATGTTGTACTGTCAGTCAGGGACCCAGTATGTTGCACTGTCAGTCAGGACTCAGTATGTTGCACTGTCAGTCAGGGACTCAGTATGTTGCACTGTCAGTCGACTCAGTAGGTTGCACTATGAGTCAGGGGTTCAGGATGTTGCACTGTCAGTCAGGACTCAGTATGTTGCACTGTCAGTCGACTCAGTAGGATACACTGTCAGTCAGGACTCAGTAGGTTGTACTGTCAGTTAGGGACTCAGTATGTTGTACTGTCAGTCAGGACTCAGTATGTTTCACTGTAGGTCAGGGACTCAGTATGTTGTACTGTCAGTTAGGGAGTCTGTATGTTGCACTGTCAGTCAGGACTCAGTATGTTGAACTGTCAGTCAGGACTCAGTAGGATACACTGTCAGTCAGGACCCAGTAGGTTGCACTGTCAGTCAGGGACTCAGGATGTTGTACTGTCAGTCAGGGACTCAGTATGTTGTACTGTCAGTTAGGGACTCAGTATGTTGCACTGTCAGTCAAGGGCTAAGGATGTTGTACTATCAGTCAGGGACTCAGTATGGTGTACTGTCAGTCAGGGACTCAGTATGTTGCACTGTCAGTCAGGGACACAGTATGTTGTACTGTCAGTTAGGGACTCAGTATGTTGCACTGTCAGTCAGGGGCTCAGTATGTTGTACTGTCAGTCAGGGACTCAGTATGTTGTACTGTCAGTTAGGGACTCAGTATGTTGCACTGTCAGTCAGGGACTCAGTATGTTGCACTGTCAGTCAGGACTCAATATGTTGCACTGTCAGTCAGGACTCAGTAGGATACACTGTCAGTCAGGACCCAGTAGGTTGCACTGTCAGTCAGAAACTCAGGATGTTGTTCTGTCAGTTAGGGACTAAGTATGTTGTACCGTCAGTCAGGGGCTCAGTATGTTGTACTGTCAGTTAGGGACTCGGGATGTTGCACTGTCAGTCAGGACTCAGTAGGTGACACTGTCAGTCAGGACTCAGTATGTTGCACTGTCGGTCAGGGACTCAGTATGTTGTACTGTCACTTAGGGACTCAGTATGTTGTACTCTCAGTCAGGGACTCAGTATGTTGTACTGTCAGTCAGGACTCAGTATTGTGCTCTGTCAGTCAGGGACCCAGTATGTTGCACTGTCAGTCGACTCAGTAGGTTGCACTATCAGTCAGGGGCTCGGGATGTTGTACTATCAGTCAGGGACTCAGTATGTTGCACTGTCAGTCAGGGACACAGTATGTTGTACTGTCAGTCAGGGGGCTCAGTAAGTTGTACTGTCAGTCAGGACTCAGTATGTTGCACTGTCGGTCAGGGACTCAGTATGTTGTACTGTCAGTTAGGGACTCTGTATGTTGCACTGTCAGTCAGGACTCAGTATGTTGCACTGTCAGTCGGGACTCAGTAGGATACACTGTCAGTCAGGACCCAGTAGGTTGCACTGTCAGTCAGGGACTCAGGATGTTGTTCTGTCAGTTAGGGACTCAGTATGTTGCACTGTCAGTCAGGGGCTCAGTATGTTGTACTGTCAGTCAGGGACTCAGTATGTTGTACTGTCAGTTAGGGACTCAGTATGTTGCACTGTCAGTCAGGACTCAATATGTTGCACTGTCAGTCAGGACTCAGTATGTTGCACTGTCAGTCAGGGACCCAGTATGTTGCACTGTCAGTCGACTGAGTAGGTTGCACTATCAGTCAAGGGCTCAGGATGTTGCACTATCAGTCAGGGACTCAGTATGGTGTACTGTCAGTCAGGGACTCAGTATGTTGCACTGTCAGTCAGGGACACAGTATGTTGTACTGTCAGTCAGGGACCCAGTATGTTGCACTGTCAGTCAGGACTCAGTATGTTGCACTGTCAGTCAGGGACTCAGTATGTTGCACTGTCAGTCGACTCAGTAGGTTGCACTATGAGTCAGGGGCTCAGGATGTTGCACTGTCAGTCAGGACTCAGTATGTTGCACTGTCAGTCGACTCAGTAGGATACACTGTCAGTCAGGACTCAGTAGGTTGTACTGTCAGTTAGGGACTCAGTATGTTGTACTGTCAGTCAGGACTCAGTATGTTGCACTGTTGGTCAGGGACTCAGTATGTTGTACTGTCAGTTAGGGACTCTGTATGTTGCACTGTCAGTCAGGACTCAGTATGTTGCACTGTCAGTCAGGACTCAGTAGGATACACTGTCAGTCAGGACCCAGTAGGTTGCACTGTCAGTCAGGGACTCGGGATGTTGTACTGTCAGTCAGGGACTCAGTATGTTGTACTGTAAGTTAGGGACTCAGTATGTTGCACTGTCAGTCAAGGGCTCAGGTTGTTGTTCTATCAGTCAGGGACTCAGTATGGTGTACTGTCAGTCAGGGACTCAGTATGTTGCACTGTCAGTCAGGGACACAGTATGTTGTACTGTCAGTTAGGGACTCAGTATGTTGCACTGTCAGTCAGGGGCTCAGTATGTTGTACTGTCAGTCAGGGACTCAGTATGTTGTACTGTCAGTTAGGGACTCAGTATGTTGCACTGTCAGTCAGGGACTCAGTATGTTGCACTGTCAGTCAGGACTCAATATGTTGCACTATCAGTCAGGACTCAGTAGGATACACTGTCAGTCAGGACCCAGTATGTTGCACTGTCAGTCAGGAACTCAGGATGTTGTTCTGTCAGTTAGGGACTAAGTATGTTGTACCGTCAGTCAGGGGCTCAGTATGTTGCACTGTCAGTCAGGACTCAGTAGGTGACACTGTCAGTCAGGACTCAGTAGGTTGCACTGTCAGTCAGGGACTCAGGATGTTGTACTGTGAGTTAGGGACTCAGTATGTTGCACTGTCAGTTAGGGACTCAGTAGGTTGCACTGTCAGTCAGGGACTAAGTATGTTGTACTGTCAGTTAGGACTCAGTACAGTATGTTGTACTGTCAGTTAGGACTCAGTATTGTGCTCTGTCAGTCAGGGACTATGTATGTTGTACTGTCAGTCAGGACTCAGTATGTTGCACTGTCAGTCGACTCAGTAGGTTGCACTATCAGTCAGGGGCTGAGGATGTTGTACTATCAGTTAGGGACTCAGTATGTTGTACTGTCAGTCAGGACTCAGTATGTTGCACTGTCAGACAGGGACCCAGTATGTTGCACTGTCAGTCGACTCGGTAGGTTGCACTATCAGTCAGGGGCTCAGGATGTTGTACTATCAGTGAGGGACTCAGTATGTTGTACTGTCAGTCAGGGACTCAGTATGTTGGACTGTCAGTCAGGGACACAGTGTGTTGTACTGTCAGTCAGGGGGCTCAGTATGTTGTACTGTCAGTCAGGACTCAATATGTTGCACTGTCAGTCAGGAGTCAGTAGGATACACTGTCAGTCAGGGACTCGGTATGTTGTACTGTCAGTCAGGAGCTCAGTATGTTGTACTGTCAGTCAGGGACTCAGTATGTTGTACTGTCAGTCAGGGGCTCAGTATGTTGTACTGTCAGTCAGGGACTCAGTATGTTGTACTGTCAGTTAGGGACTCAGTATGTTGCACTGTCAGTTAGGGACTCAGTATGTTGTACTGTCAGTCAGGACTCAGTAGGTTGCACTGTCAGTCAGGGACTCAGTAGGTTGCACTTTCAGTCAGGGGCTCAGGATGTTGTACTGTCAGTCAGGGACTCAGTATGTTGTACTGTCAGTCAGGACTCAGTATGTTGCACTGTCAGTCAGGGACTCAGTATGTTGTACTGTCAGTCAGGGACTCAGTATGTTGTACTGTCAGTCAGGGACTCAGTATGTTGTACTGTCAGTCAGAGACTCAGTGTGTTGTACTGTCAGTCAGGGACTCGACCGCCTCCGTGGTCTTGTGGTAGAGCGTCCGCCCGGAGAGCGGAAGGTCCAGGGTTCGATCCCGGGCCGCGTCATACAAAAAGACGTTAAAAGATTGTACTTGTTGTTACCCTGTCTGGCGCTCGGCATTAAGGGGCTAAAACAAGGACTGGTCGGCTCGGAGTCAGTGTACTGTGTCTGAGTGGGGTATTCATGTTAAACTGCGGCATGGTATCTCAGTGAGCTAGCACTATAAATCGGCATCAGTCCGGACTAGTACAAGCAGCCACACACACACATACACGTGCATGCACGTCGCTATATAAGTGCAAAAATCTTGGACGCGACGTTAAACCCAATTTCACCTCACCAGTCAGGGACTCAGTATGTTGTACTGTCAGTCAGGACTCAGTATGTTGCACTGTCAGTCAGGGACTCAGTATGTTGCACTGTGACTTAGGGACTCAGTATGTTGCACTGTCAGTCAGGACTCAGTATGTTGTACTGTCAGTTAAGGACTCAGTATGTTGTACTGTCAGTCAGGGACTCAGTAGGTTGCACTGTTAGTCAGGGACTCAGTATGTTGTACTGTCAGTTAGGGACTCAGTATGTTGTACTATCAGTCAGGGGCTCAGTATGTTGTACTGTCAGTCAGGGACTCAGTATGTTGTACTGTCTGTTGGGGACTCAGTATGTTGCATTGTCAGTTAGGGACTCAGTATGTTGTACCGTCAGTCAGGACTCAGTATGTTGCAATGTCAGTCAGGACTCAGTATGTTGCACTGTCAGTCAGGGACTCAGTAGGTTGCACTATCAGTCAGGGGCTCAGGATGTTGTACTGTCAGTAAGGGACTCAGTATGTTGCACTGTCAGTCAGGGACTCAGTATGTTGTACTGTCAGGCAGGAATTCAATATGTTGGCTGTCAGACAGGGCCTCAGTTTGACGCGCTTTCAGTCAGGGGTTTTGTATTCTGGCTGTCAGACAGGGCCTCAACAGGTTCCACTGTCAGTCAGGGACTTGTTATGATGCGCTGTCAGTCAGGGCCTCAGTACGTTGCGAAGAACGACAAGGGCTCAGTTTGTTGCACTGCCAGTCAGTATGTTGTACTGTCCGATGACGTGTGGTTTAAGGTGCAGCCGCAGCTACCAGTACCTGCTGTTGGTGTGATCAATAAATGATCATTGGGCTTTCTCCCACACTGAGCTGACAAGAGGTGATGTGGCTGAAATGTTACCAATATTTACATTATACCCACTTACAGGGTAGAGTGGCACAACTTCAATAATTAGTAATGATAAGCTACAGATGTTTTGTAACTGTTCGAAACCTATGATGCAGTATTTCTGCGATAAAAGTTGTTATTGTTATGGTAGGGTTAGAGAACAGGAATTATAATATTGGATTGAATTGGTGAGTTGAATGCCCGGCTCTGAATGTCTATGTGCCATCACAGCGCATCCCGGGTGGACAGTGGAATGCAAACTGTCAAGTCTCTGGAAAACTGCTACAACATTAACGACAATCCAAAAGCTGTTTTTCCGAATTCTATTCGGTGTGGTGGTCCCACAGCAAGACCAGCAAACCCACTTTCAGCTGAGATGTAGAAGTACATGGATGCGGCAAAAGACGGGGCTGTATTTGTTACCTTTGGAAGCATGTTAAGAGGATTACCGGCATAACTGACTGAAATGTTGATGGGTGCCTTTGGTAGACTGAAGTACCAAGTTCTCTCCAGGCAGGACAAAGAGGAAATCCTCGGGAGAATAAAAACCATGAAATGAATGCCACAAAATGTCTTCCTAGGCCATCCCAACACCAAAGTGTTTATTTCTCATAGTGGGAAGAACGTATTTTGAGACGGTCTGTCATTGAGTTCCTATCATCTGTATGCCAAGTCACGTAGACACATGCATTGCAGCCACAAAGGCGAAGCAATACAATATAGGATAGGCATGGAGCTTAGCTCCTGCGACTAGGGTGTTAATAAATGTTGATAAAGAAATGATAGACAACGTGTTAAACGTTTACAGTTTTATTACTATCACCTTCTTTATGATCAGTTTGAGACAATCTGAAAGTGCCTGGAGCCCGATCGTCACAGACAAAAATCGCTGATAAATAAACGATGAACCTAAACGAATATGCAGGAACGTTAACTATGAAACCGGATTACAGCTTTTACTAAAGATGGCAAAAGCAACACTCTGACAAGACTCTGACATCAGCAAGGCACATAGACAGCTGATTAAACCGGCTGCGACCAATAAACACCTGACAGTAAACACCTAGCAGTTAAAACTTGCACTCTCTAATGAGTGAATAACGAGGCTTGGCTAGATGCGGAGAAATGGGCACAGAGGAGCGAACAGAATTGTATTTTCTGAAGTAGGACAAACCTGAATAGCAAACTAACTACTAAACCAAAATTGGAGATGTACAAATGTAGGTAAATATAGGACTACCTAAAGATATTATTAAACATTACAACCAGATATGTACAATTAGTAAGGTGACACAAATGACTATAAATGAAATATATCAAATTATAATTTATAAATGCGTGAAAATTAATGTTACTAAAACACCTTCAACATGCGAATATGCTTTATGTTAGGAGATAACATACATCAAAACAACGCATATTAACAGCATAACAATAAAATGCTTGTGAATGAAATTTGCAGATAAGAAATTCTCTAGCGATCAATCACAAAGTTAGAGAACTGAAGCCGAGACAGAGATAAGTAAGGTAACACTAAGATCACTAGACAGTATATAGCTCGGTTTTACGACATGGTGACAAGGATCTAGGATCGAAATCTTTGATGATACTGCTGACAATAGGCCACGTTCTTGAAAACACAGTTATCAGCCAGAACATGAAGAAGATGTCGAACCTCCTACGTGAGGGACCAGAAAAGCGTGGAGAACAAGCAGTAGCTGCTTTATGACAAGTTGCCAGGTCGCGGGAGATTACATGCGAACCCCCACAGTTTGCATTATTTGTTACATCTATAGTAATGTATGGGTTTCTATTGCTGTGATTTTCGGTTATAACCGGAAGTGTTATTGCAAGGGAAAGAGTGACAGGCAGATCAAAACTAATGTGTAGCATATTGATAGTGTTACTCTCAGCAGAAAACGGGACTCGCCTGTGAACAGAACACGTGTCCGTCTTGCTTGAGGCCATGTGACTCTCTGACGACACCACTGCAGACGTTCACGGAGGTGATGCGGCCTCAGGATGTTACGCCGTACGGGTACCCTGGCTGAAATACCGGCTGCTCTCCCGGACGCAGTCCCGGTACTTGTGAGGATGTTGACGTCGCCGTGATGAAACGGTCCCGCAGGTGTCGTACCCTGATGTAGCGATCTTGCCCAGGCGTTATAACGCGAGGTCGTCCTGACCTTGGCCTGACACGAACGTTGCCGATTATCAAATAGTCCGTGACATCCCAACTGGTGAATCTTTTCCTAAGTTATATTCACACACAGTGTTAACTGGTTGATCAAAATCCTTTCAATGTGTTGGAATAGTCAAACTACTTCAACCGATAACCAAATTGTTGTATTATGAAGTAAATATGACCTCCATATGTGTTAACTCATTTCAGTTTCAGCCGACAATTATAGATATAGATCTTATTACGATAGTAACCATCGTGCGTCTGGTCAAAGGTAACTTATAATAATACGTGTGTCAGTTTGTAACGCCAACGGCTCGCATTTGTGCTCACCCTCAGTTTTCCTAACTTTTTGTTAACACAGATATTAGTGCTAATGCAATAGTTGATACATGACTCAGTAGATCGTAACGAAATTAAAGTTTCTGTTTTGTAAGCATCATCGTTTGAAACCAGTTTTGTATAATAAACCTCAGTTCAGGGGCGTATCAAGATGGGGTGAAAAACCATCATCTATAATATAATAAAAACAACCTGATGACGTTGCACCATGGCACCTTCTGCATCCTGCCCTTGTTTCGCCAGTGCCAGCCGATATTCGCAGTTTTCACTGTACTGCATGACCGTTGCAGGATTTCACACTGTCACGCTGACCTTGCCGCCGTTATGTCAAAAAACTGTTGACTCCAGTAAAGAAGCCTCTAATTAAAAGGGAGAGGGCACTTCGGGAAAATCAAAAGTTCAATTCAAAACACTTTTCATATTTAAATAAAATCACAAAGACCTGGTCTTCAGTAATCTTTTACTGGGGACCCAAATAGGTCATTTTTTGCGAGTAACAGGTGAATGAACAAACACGGTCATATTCTATATAATCAGATACGTTAACATTACTTGGTAACCCTGATTCTCTGTAAGTTGTTTTTGCCAGAAATGTCTCAAAATGGCCAATTAATGTACCCAGACAAAAACGTTCCTCACTGAACTTAACACAATTAATTGCATGTAACATGATTTCTGAAAATCTCATGATGCGAATTTCACCATGACACTGTTTACTTGTGTCAAACAGTTTTATATTTGTTCTGAATTTAATTACTACATTAAATGTACACCTGAAGATCAATTTGATAATAAAGATTTTGCCAAAAAAAGAGAACATATTGAGTTTTAGCAGAAAGCTAACAAAGAACAGAGTTTGAAACCACTGGTCGTCGTTAATGTATCTGATGCTCTGTTCTTTTTTTTGTTGAAACTTCATAAATAATATTTTTTAAAAACTCACAAACGTTACAGTATGTTTCCATCAAAATTATCTCTATACACTATGTGATCGACCCAACAGTTATATCATAGATATAATACTTTTTAGCAACATATGTTTTAGAAACAGACATATAAATCAGATAAGTTTAATTATCATCAGATACGTTACCTGCAAGATTCAGTGTTTGTGGTATACATACGCTTGTAATAATACAATATAGGATCCGTTCATAATCTTAAACCTATGCTAATATTGCCATCAATATTGTCACGTCGAGTTTAGTATATTACTTACCGAACAAAATGGAATATTTATAGGACTTGTTTAAAAAATTGTGCCCAAAGACACGTGCTGAGAATAGAAGTGGCATGACTCTTTGGTCAAATGAGCAGGTTTTCCTAATGAAAATCTGAATAAAATGTATACAGTTCACGTATCTGATGCTACAAATAAACAAAAGAACGACATATATCGCCCTTTAATCCACTATACATCTCCTGGACATACACCACACCCTTATCTCGCTGTTCATTCTGTCAGAAAGTATCGAATAACGGTAACTGGTTTAGGAGTTTCACAATCCGTATTGGTGTGTTTAACGTATCTGCATGTTGAAAAACGAATGTAACAAAGATAAAAAAAAAGAGAGTTTTAATTGTAACATGCTTACTTGAACACACATGTCAAAGCTGTAGTTTGCTGTTTGATAATCAGTTAATACCCGTGTTTATGCATTATTTAACTGTGTAAAGAGTTCAATTCTAATATTATAACAACGATTTCAAAAGTGTTTAACGTATCTGATGATAACTTTTGGGACAGATTCATAAATGTTCTCAGTTTAAGACAACTGACAAAACTGATGTAATATTGTTCAAATACAGTTTCTATGTCAATTCTATTAACAAATAACATAGAACATTATATGCGTATTGGGAAAATGTGAAATATAGTTTGAAAGTTTTGATGTATATAGGCGAGGGACAAGAGTAAAAATGCAGTTATTGACTGTATTTCAAGTATTATTGAAATCAAATAATGTATAACATAATGTTTTCGTGAATATTCTGATTTAACCACATCTGGTATACATATCTAAATTTGTACTTGTTCATAAAGTTGTACAAAATTCAGCAAATCTCCACTTAGTGGAGAATGAATGTTAAATTCACTGAAGGTGGAAGTACATCAATAAATAGTAAATGGGGATTCAGTTTTCTCGCAAAAATAATTCATTTATGTCGGTGAAGAACTTAAAAACGTAAAATTTATAACATAAATTTTTATACCAGACTTGGCGACCAACGTTTTACGAAAACGAAATTTCTTTTGAAAAACTCACCAGTATTTCACTTTCTTTACATTTGGATTCCTTCATGAGATATGAAAACAATGTAAAATGTCTATAATCTCTCAATACTTCAGAAATGAGTATTGTTTAACCAAAGTATTCATATAAGTCACTGAAGTAGATATAACAAATAAATAAATAGATTGCTCAGAGCCTTTTCTGAGAAACCAAACAAACACAGTGAATCAGCAACCGGTTAAAATGTACTGCACAGTCACTTGCGCGCGGCGTTAAAATAGTGTTAAAACCAAAAAGGCAAACCAAATACCCGACATAGTAAAAATATGTTTTATAAGAGACCCGTGTCAGTCTAGCTCGCACTCGCCCGTCTTCTACATAAGAATTAAGATGGAACACCTCTGGACACCTCTGCCGGTATGCCCGCTAAAAGTTTTTCAAAATGTAACTTGCAATACCCAGAACAGCTAATATGCTTTGGACGTCCATTGCTGCACATAGGATAGACAACATGGTCGACGGACAAATTATTATGTATACATGCAATTTCATTTAACAACGCTGTTTAGAAATGATTCAGAAACAATCTCAGTCGATGTTCCCGAGTGCTCAGACAGCAGTGACGTCAGTGGTGAAGACTTGTGAGCAGATGTATTTGTTCATTGGTAGATAATAGAATCCAATCATTGCGGAAAATGCCAACCTGCATGTCGTCTGCTTTTGCAGTCAGTAGAATGGTGAAATGATCATGGTGATTAAAGAATGAGATTATAATGTAGCTTTCTATTAAGATGTAATATATCTCTTATGATGGGTATTTCGCTATCACGCGTCTGCTATTGTAGACGACATGCAGTATATATTTTCCGCAATGACTGGATTCTATTACCTACCAATAAACAAATACATCTCCTCACCACTGACGTCACTGCCGTCTACGCTCTCGGGAGCATCGATTGAATTTTTTATGAAACATTTCTATACAGCGTTGTTACATGAAATCGCATTTATACATATGCATTTGTCTGTCTTCCACGTTGTCTATCCTATGTGCATAGACATAAATTTTTTATCCCAGACTGTACAAACTCCCACACACCGCAGTTGTAATGGTAGTTTTAACAAAACAATCTGTACTTTTTCTTTAGGCAGAAAATGCTAATCAAATAGGAAAGTCTGACTCATACTATAGGTGTTCTGTACTGTCAACAATAATGGATAACAACTGTCAAAGGTTATCACGCAATGCCAATCCCAACAGCATTTAACACTGCAAACTCAAAGTTTTCATTGAACTCGCTGTATTCATCGTAGGTAACAGGCAATCTTAAAATGCAGCTGCAGGTATTGGCCGTTGGATATCTCATGTCTGGTGAATCTGGCAGAAGCTCAAGTCGTGAGTTTGTATCAAATCCAGAAGGTGGTATGGATTCAAATCCAGTGGCGAACATCAATGTGTCGGAGAACTGCAGTCAAATCGTGTTAATTTGCAAAAGGTTACGATAACAGAAAGTGAAATATCAAAATTTTGAAAAACAGACGCCATGTCCCTTATGGGCCACCCTATATAACAGCTATGAGAATATTGCTGAAAAAGGGCGGACAGATTTACACATTTAATAGGTGGGACCTTAGCAAGTTCAAGTCAAAGTTCAAGACCCTTTCACCTGCTCTAGATCCAGACGTGATACAGAAACACAATACCTTCTTCGAACAGACTGAAAAGGTGATTATGGACGGCACAGGTCTTCTGAAGATGCTTATATTCATGATAAAGCCAGTGATAACTAATCTTTGTCATTCTGCCTTTTCCGACCAAGACGTTCTGAACGAGTTTCAGGAGGATAAGTATGATCTTGCTGTGGTAGAAGGACTACCGATGACAGGGTGTATCTTTTCCATTCCTGTTTATCTTGGAATCCCTTATGCAGCTATTGGTTCATTCATTGATCCGCAGGATGCTATGATGCCACTACAAACAACCTTATTTCCAAGCTTCTATTTGCCATATTCTAATGACATGACATTTCTTGAACGCTTTATCAACACAATAATCTACTTCCTCAACCCTCTCATCAAATACGCCATAATTCCCTCCCTAGATCTTTCAAGCTTCAGCGAAAAACTGAAAACAGTCGATACAAGGAATTTGATCAAAGATTCTGTTCTTTTTCTAGAAAACTCAGATTATTTCATAGACCACCCAAAAGCACTGTTCCCCAATTTCTTACAAGTAGGAGGCCTCACAGCTTCTCCCTCGAACCCATTACCAGAGGATCTGAGGAAATATATTGATGGTGCCAGGGATGGGGTCATCATTGTGACTTTTGGTAGTGTTTTGAAGCATGTGCCTCAGCGTGTGGTTGAACGGATGATGAATGCCATGACCCGATTGGGACAGCGTATTTTATTCAAGCACAATAACGAGGAGCTTAAGGGAAATATCAAAACCATGAAGTGGATACCACAGAATGATGTGCTTGGCCATCCTAACGTGAAACTCTTTGTCTCCCATGTCTCCCATGAGCATGTGATTAAATATGGCGGTAATAATATGAGACCTCCTGAAGTGGACTTTCTAAGCAGCATCTATGCAGATGTGTGGCTGATCATTTTTGTCTTTGATTTCCTCTTAGTTAGTGGTGTCATATTCATATTTCGTAAATGTTGGAGCATAAGAAAAGGATTCAGTAAGCCCAAAGCAGAATGATAAACTATTGTCCTAAACAAAGTATACCAAGGGTTTTAGAATCTATGAAAGCACGTTCCAAACCAACTTAATACCGAGTATGTCTACCTTATGCATTAATGCTCTCCTGAACACGCACCGATAACGTCAAACGTCAGATGACGTTGGTGATAATCCGCTGCCATTGCTCAATGAGACATTGTCCAAGTTCTTGACAGTTGGCTAGTGCCTCTGCTCGTCCCTTGATCTGTCTGTCAAGGTAATCCCATAAATGTTTAATGGGGTTCATATCAGGAGAACTTACCGGCCAGGGTAAAACGTGAATATTTGCGTTGTTCAGAAAGTTATGTGTGAGCCTTGCTATATGCAGTCATGCATTGCCTTCTGGAAGACAATGCCACGCCGCTGTTGCTGAATGAATGTTTGTCTCAAAACTTCATCTGGATGTCTCTGGGTATTCAGATTTCCCTGAATAATAACGAACCTCCCATGACGCTACCGCCTCCAAATAGTTGAACGTGTTGAACCCAATTTAGCGCTAAACGTTCACGTACTCGCCTGTATACTCGCTGCCGACCATCATTTCTGTTGATGTTGATGTTGATGTTGATGTTGATGATTTTGATGTTGAAGTGGAAACGTCAGTCCGCAGTAGGGTCGATGTGCTCTGAACCCACGTTCACCAAACCTCCAATACTCTGTCTGACGACTGACCCTGTGTCCCAGTGCTGTCGCTGCCGTTGCCGTCGCCGTCGCCGTCACTGTTATGAAGAGGTTCGGGGATGAATGGTCCGGATGTGGCGGTTTTCAATGGGCGTGGTCACAGTGGTCTCCCGCTACTACATCTGTCTTGTCTGTCCTGTCTGCTGCATCAATCTGCGAAAAATTCTTGCAATAGCAAGTTGTTTACCGGTTAAAATTTCATAACGTGCGGTGTCACCAGATTTATATTGTACTTTCGCACGTAACCCAAAGTCGTCATGGCGAAATGCACGATTTTCACGAAAAACGTCAATTTGTCCTGCTTTTTGTTACCGAATACATTTGGTTGTATTCGTGCAAACCTATTTAAGTCTTGATTTATACTGACTTTTAAAGTTATCAAAAAAGAGTAAAATATTTAGTAGATTAGCAAAGGGTGGTCTGACTCATTAACAAAGAGCTGTCTACCTCATTATCAAAGAGTGGTCTAAGTCAGTAGGAAAGAGTAGTCTGTCTCATTAGCAATGAATGGCCTAACTCGTTAATAAAAAGTGGCGTGGCTCATTAACAAAGCGTTGTCTCATTCATTAGCAAAGGGCGGCCTGACTCATTAACATAGAGTTGTCTATCTCACTTGCAAAGAGATGCCTTCCTCTTTAAAAAAGACTGGTCTGATTCATTAACAACGACTTGCCAGATAAGCAATAACCAGATTCCTTTCAGCAATTAAAGAGCAAAACCCATAGAAAACTCCAATATGAGAGGCTCACTTAAACGTTTGCAACAATCACACTCCTCCTTGGTCCATGATTCATTACGTGCTGGGACAGTTAAAAGGAAGCACCGTAATAACATATTTTGATATAATGGTCCCACAACATTGGCTCTTGTTACCTTATAACCCAGCAATTTGAACTTCAATTAACCCCACACGGTTAAGTGGGATTGTGATTTTAAGAACACTCAAAATATAATAATACTGACAATACTATGTACATTTAGAATGTTCCAAATTCCATTCATGTGAATGCTCACGGCGCCACATTGTTATTACCCCAACCAATGGATCTGATCTGATATCAGATGTTCAAAATCGCTACAACTATTCGATCTTTATCTTTACGCAGATGTTTAAGGAAGTTCAGGTGTGGTATACATACCCTCAATATACAATTATACAGACACTCCAAAGATAATGATGTTTTAGCATCGATGTGTCCTTTCTGCAAATATTACCAAGAAGATGAATACCATGTTTTATTGATATGTCCAGTATATGAAGATATAAGAATCAAATACCTGCCTAGCTATTATTATACGTATCCATCACATAGAAAATTTGTACAGTTAAGGAACAGCAAAAATATCCACATTTTTCTCGGAGATTTTTGTGTTTATAAGATATTTAAAAGAAGGATGATACTTTTCAACTACAATCTAATCAGTATACAAGTGGTGCTCGTCGATGAATTTTCCTACAACAAAATGTCATTGTACTATTGGCTTCATGGCCACACATACGAACTAAATTTGTCTGTCTGTCTGTCTGTCTGGCTGGCAATCAATGGATCTGTGTGCACCACAAGTGCTGGAAAGTTAACAGTCACATTACCATCTCATCCAACCAGGTACTGTCATATTTTTAGGTGACCCGCCCCGATTCCCCCTGACCACTGAGCTACCGATAACTTGTTGAAGACGATGGCAGAATAGGGTGATTTGGCTGAAAAGTGTTTGTCACATGCTGGAATTCGAAATGAAATGGGGTCTCATCCATTGTCTTTGAGATGGGACCTCCTAAATCTGAAACCTTCTGACATTATAGAGAGACCAGGACCGCTTAACGTATATGCTTAATTTCGAACACAATTTGTCAAGCAACACAAATATGTGTTTTAAAGTTGACGACAGCACGTGCGTACATCGCTGACCACTCCACACAGTCACAAGCTATCGATGACAAAAAATAAAACGCGAAACAACTCTACCCTCTCCCCATGACACAGTTCTATCACTTGATCTACAGCTCTGCTGGTAGTGCTTATGGGACATGTTTATGCCAAAAGTCGCTGGTGACCGCGATGCCAAATGGTGGAATATTGATTGAACAAAACTCCAAACTGCTGCCGCCATTTATCACGCAAGAGGACAGCTGCTTTATGTAGTTCAATTACTACTGGTGTATGAAACAGGGACACTTTCAGTTCAGTCGTGACTTGAAAGTGTAAGTATGACACTACACATGTGTCCTTTCCCCCAGACCCGTGAAGATCCGGGGTAGAATTGATCTACAGCAACCCATACTTGTCGCAAAGGGCGACTATGCTTGTCGTTGGAGGCGACTAATGGGATCCGGTGGTCAGGCTCGCTGACTTGGTTGATGCATGTCATCGTATCCCAATTGCGTGGATCGATGCTCATGATATTAATCACTGGATTGTATGGTCAAGACTCGACTATTTACAGATCGCCGTCATACAGCTGGAATATTGCTGATTGCGGCGTTAAACAACAAACCAACCAACCAACCTTTCCCGCCATCGCCATATGGCTGAAATAATGCCGATGCGACGTTAAATTTTAACTCACTCACTCCTTCAGACTGACAAGTGAGCACAAGCTGGAAACTGTCCTAGTACATACATGTAGTTAGATCACCATGAAAACCAGACTGCCCAGGTACAAAGCTTCTACAGAAATACAATATGCATTTTGAAAGAAGTATTTAAGATTTTACCAAGGACATTAATTAGCATTAGCTCGGTAGCCTGAGTCAGTTTATTTCATGCAAAGGTATCTCAATGACTTGTAGAATTTCAGGCTTTTTGGTAGACTAAAATCTAGTCTCTGAAATGAACATATCGTACGTAAAAAAAACCAGTTGTTCAGTTATCTTAATAAAAATATAATAAAAAGGAGCCCAGTGACTCTCTTCATTTTCTAGACTTGCCAAACATTATAGACTTGCATGGGCTGCATTTGATATATATTTGTATCAGGGTCTGTAAGACAGACTAGCTTTTTGGTGTCCTTTTATATTTTCACTATACAGGCTAGTAAATGTTTCCGGTTCAGTGGATCCATGCATTACATATTAGAGGATGATTATCCTACCATCTTTGTATTTCCGTTTTGTGTGGAAAAATCACAAGCTTTACATTTACAAAAATTAAATGTATTACTTCTTATCAATTATATTTTCTTTATGTAAAGATGATTTTACATCTTGAAATGATTTGTCAGCAAAGGTTATTCATTATCTCGAGGGAAATATATTTTCCATCATTATATTTTCAGCAGCAAAACACATTTAAAAATAAACATGAACCTTAAAGAGCATATTATCATGTGAATATTGTTGCTGGTGCTGAACCTGTGTTAATTTATGATTACTAGACAATATACTGAAAGTGTACACCCATGTTTGATGGTGGGTAAAAATGAAACTAACAGTGAGTGAGTGAGTTGGGTTTAACGCCGCTTTTAAACAGTATTACAGTTATATCTCGGCGTGTCAGCTTAATGTGTGAGGAAAGCCCGAAGTGATGCAGGTCTCAGACCTTTACCACTTCGGTAAAACCCTCGAGCACGGGTATGGTGCTGACAACTCTGAAACTAAAAAGAAATGTTTATTCGATGGTGATGTATTCGATACGGGTATCATAGTTATGTTTTTGACCTGAGTATTTTTTCAGGTCCAAGCATACTCTAATAGTCATTGCACATATCATGTTTGATATAATACTGACATGTAAATGTAAAATTGGGAGAGAATGTAGGAACTATACTCCACAGCTCCGTCTAGATACTCTTTTGTAGTTCTAAATGATCCTGTAAAATACTTGAATTAATTTCCGCAATCAGATTACCAGAATGTTGTGAGGCCATATGCGCCTCACATCTTGATTGCCAGCAAATGACAGACTATTGACATCTCAAACACACTGCAGTTTCCAAACTACAGGCCTGTGAGGTAATGAATCAACACGAAACTCTAATAATAGAACCATTACTGTTCAGCATCTCCATGAACTATTGCCATGTACATCTCGCCTCGTGCAGTGCACCATAAAGGGCAATGTATCATTTATGGTGACACTTACAGACTGTGTAACACAAGTGGTTAGAAACTCAACAAACCCTCTTGTTTCTATAATCTATGGACAGGAGAAAGTTATTCGAAAGCCAAAACAATGGCATACGCACCCTCCAAACAACAAATGGCGACGATTGAAGCTAAGTCAGGCCAAGCCACCTTAGAAGTTGATGGCTTCGATCCGTATACTAGGCGTTACTCGCTCAGATGAGTATTACTAGTGATAAGAACATGACTAAAGAAACAACATAGCTATATCAATCGTTCCCACTTTATAAGCAAACTCCTCAAGGGTAAGACTCATATTTTCATCAAATTCACCTCATATCCAACACTCTAGAGGTGGACTCTGGTATTGTATGAGGTGAGCTGCAAAGGGTATGTTGAAGGGCAATACGAACAGAACATTCATAATTGAAGACCTGACACGTTACATACACGAACTTGTCAAAATGCTAAACAAATTTCGTCATTCTATATTCAAGATGGACGGGTATTTGCAACGCCGGCGACATAATTCGCATTGAAACTGTAAATGATATTGCCCAAATGTAATTGATTTGACTGAATCAATTCAAAAATCCATATACCCGGTATTCCTATTCTATATGGAGAACACACACATTGTACATTATGCTATTGTTCACATGCATGGTGATTGTCAACCTGATCCTGCCCAAGTGACAGTCCTTGTAAAGGGCATGTTACAAGCATTTATCCTATACCTATCATAGATGATACGAGTCATGTTGCATGTGCGATAGAACCAACACAGAAACGGTTACACCACGGAGGGTGTAATAACCTGACCCGCATTACACATCTAGTACGGGTGTTATGGCTTGTCAATGCATTTTCAATGGGATATCGATATCAGCCCGGGTGGCCCGAATATCAACTGCACATATCCATATTGCACCACATTGTATTGTTTTGTAGATTTGTATACTTCCATTACCAAAACAATCATTTCATTGTCAACACAACCACAATCTACCTTGGATACTCTGACTTTGAAAACCTGACTGACATAGTAACTCATAACAGGGCAGTGATCGGCTTTTTCTATAACAGATGTGCTCCTTCACACCTAAAACGCCATATTTTTAATCAAAATTGGAATATCTCCAGTTTTATCTTGGGTAAACGTTGTACCACTGGCCAAGTGTTATATTCCGTTCTTTGCTTAA
The DNA here is from genome assembly GCF_023055435.1 of Haliotis rufescens. NCBI lineage: Eukaryota > Metazoa > Mollusca > Gastropoda > Lepetellida > Haliotidae > Haliotis > Haliotis rufescens. Next base: position 44,824,123 of record NW_025964001.1, on the reverse strand, counting down.
TCAAATGTTTGTTTGTAAACGTCACTTCACGTCGCTTCCTGCTTCCCGCCCTTTCTGCTTCCTCCTGATGTCCATCCAACTTCTGGCACAAAGGCGTCACTTGAGTTACTAGAGAGCTCACGTGATGTTTCCCGTGATATCGTTCGGGACGTAAATGAGGATTTGTTGAGTAACACTGTCCATCACCAGTAAACATTGGAGAAATGTGAGCACGGAACCTACACGAATTGACATCAAACACGCCGACCTTGATAGATCCTATCTTAATAAGTAAAGATTATAACTGTACCCTTACAGGTGTTATCAATCTTGCACAAATATATCTGATCACAAAACAAAGAAGGGTTCGCTGCACTGTGTATCTTTCAAAACACAAAACATTCACATAATATGGTGATTTGAATAAACCTAACAACGTATCTCATTACGAAAATTAACTGGAATAGACAGCTGCATAGGGCGATGTTAATGACGTGATTTGTTTCATTCGAGTATTAAATGTACCATGGCTGACCACATTCCAAATGAAACAATAACTGTTCGACTATGTGACAAACCCTGGTTTGATAATGATCAGCGTCTATTATGAGACCGTCACAGATAAAAGGCCATAAGTACCGGTAATATTAGTCATATAACGAATTATAAAAACATATCCATAGAAATTAGTTTAATAATATTAAAAAGGTTGCAAAAGAAAGTTGTTTTTCAGATATAAATGGATTACTAGATACATAATTGACTAATTAAAAAATATTAATTACTTGGAAATTATTGAGATACATTTAAACGATGGAGGAATGACAACATGTATCCCCCAGCTTTATACGGATGCTAGCTCGGACAAACCTTTAGCGTTTAAAGACACCGACAAGGCTGAAGTTCTTAATGAGTATTTTGTTTCTATAAGTAATGTTGAACCTATACACTTGAACCCCCTCTCAACAGAGCTGTGCATCCCTCCTTACCATACACGAGCAAGAAATTAGTAATCTGATCATATCTTTGCCATGTAATAAAGCTATAATTCAAGGGAAGGGATTTGTCTTACAACGCTAATGCCCAGTCAAATGGAATAAAATGGGTTGCTATAAAGAATGAAAAACCTGCTGCCACCACCACTGTTACTAACTTAAGTTACTTTCAGTTCCATCACTTTGTGCCTTCCTTCCACAATACACTTATGAGCAATTACAAATACAGTTATTTTAAGACAACAACTCAACGCTAACTTGCTCCTGTGTTAGGAGTGTCGAATGTAAACACTCAGATAAATCGTATTCCGTCCGTATCAAGTCAAGGACGGGTGCAGAAAAAAAGCAAGTAGTGAACCGGTTTTCTTGATCTCTTTGGGCGGACACACTATTGTCATATGGTCAGTAGATGCCAGTGGCTTATGGAGAGTCTTGGGCATAAGTGGGGTCACGGGTGGCCCAGTCGTCTAAGGCGCCGCGATTCGCTGTGCAGAGTTGTGTCCCTTGGACACGTCAGAACCTATGATTGTGGGTTCGAATCCCGGTTCGCCCCGATTATGTTTCTAGGTTTGTCAGCACCATACCCGTGCTCGTGAGTTTCACCGAAGTGGTAAGCGTCTGAGAACTACATCACTGCGGGCTTTCCTCCCAGATTAAGCTGACACGCCGTGACATAACTGGAATACTGTTAAAAACGGCGTTAAACCCAACTCACTTACTCACTCACTTGGGCATAAGTGACACAGATGGACACTGGAAAACATAAAAGAACAGAAAATTAAACCGTCAGGGTATCAGTTACAAAAAATATATTTCTAATACACTAAGTGTTAAAGCAATGTCAACTGTCATTTTTTGTGCATATGAAATAATAAATGAGCATATGATAACCAATATACTAATCAGTTCATATCCACAGACTTCAGATCTGAAACATTACCTCGTTGTAGTTACAACTGAAAGTTGAAAAAGGACATATTTTGCAGGGGCTAGCAATACGAATATCAAGTTGAGTTTTGATACTGTTGATTTTCGCTTGGGATAAAGTTATCTCCCTTGTCCTTGTCCCTGTCCCTTCACGGCCCCAGTCAGAGCCTGCAGTCTATTTAAACGCTGTTGGTACAAAGGTATGTGAGTTGACGATCTTTCAATGTGTAACAGTGGGATTATAACCTACAGCTGATTTATCTAATTGTGAGGCAGGTGTTAATCTAATAAATCCTCGATGGCACTGCACAGGGAACTTGGGCACACAGTTAAGGGTGTGTTTGTAGATAGAACATCTACATAACCCCCTTCACCTCTTGATACGCCAGTGAGCACGTTGTAGGTATATATGTCAGTATCAATAGCTTTGAACACCTGCTGCATATGTATTGGCAATTGTGCGGAGTCATGCTGTTATGAGCCGCCACAGACGGTCAGACATACCCGTCGTATTACAAACAAGAAAACATTGATGCAGAGCATCAAAGTTCCCCGCCATATATGATGCCTCACAAACGCATAATTATGATGTTACTGAAAGGCATGATGGAGCATAATTATATTAACCACAAATAACACAACGCTGTTGTGGAAAAAAATATTATTTATTTTGAGTATTGGGCAATACAGTTGATACATTTGCATAGGGTAGGTCTATTTAAAAATAGTTTCTTGTTTAACGCCGCACTCAGCATTATTCCAGCCATATGACGGAGGTCTGTAAATAATCCAGTCTGGACCAGATCATCCAGTGATTGACACCAAGAGCATCGAACTACGCAATTGGAATATGATGTTATGCATCGACCAAATCGGCGAGCCTGACTACCCAATCCTGTTCGTCGCCTCTTACGGCAAGCATAGGTTGCTGAAGACCTATTCTTACCTGGGTCTTTATTTAAAAAGTAGATCGAAGGAAATGGAAGCAATTTCTGGCACAAATGTAAACATGTGGAAATAGTATCAAAACTGCCAACAACATTGGCAGATGCACTTACTCAAAAAATAGATCACATTCTTTTTACACTTAGCATTTGGTTATAATAATGTAAATGAAAATACTAAGGGCTCCATATGGCAAAAAAAGTCATACTAGATAAGGTCTTTTTGTCACAACCACAGATGCACATACTCAAAATATTATCACGTAGTTGGAGAACATTTCAATACCGGAACTAATCGATAACGGAGATTCCTCGTCTCTTGTTTTACGTTTTTTGGTCAGTTTGTTTGTGTATTTCTTTCTTTCAAAGAATAGTAATTGTGATCATGATGAGTTGAGTTACTTGTTTTTTTTTCTATATACTGTTTTTTTATCCAGTGTCAGTAACTGTTGTGGAATGTGGTTTACTTGTAACAATGACTGGTTTGAGTTCATATGATGATGATTGATTGGTTTGTCGTTTAACGCCGCACTCAGCAATATCCCAGCTATATGACGGCGGTCTGTAAATAATCGAGTCTGGACCAGACAATCCAGTGCCTAATATCATGAGCATCGATCCAAGCAATTGGGATCGACGCCTCTTACGTCAAGCATAGTAGCCTGATATATATATATACTGTTAAGATGTAACATGACAATTCATCCATACTACTAAACAGAAGTAAAACAGCTTGTCCATTCGGATCAATCTGACCAAGACCATTCCGCTGATGACAGCAAATAAAGCATACGAATCGAAATCCGTAAAAAATGCAATGGAGACATCATTAAAAGTTACCAAAAGTGACGGGGATATCAATATTGCTTTTTGAAATGATTCTATGAAATTTGTTTTCCCTGCTTCAATATTTGGAGCACCTGTGACGGAGCCATAAAACTGATCTGTTATGTAGACAATATCGCTTGAGGCAGTGGCTGCTGGGGACTGATTATGACCTAAATACACCTCATAGCCTTCGGTGTTAACTTTGTGGCTGTAGAGAGCTGTGCCTTCATTCCACAGATTATCGAGGTCAGTGGAACACGGTACAGACGCAAATAGATTTGAGCTATGGGACACAAAATATATGAATGACCAGAGCTACGGCTGTACATTGAATTCCATTAAACGGTTGAAAAATACTACAGCCTTGATGCAAATTCGCTGACACACTACTCCGATTTTGCTTTGACTTTGCTACCAAACGTTTCACATGTGGTTATGTGCGGTGCACTGATTAAAAAACACACATGGGGGACTGGGTTTATTCAGAATACGGAATATAACTATTCCAAATATTTCCAGTGAACATGAGCATCCAAACAATCAAAAGTGTGGTATGTAGAATATGGAATTCAGCCATATTACATTTAAATTGAGATGTCGTCGTTGTTCATGAATAAGCATATTCAGAACATAATTTTTATTATGCTGTTATTTACGATCTCCGGAGCACAGTTCTTCTTTTGTATACACCGTGAAAATCAGAAAATTAGTCCTTGAGGAAAAAAGGACATCGGATTACACATGAATGGTTTAATAATGTCAGCTAATGACCAGAAACGGTCAGATGCATCAATTAACTACATAAAGACGACTTTGAAGTATCTCTTATTGCTGGAAAAGAATAGCATCAACATTTGACGCACATGATTTGTATGTTTTGTTTCCGTAAATGCGTGGCTTGAAATTTCAAATAAACCAACATGTTGACATACATGCCACAAATTTAACGTTTCCCGTATACTTCCCCGCCTTAAGGGCGGGGAAGAATAAATATAGAATGCTAAACTAGCTCCCGTGTAATACCAATTTTATGAAACGATTTTCATAAAATTGGTTTTACACGGGAGCGAGTTTAGTATTTAATTTACTACTTGCCATTTATAACGTTTTTTGAATTATACTTTTGAGTATTAATAGGCTGACACCTACACGATCCACGGCATAGTCCAATTGAGTTTAACAGAATAACACTTCAAACACGTCAAAAGTTGAAACGTATGAATTTAATACCATACAACGGTCCACCTTTAGAATTCACAAAATTATCGTAGGGCTAAGACTATCGCAACTCACATACTTTAACTAAGACTAACGACTGTCGTTGCGCTACAATACGATCGCCCTGTGGAACTGACCCTTGCACCTCAAAGTTTACAATAACGTCACAATACCCGATGACGTAATTTGTGGAATTTTGTTGCAAGATCCATCGGCGAAACAATGCCATGTGACGTCAGCCTAGCAACAAGGTTGCTGGGGTCATCGAGTGTGCATAAGCTCCTCTCAGTGATCTATCAACTCCACACGCGATGTCGTTGAATAAGCCAAGGGATGTTGAGAGCTTTCAATATTTGTTCGTGTGTTCCGAGAGTACATAAACACGCGTTTTGGTATTACACAATGTGTAATAACAGCTGTATGTTTATCAAACGGGCGACCTCTTCACGGGCAAGTAATAAATCCAGGTTACTATATGTACAAACCGCGTTTAGTTCGATCCCCTCTCCACCCTGAATAATCGAGGTCAGTATCTGTGTACATGACAGGCCGCCGGCGGTGGATGGCTTATGTGAGAGGACAGAGATTTGAAGTGCGTAACCATTGCTAATTGTTTAGTGAGTTTAGTAAGGTAAGGTTGAAAATTCAATTATGTTTAAACATTTTAAAAGAACATTATTCTATATTTTTAAATACTCAGATCTCGCAACGTTGTGACAGTATTAGAAGTACCACAGCATCCAATAATTTAAGTCTCAGTATATTGCACTGTCAGTTTGGGGGTCAGTGTGTTGCACTGCTATAAGTCAGAGGCTCAGTATGCTGCGCTGTCAGTTAGGGGCTCTATATCTTGTACTGTCAGACAGGTACTCGGTATGTTACACTGTCAGTCAGGGGCTTACTATGTTGCGTTATCAATCAGGGGCTCAGTCTGTTGTACTGTCAGTCAGGTACTCAGTATGATGCACTGTCAGTTAGGGGTCAGTATGTTGCACTGTAAGTAGGGCCCCAGTATGTTGCACTCTCAATCAAGGGCTCAGTATGCTGCACTGTCAGTCAGGGGTCAGCATGTTGCACTGTAAGCTGGGGCTCAGTATGCTGCGCTGTCAGTCAGGGGCTCAGTAAGTTGCGTTGTCAGTTAGGGGCTCAGTATGTTGCGTTGTCAGTCAGGGGTCAGTATCCTGCGCTGTCAGTCAGGGGTCATTATGCTCTGCTATCAGTTAGGGGCCCATTATGTTGCACTGTCAGTCAGGGGCTCAGTATGTTGCGTTGTAAGTCAGGGGCTCAGTATGTTGCACTGTCAGTTAAGGGCTCATTATGCTGCGCTGTCAGTTAGGGGCTCAATATGTTGCACTGTCAATCAAGTACTCAGTGTGTTGCGTTGTCCGTCAAGTATTCAGTATGTTGCGCTGTCAGTTAATGACACAGGATGTTGCGTTGTCAGGGGCTCAATTTGTTGCACTGTCAGTTAAGGGCACAGTATGTTGCACTGTCAGTCAGGTTTCAGTATTCTGCGTTGTCAGTTAGGGGCTCAGTATTTTGCACTGTCAGTCAGGGGTCAGTATGCTGCGCTGTCAGTCAGGGGTCAGTATGCTCTGCTGTCATTTAGGAGCCCATTATGTTGCACTGTTAGTCAGGGGCTCAGTATGTTGCGTTGTAAGTCAGGGGCTCAGTATGTCGCACTGTCAGTTAGGGGCTCAGTATGTTTCGTTGTCAGGGGCTCAGTATGTTGCACTGTGAGTAAGGGGCTCAGTATGTTTCACTTTCCGTCAGGGGTCAGTATGCTGCGCTGTCAGTAAGGGGTCAGTATGCTGTGCTGTGATTCAGGGGTCAGTATGTTGCACTGTCAGTCATGGGCTTTGTATGTTGCACTGTCAGGCAGGTACTCAGTATGTTGCATTGTCAGTTAGGGGCTCAGTATGTTGCACTGTCAATTGCAGGCTCAGTATGTTGCGTTGTCAGGGGTTCAGTATGTTGCACTGTAAGTCAGAGGCTCAGTATGTTGCACTGTCAGTTAAGGGCTCAGTATGCTGCGCTTTCAGTTAGGGGCTCAATATGTAGCACTGCCAGTCAGGGACACAGTATGTTGCACTGTCAGTCAGGGGGCTCAGTATGTTGCGCTGTCAGGTAGGCGCTCAGTATGTTGCGTAGTCAGTTAGGGTCTCAGTATGCTGCGCTGTAATTCAGGGGCTGAGTATGTTGCACTGTCAGTCAGGTTCTCGGTATGTTGCACTGTCTGTCAGGTTCTCGGTATGTTGTACTGCCAGTCAGCGATTAGTATGCAGTGCTGCTAGTCTCGGAATCAGTCTGTTAGGTACCAGTCCAGGGTTTTGTATGTGTACTGTCTGTCACGGTCTCAGTATCTTACGCTGGCAAGAGACTAAATATTTAGTGAGGGAAAGGTACAAGCATTTCATTTGAAATACCCACAATTCTAACTCCTGCAACTAACCACTGTCTGAAAATTACGACCATTGGACAATTCCTCACCTTATGTCTAGAGACACTGGTGTCTCGGTTAATTACCATGGCCTCACCACAGAGACATGTGCGGGTCCGCTGCTTATCATTAAAGTCTGAGTGTGGCTGTTAGGCCACTGAAGCTTAACGTTGTGAATAAGGTGCTCATACATGTGACGTAACACGATACGTGGCAGTCTGACAGTGTTTCGGCTGAGGGTTAAAGATAGAATGCAATGCGTTTGTCAGTTTGAATTCTGACCCTCGGACAGCAGCTTGGCAAGTTGCTTCCTTGATCCTTCAAGATGCTGTCTGGCCATTGCTGTCCTATTATCACTAGGTTGCTATATTTGTTATAACATGAATAAAGTGCTGTTTATCCACCCATGGACTCCTGTGTTTGAAGAGACAAAACAAAATAGCCCTGGATATTGGTAATGATTTGTTTATTTGTTGATTAAGGCTACACTAAGCAGTCTTTCAGCGTTATGACAGCTGCCTGTAAATAGTCCAGTCTGGACCAGCCAATTAAGTGATACGGTGACCCTGAAGCAAGTAACCAAGCCTGATCCATTTAGTCACTTCAGGAATTTTCACGAATGATGGGATGGGGTACAAATTGGGACACTGGGGCATAATTTAGGTAGCCACTAATCGTTTACTTATCCATATCAGGATCTTCTGTTTATGCGCTCGAATCTTCCCCACTGAAGTGAATTTATATTTTCATGGAAAGCATCCGGTACATTGTACCATGGCCGTTTGTTAAGCTGCGTGTTTTACGACCCATTATATCCATATTGAGTCACATTTTGGCCGTTAACATTAAATTTTGACATAGACTAATGTCAAAACGAAATACCTCCCAAAATGCCTTGATTATCAATGGGAAACTTTCATTTATCATTTCCACGCAGTGACGTTTCTTTTGCGCTTCAGCAGATACGATTTTGTTGAGGTTGTTCGTAGCATCCTCTTCAAATTGTAATTCTCAGAATATCGGAAACGATCTCAAATGTTAGTTTCCCTGTTGTATTTGTTGTATCTTTGCAGGACATGTTGGACAACATGAGGATGACTCTTACTTCCATATTGGCCATCGTGACCTGTGCTTCTGCAGCCAAAGTTTTGTTGATCCCTGGTCCAGCTGTAAGTCATTGTCTTGAGACTCTTGCCGTTGGTAAGGAACTTTTAAAACGAGGTCATGATGTAACAGTGTTTGCACACTTATTTGACGCCAAAGCATGTATTAATAGGTGGGACCTTAGCAAGTTCAAGTCAAAGTTCAAGACCCTTTCACCTGCTCTAGATCCAGACGTGATACAGAAACACAATACCTTCTTCGAACAGACTGAAAAGGTGATGATGGACGGCACAGGTCTTCTGAAGATGCTTATATTCATGATAAAGCCAGTGATAACTAATCTTTGTCATTCTGCCTTTTCCGACCAAAACGTTCTGAACGAGCTTCAGGAGGATAAGTATGATCTTGCTGTGGTAGAAGGACTACCGATGACAGGGTGTATCTTTTCCATTCCTGTTTATCTTGGAATCCCTTATGCAGCTACTGGTTCATTCATTGATCCGCAGGATGCTATGATGCCACTACAAACAACCTTATTTCCGAGCCTTTTTTTGCCGTATTCTAATGACATGACATTTCCTGAACGCTTTATCAACACAATAACCTACTTTCTTAACCCTCTCATCAAATACGCCATAATTCACTCAATAGATCTCTCAAGCTACAGCGAAAAACTGAAAACAGTCGATACAAGGAATTTGATCAAAGATTCTGTTCTTTTTCTAGAAAACTCAGATTATTTCATAGACTACCCAAAAGCACTGTTCCCCAATTTCTTACAAGTAGGAGGCCTCACAGCTTCTCCCTCGAACCCATTACCAGAGGATCTGAGGAAATATATTGATGGTGCCAGGGATGGGGTCATCCTTGTGACTTTTGGTAGTGTTTTGAAGCATGTGCCTCAGCGTGTGGTTGAACGGATGACGAATGCCATGGCCCGATTGGAACAGCGTATTTTATTCAAGCACAATAACGAGGAGCTTAAGGGAAATATCAAAACCATGAAGTGGATACCACAGAATGATGTGCTTGGCCATCCTAACGTGAAACTCTTTGTCTCCCATTGCGGAAAAAACAGTTTATGGGAGGGAATATACCATGCCGTTCCGATAATTTGTACTCCTTTCGGAACTGATGCTGTTTCAACAGGAATTAAGGTAATGAAGTATGGAGTTGGGTCATCGGTTAATATTCTCCAGGGAACTACTGAGGAAATATTTCAAACGGTTCAGGCTGTTCTTGGCAACAAGACAATAGAACAGAATATGAAGACTATGTCTGCTATAATGCGTGATAGGTCGGAAACTCCCTCACAACGTGCAGCATCTGCTGTTGAGCATGTGATTAAATATGGCGGTGATCATATGAGACCTCCTGAAGTTGACTTTCTAAGCAGCATCTATGCAGATGTGTGGCTGATCATTTTTGTCTTTCATTTCCTCTTAGTTAGTGGGGTCATATTCATATGTCGTAAATGTTGGAGCATAAGAAAGGGATTCAATAAGCCTAAGGCAGATTAAATACTATAATTGTGTCACAGAGTGACTTAAAAGCACTCACATTATGACATTTATAGCCTTAATCCATTTTCCCCTGGGCCGTGTCTGTAATCACATCCATAAGCCCCATGTCCAGGGCAACGCCATTATCTCTTTGTCTGTCTATTGTTGTCGAATAGTGTGTATATATGTTTAGACCTTTACTGTTAGTTAGTCTGGTATTCCGACAGCACCTGTATGTACAGCCGCGAGTAGGATATGCCTGCTTGCTGGACTTCACTAGTAAATGTTGAGTTGGAATCACCGCTCGACAAAGTTCTATTATTAACTGTATTTGTTTGTTTTATTGACGACTAAAGAGTCAGTGAGTGAGTGAGAATGGTTTTACGCCGCTTTTAGCAATATTCCAGCAATATCACGGCAGGGGACACCAGAAATGGGCTTCACACATTGTGCCCATGTGGGGAATCGAACCCAGGTCTTCAGCGTGACGAGCGAACGCTTTATCCACTAGGCCACCCCACCGCCCGCCGACTTAAGAAGTTTGGACTCAATGTATTCTTCGTCTTCAATCTGAGCTAATTTCACCGTCAACCAGCGTTGACAACTGGTGTTAGAATCTGGAATCTTCAATGCGAGAGTAGGACATGGAGAGGATTTTATTCGAGATGACAGTACAAATTACCTCCCTCTTCCTGAAGATTATACTAGCGACTCATTTAACCTTCCAAGGGATGTTTGTGATAAAGATGTAAATGCTTATGGAATTTGTCTACCTGAATTATGCAAGTTATTTCGTATTCATATTGTTAAATGGTAGAATGAAGTTTGACATTCCAAGTAATTTCACTTTTGTCTCGCATCTAGGCACAAGTGTTGTAGACTATTTCCTTGTGTCAACAGACATATTCCCCAAACTAGTAGATCTCAAAGTGTGTTCAAGAACAGATTCAAACCACATGCCTCTGATCTGTACTACATCTCACATGTTTGATAATGTGATTACTAATACTGACCATATAACAACAGTATCACCCATTCCTAGATATAAATAAATCGATCAACATGCTCTGAAATATAAACAATTACTACAGTCTACTGATATAGTTGAAGAATTTTACACAGCTTTACAAACAGATGTAAATACTGCAGTCAAGACATTGGGAGATATACTGATCCACATTGATTGTTCTCCTGGAGGTTTTTGTACACTATTCAACAATAAATCCAGAAATCAACCAATTTGGTTTGACCATGAATGTACTCAACTGAAAAAGGAAAAATATAGGTATCTTAATTTATTTAAGCAGTTCAAATGTAATGAAAATTTGCAAAAATATGTTATAGCCAAAAGAAAATTTAAAATATGCTGTGGTCAGAAAAAGAAATAATAGTAAAATAGTAAAAATAATGGTAAAATAGTTGAAGATTTGAAAGATGCTGCAAAACATGGTAATTGTAAAACATTTTGGAACACCCTTAAACGGGTTTTATGTAGCAAACACTCTAAATGTGCAATATCTCCTGATGCTCTTCAGTTATCTTTAAAGATTTGTTAAACTCGTACAAAACAGAAGTGAATGAAGATTTTAATGTACTTGTAAATGAATTCATTGACAGCCACTCTTGTGATAATTGTGATAGCTTACCCATTACAGATGAGTTGTTATCAGATATTATTACTGATGAAGAAGTAGCTGAAGCGTTAAAAAAGATTAAAACTTGGGAAATCTCCTGGTGAAGATGGAATCCCTCCAGAATTGTTTAAACTTTCAGAACAAATTCTTATTAAATACTTGAGACCATTATTTAATAAAATATTAGATACCGGTATATTTCCTGAAGCATGGAACATTGGACTTATAATACCTATACATAAATCTGGTGTTACCTCTGACCCCAACAATTATAGAGGAATATCCCTGCTAAATGCAACTGGGAAATTATTCACGTCAATACTTGGATATAAACGATTTAATACATGAAGCACAAGCTGGATTCAGATCCAACTATTCAGTAACGGACAACATTTTCACACTCCAGGCTCTTTGTACTAAATATTTAACAAAGCGAGGGGGAGATTTTATTGTGCTTTCATTGATTTCAAGAAAGCCTTTGACTTTGTGGAAAGGAAAAAAAATATTATATATGATACTACTTTTTGCCGACAATGTGACTATGTTCTCATATACAGTTATTGGTCTACAAAGACAATTAGATATCTTAAGAAAATTTTGCATTACCTGGGGCTAAGTGTGAATCTTGATAAAACAAAAACAATTCTTTTCCGAAACGTTGGCATTATACGAAAAAATGAAAAATGGTTCTATGGTTCTATAAGTGTAAAACTTGTCACTTACTACAAGTATCTTGGAGTATTTTTCTTCTCAAGGCTAATCTGGTCAATGGCCTGCAAAAGCCTAGCATCACTGGCTTCTAAAGCCACTAGAGCCATTTATCATGCTTTCAAAAGAAATTGCTATATAACATTCGAAACAGCTTGTACAATGTTTGATTGTAAGATTGCTCCTATATTACTTTATGGGGCTGAAATCTGGGGGGCAAAATATTATGAATGTATAGAAAAAGTACATACGTCCTATTTTAAAAATTATCTTTGTATCGGAAAATATGCCTCTAATAAAGCTATTCTTGGTGAAACTGGGCGATTAAATATGTTCGTGTTTAGCAAAATAAGGGTACTTAAATACTGGTTGAGATTGCTACGTATGAATCAATGTCGATATCCAAAACAATGTTACAATCTACTTAAGCAGTAAGATGATAATGATAAACACACCTGGGTGTCTGATGTAAGATATATTTTGTTTTCTTCAGGCTTTTCATTTGTATGGATGTCTCAACATATTGGCGATGAAAATCTCTTTTTACTAAAAATAAAACAAAGGCTGAGTGATATGTATTCTCAAGAGTGGCATGACTCTATTTCTTGATCAAAATATCTGTCACATTATGCAAATTTGAAATCACTTTTACAGCCAGAATTTTACATCAGTAATCTCACGAATAAATCACTCAGGAGAGCATATTGTAAATTCAGAATATCGCTACACGGTTTTAAGATTAACATGCTACGAAAGTCAAAACATACAAATGAAGACTTGAGTCTATATCTATGTACCCACTGTAAAGGGAGACAATTAGAGGATGAATTTCATGTTTTGTTTGTATGTTCAAAATATTCTTCTGTCAGAAACCACTATTTGCCTTGGTTATCCAATGTCCATCATGCATATGATAATCACAGTTTATGTAATCTACTCAACTCCAAAACTATCAACATTGTAAAGGCTTTGGCCTTATACTTAAATCATGTATTTAATGTGAAATAAGACTACTTGTATTTATTTTCCTGACATCACGTGACGCAGCAATTATTGTAATTGTAATTGTACTCTAGGCCACATGGCCCAAAATACTGAATAAAGAATCTTGAATCTTGAATCTTGTTAGAATCTGGCTGGAGTAACTTTTGAGCTTACTCCCGATCCAGTAACCTCTCCACTTGCCTACCTGGAATATCTCCTGAATGTTCAACTTCAGAAAACCCTCATTTATCTGGTCAGAAGGCTATAACACCTTCTTCAGCATCGTCGGTAGATCTGTATGTTGAATTCTGTTGTCAAGATGAGATTCCATCAGGACCAACAGTTCAAACTATTGGAACTGATATTCGAGAAAACAATCTTGCAGCGAGACAGCGATGTTCAGCAGATTTGAAGCCTATCATTGACTTTCTAGAGAATGGTGAGATTCCCTCTCATTACACTGATTCTCAAGTCAAAGGTCTCCAAGGTCTCTCACAGGAGTATGATCTATGTGATGGCATCTTGTATCATTTCTACCTGCCAAAGCATAGAGGACATAAGAACGGCCGTCACCCAATGGTTACACAACTGGCAGTTCCTATTTCTGACAGGAAATCCCTGCTTTATGCTTACCATGATTCAAAAGCAGGTGGGTGCCACTTTGGTCGGGATGCTACCCGTCAGTCCATTTTGACCAAATACCATTGGCCAGGCTTGTGCCAAGATGTCGAAACATACATAAAATCTTGTGAAGAATGTAAAAAAAGCAAACGTTGGGCCCATTCAAAACCAGCTCCAATGGTACCAATGCCTATTGAAGACAACTTTTCCAGGTTACTTGTTGACATCCTTGGACTTCTTCTTCAAACAAAGGATGGGCATATATATGTTCTTGTAGCTGTGGATTCATTCTCAAGGTGGATTGAAGCATCTCCATTGCACACTCAAGATGTTGTGGAAGTAGCAACAAAACTCTTTAATGAGGTCTTCACAAGGTACGGTGCACCTCGAACTCTAGTCACTGATAGAGATCACCAGTTCACATCAAAGCTGGTCTATGCTATCTGTGAAATCTTTGAGGTTAAGCACCACTTCACATCCTTGTACCATCCTCAGACAAATGGAATGGTTGAACGGCGTAACAGTACAATTGCACAAGCCTTTAAATCTTACTGTAATCCTGACCAATCCAACTGGGCTGATATTCTTCCATGTCTTCTCATGTCAGTGCGAAACTCACCATGCCAATCAACTGGTTACTCACCACACCATATGCTCTTTGGCAGAGAGACGTGTCTTCCATTTGATACTACACTCACACCGAAGCCAACACTTAGTAAAAATGCAGAGACACATCTCCAGCAGCTCATCGACAATCTGAAGGTTGTCAAATCTATTGCTCGCGACAACATGTCTGTAAGTCAACAGATAGACAATGAGCACCAAGAGCTTAAATCATCAGAACCTTCTTTCATATTAGGTCAGCAGGTGCTTCTCCAGAGCCCTGTAGTCAAACAAGGACTTTCCCCGAAGCTGTCGCAATCATGGACAGGTCCTTATTTTATCACAGACATTGGTCCAAACCACACCTTCAAAATTCACAGATGTTCAGATGACAAGGAACATAAGTCTTTGGTCCATGCCAATCGCCAGAAACCCTATGTCCTCAGAGATAATGTTGCACGGCATATTGACTCATCATGTTCTTCTGCACCTACATTGGTGTCAAGCAGAGCACAGGACATGTTACCAGACCCTCTTGCACAAACTTTGCAAGGCAGCCCCCCACTAGACTCACCAGTCTTTTGTGAAAAGCCAAACGCAAAAGCAGATGAAACTGTGCCATCAGAGCACAATCACAAGCAAACAAAAGATCACAATCAAGATCAATTCTATGATGTCGAAAAACTCTTGAAGTACAAAGACATCAATGGCATCCGCCATTTTCTTGTCAAATGGGTTGCATATCCTACACCAACATGGGAGCCACACCTTAACATAGGACAAGGACTTATCAGAGACTTCCACGTGCATAAAAACACAGGCTGGACGCAGTCGTAAACACAAACGATCACACAAATATTTTGTCTAATCTCTAATAATATAGTTATCCATGACTTTGATAGTACCTGGCAGTTAGTTTCATTGTGAGTAGTAAGATGTTGTCAACAAATCTGCAGGGCCTCCTGTGTTATTAAGTGCTGGAAGGTTGATAGTTGCAAATGTCATCTCTTCAAACCCGTTGTCAACGCTAGTCCACCCACTTGATCTTCTCTCAGAGTTGTCAGATTCAGTTATCTATTATTATAGATTATGCTGTTATCATGGTGTATATTTCAAAATCGAAACAAACGTTATGTCCAAATATGACACCATTTGGCCACCTTCCTTCAGATAACTATTTAAAACTTTAAACTTAATAAAAAACAGTTTACGTTGTATGAACTGTTACTCATCAATGAACTAAACCAACACATGTATATGACCTCTTTCATCAAGTAAAGTTTTCAAATTGCCGAGTTCCTGCTGCGAACAATACCCTACATGTTCTATTAAGCCAGATGCTGCTAAAACTATTGTATTATGCTTCATTATGTTGTACGTTTTTTGGTTCTCATCACAGAACAATACTCTGTCATAACATGTACTGTTTGGTAGACTATTGCTCAAATATTGCATTCTCTTTATATCAATACCTGTAGTATGTTTGTAACCATGATAAATGTATATTGTATCTTTCAGTAGCACTAGTTCCATGTAACATATTTTGTGCTTTTGCGGTCAAAAGCTTCCCACCGTGGAGGGATATTGTCATAGTTCTAAAATCACTATAATTAACCCATAATTATGGTGGTCATATTTCAATAATAATATTTTGTATTTTTCTCAATATTTTATCTTACAACTAGCTAAACCTAAATACATTTCTGTAGATAATGATTGTCAGTTGCCGTGCACGTAACTGACCGTCACAAACCAGTGACTCTGGATTATCTAACTCAGCCAGGTGGCCAGGCTAGGGTTATGCCCCAGGCTGTAACATGCTGTGTATGGCCGGTCGCACCATCATTTTAGTATCAGATAGGTGGAATATATAGGATATTACGCGGTCAGTGCGCTTCGTAACTGTCGAATAATTGTAATTAATACACCACGCATGTGGCAGATGTAGATCATAGCTTCACTATTAGGTAACTAACGCATTCAAAGAAGGCCTGAGTCCCTATAAATACGGAGTCCAGTGGCAGATACGTATACTTCACTCTGTCACGAATACAGAAGTAAAGGGACTCAGCAGCCTTATCTCTGTTTTAAGGTGATAGCCGAGTAATCAGCTCTACCAAGTTAATTCCCCCACTAACTTGGTCATTGTGACGTAGCAAACGGGACCACGCCCACACAAGGCAAAACGGTCCCAAGGCAAGCTACGTCAATTGTACAAAATGTAGGTGATACTGGAGAAAAGTATGGAGTTTTTGTAAGCCTTGTGGGGGGATGGTATTATGTTAAAACATTCCCAATCTCAAGATATAATACACACATATTGCCATTTTCTGTTCAGCTATAACATGTTTGCCTGATGTATGTAAAAAACATATCCTCTGAGGGCATGTATTATGTAAGTGCCTTGTCAAGCCCTTAAGGAGATTTTTATATTTTGTGAAAACCCATACGAGATATTGAAAATATGTGGAGCATTCTGGACCACCTTCTGATCACCTTTATCGTTGAGAACAGGCAGGAGAGAACATATGGTGGTAGAAAGAAGTTATAAAAGCCAGCAATGGTCGGCAATGTTGGCAATAGTTGAAGTTGCAGGAAATGCACGCTCTTCACAATTGTGGAGGTAATACACAAGCACAAAACTGACAAATGGCTGGGAATTCAGCCAGTTGAGATATGCACGTTATGGTTCTGCCTTTATATTTAATGTGGAACAATACAGAAAAGTAGATAACAAAAGAGTCCTACTTATTACCCCTACAACCAATGAATTGCTATCAACGTATGAAGGAATTTACCTGTACAGTGTAAATGCATGTGTGCAAATGATATGATCATTAAATGTACTGTTGCTGACAAGGTCTTTCATTCTGAATCAACTTGTCTGAATGGACAAATGTCAGTGAGATCTAAAGGCGATATTTATTTTTGGCGCTGACTGGGTTCAACCTGCATTAGAAGCCATAATATGGGAACGGGTGGCTCACGTATTTAAGAAGCCGCAATTCGTTGTGAAGAGTTACGTTCCTTAATTGTACCAGGAACTGATGAAATGTAGAATCGAATTCGAAATTCTCCCTGATAATGATCTGTGGTTTGTCAACATCATGCCCATAATCGTAAGTTTCACCACAGTTGTGAACTGGAGACCTTATTAAAACACATCTGTGACGTCATGCCATTGTTTGAACGCTCCGTTATTTTTAAGGAATGGAGAGATACTCGGACATTTCCCTCTACGTCTTATAACACTTTGGAATTTCCTCATACACCCTGACACACCCGAAATACTGTTCATTATATAATCATGAATATGCTAATAAATCATTGATGTATATATATATTAAAACACATCTGTAACGTCATTCCATTGTTTGAACGCTCCATTATTTTTCAGGAATGGAGAGCTGCTTGTCAATTTTACATTATCTTGAAGCAACATTTAAATTAATTACCACTTGGAACAGACGGAACTATTTTGGAAGACGGAAGACATGTGTCGTCAGGGGGGTTAGAAACCGCATCGTTAGATTTGAAAACGTGTAATTGTTATTCTCAGCTACTGCGGCACATGAAGGTATGATGTGAAATTAACTATTAAATATTTTCATAATTTTGGATAATGCTTAAAAGCTCAAAATAATATGTATGTATTTTGTGTTAGAGAAGGTTACCCACAACAATTTTTATATCTATAGCAGTTAGATAAACCTTTGACAAGAAAAAAACAAATAAGGTAATATAAATATCGCCTGTTCGGGGCTCTTTTCCTATTATACCCATCAGCATGTATTAACAATGTGCAAGCGATTGATAAAAACTAGTTTAGGACCCAACGAAATTATGAAGAGCCGTGTACCATGCATTGTAAATGTCAGCTCGCGACGGAGCTTGGCGCACGTGCAACAGCAGCAGAGAACGCATTCCTCGTGCATCACGCAAGGTCGACTCACGCAGTATAAATACAGACAACAAAGAGTTCTGGTTTATTTTTCAAATATTTTCAAGTACAGAAGATTTTATCATAGTGTAAAAGTAGGGATGAGTTTAAGTAGGGGAATATCCTCGTAACTCATTCGATAAACATAACGGGCCTCGGCCACTGCGGGGCCACTGCTCCATTATTTTTAAGGAATGGAGAGTTACTCGGACATTCTACTCTACGTCTTATAACACTTTGGAATTTCCTCATACATCCTGACACACCTGAAATACTGAAATACTGAATAATAAGCAAAGTAATTAGTTTAGTTGTCACAAAATAAAACTGTTGATACACAATGGAAAGTAGGTTCCTGTTGATCAAACGCCTTAGAGATCGACCATTCAAGTATCTTAAGTGACAAAAAGGATATTGAATATATATTCGAAATCCCTCTTCGTATTTACAGTTTACATTGCAATTTCCAGCTCTTTTCTGGATAATTTATCCATGATTAAGTGACTGACCGTGTCTATAAAGGAAATTCTCGTATGTCCCCATACATCTTTGTTTTTTAAAGGTACTTGTCCAAATGAAACATTTATACGAACCTTGTCTCTAAATGCAACAATAACAATAAGTGTTTGCACTCTGATATGTTAATCGGTCATTAAATAGACAGGACCTATTCTTTCCAGCAATCGCAATGGATAACACAAATTTAGTTATTTCGAGCTGTAATAAATGATGTTACTTATCATTCATCCTTGACTTTGTCAACTTCATGACACGAGATGGATTCTATCGTATTGTGCCTCCAATTAGTTTAATATCTATCTGTTAATTCTATAAGAGAGACAACTGGTGTTGACTTTTACACATCGGTCTCTGACATGCACGTGCTGTTGTCATAAAATGTCTAATGCAGCTCTATGTCAAGTAAACCGTGGAATCTTCAATCGCACGAGTAATAATGTGTGCAAAATATCACCTGATACCCACGTTTGCTTATCTGCCTAAGAAATCGCTGTTATGTGTCAAGTGGCGTCTACAAGTTAAGATGTAGGCTTTAGGTTGATTGGTTGGTTGGTTTGTTGTTTAACGCCGCACTCAGCAATATTCCAGCTATATGACGGCGGTCTGTAAATAATCGAGTCTGGACCAGACAATCCAGTGAATGATATCATGAGCATTGATCCACGCAATTTGGATCGATGACATGCATCAAACCAAGTCAGCGAGCCTGACCACCCGATCCCGTTAGTCGCCTTTTACGAAAAACATAGTCGCCTTTTACGGCAAGCATGGGTTGCTGAAGACCTATTCTACCCTGGAATCTTCACGGGTCTGTAGGCTTTAGGAAAAACAAGAGAAACATTAAAAGGTAAACACATATCCACATTCAACGACCTTCACATAACTGCTGTATCCAGAAACATATCGTCTGATATAATTGAAACTTCTTACGGAGTAGGTACAACACAAACACCTGAACAGCAAATGTAGCGCATCAATACATGAGAAAAACACATGTTGGGTGAAAGAGAGGGTCTCGTTTAATGACATAGGAAAATGTTTACATTCAGCAAAAGGGAACGAGCCAGTAGAAACTCTTAACCCCATTTCATGTACAAACACATAACATAACAAATGGAAGATCCTCTACTGAGCCTAAGCTTTGACCCGAATGACAAAGGTTCGTAAAGAACAGTTAACTTGAAGACGAGTTTCAAGAGAAGAGTACCCGCACAAATGTAGAAATGCAGCCCTACCTTCGAGAATTTTAAATCTTTCTAATTTAGTTGCATACAAAAAATGGTTAAAATATAATGGATTTAATGTTAAAATGTGACATTCAATGTATATTAGCAGGTGGTGTTATGGGGATTGAGGTGGACGTTGCCATGATTAAATACTGCTGACATTGTATGCTTTGCCAGCCACCGGATATGGAAGTATGCCCAACTTAATACCGGACAATCCAGTCCTAGGGGAGGTAACTTCTACCGTTTAAATTATTTTCACTCTGGAAAAACAAGTGCATATAACGTTTTCAAGTATCTCCTGCAAACAGAATAACAAACAATAGTTGCGTCGCTCAGCTTTTGCCGTCTTGCAAACCTTACTTCGACATCAAACTTACTGCATTAGTTGGGCGGGGCTGTAGCCTAGCTGGTGGTAAAAACGTTAAACTTTGCTCGTCACACCGAAGACGCGGGTTTGATTCCCCACATGGGTAAAATGTGTGAAGCCCATTTCTGGTGCCCCCGTCGTGATTTTGCTGGAATTTTGCAAAAAGCGGAGTAAAACCATACTCATTCATTACTACATTAATTAGTACCTATATGTTTGACAGACGTTTATTTAGCAAAATCATACAAAACACCACTCCTGAAAAACAGTTTTGACACAGATATGGTTTCCCCAAAGAGGTACAAACACGAGGAACTGGAAAACTTCCTACTTTTAAAATAGTCGCCAGAAAAAGTAATTATGTG
Organism: Haliotis rufescens; assembly: GCF_023055435.1. Lineage (NCBI taxonomy): Eukaryota > Metazoa > Mollusca > Gastropoda > Lepetellida > Haliotidae > Haliotis > Haliotis rufescens. Next base: position 44,803,216 of record NW_025964001.1, on the reverse strand, counting down.
GGATAGTAATGAAATGGGACATGATCACTGTGACTGCCAGAACGCCACTACATATTGACAATGGAAGAGTAACTGACAGTACCACCGAGACAACATAATGTCGCCAATAGTTGTGCCGTTTGCGCGTCTTGGTTTGTCTTTCAAGGTCAAAATCGGCATCACTGTCCCGGAACGTTTAATACACAATAAACCACAAATAAACAATGAGCGGAATACCTGCTCTGACAATACAAACACTACGATGAGCGGACTTTCCAGCTCAGACACACACGAGGTAAATCAGCTCAACCTCTTGGGCGTTTCCTACCAGCCGCTCATCCTGTTCGTGGTCTTCCGTAAACCAGCGCTCGGAATACCAAGCTGACTTACAGTAGCAATGTAACACAGTAATGGGCAACAATGAACAGAAGAAGAGACAATGACGTTGCTCTGGACATGGGTCGTGATTACCGACACAGCCGGATATGAATTGATTAAGGTTATATATCTAAAGATGTCACGGCTTCAGGATAATTAGCCTTTGTTTATTCAGACAAAGGTTATCCCAAATCGGCCACTATGACACCTTTAACAAACAACAAACACAGGCAAAACAAAGGATAATAATTTGAAAGAGTATAAAAATGTTGACATAAAGAGCTGCTGTTTTCATAACTTGTTTCTGCACAATTTACAACCCGTTGACGAGGAACCACAATTGAATATACTTTGGATATTTTTTTTTTTTTAGATATTTAGGGAAACAGGGACTACTTTCAATTTATTCTACTTCATCAGATGACATCTTTTTGAATTTGATAAAGTATTGCAAAGTTATTAATAGACAGAATTACAATGCAGATAATGGGACGTGAAGATGCATAGGTCAAAAACATGAATAAAATATCTCACACGCACTTCTCGAGAGAAAGCGAAGAAGATGATTTACTTTTATAGCTTTGCTGTACACTTTGGCAATTTGGAATGCGTGGCGTCTGAGACATGGTCCAGGAATGGACTTTCGGAATGCTTTTCCAAGGCAACAATAAAACACAAAGTTTGTGGAAATAACCACGGTCACTTAAGAATTGACCTTCACTTTGTGTGAGTTCATTGGAGTATGAACCTTCATAGAGTGAGGGCCAAACTGTATGAACGTCGGAGCTTGCGACGACGTTCATACAATGTTTGGCCCTCACTCTATGAAGGTTCATACTCCAATGAACTCACACAAAGTGAAAGTCAATTCTTATAATTTTTGTATCACAATTTCTTACCTCAAAGGATGTAGGCCAAGATCTAAACACAATTTTATTTAGGAGGTGTGACTTCATGTTTACACTGAAGGCCATACAACAACCAGCTATATCGCGGATTAAAATAGTTCCTCAAAAAGAGAGGTGACATGGGCGTATGGATGCAGGACTTGCTCTTCAGAAACATCTTACGCAGCACATGTGTTCAAATAATATTACCGTTAGATGAAAAAGGTCTGTAAAGAAGTACCTCAGTAAGTCAGTCACAATGACAGCGCGTCGTAATACAATTACATCAAGTACAAGACGTCAAAATGGCCGACACGATAAACGTGACGGGAGAGATTTCGGAAGTTGTTCATAAACCTGTGGCGGTTACATGTGTTAGTCATCATTGATCAACTGGCCGATCATTGAAAGGTGATTAAAGATGCGTCAAACAGACACTAAGGTAAATTCGTAGATTGCTGGAGACGGTCACTGTCAGCCTAGACACGGATCGAGTCGATACTGAGATAGATTGGATGTGCATTTCTTCAATGTATACTGAAACGCTGAGACCAAGAAGAAAGGTTCTAAATGACCAGAAAGAACGCTTATGCATGTTTTCTTGCTAGGGAATTCCCAGGGTTTTCCCCAGGAATGTTGAGGTAGTCCGTCAGTGTTTACGTCATTTCAAGAACACGGTCTCGTGAAAAACGTATGAACGTCAAAAATTGTCGTTCATACACTTATGAACGTCAATTTCGCGGTCATGTGACCGACCTCTCGTCCAATGGAAAAACCGTATATCGTGCTAACTTCAAATAAAAAAATTATATACTCTTGAACTATCCGAGATCTTTCATTGTGCAGTAACAAATCAACTCCTCTGGTTCCATGAGTTACGAGAGATAACAGACCCGTGAAGATTCCGGGGAAGAATAGGTCTTCAGCAACCCATGCTTGCCGTAAAAGGTGACTATGTTTGTCGTAAAAGGCGACTAACGAGATCGGGTGGTCAGGCTCGCTGACTTGGTTTGATGCATGTCATCGATCCAAATTGCGTGGATCGATGCTCACGATATTAATCACTGGATTGTCTGGTCCAGACTCGATTATTTACAGACCGCCGTCATATAGCTGGAATATTGCTGAGTTCGGCGTTAAACAACAACCCAAACCCAAACCCAAACATAACATAACAACGTGATGGACATGACTGCCACTGTGAGTTGATTTGTGTTGTCCGCTGTTAAGTGGATTCCGGTGGTCATTCGTCGTTTTGCTGATATAATCCAAATAATATTACACGTTATCAGAATGATCGTGGGAATTATAGCTCGAAACACTAAAGTAATGATTCCTCTATATATATCATAAGCATATGGTGTTTCAGATCCATTTGTTTGAATTTTAAACAGCGTCATATTAAATCTATTATTCCATGCAAGAGTCGGCCAGTAGGCAATCCACAGAGGGACATTGTAAGCAATGGAGAATAGTAACACCCCAGCAAGCATCCTGTTCACGACGGAGTCCCGCATGTAGGATCCCAAATGCAATGTCGAAGTAATTGCTATGCTTATCTGCACTGCCATAAGAGGTGAGGTAAATCTCAAATCGGGAGATGATCGTAACTATCAGAAATGCAAATGGATGGAATATCGCGTATGTTAAATCAGCAACATACCGAAGACCGAGTCTAATGACTCCACTTTTTGTTCGCTTCATCCGATTTAGAACAATAGCTCCATAAGGGTTTCCAAAGATTCCAAATATGAAGAAAGACGTTGAAATGGATGCCACTATCCGCACAGTAGATACAGCAGAACCGGAGAGGGCTGGCTGTTTTTCAACTTTAGTGATGTTTTCAAAGTCGGTTTGAAGAGTTTTTATACATCTCAGCCGTCAAGTGTAGTCCCAAAAGATCACCGGTAAAAGGTCACCGATAAACAATTGTTGCAAAAACATGTTTCCCATGGCTGCAGTTGTATGCATGACCGTAATTTTGAATGTGCCCGTTGAATCGGATATTTCATACACACATTCTAAGAGCTTAAGTACGAAATCAAAGAAGGGACATTGTCGCGTTGTCGCCCTTTCAAAAACAAGCAAAAAGGGTCAGAATGAAACAAAGCATGACATCTTGACTATCTTGACCATCTTGACGCATTGTCGCATTTTGAATAACATTTCTTACTTCTACCAAAAGGCGACATCACGACAATGCGACATTATCAATATGGCTACTTCAACTTTCTTTTCATTTAAGCATGATTATGGCTTTTGTGGATTTTGCATTGAAGTTTGTATAGCAATCTACTGATCTTACTTGCATCCCATTGGGCTTGCTATTTTTGGACAAAGGATGCTTTGCTTTTGCTTTTTATCCCTTGTTTGCTGAAGGGAATAGGCTGCACTGTAATTCATATAAGTAGGGTATACATGTCCACATCTGTACCCTAAACACGTTTAGCTGTTAAACACAATCCTAACCACAATGTTTAGACCCAACCATGTCAAAAGTATGGGACACCGAACGTGTTTAGGTTTGTGTTAAGGACATATTTTTGTCAGCGTGTATCTCCACGTTGCCCGCAATACATTCAGTTCTTTGTTTCAATCTATATGTTTGCTCCAAGTGAGGGTTTGATCAAGGAATAATTATTGTTGTTGCTTTAAGTGTTTAAGCGGTCGCTTCTGCCTGAGAATTTCCGGCTGATCTGTGCCTCTTTGGGACTCATGTGTGTGAGTAGGGTACACATGCCTATTGTTAGTTTTAGTATTGATAAGATTTGTATTTTGGTATTGATATGATTTCAATTATCATTGTTTGAAATTGAGAGAAGAATGTCTTTGGCTGCTCTGTTTATATGCGTTCGAGTAGCTGACTATCTATCAGAAACAGGGCCAGTTTGGCCTTCGCTATTGCATCTATTGGCCTCGGGAGATCTACGATAGCTAGCGGATCTAACTGCAATTTTTGTTTTGTATTATTATTGATGACAGCATCCACTTTTACTCAGTGCTACATCGTATGTTTGATCTCTCGTGATCTGTTGAAACTGTTTTATGCATTTTATGTATATGCACTCTTTCTGAATAACCTGTTTCTATCATAAAACGTATATCTACTGTATGACTCGCCTCGATTATATCATAAATCGGTATGCATTCACGATTTACCGCATTCACGGCTTCTCCATCGATGTGGCGCTCGCGGTACCAACAGCAGACTTACTCGAATATGAGTTCGGCGTCCTCGGGACTATCTGATATTCAAATGTGGCGTTCCCGCCCCTCACCTTTGTGACCTTTAAAAATATCGCGGTGTCACATTATCGTCCTTTGTTAAAAGTAAGAAATATAATTCAAAGCGCGACAATGCGTCAATGTCAGAATGTCAAAATGTCGCGTTGTTGCGCTTTGGTTAATTTTGACAATTTTTGCTTGTATTTGCAAGGGCGACAATGCAATCGACTATGCGACAAACGTGACAATGTCCCTTCTAGGATTCCATACTTAAGCCTTGTTATTAACGTCCCTGTGCACTGATTATGGTTTGTGGCCATGATATGAACCCATCCCTAAAACGTGTTTCTGATCCTGAGCAATTATCACTTGCAGAGGATGGTGAATAATTATCGTGGTCCATTTCAAATGTCCAGGACGCAGTGTCGCCATTGAGCCGGTATCAACTAACCATTTCATATAGTCTATAAACGTGTAATTCATGGCAGATTCAAAGACCGAAAATCAATTATCAAATTCGCTGAACGATTTGGGAATACGAAGTTTATCCCGATAAATACACCTCTAGATAACAGCCTACACAATAACGTGACGTGAATCGTGAATTGTCTTGCACGCATACAACAGTTTTCGAAAGCGGCGTCATTGTGCATTCACATACATAACCAACACTAGTAGCTAGTTGTCTTGAAGTGCCGTCCTGCACTGACACACTGGGCCAACGCTCATACTTAGCCCTCACACACGCTCCTTTTCTCTGAAAATATTATTTAACCCACAAGATGTAATTTTACATAATATTCAGCTTGCCCAGTGAATACTTTTTTAACAAAACAAAAGAATTTTGACCAAATTGCAATGATTAAGATCCGGAAATTGCCTCCCCCATCCGCTCTTTAACACACACACACACACACACACACACACACACACACACACACACACACACACGCGTACATTAAATGCGGATCACGATAATGCATTTTAGTCGGTTTTGTCAACGGCTAACCAAACTAATCCGACGTAAATATCAACAGCGAAATCATACTTTTATCACAAATCATAAGAACTGATTAAATTGTATTCAGGTACAGGGGACGAGCCTCACAGTAGTCCTCTCATCCCAACACCTGAATATGTCAGCGTTACCTCATCGATGTTGTTAATGGAACAAGTGGATTTTTGATCAACTTTAATGAATAACAGAGACTGAGATAACTTTGTGCTTGATGTCATTGTGTGTTTGATGTATGTGACTGAGTTGACGAAAGATTACACTGGGTTGCCTGTAGTTGTCTTTCATCTACTTGTTTTGCAGGTGAAATTTCAAGTGGATAAAGCTCACACCTGTTAGGTATAACCTTTTTTTTAATCGAATACTACAAGTCATAATTCTAAATACTATGGAACACTACAAATCATAATCTCAATATACGTATATATTTTCCAATCGGACATGTATCTAATCAGAAAGTGGTTAACGTTGGTACGAACGGCGTGTCAACTTGAAGGAAATCCATGTGGAACAAGCACATGTTTTGTGTATTGTTTAACGTCACATCCACGTGGGAGCTTCCGGCATCTATTTAACGTCGTCATCTGCAACATTACAGCTATATATCGATGTCCTGAAAATAATTGAACCTGGACCAGGCAAACCTGTCATTGAAGTTAGCAGTGTCCACGGCCTTCGGGTTACGACGACATGCCATCTACCAAGTGACAGAGCCTACATGTCATTCGACAAGCATGCCATCTACCAAGTGACAGAGCCTACATGTCATTCGACAAGCATGCCATCTACCAAGTGACAGAGCCTACCAGTCATTCGACAAGCATGCCATCTACCAAGTGACAGAGCCTACCCGTCATTCGACAAGCATGTCATCTACCAAGTGACAGAGCCTACCAGTCATTCGACAAGCATGCCATCTACCAAGTGACAGAGCCTACCAGTCATTCGACAAGTATGCCATCTACCAAGTGACAGAGCCTACCAGTCATTCGACAAGCATGCCATCTACCAAGTGACAGAGCCTACCAGTCATTCGACAAGCATGCCATCTACCAAGTGACAGAGCCTACATGTCATTCGACAAGCATGCCATCTACCAAGTGACAGAGCCTACCCGTCATTCGACAAGCATGCCATCCACCAAGTGACAGAGCCTACATGTCATTCGACAAGCATGCCATCTACCAAGTGACAGAGCCTAAATGTCATTCGACAAGCATGCGATCCACCAAGTGACAGAGCCTACATGTCATTCGACATGCATACCATCTACCAAGTGAAAGAGCCTACCAGTCATTCGACAAGCATGCCATCTACCAAGTGACAGAGCCTTATGTCATTCGACAAGCATACCATCTACCAAGTGACAGAGCCCACATGTCATTCGACAAGCATGCCATCTACCAAGTGAAAGAGCCCACATGTCATTCGACATGCATACCATCTACCAAGTGACAGAGCCTACATGTCATTCGACAAGCACATGTTCTAACCCGGAATCAACTGAGTTGAAGGTCAGCTGACAGTGAGACATGGAATATAATTTATATGATTATAAGGACAGCAAACTTTACAGAGAGCATGCTGTGCGGACACATACATATAAATAAACGTATTAGTGAGTGTGTGAGTGAGTTTGGTTTAACGACGCTTTGAAATGTATAACTTTTATTTCACGGCTTGTTGACAATACCTTAGATGTTGCTACATTGTGGTGAGGAGACCATTGGCACAGAGCTGAAACAAAATAAGGGATTCTATCCAGGGTTTCTGGCACGTATGCTGGAGGCCACCCTGTACAGTGAATTGCAGCTCCTGTGTCACTTAGCCGTGTTCCAATGTCCTGTGTCGCTTAGACGTGTTCCAATGTCCTGTGTCCCTTAGCCGTGTTCCAATGTCCTGTGTCGCTTAGACGTGTTCCAATGTCCTGTGTCCCTTAGCCGTGTTCCAATGTCCTGTGTCCCGTAGCTTTGTTCCAATGTCCTGTGTCCCTAAGCCGTGTTCCAATGTCCCGTGTCCCTAAGCCGTGTTCCAATGTCCTGTGTCCCTTAGACGTGTTGCAATGTCCTGTGTCCCTTAGCTGTATTCCAATGTCCTGTGTCGCTTAGACGTGTTCCAATGTCCTGTGTCCCTTAGCCGTGTTCCAATGTCCTGTGTCCCGTAGCTTTGTTCCAATGTCCTGTGTCCCTTAGCCGTGTTCCAATGTCCTGTGTCCCTTAGCCGTGTTCCAATGTCCTTAGTCCCTTAGCCCTGTTCCAATGTCCTGTGTCCCTTAGCCGTGTTCCAATGTCCTGTGTCCATTGGCCGTGTTCCAATGTCATGTGTCCCTTAGCCGTGTTCCAATATCCTGTGTCGCTCAGCGTTGTTCCAATGTCCTGTGTCCCTTACCCGTGTTCCAATGTCCTGTGTCCCTTAGCCGTGTTCCAATGTCCTGTGTCCCTTAGCCGTGTTCAAATGTCCTGTGTCCCTAAGCCATGTTCCAATGTCCTGTGTCCCTAAGCCTAGTTCCAATGTCCTGTGTCCCTTAGCCGTGTTCCAATGTCATGTGTCCCTTAGACGTGTTCCAATGTTCTGTGTCCCTTAGCCGAGTCCCAATGTCCTGTGTCCCTTAGCCGTGTTCCAATGTCCTGTGCCCCTTAGCCCTGTTCCAATGTCCTGTGTCCCTTAGCCGTGTTCCAATGTCCTGCGTCCATTGGCCGTGTTCCAATGTCCTGTGTCCCTTAGCCGTGTTCCAATATCCTGTGTCGCTTAGCCGTGTTCCAAAGCCCTGTGTCCCTTACCCGTGTTCCAATGTCCTGTGTCCTGTAGCTTTGTTCCAATGTCCTGTGTTCCTTAGCCGTGTTCAAATGTCCTGTGTCCATTAGCCGTGTTCCAATGTCCTGTGTCCCTTAGCCTTGTTCAAATGTCCTGTGTCCCTTAGCCGTGTTCCAAAGTCCTGTGTCCCTTAGCCGTGTTCCAATGTCCTGTGTCCCTTAGCCGTGTAATGTCCTGTGTCCCTTAGCCGTGTTCCAATGTCCTGTGTCCCTTAGCCGTGTTCCAATGTCCTGTGTCCCTTAGCCGTGTTCCAATGTCCTGTGTCCATTGGCCGTGTTCCAATGTCCTCTGTCCCTTAGCCGTGTTCCAATGTCCTGTGTCCCTTAGCCGTGTTCCAATGTCCTGTGTCCATTAGCCGTGTCCCAATGTCCTGTGTCCCTTAGCCTTGTTCAAATGTCCTGTGTCCCTTAGCCGTGTTCCAATGCCCTGTGTCCCTTAGCCATATTTCAATGTCCTGTGTCGCTTAGCCGTATTCCAATGTCCTGTGTCCCTCAGCCCTGTTCCAATGTCCTGTGTCGCTTAGCCGTGTTCCAATGTCCTGTGCCCCTTAGCCGTGTTCCAATGTCCTATGTCCCTTAGCCCTGTTCCAATGTCCTGTGTCCCTTAGCCCTGTTCCAATGTCCTGTGTCTCTTAGCCTTGTTCCAATGTCCTGTGTCGCTTAGCCGTGTTCCAATGTCCTGTGCCCCTTAGCCGTGTTCCAATGACCTGTGTCCCTTAGCCGTGTTCCAATATCCTGTGTCGCTTAGCCTTGTTCCAATGTCCTCTGTCCCTTAGCCGTGTTCCAATGTCCTGTGTCCATTGGCCGTGTTCCAATGTCCTGTGTCCCTTAGCCCTGTTCCAATGTCCTGTGTCCCTTAGCCGTGTCCCAATGTCCTGTGTCCCTTAGCCGTGTTCCAATGTCCTGTGTCCATTAGCCGTGTTCCAATGTACTGTGTCCATTGGCCGTGTTCCAATGTCCTCTGTCCCTTAGCCGTGTTCCAATGTCCTGTGTCCCTTAGCCGTGTTCCAATGTCCTGTGTCCATTAGCCGTGTCCCAATGTCTTGTGTCCCTTAGCCTTGTTCAAATGTCCTGTGTCCCTTAGCCGTGTTCCAATGCCCTGTGTCCCTTAGCCGTGTTCCAATGTCCTGTGCCCTTATCCTTGTTCCAATGTCCTGTGTCCCTTAGCCGTGTTCCAATGTCCTGTGTCCCTTAGCCGTGTTCCAATGTCCTGTGTCCATTGGCCGTGTTCCAATGTCCTGTGTCCCTTAGCCGTGTTCTAATGTCCTGTGTCCCTTAGCCGTGTTCCAATGTCCTGTGTCCTTTGGCCGTGTTCCAATGTCATGTTTCCTTTAGCCATGTTCCAATATCCCGTGTCACTTAGCCTAGTTCCAATGTCCTGTGTCCCTTAGCCTAGTTCCAATGTCCTGTGTCCCTTAGCCTAGTTCCAATGTCCTGTGTCCATTGGCCGTGTTCCAATGTCCTGTGTCCCTTAGCCGTGTTCCAATGTCCTGTGTCCCTTAGCCTTGTTCCAATGTCCTGTGTCCCTTAGCCGTGTTCCAATGTCCTGTGTCCCTTAGCCGTGTTCCAATGTCCTGTGTCCCTTAGCCATGTTCCAATGTCCTGTGTCGCTTAGCCGTGTTCCAATGTCCTGTGTCCCTCAGCCCTGTTCCAATGTCCTGTGTCGCTTAGCCGTGTTCCAATGTCCTGTGTCCCTTAGCCGTGTCCTAATGTCCTGTGTCCCTTAGCCGTGTTCCAATATCTGTCCTGTGCCCCTTAGCCGTGTCCTAATGTCCTGTGTCCCTTAGCCGTGTTCCAATATCTGTCCTGTGCCCCTTAGCCGTGTCCTAATGTCCTGTGTCCCTTAGCCGTGTTCCAATATCCTGTGTCGCTTAGCCTTGTTCCAATGTCTTGTGTCCCTTAGCCGTGTTCCAATGTCCTGTGTCCCTTAGCCGTATTCCAATGTCCTGTGTTCCTTAGCCTAGTTCCAATGTCCTGTGTCCCTTAGCCGTGTTCCAATGTCCTGTGTCCATTGGCCGTGTTCCAATGTCCTGTGTCCCTTAGCCCTGTTCCAATGTCCTGTGTCTCTTAGCCTTGTCCCAATTTCCTGTATCCCTTAGCCGTGTTCCAATGTCCTGTGTCCATTGGCCGTGTTCCAATGTCCTGTGTCCCTTAGCCATGTTCCAATGTCCTGTGTCCCTTAGCCGTGTTCCAATGTCCTGTGTCCCTTAGCCCTGTTCCAATGTCCTGTGTCCATTGGCCGTGTTCCAATGTCCTGTGTCCCTTAGCCGTGTTCCAATGTCCTGTGTCCCTTAGCCGTGTTCCAATGTCCTGTGTCCATTGGCCGTGTTCTAATGACATGTTTCCTTTAGCCATGTTCCAATATCCCGTGTCGCTTAGCCTAGTTCCAATGTCCTGTGTCCCTTAGCCTTGTCCCAATGTCCTGTGTCCCTTAGCCGTGTTCCAATGTCCTGTGTCGCCTAGCCGTGTTCCAATGTCCTGTGTCCCTTAGCCGTGTTCCAATGTCCTGTGTCCCTTAGCCGTGTTCCAATGTCCTGTGTCCATTAGCCGTGTCCCAATGTCTTGTGTCCCTTAGCCTTGTTCCAATGTCCTGTGTCCCTTAGCCGTGTTCCAATGCCCTGTGTCCCTTAGCCGTGTTCCAATGTCCTGTGTCCTTTAGCCTTGTTCCAATGTCCTGTGTCCCTTAGCCGTGTTCCAATGTCCTGTGTCCCTTAGCCGTGTTCCAATGTCCTGTGTCCCTTAGCCGTGTTCCAATGTCCTGTGTCCATTGGCCGTGTTCCAATGTCCTGTGTCCCTTAGCCGTGTTCTAATGTCCTGTGTCCCTTAGCCGTGTTCCAATGTCCTGTGTCCTTTGGCCGTGTTCCAATGTCATGTTTCCTTTAGCCATGTTCCAATATCCCGTGTCACTTAGCCTAGTTCCAATGTCCTGTGTCCCTTAGCCGTGTTCCAATGTCCTGTGTCCCTTAGCCTAGTTCCAATGTCCTGTGTCCATTGGCCGTGTTCCAATGTCCTGTGTCCCTTAGCCGTGTTCCAATGTCCTGTGTCCCTTAGCCTTGTTCCAATGTCCTGTGTCCCTTAGCCGTGTTCCAATGTCCTGTGTCGCTTAGCCGTGTTCCAATGTCCTGTGTCCCTTAGCCATGTTCCAATGTCCTGTGTCGCTTAGCCGTGTTCCAATGTCCTGTGTCCCTCAGCCCTGTTCCAATGTCCTGTGTCGCTTAGCCGTGTTCCAATGTCCTGTGCCCCTTAGCCGTGTCCTAATGTCCTGTGTCCCTTAGCCGTGTTCCAATATCTGTCCTGTGCCCCTTAGCCGTGTCCTAATGTCCTGTGTCCCTTAGCCGTGTTCCAATATCTGTCCTGTGCCCCTTAGCCGTGTCCTAATGTCCTGTGTCCCTTAGCCGTGTTCCAATATCCTGTGTCGCTTAGCCTTGTTCCAATGTCTTGTGTCCCTGAGCCGTGTTCCAATGTCCTGTGTCCCTTAGCCGTATTCCAATGTCCTGTGTTCCTTAGCCTAGTTCCAATGTCCTGTGTCCCTTAGCCGTGTTCCAATGTCCTGTGTCCATTGGCCGTGTTCCAATGACATGTTTCCTTTAGCCATGTTCCAATTTCCCGTGTCGCTTAGCCTAGTTCCAATGTCCTGTGTCCCTTAGCCTAGTTCCAATGTCCTGTGTCCCTTAGCCTAGTTCCAATGTCCTGTGTCCATTGGCCGTGTTCCAATGTCCTGTGTCTCTTAGCCGTGTTCCAATGTCCTGTGTCCCTTAGCCTTGTTCCTATGTCCCGTGTCCCTTAGCCGTGTTCAAATGTCCTGTGTCCCTTAGCCGTGTTCCAATGTCCTGTGTCCCTTAGCCATGTTCCAATGTCCTGTGTCGCTTAGCCGTGTTCCAATGTTCTGTGTCCCTCAGCCCTGTTCCAATGTCCTGTGTCGCTTAGCCGTGTTCCAATGTCCTGTGCCCCTTAGCCGTGTTCCAATGTCCTGTGTCCCTTAGCCGTGTTCTAATATCCTGTGTCGCTTAGCCTTGTTCCAATGTCCCGTGTCCCTTAGCCGTGTTCAAATGTCCTGTGTCCCTTAGCCGTGTTCCAATGTCCTGTGTCCCTTAGCCTAGTTCCAATGTCCTGTGTCGCTTAGCCGTGTTCCAATGTCCTGTGTCCCTCAGCCCTGTTCCAATGTCCTGTGTCGCTTAGCCGTGTTCCAATGTCCTGTGCCCCTTAGCCGTGTTCCAATGTCCTGTGTCCCTTAGCCGTGTTCTAATATCCTGTGTCCCTTAGCCATGTTCCAATGTCCTGTGTCGCTTAGCCGTGTTCCAATGTCCTGTGTCCCTCAGCCCTATTCCAATGTCCTGTGTCCCTTAGCCGTGTTCCAATGTCCTGTGCCCCTTAGCCGTGTTCCAATGTCCTGTGTCCCTTAGCCGTGTTCTAATATCCTGTGTCGCTTAGCCTTGTTCCAATGTCTTGTGTCCCTTAGCCCTGTTCCAATGCCATGTGTCCCTTAGCCCTGTTCCAATGTCCTGTGTCTCTTAGCCTTGTCCCAATTTCCTGTGTCCCTTAGCCTTGTTCAAATGTCCTGTATCCATTAGCCGTGTTCCAATGTCCTGTGTCCCTTAGCCGTGTTCCAGTGTCCTGTGTCCCTTAGCCGTGTTCCAATGTCCTGTGTCCCTTAGCCGTGTTCCAATGTCCTGTGTCCCTTAGCCGTGTTCCAATGTCCTGTGTCCCTTAGCCCTGTTCCAATGTCCTGTGTCCCTTAGCCGTGTTCCAATGTCCTGTGTCCATTAGCCGTGTTCCAATGTCCTGTGTCCCTTAGCCGTGTTCCAATGTCCTGTGTCCCTTAGCCCTGTTCCAATGTCCTGTGTCCCTTAGCCGTGTTCCAATGTCCTGTGTCCCTTAGCCGTGTTCTAATATCCTGTGTCGCTTAGCCTTGTTCCAATGTCTTGTGTCCCTTAGCCGTGTTCCAATGCCCTGTGTCCCTTAGCCGTATTCCAATGTCCTGTGTTCCTTAGCCGTAATCCAATGTCCTGTGTCCCTTAGCCGTGTTCCAATGTCCTGTGTCCATTGGTCGTGTTCCAATGGCCTGTGTCCCTTAGCCCTGTTCCAATGCCATGTGTCCCTTAGCCCTGTTCCAATGTCCTGTGTCTCTTAGCCTTGTCCCAATTTCCTGTGTCCCTTAGCCTTGTTCAAATGTCCTGTATCCATTAGCCGTGTTCCAATGTCCTGTGTCCCTTAGCCGTGTTCCAGTGTCCTGTGTCCCTTAGCCGTGTTCCAATGTTCTGTGTCCCTTAGCCGTGTTCCAATGTCCTTTGTCCCTTAGCCGTGTTCCAATGTCCTTTGTCCCTTAGCCTTGTCCCAGTGTCCTGTGTCCCTTAGCCGTGTTCCAATGTCCTGTGTCCATTAGCCGTGTTCCAATGTCCTGTGTCCCTTAGCCGTGTTCCAATGTCCTGTGTCCCTTAGCCCTGTTCCAATGTCCTGTGTCCCTTAGCCGTGTTCCAATGTCCTGTGTCCCTTAGCCTTGTCCCAATGTCCTGTGTCCCTTAGCCGTGTTCCAATGTCCTGTGTCGCCTAGCCGTGTTCCAATGTCCTGTGTCCCTTAGCCGTGTTCCAATGTCCTGTGTCCCTTAGCCGTGTTCCAATGTCCTGTGTCCCTTCGCTGTGTTCCAATCACCTGTGTCGCTTAGCCTTGTTCCTATGTCCCGTGTCCCTTAGCCGTGTTCAAATGTCCTGTGTCCCTTAGCCGTGTTCCAATGTCCTGTGTCCCTTAGCCTAGTTCCAATGTCCTGTGTCGCTTAGCCGTGTTCCAATGTCCTGTGTCCCTCAGCCCTGTTCCAATGTCCTGTGTCGCTTAGCCGTGTTCCAATGTCCTGTGCCCCTTAGCCGTGTTCCAATGTCCTGTGTCCCTTAGCCGTGTTCTAATATCCTGTGTCCCTTAGCCATGTTCCAATGTCCTGTGTCGCTTAGCCGTGTTCCAATGTCCTGTGTCCCTCAGCCCTATTCCAATGTCCTGTGTCCCTTAGCCGTGTTCCAATGTCCTGTGCCCCTTAGCCGTGTTCCAATGTCCTGTGTCCCTTAGCCGTGTTCTAATATCCTGTGTCGCTTAGCCTTGTTCCAATGTCTTGTGTCCCTTAGCCGTGTTCCAATGCCCTGTGTCCCTTAGCCGTATTCCAATGTCCTGTGTTCCTTAGCCGTAATCCAATGTCCTGTGTCCCTTAGCCGTGTTCCAATGTCCTGTGTCCATTGGCCGTGTTCCAATGGCCTGTGTCCCTTAGCCCTGTTCCAATGCCATGTGTCCCTTAGCCCTGTTCCAATGTCCTGTGTCTCTTAGCCTTGTCCCAATTTCCTGTGTCCCTTAGCCTTGTTCAAATGTCCTGTATCCATTAGCCGTGTTCCAATGTCCTGTGTCCCTTAGCCGTGTTCCAGTGTCCTGTGTCCCTTAGCCGTGTTCCAATGTCCTGTGTCCCTTAGCCGTGTTCCAATGTCCTTTGTCCCTTAGCCGTGTTCCAATGTCCTTTGTCCCTTAGCCTTGTCCCAGTGTCCTGTGTCCCTTAGCCGTGTTCCAATGTCCTGTGTCCATTAGCCGTGTTCCAATGTCCTGTGTCCCTTAGCCCTGTTCCAATGTCCTGTGTCCCTTAGCCCTGTTCCAATGTCCTGTGTCCCTTAGCCCTGTTCCAATGTCCTGTGTCCCTTAGCCTTGTCCCAATGTCCTGTGTCCCTTAGCCGTGTTCCAATGTCCTGTGTCGCCTAGCCGTGTTCCAATGTCCTGTGTCCCTTAGCCGTGTTCCAATGTCCTGTGTCCCTTAGCCGTGTTCCAATGTCCTGTGTCCCTTAGCCGTGTTCCAATGTCCTGTGTCCCTTAGCCGTGTTCCAATATCCTGTGTCTCTTAGCCTTGTTCCAATGTCCTGTGTCCCTTAGCCGTGTTCCAATATCCTGTGTCGCTTAGCCTTGTTCCAATGTCCTGTGTTCCTTAGCCCTGTTCCAATGTCCTGCGTCCATTGACCGTGTTCCAATGTCCTTTGTCCCGTAGCCTTGTTCCAATGTCCTGTGTCTCTTAGCCGTGTTCCAATGTCCTGCGTCCATTGGCCGTGTTCCAATGTTCTGTGTCCCTTAGCCTTGTTCCAATGTCCTGTGTCCCTTAGCCATGCCAGGATCCGGTGATTTATTATCTTCGACTTTCCCCACACCCGATCCCCGACCCCCAACCAACAGTGTTCCATTGTCGGCAGAATGAATTTGTTCTTGGGTTGTGAAAATCAATTTTCTTCAGCAGACATGTAATCATCCATACAACACATGTGAGCACACGACATACATACGTGTGACTTGATGTTGGCAAATAAGTAACCTTATTGCATATATAAAGGTCTATATCTACATGTACATCTGAGCCATTGTGCTATTATGTCGTCTTGATTTTAATACATAAGTCATTCCTTTCCTGGTTAATAGTTCACAGTATCATGTTTACCATATATTTTATCATCCATAACTGGCTTCCACAAGAGATATCGCTTGGGTGAGATATCGCTACGATAGAATTGCATGTTTTTCAGACCACTTTGGCGTCATCGGTGACCATGACGCCATCAAATGACATCACTAATCGCTCTGAAACTTGTTATCTGTGCTTTTTACACTCAGGGCACTGTTTTCCACAAACTGAAAAAGTTGATAGAAGGATTTGGGTTGAAAAATGCACTCTCAGCCTCGCTAATATGTTAATATCAAATATATCAACACTCGTGGACAAATGTTGAAAATCCTTGGGCTGAAAAATAAGATCACAGCTCATAATTTTGCGTAAATATAAAACCTAGCCTCCGTCTGCTTGAACAAAATCACATCTCGACCGCAATCTGGCCATCATCATCAAAACAGAGTAGTTCGTGAGCAAACCAATAATCTGATCTTAGGGAATGAGTTAAAATTTACATCGAATCGGTAATGTTAATGTGATCTTACAATTCAAACGTTATACTACTAATATTCACCATATAACTAATTTACATGGTGATTTTAATAAGAAGGTTTGCTTGCTTTCACTAGGAGGATTTGAAAGAAAAGTGGTCAAACAACCTTTGAGGAAAATGACTTGCCTTTCATTTTATTCAATTTCACGCTGATTGTCTTACCCCAATGGTTCACTAGCTGTATTTGCGGAAGTGTATATACACAATGTCTTTGATAGTGTATTCCAACGTGCTTCAACTAAAGTGGGTTATGAAGAAATACAACATGTTGATGTGTTACTTATTTTTACAATGGAAAAAAAGTTATGTAAATTAATCTGAACATACAGGGATGTAATAACTTGCACTTTTTGAAAACGTCAACGGTTGTCAATTTTCTGTGATATGGAGTCTGTGTAAAACACACGCGATATATAAAAAATTCTACTTAACGGTACACTGTTTACAGCACACGCCATTTCGTGCCTCGTAAAGGCAGGTTAAACATTCATACTAGATTAGAGTAGCACATGTTGCTACTCAGAGAAACATCACTACCATTCTACCATGAATGTATGCATGCTTGTTCCTCCAAACAGGGAATATATATATCATCTATATCAGTGCAACTGTTTCGCATTCCTTCAGTTGTATATAATTCGAGCTGTCCCTCTTGTGTTTCACGGTGAGATAGCCTCGACATGTCTTGGCAATGTGGAAGTCCTGCGTTACATACTCTGGTAGCATTGGCAATGACGTATACCACCTGGCTACTTGTTTGCTATATTTACCTTCTCCTGTATAATACGTCTTGGACTCATTTGTGGGTCTTTGCCACAGTTTGGTGCTGACGAACTCCTGGATAGAACGTACTGCGCATATTAAGAAGAGTTGTTTGAAATCATAGTTAATCCGTTTTAATTTATATTCATTGCCATGTATATGTATGGAGGTCATTATCAGTGGACTCGCATACGACACAGATGTTATAGATACTATGCCAAAAAAGTAGGGCTAGTGGGAATCATCAAGACATAATTTCATATCTATATGGTATTGGCAAATGGAAATGATATGGTCATATCTTCTTGGGAGTAGGCGATCAGATCTAATGGCTTCTAATGGTAGTGGCGCACTAAATCATCACTTATATGGCCATTACCTCTGTTGGTGAAACATGTACGAATACTTCGAGCCATGCTGTTGATGAGTCGACCACTGTCAGCTTGACTCATGTTGTTCCACTCATCAGT
The DNA here is from genome assembly GCF_023055435.1 of Haliotis rufescens. Taxonomy (NCBI): domain Eukaryota; kingdom Metazoa; phylum Mollusca; class Gastropoda; order Lepetellida; family Haliotidae; genus Haliotis; species Haliotis rufescens. The sequence continues at coordinate 44,785,737 of NW_025964001.1, read as the reverse complement.
GAGCGCAACACCGAGTTCATTGAGAGTAGTAGATGGATTTTGACGTTGAGCAAATGGTGCAATGACTATGCCAGGAACACTACGAAGCGCAGTTCTACCAGTCCTTGTAATACCACTCAATACCCAGCCCCCAAAACGATAGAGCGATACAACGTTAATGTCCATAAAACGCCCCTAACGCTCCAAACGTTAGGACGTATCCAAACTCGATGCCTTCGGTCATGGAAGTCGGGAGTGAACCTCTATTCGTCAGAAAACATGTCATTAGCCCAAGGTCGATTACCCCATTGCTGAAATCGTAGGCGTTTACAGGCGGTGGTGTAGGGAACCACTACACCACTGACGCCTCTGATTCAAATGACGTGCAGTAGGTTGCACAAATAAAAGAACATCGTTCTCTAAAGATCAGATCTAAACAGCCGGGAGGATAAGTGTTTCACAGGGGAATAAATCTCACATTACAGTCAAATAAATATTTTGTAGCCTCAATGAAAAAGAAATCATGCTGATTTATATATAGTGGAAAATACATAACTGTCACATTATTGCCTCCCAATGCTAACACTGGTTATAACACTGGCCAATGCAGCACTTTTACCGAAAGCTCTCCTTCTATATAGAATAAATATCTATTTTAAGGCTGCTTAGTAACGATTCCGTAAACAGTACTTATCATAAAACATCTGTATCTCATGTCAACTAATCATGAAGTCATATGATTATACATTTATTGGCATGAATAACACAACAGACATATCACCTTGCTTGTTCCCCTTGCGGATAGTAATTACATGCGTTTACGGTTCCAGATCTAACCGCACCACCTGCGTATTTTTCGATTGGCTGTAGGAATTTATTACAAAGGCCGTAACTGGCACTCAATGTCAAAACCTCACGGGAACTCTCTACAAAGTAAGTATATTCTTTAACGTTTAATGGGTTTATTGAAGCTGTGATCCTCAATGCTTGGGTGCTATAGTAGTTCGCGATATTTAGAAATGATGCCTTTTAGAGTATCATAACATGACTAAGGTGTATAAGAGAAAACACGTCTCCGTGGCTTTAGTCCTATTTTGTATGTAAACAAATAACTACAGGGCACAAAGCCATAATCTCTGACACATAGCCATGAGCATGAGAGACAATGTGCCTGTAACACCTATAATTTATTAATAATCATTTTAAATCTTCCATTTCAAGAGGCCATATCATGCAAGTCACTGTTGTATCCTTCGACAAGGTTATTGACTCGCTTGTCCCACTGTGATAGGACTGAAACAGTTGTTGACTGTGAAGTGAAATACCCATAAGCATTATGAACCCTAACTTAGAACAAAATACATAACAAAAACATAAACATACACACACAAACGCGCACACACAAAACAGAACACGACCAATGTCAAGGATTATACTTCAAATAGACATGAATTAACATCCTTACTAACTATACAGTCGATGAGAACAAAAAAGAATGGATTGTGTCACAGTTTGGAGGATGTTGTCAGTTGTTCAGTTTTCCTGGGTGGTGGTTACACGAAGTGTGGCACTCCTAGGCTTGTCGCTCTTCCGCCCAGTCAGGCTGCAACAGGCCATGCGCCTCGTGATTGTCATTCGGCTATAGCCAAAAGCGACGTTGCTCTTTTGTAAATCATGCCAACAACGACTTGATCTCTCTGCTGTAGCGTTAATCTCAGCATGTTATTTGTCACTGTCCACTGGTTTGAGTGTGAATGAACTGTACATCATTCCTTCATACCCATATCTTTTTTTAGGTTGGCATGCTGAAAGTGCAGTTTAGTAACGTTACCTTTGTTCGCCATTTACATCAGAAGTTATGCTATCTATGTCAATTATCCACACTCTTAGTAACTTCTTTAACGTCGCACTCAGCAATATTCCAGCTGTATGACGGCGTTCTGTGAATAATCGAGTCTGGGCCAAACAATCCAGTGATTGATATCATGAGCATCCACGATCCCGTTAGTCGCCTCCTACGACAAGCCCAATCGCTTTTTACGGCAAGCATGTGCTGCTGCTGCATATTCTACCCCGGATCTTCACGTGGCTATTACAATTAGGAGTGACGATTCAACATCAGAACTTGCTTGATAATGGTGTTATAACCTACTCCGAAACTTGCACTGATCACGCCCTTGATAACAGTGTTTGAACATACACCGAAACGTCGCACCTAATTGTAATAGAGAAATTGTACATCCATATCTTACTTACAAGAACTCAGTAATCGAAAAGTACATTCCTACAGCACTTGTGAGTTCAAACGCGTTTTTCTGTCAAGTGAACACTCGCTTTGTGCTACACATAGTGTTTCATTATATAAAAATACAATATCATACCGCTATTTTCATTGTTCATGCACCTACATCTGTACAGTTATTATGTTTTAGTAAACAGTGAGAAATTTCTAACATTATTTCCATATGTTGAATTTGAAATGTGACGTAAAGAATATCTAAGCCTACTTTTATGAAGAAAAAACAATCGCAACCCTTAAAAGCGAAGAAGTCCAAACATCGTCTTACTAGGAAAAGTCTCCTAGCAGGAATGAGTTTTTATTAGGAAAAAGTAAAACTTCATCCGGGATCTTACTGCCTACAGAAAGATTGGTTCAATGGTAAGTACACACAAAGAGGTTGATAAGTAGTTTGTAAGGCTAAGATTCCTGGAAGAACTCGGATCAACGACAAGTTCTCATATATATGGCATATTCACAATGAATGGCAGATTATAAATAAATGCTTTTACAGGCTTCTATGCACAATCATCCTCGCTATGACAATACATTATCCTCACAATGATAAAAAAAACCTCATAGTGATCATACACAATTATTGCACTTTTTGACGGTGATGAGCTAACAAGCGTAGTATCGTCGGCAAGCGAGATTGTAGGAATATCCATACCATATGCACGAAAGCCACATTGTGCTTGTCTAAGGGCTGTAATGAGATCATTTATGAAACAAGAAAAAACCCAGCAGAGATTACTTGGCCTTGGTCAGCACCTTGTTGAACCATATATCTGTCTGATTGTTCACCTTGGTAGGACATATAACTATTTGTATACCAATAATGTAGTAATTTCCATGTATTACCTCTAATGCCCAGTTTATGTAGTTTGTAAAATAATCCATAATGCCATATCCTATCGAATGCGGGGGCAAGGGTGCCCCAGTTGTCTAAGGCGCCGCAATTCGCTGTGCAGAGTTGCGTCCCTTGGGCACGCCAGAAACCTATGATTGTGGGTTCGAATCCCGGTTCACTCTGATTATGTTTCTAGGTTTGTCAGCACCATACCCATGCTCGTGGGTTTCACCGAAGTGGTAAACGTCTGAGACCTGCATCACTTCGGGCTTTCCTCCCTCATTAAGCTGACACGCCGCGATGTGAATTGAATACTGTTAAAGCGGCGTTAAACCCAACTCACTCACTCAATCACTCCTATCGAATGCTTTTTCATTATCTAAGAAAGCTGCATAGACTGCAGAGTCCCTTTTGTAATGTAATACTGAATGCCTTCGATCAAAGTAAATACTGACATAATAGCTTCGTGTTCTTTTCTAAAACAAAATGAAACTGTAGCATTTCAGGAGAATCTGGGTTAAGCTTACATAATTCGTCTTCTATAGGTTTGAGCAGTATTTTTTCAAAGAGCTTACAGAGACATGATGTTAGAGTAATACCTCGAGGATCAGCTTTTTCATTCTTCCCCTTATATATTCGTATGACCATGCCAAGACTATAATCATAAGGTACATATTGTAGTTTCATCATATGATTACAAAATATACATGAGGAATAAATAATTATGATGTTCTCCAGCATAAATAATATGTTCATCTGTAATCTTATCCGGAACTGGAGATTTATACCTGCTGAGGGATTTGACGGCCTCTCTTATCTCTTGACATGTAAATATCTTTTCCCACTTCCTCGTCAGGACTCTCTCGTACCTGTTTAAATAGTTGTACCTTACTCGTTATATCTGCTTTAAACACATATTCAAATCTTTCAGAATGGTAGGGTTTGGCTAAATCTGAAAAAGAATCACCCCATAATCTGCAAATAGCTGAGGGTGTAGAACCACATTCATCCTTATAGTTTAGTATATGTATCTCGGCCACCCGCCCTCTTTGTTTTCTAACAGTTTTATAAAGAGAATTTATATCAAATTCAGCTGCCCTCTCCATTTCCCTTAGGGTATTCGTTTTGTTGGACCTTTTCGATTTTCGATGGAGGCGCCTGAAATGTCTCTTTTCAGTTTTATAACAGATTCGCAAATCTGAGTCTTCGTCCCTGGGTTTACCGTTTTTTAGCCATGCACACCGTGCAACCCTCATACGACAATGTGCATCATTTAAGTCCATCATCCATTCAAAAAAATATTTTATCATTTTTATCCAATTGGATATGTAGAAATGTGGTGTAGATACCACAGCGTACATTGACAGACATTCCTGACATTTCGATCCATATACGTAGCCCCCGCCAGTGGGCACAGATAGTGCTTAACGTTGATTGTTGAGCAGATACGGAAAATGCTGCTATGTCCACGCCAAAGGTTTAGTGAATGAAAGTAACAAATATGGCCAATGGAGCCATACATACACCAACAGAGGATATGTTCAAGAATCTAAGAGATTTATTAGACTCAACAGTATGTGTTATTTATCTTTATTGTGTTTGTTCTTGCTGACACTGTTAACACATTTTCCTTAAAATGTTCCATATCAGGTAGAGATGTTTGTACAAGTTTCAACTGTAAGTCTATGAGCAACTCCATTGTAACAGTTTAAATTATTCATATTCTTTTAGTTTCATGATGATCATTGAAAACTGATATGTAGATATATGCTCGGGTTTAATTTATTTCAGTGCGTGATGTGGCCAAACATTATTTCTCTGTCCCTGCTGTTGGTGGTGACTTTAACATCCGTGATTGACGAAGGGCTTGCCGTTGAAGAGGGCGCTGCACAAAACCCGGTTGTGTTTTTTGACATTGAAATCGCCAGAAAACCTTTATTTGAAGGTAAGTGTTTCACCAGTCAGATTCAGGGCAACATTTAAAACGAGGTTGTTGGTTATGTTTCGCCACAGTCAACTATATTTCAGCTATACCCGGCGGTGTGTACTTAATAACAGAGAGACAGACAGACAGTTTATTCAGTATGCAAGGCCACGGTAGAGTTCAGTTTTAACAGATACATAAAAATAAACGTGATCTTGAACAAAGTATAATATATTCACCTGAGTCTAAATACATGTTTCAAATACATTGCGAAAGATTTGATAACTTCTTCATTGGTCGAATTCAACAAATTGATCATCAATTGATTGTCTTTGTGTGTAATATCTAAATTAGGTACAAACTTTAATCTCAACGTTTTATATTTTTCACATATAAAAAGAACATGAAACTCGTCTTCAATCTCCTGGTTGGTACAGTTAGAACATATATAATTTTCAAAATCACTATTCTTGGTACTACGATATTTATTGACAATGAAGTTATGGAGATATATTCTAAATTTACAATCGAGTTTTATCTTGTAATATGCTTAAATATTTTTTCTGGTTGCAACAATGATTTAATACCAGCATGATGCCTGAGAAAGTGTGAAGAGGAAACTTGTTGGTGCCAGTTTTGCTGAAATATGTCTAATTATTTTAATAGATTAGTCAGAGACACAGAGATCAGTGATACATATTTTTAGCAACGTCCCACGCAGCCGTCTTACGATCGCTTGAGTATAAATGGAAATGATATGGTATAAACGTTGGATCATTAAAAGTAGGTGGCCGATTAGGTAACAATCCGCAAACAAACTGTGTTTCTAAATGCCTGATACGGAAGTGTTAAAAGCTGGAGTGCCACATGGATCGGTACTTGGCCCTTTCCTGTTTCTGGTGTACACGAGTGAACTTATTCAAGTTGAATAAATACCACGTGGATTCTTAAAAACTCAAAGGATATGCTTGAGTGGTTGCAATCTCAGAAAAGAACCAAGTTGAATTCTCTCAAAACATTGTATTTCTTTGAGAGGCATTTAGAAGTTCGGAGTCATAAGTATTGAAAGGATATATGGATGAACAACTTCTTTATTACATTTAGGAGCGGCGTTTCAGTGTAGGTTCTAACACCGTTATCAAGCAAGTGATGTACAGAGTATGGTTGACAAGCCTATATGAAGGTGTGAAGCATTGTTTGTACAGTTGAGTGGATTAGAATGTGGTTTCAATGGATTGGAGAAGTTTTTAATGTACACAAAAGGGGTTGATATATAAGGTAAAATCTTAACAGGTGAAAGCAGTAGTATAAACTGGTGAAGCCAGTAGTTCAAATAATATGATTATGACTGATTGGGGTCTTTGATGAGTTGATCGTACGCAGGGTGTATGTAATAGCCTTGATCACGGTTGATTGATGGTTGGGGTCTTTTGATGTTGATGGCTTCTTAGAGATTTCTCATTTTGAAGTCTTTGAGGTTGATTGTAAGGGCGTTTTTTTGTCCCACTGGATGCTGTGGCTGAGATTGTCACGGTATGGTCCGATAGAGCTGACTTAGAGTCAGCTTTCGATACTGAGCTTTGATGTTTTTTAATTCGGGTTTTGAGGGACCTTGATGTTTCACCAATGTAAGCTTGTCGACAGTTACACGGAATGTGGTACACTGCTCCTGATGGTTCTTGCTTCTTCTGGATGGTGGTTTGCCTGTGGCTTTAATGGTATTCTGAATGCTGTTACTTCTCTTTAAAACTAATCAACCATATCCGTGATAATCCCAGCCACAGCACCAAGTGGGACAAAATCAAGGCCCTTACATCTTTGTGAAGACATTTAGGCACACTTGTGGCATCCCCGGGGCACCAATTGTGATCCCCTTCTTGTTGATCCATTTTGTATGCATATTAATCGGAATTTCTACTCGGATTGGCGAAAATCAAAACAACAACATTTGGTCAAGAAGTTTAGCTTGAGCTTCAAAGTATATCGAAGATCTGATCTAGTTCAATAATGATAAAATGACCAATGCGTTCCCCTGATTTACCCACTTGAACTAGAAATAAATGAGACCAGTGAAACTGACTCATTTCTTTAGGGTGAGGTGAGGTGAAATGGGGTTTAACCATCGCGTCCAAGATTATTGCACTTACACAGCGACTTGCATGAACGTGTGTGTGTGTGTGTGTGCGTGTGCGTGCGCGCGTGTGGTTGTGGCTGCTTGTACTAGTCCAGACTGATGCCGATTAATAGTGTTAGCCCACTGAGATACAATGTGGCAGTTTAACATGAATACCCTACTCAGACCCAGTATACTGACTACGAGCTGACCGGTCCTTGTTTTAACCCCTTAACGCCGAGCGGCAGACAGGGCAACAACAGGTACCATCTGTGAACGTCTTTTGGTATGACGCGGCCGGGGATCGAACCCCGGACCTTCCGCTAGTAGCTAATTCAAATACAGATTGTCGGTGCAAAATTGAATCATAATGCTCTCCGGGCGGACGCTCTACCACTAGACCACGGAGGCGGTTAATTTCTGTCATAATTTGATCCATGCATAAAGATTCAGCGTGATGAAAAAATCTTTTGCAGTCCAATCGAGCTTGCTCTTACCACGAAAACTGTATCGAGTGTCATACTTCTTTTGTTGAAAAATTGTTTGAATAGGGTTACAACATTCAAGGCCTTAGCAAAATTTTCAAAAGGCTTTATGGTAGACATGTGTATTCCTGTATTTTTCATGTGAATAAATGCTTTGCCTTTGCACGTGTTTGTGACGTCTGCTATCGGTGGCGCATGATGCGCTCACCTTTTAGTGAACACCTGCTTTCATCACAATTTGAAGCTTGAAATGGAATTTTAGTAGAGATTTCTTATGATTTTTGACTTGGTGTTTGTCGCTTTATTTTATTCGCAGTCATTTTGAATATGCATGTGAAGTTTGGGACGGATGTACAGATTACAAAACTTGAAGCAGCAGGACTGTTTGTAACTTCTTGGGACCTCTTATCTTAGCGTAGGAGAAGCCTACGTTTCAGGTTAAATATAACATACAACGTTAAAGCTGCTCAAAATAACCATGTCTTTATTACGCCTTGTAATATTTCCGATTCTTTATACCATCCTATATTGATATAAATTACCCTTTCAATTAAGGGAAAATGAAACCTTTTCTCGATTTAAATCCAGTATAAGAACATATCAATTCACACCATATTTCTCATACAGTCTCAGAATAATTAACATTATAGTACATAATTAAGGCATAAAGATGAGACAAGATTTAAACGAGGAAACACATTGCAGATGTGGCAACCCATGTGAAAACTCATTTCTTTGAATGACTAGATTTTAATTGAGCTAGAAACGAATTGGTGCACTCAGTATTGTTAATTGTAAGGTACTCGCGATGTTAATATTGACTGGATGCTAGTTGGCAATGCAGCTGTACCTAACCATGTAAACGAAAATCATTTTAAGGAATGTACATACATATATAAAGAAAACAAAACGAAAATAAATGTCTTTTTGTCCCTTTCTGCCGATACGATTCTTTGCGTTCATTATATGAAGGTCGTGTGGGGAATGGAACCGAATTTACTATTCACTCTGTGTCCTTTATGCCTACGTAGATCAGTCAGGGAAGTACAAAGTATATTAAATAAACAAAGCAGCGAAAGAAATATAGACAATAACACTTTTTACTTGATCTGTGTTGCATCTTTATGTGTTACAGAATGGCCTGCGGAGGGGTGTGCAGGGGATTTAGACATAAACGGCTGTATTGAACAAAAAGAAGGTGGGAACGTGCGATCCCAGGCATGGAAGAATAAGTTAAAAGCAATGCGGAAGGAAAGAAGGACAAAGTGGCTGCAGAGGATGGCCAAAATCAGAGAAATGGTGAAGGATAGGCAGTCGCATAAGCAAAATAGGCCCCAAAAAACAAAGGATAAGAAAAAAGAGAAAGATCAGGAGACAGACAAAGGCAAAGAGACACAGCAGCAAATACAAGAGAAACAGAAGAGGCCAAAAAAAACAAAGGATAAGAAAAAAGAGAAAGATAAGGAGACAGACACAGGCAAAGAAACACAGCAGCAAATACAAGAGAAGCAGAAGAGGCCCCAAAAAACAAAGGATAAGAAAAAAGGGAAAGATCAGGAGACAGACAAAGGCAAAAAGACACAGCAGCAAATACAAGAGAAGCAGAAGAGGCCCCAAAAAACAAAGGATAAGAAAAAAGAGAAAGATCAGGAGACAGACAAAGGCAAAGAAACACAGCAGCAAATACAAGAGAAGCAGAAGAGGCCCAAAAAAACAAAGGATAAGAAAAAAGAGAAAGATCAGGAGACAGACAAAGGCAAAGAGACACAGCAGCAAATACAAGAGAAGCAGAAGAGGCCCCAAAAAACAAAGGATAAGAAAAAAGAGAAAGATCAGGAGACAGACAAAGGCAAAGAAACACAGCAGCAAATACAAGAGAAGCAGAAGAGGCCCCAAAAAACAAAGGATAAGAAAAAAAAGAAAGATCAGGAGACAGACAAAGGCAAAGAGACACAGCAGCAAATACAAGAGAAGCAGAAGAGGCCAAAAAAAACAAAGGATAAGAAAAAAGAGAAAGATCAGGAGACAGACAAAGGCAAAGAAACACAGCAGCAAATACAAGAGAAGCAGAAGAGGCCCAAAAAAACAAAGGATAAGAAAAAAGAGAAAGATCAGGAGACAGACAAAGGCAAAGAAACACAGCAGCAAATACAAGAGAAGCAGAAGAGGCCCAAAAAAACAAAGGATAAGAAAAAAAAGAAAGATCAGGAGACAGACAAAGGCAAAGAGACACAGCAGCAAATACAAGAGAAGCAGAAGAGGCCCAAAAAAACAAAGGATAAGAAAAAAGAGAAAGATCAGGAGACAGACAAAGGCAAAGAAACACAGCAGCAAATACAAGAGAAGCAGAAGAGGCCCAAAAAAACAAAGGATAAGAAAAAAGAGAAAGATCAGGAGACAGACAAAGGCAAAGAGACACAGCAGCAAATACAAGAGAAGCAGAAGAGGCCCCAAAAAACAAAGGATAAGAAAAAAGAGAAAGATCAGGAGACAGACAAAGGCAAAGAAACACAGCAGCAAATACAAGAGAAGCAGAAGAGGCCCCAAAAAACAAAGGATAAGAAAAAAGAGAAAGGTCAGGAGACAGACAAAGGCAAAGAGACACAGCAGCAAATACAAGAGAAGCAGAAGAGGCAAAAAAAAACAAAGGATAAGAAAAAAGAGAAAGATCAGGAGACAGACAAAGGCAAAGAGACACAGCAGCAAACACAAGAGAAAAAGGAGAAAGATAATATAGAGAAAAAAGAGGAAGAAGTTGAGCTAGAGAAGTTAGAAGGAGAGGAGTGCAAGGGTGCTGCGGATAGTGAAGCCTGTATGAAGGAGATGGCAGAAATAAATGATGGGAAAAAGACAACCTGGGCATGGAAGATGTTGCAAGCAATCCTGAAAGGAAACAAGACAATAGCGCAAGTTAAGGAGAGCATAGGCGAGAAAAAGTTGAGCCGGATGAGGTCAGAAAAGGGTAAAGGGAAAAGGTGGGCGTGGAGGATATTACTATCACTCCTGAATGGAACGAAAACAATATCGCAGGTTAGGAAATTGAAAGTGCCGTCGGAAAATGGGGCGGAACGTGCAGAAGAATGCAAGGGAGCTTCTGACATTGCTGCTTGTATGAAGAAGCTTGGAAAAGCTGATGGTCGGAAAAGGCCATCCTTTGGAGGTAAAATTTTACAGGCTATCCGGAATAAAATAAGACCAAGACAAGCAAATGACCAGGATGCTACTGCAGAAAGGGGAAGAAATTAACGAAAAGAATATTGTGTGGAGAATGAAATAATGACTTTAAGCTAGGAAAGAAGATGACACAAATGCTTTCAGGATACATGCGAATGCTGCCACGAGAAACAATATTTTCTTTTTGTTTATGCAATGAAAATTAAGAGAAGCTTGGTAACAATAAATGGTCGTGTTGGCAGTAGTGATCTCATTCTCAAGTTAATAAATGTTATTGAAGATGAATTATTGTCTTTTATCTTTTTTTGACATTCAAATGATTTCTTTCAGAAATTTCCACTGATAACAGTCCCCCCATTAAAACGGTCAAAGATCCACTGGCTAATAGTATTTAGATTTTTAACTCGCTAATTGTATATTCATGGCCATATACGACATTGGTATGGAAATAACATTAGAAGTCACGTATAGAAATTGGTAAGTGATAATAAGGTATTATTCCCGAAGAACCTTCTTAAGAATTGTTTTTATCTCTTCTTTCCACTTCTTTTCCACGTGAACTGTCTACAGCACACAACACGAGTAATGTCCGCGAGAAAAAAAACATCTTACTATGACACCACGTACATAATGCAGTGACTGTTTTTGGTGTTACATAATTATAGGTATCACAAACTACCCTCTGTCGATTTAAAATGTGTCGACATGGCATCTTTGTCTCCAAACATGACGCTATTCTTTAGTCATTCACATGAAAGATGGGTACTTTATCACACAATTCAATTCAATTCTTTATTGTATGAAAGGTCACAGGCAGACATACAGCGGAGTTACAAAACACATTTTATAAGATATATACTCAAGGTAACAAATAATTTTGCTGCACAAACGCATGATGTATTTACAAAGCTAGTTGATGTTGTATTAGAAGGTCCTTGCAGGACTATGCTTGTCGTAAGAGGCGACTAACGGGATCGGGAGATCATGCTCAGTGATGGTTGATGCATGTCATCGTATACTAACTGCATGGATCGATGCTCATGATGTCAATCACTGGATTGTCCGGTCCAGTCTCTATTATTCACAGACCACCGTCATATCGCTGGAATATTGTGGAGTGTTAAACAACAAACAACAACAACAACAACACAATTTCGCGCTATTTACAGAATCAAATGTCTTTTTAAAATCAATAGAGACCACCTACAATTTTTGCGTTTCCTGTTGGATAAATATCTCTTAAAGACTTCATACATCATTACATGAATATCTACGGAAAAATAGTCTAAATCTAATCGATCACCAACATTTAACTTATCTACATACTGGAAAAATGAAATACTCAACAACACTAGAACCATTTTCTCATACAAACGAGAACTTGCAGCTCCATCAGCGTAAACTCTCTTATTCGGAACAAACGGACGAAGAACAAAGCAAAGATTCAACACAATTCGTCCGAATCTGTTGATAGTACTATCGTAAGACATACGCTGTTCAACAGTCTGCATCATTGTATACATCGTCATGTCAAAAGTCTTCAAAATCTTCATTGTCTGTGCGGGCATTAATATCACCTCAGAGTAACATATGTGAGGAAGTGAAATCAGATCAATAAATGCTTTCTTCCAAAATCATTCTCCTATTGTAAAATGTGGAACCTGCCTGTTTTAAATTCAACACAGATTTTGAAACATTTAACTCTTTAACACGGTGCTAAGGTTGATGCACTGGTTCACAACATCTTGTCTAACGCAGACACACACATCACCAGAACATCTGCCTGAAAACGACAGTTTAACTGCTGGGGCAAAGAACATTTGATAACCCGGTAGCCAGTTTAAGTCTAAGAAATCTGATATTAATAAATGTCTCCCAATAAACACACAGTATCAAACGATTGGAAGTTAGCAATATAGTCAAAATCATCAAACATTTTACGTTGGCCACAAATGTTCCAGCACAACTAGTACAAATGTCTAGCGTTACCGGTGTTTGAGTTGTTTCCATTCTGAGTGGAAAGATAATGACCCTGGCCGGATTGTTATCTCCTGTGGTAGCCATCAAGCTCTGAGGTACTGCTCAATAGACCGACCGATGAGCCCCGCCCACAAGCTGCCGTCCTCGTTTTAGGCATTAGGGGGGACAACAACTGGCTATTCGCTGAGGCGTCACAGCCGGCGAAACTTGAATACGCGGGCAATGAATTTGGCTCAGAATGCTTTGTTACCAGTCGTGTGTCAAAAATATCTGAAGAGAGTTATATATGATCTGTTTTGGGTTCTATTTTGGTTGTCAAATTGCATATCGGGAGTGAGAAAAATTCATAAGTCCGATGTAATGGTGTATCGGTCAATGAGGAAGTCACCATGGCTGAAAGTTAGAAGCGTGCACTACTTCGAAAAACTCAGGTCAGGCAGAGCATACTATATTGTCAATTTACAGAATGTCAATTATATATTATTCATCCAAGGGCGGAGTAACTTAATTTTGTTTGTACTTTCCATCGTAATTTAAGTGTATGGAAAGAGCTGGAAACCGTAAACAAAAGCACAAGTTACAAATCATGTGGATATAAAGAAAATAGATTGTCAACAGTCACATTGCCCACGTATTTTGTCTGGTGCTCTAAGTAAAACCAATATAATCTGAAAGGCTTACAGTTTGTGGGTCTTTTTAATGAATAAACATAAAAGAATAGTTGATAAAATCAAAGCAGTACATTATTTCCCCTCACTGTTACATTGGTTTTTTTATTATATAACAACTGAATCATAACATATATTTTATTTGGGCATCTGGAACATGGGTTGGGCATGTCACCAGGGATAAATCTAGACCTGCTCAGAGGCTGATATTCAGCTCCAAATCTGCATCAGATGTCAGTAAACTGTCCCTCTTCAAAAGCTTCAACATATATATGCCATCCTAAAATAATGCAGAATGTAAGGAAATTATGTTATTAGTTTTTGGAATTCTAAATTTAGATAAAAATCTCTGGTCACACTTCCATAATATTGGACTTAATAAACTGCCAGTATTTAGGGTCATGGATGTGAGAACAGTTGAAAACATTGTGAGGATCCAAGTTAAAATGAGCACCTGTAACTGCCATGGTTATATCAAATCAATCGGATCCATGTTCCCGAAAAGATGAAACCTGCGATGGTAAAAGTCTCTGAAGACAGGGTCTGCAGTACTTCCGATCAATTAACTTGCATTGATAAAATTTACAACACAAATTAAAATTCATATATGATCTTTTATTCAAAAGACTTGTCACCCCTGCACTTTGCATTTACACCTCACTGTGCACTGGACTGAGAGAAAGGATAATACTTATATACAGGTTAGTAGTTAAAATAATAATTGTATTTTATGCCAGTATAATTATGCAAATCACTTTAGTTTAATAAATTTCTATATATATCCTTAATTATATTTAAACTTGTCACATTTACTAGTATTAGTGTGTGCATGGTGAGTGTATGTAGAGTAGATATATTCATTTCACTATATGTGTGTCTTTGTTAATCTAGGACATTTGCGTATTCAGTAACTTGTATTGTGTATTAAAAAACTGATAATAGTTTAGATGTAATGTTCCTATGTGTAAATAAACATGTCTTCATGATGAAGTTTGCATCATGAACAGGTTATCACAGGGGATTTAGTCACTGTCATCATTCAAATAACACCCCAATTTGGATTCGCCGGTTGTATATATAAATACACACACACACACACACACACACACACACACACACACACACACACACACACATATATATATATATATATATATATATATATATATATATATATATCTTGTTTGCATTGTTATACAATAATATTACAATAATATAATATCATATTTATTGTACCATATTTATATTTAATATGTAAAACCATTAAACTGATATATCTAAGCTTATTTTGAAAGAAATAATTGATGACGTCAATCTAATCTCAAGAAAGGCTCATCTGTCATTGCTAACATCAAGAACACAGTCAGACCGAGCAGCCATGGAGAAGCTGTTCAATGTCCCATTACATGACATGTAACAGACGTTTTGCCTACAATTGCATCAGAGTGGGAGACATTGTCTATAGAGCAACAGCACGATATGGGCCATATCGGCAATTATTTTTGTGAACTCCATCTTCTTGCAGTTCATCTTTAAAATATAACAAACTCCCGGAATCCACCTTTGGTCAACTGTATCACACAAAGCATAACAAACCATCTTCATCTCTTTACAATCA
Source organism: Haliotis rufescens (assembly GCF_023055435.1). Lineage (NCBI taxonomy): Eukaryota > Metazoa > Mollusca > Gastropoda > Lepetellida > Haliotidae > Haliotis > Haliotis rufescens. The sequence continues at coordinate 44,770,668 of NW_025964001.1, read as the reverse complement.
CACATAATTTTATAACCACCCATCACATTATTCACGTCAGAGTGTCCTCAACCAGGCATCAACACTGAAATAAACATTAATCGCTCAAAATCAACATCACAAAATCATTTGTCAACCAAAACAGACGGATGCCCTTGAACACAAACAGAAGGAAGTGGCCCGAAAACGTTAACTTAAGAGAAACCAGACAAAACATGACGCATACCATATTAAAGACATGGATCCACTAATCACAAACCCAAAGGAACTGTATTAGCTAACATTTATTACAGTCAGTTGAATGTGTATGTGATTTTTGTCATGAAATGTTCAAAGTATAATCAAAATAGATCTCGATAATTAATCTTTCTTTCGGGAAGAAAAAGGCACAGGTTACCCGCCCGAAAAAAACGGACATCATTTCAGATTAGCGCAAGCCGTAACAAATACGTTCACGGCTTGCTGTCTTCTCTCACGTCCGCGCTTGCTCGTGGCATTTACCGCTAAAATTTATGGATAACATTATGTCTGTTGAGCGAACTTTATCAGAATACGTTACGGCAAAGACGTGGCAGTTGTCCAATAGTCCTTGCCAAACTGACCAATAGTTAAGGTATAATACGGACAAGAAGAAATTTTCAATTTTTAAGGGTTTATCATAATAAGGGCTAGTAGTAAAAAGTTTCTTTAGTTGTGTAGATGTATGTTAGTCATTGGTTATGATAACATTGGAGAATCGATTTCTACATATCAATTAATAATTAAAAAGTATGCTTACAAATGCATACATGAATAATCTGTGAACATTTTTGAATATTTTGTTAATATTCCAGAGGAACAACCACACTTTCATAAGCCACTTTCTTATGGCTGTAATTGGAAAGACTTAGAAAATTATTTCTTATTCAAAGGTCCTTACTGTTATACTTACTGTCCTTAATGTCCTTTATTTAATAATTTGAAAATTATCATCAGTAACAAATCTTGTAACTGTTTAAATGAGATATATAAGACAAATGTACAAATCTCTCAATATATACATATTTATTGACAGTATTTACATGTGAATAATATATAAACTATGTACAATAAAGTTAAAAAAAAGTGCCGCATCTTTGCTGGAATACTGCTGAAAGCGGCATTAATCATACTCACTCTATTTACATGAAGTACATAATTGTGAACAAAAGATCAATAATCCATATACAATGAATCGCCACGAATTAACTGGAATATTGCAAATGTGGCGTTGAATCATACTCACGCACCAACATGTCCTTTAATATATACACAAATCCATTTTCTATTTACAGTAAGTATATATATATATCATTAATATCATTTAATCTATTTACAATGAATCGCTGTGATGTTGCTGCTATATTGCAAATACAGCATGGAGTCATACTCTCACAGATATATATATATATATATATATATATATATATATATATATACATTGAGTATTTACAGTAAGTACCAATATACAATATATACAATCTATTTACAAAGATTCGCTGCGATGTTGCTGGAATATTGCAGATGCAGTGGGAAGTCATTAAGTATGAACATAAGTACATTAAACTGCCATATTTTTGCAGGAATATTGCTAAAAGAGGCATAAAACAAACTCACATCATTTACAATAAGTACATAATCATATACAATAGACAATGATCTATTTACAATGAATCGCCCTGATGTTGCTGTTATATTGCAAATACGGCGTTAGGTCATACTCTCTTACAAAAACATCCTTTTAATATATATACACACATATGAAACATTTACAATACGTACATAGATACAATAACTCGCAGTGATGGAATGTTCCATCATATGCCAGTACACACAGCCTTTCACTCTTCAATGTGATCAGCTGTGTGATACTGACAGAAACAGCGTGCACAGAGGCCAACGTGGCAGTCAGGACACCAGGTCCTGACCTTTCCTGCGGAGCCATCGGTGGTCCTCTGTCTCTTTCTGCAGAGAACACACTGTTTCCTCTTCCCTTCAGGCAGCACTTCTATGAAGTGGGGTCGGTCGGGTAGCCTAGTGGTTAAAGCGTTCGCTCGTCACGCCGAAGACCCGGGTTCGATTCCCGACATGGGTACAATGTGTGAAGCCCATTTCTGGTGTCCCCCGCCGTGATATTGCTGGAATAATCCTAAAAGCGGCGTAAAACCAAACTCACTCACTCACTCACTCTATGAAGTGACGTCCGGTCAGTCGTCGGGAAGGAGGCTTGGTCCTGGGCCTGCCAGTCCTCCTCTTCACCCGAGTGTTCCCGACGAGTGAGTGGAGAAGGGACATGTGGAAGTCCAGACGGGAGGTCGTTCTACCATGAGTGTTCAGGAATGTCTGATAGGCATTTACTGAAATGAAATGAGTATGAAACATTAAAATCAAACATTATGAAATAGCTGTTCAGAAGATAAGGTTCACGTTGATTAATCAGTACAATGAATATACAGTGGAAGTGGTACCAGATGCGAAATTATTCCGTTATTGTATTCAGTTAATGCCATTTATTACATATTGGTTGATATTATCATGATAATGACTGTATAGTTGGTAGTAATGACATAGGTCTAGAATTATAAGTTATTCCTAAATTCCTTGTTACCAAATTATTTTATTCTGATTTTCAAATAAATAAAATAATTCTTACCTGATGCTGTGAGAAGAAAGTTGATTAAAACTTTCTTCCACAGCTTCTTGGAGCGGACTTGGGGATCATAGACACCAATGAGTTGATCCCAAGGTCAACTCCACCCATTAGAGTGTTGTACAGTCTAATGACTGAGGGGAGAGTGACAGACCGGTCCCGTGAGTTAAGCCCATCCTCCATTCTGTAAATAAAATATTTCATATTATTTTTTTCAGAAACATGCATATAGAATCTCTATATTCTTTTCATCTTTATGAGAAATTTAAAGTAATTGACACTCATCAAAGCGTACATGTATGAAAGAAAATGGACACTTGGAGTAGGAATCATACTGACTTAACATTAACAGCATTAGAAATTGGCACTAGTCCTATAAGGACTATTAGAAATGTGCCTTCTTTAACAAAGTTTAAGGGTTTTGCTATATGTATGTGACTAGTGACTAGTGGACTGAAACTATTAGTTTCTAACGCTGCTGAACACTAAACAGGATATATAGAACTATATTTAATATTTTGAATTTACCTTGGACTACTGTACCCATGGTAGAAAGGATTGTGAAGACCTTCCTGTCTGAAAAGAGCACTGCCAGCAGTGGACCCTGTCGAAGGAAGGTGTTGACGCCAGCCAGTTCTTGTCCCCTTCATTCCAGTAGGAAGCGATGGTTGGCTTCTTGATGACACCCATGGCCAACAAGAGTCCAAAAAATGCCCGCATTTCTTCCCGGCCTACGGGTCTCCACGCCCGAGCCCTGCCCTGTGGTGATGGAGTGCGGCCCTGCAGGTACTGCTCAGCATACCTGTTTGTCTCCCTGACCAGCAGGTCGAACAAATCAACATCTCCATCCTCTCCTCTGAGTTGCTTATCAAAATAGCATATAGGAGGGGCATGGTAATCTGAAACATATATCATAATTTATGACCACATGAATTATTATAAATCACGCTGTCATATATCATTGTATTTGATACATGTACATGTAATGATAATCTTAATATCATACAACTTATATCCACATTTATACCTAAACATATAATTAACCTTGTTCGAGACACCAAATATGAAACAATTCCTTACTTAGTTTTGGATGACAGGCATTGTCTATGTTGATTATGAATTCATGCACTTAATGATATTTGTATTTATCAATTCTTTTTACCTTGAGGGTTGACAGGGCCGCACTCCTCGGCAAAGTCAATGCTGTTGCCGAGGTCAAAGCTGTCCGTGTCCAGCACGGGCAGCCAGGAGCCACGGACCATTGGTTTGGCCCTTGTATCTTCTTCGCTCTCTTCCGTGTTATTTTCCTCGTGATCTGAAATTTGAAATAATGCTTCTTATTAATAATGTCCTTTCAATAACATATAAAAGTGCTAAGGGAAAGGATTCCTTGTTAAAAGATAGATATGTGTAGTGTGTCCATGCATTCAAATAAAATAGGAGCATGGAAAAAGCATGTATGAATCATTCCACTTCACAGACCATATCCTAGACAGAGTATAACTGTATTATCAAAATTCAAATATCCAGAAATTTAAAAGCTTTTCAAATAATTTTGAATTATGACATGGGCGAAAATTAAAGCTTAAGAATTCAGAGATTTCAGATAAATTAATGCAATCACAATTGTGAGAACATGGTTAGCTTTTTTTATTTGTTTGCCTCTTTAGTATTTTTTTATGTGATGCTTAACACCGAAATCAAAATGAAGGGTTGGAACTAAAATACTTTACAAGACAGGGTAAAATTCCATTGTACTGTTAAAACAATGGGAAGATTTGGAAATTTGTCTACGGATAAGTGAGCTGGTATTAATTTCCATGTCATTGTCCTAAGCAACTGCTGACTCATGTTTTATTAGTGATCAAGGGGAGATAATGTGATTTGTTTAGGTCCTATAATAACTCCCTTGGATACACACTTTTTGCAAATTGCTTCATGGAAGTTTGTCATTTCTCCAATGTGTTTTATGTTTGTTATCAATCTTAAATTTAAATAAAAATATAAATATATCATATATATATATATATATATATATACATATAGACCTATAGACATATATTCAGTTTATTGAAGGAACTATTTCAGACCCTGTAGATCTAGTGAATATTTTACAACACAGTATCAATATTCATGTGGCAACTTTATTTTCGTCAAGACTAATATTTTGCTTGTAATTAATATGTATAACCTGTGACCTTTTTAGTTGGGTACAGATTAAACATGTTGAAAGACTTCTTCTTTATTACTACTATATAAAGATAAGATTAGGATATATGTGCTCCACATGAATTTATTAATGAAAACTGAAGGGCTTCCTTGAGTAGTCACAGGAAAACAATTGTGTAATCATGATGCAAACATTTCCAGGGTGAGAACTAAAATCAAAAGCTTTACAATGATGGTAAATTTTCATAAAAAAATTGGCCATAGCTTCCGCGTCTCCGGGCTACCTGCCCGGTGAGGGAACATTTGTTCAGTGCGCTGACCCCCAACCCATTGGCGCAAGGACAACAGTCACTTGGTGCAATGCCACTCCCCTTTCCCCTTAGTAAGTTATAATAAATGTTAATCTACATCATTTATGATATATCTATAACATTTAACAGTTAGAATTATGAAACATATTCATTTATTTTTAAAATTTCAAAATAAGTTAGACATTTTAGATTTATGAAAAATGACTCATTATACTCATTTAAAAATATGGCTTCATGTCCAAAGTGTGAACTAGTGTGTCCTTCAAGGTTTGATTTTTAACAAAGACATTTTTCCATTAATATTACTGAGCTTTACCGAAAGCATGTGTAGGCCACATGTAGACATGTTAAAACTTCACTACCATGAGAGCCTTTCTTTCAAATCATTTCTAAGTTTCATATTTCATGAAATACTAAACAAGGAAGTTGGCTGTTTCTACTATTACTATCATGGTATGGTAACATTTGAAACATCACAACTATCACGAGTAGATCTAAATCTAGCCTACAATTTCGAAAATTGCAAAAACATAAGAAATTCTTATTCCCGCAATTGCTCTGACACTGACAGTACACCTACTTAATTTACTGAAAATGAACTAATGTTACTTACCGCTTATCTCTTCCTGGGGACTCGGAGTCGGAATCGAGAGAATCGACTGATATGTCCGACTCGAAGTCCGACTCCCCCAAATCATCGTCGTCTCCAACACCAACCGCTGACATGATCCTTGTTGAAGGACAGCTTCGATCGCAATGTTGTCGTCTGTCACATGGGGCTATTTTTATCCCTATGAATATTCATGCTCTCGGCGGGAGACGAACGTTTTTTATATTTTATTTGTGTTCATCGCGCTGATTCGATAAACAAAGCACGAAGATAAAGATTAAAGCATATAATGTATAATTATTTACATTGGATGTCATATTTAACACTGTTGGTGATTTCAACATCGAACTTTGTTTTGGCTTACTCGGGCACCTGTAACCTCTGTGACGTGCATGTCAAAGGTCGCGGGTCACTTTATTTCGTTATTTAACAATAACAAACCGAATGAATACCAAATTTACATACTTAAATTAAACGATAGATTATTAATAATTTAGCAATGAATTCTACTGTTAAAAAGACAGCAATTTATATTTTGACATACGTTCTCGTTCAGACCGAGGTAAAAAATAGCTTAATCGGGGACCGGTATTCAAGTAATTTTAACTGACATTTACACGTTCATAATTCAACATCATATAGTTCTTGTTTATGTATTTATATAACCAATAAATTATAAATATATTCGACACTGCATAAGATCCTATATGCCGAACCTACTTTTCAACGTCTTGTAATAAATTGGCACGCCTCATTAAACATACGAAAACGTGACTTACATATAATCAGTCACAAAACATGAACAACAAAGACCCAAAATGGTGTGTCAAAGTTTATCATGTGCGTTTTCGTTTCTTCTGGGAGACATGCTTTCGACTTTTTTTCTCTCATGAAAAGTACCGCTAAGCGACCTTCAACTTCAGTCGCCATTTTGTTTTAAGTTTCGGCTAAAAAGTTGCGGTACCTTTTCTGTGTTTTTGCCGAATTTGAGGTTTAGGAAGCATTAATGGAATTAATGGAAATATACGTATGAATATGAGAAGTGGCATATTTTCACGCAGACTGTTTTTAACAGATGTCAGTAGGTATGTATAACTGTATGAATGTTTTTGAATACGCTTTGATATGAATGTGATGAACGAGGCCTTGAACAAATACTTTGAAAAAAAAATACACTCAATTCACCATCGATAAACTGGGCATTTAGTTGGCAAGTTTTTAAATTTGGTTTGAGTTACTGATTGCTTAAAATCATTAGGTATAAAACTCATGATATACATGTATGACACATAAAAAAAACAAGATTGTTTTGATCTTCAGGACTTTTCTTTTTGAATAATGATTATAGGAGGGGAGTAAATAATACAAATATGCTTACCGCCGACATATAGCTGGAATATTGCTGAGTGCGGCGTTAAACAACAAACCAACCAACCCACTTACAATTTAACCCCTTATGATTTAAATAGGTTCATAAATCGACGAGCCCCAATTTGTTACGGGTGTTATGAACGGCAGGGGTTCCCGCTAATACCACAAATAACAATTACAAGCATCACACAACAATCTCTGAAGTTTAAAGCTAGATTTAATAATTAAAACAAAGATAAGTATATAACAATTCTCAGTTACTGGGCAAAGCAATATGGCAAATGTGCAATATAGATAATAGTCACCTCAGATTTCTTGACATCACATTCCCAATGAATTCCATTTCACATTGTTCCAAACTTATATATCACAGTTCACAGGATAACTGGGTAACAACAGTTTCCTCCTTGGAAGCGTCGACATGACCTTCTAACTCTGTCTCCGGACATAACGCTGGGCTGAACTGCCCTCGTTCAGTTAAATCATATTTCTCCCTCTCCAATTCTTTTTCCTTCCCCCTTTCTGTTCGATAACTTGCCCTCATACAATAAACAAATTTCCAGGTAAGCTATCTACTTCAGCACACAACAAAAGGTTGATCGGCCCACACCAATCAGTTACCAAGCCAACTCAAACTCCAATCACCCCACAAGCACGCTTCTCGCCGCCAGGCAGCTTGCTTAACTCAATCAAGCATGACGCCGTCTACCCAAACTGGACCCCTTGTGAACACACAAATATACAACGTCAATCATAACATCTTGGAGTACCAATAGCAGCGGAAAAGACCGTACTACCATGCACTTGCCTTACATTTCTTGGCATAGAAATTGACACAGAGGCAATGGAAGCAAGAATCCCTGCTGAGAAAATCATACAATGTCAGCAAGCAATACCAGATTTACTTAGGCAAAACAAAGTCCTACTTAAACAAATACAATCACTACTGGGTTTACTGAATTTTATCTGCAGAACCATACCAATAGGCCGTCCTTTCTCTCGCAGGCTAATTGATTGTACTCGACATGCAAAAAATCCCAATCATCATGTTCGCTTGACGCAAGGAGTCAAAAAGGATTTACAAGTGTGGCAGGAATTCCTGCATCAGCACAATGGAGTCTCATTGTTTCTGGATAAAGAATGGCATTCAAATACAGAGCTTCACCTTTGTACAGATAGCGCTGGAGGTGAGGGGAGAGATTTCGGCCTATATTTTGGGCATCAGTGGTCCTATGGTGCTTGGCCATCCGAGTGGAGAAAAGCTGCATTTACTGTGGACATAACCTTTTTGGAGTTGTTTCCAATTCTGGTTGCAGTACAGCTGTGGGCAGATCAGCTTGTAAACAAGAAAATTATGTTTCATTCAGACAACCAATCACTTGTGACGATTCTGAACAAATTGACATCTAAGTCTGCACGTGGCATGGTTCTTGTTAGGCCTTTTGTGCTTCACTGTTTACAGCGCAACATCTTACTAAGGGGAGAGTATATCCCAGGTAGTAAGAATGCTATCACTCGTTTTCAATTTCATCGACTACCACAGCTGGCTCCCAATCTCATTATGCGACAAACAGACATACCAAGCCAACACTGGGACAACTGGAAACTGAAGCTTCCAGGCTACTAGAGCTTTCATAAGCTGACAACACTAAGAAAGCTTATACAATAAAATATTGCTTTGCATTCCTTTGCCAGGTTAAGATCAACTTACAAATGCAACATACCAGAACTATGGCCAGCCCCTATAGAACACTTACTTCAATATATCTCATACTTATCTCTGCACAACTCAGCTCCCCTCCCTCCCCGCTCATCGATGGTTACCCACGTGGGTTATCTCCCCGAGGTTCTGAACTGCTCGGGTGTTCTATTTTGGCGCTCAGGTATTTTATTTGCTAGGCTGCTTCGACGGCTTGTCGACAGGGGCAGGGAGGGGAGTTGCTCATCGATGGTTACCCGCGTGGGTTATCTCCCCCGGGATTGGAGCTTCTCGGGTGTTTCATAATGGTGATAGGTTATTATTTGTGATAGGTATCTCCCCCAGGGTACCGCCACCAATACTGAATAAACTGCGCCCATATACAAGTGTTTTGTTTTCATGTTTGATGTTTTAATTGTTTGGTTTTTCATGAATGGATGTCACAATTGTTCTTGTGATAATGTGGATTCGATACAATAGACCAGAGATAATTTATATCCCAAAGACTTCAAGACCAATATTTACAGGTCTAGAAAAACACAATTACAAACTCATTAAAAACTCATCTTTTCAGATTATGAAAGACTTATATAATTTGAGCAACACATTAATATTTAGGATGTAAAATATAGAATGCCCCTATAATACTTTAGATTATCAAATCAGCGACCCCCAGTAGAAACTGGCAAATGAAAAAAATGTATCATTGTATGAAAGAAGCTGTCAACTCTGTAATCAAAAGTATTTTGCAAATGAATTCCACCATATTTTGTATGTGCTTTTTTTCAGTAACAAACGCCTTAGATATCTGCCGGCATACTTCACAAATCACCCAGATGTTCTGAAGTTCCTTTCTCTCGTCTAAGGCCGAAAAATCAAAATGCTTAAAAATCCCAGTAAATTTTGCAATTGATCTAAACGCAATTTTAGTCCTACCGGTAATTTCAATGAGGACGTAATAGCTACACAATCATTGTGTGCTGTTAACATTAAAAAACAGGTACGTGAGTATTATGCATCCAACAGACACGCTAAAATCCAAACTGCGCCGTGCATGAACATGCACGTGCAAACTGTGAATCACCACATTAATGTCCAGGAGATGTCTTTATTAATGTGTATTGAAAGATGAATTATTTAAATTTCAAATATTTATTTATCGAACTATATCTTGAGGATAGTTTCTTTTCTCCGCTAGTATTTTATAAAACAAGGGGAAATTCACTCCCAAATAGAGCATGAACTACCATTTTTATCTGTCACCGATTTATCCAAAAGTAACATAATTTCTGACGAGATTTCACCACTACTATACGATATAAGTATCAGATACTACTTCATATACATCTCCTGAAATTTGGTACGCCAAAATGATAATGAATCAGGCTGATTAAAAGATATAGTGGAAAATACATAACTGTCACATTATTAACAATTGTTATAAATGGCCCATGCAGCACTTTTACCAGAAGGCTTACATTTTTAAGTTCATTCCTTCGATATACTTAAAGATGTTGACATTACGGTTGCTCAATAACGATTCCGTAGATACAATAGTAATCACAAAATATCTATATCCCACCCAGAGCCCACTAAAACTGATCTCATATCATGATACATGACAATAAATAATCATACATATATTGCCATGAATAAGACAACAGACACACATTCCCATGTTTGTTCCCCTTTCGGATAGTAATTACATGCGTTTAAGGTTCCAGGACTTACTGCGCCACCTGCGTTTTTTTCGATTGGCTGTCGAAAGGTATTACAAAGCTTGAACTGGCAACTCAATGTCAAAACTTCTCGGGAACTCTCTGCAAAGTAAGTATATACTTTACCTTGCGAATGGTGATTTGATCATCATTGCTTGGGGGTTATAGTAGTTGACGACGTTTAGAAATGATGTCTTTGAGTATTATAAAATCGCTTAGATGTAGCTTGTAAGTGTAAGATTCCTGGAAGAACTCACATCACCGACGGATTCTATAACATATATTCACAATGAATGGAAGAATATAATATTTTTACAGACTTGTATGCACAATCAAACCGTATCATCACAATGATCATACCAACTCCTCACTATGATAATACGAAATCCTCACAATGATCACACAAAATATCCACAATCATCATTCAAAATTCAACACAGTTGGCATTCCGGTTCCCAGCAGCCAATGCTTGTGGGAAGAGGCGTTTGCATGGATCCGGTGGTCAGGCTTGGTGACTTTGACGATGTGTCGTCGTACCCGGACGACGTGGGACGTTGGTCATAAAATCCATCAATGGTTTGTCTTGTCCAGATTCGATTATTTACTGACCGCCGGCATACAGCTGGAATGAAAAACAATAATGATAATATGTGTACATATACGTATATTGCGCTAGACTCCATACAGAAGGTGCATACTCTAACGCTAACACTATACCCCGGTCAATGAAACAGTGTGCACTCGATTTTCATTCTAAGCCCCCTGTGGAGTATACAACCCAAGCTGCCTGGGACACACTAGAAGGTTAACAGCCACTTCAATCTCACCTACCGGGTACCCATTCACTGCTTGGTGAACAGAGGCACTTTTCGAACAAAGTCACTTATCTCAGGAGACACCACCTGTGCTACATGTGCTTCAATGTGGAGCAGGACCGAAGCCCTAGAAACTCTCAGGAGACTCTCGCCCGGGGTCACACATCGAAGTATTCTTAACTCAACTTCACAGAATGTTGCTGAGTGCGACTTTAAACAACGAACAAACAAACAAACAAACAAACAAACCATTCAAAATTCTGTGAACGGTTAGACATGAGGAATGCCCATTAAGCATCTTTTACTCTTACGGCTACGAATCTGCCATTCTTTATAATTCGCTCAAAATGTGATTATTTTCATATTGTAGTGCATTTATATTACATGTGTACACTTTGATTATGGAGAAAGCCACACTTCCTCTTTGACTGCCATTTCTCCAAGTTATATCAGTCCTAAAAATATAACATTATTTTTAGTTAATGCGATAAGTAGAATTGTGTGTGGAACACGTGCTAACATACAATGACAGACTTTCCTAACAGCTCGATCCGCATATCAGTCCCCAGTAGTGACAATAGACAATGCAAAACGATGAACGTTGGAGCAGATATGGATACCGCTCCTATGTCCGCCGCAAAGTATTAGTGACGGCGGTGAAAGAAAGTCACAACTAGGGCATGTACGGTTTCGGGAAATTTTCAGGAATCTAAGATATTTAAAATACTCATCAGGTTGTGTTATTCATCTGAGTTGTGGTTGTTGTTGTTGACACTGTTAACAAATTACAATGTTCCATATGGGGTATTGATGAGTGAACAAGTTTCAGTTGCAGGTCTTAGATTAATTCCATTGTAACGTTTAAATTATTTACATTCTTTTACTTTCATTATTATTATGTACAGATTAAAATAAAAAAAGAGGGTTTGGCTGATCCTGACACAGTCAGGATGGTTAGGATCATCATCAGCTCAGGGCCCTTCCCCTTTTGCACGCAGCCCAGACAGCGAATGGGACTTCTCACAGGAAGCACTGCCTAGTCAAACCCAGAGAATATGAAGACTCCCCAACACTGCAGCCTTCTACATTACACAGATTGTCAGAAGGGCTGTATTCCTGGTAGCAAACCCGGGTACTCTCCCAATGTCAGTCAATAGATTGGGAGGTACCAAACCTAGGGAACCGAGAACAATGGGGAGTCGGACAACTTGGTACTTGGGATGCAAGCGTGACATTTCGAAAGCGAGCTCTGCATACTTGCCATGTTTTGCCTGAATCTTGTCAATCACATTAGTGTCAAAAGGGACAGAAAATTAAAAAGATATAAATGATTTCAATGGATTTATCAAAAGTAGAAGAACGGGTTTATTGGCCTGGATACGTCTGAGGCTGTATACGGGCCTGTTCCAAAGAATTTTGTAGTTATCATTTTCCATGACGCCCTCTACATATTCTGGGTCGTACCATGGATGGACCTATGTGTCAAAACCACAAGCATTACGAAGACGGTAATAAAATGATCGAGCCACTCCATCATGTCGCTTAAGATACTGTGTTTGTGCCAAAGCCGGGCATTCACTGACAATGTGTCAGACAGACTCATTAAATTCATTACATAATCTACATTTCATATTTACATTTTGATGCAAAATTATTATTATTATTATGATGATGATGATGATGATGATGATGATGATGATGATGAGAACTAATATGTAGATATATGCTCGGGTTTAATTTATTTCAGTGCGTGATGTGGCCAAACATGATTTCTCTGTCCTTGCTGTTGGCGGTGGCTTTAACATCCGTGATTGAGGAAGGGCTTGCAGTTGAAGAGGGCGCTGTTGCAAAACCAATTATGTTTGTTGACGTTGAAGTCATCAAGAAACCATTATCTGAAGGTTAGTGTTTCACTAGTCAGATTCAGGGCAGCATTTAAAACGAGGTTGTTGGTTATGTTTCGCCACAGACAACTATTTTCCAACGGTCTGTAAATATTCGAGTCTGGGCCACAGAGACCAGCGATTAATATTATTAGCAACGGCACACACACAGCCGTTTTACAATACTACATATTAACCAAGTCATCGAACCTGACCATGCGAACCACTAAGTTGCTTCATAAGACAAGTATGGGTTACTAGGTGCAATTGTACCCTGGAATGCCCATGAGGCATATGTGTGAAAAGGATGTGCATGCATTAAGTTCGGTCTGTCAAATGGCCTTGGGCTCAAGGCCAAGACGACAGACAAATGACAATGATTTAATAAGGTGGCGTGTCAAAAATAAATTTATAAAGAGTATGTATGTAAATGTTACAAGTAGAGTGAATTCAGAGACACAGCTTCTTTGAGATATCCTCAATGTAGGATTTTGTTTAGGCGTTTCTTTGTTAACATGAAAACGTATGTTTTTTCACAATAACAATATCACAAAGGCAGACTAGACACGGGACAGTTGACATTCCCTGCATATTCATGGCATCAGTTGCGTGTGCAAGATGTATCAGGTCAAAAAAGACGCTGTTGGTCAACCTAATTAGACATTTATAGATGTTTTCTCAGTTTGTCACACGTCTCAAAGTACAACGTCTAGACATCGACTACAAATAAACACCAAATCGGCATAGTCTCCCTTTTAATGAAATTCTGGTTTCAAATAGTATAGTCAGCGTCAGTTAAATGGTGTCACGCAGATAATAAGTAATAAAAGTAGGAAAGCTTACATTGTTTAGAAACGGATCATGTGGCTTGAAAGCATAACCCCAGCCTTCCGATGACACTCTAAGACACATTGAAATGTCTACCAACCTGTCATTGATTCTGTCTAACTTGCAGCATACCAACTACTTGACCTCTCTCCTCTATATAGATAAATCGTATTTCTAACTTCCAAGAGGGCAGTTCAATTGCATCTGGAATGAACCATTTTTTTTACCAACATCGATTACTACATGTCATGTCTTGCACGAACATGGCCATGAGCTACGTGGTTACTGGTTGCGTTCAGGCGTGAGTTTCGGGTAGCATTTCTCATAACCTTCCATCTTGCACTTTTCATTATTTTATTATAGTCATTGTCTATTTCCAGTTTCAGAAAAGCATCCAATCAGTGTTACATAAGCATTAACAACCTGTTCTTCAACTGTTGGCGAGGTCCACCATATCTTTGCACAGTACTTATATTTTACGGTATTCTATCATAGTTAAAAAAAACCGTTTCATATAGTAAGGAATACATGTATAAATGGAAATGTTATGGCATAAATTGATCCATGGGGCACCTGTTACTAAATCTGCTGATAATAGATATAGTTAAATCTCTATATCCTCATTGATAACATCTATGTGAAGACATAAGGCAAGACGTTGGCATCTCAGTGAGCACCAATTGCGCTCCCATTCTTGTTGATCTGTTTCTCTATGTATATAAATCGGTGTTTCTGGTCGGATTGGCAAAACCAAACCAAGAGAATTTGGCCACGAAGATTAACTTAAGCTTCAAAGTATATCTAAGATCTGAAAACGTTCCATAATGATCAAAGCGCCAAGTGCCTTCCACTGCACCCACCTGAATTAGAAATAAAAGAGACCAGTGAAACTGCCTCATCTCTATCATATTTAGATCCATGCATAATGATTCAGAGTGACACAAAAATCTTTTGAGGTACAGTGAGTGAGTGAGTGAGTGAGTATGGTTTTACGCCGCTTTTAGCAATATTCCAGCAATATCACGGCGGGGGACACCAGAAATGGGCTTCACACATTGTACCCATGTCGGGAATCGAACCCGGGTCTTTGGCGTGACGAGCGAACGATTTAACCACTAGGCTACCCCACCGCCCCTTTTGAGGTACAGTCGCGCATGCTCTTTCTACGACAAATTCAGAAAGCGTCATAAAACCCTTGCTCAAAAGGTTGTGATCAGCCTTACAATATTCAAGGCCTTCGCAAAGCTTTTGAAAGATTCTTTGTAGACATGTGGCGGACATTTCCAATTTGGACGCATCAATGATATCCGATGCAATTTCCTATTTTGACTTGTACCATATATTCCTGTGTTTGTTATGTGAACAATTGATTTTCCTTTGCACATGTTTGTGATGGGTGCTATCGCTGGCGCATAATGCGATCACCGTTTCGTGAACAACAGGTTCACTCGAACTTTGATGCTTATTGGACCTTTAGTTGATATTTCTTATGATTGTGGAATTGTATTTTGCCATTTTTTTCCCCTCTCAGTCGTAATATGTTCAACAATGTTATATAACCAAGTATGTAATTTATGCACTTTGAACATACATGTAAAGTTTGGGACTGGTGCACCAAAGATCTGAGTGACAGATTGCAAAGCTTGAACATGACACAGCAAGACTGTTAACTGGAAGTCATACTCCTGTTCAAAAGTTATATTTTAAAACTTATTGGGAACGCTTATCTGAGCTTAGGAGAATCCTAAGTTGCGTTTATTGTTATAAATGCACAGCATATGACACTACCACACCTTCAAGGTCTAGTACCTTACTCTTACTCTCTCGGGATAAAAATAGCATACAACCTCTAGAATTGCTCATAACATTCCTTTATTACGTACTGTAAGATTTCTGCTTTTTCGTTCATACAATCCTCTATTGAATTCCCCATACAATGAAAGGAATACTGAAATCTTTTCTGGATTTAAATCCAGTATGAGAACAGATAATACATTCCAACCATATTTCTCATATGGTCTCAGAATAATTTAAATCATAATTAATAATTAAGACATGGTGATTATAGACAAGGTTTAAACGGGGAACCAAATTGCAAATGTGGCAGCACATTGCTAAAACTTAAATGAGCTAGACAAAAATTGATGCACTCACTATTGTTAATTGTGGAAACTACTTTTAATGGTAATATATAGGGCTATCTAAGTTGTGGCAACTTATTCACAGTACTTTCCAAGTAAATACGATATATTTGAACAATACTGGTATATGAAAATAGGTAAAGTTAGCAAGTTTCAAATATGCAATTCTGCGCCTTGGTTCATTTAACTTTAAATTGATGAGATTAGATAATATTTGATAGCCCTTTATTGCCGAAGCATACACAATGATACGAGTCTTTGCATTTATGATATCAAGGTCGTGTGGGGAATTTACTATACACTCTGCTTCCTTCATGCTTCGTAGAACATTAAGGGGAGCGAACAGTATATGTTATAAACAAACCAGAGAACAATCACAAGCAATATCCCTCCTCACTGTAACTGTGTTGATTTATTTTTTACAGAGTGGTCTGCGGAGGAATGTGCAGGGGATTTAGACATAAACGGTTGTATTGACAAGACTGAACAAAAAGAGGCAACAAAAAACGCACCCAAAGCATGGAAGAATAAGTTAAATGCAATGCGGAAGGGAAGAAGAAAAAAGTGGCAGCAGAGGATGGCCAAAATCAGAGAAATGGTGAGGGACAGGCAGAAGGGAAAGATAAACGATGGGAACAAGAAAACTTGGGCATGGAAGATGTTGCAGGCAATCCTGAAAGGAAAAAAAACAATAGCCCAAGTTAAGGCGACCTTGGGCAAGAAAAAGTTGAGGCGGATGAAGTCAGAAAAGAGTAAAGGGAAAAGGTGGGCGTCGAGGATGTTACTGGCACTCCTGGATGGAACCAAAACAATATCGCAGGTTAAGGAGACTATAAGAAGGCAAAAGCTGAAGAAGTTGCAGTCGCAGAATGAGGAAGAAATTAATGAAGAAAAGACAGTAGAAGAAGCAGATCTGCTGGAGAAGTTAGAAGGAGAGGAGTGCAAGGGTGCTGCGGATAGTGAAGCCTGTACGAAGGAGATGGCAGAAATAAATGATGGGAAAAAGACAACTTGGGCATGGAAGATGTTGCAAGCAATCTTGAAAGGAAACAAAACAATAGCAGAAGTTAGGGGAACAGTCGGCAAGCGAAAGTTGAGGCGGATGAGGTCAGGAAAGGGTAAAGGGAAAAGGTGGGCGTCGAGGATGTTACTGGCACTCCTGGATGGAACCAAAACAATATCGCAGGTTAAGGAGACTATAAGAAAGCAAAAGCTGAAGAAGTTGCAGTCGCAGAATGAGGAAGAAATTAATGAAGAAAAGACAGTAGAAGAAGCAGATGTGCTGGAGAAGTTAGAAGGAGAGGAGTGCAAGGGTGCTGTGGATAGTGAAGCCTGTACGAAGGAGATGGCAGAAATAAATGATGGGAAAAAGACAACTTGGGCATGGAAGATGTTGCAAGCAATCCTGAAAGGAAACAAGACAATAGCAGAAGTTAGGGGAACAGTCGGCAAGCGAAAGTTGAGGCGGATGAGGTCAGGAAAGGGTAAAGGGAAAAGGTGGGCGTCGAGGATGTTACTAGCACTCCTGGATGGAACCAAAACAATATCACAGGTTAAGGAGACCATAGGGAAGCAGAAGCTGAAGAAGTTGCAGTCGCAGAATGAGGAAGAAATTAATGATGAAAAGACAGTAGAAGAAGCAGATCTGCTGGAGAAGTTAGAAGGAGAGGAGTGCAAGGGTGCAGCGGATAGTGAAGCCTGTATGAAGGAGATGGCAGAAATAAATGATGGGAAAAAGACAACTTGGGCATGGAAGATGTTGCAAGCAATCCTGAAAGGAAACAAGACAATAGCAGAAGTTAGGGGAACAGTCAGCAAGCAAAAGTTGAGGCGGATGAGGTCAGGAAAGGGTAAAGGGAAAAGGTGGGCGTCGAAGATGTTACTGGCACTCCTGGATGGAACCAAAACAATATCACAGGTTAAGGAGACTATAGGGAAGCAGAAGCTGAAGAAGTTGCAGTCGCAGAATGAGGAAGAAATTAATGAAGAAAAGACAGTAGAAGAAGCAGTTCTACTGGAGAAGTTAGAAGGAGAGGAGTGCAAGGGTGCAGCGGATAGTGAAGCCTGTACGAAGGAGATGGCAGAAATAAATGATGGGAAAAAGACAACTTGGGCATGGAAGATGTTGCAAGCAATTCTGAAAGGAAACAAGACAATAGCAGAAGTTAGGGGAACAGTCGGCAAGCAAAAGTTGAGGCGGATGAGGTCAGGAAAGGGTAAAGGGAAAAGGTGGGCGTTGAGGATGTTACTGGCACTCCTGGATGGAACCAAAACAATATCACAGGTTAAGGAGACCATAGGGAAGCAGAAGCTGAAGAAGTTGCAGTCGCAGAATGAGGAAGAAATTAATGAAGAAAAGACAGTAGAAGAAGCAGATCTACTGGAGAAGTTAGAAGGAGAGGAGTGCAAGGGTGCTGCGGATAGTGAAGCCTGTACGAAGGAGATGGCAGAAATAAATGATGGGAAAAAGACAACTTGGGCATGGAAGATGTTGCAAGCAATTCTGAAAGGAAACAAGACAATAGCAGAAGTTAGGGGAACAGTCGGCAAGCAAAAGTTGAGGCGGATGAGGTCAGGAAAGGGTAAAGGGAAAAGGTGGGCGTCGAAGATGTTACTGGCACTCCTGGATGGAACCAAAACAATATCACAGGTTAAGGAGACCATAGGGAAGCAGAAGCTGAAGAAGTTGCAGTCGCAGAATGAGGAAGAAATTAATGAAGAAAAGACAGTAGAAGAAGCAGTTCTACTGGAGAAGTTAGAAGGAGAGGAGTGCAAGGGTGCAGCGGATAGTGAAGCCTGTACGAAGGAGATGGCAGAAATAAATGATGGGAAAAAGACAACTTGGGCATGGAAGATGTTGCAAGCAATTCTGAAAGGAAACAAGACAATAGCAGAAGTTAGGGGAACAGTCGGCAAGCAAAAGTTGAGGCGGATGAGGTCAGGAAAGGGTAAAGGGAAAAGGTGGGCGTCGAGGATGTTACTAGCACTCCTGGATGGAACCAAAACAATATCACAGGTTAAGGAGACCATAGGGAAGCAGAAGCTGAAGAAGTTGCAGTCGCAGAATGAGGAAGAAATTAATGAAGAAAAGACAGTAGAAGAAGCAGATCTGCTGGAGAAGTTAGAAGGAGAGGAGTGCAAGGGTGCAGCGGATAGTGAAGCCTGTATGAAGGAGATGGCAGAAATAAATGATGGGAAAAAGACAACTTGGGCACGGAAGATGTTGCAAGCAATCCTGAAAGGAAACAAGACAATAGCAGAAGTTAGGGGAACAGTCGGCAAGCAAAAGTTGAGGCGGATGAGGTCAGGAAAGGGTAAAGGGAAAAGGTGGGCGTCGAAGATGTTACTGGCACTCCTGGATGGAACCAAAACAATATCACAGGTTAAGGAGACCATAGGGAAGCAGAAGCTGAAGAAGTTGCAGTCGCAGAATGAGGAAGAAATTAATGAAGAAAAGACAGTAGAAGAAGCAGTTCTACTGGAGAAGTTAGAAGGAGAGGAGTGCAAGGGTGCTGCGGATAGTGAAGCCTGTACGAAGGAGATGGCAGAAATAAATGATGGGAAAAAGACAACTTGGGCATGGAAGATGTTGCAAGCAATCCTGAAAGGAAACAAGACAATAGCAGAAGTTAGGGGAACAGTCGGCAAGCAAAAGTTGAGGCGGATGAGGTCAGGAAAGGGTAAAGAGAAAAGGTGGGCGTCGAGGATGTTACTAGCACTCCTGGATGGAACCAAAACAATATCACAGGTTGAGGAGACCATAGGGAAGCAGAAGCTGAAGAAGTTGCAGTCGCAGAATGAGGAAGAAATTAATGAAGAAAAGACAGTAGAAGAAGCAGATCTACTGGAGAAGTTAGAAGGAGAGGAGTGCAAGGGTGCTGCGGATAGTGAAGCCTGTATGAAGGAGATGGCAGAAATAAATGATGGGAAAAAGACAACTTGGGCATGGAAAATGTTGCAAGCAATCCTGAAAGGAAACAAGACAATAGCAGAAGTTAGGGGAACAGTCGGCAAGCAAAAGTTGAGGCGGATGAGGTCAGGAAAGGGTAAAAGGAAAAGGTGGGCGTTGAGGATGTTACTGGCACTCCTGGATGGAACCAAAACAATATCACAGGTTAAGGAGACTATAGGGAAGCAGAAGCTGAAGAAGTTGCAGTCGCAGAATGAGGAAGAAATTAATGAAGAAAAGACAGTAGAAGAAGCAGATCTGCTGGAGAAGTTAGAAGGAGAGGAGTGCAAGGGTGCTGCGGATAGTGAAGCCTGTATGAAGGAGATGGCAGAAATAAATGATGGGAAAAAGACAACTTGGGCATGGAAGATGTTGCAAGCAATCCTGAAAGGAAACAAGACAATAGCAGAAGTTAGGGGAACAGTCGGCAAGCAAAAGTTGAGGCGGATGAGGTCAGGAAAGGGTAAAGAGAAAAGGTGGGCGTCGAGGATGTTACTAGCACTCCTGGATGGAACCAAAACAATATCACAGGTTAAGGAGACCATAGGGAAGCAGAAGCTGAAGAAGTTGCAGTCGCAGAATGAGGAAGAAATTAATGAAGAAAAGACAGTAGAAGAAGCAGATCTACTGGAGAAGTTAGAAGGAGAGGAGTGCAAGGGTGCTGCGGATAGTGAAGCCTGTATGAAGGAGATGGCAGAAATAAATGATGGGAAAAAGACAACTTGGGCATGGAAAATGTTGCAAGCAATCCTGAAAGGAAACAAGACAATAGCAGAAGTTAGGGGAACAGTCGGCAAGCAAAAGTTGAGGCGGATGAGGTCAGGAAAGGGTAAAAGGAAAAGGTGGGCGTTGAGGATGTTACTGGCACTCCTGGATGGAACCAAAACAATATCACAGGTTAAGGAGACTATAGGGAAGCAGAAGCTGAAGAAGTTGCAGTCGCAGAATGAGGAAGAAATTAATGAAGAAAAGACAGTAGAAGAAGCAGATCTGCTGGAGAAGTTAGAAGGAGAGGAGTGCAAGGGTGCTGCGGATAGTGAAGCCTGTATGAAGGAGATGGCAGAAATAAATGATGGGAAAAAGACAACTTGGGCATGGAAGATGTTGCAAGCAATCCTGAAAGGAAACAAGACAATAGCAGAAGTTAGGGGAACAGTCGGCAAGCAAAAGTTGAGGCGGATGAGGTCAGGAAAGGGTAAAAGGAAAAGGTGGGCGTTGAGGATGTTACTGGCACTCCTGGATGGAACCAAAACAATATCACAGGTTAAGGAGACTATAGGGAAGCAGAAGCTGAAGAAGTTGCAGTCGCAGAATGAGGAAGAAATTAATGAAGAAAAGACAGTAGAAGAAGCAGATCTGCTGGAGAAGTTAGAAGGAGAGGAGTGCAAGGGTGCTGCGGATAGTGAAGCCTGTATGAAGGAGATGGCAGAAATAAATGATGGGAAAAAGACAACTTGGGCATGGAAGATGTTGCAAGCAATCCTGAAAGGAAACAAGACAATAGCAGAAGTTAGGGGAACAGTCGGCAAGCAAAAGTTGAGGCGGATGAGGTCAGGAAAGGGTAAAGGGAAAAGGTGGGCGTCGAGGATGTTACTGGCACTCCTGGATGGAACCAAAACAATATCACAGGTTAAGGAGACCATAGGGAAGCAGAAGCTGAAGAAGTTGCAGTCGCAGAATGAGGAAGAAATTAATGAAGAAAAGACAGTAGAAGAAGCAGATCTGCTGGAGAAGTTAGAAGGAGAGGAGTGCAAGGGTGCTGCGGATAGTGAAGCCTGTATGAAGGAGATGGCAGAAATAAATGATGGGAAGAAGACAACTTGGGCATGGAAGATGTTGCAAGCAATCCTGAAAGGAAACAAAACAATAAGCGAAGTTAGGGGAACAGTCGGCAAGCGAAAGTTGAGGCGGATGATGTCAGGAAAGGGTAAAGAGAAAAGGTGGGCGTCGAGGATGTTACTGGCACTCCTGGATGGAACCAAAACAATATCACAGGTTAAGGAGACCATAGGGAAGCAGAAGCTGAAGAAGTTGCAGTCGCAGAATGAGGAAGAAATTAATAAAGAAAAGACAGTAGAAGAAGCAGATCTGCTGGAGAAGTTAGAAGGAGAGGAGTGCAAGGGTGCTGCGGATAGTGAAGCCTGTACGAAGGAGATGGCAGAAATAAATGATGGGAAAAAGACAACTTGGGCATGGAAGATGTTGCAAGCAATTCTGAAAGGAACCAAAACAATAGCGCAAGTTAGGAGAACAGTCGGCAAGCGAAAATTGAGGCGGATGAGGTCAGAAAAGGGTAAAGGGAAAAGGTGGGCATCGAGGATGTTACTGGCACTCCTGGATGGAACGAAAACAATATCGCAGGTTAGGAAATTGAAAGTGCCGTCGGAAACTGGGGCGGAACGTGCAGAAGAATGCAAGGGAGCTTCTGACATTGCTGCTTGTATGAAGAAGCTTAGAAAAGCTAATGGTCGAAAAAGGCCATCCTTGGGAGGTAAATTTTTACAGGCTATCCGGAATAAAATAAGACCAAGACAAGCAAATTACCAGGATGTTTCTTGAGAAAGGGGAAGAAATTAACGAAAAGAATATTGTGTGGAGAATTAATTAGACGTTAAGCAAGGGAGGAAGATGATACATTCGCGTTAAGCATGTATGCAAATGGTGCCATGAGAAGCAATATTGTCTTTTTTTATGAAATGAATAATAGTAGAAAGTTAAGTAACAATAAATGGTCGTGCTAGCAGTAATGATGTCATATAAATAAAAGTTATTCAAGATGAATTGTTGTTTTGTTCATCCTTTTTGGACATTAAAATTATTTGTTTCGGAAATGAAATTGATAATAGTCCCGCTATTAAAGCTGCCCAAGAACCACTGTATCGGCTCATATTATGTGTAGATTTTCACTCGCAAATTTCCAGATAGTGTTTGGTCGAAGCAAGGCACGAAGTTGGAATAGAAATTACATGGAAATCTCCCATAGAAATTGGTAAGTGGTAATGATAAGCTATTATCCCTGACGAACTTTCTGAATTTCTGAACTTTCACGTGGACCGTATACAACACGAGTAATTTCAGCGAGAAACAAGGGAAAAGAGAATACTAGCAGCTTACTATGCAAACCAGGGACGGGATGCTGTAAATGTTCCAAGAGCGAAAGACACAATGGTTGGTGTATATATATAAAAAAAATTATATATATATATATATATATATATATATATAGAGAGAGAGAGAGAGAGAGAGAGAGGGAGAGAGAGAGAGAGAGAGAGAGAGAGAGAGAGAGCGATAAAATACAAAAGTCCAAAGATGAGCTGTATAATTTACTCAACCGGTTTCACGCATGTGATTTTCAAGAGTAATTAGGGAGACTATAAGAAGGCAAAAGCTGAAGAAGTTGCAGTCGCAGAATGAGGAAGAAATTAATGAACAAAAGACAGTATTACATATATAGACAGGATGACTATCCTTGGTGGATTTAATACATATATAGTGAGTGAGTGAGTTGGGTTTTACCCCGCTTTTAACAGTGTTCCAGTTATATCACGGCGTGTCAGCTTAATGTGGGATGGAAAGCCCGAAGTGACCCACGAGCACGGTAATGGTGCTGACAAACCTAGAAACATAATCAGGGCAAACCGGGATTCGTACCCACAATCATAGGTTTCTGGCGTGCCCAAGCGGCGCAACTCTGCACAGCGAATCGCGGCACCTTAGACGACTGGGCCACCCGTGCCCCATATATATATATATATATATATATATATATATATGGATCCACCATACACCATCAATACGCCATCACTACGCTAACCTACACCATCACTACGATGACCTACACCATCACTACGCCAACCTACACCATCACTACGCTAACCTACACCATCACTACACCATCGCTACGCCATCACTACACCAACCTACACCATCACAACACCATCACAACGCCATCATAACGCCACCCTACACGATCACTACGCCACCCTACACCATCACTATGCCACCATACACCATCACAACGCCATCACTACGTAAACCTACACCATCGCGATACCATCGCTACGCCATCACTACGCCACCATACACCATCACTACGCCACCCTACACCACCCTACACCATCGCTATGCCACCCTACACCATAACTACACCATCACAACGCCATTACTACGCCACCCTACACCATCACTTTGCCACCAAACACCATCACAACGCCATCACTACGTTAACCTACACCATCACCATACCATCGCTACGCCATCACTACGCCACCTTACACCATCACAACGCCATAACTACACCATCGCTACGCCATCACTACGGGGCCCTACACCATCACTACGCCACCCTACACCATCATTACGCCACCTTACACCATCACAACGCCATCACTACGCCAACCTACACCATCACTACGCTAACCTACACCATTACTACGCTAACCTACACGATCACTACGCCAACGTACACCATCACTACGCTAACCTACACCATCACTACACCATCGCTACGCCATCACTACGCCACCCTACACAATCACATCGCCATCACTACGCTAACCTACACCATCACTACACCACCGCTACGCCATCACTACACCAACCTACACCATCACTACACCATCACAACGCCATCACAACGCCACCCTACACGATCACTACGCCACCCTACACCATCACTATGCCACCAGACTCCATCACAACGCCATCACTACGTAAACCTACACCATCACGATACCAACGCTACGCCATCACTAAGCCACCATACACCATCACTACGCCACCCTACACCATCGCTACGCCATCGCTACGGGGCCCTACACCATCACTACGCCACCCTACACCATCGCTATGCCACCCTACACCATCACTACACAATCACAACGCCATCCCTACGTCAACCTACACCATCACTACGCAAACCTACGCTAAACCTACACCATCACTACGCCACCCTACGCCAACCTACACCATCACTACGCTAACCTACACCATCACTACGCTAACCTACACGATCACTACGCCAACGTACACCATCACTGCGCTAACCTACACCATCACTACACCATCGCTACGCCATCACTACGCCACCCTACACAATCACATCGCCATCACTACGCTACCCTACACCATCACTACACCATCGCTACGCCATCACTACGCCAACCTACACCATCACAACACCATCACAACGCCATCACAACGCCACCCTACACGATCACTACGCCACCCTACACCATCACTATGCCACCATACACCATCACAACGCCATCACTACGTAAACCTACACCATCGCGATACCATCGCTACGCCATCACTACGCCACCATACACCATCATTACGCCCCCCTCCACCATCACAACGCCATCACTACGTCAACCTACACCATCGCTTCGCCACCCAACACCATCACTCCGCCACCCTACACCATCACTACACAAACCTACGCTATACCTACACCATCTCTACACCATTGCTACGCCATCACTACGCAAACCTACGCTATAACTACACCATCACTAAGCCATCACTACGCCAACCCTGAGCAGAAAATAGGCGCTAGGTTATTTTCGATGCGAGCAATGTATTGTTCAATGTCTGAACTCGTTTATATCTGAACATACCAACAATTGCAGAAACTCCGTGAGTTCTGGTGATCACCTGAACTGTCATAGATCCAGGTTTTGTACCGGTGCATTCGTAATCGGTCACCTCTCCGTGTCTGGCCAACAGATGGAACGAGTGCACACAAAGAACCTGAAAAGACGATCGATAATATAACACTGAAGTGTTCAGTTAAGTACTAGAGTTTTGTGTACGCCACTTGCTCCGTCTTTTATAATGAACTAATCCCAACAGTGTAAAAAGTAGCATCATCAAAGAATACTCTCCTACGGACATGCACAGAACTAAGGTTTCCTGATATGATATTCTGATGTGATACGTGTATATTTACAAAACTGCATCTATCAGTAAGATGAATGATCAGCTCCATATTGCTGTATTTGTCATTCTCATCGACAATAATATGTTGTGTTTGTGTTTTCAGCTACATCATGGAGGCCTGCGCAAAAGACGAGTCTCGACGCGACGGCACAGGCGCGAAGATTCCACATTGAACACACACTAGTCATGGGTTCTAATCATGAATGCCAAGATTATTATCATTGCCGAGTTGGCACCATTCGCTTGCCCGTGGTGAATAAAAGTGGTCAACGTTGCCTGCGTCACTGAATGTGTTCCTTCTATATCAGCTGATACACTGCCGGGCAAAATAACGTATACATAATTGTGAAAATTGGATTTTACCAAAACATTACAAACGTTATCAAAACGTTACAAGCCTGTTGTAAAATACTCCTTGTTATGAGGCATGTAATATCCATGTCTATGGTTCGCGTATCAAATATTACAATTACTATTTCTTGTTTGCCACCATCAAAGATGTGTATTCTTCTGCCCTGCAATTTATATATATAAATGAAATACTGTTAACACTGGCGTTAAAACCACTCACCAAAACTAACTCCTTGAATGTCGTCCAATCGGCAATCAGGAAAGCCGTATCTCTTGTTGGTGCCGTCGTTTTCAGATTAAATGACATAGCTAGAATACTGGTTATTCCAGTTTGTTCACACCTTCAACACAACACCATCGTTCCAGTACTTAAATATGTTATTTTCCGTCAAGCAATCTTATATCCTTCAGATAGCGGGGCCCACCCGGCTTATTCCTCATTCCACATAATCAATCCGGACAACAGTGGATCAGTGATATTTCATGATTTCACGTTTGATAAGTCAATCGACGCAGCAGTACCAAAGGATTTGTTCACTGCAGATTGCTAGCGCCCAATTGATGAGTACGGCAGATTTAACAGCAATAACATGTTTACTCATTCACTCACTGATGGGATAATGTGATATTTATCATGACAGGTAATAGAAGGAAAACCTACACATGCACATTGCTGAAATGAGATATCTATACAGTTGTATCGGTGCTCAATCACCATAACGGTAGGCTGGACCAGTCGTCATTTTGTTTATAAACAAACTGTTCAAACATTAATTTTCATATTACCATAAACAAAGGAACAAACCAATCTAACATTTTGTAACACTGTTCCAAACAATCCCAAAGGGGATAAGGGAAATGCATCTGTTTTAAAAAAATATTTTATTACATTCATATGAGAAACAGGGATCGGACTCCTAAAGTATCGATGACCACACATGAAAGGGGCCACCATCAGCTGAAACAGTGGCGTCCGGATAATGAAGAAGGTAAAACAAGCGTCAGGTGCGCCTGTGTACCCCCCTTGTATATTAAATATGGATAAGACATCCTGTAATAAGAAATTATGAAATCATACACATACCAAATATCCATATTTAGATAAACAGAATGATAACTTTGGAAAGTGAGTACGTTGTAATAGTATACTGGATACTATAGCCCCTTTCCCACACCATACAAAAGCCAACGCGCTTGTGTTACACACACAGCACGTGAAGTGGTCACGAACATTGCAGGTACACATGTCTCAACACAGGCTGCATGCTCATTACAAACATCGTCATGGTACGTCGTAGAGGGTATGTTGCATTAAGATGGCAGGTTATTGGTATGAACAATGCAGGGAAATTGGACGTCAACGTGCGCAGAAATACTGACCACGTGAAGTTAAGGACAGGTCACGCCCCGGTCAGCCTCGCAAGACATCCAGGAGAGAACATACATCATTATTAAGGCTCGTTAAACGACGACCATTTGACCTGGTGCAGTTTTAAAGGCACAGCGGCTACCAGGCAGAGCGATTTCAACCAGAACCATCAGAAATTGTCTGAAAATAGCTGGATATAGATCAAGCCAGAAGACCAATCATATGTCGCTTGTTAACTCGGGCCCATAACGCGGGTCGTTTAGCATGGTCTAATCAAGCTCTAAACGGGTATATTGCATCCTGGCATCCTGGCGGAGACTCAATTTTTTCCTGCTAAAAATCGGTTTCCGTTACACATGGTAGACGGCCGTACACGTGTCTTGAGGCAGGGAAATACAGCCATGGCTGCACACAACGTGCTAGAGACCCATCCATTAGGTGGGGATCGGTAATGGTATAGCGGTGTTTTTAATTCAGTTATAAACTTGACTGTGTCGGGTAATCTGAATGCAACAAAAGTAAAAAAAATAACACATTTATTTCATTATTGTAACGTAAGAGTTTCACACCAATAGCCTTTATCAATGTTCAACTATGTACTAATTGAATAAGATGAAACGACACACTGTACAAAGATTAGTGTTTGTCAATATTTAACATTAATCATTTTAAAATTTGTTTGGCAATATTAAAACGTATGACTTTAATGCTCAACATATGGTGCTGATTTCATCTCAATATCTTCTTGGCTAAAAATGATCATAAACAGGTATTCATTACGTATCAAAAAGATCTATGAATCATATGAATTGAATGGAGCACAAGTTCATTTCAAGATTTCTTGTTTAACGTTAATTGACTCTTACAGACTGATTTACTCGTGTCAAGCATGATTCACACGATATGTTACAGTCCTTGTGTGTCTTGCTTCCAATAACAATAAGTGAAAAGGGAAAGATTGTTCAACCGAATACAATGCATCAAGACAGCAAGTCACCTGTTCTGGAATTACATTGCATACATCTATGAGCAGGATGGCTTTATGCAACATAACATTTTCTCATGCCAAGCCGACCCCAATCACATAATCAATAATACTGGTCTCGCCACGATTAGATTTGCATAAAATGCTGATAAGAGAACCACAAAAACAACCTTATCAGCATAATACCATGCAAATACATATATCAGTTGCCTCCTCTCCTAATGTTGAACATTATCATATATATGAGTAACAGCATATCTGAAGCATCCGCCGGTTGGAATAGCAATAATTATCTTATGAACAGGTATATCTTCATGTGAGATCACATTTGAAGATGGGCGTCAAAGAACATAATTTGTAGGTACACGTTTATTCAAATGGGTCACAATAAACTTTCGTATAAAAACATTGCAATAGTTTGGGTTTTTCGTTGTTTAACGCCGCACTCAGCAATTTCCAGCCATAAGACGGCGGTTTGTAAATAATCGAGTCTGGACCAGACAATCCAGTGATTGACATCATGAGCATCGATCCACGCAATTGGGATCGATGACATGCATCAACCAAGTCAGCGAGCCTGACCACCCGATCCCGTTAGTCGCCTTTTACGACAAGCACAGTCGCTTTTCACGGCAAGCATGGGTTGCTGAAGACATACTTTTGCATGATTACTAAATGACATTACAATGTATATAGGCTACATGTAGGAGTTCTAATGTTATCTTACAGCAAGTAACATTTCCCAAAACATATTCGTTAACGTTGTATCGTTTGACAATTATTGTGTACAGACAAGATAAATCCTATTGCAATTATTATAAGTATAGTGTTATGAATAACAGACTAGAAACCTCAGATTTTTCCTCTTTTTCTTTTTATGTAGGTAATTTCCTGAGTTCAAGGTTTCGGGTTTTATCGATAACACCTGTGTATTTTGTGATTGGATGCAGGCAGATATCCAAATACCCAAATATCAAATCTCAAAGGAATCTCCGTGTGGTAAGTATGCGTGTATAATAACGTCTGAGAGCATGTGTTGATGCTGCGAAATCTGCTGCCTCTTCTGATGTTCATAGCTTTGCATTATTTAGTTTATAAATATGGTTTTACGCCGCTTTTAGCAATACTACAGCAACATCCTGTTAGGCCCGCAGGCGTTTCCCGCATCGCTGTTTTACATTTTCAACATAAAGCCTGGAGTCGTGTTTTATCCTTAACTTAACAGATCGTCGATATAACTTAAGATTAAGTGCCCTTGTTTTGATTTTCCAATCCGAGGAGAAATTCCGATTCATAAGCTTGTTCAAAACAGTCCAGCAAGCAGGGCACCACAATTGGTGTCAATGAAGATACCTTCTTGTTGCCGAAGTTACTTGTCCATAATGATTTTAAAGATGTAATCCCAAATCTGCTAACGATATTTTGTCTACCATTAAATTATACAGCCAACACCTCAATTCTGAATACACGCAAACCCTGACAACAGGACACAAACGAAGTGAATTAGTACCATATTCTGAATAGTCGGAACTGGATTTAAAATGCCACACACAAATTTAGATAAGGTTTTGAATGTACTCAATATAATACTTTATGATACCAATTACATGTAGTATGTACATAATAAATTTCAGTTTCAAGGTCCAAAGCGAGCGTTATAAGACATGATAGGTTTCCATGTCGGAAGGGGCGGTTGGTTAACGCCGTGTTTAAAGCGTTGGTTCGTCATGCGGAAGGTACGGGTTCGACTCACCACATAGGTACACACACAAAATATGGCGATATGGCGGTAGAAATTTACAAAAAGCAGTGTAAATCCCTACTTTCTCATTCGCTCTCCACAAATGTATTATAGCTCCTAAATTTGGAAACGACGCCTAAAATAAACGAATATTTCATGAGACATATTGTTCTCAGTTGTCTATAATTCTTATATTTGGGGCAATCGTCGGCAGATTGATATCTGCATATGTGTTTGTAACACAGGGATATAACTGAGATGTAATGTCATATGCATGTAAAAACGCAGTCTTATGCCTTCAGACACGATGGTTCCAAGTATCATGGTGGTGCTATTGCTGATGTTGATTTCTGTAACGGCTCCGACGGCGGTAAAGTCTGCGGAATATGATGTTAGCGAACAGTGGTCTCAAGTGTTTTCTGACTTCCATATTATCCAGATACCTTCAGTCGAAGGTTAAAGTTTCTCTCTTTGATCGGCTCCAGGACTCGACGATATGTGTGACAAATTGTTAAAACATTTCGACACGACAAGACTGGGCATTCAATCGGATTATCTTGATCCTACATGATATAAGTTTATGTGTTTCTTTTCACAAAATGTATATTCTTCATGATGTCATGACGAGCAAACAACATGCATTTGCACCGATGTTCCTAAAGAAGTGGAATATCGGAGTGCAGCGTTAAACAACAAACAACAAAATATGTATACCAGTATTTAAATGTCGTCATTAATCACTGACTAAATGTCTAAATATGGTTTATTATAATTGTATATCGTATTAGTTGTTTTGTCGATAAAAAATTGCAAACGTTGTACCCATGATAACATTTATTTGTTTGTTGTTTAGCGGGGCATTCAGCGCTATTCACGCCAAGGGTTGGCGATTATGTCAGTGATGGCATCCCAGTGACTGGCGCCATGAACTTCGATCCGTGCGTGTGGGATACGATGACATGGAATTAACCAAGTTACCGAGCCTGACTACCCGATCCAATTGGTTGCCTCTTACCACAAGGTTTCTGGGGACCTATACATGTATTCGTACCCGAAATCTGCACGGGACCGCGCCGTAATTAAGGAATAATTAAGTTTACTATGTGGGCTGTATATATCGTAAATCTTGTTATTGAATCTGTGTTGTGTTTACAGAAGGGTCCAAGGTGAAATGCGAGTGGCCTCTGAACATTAAAGCCTGCATAGAGAAGATGGAAGCGAAGGAGGGTTTGGAAATGATAACTGAGGCGAAGAGGAAGTTAAAAGCAATGCTGAAGAGTAGAAATAATATACTGCATGAGGGTTTGGTATTGTGGCTAAACAAAAAGGCCGAAGACATGAAGTAACAAGGAGTGGAGTGGGAGAAACGTGTAAAGGATATTAAACAAGGGAAGAAGAAACAGACAGACAGAGGCAGTCATCAGCACAGGAGGATCCAGGACAGGAGAATATGTTTCAGGGAAAGACGAAAGAAATCGGAAACAAAGAAATGGAAAATCAGCAAATAGTGATCACGAAAGAGGAGAAGGGTGATGAGCGCCGGAACAGGTTGGAGGAAGTGGCAAAGGGAGGAGGATTGAATGAAAGTGCAATGAGAATCAAATCAAATCAGATCACACAGACGATACAACAGGCGTGGCAAAAGAAGATGGAGAAACACAAAACAAAGATGTTGGAGATGCAACAGAAGAAAGAGACGGGGAAGGTCAATACTGCCTAAATACTCAATAAACTGATGTTGAGGCCACCATGTTATAAATTTGTGATAAGCGTTTTTGTTATCTGTGAAATTCATGTTCATTCCTTTCACCTGTTTTAGAAAATGTTAATCGTACATGCATCTCCTCAAAGGTAGACAGTGTGCCTTCATGTAGAAACCAGGTACATGTTTTCAATAGCAGACTAGATCTAATACCAGAACGCCAAAATAAACAATGAGCATTTTCTACAGCTGTATGTACTGAAGTCAAAGCACGGGAAATGTTTAACTGAGATATTATTTGCATAACTTGCATGGCGCAGTGAGACCAAACATTTACATTGGTGAACTATATTGAACCATACACATGTGACCAGTTCTTTACTGAAAGAAGGCTATACAAATTATATGTCAATTCGTGATAAAGAAGCCTCACCACAGGCCTGAAAAGTAAATAGGTTTTGCAAAGATGTGAAGGTGAGGTGAAATGGGGTAAAACGTCGCCTCCAAGATATTTGCACTTATATAGCAATGTGAGTGCACATGTGTGCGTGTGTGGCTGCCTGAACTAGTCCGGACTGATGCCGATTTATTGTGCTAGCCCACTGAGATATCATGCCGCAGTTTAACATGAATACCCAGCTCAGACACAGTATACTGACTCCGAGCCGACCAGTCCTTGTTTTAATCCCTTAATGCCAAGCGCCAGGTAGGGTTACAACAAGTACCATATTTTACCGCCTTTTAGTGTGACGCGGCCGGGGATCGATAACCCGACTTTCCGCTCTTCAGGTAGATGCTCTGTCACTAAACCACGGAGGGGTTCCAAACTGAAATAGCTAACTGTTGACATTTTAAGTTATGAAGGTTAGATTCAATATCCGAAACACCAATACAAAGTGTATTGTATTGGTGTGTTTTAACAATCGGTTGTGGTGGAATTTCAATTCAATTCAATTCTTTATTGTATGAAAGGCCACAGGCCCATATACAACGGAGTTACATAACATATTTTATAAAATACAAAGTCAAGGTAACAATTCACTTCGTAACAAAAAAGCATTATGTATGTACAAAGCCAGTTGATGTTGTGTTATAAGATCCTTGCAAGACAGTAATGAAGACAATCTTTTAGCATTAAAATGAGATAGAGACCACTGCGGTAAGTACTTGTCTCTTAGATTTTCGTATATAGGGCAAATAAACATGAAATGGTATTCATCTTCGACAACAATGTCACAAAATGGGCATAATCGTATCGATTTCTCAATAGATGAAATTCTCCCTGTGTTAATTTTTAGATCATTCAGGCCAAGTCTAAAACGAATAAGCGTGTTACGAGAATTCCTGTACCGTAAATTTGATAAATAGGATTCTGGTTCTGGAATTGGAATGTAGTGCAGTTATACAGACCGCAGATGTTGTTCGTCTAATGAAGAGTCATTCTCTCCAGGCCACTGTATCTCCAATTACTGCATAAATAAACAACGACGTAGATGTGAATATATACACCTCGGATGTCAAACGTTTCAATATTGTAGACGATGAACGATTTCATTAATATTTGAGTTCTCGAATTTCTCCAAAAACAAGTAATCTACACATATTTCTATGATACACCAAACATTCTAAAGTGTGCTGACATACATGTATGTACATTAATCCACCGCTGGAGTCTGTTTCGGCGGATAAACGAGAATGGTTATTCTCTTGCGTTGACGTTTTATATTTTCTAAACCTTTTAATCTTGTCTTATCACACAATAAAAACACTGATTCACATCAAGTCACCGTGAACAGTTTCTGTTTCGATTTCATTAATATGTCTGTGTAAGAGCACATACCTGGAAACGTAAGTTTGAGTGATGGTGAGCAAAGTATATATTTCTGTTGGTATAGCAGCGTGCATGCACGTGTGTGCGTGCCTGTATGCCTGTACTAATACCGTCTAATCCCACTAGACGCATTATATACTGACTCCGAGCCGGACAGTATTTGTCTGAACACCTTCCTGCCGAGCGTCAGGCAGGGTAAGACAGGTACGATCTTAAATGTCAGTTTGGCAAGTCGAGGCCAAGGTGATCGAACATTTGACTCAAGACACCACCGAGGCGGTTATATTGACACAACATAAGAAAGCCATGTTGAATACTATACATGAACACATGTGGCTTTCTTGAATCGCATCCACTGTAATGTTGAAAGCAAAGAGTTGAACAGAATGTGTAATCAAAGCAACAATAACTATTCACTTCGTTTTTCGAACATTACAGATTGTTGAGACACACAGCACGTAGGACTGCCATATTCAGTAGACTCATCCAGTCTCTGTTAGTTTAAATTTGTGTCAACAATGAAGGCGTCGACATTTTCACGTATAAATGAAACATACATTGTACGTCAGTGACAGGCGAAAATAACATAAGGAGAACTGCTATCGTACTGAATGTGTTGTTCCTGAGCACAATGTTTCATTGAAGGTGTGCGTGACCCAGTAGTTAATATTTGCCATATCGAGGCGGCCGGGCAATGTGAAGTCGTTATCACGATCACGATATTGTGCCGACTATATCTTTATACCATGCAGACACTTACTTAATAGTACATCCCTGTCAATCGTAGATTGATCTACAATTACAATTTCATATATGGGTATCAATAGCTTTGGAAATTGTGAATTTCATTATTGTTTTTGAACGTTGCTACTGGAGTCTCGGAGTACGACTAAAATGCGATGAATCTGTGTTATTTCATGCCATCTCAAATTAAAAGTCAAGCAATCCAAAATAGTGTTCTTGAACGTTCCTGCTTCAACATTCAAGGGTAGAGTCAATACCAAAAGCCACAGTTTATACAACGGTGGAGATGAGATGGCACACAGCTGGAGTTTATGACTGGTTTTACGCCTTCCGGTTTCCCCCTCAATTTTAACCTTTAGATTAAACAGAGTGTTGTTGACGTTTCTAGGTGTCTAGACTTCAAATAGTTTGAAAGAAATATTGCTTTTATTCTGAGGAAATCTTTGAATGTTTTTTACCTCATAAACGGACGACCAATTACCATCCCCATTCCTTTAAGCAAAAATTGAAGTGTTAATTAAAAAAGGTCCTCTGTATCAATATTGGAAAGTTCTTGTAGATTGGGCTTGAAGAAGAATCCAGAAATATTACGGAATTTGGGTTGTTTGAATAAAGGGTATGTTGTTGAGATTTGAAACCTTTGATTGCCTCAGCAGAATCTAATGCTCATACGCGTATGTAAGTCATGGTTTAACTGGAAATATTCTTGCTTCAGATTTACACATGTGACTGATTTTATAAACACCTCACTACCATAATGCGATGTACATGTGTGTCAAGTACTCCGTTATGTACATCTCTTAACGTGGATAATTATCATATATATGAGAACATATCCACCTGAACCATCACTACTTATATCGCCCATGGTCCGTTATTAGAAAAAAATAAAATATATTATATAATTAGGCCCTCGTAGGGTGCTTTTGAATCTTAGTACATTTTATATAGAATTAAAACCTCAAATATATAATAATTCGTAGAACACATATGTTGATTTCATGAATAAAATACAACTAATATCCTGTTTACAGGTGCTAACGCAGGTATGTATCAATTGTATCAGTTTAATCAGTTTTATTCGTGTCATCTGTTTTACCTGAAAAAATAACCAATAATGAAAGGTATGCAGAGAATGCTTGTCGCTAGTTATGCCTGAAACTATACATCATTGATAGCAATCATTCTAGTGTAATATCATGAATAAGACAGTTGAAACCGCATCTATTCCTAACAGTAATTATGTGCGTTTAAGATTTCATGATTCATTGCACCACCTGTACATTTATGGAATGGCTGTAAGCCATCATTACTCGGTGGAACTCGACAGTCCAGTGGCAAGTCCGACAAGGAGCTCTGTGTGAGGTAGGTACGCGTGCCCCATGACGTCTTATAAGCAATATATCAGAGATAACTGATGACAACTTCTATATCAACTTCTATATTACATTTGTAGAGAGATGTGTAGATTCTATAAGAAAGATGTTGACCATCGACCTGTTCATGATTACAGCTTACCAGGAACTAATTATACCAAGTTGAAACTCATCTGCAATACTGGTTTCCAGCCCCGCTTCACCCAACTTGCTTCCATCACTGTAATCTCCTCATGTTAATCCTCTGTGTACAACAACAAGATTTCCCACTTCGTTGTATTCACACAGTTCATGCTGACTGTATGGTATCTGTTCATACAACGTGTATCGTGTATAGCAGGTGCTTGACAACGGCGTTACATTTTTTACATGTGCAGTAAAGAAGTTATCAGTTATATATTCAAATTTTATATGTTGTTCAACGCCGCACACAGCAATATTTCAGCTATATGACGGCGGTTTGTAAATAATCGAGTCTGAACAAGACAATCCAGTGATTGATATCATGAGCATCGATCCACGCAATTGGGATCGATGACATGCTTGAAACCAAATCAGCGAGCCTGACCACCCGATCCCGTTAGTCGCCTCTTACGACCAGCATAGTCGCCATTTACGGCAAGCATTGGGTGCTGAAGACCCGTTAGGCCCCGGATCTTCACGGGTCAGACTTGAAACTGATAACACTGTTGTGAACCATATTCTCGAAGCATGTAAAAGATTTTTTTGTCTCAAGCATCAAACAGCAAATGTTATCCCTTAACACACTTGTAAAACAGAAACATAGATTGATTTTTACAATAACACTCAATATTTATATCACAAAAAAATTGAACTATTTGGTAAACATACTCTGTTTGATCAAGAATCACTTTATATTTGATTACTCATAGTTTATCAATGTATTTATAATAACTAATTCTGTAACCACAGCAAACAATTTTATCTAATTTGATTCTATTTTTATGTCTTCAAATCAAGTGCCTGACACCACTGATCGACTGAAGCACTCATAAAATATGTAATTACAATTCTGAATACATTATTCACGTGTTTGTACCCAAAAGTCCATTGTGTAAGAATAATGCCTCCCAACATTAACAATTAAATTAATATCGCATGCTGTTATGTCACACCGTCCTTAATATATTCTCCGTATACTACTCAAATCGAATAAAAAAAAGTTTGAAAAATAAAATGATGTTTAAGAAACTTTCGGAACCGCCGATTATTTCGTGTAGTGCTATCAGATGATTTCAGATTCACTCCAGACTTTCTGGGTATGTGTGGACTTCTGGAGGCGTCCGAACAATCGTCGAGCGAACGTCAACCTGAGGCAACATGACTACCTCCAACAGCAAAACATCATCAGAATGCAATGGTCCTGACCTCTCCCAGTAGAGCATGATGTGGTTGAAGCATGTCATTGATCCCAATTGCGTGGATCGATACGCATGATATCATTCACTGGATTGTCTTGTCCATACTCGATTATTTACAGACCGCCGTCATATAGCTGGAATATTGCTGAGTGTGGCGTTATACAATTAACAATCAAACAAACGTTCCTTCCATAATGATTTACTTTGACTGTTATTGTTATACTTTAATGTCTGTATTGCTACAAGATTGTACATAAAAAATAATTTAAATTGTTTTTGTTTATTCAGTGCATGATGTTGCCAAGAATACTTCTGGTGCCACTGTTGGTGTTGGTGGCTGCAGTGGTCGTGACTGCTGATGTGTATCAAGTTGAGAAACACGGTTTTGAAGCGCCATTGGTGTTTTTTAACTTCGCCACGGAAAAGACACCTTTAACTGAAGGTGACATTATCTCATTGTTTGATCAGATGTAGGGCACTGTTTATCATACAAACGGAAATAAGTAACTGTGCTTCATATAAATTTCAACAAAAAATATATGTTTTCTGAAATTATACAATGTGTCTTTCAATACATATTCATAAAGACATCTCCACGACCTGAGAGTCGTATTTCATAATTGGCACGGTGCACAATTTGAATGATACCCCTACACATGCTTTTCCAATGTCAACAGCACATACTGATTGTTTAG
Source organism: Haliotis rufescens (assembly GCF_023055435.1). Lineage (NCBI taxonomy): Eukaryota > Metazoa > Mollusca > Gastropoda > Lepetellida > Haliotidae > Haliotis > Haliotis rufescens. The sequence goes on along the minus strand of NW_025964001.1, from coordinate 44,732,408 downwards.
CTGTCAGGTGCTCATAAAACACTTTTGTTAAACCGCAATGGCACGGCTTGCTGAAACTCAACGTCTGCGCGCCATGGGTATGCTACAAACAGGAATGGCGCACAACGAAGTGGCAAGACATTTTAATGGTCATCGAATCACAATATCAAGTGTTTGGAGACGTCATCTACAGCAGGGCAACACACATTATTTGGACAGTGTACTGTTCAGATTAGTCCAGGTTTCATCTGGACAGCTCTTATGGCCTCGCATTGCAAGGTCAACAGGCGTCCAGGAGAATGTTTATATCGACTCTTGCGTTACTCAACTTCGTCAGTTTGGGGGTGGAAGAGTAAGGGTATGGGACGGCATCACAACCAATGGAAGAACAACTCATCATTGTTACTGTCAATCGGGGAGACCTATGAGCATATGCCCGCCCACATGTTGCACGTGTTGTAACAGATCTTTTGAGACAGCACAACAATGCTGAACTGCTATGGCCGGCTATTTCTCTCACCCAAATAACATGTCTGGAAAGAGATTGCCGACGCCAACGACAGAATCAGAGGCAGTCGGTATCGCTAGCTCAGTTGGACCAATCTTTGATTGACATTTTCCCCAGGTTGTTTTCATAAATCTGATGTCTTCACTTCATCGCCGCTGCCTGTATCAACACAAATGGTGATTACACCGTCCCTCTTTTAGGGCCTGTTGATCTTTCTCGTATCATAATTACCAAGTGTGGTCTTTGTCAATGAATTTATTATGATAAAGTATTCATTTGGCGAATGACCAAATATTTAACTTAGTTTCAATAGCATGACAATTACAACACCTTATATGAAGCAGTTACTTTTTCCCGCGTGTACAATGGTGAATTCAAATGTCTGGATGTCCCTTGTATTTATGTGTTCAGCTAACAACTCGAAAAGTGTTCAGTACATGAAATTAAACATTCAAGTTTATCGTTGATGTGAAACAGCGCGGACATTGAGTGATTGAATAAAAGTCATCCCATTAACAACGCGGGGTTATTAATCAAACAATGTATGTAAATCCCACTATATACAGCAAAAGTGAATATAAATACCACGGCAATATGCTCCGATTATGACGTCACTTTATAATAATATGTGACAGACATTACGGAATACAAGTAAATTATTGCTTGGCGAATATCAGTTGCTCTATTGACCCGTGAAGATCCGGTGTGGGATAGATCTTCAGCAACCCATGATTGCCGTAAAAGTCGACTATGCTTGTCGTAAAAGGCGACTGTTCAGGCTCGCTGACTTGGTTGATGCATGTCATCGATCTCAATTGCGTCGATGTTCATGATGTCAATCACTGGATTGTCTGGTCCAGACTGGATTATTTACAGACCGTCATATAGCTGCAATATTGCTGAGTGTGGCGTAAAACAACATACCAAACCAAACCAAACAGTTGCTCTATTAGTGTTGCTTTTGGTTACAGAGCCATCAGAGGAGGAGTGTGATTGGGAGTTGGACACAGAGGTCTGTGTTCAGAAGCTGCTAGAAATAGAGGGGGACAAAAAGATAAAGGGGGCGTGGGAGAGTTTAAGAGCAAGGCGTCAAAACCATACGTCATTGTGGAAGGATAATTTGGATTTGTGGAAGACCATGATGTCTAAGGACAGGCAAAGGATGGGTGTGCTGAAAGAAACGAAAGACAAAGAACGGGAAAAATTGGAACGGAGATTGAAAGAGAAGCTATTAAAGATGGAAGAAGAGGAGAAGAAAGAGGAAGAAGACCAGGAGAGGAAGCTTGAGGAATTGCCAGGGTTGAGTGAAGATGAGATAAGACGTAAGTTAGAGGAAATCAAAAGGAAGATAAGAGAGGAGTGGCAAAAGAAAATAGATGAGCTGGAACTAACGATGAAAGAGATGTTGGATCAAATCTGATGGGTCAACGGAAGAAACAGTTGCTGTTAAGAAGAACAGGAAGAGCTATATTAACTGAAATACATCATTTGATAAACTTTAGATGATGACTTTATTATTTGGCATATTTTAATAAACACTATTTATCAAGACTTTTTTCTTCGGAATGGATGAATTTATCAGAAATTGTTCTCTTAATGTCGTCCCGAATCCCTCAAGCAAACACAAAAATGATCACCCTTTTGCTGTAAAGTAAATGATATAGAGTTATTTACCAGTGAAGATCCGGGGAAGAATAGGTCTTCAGCAACCCATACTTGCCGTAAAAGGCGACTATATATATGCTTGTCGTATGAGGCGACTAATCGGGTGGTCAGGCTCGCTGACTTGGTTGATACATGTCAGCGTGGATCGATGCTAATGACATTACTCACTGGATTGTCTGGTCCAGACTCGATTATTTACAGACCGCCGTAATATAGCTGTAATTTTGCTGAGTGCGGCGTTAAACAACAAACAAACGATATAAAGATATTACTTTTATTATGAACATATTTGACATTCTTTGATGTAGAGTGTGCATTAAACGACAAAAAGCTACAAAATGTGAAGTATCTCCCACGGTACAAAATATGTTTAACCCTAGTGTAACTGAGTGGGAACTTTTTCTAAAAAAACCAGCCAAAGGCCATACATGGTGATGCGGTACGGTAATGAGAAAAGGTAGGTTTCATTAGTCCATGCTTGTCGTAATAGGCGACTATAACGGGATCGAGTGGTCAGGCTCGTTGACTTGGTTGATGCGCGTCATCGTATCCCAATTGCGTGGATCGATGCTCATGGTATCATTCACTGGATTGTCTGGTCAAGATTCGATTATTTACAGACCGCCGTCATATAGCTACGTTAAACAACAAACAAACAAACAAACAAACAAACCATGATAATGCATTTCTGACATTTTAAAATCGGTATTGCATTTTCGTTGTGTTACGGTTGGTTGGTTGGTTTGTTTAACGCCGCAATATTCCAGCTATTGTTACGGTAATATGGACAAGACATACATATGCTCAGTTTGTAAGCACTAATTGAAAACGTTAAGCCCTGATAAGGCGACTAACAGGATCGGGTGGCCAGGCGCTCGCTGACTTTGTTGATGCATGTCAATGATCCCAATTTTGTGGATCGATGCTCATGATATTAATCACTGGATTGTCTGGTCCAGACTCGATTATTTACAGACCGCCGTCATCTAGCTGTAATATTGCTGAGTGCGGCGTTAAACAACAAACCAACCAACCAACGTCTAGCCCTGAGAGTATATAATTCATATTTCACTCGAAGCGAAATATTGAATTTTCGTACGTTACATTAAAAAACAACAACGATTTTTGACATCGCTCTTTGTGAAGGACGGCACTCATCTTGTATCCCACACAAGCTTGTATTTTAAACATACCCGTATTCAAGGGATGATGATTTAACGTTGACAATATAGGCTCACTCGGTAATTAGTAAGCAAGAGTTGTAACAGCTGCGGTCTGGTATCAGTAGCTTTCTTGCTTTATGAATACATGGTTAACATGACATACATTGAACAATTTATGTTCTGTTAAATCCATGCATTGTAACATCTGCGGGCAATTTGCAATACGTGGCATTATGCTGGCGATCAGTACGTATTTATGCGACTCTCGATTTCTCTTCACAATAAAACCTTTAAAGATTAGGTAAATATAAAGTGGTGTAAGGTTACCCGTTTTGTAGGACTTCGATGACAACACGTTTTAATAATAACAAGAGTTATCATATTCGTTTTATGATTTGGTTATAACGGCAATAGGTTTTTTAATATTCTGCTAATATTCTGCTGACCCGTGAAGATTCGGGATAGAATAGGTCTTCAGCAACCCATGCTTGTCGTAAGAGGTGACTAACGGGATCGGGTGGTCAGGCTCGCTGACTTGGTTGATGCATGTCATCGATCCCAATTGCGTGGATCGATGCTCATGATATTAATCACTGGATTGTCTGGTCCAGACTCGATTATTTACAGACCGCCGTCATAAAGCTGGAATATTGCTGAGTGCGGCGTTAATCAACAAACCAACCAACCAACCAACCAATATTCTGCTATGCATATCATGAAGGCTAATATGGGAATCAGAAAAATAGTTGCATCCTGCATTAATTACAAGAATAACAACTCGTATTACCAGCCATGTTTGTAAGTCAGGTCATTTCGACATACACATTTATAGGTTCAGTGTCAGAGAGCAGTACTCAAAACACACACACACACACACACACACACGCGCGCGCGCGCGCGCGCGTATGGTGCACATTGTATAATAATGACATGGGTAAATAGTAGGGCTGCAACGGTTCGGTTCGGTGCACCGAGAACCGGTACTTGTCGTCGTCTCGATTCGATCTTCAATCTACAATGTCTAGATTTCGATTCGGTTGATTCCAATTTTTGTAATAAATTTAAAATTAACCAAAAAAACCTACCTTGTTGACGAAAAAAATTAAAAGACTTGCGTTCATATCGACGAAGTGAAAATGTCCAAAAATGCATTTGTTTGAAACTTTTGACGACTGTCACTTGAAAACGATGATGATGCAGAACCACCTGCTAAAATATAAGCCAAGGGCGACAAGGAGAGTTGTGCATTATCTGATCTGTTTGGTGATGTCTTTGTGACCCATGTGGAGGAAGCTAAAAGTCTGTATGAACGTACAGAGAGTGAGATCAGTATGTATAAAGAAGTTGAGGTGCCCAGCCTAGAGTCTGACCCACTGAGTTGGTGGAGGATGAGAGAGGGAAAGTATCCCTTGTCAAAATATGCCAAACAGTGCCTTGGCACACCTGCCACAAGTGTGGCTAGTGAGAGGGTCTTTTCAACAGCCGGGGATGTTGCGACTGCTCAGAGGGCTTCCCTCAGTGGTGACAATGTGGACATGCTTGTGTTTTTATCCAAAAACATGATCATCCCTGATGACCTGCTTGACCTCACAGTCTGAGGTGATGAGTTTGTCCTGTTGGTGCACAGTGTTGCACTGTTCAATAAAAAAGTTAAAGTCAATACACGTTTTGTTACTTATTTATGCATATTATAAATGAATCATTGTATATTATTAGACTAATGAATCGAATCGAAAATAATCGAATCGAATGGAAATAATCGAGCATCGAACCGAATCGAAGTATTGGTGAACCGTTGCAGCCCTAGTAAATAGATCCCGGAAACAGAGGATAACATTGCGACATAGCTTGACATCTTGACTTGACAATTTAATGTCCGCTTCTTAGTACTAAACGTAAGTATGTCACTTTTTAAGATTTGTAATTCAAGTCATTAAATGATAACAATGACACCAATATATTAGTGTATTTTTCAAACAAGTAAGGTTTGGTTTTCAATATTGTAGTACATGTATGGAATCAAGTCACAAAAACACAACTGCTACAGAGAAGCATGCATTCCATGCAAAAGTTGACTTTTATGCAAGCCCCATGCATTTCACTACCCAAGAATGGGTATAAAAACATGTGCGTTTACGGGATTCCATATGCATTGTTAAGCATCGTGGTGACAACAACCACTCAGAAAAAAACAACAAAATGACGCATTTATTCAACATGACGAAATGCCACGCCTGTCCGAAAATAAGCGTCTACGAGCCATTGGTTTGCTTGAATCAGGATCGAGTCAACGTGATGTTGCAAGACAATTTAACGTCCACAGAAACACCATTTGGTGTTTATGGCAACGTTGCCAACAGACGAATGCAGTCTGAGACCATCCTCGGGGTGGCAGGCAACGCGTAACCAATAATCGACAAGACAACTGGATTCGAACAACACACCTACGAAATCGATTCCAGCCAGCAACAGTGACTGCAAGCAGCATCCCTGGCCTTCGACGAATATCTTCACTAACCGTGCGTCGTCGCCTCAGATGTGCAGGGATTGTCGCAAGAAGACCCGCCAGACGTCCCATTTTGACAGGAATCCGCCGTCAAGCACGTCTACAGTGGTGCAGACAGCGTCTACGCTGGACGGCCATGCAGTAGGGACAAGTTCTATTCACTGACGAGTCTCGTTTTCACATCAGCCACAGCGATGGACTGATTCGAGTGTACCGACGTCGTGGTGAACGTTACGTCAATCATTGTGTCATGGAAGAAGATCGGTTCGGGGGCGGCAGCGCTATGGTATGGGGTGGGATTACAGCAAGACAGGACCCGTTTGATAGTGGTAGAGGGAAATCTATATGGACAGCGCTACCGCGACGAGATGATCGGCCCTGTTGTTCTATCGTTTTTGCGTCGTCATGGCCCAGGCATTACCTTTCAACATGACAACGTCCGGCCTCATATTGCTCGACTTGTTCAGGATTCCCTTCAACAAAACAACGTGAATGTTATCCCCTAGCCGGCTCGCCCCCTGATCTCTCACCAATCGAGCACATATGGGATGAGATGGCGGCGCCTTCGACGTCAATCACGTGTTCCACAGACACTCCAGGAACTTCGCAACATGCTCCAGCAGATATGGACAGATATTCCACAGGACTTTGTGCGACGCCTGGTCCATTCTATGACACGAAGATGTGTTACTTGCATCGCAACCAGAGGTGGACACACACGCTTTTGATTTGTAAATTGACGTTCCGGCATGTTTATGTTTTTTATGAAATCACGCATTTTCTGAAGTCAGTATGGCAAATTAAACCATTTGAACACTTACAGGAGCCTTTCTCTGTTGCAAACCGAAATTGTTTCAGATTTGGTAAAAAACATAACTTTGCATTAAATCTTATTCATTTTCACAGGAACTTTTGTTGTTCAGTATATATGACGACGTTCTGTGCCCCACTGGCGTTACGCCGTTTTACAGACGAATCAAGGTGTTGTCGGTATGGGGTGATTGTGTTATGGTGCTTGGCGGTATCACACATGGCAGGCGAACCGACGTTATTGTGAAAGGACATTTAACTGGCCAGTGATATGCTAATGAAATGTTGCGTCCTTTCGTTGTACTATTTGCTAGAATTATGAGTAGAGATTTTGAACTGCAAGATGACACTGCCAGACCCAATCGTGCCCAAGTCGTCACCGATTATCTCCGACGTGAAGGCATACGGACATTGGACTGGCCCGCTAAACCCCCTGACATGATCCCATATAGAGCATCTGTGGATGTTCACGGGCGGAGAGTGTAGTCACAGACCCAGCCCAAGCCAACGTGGCCCGGCTTGGGGCAGCTTTTCACACAGAATGCAATACCAAGGGCAACCTAGAACATGTTAATCAACAGTATGCTACCAAGGTGTCGTGGATGCATCGCCCAACATGGGGGATATATTTATATCTGCACGCCCGAAATAAATTTCACAGACATTTATCGTCATTATAATTTCACTATCGTGTCATCATATCCCATATTTTTGTCGGTAGTATATATTCTAACTGAGTGAAAATTTAAGTGGATTTTAAGACATCAGCCCGTAAGTACTGTCGGTCCCTTTCGTCTTTAAACGAGGCATCTTAGAAATTACAACCAGGACGCATGTACGTACATGAAGGCATATCGATTAATGTGGGAGCACTATTTTCACAAAAAACATGTTAAATTAGAGCTACGTATGTGTAATCAAATCTTAAAATGTCACACATTTCTCTCATTATTGATTTGGAAATAGTTTATGTATTGATTTTGAAAACTTTCTAATTATGAAAAAAGTAACAAACCACAACAATGTGCTTCCGGACTAAACTCCAACGTTAAAAAAAGCAAGGACTAGCTAACTCAATACGAAAGTTGTACGCACCCTCTATACAGTTAGATACATGTATTTTGTCATCAAATATATTCAATTTTGTTAATATGTTGCATTTTTTACCTTCGGGAAAAAAACCATGTGTACATGAACTTGTAGGTCATGTAGGTTTAACCACTCTATGTCATTATATTGTCATCCTTACCCCCTTCTGCTCGTTTCCAATATAAAGGTTTTGGACTTTTGCAATCATTAATAAATGGTTTGTTTAACGATACATAGATGTATAGTATGTTTCGAGAGCAGGCTAACCGGTTTTGGCACCAGACCATGTTACCATGATTACATTATATAGGTGTTTGTTTATTCTCCCCCCAGCAAACACAATTTCCAAGATATCCCCCAGTGTTGTACCGCTATTGTACCACGTATAGAACATGAACGATAACTGAATGTTTGAACTGGCGATAATGGTTTGAAATGAGAGAAGGGAAGGTTCAGCCTGTCGATTCGTACGCGGTTCTCGGCTAAATGAGCGCTGACCACCGGATCCCGTTAGTCACCTCTTGTAACAAGCACGGGTTGCTGGAGACCACATGTTATCCAGATCTTCACGCGAATCTAAACATGAAACAGATGAGGTGGTTTCCCTGGTCTCCTTTATTTCTAGGGTTAGTAAATCAGTGGAAGGGAAATGACTTTTTGACCATTATTGAACGATATCAGATCATCGATATACGTTAAGCGTAAGTTGAACTTCTTGATCATATTCACCTGTTTTGATTTTGTCAGTCCGAGCAGAAATTCCGATTTAGGTCAGCAAAGATTGGAACACAAATAGTGTGGATGCGCATATCTACTTCTTGCCTAAATGTCCCCAAATGTTACATAGAAGTTATCCATGATGACGTCCAGCATTTCACATAGCGTTTCTCAATAAACTGTATATGCTTTCACTTTTGACAAACTGTCCTGAACCTTTGAAAACAGACTTAAGTATATCTATGGTCACCACGTTTTGTGACGAATTCCCCATGTGGATCTGGAAGACAGTTAAAGCCTTTTGAATCACAGTCACAAAGGTCATATTGTTGTGATACTTTTAAACTTGCCATTTTCTTTTGGGTGGTACGTTGTACATTTTAGGATGATATTATCACACATGTGTTTGGCAGTTCTGATTATATACAATAACTAGGAGTGTCTTACCACAACATCACTCAATGTGTTTCACATTTGCTCATGGATGTCTAGCCGAAATGACATTGATTGACTTATTCTATAAGGTAAATACTACCTTGTAGACGACACCCATACAAAATTGATATAAAAAAATGAATCGGTTAGTTCTGCATGGATTAGGATTGATGTGTTTCGAAATAATGAAATACTGCAGAAATTGGTGAAAAGATGGAAAAATCGCAAATCTACGTGAGAGCCTGGCGCCGAAACACACCAACATGACATGCACGTGCAACATCACTTGTTAGGATATAAAAACGTTAGGTTTCCATTTGCATGCCATTACAATCTTACAGCAAGTGAACAGTAAAAACATGTCAGGACTGACGGAAGCCCAACGTAACGACGCCACTGGCCGACTGCAAACACACTCACGGGACAACACCTGACCTTCCCAGATTCGGTAGACCACGTATGACTACGAGAGTACAGGACAGATTCATACGGCTACGTCACGTACGTGAAAGAACCACCACGGCAAACTCTACAACTACAGCAATAACATGATTGCGTAGGACATCAGTCCAGAAAGTATTTGCGCTAGACGACCAATTCGAGATGTCATTTTGATGGACCTGCATCAACGGCAGCGACGTCAATGGTGTCAGTGTCACGGAGTATGGCCACTACTGCGATGGAGACAAGTTTAGTTTTGTGACGAGTTACGTTTTATGCTTCGCCGTGTGGATGGTAGCCATCGTGTTAGCAGGCGTCGCGGAGAACGTTGAAGTGAACAGATTTGGTGGTGGCAGTGTGATAATGTGGGCAGTCACCTCCTTCACTGGTAAGTGAGTGAGTGAGTTTGGTTTTACGCCGCTTTTAGCAATATTCCAGCAATATCACGGCGGGGGACACCAGAAATGGGCTTCACACATTGTACCCATGTCGGGATTCGAACCCGGGTCTTCGGCGTGACGAGCGAACGCTTTAACCACTAGGCTACCCGACCGCCCCTCACTGGTAGAACAGACTTGGTGCAAGTTCTGGGGAAGTTAACGGCACAACTTTACATGGATGAGATTCTTCAGTCACACGAACTTCCCATTATGCAACAACGCACGATCTCAAACGGCAAGACTGACAACAGCCTTTCTCAGGAATCACAATGACCAGGTCTCCGGAGTTGAACCCAATCGAACATTTATGGGATACATTGGATCAACGACTGCGAGCACGCCAGCAACAACAGCAGAACTGAACTACAAGTAGATTTAGTACATCACGTTTGGGAAGAATTCCACGGCGACCGACGAGTGAATGAGACCATTTATCACCTGAGAAACACTGTAAGAATATTTGGCGCAGTTTTCTATTTTTAAAAAAAAATTTGACATGTGCTTTTCATATCTGTTTGAAAGTTTGATATTCCAAAAAAAATAATGACCATATAATTGAGTAAAGGAATGGAATGTTTGTCAGTGAGAAAGCTGTCAAAACGGATCCACTATTATAAAACCGTTACGTGTACTTACTTTTGAGTGGTAGTACGTTAGTATAATCTTGTTAATTATTGAGAAATAATAATGATGTCTGATATTGAGCGATGTCAATTTGAGTATTATCAGGGTTGTTCAGCGATCTTTCACTTCTTGTCCTTTGAAAATGTCCGATGTCAATTACCCCGAAGTTGTTTTTATCACTAATGAAAGAGCACGGACACTGAAACCTACATGGACGTAACTGGAATTTCTTTAAGATATACATTCCAAACTGTCATTCGTATTGTGACATAATCTTTGAAACAGACTGCGTATAAACTAATCACGACCACTCCCGTCAATTTTGTTTTGACGTCAAAAACACTGACAATTTCATCGGGATTTGTTACCGGTAAATCTAAAACACGGAAAATTCTCAATGTTTGTGTTCATCAACATAAATGTCATATGTCTATCACCGAGAGGATATGCCCTTCTCCAATGATAAGAATTATTGGACATTTAGATTTCGAACAAGGGCCCTTACTTGACTTTACTGCCACTTTCGGATGCTTCTATACTACGATTAATGTAGAAAAGTAGGAAACTTACAATACTAGCTCTTTTAGAGATGGCTAGGAGGTTCATAGACCTTTGGGATTTGTTGACTTTAGATACTGTTGGAAAGACAATCAACCCGAGTGTCTTGTATTACCACGATCTTCTGGAAAACTGCCTGTGCCAACATAAGTGTGCGACGAGGGGGATTCGAGACCTTCCTTCTACGACGTGACTCGCGTCTACCTACTTGCACTGTGCGGACGGGATATTTAGTGGAAAAGACAGACTTTTCTGCCAGCTTCCAACACTGATTCAAGGATTCAAGAACTGACTCACTCAAGAAATTCAACTTTGACATTCGTGAATGCTTTGTTTGTTAAATTGTTTGATAGGCATTACTTAGAAGTTGACGGGTGACAAGGTAGACACAATTTTTATGGATAACAACTTCTCTAATACTGTAAGACTAAGGTTTGATTATTTGGGGGTTATTTTTGCCTAGGGCTTTAAAGTTGGATGTGTTATTTAGAGGGTTTAAGATTTTTTTCTAGAGTCAACTCGGAGTTTAAGTTTAGTGTGTTAAGGAGTGTTGTTCTGTGTGTCTTGTAGTGTGGGTAGTGGATGAGTGCATGTTCTGTGGTTTCTTTTTGAGTGCAGTGTGGGCATGTGCCTGTTGCGTGTATTTTTAGTGTTTGAAGGTGGCTGTTTAGTTTGTTGTGACCAGTTTGTAATTTAGTTATGGCATGTCTATTTTTTTGGATGGGTGAAGAATGTTGGCTTCAGTGAGGGGCTTTTTGAGTACTTTTATTGAGCTGACAATTTCAGTTTTTGTATTTTGTTTGCCATTCTTTGGAGATTTTTGTTTTGTTATGCTTTTAATTTCTGATTTGGAAATTGGCAGATTATTTCTGGGACTTTTAGTGAAAGCTGCTTGGTCATTACCATAAATTCCTACATGTGCGGGTATCCAAGCGAATTCTATCTGTTTGCCTGCTTTAGTTAGTTCATTAGAGCTTTTTAGTATTTGATTAATTAGTTTGGGGCGTTTTTTTGATTTTTTTCTGGGGCCTGGAGTCCACTGAGGGAGTCTGTGAGGATGAGGATGTTTTCGTGGGTTTTTATTTGTGTGTTATGAAGGGCTATGGCCATGCCAATGAGTTCGACCGTAAAGATTATTGGGGCGTCGGTAAGATTTTGTGTGTTTTAGAGGTTGAGAGATGTGGACGCTAAAGCCGGTGTGCTTTGAGGACGGATAAGAGGATCCGTCTGTGTAAATGTGGCACCAATTTGGCTATTTGTCGTGGATGTATGCTAATGAATTGTTTTAAGCGATGTTTGGATCCGTTTGTTTAGCGTGGAGGCAAGTGTGGTGTCTATTTTAGGGGTTTGGAGTTTTGGTGTGTAAATCTTGGAAGGTTTGGTGTTTCGTCTTAAATTATTTACTTTCTTTGATAGGCATTTAGAAGTTGGTGTACTAAGTAAGGATAAGAATTTATGGATGAACAAATTCTTTATTACAATTAAGAGCGACGTTTCGGTGTAGGTTCTTAAACAAATGATTTACAGAGTGTGGTTGGCAAGTATATATACAAGTAGGAGGCAATGTTTATACAGTGGAGTAGATATTGTTATACTGGTGAAGAGAAGCTGGGTATGTACACACAAGGGTAGTGATGACAATCATCGGTGAAGTCAGTGACATAAACAAAGGATAAAGCCGGTAATATAAATGCCATAATCCCAACCAGTTTTGTGGTCCAGCGCTTGGTTTAGAGACCTGGAATGAGGGACATAGTACAGAATATATATAGTAGGTGGAGGATTAACCGTAACAACAATTGCATACATGAGTGGGATAACACAGGTAGGTGTTGACAACAAATGGATAATACTCTTACATTCTTACTGTATGGTACCGAACTGTGGGGATTGGAATGTTTTAATGTGGTTGAAAAAGTTCATTTTAAATTCCTTTATGGTATATAACGAATTAGGCAGAACCCCCGTCGATGTCATAGCAGCTAAGAGAATTATAGGCTTTTGGCATAGACATATAATACAATAAATAAAGTCTAACACATTTATTCATTGAAATGGATGCTAACGTAAGTTCCAGCATTCACCCTTGGTTATATAATTTGGAACGTTTAATAAACTCGTGTGGCCTCCCCCAAGTATATAATATGCCATGTAATTACAACATGAAGTGACCCGTGAAGATCCGGGGTAGACTAGGTCTTCAGATACCCATGCTTGCCCTAAAAGGCGAATATGCTTGTCGTAGGAGGCGAATAACGGGAACGGGTGGTCAGGCTCGCTGACTTGGTTGATGTATGTCATAGATCCCAATTGCGTGTATCGATGCTCATGATGTCATTGGATTGTCTTGTCCATATTCGATTATTTACAGACCGCCATACCCTATTTTCGAATACTTAATTAGTCCACTGCACATGTGTATATAGATGGATCAGGAGAATTGTCAGTTGAATAAGAAATACTAATTACATTGATATTTATGTATTTCTGTTCATTGTCGACTTTAAGAGGAATTATTCACAGGTACAATTATAGATTGTTTAGCAGATTGTTTACCACGATTAGGTGTGACAACCAACCAGTTCTAGGTCTTCGACAAGGTGTGTTTAGCTTGTCATTGAATACATGTATATTCAAAGTGAAGATACATACAGTAGCGACTGTGGTAAATGATGTTACAGTTTGCTGGAAAAAAATAAATATTTTCATTAGAAAATGATATTGTATGAAACTCGGTGCTCGGTGTCTATTTCCACCTGCAGTATGTACCCTATTGAAGCATATTCCAAACTCTGAAATTCAACTTGCTGTTTGGCCACTAAAAATACGTTCAAAATTCGTAAATATTTAGACTTACTAATTATGCATTTCTCATTCTTTCAATCCAAAGTGGAAACGTGCCTCAACAAAGGTTTCAACCTTCTATAAAACAGTTCATCAGAACACACCTATGGTCACCTCCCAACAATGTGGGTCATGCACGCCTTTCATGCAGGTCGACCTGCAAGCACTGAACCCGTGATTTCCCCTGCCAACTCATTCTCTTTCTCATCGCCTCGTGTAGTGACGTGCATATTGCAAGAATTCCATTTGGTTTCTCTTTTTCCAATATTTCCCTCTTAAAATTTCTTCTTAAAAGTCTTCTTCTCCTTCTTGGTCGAACAGTTCACGCGTTGTCCCGCGTGTCTTGCCTGCCTACGGGTCTTCTCCCCATCCGACCAGCATCATGTTTGTTCAGACTGTCGTGGGTGCTGTTGCACATCTGGATGCAGTGCTCAGTGCGTTCACTTGCACGACGAATCCTTCTGTATTTCCCTTCACAAATGTCGGCATTGAGGGCAAGACAGGGTCTATAAGTCAGCTGAAAATCGACAAAAACTAAGAAAACTCCTTCGAAGAAGTCTAAAATATTGGCGAAACTATCTACATCTTCTACGATTGAGGCATCGTCCTAATCAACGCTTCCCGTATTATAAAAAATCTCACTACGGCCGAAGATGATTCTCCTGTTTGCAGTCGGGAGATACTTGGGCTGTTTTCGCTGCACACTTGGTGTAAGGTTGTGGTGGCATGCAAATGAAAAACCCAACGTTTTCATATGCCAACATGTTGCACGTGCATGTCTTGGCTCTCACGTGGAGGTTGTTTTGTAGATTTGTGCCATCTTTTTACCAAATGTCTGCAGTACACTACTGCCTAGAACTTCATTCCCCTTACACGCGTTGAAAACGTGTGCCACACGCATGTGACACGTGTGCTCAACGGGTTGACCCCCCTTTGAACACGCGTGTGAAAACCTTTGAGTACGCGCGATCGACGAGTGACTCACGTGTACCATGCGTGTAACACGGGACCGGGTTGCAGTTGAATTTGACAAATAGATCAAAGAGTAAATTGTCGCGGGTTCGCAATTATCCAAGTGATTGTGTTTGTGGATAGAGGAAATGTTCGTTTTGTCTACATGAGACATTCCAAGAGACGAATATAACGATGTTCGTTCGCCAAATGTATGCCTTAGATGTCACAGTTATGATAGAGCAGTCACCAGTAATAATAACATGATATCATCTCACGTAGTTATTTATATGCACCATTTCCCCAAACGCACTTTTTGCTTTGTTTGTAAGAATTAAAAAGAGGAAATTGTATGTGGGACTGTAACATTTAACCCTCTGACATGAGAAAGAGCTCGACATTCACAGCTACATTTGCTATTTTACAACGGTTTGGGGATACCACTGAAATGAAGAAAATGGACCCAAACTGAGTGAATAAACGCACCCACTAAACTCCTATAAAAAGGTGAAAATTCCACGGTACTGCATTCGCCACTATGCAACACATCCCGACATGAAGACGCGCCTAGGCACTTGCGTTGATAGACATTTCGCAACAGACATTTACCCGTTTGACAACAACTTATACGTCATATTGCTATTATGCCACAATACAACTCAAAATTCACACCAAAACAGCATTAATATCCCCCTTCAACACACACCAACCTTCCGGAAATGATGGCCGCTTTTTCACTCGCCAACTGCGATAAATCACTTGTCAGAGATTTCGCCAGGAACTGTGGTGAACCGAAAGGGACACAATTCGAATAGTGACAAGGGAGAAAACTCTGCTCGCCTGTAATGATTTATGGATGAAAAAAACACTCAATTGCATAGGAAATCATTTATTTACATAAAACAATGTAAGTCCACGAACATATTTACAAATTAATGAAGAAATATATCAAAGTGCAATGCACTATGTACTGCATTGGCACAGATAAATTACATTTTCGAGCTGCATCTTCATTAAATTTCTATTATTGACACATTTATAAAAGATCATTATTTATTACTTTAAAAGGACAGGAAAGTAACATATTAAAACAAAACGTAAGAGGGCATCATGGAAAAAAACAGCAACAGCTCCTCATGGAAATAAAGAAGTGGTTCATCCATATATCTTATCCTTACTGAGTACTCCAACTCCTAAATGTCTCTCAAAGAAGTGTGTCAATGACATCCTCCAAACCAAAAGGGCACCACACGGGTCCTAGAGGACAAGTCCGTTTTTCAAACCAATTAATACCAAAGAAAGTACTTTATTACCTACTGCTTATAAAATCAGTCCTATTTACTATCAGTTGCTTTCATAGTAATTGTTATGGAACACTACGGCAATCATATCATATCATATCATGCTTTGTACCTTTTCTAATCTGTCAAGCTTGCGACAACTACGGAGCCATCCGTTTTCAGTTGGCCGGCCTCGTGGTATCCACGTTTTAAATTTTCTGTTCCAGGATTCCAATACAAAATCACCTCCTTCCCCTTTGCTCGGGTGACCAGACTCAGATATCACTTCACTGCGATGAAGAAATTTCGGTATCTTCCGGTGGTGGCAAACATGTTAGAACTTCATCACGAAATTGTAGCTGCTGATAAGTAGTATTTTTAGTACGAAACCCTGTCATGATTGCTATGTGTTTCTGAAGGGGGTACCATGGTAACTTGAATATCAAACGTACCATGTTCATTTCAAGATGACCCAATCCAGGCACTAACAACACATTTGGATATTTAATACATTTGTCGATATCAATGTCATTCCTGTCATGTTTACTTTCAACATGTTTGGTTAACTGTCCCTACATTCATGCTGTCACAGAGGACATATGTACCATTTGTTTATTATGGTACTGACAATGTTGTATGGACATCCATCACATCCAACAGCCATCCATGTGCGCACATCACCTGTTGCACTAGCTCACGAGGTACCCTGTAACCATTGTCATAGCTGTGTGGGTTTGTCATCACAGGATCGCCAAAGGTCACAGTAGGTGATTGGGGTGCATGTAGACTTTGTGTGAATTCATAAGGGTCATCGGATTGTTTGAATGAACAGGTGTCAATGAGTGGATGATCCTTATCAGCATTGTCTGATAAAGTGCCATCCTGTGAGGGGGATTGCCCCTAAGCAATTTAATATAGCATCTGCTCAAGAAAGACATGTACAAGACTTGTGATAATCTGTTAACTTTCAATGTCTATTTCATCTGGAGAAATGACATTTTTTAAATTGAGTGAGAACAACCAAGCATAGTTATGGTGACAGCTGTGGCACTGATTGTATTATTGAGGCTGGGTCGTTGATGTATATTATGTATGTTGTTATGCTGCATTTTGTTCCGTATTTTAAGGTGACACGCCAATTTCGTTCAGTCTTTTGGTTATTATGAAAAAGGCCATGATTGACCCAGCAGGTGGACACTTGTGTTTCTTTTGTGTCCCGCTATCAAGCCACTGTAAATTGTGATGTATGAGCCAGATGGAGAAGTGTGACTGTTAAATACTGATGCCACTTTACATCCGGTCATACAATAAGTGAGGAGGTTGATGCCAAAAGCTAACAGGGCAATGATGGTGCTTGTCACCATGTAACATGTTTTCGATTATTCTGGACATTATGAAGTTTTTTAACGTAGTTAATTTAATCTAGCCAAGCCCAATCATGAGTTGGATGAGCGTAAGTATGAGTGGATTCCGTTCACTTAACCATTGTGTGATGTAAATGTGACTGTAAAAATCTGGTTCACGGTATTGTTATTTGATAGTGTCATTTTCTGTTTTGAGAACTGGGTTCAGATAGTCTCCAACACTGGCAATATGATATGATGTTTTCAGTGCTTAGTTTACCTACACGTAAACATTTGGTTATATATACAACATCATTGAGTGAATGTTCACTGTCTGACAATTCCTTTTTTGCACATTCTACACATGTGTCAGTTTACCATGTTTTAGCAGTAAATCAATGTATTTTGGGGGGTGACGTCCAGAGGATATTTCTGTTACAGAAGAGGTGTCAGCAGAATAGGCACCATGAACTTTACAGCTGCACCTGTGTATTTTTCGTTTGGGCATATTTCTTTTTGACGATTTACATCCACATGTGTAAATAACAGAAACTTGATGCAGCTTGAAAATGTATATTATCTGTACGTATGTGTTCACGTTTAATCTGCCAATGTACCTGTGAATATCCAGGGTAGAATAGGTCTTCAGCAACCACGCTTGCCGTAAAAGGCGACTATGCTTGTCCCGACTAACGGGATCAGGTGGTCAGACTCGCTGACTTGGTTGATGCATGTCATCGTATCCCAATTTTATGGATCGATGCTCATATGTCAATCACTGGATTGTCTGGTCCAGATTCGATTATTTACAGTCCGCCGTCATATAGCTGGAATATTGCTGAGTGATTTTTCATCCATACATTCTGACATACGAGCAGAGTTTACTCCCTTGTCACTTTATTCGAATTGTGTCCCTTTCGGTTCACCATAGTACCTGGCAAAATCTCTGACGACGAGTGCGTTATCGCAGTTGGCGAGTACAATAACGGCTATCATTTCCGGAAGGTTGGTGTATGTTGGGAGGGGATATTAATGCTGTTTTGGTGTGAAATTTGAGTTTTATAGTGGCATAATAGCAATACGTCAGGTATAATTTGTCGTCACACGGGTAAATGTCTGTTGCTAAATGTTTATCAACGCAAGTGTCGAGGCGCGTGTTCACGTCGGGATGTGTTGCATATTGGTGAATGATTGTACAGTCCTTATCAAAAGTGACTTACCATCTTGCGACGTTTTGTATAGACGCCTCAATGTGGAATTTTTTATCTTCTTATAGGGGTTAGTATGTATGTTTATTTACTCAGATGGGGGAATTTCACTCAGCTGGGTCCTTCCCTTCCTGTGTCCCCCAACCTGTACAATGAAGTTGTTTGGCGTTCCCAGTTCACTCACTAACTACGATGAACGCTTTTGGCATGACCACTGTGCTTCTATTAACACCGTAACTGTTAATCCCATGCAGTGTGGTAACAAAGCGAGGGTGAACTTCTGTGTTACAAAAGGTCCAGCTTGGTTAGAATCCTTTTGTATCTTTGACTTCCAGCTGTTGACAGTTTAGTGAACTTGACAAGTAATGATGAATTTTAGTATTCATAATATTATAGTTTGTCAAATTGTAAATAAAACTGTAATATAAATGATAGAATCTTATGTATATTGAATTAGCTTTTAATCGGGACTGATTGCACTTTCCTGTGCACATGCGGTTTCCAAGATATTGCATAGACACTTCAAAGTTGTATGACTAATTTGAGTTGTTATCGACGAATATCAAGTGTTCTTCATCATATGCATTATGAAGCTGAGAACTGAGTACTGAGAACTCCAATACAGAAGCAAATTATAGTAGATTTAGTTAGGAATGAAACTTGAAACTTTACAAACTTTCCGCGCAGTTCCTGTGTAGTTTCTGCGGAGGTTTTTCGCATTGTAGTGTACATAACCAAAGAAGAAGTGCCCACGTGACAAATAATTTATACACAATGTTTCAAATAATTTCAACACATTCATATCAACAATAAGATAATTTATAAGTCCATGAATAATGCTTTGTTGCTCGTTCATTGTTTTGTTTTCATTTTTATATTAAATACGGCAACAGAGTAATAGAAGGTTTTGAAAATGGGATTCCTCTGGACAAGTACTAAAAAAACAACTGTTGTTTATTAAAGAGTATTTTTTATTAAAAATATTGACTACTAATTTCTGCTCTCATTTTCCAATTTAATTCATTTCCATTTTTTTCAGTTCTTCGAAACTGTTAGGAAACCGTAAACATGATCACAAGGTAAAGGGTTACCTTGTGAGATTTGTCACATCTATCTCTAATTTGATTTCTCAGTGTTCAGTCTTTTCCAATATCCTCCATTAATTATTAGAAACTGAAAAAACATTTGCATTCTACTTTGATTCCACCCTCCATACATGCAAAATGTAAAACATATACTTAGTGAGATCTGTATGGAATCCATATAATAAATTAATGTTCAATCATTATAATATTGAAGGGTATTGGTAATTGTCCTTCTATCCTTCTATTGATAGGGGATTGTGGGGCAATGCAATGTGTGTGGAGGTGTCCGACTCCATGATACATTATGAATAACAAAGGCATTGAATTAAAAAAATATAGTTAGTTCATTTCACGGAGTAACAAATAGGCAGCAACATACGTGTAATGAAATAATAATGTCTCAGCGTGGTATCGTTCCGGCAATTACGTCATGTTGATATAAGGTTTCAGCCACATGTGTTTGGTTAAATCTGTTCGTCGGAAATAACAGAGTGACATTTTAAAAATCATTTATGTCGGTATATATAGTGGTGAAGCTACTGAATGGAAATAGAATTGAATATCATCAGAAATCGACAAATATTTTTTTCAAAATACCATTCTGTTTACGTTTTTGTAATGCTTTCAATTCCACGTGTGATATGCTACTATCGTCTGAATGAGTCCAAATGTCACCGCTTAAAATGGTGTTAAATTTTTTACCTAGTCAAACGTATACAAATGTATCTTCACACGTGTGTTAATATTCATATATTTTAAGGTTGTACAGCGCTTGTAGAAGAAACAAATTATCCAGAAAAAAATAATAAAGCATTATGCACCTGACACATTTATGATGTTCAATCCGTAATCAGTAGGTTTGTTGTCTATATATCATTTGGTATATGTTGCACTGCGGATCTTGTCTTTTCAATCTGACACGACTGCAGTGAGACATTCTACACATCAATGATCACATATGAATTAATAACCCAATCGTTGATTAAATAATTACCCCAAAGAAGAGAAAATGCCAAATGAGATTGCTATATACATATACTTGTTGTATAATGTGTAATTAGGTTCCTTGAAAAAAGAAGGGATAACTGGTTTGAGCACATGAAGACGTATTTGTTTCGTACTTAAGATCAGGTAACTGGATATTAACATTTTTTAAAACTTCTGTTTTTGCTTTTGAGTCAACAGAACTTTACATGAAGCCCCTACTATAGGATATCATTGTTACGGCCTCGTAGGTGAAAAGCGTTATGAATTTGTTTAAACAACTGTATCACAACAGAAGACTGAATACATAACACACAACAAATATTTGAATAATATTATATAATATATTTCCCCCAAATGTAATCAGTTTTAGATTGAGTATTTTCTGGCGTTGACGTTTTATATTTTATTCAAGCCACGGCCTTTTATTCATTCCATGTTACATCTGACTTATTTGTTTTAATGGCACGTCTGCAAAATGAACCGTTATACGGTAATAATCGGGGTAACCATTTTCTGTGTTAAAGAAGCAAAGGACCTTGTATATTCAGCACATAAATGCAAATATGTTAAGAGTATGTGTCCTTCCGTAATCAGGACGATGTTCAAGTATACAGGGATTAACGATGACAACGATACAGATATATATAAACGCAGGTCAGTTTAGTATCATTTCCTTTTTACAGTTAATAGTTAGTTATAAGATTCCATTTTTAAACAGGTGAATAAAAACGTTGGTGCAGAAAAAGACAATTAACACTATAACCATGATGCAATCGCGTTACTCAATACAACCCAAAAAGATCAATAAATAGGCGCCGTTTTACTAGTTATTCCTTGATACCAAAGAATGAATTTATCTCACAAATTTGATTTTAGCATATCATGAATTATTTATTGATATCGAAAATTTTGACATATCAATTAATGCATTTAATATTTCAGCTTATGTATTTAATCACATAACAAATCAAATTTGTTATATTTTAATGTATCAAAAGTATTTTTTTATATCACATTGTGAGAAATGGGTTGCAGCATATCGGTAGACATATTTTTTCTTTCACATCTCCTACTCTACTGGGTGAATGGTTGTTACTCAACGTTTAGTGATTTTTTTCGATAAAATGAAGCAATAATGACCACGTAAAGTGTTACTGATGGTATGATATGTATAGCCTTTGTCTCCATGACCGTGGGCCAATTTTTGAATATTTCATGTGGATAGGTAGAGTATCGTAACATTTACATGTATGGCCATATTCAGATGATGTCTCTACTTGTAAGTAAGCTCCTGCTCTAAATCTAATCAGTTTTCCCCCTGGCTCTTCCGGACTTTAGGATTACAGATGTATCTTGTTATCATTGTATTTTAATGCGATTTCAATATTTGTATTTACCATCTTCCTTACTACATATTTTACATTGGACGTTTTATGTTTAAATGCCACCATAAATTACAATTCTACCATGAATTTGGAATTTACTCGATTCTGATTGGTCAATCAGAGGATATTCAATCACAATAAACCCCCTCTGATTGAAACAGCTGGTTTGACGGCCGCATCACCGCGGAAGCTAACATTCATAGAATAGTACTATTGTCGGTAGGCATATTTAAATAACTATATCTACAATTACAGTTTACAAAATGCACTTATGCGGTTACTACAATATTCAAAGGATGTGTGGCAATACATTTTGTGCAGAAAAACACGACAGAAATCAACAAAGGGAATGTATTTACGTTTTGGAGACAACAGAGGGCTTGAAATTTTGGCGATTTTCTATATAAGACTGTGACGTCATATCTTTTGCGTCACAATGAGCGATATGACGTCATAATGATGACGTGCGATGTAGAGCGAAAGCCTTGCAAAGCTTGCTTTGTTTTCTTTAGGGATGCCCACCTCATGTTAGCTTACCGAGTTGCCGTGCTTATATGCTTTCAATGCCTGTCATATGTTCGAGTGAAGTATTACGGTGTAAACAAACTGCTTGAGTATATACAGCAACATATTTTGTTCGGTGATTCCGTAATTCAGATCGATAACCCACTCAAAACTCAACCCATGCCGCTTCACTCAGTATATTTGCTAACACCAAAGAGTTTGCGTTTTATTTAGTCATGGTAGAATGGAGATAAACATACTGTGTTTTCAATGTAGAGCTAGGTTACCTGTAGATATAACCGCGCTAAATTTAACATTTGAAACCTCACGCTGCGCGTTCGGTTCCAAATTCAATTTAGCGGGGTTAAATCTACAGGTAACCTAGCTCTACATTGAAAACACAATATGTTATCTCCTAATTATTGCTTTTAAACCCAACACAATTGACAAATATTCTAAAACACATGATTGTAAACTATTAATGTACGTTAAAACAAATACATTTTGTAAATGCCAAAATGATGTATGAAGGATCGAGGAGAAGATATATTGGCAGTAGCACTCTAGTTTATTCACCAGATCCGTGACACAACACTATTTTATCCATTTTAAATAACGCAGTCAAAGCGCAAGTTTTACCTCTCCTGGAAGCCATAGTGCAACGGCCATCTTATACACAACCCTACGCTCACGTCTACTTGGACGTTTCCTGTGGTGCGGCAATTAGTAGAACACCTTCTTTCATTTCTTAAGGGGGCACGGGTGGCCCAGTCTTCTAAGGCGCCGCGATTCGCTGTGCAGAGTTGCGTCCCTTGGGCACGCCGGAAACCTATGATTATGTGTTCGAATCCCGGTTCGCGCCGATTATGGTTCTAGGTTTGTCAGCACAATACCCATGCTCGTGGGTTTCACTGAAGTGGTTAACGTCTGAGACCTGCTTTACTTCGGGCTTTCCTCCCACATTAAGCTGACACGCCGCGATATAACTGGAATATTGTTAAAAGCGCCGTTAAACAAAACTCAGTCACTCACTTATTTTTTAAATGCTGCTCTTTTCCAGCGTCACGACTATGGAGCTGAGACAAGGATATCCAAACCATCATAAAATAATTAGTATGCAATAAAAACAATGCCCCGCCAAACCTCATAAAGATAGTCACTGGAAGTCGCACTGCAGTCGTTTATTGTCAAATCACACAAACTTTTCAATGACAAAAACATTTTCCTGGATCATGTATGCTCTCACACCATCACAAAACATCACGTGGAAGCCAATGGTCGTATAATAAGATGGTTCTGATTCATTGATCACAACAGTACTCATATTTCCCGACAAACCACAGCTAAAAAGGTGACATCAACAAGTACATATCATAATGTGTTTTAACATTTTCGTCAGGACATCAAAAATTGCTTTAATTTTTACAAGTTTAATATGGGGTCCTCCTTTGGTCAAAAGTTTGTTCCCTCCGAAATGCGCGAGTCACGGGTTGCACATGGGTTGCGTCACGCATTGCCAATGCGTGTAAGGGGAATGATCAATAATTATTCATTTTTGGTGTTCATTTTGTATGGATATAGTCAACACTCTGTCAGATATTACAATGTTACTTCTTTTGAGTTTCTGTTTTTTTTTCTGTTTCTATATATTAAACAATATAAATATATTCAACTTTCATTCTCACTTTTGTGTATGAATTAGAGAACATTTTTTTTATGAAAGTATTTTTGACATGAGCACGTGCTAAATCACATAAAACTTATGGCAATGTGTGTGAGAGACACGTGTGAAGGAACAACACGTGGCATTGTTTCTATTATAAAACCACTTAATAAAATCATACCACGCCGTGATATAACTGGAATACTGTTAAAAGCGGCGTTAAACCCAAATCACTCACTCACTAATAAAATCATACAATATAATACTTTGGTGTGTAACAGTTTTAGAAAGCAGTCCCACACAGGTCCAAAACTAATTTCAAATATTAACATGTCTTCTGATTGTGATAAAATTATATCATAATATACAACGACATGCATGTAAAAAAACGTTTCGATAACGTTTCCCTTTCGATAAGGAAATGTAAACATGTGGATGTGTAGGACCATGTTTGCTTGGATATGAATTGCTTTCGTGTGACATTGTTATAGCCTAGTATGTGTCTTGCCATCAGATTCTAATATGAGCGCATTTCGAGACATAAAATATAGTTCACACTGGAATTAGAGAACTTCATGATCTGTGGGGATCAGATCCCCTCATCTTCACATTGTTCGGGCTCTATTCGACATGAATAACGAAAATGTATGATCTCATGTAGTGTAGCATTCACTGCAATATCCACCATCGTTAATGAGCCGAGAACAACGTATTCGCATTCGTTCATTGATTTGAGTAATTATGCTTGTCTTTTAGCATACTCAAAGATTCTTGCATTCTAATCAAGCATCTTGCAATAGAGGATATTTTAAGATATTGTTTGATCCTACCTAGATCATGGTAAACTGATGTATAGTTATTTCACTTTGCAGACACCTACAGTTCGTCACATATTCGTCCCCACAGCATTTGCATTGCACTATGTTTCGTGTCCATGCTGCCTGTGCCACGAGGAAGGCCTTGTACCTTGCAAAATTTACTGCTTTCTCGAGGAGATCAGCTACATTTGAAGGTGACTTATATAGTTATATATTCACACGTTTTTCCATCACAAAAGGATAAGTATATACGTTATGATTTTCGTTTTGAATGCAATGATCACTAATTCACACAGCATAGCCCAGGGATCGGTTCTCTGTGCTAGGATTCACTATATCGTTAGTTACTGTATATGTATAGCTGTGATCTAGCATTCTGGCTATACATGCCTCGGGCACCTTGTTCTTGACAGTGAAATTTATGTACTGAACGATTGCCCTCTTGGGCATTTAATAGTTTTCTGCCAAGTGGTCATTAAAAAGCGAAAGACGATTGCAAATCTAGCACACATGTCTGTACCAACTGAGGTTATCTTGGTATAACTAAAGAGGCTTTTACTGTTATCTTGCTGCAAGATCAGTTCACAGGAAATTTCTATTTCTATTATATTTCTATTAGATTCACCAACGTCAATGCCACATTATGAGTCACTGGTAGATAGGGGTTTATACCTGGAAAGAGAGGTATGTGTTTTTTGCCATATATTTTACGGTATTTGTAATGCGTGTTACATGCAATGTTTTAAGACCATCTCGCTTTTGAAATTTAATATTTACAACGTAAGCTTGGACTCCACGCATTTTACCATGGGGGAAATCGAACCCGGGTTTTTGGCGTGACAAGCGAACCACTCGGCTACCCCAGGGCCCCTATCGCTAAACCACAAACGCCAAAGCAGGTGAATATATTTTATTGACAAAAATGATTTTCAATGTCAAATCTGCCACATTAAATATTGTACAATTAATGTTTTCCGAGTTAAAAACAACCCTGCAAGTAACATTTTCAGGTAATAGTGGATTGAGGTATGTCCGTCAATTCTGTTGCTAAATTATGTGATATTATGTTCTCAGTTTACCTGTGTTAATTAATGGAAAACATTAATAATACTTGCATCATATTAACAAACATTAACAGTTAATTAATTTTATTTTTCATGGCAAAGTTCATATTGGTTTGTGAAGGAAAATGAAATGGGTAACATGGGTAAGGTGTTGAAACGTTGAAACGTGATCAGAATGCATCAGAGATTGCAAACCCACGATCTTACAATTCTTGCACGACATGTGCTCCTCTGCATGCCTCAGACAACTTGGCAAAATGTACTCTTCTTATATATGTTTACCTGTTAGTATCGCAGGTCCGCAAAGGCCCGGATATTTGGTGTCTCTGTGCTGGATGGTGGCAAGAATGTAGAAATACAGTGGAGTAATGGCACCTACTCAAGGTAGGTGTCAGCTGCATGGCTTAACATTAACTGCATGTACATAAGCGTAAAGTACTTTTGAAGACTTGTGCGAACTGCTTCAAAAAGTTCCCTTCATTGATGCAGTATGGCATGGGTTTTTCGACAGATATTATGACCATGAATGCGCACCGTAATGGGACAAGCACTTGTCGTACATTCGCTGTTGTCTGTTGAAGCCATGTTGGTAGTGGATGGTTTTGGATTAGCCAACAACTGCATATAAAAGCGAGAAAACCCTTTCCATATTAACAACAAATCTTTGCTGAAAGCAGAGTCGATCGAACGATTACCACCATGTCACGAGCATGTGTTTATGAATCACTGTCCACTAGTCATGATACCAGGTGTTCGCGATAAGGTGAACGTATCCTGCCCCACGCGGTGGTTAAAACAAAACGAAGCCAACGCAACTGTTTTAAACAAAGGAATCTATGGTACAAGTCAAAATAGGGAATTACATCGGACATTATTTTTGTCACTGATGCGTTAAATTTGGAAATGTCCTTAAACTACCTCCAATAAAACTTTTTGAAAGCGTTTCTGAATGTTTCTGGTGTTGAATGTTGTATACTTGAACAAAACACTTTGTGTGACGCTCTTTGAAATCTTGGTAGAAAGAGCTTGCTGGAGCTGATGGAGTAATATTGCTCGACATAAAAGGAAAGTTCCAAGATGGCGGCAGGCGGAGGTCGTATGTGATATCGCTCCTTGTTGTGTTGCAATTTATGAAGACGCAAAGACGATCCGAAGTAAATAACACGTTTTAGTTGTAAAATGTTGATTATTGTTTAACGCCGCACTCAGCAATATCGCAGCCATATGACGGCGGTCTGTAAATAATCCACTCTGGACGAGCCTGACCACCCGATCCCCTTAGTCGCCTTTTACGGAAAGCATGGGTTGCTGAAAACCTAGTCTAACCCGGATCTTCGCGTGTCTTTAGTGGTATAAATACTGTCAGAGTATACTTCGGATATTCTAGGTGTCCCAATTGCCCGATCCAATCATAGAGCTGAGCTATGATGTCGACTCGAGAGGGGCGAGAGAGGTGAAACGATACGCAAACGCAAACAATACATACGTATGATCGAAACACGAAAACCATCAGGATCACCAACAGACTGGATACCAAGGGATCTAACTGTTTAGACATTATAAATTGGTCTGTATTATTTAATGAATGTTCAAATATTGATGACATGTGTAACGTGTTGTATTGAAAGATTGTGTTTTCCATGATGATCGAAAATTGTCCTGGTTTGATTCGTATTTAGGAAAGGTATGAAGGATACGTAATGTATTACGAAAGAAATCAAGGAGTAATAAATAAACAGATATTACAGCAGATAAAAAAACAACACAAGAAAGACAACATGAAAAGTTATGTTTAGGAAAATATTTATTCAAACATTGAAGAATTTCTTTCGGAATTACACGCAGTGGATAAACAACCGTATTGGAAATTATTAAGATAAGTTATCAAAAAGTCTCGAACATCTTCGAGCATTTCACCGTCAGGAAAACAACATTCGGATGACAGTCCCACTATATTTTCAGATTAGAATAATCCGAGATATTTACAATCTATATCTACCCGAATTGAAGAACGCGAAGAATTAACATATTTCAAGCCACGCACTCAGAGTATTCACGGAAAATGAAATATCTGGCGTAATAAAATGCCGTCAATTTATTACGTCATCTGGTCCAGACAGAATAAGTCATAACCTTTTAAAAAAAACAGCAAACAGCATTAGTATCATTTTACATTTGTTGTTCAATCGTTAATTGACTTTACCTGTATATCCATTATAATGGAAAAGAGCGCATGATATGCCTTTGAATATGAAAGGAGATCATTCAGTTGTGTCAAATTACAGATCAATATTACTCATTGGTTGTACTGTTGAAGTGTTTGAGAGAGTTGTATTTTAGAGAGGCATTTATATAATTATTTTCATGACAATATATTGTTACACAAATACTAGCCAGGTTATCAAAAACGCTATTCCATTGTCAATCAATTAAATGAATTGTATAAACAAATTTGTATATCTTTAGATAGAAGGTAAATATATTTTATGTTTCTTTTGTGATGTGTCAAAAGTATTTGATCGCGTCTGACACAGAGCGCTTATGTTCAAATTAGAAATATATGTTATAAAAGGGAATTTACTTGAATGGCTGTCTAGTTACATGAGCAGTGCCTATCCAGGTTAAGTGAAGACTGGAATTCCACAGGGGTCCATGTTAGGTCCTTTTTTATTCATTGCACTTGCTGATGAAATATATTGCATAACAAGATTCTTTGCTGACGATACAACACTGTGCTCTTCTTCAGCAGATAAACAAATAGTTGAATCAACTCTACATCGTTATGTAACTGAGCAAAATGCTGGTTAATTGAATACAACCCTGATAAAACAGAAGCACTGACAATGTCTTTAAAAGATGAATCAGACCGGTTTACATTGTACTTTGATGAATGTTAAGTTAAGAATGTTCAAAATCATAAACATTTGGGTATAAGTTTTGCATCAAAAGGACAATTGTCCTGTCACGTAGATGACATAATCAAACTGACATCAAAAACATTAAATTCAATGAAAATCTTTAAGGCAGTGCAAATGTTTATAGGTGATTTAAAGATATATGGGTAACTCATAAATGTAAATACTATTCTTACTTTTGTACATTCCTTTTACATCTTTAACACTTATCTTCTTTTCTGTTCTCCCTGTGTATATTTTACTGTACAAGCTTTTGTAAATACCATGGAGAGGGGATCCTAAGTTGGATAACTTGTTTCCTGTCCATTTCAATCTGAATAAAATATATTTATAACAAAGGGAAACTTGACTGTTTGAAAGTCATACAGTCTTTGTCACTTTGAATATTTATGCAAAGATCGAAATATGAAAAAGACGAGGCGACTCCTTCATTTCTAGTTCGAGTTGGTAAATGAGTGGAAGGGGATTTGCCATTCGATGGCTTTGACTAATATGCACAAAGAAACAGATCAACAAGAAGGGGACCATAATTGATACCCAAGGGGATGCGTACTTCTTGCCTACATGTCTTTCCCCCAAAGTTTACTTAAATGAGATACAGTAAGTGAAGAATTTGAATAATAGATTGCGTTTTGCCTATGAACACACGAGACAGAGGAGGTCTACTTGCACTAACGTACCACTACCATGTCTATATATCGCTGCTATATCTATCCTCAAGGTGTGCTTCTTTAGTACTAAGTCTTTTGTAAATAGGTTCGGTATACTCAGTTTGTCTCCTCGTTTTGGTAACGTCTTAGGTGTATCTACCTTTCTGTTGCTTTGGTAGCCTTAACGAAACGTTAATACATGCTAGTCATTCAAACATAATTATTGCTATTAATTTCAGTAAATATTACATCAAGTATTGCTACCCATAGTGGTTTTCTGGATTACTAAAAATGCATTTATGCATATTCTGCTTTGGAAAGAGTATTAAATGTGATTAGTTTTTGAAACTAAAGGAGATTTATGCTAACGAGCTCATGTCAACAGAAACACTGATGTGTGGAATATATCAATAGATAGTAGTTATTATAGATAGTTTATCTATTGTGATTTTGTAATGGTTGCTGTAGTCTAGTGCTTTAATAAATTTAATTATCAGGTGGACGAATAGGTTCAGATGCCAATATCTGTGAAGGGCATTTTCCATGTGCCATACTGTCTCATTCCTTGCATTTTGTGAAACATGGTGTAATATCTCGATCTCTCACTTATTTACTCACACACTCTCCTGATAGGTAGGGGGTGGTCGGGTAGCCTAGTGGTTAAAGCGTTCGCTCGTCACGCCGAAGACCTGGGTTCGATTCCAGACATGGGTACAATGTGTGAAGCCCCCGCCGTGATGTTGCTGGAATATTTCTAAAAGTGGCATAAAACCATACTCACTCACTCACTCCTGATAGGTAGTGACTTAACCCTAAAAACGCTCTTGTTTGTACAAATAAAAGTATTCAAAGAGGTACTTAAATTTACTTAATGTTCATATTAACGACTGTATCTGTGTTTGGTTTATTCTCTAATCTTCTGAGGATTCTACCAAGGAAGTTTCTGAATTATATATCTAAAAGGGTTTGGGTTGATTGTAGGTATCACAGCATGTGGCTAAGACAGGCATGTCATTGTCCATCTTGTCGCCATCCCACAAATCGGTCTACAGTCAACTTTCAGCATGTTGATGTTGACGCCACAATTGTACATGCAGAGACAGAAGGTATGAGCCTCACACTGAGGAAGAGTGGACAAGCTTCTCTCTATTAGAGAAGATGGGAAAAACCACGTTAACAGCATTCAAAGTCAAATGTTATTCTGTTACAATTATCATCATGATACAGGTTCATAACACACCCAAAGACAAAACAAAAATGTGATTCATTTATTAATACATATACACTTTGACTTGCTATATATTCGGGCATTATTTAACTTTCTGTGTTAATTGATGAATACTGCAAGTACAGTACACAATACAGATGTATCCGAGTTCTTTTTCATCTTTATAAAACAGATTACATCAGTTTAGCTAATGACTACAAGTATTAGTGAATAGTGGATATACCCCCAAATTGTGATATCCGTGTTTTAGTCATGTAAATATTTTATGATGGTCTCGTGGAATCATTAGTTTGTCAACTGAATCGCTGATGTATATTTCTTCTACTAGATATTCTTCTTTTATGTAGAAGTTAACATGTTCCCAAATATATATATAACGAAAATGGCTTAATTCCCTGACTGTTGAGTTATTTTTGATAATGTGGCTTTCATAATTTTCATTCAGTTGAACAAGATCACTTGAATACACGGGGGTCTTTTTCGATCCTGTTTGGCAATTCAAACATCACAAAATCTTTCCTAATAGGTGACAAAGTGCTCAAAGTGACCTGGAGTGAGGACTCGAATCACACTGGCGTGTTTCCTCCGCCTTTCCTGAAGCGATACTCTTACAATGACAGAGATCGTGAAGAACGGGAGGCAGAGATGAAAATGATTTTCAACACCAGTCCTCAGGTAATTACTACACTCTCCAGTGGGCACCATTAAAATAAATTCAATTCAAATTTTCACACAATTAGCACTTTGTTCCCAGGTGTTGCTGTGTTAATTAGATGCCATTGCAAACATGCAATTCTTTAAAAAAACGAGGAACCATTTGTCTTTAACGGTCGAAAACACATACATGTAAACTATATTCACTTACTTAACTGAATAAGTTTGAAACAATGTTACAGCCCTCGATTCCCGAAGTTTCCTACAAAGACGTCATGAAAAGGGAATCAGGACTCTACGAGTAAGTTGTTAGTTATGTGTTTTATAATATGAGAATAAATGTGTTATTGTTTTTATACCCTCGTAAGACACTCCGAAATGGGTATCGGGTGGTTGTTACAATGATTCATCTGGCTGATTGTTTGTCACTGTAATGTTGCTAATGCTGTTTATTACTGGTTTAATGGTCAAGACTGTGTTGAAAACAATAATCAGTACACAGTCACTGTTATCAACAATAACACGGACAAGGGAACCTCAGTTGTACATAAATCAGCTTAAGATGGATGTTGATGTTCACATTATAACAGTTGCATCAATGCTGTTTTGTATAGCATACCTTGTATCGGAACATAACAGTTCTGATATTGACGAAGCCCCTTTTCGTTAATTTGTTTTTCACAATGTTTTCTAACGGTACAATTGCATTGTCTCTATGGACTGTCTATCGTTTCGAGGTGGTTGAAAATCCTCAACGAACTTGGCATTTGTCTGGTGAAAGACGTTCCTACTCGAGCCCTCGAGGTAAAGAAGGTGAGGTGGCTCATATTTTTTTCATCGTAACTAAAATGTGTAACAGTGGGGACCCGAGTTTCACGATCAAGGGTACCATTTGATTCAATACGGGCAATGATATGGATTCGGTGTGTCCAATTTCAACCATTCATGTTATGATATTCTATGCGAGATAGTAACTTATACAATTCAATATGATACTTTGCATTAGGTAGCAGAGAGAATCGGTTCTATCATGTCGACTTTGCATGGAGAGGTAAGTACGTGTGAGATTACATAGGAAACTCAATATCGATACATGCAGGATAAAACCGATTTGAACAATGGAAAACTTATTGACCGTATAAACGCAATTTTATAGTATAACGTGACTGTTGTCCAGCCACAGATGTTTATATTATTACACGTCTAATACTTTTCAATGTAATCATGTGTCATTGTATTTACAGATGTTTTGAAAACCACGTTATCACTTTTGTTTTGTTTTGCTTAAATAGGTATTTGATGTAACATACAAAACTAACCCTACGAATGTGGCCTTTTCCGAAGAAAGGTTACAGTTACACATGGATCAAATTGCTTATGAATCACCACCAGGAATCCAGTGTCTTCATTGTCTAAGGTGCTTATAAGATATCTCGTCAACAAAGTGGACACAATTTATGGATAACAACTTCCTTATTTCACTGTAATGACGACGTTTCGGTATAGATCCTTATTTCGTTATCCTTGCTCTGTACCGAAACGTCGCCATTACAGTTAAACAAACAATTTGTTATCCATAAATTGTGTCTACTTTGTCATCCCGACAACGTCCAAAAAATGCCTATCAAACAAGTGATAACTCTTCAAATAAAGTTAAATGTTATTTGAAAATGAATGGGTGTTTTTTATAATCAGATTTGACAAGGAGGTTAAGGGTGGTCATTCCTTCTTTGTCGACATCTTTCACGTTGCTGAGACTTTGAGGACAACATACCCTGAGGAATTTCAAAACCTTTTGCGCATACCAGCAACGTTCAATAACATCTTCTATGCCAGGTGAGTATACACACAAGTTTAATCCCTTTCTTCACATTTAAATGTCCCCTTTAAAACTGCCAAAAGAAATACAAACCGTTCCTTCCTAGCATTAGGTTTTTTGTTTGTTTGTTAGTTGTTTCACGTCACACTCAGCAATATTCCAGCTATAAGACGGCGTTCTGTAAATAGTCAATTTGGACCAGACAATCCAGTGACTGACCTCATGAGCCTCGATCTACGCAAATGAGATTCGATGACTTTCGATGCATCAACCAAGTCGGCGAGCCTGTCCACTTGACATCATAGTTAGTATTGGCAGTATCATGAATAGAAGAAGCAGTATTTAACACGGCGATTGCTATGCAAGACACATCCATAGCCTTATGTAGATAAAGTTGAAAACCACACTACGAATGTTTCTGATATTCGTGAAATGAAATCATTTCATCATAAATTGATATTATACACATCACTGATTTAGGAGATGTTGCAGATATAGGAGCATAAGCACGAGTTCATGGGATCAGATGCGGATTCATGTCATAGTTTTCAAATCACTACATGTCCTTGAATTATGACTACTTTCTCTTGCAGAGAGGCCCAATTCCATATGGTGTACCAACGACCGCACATTACACTCAACCATGATGGAATGGTATCGAAGTATTATATCTTTTAAATGATCCACCAGAAAAGAAAAGAACCTCAGTAAATGACCAGCCTGCAGTTGATATGTTCGAGATTTCATGTCTACACGTTTTGTCTTTTACAGATTGTTGGTGTGGCCTGGCATCCTGGTGTGACTGGGCCTTTGATGACGAAGGAGGTAAACACTGAGGGAGTACTATTCGTACCTAAGAGTTGCCTTTTGGTAGCAATGTTTTGACATGTATGAACGTCTTTCAAAAGTTATTCTTAAGACCGCCCTGTATGCATTATTTCAGGAGGACGTGGAGGACTATTATAAAGCCTACAAGTGCATGGCAACAATGTTGAACACATTCCCATACCAGGTAATAGCAACACCATTTTTACATTTCTTAGATGGTCCCCACAAGATGATGCAGGAAAGACTCTCTCTCTCTCACTCTCTCTTATAATACATGTTTTATAGAAATATAGGTGGACGTAAAGTTGTCTTGTTCAATTAGGTGTTCGTCTCTTTCAGTATAAATGCCGTTTGGAGGAGGGAGACCTTATCTCCTTCAACAACAGACGTGTTCTTCACGGACGAGATCATTATGATACAAAATCGGGCCACAGACATTTGCAGGTATTTGAGGATTTGGCAGCGCCACAAAAGAGTGGCTCTAAATTTCTGGGCACCTTAAACCTTATACTGTACCCATTAACCTTTGCATTTGTAAAGATACACTTTTACAAGTGTTTCATTTTTTAAATCAAAATAATTAGTTATAGGAAGAATTTAACACCTAAAATAAAAGAACTGATTACTCCAGAACACTGCTGAATTAATGAATACTGATGTTGTTTGTATAATGGGATTGTTTGTTTGTTTGTTTGTCGTTTAACGCCGCACTCAGCAATATTCCAGCTATATGACGGCGGTCTGTAAATTATCGAGTCTGGACCAGAAAATCCAGTGATTGACATCATGAGCACCAATCCGTGCAATTGGGATCGATGACATGTATCAACCAAGTCAGCGCACCTCACCACACGATCCCGTTAGTCGCCTTTCACGACAATCATAGTCGTCTTTTACGGCAAGCCTGGGTTTCTGAAGACCTATTCCAACCCGGATCTTCACGGGTCTGTTGAATTGGAATTCTGCACGTGTTCCACGTTAAGAAAAATATCACCTTTGATCGACACTGTAAAAGAAACTGGTATGTTTGTGGAAAAAACCGTTTCTAAATGTAAATGTAAATACAGGAAATCTTGCTGACTTTTCTTTGGGTATTGCACAATATTTTTATTTGAATAGCATGGAATTTGGCATGTACTTCATGTAAGTTCACAATCCTTTCCACTATTTTGATTGAATTATATTTTGTTTCAGGGATGTTATGTTCAAGTAGACGAATTCAAGAATCAAGTGCAGGATTACTCCAACACAATGGGAGATGGCAAACTGGCAACAAGAGTTGGCAATCTTGACTGGGAATAGACGGCATTTGCCTCATCCGCAATAACTACACTCACGCTAATGATGTAGCTTTCTGTGAAGTGGTACAAATACCGCATATAATCATATTGATAATTTCGGCAGTACCTTTTTACAAAAAATCGGAGTAAGCTGAATTTTACAATGGCATTGCTTAAGTTAATGATGAGAGAGACATAAAATACAAAAGTTCAAAGATGGGCTGTGTAGTCAGTTTCACTATTAAGAATACTTCATTATAACCCAAACACACAATTAGTCACTGTGTACACAATGGCGAATACAATCTGGCAACTAACATTTATGTGGCAAAGCAAAATAGGTGAATAGTCAACGTGATGCAGAAACTCCACCAATCGGCAAACAATCTGTATTCTGGTCACAAACATATTCCGATCACTTCGATTATCCAACGAAACATTGTGCACAGACTCGGTCTAACTCAAATCACAGTTCCACTTTTCTGTCTCTCACAAATGACCAACATGGCCGAATACATCACACGATTCCACTAGTACGAATGTCACAGACCAACGTGGTCAATACAGGGACCTAGTAAGTGTGAGACGTCCGCCCGGACCCGCCTCAGCTCTCTAAATCAAAACTCTGTCACAATTCTACACGCTTGGGGTAGCATACCGACCCATCACAGTGGCAAAGCTAATCCATTACCTAATCTATAACGTAAATAACCTCAGTAGTTGGTGGCCCCGGTCTGGAACCGCTCCTGGCTTCTGATTGGTCGGTTTGATGACATTATCAGAGGTCACGTGACCTGCGCAGGGCATTGTGGGTCATGCGTGACTACTTCCCCTTTTCCTCCAACGGGATGGGCGCGTCCACCTCCATGGCATCCTCCCCCTTGCCCCCCTCCTCCTCCTGGGGTGATGAACGTCGCTGACGTTTTGTTGGTGAATGAGTTGAGAGGGTTCCGTCCTGTTTTCTTTTGCGTGTGCTGCCCTCCTCCTCCTCTTGGTTCTTCTTCTTGGGTTTTTTCAGCCAGAGTTGTCAACCAAACTTACACATCGCGTTGCGTGGTGGGGCCTCAAAACACGATCTCGCGGCTGGGACCATAACCTTCTTGTCTCCATTGACAGTGTTTGCACAACTCCTTGGTCGCTTCACCGATGCATCGTCCACATCCTAACTGCACCACGCACAAATTTGGGATGTGCTCCCCCATGTCTTGCATGCATTCAAAATCATAGAAGTCGTATTTGACGTTGTCTCGTCGGTTTTGGTTGTAGCATTCTACCTCTTCCTCCCCCTCCTCTTCCTTGTGGGCTTCACGGAGGGGTGTCATGTAACAGCGATGATCTGGGGGTCATGGGAAGCCAGGAGCGGTTCCAGACCGGGTGAGGGGGGGGGGGGGGGGGGGGGGGGCAGTCGTCTAAGGCGCCGCGATTCGCTGTGCAGGGTTGCGTCCCTGGACACGCCAGAAACCTATGATTGTGGGTTCGAATCCCGGTTCGCCCCGATTATGTTTCTAGGTTTGTCAGTACCATACCCGTGCTCGTGGGTTTCACCGAAGTGGTAAACGTCTGAGACCTGCATCACTTCGGGCTTTCCTCCCACATTAAGCTGACACACCTCGATATACCTGGAATACTGTTAAAAGAGGCGTTAAACCCAACTCACTCACTCACACTCCAGACCGGGGCCACCAACTATTAACCTCTTTTGTTACAATACATGGTGACTCTTTGGTTAATATACATAATGCTAACATATAACAAAGATATATATATATATATATATATATATATATATATATATATATATATATATATATATATATATATATATATATATTGTGTGTATATATATATATATTACAGCGTATCAAATGCTTTATACATTGTATGTGTGAATTTCTATGCAGGCCTTACTAATGTGTTTGGGTTCCCCATCAGGAATTGTATGCTTAAAAGCGTCAAAACTACGGTCTTTAAAATCTTCGTAGAAGGAGCATCTGTACTGTAGAGCATCATTGCACTGTACAAGTTGTGACACCAAAGGCTGGAGCTGCTGGCATATTACAATATGGGAATTGAGCAAAACTGTGGTAATGTTGTCCATACGAGGAATTAGTTTACAATTGAAGATATGATAACAGATCTTGGAAATTGTTTCTGGATAACTGTTGGTAAAGAATTGTCCCAAATTCTTTACCAAGATTGAGGATTATTTGTGATTCTCTTTTCTCATACGAAGTATATAAATAATTATGAAAATAGTGTTTAAAACAGTCCTAACTGTAAATTATTAGACTGAACATATTCATGTTATTTGGCAACAATCAAAACAGGGAGCCATGTCCTGCCCTGGACTGGTTTACCTGCCCTATACAGCTTGCGCTCCTCGCCTGCAGCCGCTAAAAGGCAGGGTACCAGTCTAGCTCTATCCGACCCATTTCCCCATAAGCAATTCGCTGCAATGAAACGCCGACCCAGTTCCGTGAACCAGGTCTGTCTGTCGGGAGGGACGGCGACAAGCATACAACATATCGCTATGCCGGAATCGAAGACCCCCTTCTGTGTGACGAGATATTAGAACTTTTGGACAGTGGGAATAATTCACTTGTTGTGCTACAGGAGTAAACATATTACCATTAGGGAGGTAACGCTCATTGAGAAGTATGGTTCATGGTTAAATTTTAATTATCTGCATGTCTCCATGTGCAGATCTACTTCATTATAAAATAATAAGGCGCGTATGCTTGTCGTAAGAGGTGATTAATGGGGTCGGGTGGTCAGGTTTGCTGACTTGACTGACGCATGTTATCGTATCCCAATTGCATGGATCGATGCTCATGATGTCAATCACTGGATTTTCTGGTCCAGGCTCGATTATTTACAGACCGCCGTCAAATAGCTGGAATATTGCCGAGTGTGGCGTTAAACAAAATATTATAATATTACAACAGTGTAGCTATTACTTTTTTATTAAATAAATATTTAAACTGAAATGTGCCATATTCTCATTCCTGATTCTGAAGGTACCACATGCAAATTACTTTTTTTTTAATCTTCGGGTTACACATGTGCGCTTTACAACAGTACAGGTACTTGCATCAAAGGGTATGTGTGTGCTACAAAGTTTCTTTGCGCCGTGTTGATCCTCTGGATCAAAGTTGTCTTGTCTACCGTTTGTCCCAAAAACGAGCTGATTCTGTGCCTTACAACATGCAGCTGTTCGTATATGGTCGTAAAACTTGTCAAAGAAACTTTTGTTGTTGAGTATATATCATTAACCATGTGTATCTGGACATGCGTTCATTACTATTAGGTATACATAAATATATCAAACTAAGTACATGTATCGAACTAAGTACGTAATGCCATTAAACAGCAAGTCAATGTTTGAAACATTACCCAATTTGTTGGGCATGAAAAGCCATGTTGTTAAGAAATAAAGTGTACTCTAACCCCACGTGTTGTGTAATAAAGTATAGTTTGGCCCTGAGCTATTATAGTTAAAGCTCGAGGAAAATTACTTTTCTAAGGACCCGTGAAGATCCGGGGTAGAACAGGTCTTCAGCAACCAATGCTTGCCGTAAAAGACGACTATGATTGTCGTAAGAGGCGACTTAGGGGATCGGGTGGTCAGGCTCGCTGACTTGGTTGATGCATGTCAATTACTGGATTGTCTGGTCCATGCTCGATTATTTACAGACGGCACTCATATTACTGAGTGCATCGTTAAATAACAAACAAACAAACTTTAACTTTTATTTGATATGTTACATGTATTGTCAGCAATGACTAAACGATTTGTGTTTTTTCCGTCCAAACGTCTCGTTACAATCTGCAATTTTATTTATGTAGGCTTACAGACGGTCGGTGATTTCCCGCCGCTGTGTTTTTGTCGTCCGGATAGGTGCGCGTGGATTTAATTCGCGTGTTGTGGCGTGGATGGCGTCACGCCGAAGAGCTGATCTCATATTGTGTTCGTATAATGGACACACGCAGTTTCAGTTTCTACATGATAATATTCTGTTTGACTGAACTGATGTGAACTAGAACGTAGATCTATTACATCACGCTTAGGAAGTAGCGAGTAAATGAGACCGTTTTATTGCTCGATCGACAAACACCGTTAGAAATTGGCGCATCAACATAGAGTTGAGTAAAGAAATGGAATGCAGTGAAAAAGTTGTCAAAATGGGTCCAAGATTTAAACAGCCGTTTTGATATTTTAGCCATACATATTTCTCTCGAATGCATCAGTTAATAGTAACGACA
Source organism: Haliotis rufescens (assembly GCF_023055435.1). Taxonomy (NCBI): domain Eukaryota; kingdom Metazoa; phylum Mollusca; class Gastropoda; order Lepetellida; family Haliotidae; genus Haliotis; species Haliotis rufescens. The sequence continues at coordinate 44,692,704 of NW_025964001.1, read as the reverse complement.
CACAATATGGATACCTGATATCTGAATGACAAAATGTGTTCATTGTAAAAGTGATTTCGTTTTGATGTTTTGAATAGTATTCGTTATTTGTTTTAGTACCCTGCATTATATAAATGATCAAATAGTTCGACTAATGGCATGTGATTCACATACATATTTAGGCATATCTGATTTTTTGGGGTGTCATCTTTTCCAAAACAGAATTTAAAAAAAATCTTGTCTAAGATCAAGGTGAATGCATATTTGTGTTTATTTAGATGTATTTTTCACAATCTGAAATCATTTATGTTCCCTCTATGCTTTAGTTTATTTACCTAGGCCAAAAGTATATAAATTAAAAATAAGAAAGAGCGAGGCATAATTACTGAAAACATTTTATTATCGATTTGGCTAGTTTTACTTTCGTAGTTCTATTTTGAAAAAAAACTGTATAATATTCTGCTTTTCCTTTTATGACAAATACTTACAATAGTTTCATTTATCTATGATCATTAACTATTTAAAACGTTTCATTGGTAGAATGGGATGAATTGGGAATAATGACTTGAAATGTACCATAACGTGTGATTTATACGCACGTGTATACTCGGACCCCATGGTACCGCGGCATTTGTGATTTCCGATAGTTCACGCGGGACACGCCTCTTAGCGGCTGTCTATTGATGCAAATCAGTAACCAGGAAGTGCTCACTTCGTAAACAATTTCAATTTCCTCGGAATGTTCCGTCTGCTGTAAGTAAGGAGTTATTAATCAGTTGATACATATTTCTGGCATCTGTTGTAATATTGCCTTACCCCCATCTATCAATGGCCAACGATATAACCCGCAGTTCCCCAAGTAAACTTTCTCTATCGACCTGAACTAGACCATCTGCATATTCATGGCGACTAATGAGGTAACGGAAGTTACGTAGTCCGCACATTTTTTCCCGCTCTGTGCCCAGAATCTATTGGGAGATCATAAGGGCCATAATGCCAAACTTAGAAATACGTTCTTCACTATTAACCAAGAGATAAATACATAATTTTGGCATACTTTTTATATATTTATTGTTGACTTTTAACATTTTTCCATTTTGTGACAAATTATTGTCATCCAATTTTTTTTAAACAATCTTAAAATATCATTTCTGATATTTTGATGTTGACTTATAAAAATATTTTTCTCTTACTTTTCGGTAAATATGCATTGAATACCTATTGCTGATAACACATTTAGAATTTTACTTGTGCTGTCTTTGCACTTGTCTGGACAAATCACTGATGTCTGGCATGATCATACCAAGTGGTTGGTAGAATTATGTCTTCTTTTTGTCCAATTCGGACCTCCATACACAACTTTTCTCTGTACCGCGATACGATGGAGTTCTCTCCCTTGTCAAATTGAGCGGGAGGCCCGGCTTTTACTCGGAGCTACTGCTGTAAATAATGAACTTTTATCAGTAAAATATGCATATACACGAATAAACATAAAGGTTAGTGAGTGCATTTTGTTCCGTTTAGCGTACATGACAAGTACCGCGATACCCCGAGGTTGCAGGCTATATGCCAAGGTGTAAACACCACTTTGAAGTCGTATTTATGGAACTAACTTTGAAAGATAGAGTTTTATTTCATGGACTAGCCATACAAACACATTTGAGCATATGTCTTAGTAAAGCAGCCAATGTTGAGAGTACAAGGTGAAAATACAAGGTGAGACGAGGATGTATGTTTTCTCATGGTCATAGTGAAATAAATTTGTTCAGATGTTTAAGCACATGGACAGTATACATTAAACAACACATTAATCGAAGTAATTCATACTTTCGTATTGTTCTCTTTTATTTAATCTTGATATTATTTATTATTGTACTGTAAAAACAATAATATTTCCTTCTTTCACCTGCGCAAGTTATTGTTACCTTGTATTAAATATAGCCTACTCTACACGTCTTAAGCTTTCAAATTCAAGTATTACATGTGTCTTATTATTTAAAGTTTCAAGCTTTTTAATCACTCAGATTTAAACCATTTACAATCCATCATAACATCCGAAGTATATGCAGTCTGGGTGATATTGATATTGACCAAATATTTATGGATGGTAGTATGTTGGTATAGTCTTGTTGATTATTTAGAAATATATAATGATGTCCGATACTGAGCGATCTCCATTAAATCATGATGATTGTTTGGGCTGTTTCGCCATTTTTTCTTTTGAAACTGTCCGATGTCAATATACTCCGAAGTTGTTTTTATCACTAATGAAAGAACACTGACACTGAAATGTGAATGGACGTAATTGGCTTTTCATCAAGATATATAATCCAAATGTTTCAGGGTTCACGGAACTAAGGAAAGAAAACAACCAACTGAAGCGTCTGGAAAATCTTAGTTTGTCAGATTTATATAACACTTTATATAATCCCATCACTGTCAGTATGCTATCTGTTTCTATATTTATATTGAGGTTTATTAGCTAATAGAGCGCATCCAAAATATATTGTAACTATGGGTCATGTGGCCTTCTTTACTGAATAAAATTCTGTCTGTCTGTCTGTTATAATCCAAACTGGCAATCCTTTTGTAACATAATCTTTGAAACATTAACTAAGCACGACAACTTCCGTCTTTTGTTCTGACGTCAAAAATCCTGACAATTTCATTGGGATTTTTTCTCAGTAACTTTAACTCAAGGAAAATTCTCAATGAAAGTACATGAGAAAGGATATGTACTTTCCAATGCTATGAATTATTGGAAAATACCGTTACACTGTGTGAAGATATAAGAACGTTGTAACACTTCCAAAACATTGTTTACGTTTTTGAAACCGCCACGTCATCATAGTGGTGAACTAAGCGGTATGTAAAGCCAGGTATCATCCAATTATGATGTAACGTAAAAAGTGTATTTTATTATTTATTTCATTTACCATTCAGATTAAAATCAGCATTTCAATCCAGTATTTTCTACACCCTATACAGCGGAATGACAATTTGTCGAATGACGTCAACAAGCTTCAGCTAAGACGTCGTTTCCATTGTGAGGTCATTCCGTCTACACGTCGCAATAAGATTCGAATGACGTCAACAATGCCGCCCGGATGACCGAAACAATACACTGTTGTCTCGTGACGTAATAACACCCTAGGGCACATTTGATTTTTATGAACTCCGATATGTTTGCCCTGGTAGGTAATAAATGAAGTTACGCAACGTTGACAGCATGACGTAACTTCAATGACGTCGACGTTTCAGATCCAGGACCTTGTGGTTTCCGAAAAGATTCTTAAATATTTTTCACAATATGCCGATTTTAATTAATAAGAAAATTAACTTGAATATCAATTACAACGTCATGAACAAATCTGAGAGCCAGTGGATTGCTAGACATTCTCCTAAATTTTAAATAATTCGGAAGGTAACTGCCGACGTTCGACATTCCGTAATTATAGTAGATGCGTTTAAGTAATGCATCTTGGAGTGAGTATTTGAGTGAGTGATTTGGGTTTAACGCCACTTTGAACAGTTTTCAAGTTACATCACGGCTTGACAGCTTAATATGTGGGAGGAAATCCCGACATGACGCAGGTCTCAGACGTTTATCACTTAGGTGAAACCCACGAGCACGGGTATGGTCGGGACAAATCTAGAAACACAATAGGGCCAACCCGGGATTCGAACCCACGAATCGAGCATAAGTGTCTGCCTTGCCTTCGGGCTCGCCTGTGAGTTTGTTAGTTATTATTATTAGTTACATGGTCCAGTGGTCAAACCGATGAGCACGATTATGTGCTAGCAACGACGATTTCAAGCTGATTTGGTTCTGAGATTCGAACAAACTATCACTGGATTCTATGGCTGGCCTAAGGGACGGAACTCTGTACAGCGAAATGCCTGGGCAACCCGGTCGTGCATGTCCCGGGCAACCCGGCCGTGCATGTCCCCTTCTATAAGTGGCTTCTGAAGTGAGAATAAATAACGAGAGTGACACGAAACAAAGCACTGTGTAACATATTAGACACATACCATAGTCGACATTGTCACCTGTGACACACAAGCGTACGTCTGTTTTCCTGAGAAGTCAGCCATGTGCTGGATGAGGGGCGTACACCACATAACCAATGGTAGGGGCAATAAATAGTATTTTTGACAGAACCGACCAATCAGCTGTCGTGAACAATGTGACCGTGAGCCTGGAAAAATGCCATACGTATAACAAGCCATCAGTCAGCACACAGCACATGATCACGAAAAGTTCGGACTCGAAGCGCAGCACAATTGCAACACATTGACAACATCTACAAATATGTCCGATAGCGAGAAACGTGTTGCTGTTGTTGGTGGTGGGTTGGTGAGTATGACACGTTTACATGCTATCTCAGGCGAACCCTCCTAACCTACATGTACTCTTTGCTTATGAAACTGAAAGCGACCTCTTAACTGGGGGTACTGATATAATATGCTCTTTCTAACCTGTTAGTCAAGAGCCTAGCAGCTGAGATATGTAACAAAATATAATAATACTACAATAATAATGCAAGTCTCGTTCATCCTCGTACCGAATCACAACTGAGATCCACTAAACCTGCTGTTTATAAATGGAACTGACACTCTGTTTGTGTGTGTGTGTGTGTGTGTTTTCTGTGAATTAAAAATTCTGAATTTGTTTAATTTTTCAATCTTAAATAATTCAACATATTTAGCAAAAATATGTTTGGTCCATCTTCAGCCCATCAAACATTAGTACATTTATATCAGCTAAGAAATGGGAATTTTGGAGTTATAAGAGCTTCTTGAAATAACGGCAGTGGGGTAGCCTTGTGGTTAAAGCGTTCGCTCGTCACGCCGAAGACCCAGGTTCGATTCCCCACATGGTTACAACGTGTGAAGTCCATCCTGGTACCCCTTGCTGTGATATTGCTGGAATAGTGCTAAAAGCAGCGTAAAACCATACCCACCTACTCTTAAAATGACAAGAAATTGTTGCTGCAAAGATCAGCGCTATCATGCATGCAGAAAATATAGTCTTTTCATTGACCCTGAAACAAAATAATGTATCAAATACAGCCGATGCATGCCTAGATTAGTTGGCAATCTAGGTTATTTAATGTTTATTTTCTGTAAAATATTTTCTTTTCAGAAATAGGTGTTAGTCTACGCATAAATTAAGGCGTTCATATTTCACGGCATGACCCAAAGGTCAGAGGTCATGTGTGTTGTGATAAAGGAATCTCTGGGCAGGTGTTTTTTATCAAGCCGCATACTGCTATATTGAGGGAGCAGTTCCTTCACTAGACCCACATTTAGACTATGAAATCTTATGTAACACAATATCCTTCTGGACTCTTTAAAAAAAGAATTCTCTATGCTTTAGTCTAAGAAATCTTATACAACACAATATCCTTCTTGACTCTAGACAAAAATAAGATTTCCCTTTGCTGATTTCATAGCTGGCTAGACTTGCTTTTGTATGCGTTTCTACATTGTTTTCTTTTTCATAAAATAAATATATTCCACAGTCATGGTGCAGGACTATTCTTTCACTACAAACTGAAGAAATGTATTGCTGCTGTTGCAATTGAAAAATAACATTTCTAGAACTAAAAATATATTCATGCATACTTTAAAATGTTGGGTCACTACACCTTTTTTTATATCTTTCCTTTGCTTCTATTTACTTGAGCAGGAAAACTTTTGTTACATAAAATAACTGGTCACCGCAATTTTCCAGTGCACAATCTCAGAACAATAAATAATAACATTGTAGCTTTTGCCTTCAAGTACATTTGAGTATTATTTGTCATTGAGACTTAAGAATCCCCAGCACCCCATGCTTGTCATAAGCTCTAGAGACTAGAATAAAGATCTGATCTGAATATTTTAGCTTATATGTATTTTAGAGTCTTGGTCTGACTGAGATGTGCCAGACTGAGGAAGCAGAACTTGGCATGTATGGTGTTCTATGTGACGACGTCATAAATATTTGAATTTTACTGTGATTTTTGGATGGCATTAGAAAAATTCTTCTCCTTAGAAGGTTTTTAAGGCTCATAGTTGAAACTTTGTGTTTAGTAAATTTAACTGTCGTGTTTTGCAACGAGGTTGTACAATAGTACATTCATTTGTGCAGATTTAGAAACATTGTGGATAGTTAATTACTTGTTTCATATTTGTTAATATGTTTGTTTTCAGTATTTTATTATTTTAGTGAATATATTTGAGTAGCAATGCTGACAGCAACATTTTTTAAGTGGCTGTCTCTCTTGACATTTTAGACTGTGGCACTATTTTTAATCATTGGGAACACACCAGGGACGAGAGATATGCCAGATTGCACTTGTTTGTTGACCTGGTTAGAGAAATTCATGGATCAGGGATGTCAGTGTTGTGAAAGTATCCTTTATGTTTACAAACTTGTGTCTGTTCATGTCAATTAATTGCTTGTATTTCATTGTTTAGTCTCTGGTTAAGTAAATATTTTTATGTATGCACATATTCATACATACATACATGAGAAAATTCTTATATTTCGGAATTGTCATATATCACAGCAAATATTAACTCAAAGAATGCGACATATTTGATCAAGTAAAAATTCCCAGTTCATTATTAACATGATCTTAATTCCTGTATGACGTCGCTGTCAGCCTTTCAGTTCATTCAATATTTCATCTCAAGAGCAGACTTGAATCAATGATGGTCAAAGAATGATATTAATTATAAAATAATGAGATGTCAGGCATTTATGTACATAAAAAGAGGTGAAGTAACACAATTTGGATGTTAGCTTTCTAAAACAAATCTGCTTCATTCCTCTACCATTATTGATTTGGAAATTTTGATCTTTGTAAAAGATCTCCACAGAAGGCGAATGTGTTTGTTTTTGTGTGTTTAATGTTTAAAGCCGCACTCAGCAATATTCCAGCCATATGATGGCGGTCTGTAAATAATTGAGTCTGGACCAGACTATCCAGTGATTGACATGAGCATCGATCCATCGATACAATGACATGCATCGACCAAGTTAGCAAGCCTGACCACCCAATCCTGTTAGTTGCCTCTTAGGACAAGCATGGGTTGCGACAAGCATAGTCGCCTTTTATGGCAAGCATGGGTTGCTGAAGACCTATTCTACCCTAGATCTTCACAGGTCCAGATGACACATATATGCCCTCCTCGACAGTAAACCTTTTGGGGTGTAGATGCCACTGCGCTCAGAAACAACAAAATGTTTTAAATTCATAACTCCTCGATTTTCTTTGTTTGTGAGATACGAATTTAGATACACTTGTCTGAATGCATTTCTGACTCGTACAAACAATTCGTAATGCAGATTGCTTGGAAGATAATGTACCTGATGCAACCTCCTCTGGGTAGTCTGCAGACCTTCATCCAGAGATCGAGGACTGCCTCCGTGGTCTAGTGGTAGAGCGGCCGCCAGGAGAGCGGAAGGTCCGGGGTTCGATCCCTGGCCGCGTCATACCAAAAGACGTTAAAAGATGGTACTTGTTGTTACCCTGTCTGGCGCTCATTAAGGGGCTAAAACAAGGACTGGTTGGCTCAGTCAGTATACTGTGTCTGAGTGGGATATTCATGTTAAACTATGGCATGGTATCTCAGTGAGCTAGCACTATCAATCAGCATCAGTCCGGACTAGTACAAGCAGCCACACAAACACATACACGTACATGCACGTCGCTATATATATCTTGGACGCGACGTTAAACCAAATTTCACCTCACCTCATCAAGAGATCGAGGTATCATATCATGGTGCTAAACTGAACTAATCATGTTACAGAACCAGTGAACAGATCTTGCCACAGTCTCAACTGGTAAATGACATAAATATAGCGACAAAACCCTTTCCATATCCAATAGAAATCTCTGCATAAAGCTGAGTTGATTGTACGATTCCAGCTATATCATAAGCATGTGTTAGTAAGGATACAAGGTGTTCATGAAAAGGGGCGTATCCTGTCCTACCTGTGGCACACGTCACACACACATGCAAAGGCAAGTCAATTGTTAACCAGAAAAAAACATGGGAGCATATGGTACAAGTCAAAATAGGGAATGGCATCTGACATCATTTTTGTCACTGATGCGTCAATCAAATTTGGAAATGTCCTCCACATGTCTACCATAAAACTTTTTGAAAGCTTTACTGAGGCCTTGAATGTTGTTACTTGATCAAATAACTTCTGAGCAAGAGTCGTATGATGCTCTTTGAAATCTTGGTAGAAAGAACATGCTTGACGGCATCTCAAAAGTTGTGAAATGTAAACACCAAAGGTTGGAGCTGCTGGAATATTGCTCGACATAAAGGGAAAGTTGACTATTGGAAAGTTGAAGTCATCTCTTTTGTCACTCTGAATCATTATTCCTAGATCTAAATATGAAACAGATGAGGTGGTGTCATTGGTCTCCTTTATTTCTAGTTCTGATGGGTAAATCAGTGGAAGGGAATTGGCTATTTGATTGTTATCGAACAATATTAGATCATCGAATATACCTGAAGCTTACATTAAACTTCTTGGCCAAATTACCTTGTTTTAACTTCATGTGCTTAACGAAACAGATCAGCAAGAAGGGGAGCACAAATGGTGCCCAGGGGAATGCCTACTTCTTGCCTAAATGTCTTACCCCCAAACTTTTCGTAGATGTAATCAATGAGGAAGTCCAGCATTTCACATATTGTTTTCTCTGTAAACTTCAGATGGCATTTGCTTTTATTCTTCACAAATTGTCCTGAACCTCTGAATATAGATACGTAACTGTCTGTGTTCACCATGTTTTGTAACTAAAGCCCCATGGATCAAGGAATGAAGTTTTTCCTTTAGTTTGTCATGTGGGATCGTAGTGTACAAAGTAGAATGTAAACTGGAAATGATACTCAAACATGGCATGATAGTAAAATCTATCAGTGCAGGACACCAAATGCCTGATAACCATGTTATGATCGATGCTCTCTTTCCAGCATGCCCAAGGAACCTGTCGGAAACATTTTTTGTCGTAACATCAAACAAGCAAACAGACAGACATTATGTTCTTCAAGATCTGCTTCAGTTAGACTAAAGTCCAAAATATGTTTTCTGACGTACTCACTGTGCATCTTCCCGAGGCAAGGTACTCACGTGATTTGATGCACTTTGTAAAGTAAGACCCGTCTTATTACACTATAGATCTTGATTATCTATCAGATCATCTTCAATGGGTGCCACCATTTTATTTGAAACAAATGCAAGTGATATCAGAGTTGGAATCTGATTGGTCATAACTCATATTAGCCACTGGTGGTGCTACGAGGGAGCCAAGGAATTCCAGCCTAGTGGCCAAGGGTGGAAACTGGGCTTTTACAGTCAGTTGACTCCCTTGCCTCAGGAAGATGTCAGTGTGAGGCATATGATAAAACTCTGACAGAACTTAGTAACCAAAAGAATTCCAAAGTTTTACATCGTATCAGCAATATTGTATCCTTATAGTGATATACAATAATAATAAACACATTTAGAATATATTAATAGATAAAAGTCCTTAAAAAACTTGACATTTATCTTTAGTCCCTTTTTTTATATACATGGGCGGCTTGTGATCATGGTGATGTGCGTCTTATGTCAGATATGCCAGGATCTTTGTGTCCAATACTACTACTTTGTCGTAGCTGAGTTAAACAGGGCCAGGATCAGTATTTCACATTGTACATGACCTAGATGAGTCTGTCCCCAATTGTGTTCATGCTACCAACCACTGGTTTGTCTGGGTGATATGAATGCAATTACTTACTTGTCACCATGATATCGCTGCAAACTTGCAGTTATGATTAATATTTCATAAATATTTTCTTAACGTTACAGGTTGGTTCCCTCAATGCATGCTTCATGGCCAAGAGAGGTTTTCATGTTGACTTATATGAAAAGAGGCCAGGTAGGTTTGCTTCCATTGTTCTGTGAATTATATGTTGGTGTTGTACATGTATAGTGCAAGCACAGATGCAGCTCTTTTGGAAACCTTTCGTAATTTGGCTATTCTTGAAGAGTAGTCTTGTCATTTTGTTGAAAACAAAGCATCAAATTATGTATTTGTTCTTTTACATTTTATGCTTATTATTCTTGATCACAGGTGGTTGTAAAAAACTCTGAAAGTGAAAAGGTTTAGCGTTCTTCTGCAGCTGCTTCTGGATCATTATTTACTGACCAAAGAGTGTTTGTTCATGTTAATACTACATAGTTTGTAATGTTTACCGTTGCGGCATAACCTGCCAGATAATTCTGCCTGTGCTGGGCGGTCAAAAATAATATACACTGCATCAAGTTTAACATCTGAAAATCATGAAATTAATTATCAAAACATCGCAGCAGCATGAAATTTCTCTGTCAGAAGCAGCTGCCTGACCCGATATTTTTGTAATCAGAACTATGAGTCGAAATTTAATTTTTAAAAAATAAAAAAATAAAAAGAATCTTATGTGCCATACAATTTCTTTTTTTCCAACTGTCTGAGGCATTATTATGAAATCCCAGCTATGAGCTGCAGATTTTTGTGTACATCATGGAGATTTTCCCTGAGTGCTGATACACGTTTTCCTTAGATATCCGCACACAGGAAATAGTGAGGGGGAGAAGCATCAACCTTGCCCTGTCCCACCGTGGTCGACAGGCATTGAAGCATGTAGGGCTTGAAGATGAAGTCGTGAAGAATGGTATTCCTATGTATGCCCGGATGATACATGACATGGATGGAAGCACAAGACCCATTCCCTATGGCAGGAGTGATCAGGTATGTGGTTACTGCAACTGGACCTGTATTCCAATCATGTCCTATGTGTGCCCTATTGATGGGAGGTTGAAAGGCCAGGACTCATGGCTGGCCATTGCATTCTGTGATGATTAACTGCTGGAGGTAGTGAGGTATGATATGAGCAAGTGGGCATGAGAGTTTTTGTCTTCAAAGACAAAATATGGACCAGCATGGCATGCAAACAGCACAACTATTGGTGCCAATATGTTGTCTCGATGGTACTGTCCAGTGATCCTTCAAGTTCAATGCATTCTGGCAGTCATAGTGATCCTTCCCATCTGTCATGTTGCCTTACATGGATGTTCACATGGCATTCGTTAGGATGCCTCCAGACACATCCACACCTATACGGAAACTCCAGAGTGAATCTAGACTCAGTTCATCCAGTTTCTACACTCTCAACTCAATTGGCATCTGCCTAGAATGTTTTGCTTTGTTAACGGTGGCACAACACAGGGTTGACCATCTTCCCGAGGCAAGGGAGTTAACTGACTATAAAAGTCCAGTTTCCACCCTTGCCGAACTAGGCTGAAATTCTGGAGTCACATTTTCGCAGTGCTAATGAGTCTATACATAGTCCAATCAAAATCTTGGTTCTTAAACAACATTGATTTCAACATGCAGATTTCGGTCAACTGAAGGATTTGCAAGGGATATGTTCCACCAACTGCGTGTTGACAGATATTTTGCAAATCTTTTCATGTTTTAATCAATGTGCTCAAGTGATCTCATGCAAATCTCAGGGTAAGGCCTACATTACAATATAGATCTTGATTATCGATGAGATGGTCTTGACTGGGCACCGCCATTTTGTTTGAAGCAATTGCAGAGATATTAGAGGTGGAATCTGGGACATAACTCGTAATAACCCCTTGTGGCGCTATGATTGAGCCTTGAAATTCCAGGTAGTTCGGCGAGGGTAGAAACTTTCCTTCCATGCCTCGGGAAGATGGGGGTTGACGAGCATGGAGATGATTTCTAATTGTCTGGTCTGTAACTTGAACTCTGGTGGCCTGGCGCAAGTCAACAGTATGTGATTGACTGTTTGGTCTTGATTTCTTAAAGCCTGGTTTCTGATTAATTCATCCTGCACTTGGCCTCGGGCACACTGTGCTTGGCTGATCATTAACATTTTGTGTCAACAGAAACAAGTTCCACAGTCTGCAAGTCAACAGTAATCTGTATGGTGTAGCAGGGTGTGGAGTCGTCCCACAAATGACATCCTTACCTTGTCAGCTTGCTGACGGGGTTAACCTCTTTGGTCATGTGGACAAGGCGTCCGACCTCGGATCAGAAGGTCTGTGGTTCGAATCCCACCACGGGACTCGGAAATTTTATTGCCTCTACATTTGCCAACTAGGTGGTCTGAGCACGTTCATATTAAATTTGAGCAAAATAAGCCTCAGTACCCTACTATGCGGCCCGGGATGTGCCTTCTGTTGACGGGGGAGTATGTAGCAGAGCGTGACTTATTACCTGCATTGAATATGTGTGATGTATTTGTGTTAATTTCTATAATTGATTAAGATTTGTCTTTAAACTTAATCTATTTGTAGGTCTTGAACTTCATAACCGTTATGTCAAAATTACTCTCTCGCCTCAACGCGATTGGTTTACATCATCAGTTCTACCAGTCTGAAGCATGCCCATAGCCCTTTGGCATTCATCACATCGTAGACGACACATTCCCACTCAGACAAATACTGCATTAAAAGCTAGAGTAGAGAGTATACAGTGTGTTACTGTGTAGAATTTTCTATCTAATTTAGATATTACACACAAAGACAATCAATTCATGATCAATTTGTTGAATTCCAACAGTGAAAATGTTATCAAATCTTTAGGAATGTATTTAAAACATCTACTTAGACTGAGGTGAATATATACTCACAAGCAAAAGAAACGCAAGTCGAGTATGCAGTATACATGTTATTTATTTTCAACAGTAAAAACAAGAAATACTAATAGGGCAAGATTGACAAAAATTAACTGAAGACAGTTTAATGGATTAAAAGGCAGATGATATAATTGTTTTTTTCACATGTTAAGGGCTTACACAGTTTCGGGTCAATACCCAAAAGAACAGTCAATACCTGGTGTGACCATCATTAGCATTGATCACTGCCACACATCTCCTGTACATTGAGTGGATCAGATGATTTGTGAAGGCCCTAGGGATCCTCCTGCACACATCCAGAGCAGCTGTGCGAAGTTCATTGGCAGTTGTAGGGACTGGGCGCACATTGTGCAGACGCCTTTGAACCTCATCCCACAAGTGTTCGATGGGGTTCAGATCAGTGCTGAGGGCTGGCCACGGTAGATCACGGATGTTGTGTTGTTGCAGAAAGACCATGGTAGCTCTGGCAACATGGGGACGAGCGTTGTCCTGCTGGAAAATGTGTTGTTGATGTTGTGCAAAAAATACCGCTGAGCAGTGACGCCGTGTCCCCGACTTTGACCAACATTCAGAAAGCACATGGGTCCAAGTCTCGCATTAAGTCCAATCCCTGCTCATATCATGACGCTAGGTCCACCCAATGGATCCCTTTCCACAACGTTTCTGTCAGCGAAACGATCACCTCGACGCCGCCAAATTCTGACTCTTCTGAATGCATGGGAGACAGAAAAGCGACATTCATCAGAGAAGATGACACGCCTCCACTCACGATGTCGCCAATTGTGATGACCCTGTGCCCATTGATGTCGTGCTTGTCAATGCCGTGGTTGGAGAACAGGACGATGTGCTGGTGGGCGACATCTGAGGTTGTTGGAACAGAGTCGTCGGATCACAGTGTCCCGGCTAATGTGTCGATTATGTGTTCCTATGGTCTGTCAAGCAGTTTCACTTGCAGTTAGGAACGGATCACTTAAAAAAAAAATCCATCTATACAAGCTTGTATATGCTTTGGAATGATTATATTTCCAAAGCATATACAAGATTGGAATGATGATATATACAAAAATATACAAGTTTGTATATACGACATATACAAAAATATACAAATTTGTATATATGGTATATCCAAATTTGTTTTCTTTGTATATATTGGTAAAGGGAGATTATTGTTATGTATTTGTGTATAATTATTATATATATGCAAATTGAAGTGTTTTAAGTTGAGCACTGTGTTTCTTTGTATATGTTGGTAAAGGAGGATAATTGCTATGTATTGTTCTATAATTGTTTTGTATGTGCAAAATAGTATCAGCAAGTTACAAAAAACTGATATCGTGGCGTGTAACATTACTGGAATGTTTAATTAGCACTCCACACTGTTAGCGGGAGTACATACTCTCCTTGCAATGATATTGACGGGTAAGCGATTGAGGCGTCTGGTACTTTTCCTTGCGCGGTGCTTGGTATGTGAGTAGACTTTATGGTCAAATGCACAGAGAGGATAAGCTGTCGGGGGTGATTGCATTGGCGGTGACTTCTGTTTTGAAAGTGTTGAAATCAATTTGTGCTGAGCTTGGATTCGTTTGTACGGGGAGGCCGCGATGTGATTTGTAACATGCTCTTGTGCACATGGCAGATTAGCCAACAGAGCGGATTGCACAGAGGATGAAAACTATTTTATTATTAATTTAAAGTGTTGAATTTGGTTTGTTCTTAGGTGTTGGTTTAATTGTAGGGTATACATTGTTATAATGTCAAATCTAGGCGGAACGCAGAAAAGCGCATTTTTTAAAACGACAGTCTTTGGAAAAATCCTCTTCAAAATATAATCAAAGATATTTTTTTAAAATACTCCGAAAATATTGTGTTGCCGGACAACCCTGGCAGATTGTCCTGTTTCCTATCAGAGTTTTCAGCATCAAACATGCCTTTATCATTATTCATCACACAACTATGAATGTTTATTCAGCGTCCGAAAACCCATAACACGGGGATATATGTTGTATTAATGTCTTATGTTTTACAAAAGATAATAAGTACAAAGGTATGCTTTTCTCAATATGCTTCAACATGGGAAAAGGGACATTGCACGTTTGTGGCAGTATTGCTCCCAGGTGGCAGCGTCGTCCACTACTGCCTACATCCACTAATGACTACGGTCTACAATAAACAAAGTCATGCACCAGTGATTTTCAGTGACACCTGCTATCAGTGCATCATTTCTGCATCATTGCATTAGTTCTTATAGTATACACCAGCAGATATTTGATGATTTCAAAGAAATTTCAAAGAGTTCATTCCTAGCATGGGTATGTTGTTTTCATTATGTAGGCATTATTCCATACTGCTTTATTTTTTTGTAGGCAATAGTAACTGTAGGCAAAAGTGGACGTAGGCATTAGTGGCTGGAACCCGGGTGACCGGGTGCGCAGAAACTATTCCCGATTTTTTTAAAGTACTGATTTAACACCGAAATTTTACATCCGCCATCTTTGCATTTTTTACTTTTGCCACTGTTACATTTGTTGGTATGAATATTGTCCAAACGGCACAAAATTGCTTAAAATGCAATCAAATGTTCAAAACATTTCTTGGGGCTCAGCCTAATATCGTTAGCAAAGTCAACAAACTACGACCATAAATGTAATGTACAACAGGCGCAAGAAAGTTTTAAAAAATTCCTACAAATACAAATGATAAGAAGTCGAATATGAATATCAGATTAAATTGATATGTTCTTTACTTATGTAAACAAATGATAAAAAAATAATTAACAGTGAGATACTCTGGCTATTGTGCAAAGCATCCAGTCCCAATGAAAGTGAACAGCATGCCGATGTTATACAAAGCAATCATATAACATATCGCAACTGATAGTTCTAAACAATTAGGCAATCAACATAATGACGGTATCAGTGGGCACATCGTGATATTTGAAGATAAAAAATGATAACACAGCAGTCTGGGAAGTAATACACAGCATCTTGACAATGAACAAAAAGAAGAAGAAGAATAGTTTATTAAAGTGTCACTATTTAAACAACCAGCCATTTTGGCTTTCGAGACAAAATACGCATCACACCCCCATAGAAGTACCATGAATACACACATCCGCAAATTCAGTCACTAACCCACCCACATATATTACGTTACACACACCACACCACACCACACCACACCACACCACACCACGGGATTCCATACTCGGTATTGACCCATGACATATCCTTCTTCATGTCAGGGAATGGGTTTTTGGATTGTGGTCAACGGACACGTGTTGCCTTAGGGAAAGCTGCTGTACTGTCCAGCTTCTTCATGTCTGCGAGCCTCTTTGCCATCTGCAGTTCCGTCGACTCGCAGTTCTTTGGTCGTACTGTAAAAAATCTTTATGCCGTCTTCGTCATAGTTACTTTCCTCGGAGGGCATCAACTTAGCTATCTTTAATGCGTCCTCGTACCTCTGTTTCTTCTGGACGGGAAGGTTGCGATGGCGTATCCCGAGGACTCGGTTACGACTCTTCTGAAGAAAAACAACAACTTTATTTACAATTGCATTTCAAATTTATAATGCATATGCATGTATATCCATGTATATGCTCATGAGCAATGGAGGAAAATATGTGAAAATCAAATTCAAATTGTTCCGATAACCCTTAAGCAACGTGTCAGTATTATAGCTTGATGTATTAGAACAACACTATTTGTGAATGCCAGGTGCTACCGGTAGTGTTGGGTAATGCTTACCCTTTTTGAAGATTCACTCTTTGTAATTCGACATCAAACGGATTACATCACACTCTGAGTAAACAATCTCATTTAACCCTTAATTAGTTAATTAATCTAGTTAACCTGCAGTATATTGTATCACTTAGTATTGCCTTAACGAGGAGTAATCCCTTGTCAGTTAATTGTTGGTGAGTGATCAATTAATGTCTGGAGAAAGGGATTTGCCTTACTCACATTTAATTAACATTTCACACTGCAACAGAAGAGATTATCGATCATTATGCCTTTATAAGAAAGTGAGAAAGATAAAGATTGAATGATACAAAACGGGCCGTGCCTGCATTATATAGCCTGCAAGAATCGTCACTGTAAACTAATCGAGGATTAATTTCAATTTTACAGAATATTCAACTGCTAAGTATATGATAAAGTGTTGAAGTAGCATTAGATATGTTTGAGATTACAGTTTTCAATTAACTGAAAATGTACCTTGCTGTCTTTGAGAGAGTCAGTGTCTGTAGAGCTGGCTTTGTCTAATTGGTATTCAGTCCCTGGGACACGAATATTGTGTACTAGCATTGTTTTGTGAGCAGCCGGATGCGTAAATAATATGTAATATATTTCCGTATTATATTTTATAGTACTTGTTGTTTTAATATTGTTAACAACAGAGAGAACGAAGATTTTTTTTGAAAAACCACAACAGCATGCATATGTTCTAGCAAAAGGAAACTTGGTAAATATTCATTTTGCTTAATTTCTACTTTGGAAAACTTATTTAGAGATCTGAAAGCTTGACGCTGTATAATTTGGGACGTGCATGGTTGGATGCAAACCAAATGTTTAATTCTCGCAAATTAAGACACCAGCGGCGGTATAGGAGCATATATCTAATGTCATTCAATACAGAATAATACATCAAGATGGCAGTTTCAATGTTAAAATTAAGTATATCTAAAGATATGGAAATAATAACTGTTTTTAATCTTTGATCTTTTGGGAAAATAATAGTGGAACTGGTTGAGTGACTGACGTATTCTACATTAAAAGTGACAGATACGTGATTTACATCATTAAATTTTAAAGTGATACAATTATAAGTGAGGGTTGTGATTTATTTAGGAACGAAGTCAGTATTTGGGGATTTAACTTGCGCTTTCCGACATTATGCGTATTTCGCACACGATTAAGAAAATAATGTAATTCATTTATTTATACAAAGTACAAATGCATCAATCCAAAATCACCCGATTTGTTGAATGTTATTTTGTGAATACACAAATTGCATAACACATTCCCTGAGGACAAACCCAAATGGCCCGTCCCTTTGTGACGGGTGTTAATTAGAGAATGTATTGCCACCACATTATGTCCCGACACTTTTATGACATGTAATGAACCTAGTCAGTCCCTGGGTCTGTAACAACAACATTGGCATAAAGTAGCATAAATGTTACGTAATTCGTATTAAAAAATTGACTGAAAAAATATAACATGAATATAATTGCCCTTTTGGGGATAATATAATATTGGGAAAATATACTTAAAAGTACATGATTAAAGAATTTCAGAATCAACTGTTTCTTGTATTTATGACCGACTTCACACAAACTGAATAATTAAACATATGTTTATATAGCTATAATTACATGCATGACACCTACATTATCATGAAATAATAATGTTGTCATGTTTGTTAATTTGTACATTTCGTTGTTATTGGTATCCTGAGGATGTTGTAATTATACACGTGTTCTGATCTTATTTGACGTAGAATACATGAAAAACGATTGGTCAACAGTTTGGTGCGGTCGATGGAAAGGTGTTCAATTACTAAGAAAAGCTATTTAACTGTTTAATACTTAATACATGTCTTAAAATATGAATTAATTCTTAAGTTATAACATTAGTGCAAATTCACCCGAACGTAGGATGTACATGGACCGATTTCAAAATAGCTAAATTGACAAATTGTTTCCCATAAACCACTGAATATAAACTCACTTATCCTTTAGAATAGAAAGGCGAATCGTTTCTTAATATATTGTCTTTTAAGCCGATGGAAGTTTAAATCACTACAACCGAGTCCGAGGCGATAAAGGATTATGTGACAAAATCTGGTATCATGGCTTAACTGTATATAAGTAACATTGTCCAAGTTTAATAATCCTCTATATCAGATGACTATTCCAATTATTAATGGGATCAGGTTGGAATAACTTGGCAAAGCATTCTGTTCTACAACATATAGCCTGTATATTGGTTCGATTTCTATAAATGTAATTACTAACAGCAAAGATGTTTTTCATCTTGTAAAAAGGTGTAATGGCTGTGTTAGTTTCTCTATAAATTTTCTCGTGGCCTGTACCCCTTATCGCCCCACAAATAGTCCGTATAGTCCGTATTGAGTGAGTGAGTTAAAATTTAACGTCTCATTGGCATTATTTCAGCGTCCGGAATGAATCTTAGTGTAAACATTCTAGGATTAATTCTTGTTCTTGGTACAATTATCCAAAATATGGGCATTATATGCTTGTTCATAACTTCTAACGATTTATGTGAAAGGAGTTATTTAACTGAGTGAGTGAGTATGGTTCACGGCGGTGGACACCAGAAAGGTATCTAAGACTTCTAAGGCAATTAATCATAGGGATTTCCTTTTTAACTCGTCAATATCAGAATCTGACTGAAATATTATTCCCAAAGTCATAAATATTACTTCCTTTCATTTTAAGATTAGGTTTTGCACTTGGGAAGACTTTTATTTAATGTGAAATAGAAAGTTTCTGTTTTCTCTGGATTCAATTTTTACTTACTTTCATCCATTTGGTAATTTTCTCCAAATCAGCATTAATATTTTACGCAGTAGTATTTGGAATTGTCCATTTGGGGAATTGTGGACCCCACCGCAAACACAGTAAACAGAAATTCCAAAGTAAATAATATGTACAATAGTTTGTTGACTGGAACATGCAAGACTCCATAATTTTAGTTATAATGTAAAAGTCATAGTAATATTAAATCTTATTTAAAACAAATCATTAATGTATTTGACATGGGAGACGAAGCGACACACATTGTATTTTATAATAATGCACAATTTTGAATGCTTTAAACCTGTTGCATTAAACAAATGCTGGATTTGATGTTGTCATATAGTGAATCAATATGTGTCTAGTCTTCCAAATATTCTATTGCGAACACATATAGTGTCAGCGCTCATGATCGCCATATCTATGAATGAATGAAAATATCATCATTAATAAAATCACCTGAGCTCACTGTGTGTTCTGAAGACAAATCGCTGTTAGGCATCCTGCACGGCTTTGTTCACGTTCACCCTCAAATGTACCATAGAAATCTGCGACTGTGCGTGTTCAATTTTCGAATGCATTTTTGCGACAGGCGTTCGTTTATTTATTAAAATTCCACTAATTCATTAATCACATTGAGTTGCTCGCCTCTTCTCCAGTTGCTCACACTCTCAACTGATGTAGCTGCCTTGATTAACTGGAGTCTGGATGTACCTAATTACAAACTCTGTTCTAATTATGCTAATCGTGGAAGTGCATTATACTGGATGACAAACTTAGTAATCCTTTCTAATGATCCTTGTTTACAAGGAACGCATGCCAATTGACTAAACAAACATCCTTAAGTAGAAGTATCACAATGGACGGTGTGTACAACTGTTTGTCAAACAATATCAACCAATATTTTATATTTAGAATCACCATTACATGAAATCACAGAAACATATATATGAAATTTTACTTTGAAAACTCCAGAACTAATGTCGTGAACGTAATATAATAGGAATTTATTCCAACAAAGTGTTTCCTATATATGTTTCCTTGTACAATTTTAAATTCATGGATTTTTTATCTATTATTTTGCAAGGATCGTGACAATCGCTAAAAGGCTACTCTCTCGCTATTTCGTTTAGTGGTTATTCTAGTTTAGACAGCGCCAGCCTCTCGTTATACAAACAGTGCTTTTCTAACCCCGATTTATTTAAGACAGCATCAGTCAATCGCTATACAAACAGTGTTTTTTCTAACCCCGACCTAGTTAAGACAGCGGCAGCCTTTCGTTATACAAACAGTACTTTTCTAACCCCAATTAAGTTTATACAGCGGCAGCCTTTCGTTATACAAACAGTGCTTTTCTAACCCCGACCTAGTTAAAACAGCGGCAGCCTTTCGTTATACAAACAGTGCTTTTCTAACCCCGACCTAGTTAAAATAGCGGCAGCCTTTCGTTATACAAACAGTGCTTTTCTAACCCCCACATAGTTAAAACAGCGGCAGCCTTTCGTTATACAAACAGTGCTTTTTCAAACCGCGATCTAATTAAGACAGCGGTATTATTTACATTATCTGTTACTAAAATCTGCACAAATGTTCTATTTCTTATGTAAAATGCTGTCAACATAAAGAAATACAAGTTATTTCATAACACTCCAAATATGGTTGCCATAATGAAAATAGTATTAACGTATTATTGTCACATGCAAAAATACTGTTCAGTAACATTAGTAATATTTTCAAACCCCAAGAATATCTCTTACGGGCTAAAAAAATTCAATGAAGCAGTGGTAAAATCTATCCATATATACAAAATTGTATAGTTTTGGATATACCAACTATACAAAATTTTATATTTTGGAAATACCAAATATACAAAATTGTATATTTTGTATATATTGGAATTTTCCCTTGTGGATGTCGCTGGTGTTGACGGGTAATCTGCCTATCTTGTCAAGGTGTGGTGACCCTAGGATGAACGCTCCGAGGAAGGTCATGTGTGGTCTGTGTTGCATTGTATCGATGCAGGAGACGGTAAATTGTGGTTATGTTAACGTTGAAATGACGGGCAACATCTTGGACAGACTCCAAACCTCCGATAGCCTGGTTTCTCTGAATTTGAGTTAGGCCTGGCATTGTTGACCAAGGTGTGGTAGGTCGAAGAATTGGCCACAGTTTTATACCCACCCACTACAGTTCGTGACAGTTTGTGCATTTTCGATTTCGCGAGAAATGGGTGCTTGATACCCACATATTCATTGAAATGGTGCGTTTTGGCGATTCGTTTTTTATGTTGCGTTTTTACTCGGGGCTTCCAAAATGCAACCAAAAATATTGATAACACCATCAGGCTTCACTACATGCTAAAACTCGTATCAAGTTATGGTTCCGTGTTTGTTACCTATTTGCTTAAAACCACTTGCGTTTCTTTTGCGTGTGAGTATATATGTGAAGTTCACGTTGATTTTCATGTATTTGTAAAAACTGAACTGTACTTTGGCGTTACATACTGAATTAGACCCTTTGCATGGGCATTCATAACTCAACCAGAACTTATTTTCATGAAATTAAGTGTAAAAGGTTTTTTTAAATGTTAAGGTAAATAGTGAATATGGCAATACGATCATAACCATATTGAAACAGTAATCTATGTCCATTCATCGGTCATTTTTGTAAAAATGTCAAATTTGGTATTTGTTTAGTTTGTTATTGTATCCAATACATATGCTTGAATATTTGAATATCAACACTGACGACAAATGTAGGTCAGGTCCACTACAGTTCATTATCTCACTCCAAATGTGCCACAATAATAAATGCCCCAATTGTCAACTGGTTTTCTATTGCAGTATATCATGTCAGTTGACAGGAGGCGTCTGAATGAATTACTCTTATCAGGTAAGGTATGAACAATCCTATTCTACAAACTGTAATTGTAACATATTTACAAGTTGCTTGCTCTGTTACTGTGAGATAAAGGCTGTTAAGGTGTGCTTGGTTTGTAAATGTGTCCATAATGTGGTGCAACTGAGTTAGTCATGTGAATGTGTTACCACAATGTTGTCAGTTTTGGCCCATTTTGACCACTGTGTATGTCTCCATTAGGATTTTAGCTAACCTGACTAAAAGTCAAGCGAGCTTATGTTGCGAAGTGTGGTCTGCTGTCCTTCGACTTTAACTTTTGCATTTTTGCCATCTCCTCTCACGGAGCTGAAACTTTGTATATGAATGATCCCATCTATGGTGTCTCTAAACATTGCTAACAGAATTCCGATCAGATTGTCTGGTCAAAGCCAGGCTATTGAGTTGAGACTGCTTGACTGATGAAGCTGAATTTGGGCATTCCTTCTTATGATGACACCTTATTATTTTCTCAAATATTCAAAACATCATATTGTACTAAAAGTTTTAACATCTTCTTCTAAAGAACCACAGGGCATATAAGCAAAGTGGTGCAATATTGACACAGGGTCAGCTCAGATGATTTTCATTAGATTCGTTCGGACCAATTTCGTAGCAGAATCTGAATCCTGAATCAGAAAGTTTGGATCTAAGTCAGCGTTTTTCAATATTGGCAGCAAGTCTTTACAGACCTATATCATGTTTCACTTTAATCTCATCTCATTACGCAAAACAAAAAAGTCCTGAAAGGTCGCTCTGACATGAACCGTAATGGGATGTCCTCAGATCTTTGTTTGTGGTAGCGGGAACTAAGATCTGATTATAATGAGATTATTTCACTTAGATTAGATAGATAATATATTTCAATCCTCATTTTATATTATGACTTGTATCTCCTGTCTACTCTTAAGTGAATTCAAATGGGGTGAATGTTTGTTTTTTAATTGTTGAGTAATTGTGCAATAACATTACAGTGAGGAATTAACTAATGTTATGTATAAATATTATCTAAACTAAGCGACAATGAGACTCAAGCTATATTTATTTGCTAAAGTCATATGAATAAAAACATATGATTAATCACACTACATCAAATATTGTGAAATAAGCAAGCATCTGTACTTCATTAATACCAATAACTGGAACAATGATCTGATATATCAGGGCTGATGTAGCTCTATAAAACATGCACCAGTGCAAGAAATTATTGAAAAGTGCACCAAGTGCATGTAAACACAATTGTATGTCTTACTAACTCTTACTATTTCACACAAAGACAATCTTTGAAAACACTTAATACATCATTAATCACTATGTTATGTGCAACTTGTCAGGATTTTGTGAGCTTGAGGTCATTAGATTGTGGGTACTTTAAGGATATTTACACATGTTCCTATTACGTTTTACAGCAGTTTGATCATCATTAATCGTGAAACGGTCATCAGAGATCTGAGATTGTATTTATATATATTGCGTCAGTCATGGCATCACGCAGGACGGAAACTTTGACTATTTCTATTGAATTTACCAAATCATGGTAATATGTATCTTTTTTTTATTTCCCTAATTCTTGTTACGATATTCTTCCCATGCATATTCTTAAAATATTATGCCATTGTATGCAACGACCATATGAATGAATCTCTCAAAAATAGGTAAGAAAGCTATATAGTGTAAAATCAGAATTTTATTTTTCACACCTATTTTTTTTCGCAAGTTCATTTAGATAGTTAAAAGGCCTATTGGTGACAAATGTATGACGAATTCAGTGATATATGTATTGCAGGTGAGTTTGAAATATATGTGGTGTAAAAGGTGTCTCATTACCGGCATACGTGAACAGGATTTTGAAAACAATGTCCAATGTGGCGGAAAGTCAACTTCGGCGTTCGTGTTTTCCCAAAACATTCTTATCGATTCTAGGGTTATCAGTGATGTTTCAAAATAATTATTGGTGATTTGATAAAAAAAATCCAGATACCCGTGATCAGTACTCTGATCACAAATATGCTAGGCCTATGTTTGAAACACAATTCTTTGAGCAAATATCCGATGTTTTGATCTCAAAACATGCACTAAGTAAATGCCAGAATGGTGATTTTGTATTGTGTCAAAAATGGCAAGATTTATGAAGTTCCAAATTTTCAGAGGACATTTTCAGTAATTTTGCTTTGCTGAAAATGACAGGGGATGATATCACAGAACAGGGAATTTCCCAGAGAATTGAAAACTTGCGGTGTATTTGTGTGCGTGATGTGTTTTGAATTTTATTCAACTTCAATGTGAGGCTTGTAGAGAAAGGGCATATGTCTCTCTGGCATCCATGGGTTAATTGGAATATGTAAATAAGTGTTTTAATGAAACATTGTGTAAAAAAGGAATGTTAACATAGTGTCCAATATTGCTGATTCTCATGATTGTGGTATGCAGGGGATTGTGACAGCAGAGAAATGAGAGAACTTGGGGAATATCCATGAAAAGTAGTTCCAGTCCAAAATCATGTAAATGTCAAAAGGTAAAGTTTATACTTTGTAAATGTCACTTTTTGAAGTTTGTTGAAACAAGAATGGTCATGTGAGAAGCAAATAAAAAATCACATCACCGGAAATCTCCTTAAATTCAAAATACACATTTATTATCATTTATTAACTCGATAAATAGGACAGTTTTTTTTAGAAAGATTGAGCTATGTAAGTAATTCTAGAAAATTAAGCTAGGTATAACAAAAGGATTGTAGTAGTACTACGGGACTGCGATTCCAGTGAGGTTTACCGCCTTCGCCATTACGATTTCGTCCAATTGATGATATAATGGTCTGGACTCTTCTTCTTTATGTAATAAAGACACAAAACTTCTAGTTTTAAGAGTGGCAAGTGGAATCTTGCATATGTATGCCATAGCTACTTTAATATCTTTTTTGTTTGTTTTACTTACTTCTGATTGGTTACTACCTCATTAAACCTCATATATTAAATACATGGTCATGTATTCTTTTTCAAAGGTACCCTAAACAATATCATATTTAGTTGTTATGTCTATGTGAATATACTTTTTTGAACAAACCCACTTCTGGTTAAATGAGAGCATCCTTCTCAGCTTGTTCTTCTCCATCTAATCCCTACTCCTGGACTATTCCAACATAAACCAATCCACAAAGTGTACATTCAATGCCATATATGCAAAGATTAACTTCTCCATCAGTCCTTTTAACCCCTCCTCCCAAAACCTTAGACAAAAACCTAAACCTAAACAACTACCCCCAACTTCTCAACCAACCTTCACACACACAGTAACCATAGCAGACATACACATCCTGGCCCACCACCAACCCCAATACACAAACACAGCCTGCCCTCCTCCCTAAACCAGCCCTCCTCCCAACTACAGCCCCTACTCAAACCAACACACAGGTCCAAACCCACTTTAAATTCACCCTCCCCATACCACTGGCACCCAACTATCCCCCATCACAACCCTCCCCCATCACAACCCTCAATCCCAATATCACGCACAACCACTACAACTCTCATACAACCTTGCCGCCACCCACACTATTTTAGCAAAAAACGGAAAAGCATTACTTGTAAACAAAAACTGCCACTCACAGACTAAGAATAAACTCAAATCACATTATGTAAAATAAAATCATCTCAAAATTAGCCCCATCACCATGTCATTTATGCCTACCTTCTTGATCCATCTCATAACAATGGTGATAATACAGTGGAACTGCAATGGACTCATCACCCTTAACAAAAATGAACCTCTCATCACAGCACTTCAAGGGACCCGCTTATCTCCAAAAAGTGTCTATAATTTATAATACCAGGCTATAATTTCACAGGAAAATAGACCCTGCCGAACTAACAACCAAAGCCCCCTCCTCACTTACCCGTTGTATCCTCTTCTGCCAGAGCCAATGATCAGGATCTCAACAAGGACAATCCTAATTGGGTCAATCACTTTCGTACTATGTTGTCTTTTCAACAACATCAATTCGACCTTCTTCATAATCATCTCCGGGCAGCCTTGGCTGAGATCACCACCACCAGGCACCATGGTTATCTCACCATAACGGATTGGGATTCTGAGTTCAAGAGGCAACTCCTTTGTCAGCCTTGGAGTGCACTCTGCTCTTCAATGGCGCCGTCTCTGAAACCAACACACGTATGTCCAGCTTTGCCTTGTTGAATCGGTGCAAAACGCCCTGGAGCATGTCTCCAATCAATCCAAATTAAAACAGGCAATTATCAGCCCAGACGCGCCTCTTTTAAGATTCCCACCAACGCTTCTTCCTTTTTGTGACAATGGTCAAGACGGTTCTAAGCCAAAGGCAATTATCACCTTCGCTAGTGGAGGCAGGTGCTTACGTCCTGACAATTCTGTCACCAACATCCTTCATCAGGGGTGACTGCTTGTTGTAAGAGGCGACAAATGGGATCGGGTGTTCAGGCTTGCTGACTTAGTTAATACTTATCATCGTATCCCAATTGCATGGATCAATGCTCATGATGCCAATCACTGGATTTTCTGGTACAGACTTCATTATTTACAGACCGCAGTCATATAGCTGGAATATTGCTGCGTTTGGCGTTAAACAACAAACACAACCAACAAACCTTCATCAGTGGTACTGGTTCTCTCTCATGGCAGACCCACCGTGAACCTCGTGCCCTTTGCCTGACACCCACCCCTCTCGGGCTCAGCTCTTGCTCAAGACCATTCAGCTTCTGGTGCTCAAGTGGGTGGTTGAGATTGTTCCTAATACAGTGGCCATCCAGGCTTCTACTCCCCAGTGTTCCTGGTGCCCAAGAATGATTCTTCTGAATACTGTATGATCCACAATCTCGCCGTATTCAACAAGCGTTACCTGGTACAACCTGCATATTTTCGTCTGACCATGTTGAGACTGCTCAGGACCAGAATCAATGCCAACGACTCACTGATATTCATGTGCCAATCCTCCCCAGTTGCCGGCAGTTCCTCAGGTTTTTTTTCCAGGTTATCCAATACCAGTTGCTGAACCTCCCATTTGGCATTTCCATGGCCCCGTGGTTATTTACCCAGATTACCAAGCCAAATGCCACATACCTGCACTTGAGGAACATTCATTTCAAGGCTTACATCAATGATTGTCTACTGAATCATCAGGACCTCCTTCACAATGTTATCACTCGTAGTGTACTTGCTCAACTGGGGAGGATCATCAACGAGCTCAAGTCAGAACTTACTCATAGGTGGCCTGTTTCACATGGACCAGGATCTCCTCCTAGTACCAAATGACAGGTGGCACAATCTCCTTCCTACCCTACCAGGTTTGTACACTTCGTCAATGGCAGGTATTAATGGGTCTGACGTCCAGAGGCCAACTCCAACCTCGCCTGCTACAGCAGTTTCTGGCTCCATTTATTCGTGGGCAGAACCCTCTTGCCTCCATAACGCTCCCGATTGACCCCAGCCTGTATCTTCATTGAAGTACAGTGGAATCGAATGTCTGCGACGGTGTCTCCTTGACTGCGCTCAAGCCCACACTCCACCTGTTCATCGACACCTCATGACAGGGTTAAGGGGGCTCATCTGGAGGACAAGACTGCCTCTGGTCTCTGGTAAAACGATCAGCACTGGTGGCACATCAACAATCTGGAACTTGAAGCAATCATCCTGGACGTGTCTCACTGGCAGATCCATCTTAAGCGCACAGTGCATGCCATATCCACAGGCAACATCACGATTGTCTGGTGTCCTAGCAACTAGGGGACTCCCCACTTTTCATTCCTACTGTCTCAGACTTTTCCAAGGTTCATCATCCAGCACATCCCTGGTTGTCACAACATCCTGGCAGACACACTCTCCAGACCGGACGAAGTAGCTCCTATAGAGTGGATGCTCAACCCAGATTCCTTCACCCTTGTGTGTCAGCAGTTCAGCCTGCAACTCATCAACCCATTCACCACCAACCAAAATTAGCCCGGGGGGGCACATCTACTGGTACATCCCCTACCATCAGTTGCCATAACCAGCTCCAGACAAGTTCACTTTCACTTCAAGGGTAGTACCATAACAATGAACTTATCTGGTTGCCCTTAAATTGGTGTTGGCTGTTCCTATGGATCTCAGAATAACCAAGATTCCGAAACTTCAGTCATTATTGCGGTTGTTGCATCTTTGAGGATTAATATAAGGTGCCAAGTTTCATCCACCAGCCTGAGATTTGAACGTGGTATTGTAGTCGCTCCGTATCACTTCCTTTGAACCACTCCACTCATCTTCTTCCTTCAATCTGCCAAAAAGAAGGCATTTTTCTTGGTTATAGCTACAGCAGCTCTAGTCAGCAAGTTGCACACCCTTCATGTCTCACAAGTATGGTACAAGCGCAGAGCGCACGGTGCTGTCATTCTTGGCTTGTGCTGAGATTTCATTGCTAAGAATCAACTCCCAGCACAGCTGTACAGATCCTTCCCACGTTCTTCCATTATCGTCGATCCAAGACACTATGTGGATCTCGGAAACAATTGTTCATTCTGGTTCTGCCTGCATCCCAGATGGAAGTTAGTCGTAACACTAACTCATTGAGGCTGTACTTCATTATCTTGCAGACTTACGACCTCGCTGGTATGGACCTGCCTAGAGCCAACAACCCTCATGAGATTCGAGCTGTCGCTTGACCATGGCTCTCCACAGCAATTGTTCCATTGAATCCATAATGGAGGGTTGGTTTGGGTGCTCGGCTACTGACTTTGCTGTTTTATCCCTGTCATTATCTCTGAGATGTGGCATGGGTAGAAATTACCCCAGACTAGATGGTTTGATGTTTCCGTTTATTCCAGTAGTAAAAGCTTGCAGGATAAGTATCCAATGTATAGCATATTTAGATTTTATTCATTTTCATTATTTTCAAGTGTTTCCATGAAATTTCGAAATTGACTGATGCTCAAACATTTACCTTGCGAACACACAACATATGAATCCTACAATAAAACAAAATTTGAATAGTAATTCTCCCTTTTGTAACGTTCATGTGGTATTCTAACTAAATAAAGTTGACATGTGAAACCCACCTGAAATGTCTAAATGCAAGAGATTAAGATTTGTAAAGAAAAAAAAGAAGAGTTTTATTAATTTTTTAGTAGGAAATGTTTTTACGTATTTGTTTTAATGTTTTATTCTGTTTATGGCAGAGTTTTGGAATTTTACCACAGAATTTTGATGATTTTACCTCATAATTCACCTGGGACTGATATAAGCTTTCTGGCTGCCATGAATAGCAAGGTGGTGGCATTTGTTTTACCAGCTTCCTTAGGTTTTTGTCATGTGTCAAGATTGTGTCAAGATTATGTCAAGTATCACAGTCAAATCATTAATCTCCATGCATGTTTTTGAAGGTCAGTGAGCTGAACTGCAAGTGGCTGTGTCTGGTACTGACTGTTTGTTTCAAGAAAAAAGTGTTATGTCCATGGCTTCTTTTTGGAAATTACCTGACATTTTGTCACTGATGGACCAACCCTGCTTATGTACATGTAGAATAAACACTGTACATGCAGTAGGTTAACAATAAAATATATCAACTTATACCAAAGCTAAGGTGCAGTGGGATAACAAGCAAATATCTCAACTTGTACCATACACAAAGTAGGATAACAAGCAAATATGTCCACTTGAACTACACATGCAGTAGGATAACAAGCAAATATCTCACTTTATGCATATATGCAGGAGGATGACAATAAAATAACTCGGCTTATACCATACCTGTAGTGGAATGACAAACACATATCTCATGTATGCCATATATACAGTAGGATTAGAAGCGACTGTCACCACTTATTCAATACCCATACATTAGGATCAGACCCGTGAAGATCTGGGTGGGTGCAGACTTGGTTGATGCAGACTTGGTTGATGCATGTCATCGATCCCAATTGCGTGGATTGATCCTCATGATGTCAATCACAAGATTGTCTGGTCCAGACTCGATTATTTACAGACCGCGGTCATATAGTTGGAATATTGCTGAGTGTGGCATTAAACAATTAACAAACAAAATATTAGGATAAAACTTCTGTGTTAAAAGTGGTTCCACTTTTTTGAAATAATAGTACATGTTATCCATATAATAGTATCCCAGCCAGGTGGTTTAGTGTACGAGTCTTCATGTTCCAGCTGCAGATGAAAGAGAGAATGTCAGTCTCCACTTTGAACACAAACTTGTCAGCTGTGACTTTCAAACTGGGGAAATCATCTTTGAAAAGTAAGTAAATTATTTAGAAGTGATATACAATGTGTCAAGAACACTTTATATACTTTAATCGATCCTGTTGTCCTATATTCGTTAGAGTAAAACTGCTATGTGTGAAGGTGTGAAGTTATGTACGTCCCTTAGCTGACAATTGTAATCGCATTTGAATGGTTTTCTTCAGAGGGAATAGTTTTAAAAATCCCAAAAGTCATCAAAGATAAGATAGTTTTGAAAGCTGTTGACACATGCCTGGAGGTAGCTTTTTTTTTTAATGGTATTACATGAAGCCTTCTGGGATCACTGTATCTGCATAATTTAAGAAGTGAGCAAATCTTCACAAACTTGTTGTGTTATCAGCTGTGGCCGTGAAAAATCTGATTTCGACTTTATTGTACAGCCTTATTACAACAACGTACATATTGGTAAAGGTAAAATGTGTCAAGAGTGTTGTCTTCTACTGATAGAGAGAAAGTCATGGTTCCAGGTGATCTTTTCAGATGTCAGCACGAACAAATATTATAAGAAAAAATGACCCTGGATGTAAATAGTTAGAATTTCTAAACAATTAAACAGAATCTTTAACTTTGTCATTGCTGAATGACCAAAATATAAGTATTTTCAGTCACTTGCTCATGTGAAACTTGACAGTGGTTAATGAAAGATGAAAATGTTTATCAAAAACTCAAAACCCCCAAAATGCTGAATTGACTTTGAATGTGAAATGGTCTTCTCGAAAGAATAAATCTTACAGGTGATCTCCAGAGTCTAGATCATTGCTATAGTTTTGTTTGACTTCCATCATTTTGTTGTGGTTTTCCTTCATACAGTTAAACTAAAATAAGAATATGTTTATGTAACTTCTGTCGGGGAAAAATGTGAATTTCAACTTTCCTTTGGTTCCAAAATTTAATATCATGTTTTTGCTTTCAGATGAGTTTATTCTCAATGTCATTTCAGGCCAGATAAAACCAAGGTGACACAGCACGTTGACCTAATCCTTGGCAATGATGGAGCTTTCTCATCCGTGAGAAAAGAAATGATCCGACAGAGCAGTAGGTTTAACTATGCGCAGGAGTACATCCCACATGGGTACATGGAGCTGGTTATTAATCCTACACCATCAGGCGAGGTGAGTGGAAGGAAGCACTTTAGGTGGCTGGAACACGGCTGGATTCTTTTCTGGTACAAAGTGTAACATTTAATACCCTGACTCATGTGACTCTGAGTGTACGTGTCTTAGTACTTATCCTCACATTTGTGTTGATGACTATCATCAAATAATCCATTTGTTAATGACAGTTGTGTGATACAGTCGTGTCCGTATAAACGAATTTCCGTATAACTGAAACCAGCTTCTCACTGGAAGAGTTACTTCCCTTCAATTATGCAACTCATGACAGATGACAGAGCAAACAGATACATCCACTCAATCTTTATTCAAGACATACACGTTTCAAAAAATCTGTCATGGAAGTTTGGACTTTACCACATTTTGAGGTTTGAATTTTAAACAATAATTCCAAATTCCAAACTTGCTGACGGGTGTTTTTCCTTAAACAGACAAATTTCCCTTTTTGCGCGTGCTGTAACTGCGTGTTACTTACATTTCGCTGGTTGACAGGCCTTACTCACAGTTTGAAGTCACAACTTTGACCTCTGACCTCCACAGACGCCATATTTATGGAATGGGATTACATGTACAATAAACAAGCTCGTCTCAAACGTAACTCAGTGTCACTTGGTTAATTGACTTCTCACGAATCAAAGGATTACCACCAGCGGAAGTGTATTGTCCGGGTAATATAAGTGTATAAGTGAGACAATTCTGTGTGCATTTCAGTGTTTTGTGTATGAAAATGACCATCCGGTTCTGGAAACTGAATTTGCGTATATACGGGTAAATTTATATAGAAATTATTTCGTTTGGAATGAAAATCGTCCGGGAACCGAGGTTTCCGGATATCTGAAGTCCGTATAAGCGGGGCATGACTGTATGAGGAATGTGTTGATGACTTGTGAAATAATCCATGTGTTGATGACTTGTGAAATAATCCATGTGTTGATGGCTGTTGTGAAATAATCCATGTGTTGATGGCTGTTGTGAAATAATCCATGTGTTGATGGCTGTTGTGAAATAATCCATGTGTTGATGGCTGTTGTGAAATAATACATGTGTTGATGGCTGTTGTGAAATAATCCATGTGTTGATGGCTGTTGTTAAATAAACCATGTGTTGATGGCTGTTGTGAAATAATACATGTGTTGATGGCTGTTGTGAAATAATACATGTGTTGATGGCAATGTGTTCATGACAGTTGTGATATTATTGTGTTCATAACTATATGTCTTGTATGACAAGCAATAAGTTTCTGTTACTAGTTTGCTATGGCCACCAACTATCTTCACATATGGCCACGAAATGAGTTCATGATGATTGGTCTGCCCAACCAAGACAAGACATTCACTGCCACCCTGTTCATGAAGTTTGACAGGTTCGAGGAAATCACAACGGAAAAGGAACTGATGGAATTCTTCACAGCTAAATTTCCTGACTCCATACCAATCATTGGAGAGTGAGTAATCTCTCAGCTGTTTTGGGGGCATGGGTGGCCCAGTTGTCGCGATTCACTGTGCAGAGTTGCATCCCTTGGGCACGCCAGAAACCTATGATTGTGGGTTCGAATCCTTGTTCACCCAGATTATGTTTCTTGGTTTGTGAGCACCATACCTGTGCTCATGGGTTTCACCAAAGTAGTAAACCTCTGAGACCTGCATCACTTCGGGTTTTCCTCCAACTTTAAGCTGACATGCCGTGATACAACAGGAATACTGTTACTCACTCACTCAGCTGTTTTAGTAAGGTTTCTTGATTTAATCCACTCTTATACAATTTCCAGATAACTATTGCTAACTTACTGCCAAAAGAGAAAATATGAAAGTAACTTGGTCTTAAAAGTTATGAATATGATTCAGGACATTTCTTAGATCCTGTGTAACCTTTGTCATTTCTTGAAATGCTCTTTAACAGATTTTGAAAACAGCCCAAGAAATTTGGATTTGAAAATAGGATGCCTGTGTCAAGCAAAATGGCAAAATAGCCTGATCCTGTCCAAAATAGAAATACTGTAAAACTTATTTTAATTATTTTTCAATCAGGGCAATAATGTGAATTAATATTGTTGTCAGGATACACACCATCTATACCAAACTAGAACTTTACACGAGAGGTATAAACTTGTGAAATAGACCTATTGTCTCACAACATGTTAGAAATCCTAGATGGAATCTGTTCTTTGAAGATCGTACACTATTGGTGGCGGTCTTACCTACCAAAGTTTGTAAACAAATATTGTACTACAGAGTTGGGGATTAACACATTCAACCTGTGAGAGTACATAGTGGGTGCCCCACGAAAAACTTTGCAGGTTATCAAGGGTATATCAAAGCATAGGTAACTTTGGAGTCTGTACAATATTAAAGATTCTAATTTCCTGATCCCCAACACTGCACCCCCCTCCTCTTTGCATATTTGTGGGGGACAGGGACAAAAGGCGAATTCTCAGATAGTTTACTTGTTAAAATCTTTGTAATCAGTGGATTATATTCCTCCCAAAACATTTCTCTTGTAATGTTTTTCATCATGGGTAGCATAAGAGGAGTCATCTTTTGCAGTACACTTGTGGATGACCTATTCCTGTTTCACATCAAATCTTCTACAACATATGACCAGTACCATGTTAAAATGAACTGCAAGAAAAACTCCATGGTGTCCTGTTGACAATGAACAGTTTGAAGAATGACAAAATGAAAACTGGAAAAGACGTGTTCCAACTAGATTATAGATTTATAATTTAAAACTAAACCATATTTAGACCCCAGAAATATTTAGAGATCTATTGTCTGGGAAATTAAGGACCATACAGAATTCTTTGATTATACTATATAGAAACTTGAGACAACACTGATGGAATGAATAGATCTTGGGGACAGTCTGGCTTACCTGCATTTGCCACATATCACAGAAAACACAAAGCATATTAATTTCATCACTTACCTTGACAGTCAAATTCTTGAAACTTTATCCATCTGTTTCCTCCAATGAATAAGACATACTGCTGCCAAATGTCCTCAAATCTTGCTGCTACTGTGTCTTCCACTACTAGCAGAAGGCAACTTTGGCAAGCTCCTCACAGTCACAACTCTATCACTGTATATGATGGTAGCACGCACTGGCATGGAGTTTGGATCAAGAGTTATGGAGGATAACTCTACTGGTGCCTAATGCAGTCCTGTCAAAATTGATGCTAAGATCTGCAAGGCCCTGGATCCAGAATTCTCTTTGTCTTGAATTATTTTTTACCTTCTCTTTAATATTTCTTTTTACAGTTTTATATTTTGTTTGTATTTGTGATTCCAGATTAATCACAACTTGGAAAAGTATGC
Source organism: Haliotis rufescens (assembly GCF_023055435.1). Lineage (NCBI taxonomy): Eukaryota > Metazoa > Mollusca > Gastropoda > Lepetellida > Haliotidae > Haliotis > Haliotis rufescens. The sequence goes on along the minus strand of NW_025964001.1, from coordinate 44,657,911 downwards.
AATGTTCAAGGATACTTTGCTAAAATATGTGTTTCTTATGGGACTTATTTTCTTTGGGAAAGAAATAATTTATTGATGAAATGAAATAAAGTGTGATAGTTATTTTGGTGAAATGATTCTTCCTGTAATGTTTTGAATAGTCAAACATATTTTAATTGTCCTTTGTAGTTGGCCACCTTTTTGTTTGTCAGGGGTTGAAATGAGATAAAAATATAATTTAATATCATGTCTTATTTTATGTGTAATCCTAAAACAAATGTCAGTGAGGTGAAATATGAAAACAAATATTGTTTGTTTATTAATGAAAAGTAAAAAGAATCAGTTCCCTATTGACCTACTTTGTTTTGCTTCTTAGCAAGAATAAAATATTTGTTCTCAATTTTTTCACAACTTGTGAAATTCCTTATATGGTAAATTACCTGATATAAATGAGATAAAAAACAGAGACTGGATGTTCTGAGGAATGTTTACGTGTTACCTTTATTCAAGAAAACATTTTTGTTTTTATGAAACATTTTAGAATGGACAGTTAGAGAGGTCAAGAGCATGTGCTGTGAGGAGAATATCAGAGTAGCAGAGTAGCATTGAGAAACTTGACAAGTTCAAGGGCGAGGCTGTGATAAGAATTCCAAATTTGGATGAGGGTAGTAATAAATATTAAATGTAGAAATATTTCATAACTAAGTTGAGGTTCATGAAAAAAAGATAGATACTTCTAGAGGGTCGTCTGTAAAAGATGTTTTGGGCAGGGACTTATTAAGAAAGTCAAAGGACACTGATGTGATTAAGCCTTAAACCGCTGTATATTAACTTTTACTTTTTAAATAATTACCATTTACAAATTTCAGTTTGTAGAGATTCACATAGGTAAAAACATTAGATCAAAGATCACTTTATGATGTCTGAACCTTAAATAGTCAGTTGAGCACAAATCTATAGGGATGTTACAGCACGGTCTGTCTGTATTTCAGAGCTGCATTGAAGAAAACCTACTTGAGTAGTAAAGGTTTGCCGATGGTGTCTATCAAGGTAAGTTTATCATTACCTATGTAACATTCCTGACATCCACTCACATCTGTCCATTCAAGAGGATCTACAAATACATTTATCATACCTCCATGTCAGAATGATGAGATCTGATTGGTCCGCATGATCTTGATAAAATACTGTGTAACCTGCCTTGGAGGGTAATAAATTTTTCACCAGGGAACAAATCTCTTATACCCTGCCACAAGCTATATAAACTGCTTGTGGATTTCTTAGGGGCAGAATACCCTTATACCCCGCTTCAGAGCAAACAGCCGCATGCTTTTTCCGAGGCAATGGAAGTCATGAGACATACCACAAGTTAACCTCAGCTCAATCGAACGGCTGTTTTCTATCAATTTTGAATTTGTGTTAATTCTTTTACAATGTCACATTAAAACATGTCGGTAAGATAAATTTGTTGTAGCGGGATAACGAGGGACACATTGGCTTTTATACCTCCGGCTCGTGGTATAAAACCTTACGCGGGACGCATAGAACCCCATGTACCCCTCGTGATCCTGCTACAACTTGAAGTACATATATTTGATCAAATTTCATGATGTCTAACCATCTAACTCATAACACTAAGCCTGATTACCTAATAACACTGGCTCAGTGACTCACACATGACACCAGTTACGTGTTGACCCTCAGTGATGGAAACTGTCACTGGACCTTGGAACAGTCTCTTTGATGTAATTGTTGGTATTTGTGGGAAGTACATTCGATGTTAGTATTTGTGGGAAGTACATTCAATGTTAGTATTTGTGGGTAGTACATTCAGTGTTAGTATTTGTGGGTAGTACATTCAGTGTTAGTATTTGTGGGAAGTACATTCAGTGTTAGTATTTGTTGGAAGTACATTCAGTGTTAGTATTTGTGGGAAGTACATTCAATGTTAGTATTGTGGGAAGTACATTCAATGTTAGTATTTGTGGGAAGTACATTCGATGTTAGTATTTGTGGGAAGTACATTCAATGTTAGTATTTGTGGGTAGTACATTCAGTGTTAGTATTTGTGGGTAGTACATTCAGTGTTAGTATTTGTGGGAAGTACATTCAGTGTTAGTATTTGTTGGAAGTACATTCAGTGTTAGTATTTGTGGGAAGTACATTCAGTGTTAGTATTTGTGGGAAGTACATTCAGTGTTAGTATTTGTGGGTAGTACATTCAGTGTTAGTATTTGTGGGTAGTACATTCAGTGTTAGTATTTGTGGGAAGTACATTCAGTGTTAGTATTTGTTGGAAGTACATTCAGTGTTAGTATTTGTGGGAAGTACATGCAGTGTTAGTATTTGTTGGAAGTACATTCAGTGTTAGTATTTGTGGGAAGTACATGCAGTACTAGTGTTAGTATTTGTGGGAAGTACATTCAATGTTAGTATTTGTGGGTAGTACATTCAATGTTAGTATTTGTGGGAAGTACATTCAGTGTTAGTATTTGTGGGAAGTACATTCAGTACTAGTGTTAGTAATTGTGGGTAGTACATTCAGTGTTAGTATTTGTTGGAAGTACATTCAGTGTTAGTATTTGTGGGAAGTACATTCAGTGTTAGTATTTGTGGGAAGTACATTCAGTGTTAGTATTTGTGGGAAGTACATTCAATGTTAGTATTTGTGGGAAGTACATTCAGTGTTAGTATTTGTGGGAAGTACATTCGATGTTAGTATTTGTGGGAAGTACATTCAGTACTAGTGTTAGTATTTGTGGGAAGTACATTCAATGTTAGTATTGTGGGAAGTACATTCAATGTTAGTATTTGTGGGAAGTACATTCAATGTTAGTATTTGTGGGAAGTACATTCAGTGTTAGTATTTGTGGGAAGTACATTCAGTGTTAGTATTTGTGGGAAGTACATTCAATGTTAGTATTTGTGGGAAGTACATTCAATGTTAGTATTTGTGGGTAGTACATTCAGTGTTAGTATTTGTGGGTAGTACATTCAATGTTAGTATTTGTGGGAAGTACATTCAATGTTAGTATTTGTGGGTAGTACATTCAGTGTTAGTATTTGTGGGTAGTACATTCAATGTTAGTATTTGTGGGAAGTACATTCAGTGTTGGTATTTGTGGGTAGTACATTCAATGTTAGTATTTGTGGGTAGTACATTCAATGTTAGTATTTGTGGGTAGTACATTCAATGTTAGTATTTGTGGGAAGTACATTCAGTGTTAGTATTTGTGGGTAGTACATTCAATGTTAGTATTTGTGGGTAGTACAGTACATGTCAGTGGGTTATTTGATATTACTCATGGTTTTTATCGAGTGTGAGAAAATGTAGATAAATGTGTAAAAATATTATTTTCATATATAAGATATCTTTGTGATAATTTGGGGGCACGGTTGGCCCAGTCGTCTAAGGCGCCGCGATTCGCTGTGCAGAGTTGCGTCCCTTGGGCACGCCAGAAACCTATGATTGTGGGTTCGAACCCCGGTTCGCCCCAATTATGTTTCTAGGTTTGTCAGCACCATACCCGTGCTCGTGGGTTTCACCGAAGTGGTAAACGTCTGAGACCTGCATCACTTCGGGCTTTCCTCCTACATTAAGCTGACACGCCGCGATATAACTGGAATACTGTTAAAAGCGGCGTTAAACCCAACTCACTCACTCACTCACTTTGTGATAATTTGGTCATTGTTTATTGTACAATAAAACACTACATTGAGAATAAACCACTCAAGGCCTGTTGTTTGTTTTCCTTGAAGTGTTTTATTGTACTGTAAACAATGCCCCCTTGTCATATATTTCTTACATAAATGAAAGTATACTTTTCCAGTGCTCACCTTATCATGTCGGAGACAAGGCAGTACTGATGGGAGATGCAGCCCATGCCATGGTACCGTTCTATGGACAAGGAATGAATGCTGTAAGATCTTGCTCTGGGACATCATGTCTCAAATACTTGATGCCCATCCAACAATTTACAATAAAACATTAGGGAACATTTTGTAGTGATGATGTCAAAACTACTCCAAGCTACATGAACTCTTTGAAGTGACATATGTTCATGTCAACATTTGGCAGACAAATATTTTCATTGACTGCTAATATTGTTGTTGTATTGCTGTGTTGACTGAGTGGATAGTAAGGTTTCTATTGTAATCTAGTGTATCTCCCTAGTCTAGTCCTTATAATCACATTCCGACCCTAAAGGTTTGAGTTTACAGAAAACATCTAGGTGTGCAGAGGCAATCTTTGTCAGGAACATGTTATACCAAGCTTCTCTATACAGGAGAACATAGATGTAATGTGTGTCATATAGGCCTAACTAGGTAAAAGAAATAAAGCAGAAAGAAAACACTATATGAAAACAACAAGGTTAAGGTTAATGCACATGCATCTTCACGTTTAAATGGTCCGGCTCCATGGTCTAGTGGTAGACATTGCCTGGAAGGTCAGGGGTTCGATCCCTGGCTGCATCATACCAAAAGATGTTAAAAAATGGTACTTGTTGTTACCCTGCCTGATGATCAGAATTAAGGGACTAAAACAAGGACTGGTCGGCTCGGAGTCAGTATACTGTGTCTGAGTGGGGTATTCATGTCTCAGTGGGCTAGCACTATAAACTTGGCATTGGTCCAGACTAGGAAAACCACATACCACACACAAGTGCATGCTAATCGCTGTATATATAAGTGCAATAATGTTGGATGCGACGATAAACCGCACCTCACATATAAAAATGATCAACAGGCCGATACATATGGTGGGTTCTCAGTTACCAAAACTTTGTCTGGGAGCATCTGTTCAACTGCAAAGCCAGGTGACCACTAACTGGAACACAGTGGAACAATATCTTCAGATGACTGGAAAACACGAGAATCGCAGATGGCTTTACCCAGGATGTTCAGTGTATCCCTGAGCACCAACAACATTATGTCACCACGTGACCGATGCTGGTCAGGACATCCCCCTTGTTACAACACAACCCAGGACCATTTCATAATCCCTAAGTTCATTTGCTGCAAAGGTGTACCCGCCACCATCCTCTGTAACAACAGCAATTCCCGGATTGTGAACATAATCTGACCCGACATTTCAGAATCACCTTCATAAACCATCTCTGATCCCAATGGCCTATCAGAGGTGTTGATACTTCCACACTGTCTCATAACATCTGGTTATGCGTTTTTTGTTTTTTCTTTTAGGAGTATACTTAATGACAGTAGAAACTGTAAACTACAATCTGCTTGTTTCAGGGGTTTGAAGACTGCCTTGTGTTTGATGAAATACTGGACCAGTGTCACAATGACCTGTGTAAGTATGGCGTGACCACTGAGATGGAGTAGAAGCTGTCAGATGTGAATCCAGTCAATGATTCAATGCATGAACAGCAGCGGCAAAGTTGTGAGTTCGTACAACCACCATGTTGTGAGTCAGTACTACCACCATGTTGTGAGTCAGCACTACCACCACGTCGTGAGTCAGCACAACCACCATGTTGTGAGTCAGCACTTCCACCATGTTGTGAGTCAGCACTACCACCATGTCGTGAGTCAGCACTACCACCACGTCGTGAGTCAGCACAACCACCATGTTGTGAGTCAGCACTTCCACCATGTTGTGAGTCAGCACTACCACCACGTTGTGAGTCAGCACAACCACCATGTTGTGAGTCAGCACTACCACCATGTTGTGAGTCAGTACTACCACCATGTTGTGAGTCAGCACTACTACCAAGTGAGTCAGCACTACCACCACGTCGTGAGTCAGCACTACCACCATGTCGTGAGTCAGCACAACCACCATGTTGTGAGTCAGCACTACCACCATGTTGTGAGTCAGTACTACCACCATGTTGTGAGTCAGTACTACCACCATGTTGTGAGTCAGTACTACCACCATGTTGTGAGTCAGCACTACCACCACGTCATGAGTCAGCACAACCTCCATGTTGTGAGTCAGCACTACCACCATGTTGTGAGTCAGTACTACCACCATGTTGTGAGTCAGCACTACCACCATGTTGTGAGTCAGCACAACCACCATGTTGTGAGTCAGCACTACCACCATGTCTTGAGTCAGCACTACCACCATGTCGTGAGTCAGTACTACCACCATGTCGTGAGTCAGCACTACCACCATGTTGTGAGTCACTGACAATGTGGTTACCTCAGTGGTATATGTGTTAATGTGTCATGGGTATTTACATTCTGTATTGCAGCTGCATCTCTTGAACAGTTCACAAGCTTCAGAAACAAAGATGCTCAAGCTATCTGTGATCTGGCGATGTACAATTACATAGAGGTGAGTAATGCTGTGTTCAGGTCCTTGTACACTGGAACTCAATTCTCCAATTATTTTGTGTATGTGAAATGTATATTTAAAGTAGACATGTTACAATGACTACAAAGCTGCAGTCAACAGTGCTAATTGAAGCAATATTTGTCTTACGATGCAATCATATCATCATGTATGCTTCCTGTTACATGTCAGCTCTTACTGTTACTGCATGGGGGAAAAAACAACATGAAGCCTCTTTGATCAATGGGTGGTCTACATACAGGCTATCACTCCTTCTCTAAAGCCTGGGTTGAGCTTTGGACTAATTCAGAACTCATTAAAATCAGATCCTTTACTCTAAATCTCTCTCCATCGAGATCCCTTAAAACCTGAGCGAAACAGTATTGAGCCATTAGCCTGTTGTGACATCCTATGGAGACTTTGTTGAAACGTTTGAGAGAGGTACTGAATTAGACAAAGACATCCGACATGTAGACGTTGCGTTAGGCTGAAGTTTCTGAAGATATATTGTAAATGTTTCAGATGAGGAAGTCTGTGAACTCACCAATATTCTTGTTGAGGAAGCGGATTGATAATTTGTTGTACACACTCTTCCCCAAAGCCTGGATCCCCCTGTATACCATGGTAAGACCATATGTGTCATACTCACACTCTCTACATACTCTGGTTACCATGGTGAGATCATATGTTATATTTATGATAGACACTCTCATGGCTACTGACTACTATTCATGTAAATACCTACTAAACTACAGCAACGGTAGATCGATGCTCATGATGTCGATCACTTGAGTGGCTGGTCCAGACAATTTGCAGACACCCCATCAATTAGCTGAAATATTGCTGAGTGCCGCGTTTCACAACATATAAACTAAGCATAATGAGAGCCTATATACATAAACATGTTGTACCCGCTTTACCCGACACCAAGATCATCCTGTAAACTACCATGCATAGTGAGAGCCTAGATATGTTACCAATTGTACCCACTTTACCCTACACCAAGATCATCCTGTAAACTACCACGTGTAGTGAGAGCCTAGATATGTTACCAATTGTACCCACTTTATCCTACACTAAGATCATCCTGTAAACTACCATGCATAGTGAGAGCCTAGATATGTTACCAATTGTACCCACTTTACCCTACACCAAGATCATCCTGTAAACTACCATGTGTAGTGAGAGCCTAGATATGTTACCAATTGTACCCACTTTACCCTACACTAAGATCATCCTGTAAACTACCACGTGTAGTGAGAGCCTAGATATGTTACCAATTGTACCCACTTTATCCTACACTAAGATCATCCTGTAAACTACCATGCATAGTGAGAGCCTAGATATGTTACCAATTGTACCCACTTTACCCTACACCAAGATCATCCTGTAAACTACCATGCATAGTGAGAGCCTAGATATGTTACCAATTGTACCCACTTTACCCTACACTAAGATCATCCTGTAAACTACCATGCATAGTGAGAGCCTAGATATGTTACCAATTGTACCCACTTTACCCTACACCAAGATCATCCTGTAAACTACCATGTGTAGTGAGAGCCTAGATATGTTACCAATTGTACCCACTTTACCCTACACTAAGATCATCCTGTAAACTACCATGCATAGTGAGAGCCTAGATATGTTACCAATTGTACCCACTTTATCCTACACTAAGATCATCCTGTAAACTAAGTAACCATGTATAGTGAGAGCCTAGATATGTTTCCAATTGTACCCACTTAACCCTACACTAAGATCATCCTGTAAACTACCATGCATAGTGAGAGCCTAGATATGTTTCTAATTGTACCCACTTTACCCTACACTAAGATCATCCTGTAAACTAAGTAACCATGTATAGTGAGAGCCTAGATATGTTTCCAATTGTACCCACTTTATCCTACACTAAGATCATCCTGTAAACTACCATGCATAGTGAGAGCCTAGATATGTTACCAATTGTACCCACTTTACCCTACACTAAGATCATCCTGTAAACTACCACGTGTAGTGAGAGCCTAGATATGTTACCAATTGTACCCACTTTATCCTACACTAAGATCATCCTGTAAACTACCATGTATAGTGAGAGCCTAGATATGTTTCCAATTGTACCCACTTTATCCTACACTAAGATCATCCTGTAAACTACCATGCATAGTGAGAGCCTAGATATGTTTCCAATTGTACCCACTTTACCCTACACTAAGATCATCCTGTAAACTACCATGCATAGTGAGAGCCTAGATATGTTACCTATTGTACCCACTTTACCCTACACTAAGATCATCCTGTAAACTACCATGCATAGTGAGAGCCTAGATACATAAACATGTTGTACCCACTTTACCCTACACCAAGATAATCCTGTAAACTACCATGTGTAGTGAGAGCCTAGATACATAAACATGTTGTACCCACTTTACCCTACACCAAGATCATCCTGTAAACTACCATGCATAGTGAGAGCCTAGATATGTTACCAATTGTACCCACTTTACCCTACACCAAGATCATCCTGTAAACTACCATGCATAGTGAGATCCTAGATACATAAACATGTTGTACCCACTTTATCCTACACCAAGATCATCCTGTAAACTACCATGTGTAGTGAGAGCCTAGATATGTTACCAATTGTACCCACTTTACCCTACACCAAGATCATCCTGTAAACTACCATGCATAGTGAGAGCCTAGATATGTTACCAATTGTACCCACTTTACCCTACACCAAGATCATCCTGTAAACTACCATGCATAGTGAGATCCTAGATATGTTACCAATTGTACCCACTTTACCCTACACCAAGATCATCCTGTAAACTACCATGCATAGTGAGAGCCTAGATATGTTACCAATTGTACCCACTTTACCCTACACCAAGATCATCCTGTAAACTACCATGCATAGTGAGAGCCTAGATATGTTACCAATTGTACCCACTTTACCCTACACCAAGATCATCCTGTAAACTACCATGCATAGTAAGAGCCTAGATATGTTACCAATTGTACCCACTTTACCCTACACCAAGATCATCCTGTAAACTACCATGCATAGTGAGATCCTAGATACATAAACATGTTGTACCCACTTTATCCTACACCAAGATCATCCTGTAAACTACCATGTGTAGTGAGTGCCTAGATATGTTACCTATTGTACCCATTTTACTTAACACTCAAATCACACAGTAAACTACTGAATATAAATGAAAAAAAATCTTGTAGAACTCCAAAAGCTGTTTGGCGCCCCTGGAAGTGTGTCCTGAAGGGCTTACTAAAGTATAAACATGGTTGGCCCCAATGGGACTTCTGCACTATAACAAAATTTAACATAGCTGAAAATAGACTATTTACCAAGTTACAAGTCTTTTGGGAGAAGCCATGTTACAAACACTTGTTGACATTCTGATATCTCCACTGACCTTGTTATAACTGAATTGTCTCTGTTGAATGGGAAATGGTGAATGTATGTGTAATGGTCTCATGGTAATGAGGCATTAACTGCACTGCTGTCTGGCACCATGTGCCCTGTCAACGATGTATATTGTCAGGTGTTGGGTGTCAACAGAATGTGCACAGTGTACAGTAAACTATGTTTATAATGAACAGCTTAGAATGAACTAGCGGATATAACGAACTGGCGCATGTGAGAAATTGTTTTTTTGGTCCCAACCATTTGCTGTATACTGTAAATCTTTAAATCAATGCTAGCGTGAATTAAATGCGAAAAATGCGAGTGGTCTTTGTTCACATCAAGGAAGCTTCACAGTTGTCACAAGTCCATAACAATGTCATTTGAAGAATAGGAATTACACAATAGGCATCCGGTGAGCTATCACTGCTGGAGTTCTACCCACTCGTATCAAACTAGTACCGGGTAATCATTGACCACTCCAATCAGTGAACTGTTGTTGGTTCAACTTAATGCTAGTCAACAGAATAAACATATAAACTGTGTGTTGTTTTTTAGGAATACACTGTTTATTGTTATTACGGAAGTGCTCAACTCAGTGCTGATAAGCGGTGCTATTAGCTGTTTGATTGGATTATGGTAAGGATATGCATCGTTCCACTGGGGACCCGTGAAGATTCCGGGGTAGAATAGGTCTTCAGCAACCCATACTTGACGTAAAAGGCGACTATGCTTGTCGCAAAAGGCGATTAACGGGATCGGGTGGTCAGGCTCGCTGACTTGGTTGAAACATGTCATCGATCCCAATTGCGTGGATCGATGTTCATGATATTAATCACTGGATTGTCTGGTCCAGACTCGATTATTTACAGACCACCGTCATATAGCTGTAATATTGCTGAGTAAGGCGTTAAACAACAAACCAACCAACCAACCAACCAACCAACCAACCAACCAACGTTCCACTGGGAATGGGGTGGGGGGAATCACATTTTTGGTTACGGGTCAGCAGTCGTATTAATTTGGAGACACATTAATTTCAAGATTTACAGTATATGCTACATATATGTTTTTACGAACTATTGTTATAATGAACTAAAATTAGTGATCCCTTTGAGTTGGTTATAACCATAGTTTACTGTACTTATCATTACTGTACAAATTCCCTTGTTGGGAACCTGGAGGGATCCAGGACAGGTCGATCCACTGTGAGTACTCCATGCTTCTCTGGGGAGCTGACTGATTCGTGGCTTGGTTACATTGTCTGACATTGTTTGTGTGGATCATTGCCTTTACACACTGAAACAGACTCAATTATTTACAGATTTGCATTGTTTTTTAAATTTTGCTTGATATCACTTGAAGCAAACATCCTATGGTCATTCACTTGATACCAAGGTTTTAGAAAATGTGTCAATTTGTTGGGTTTGATAATAGATAAGTACTAATTTGGTCTGCATAAGACTGGTCATTTTGAATCACTGTTGATGTCAGAATAAGAAATTATTCTTGTGAAAAGCAAATATACACTTGCCCAGATTCATGGAAACATTTTCACAATTTGGTTATTCTTATAGAGCTCCAGGTTACACACAACCAAATGTTTTCCCATAGACTTCTATAGTAACGTTATGATTTTTTTTTAAATAACTAAGCATTCAACAGCTATTACCTGTATGTGTGTGCACAGTTTGGCCTTAGAGCAGCAATAAAAAAAATAAAAATGACTAGCTTAGCCAGCTCCTTTTCCGAGTACCGGAAGCTAAACACACCACCCCCAGTTTCGCACCAAATGTCACCTACTTGAAAATAGCTGTGGTCACATTCAGCATAAGTCATCATGTTGAAAAAGACAGTACTAAATATAGAAAAACATGGTCAGTTTTAATAACTGGATGGATGTACATTTGAAAGACATAAAAATCTTACAGAATATCCTCCAATCACAGCCTGCAGATATCTCTCGATCTGCACTGAAGGCTCCCTACGAAAACCGCACTCTCCAAACTGGTACTGATTTGGTGTAGTAGAACCTCCAGGAGCTCTGATGGATGAATAGGCCACCTCTGTGGTCTAGTGGTCTAGTGGTAGAGCGCCTGTGTGCCCGGAGAGCGGAAGGTCGGCGGTTCGGATCCCCGGCCACATCATACCAAAAGATGTTAAAAGATAGTAGTTGTTGTTACGCTCATGTCTTCTGTGGCATGGTATCTTAGAGTGCTAGCACTATAAACACACACACATGCATGCACGTCGCTATATAAGTGCAATCATCTTGAATGCGACATTAAACCCCATTTCCCCTCACTTGTTGGATGAATACTTTGGGGTCTTTATGATATACTCTTCATAATCAACAGATATCTTAAACTAGAAATAGCATTCATTATTAAATGCTACTTCTAAAGGAACAATTGAAGCATGTAACTTATATACATATATGAATACACTATACATGGTCCTAGCTGACGTTAGATATTTCAGATGACTTTAGAGAGTGCAGTTCATCAAGTCAAATGTCCTCAGATACAGCCTGTCATCTTTGAGTGTCAGTATTGTAAAATGGTTGATGATGTGAGAATACAGTAGAGTATATATGCCAGTAATGCCATTTTCAGGTGTCCTTCACACGGACAAGGTATCACGAATGTATCAACAGACGCAAGTGGCAAGATCAAGTAAGTTTCCAGCAAAGCGTGGGTGAATACTGATAAATGATGCATCAGCACTATTGCAGCTATCTTTGCTAAATTCAAAGTCACTTGTTTCAGTTATGCTCTTCTCATACCAAACAAACTGGGCAATCACACAGTAGATGAATATGTTGGACTGCAGTAATCTTGACATCAGGGTAAATGAGATCTGGTTCTCAGATGCTCATGTCACTATGTCGTCCAAACTGAAAGTATTTTTTGTCTGCTTCATGACAAAAAATTAATTTTCTTTCCATGAGGCACCATGACTTCACCATTCTTGCCAGACATTCTTGCCAGTTTATTCCAAAATTTGTAAACATTATAAAAAACAAAAAAAAACTAAAAACAATGCTGGGTTTGCTAGAAAAAATGTGTTTATTGTGAATATCCTTTTCTCTGTATTCTTATTCTATTTTGTTCCATTTTTTGTGGCTTGCACCTCAAATCAACCTTTACAACATTTATTTAATTTGACCTCCTGCCTCTTGTCAAAGTTAAAAAAAGTATTGTCTGCTTTGTTAAAGAAAATATCATTTGTTGCTAGTACGACATTTGTCCAGCCTTGACAGAGCTATAATGTCAAAGCCAAATTACTTTTAAGATCTCTATCAAACTGACAGTACAAGCAGTACAATTACATAGTGCCATAAATAGAAGCAAAATTAATTTCAGATGACATTGTTCATTTCAGGTGATAGGAAAGCTCTGTATTGGAATGGCAGCAGTGGGCGTGGCATCAGTGTGCTTCACAGCCTACTGTCTGTTGGATGGGGATGAGAATCTGACACTCGGTGAACGGATCACAACCATGTTTCAGAGGGTGCTTAGCTTTGATGATTGAACACTAACATGAACTGAATATGAAAGTAAAGGCCGCTACTAACCATAGTTTGGAAGAATAGTCTGAAAATAATATCCCAGTTTTGTTATTAAAGTTCTATTATTTGTGTTGTTTTATTTTTTCTATTTCTATTTCATCATGTAAGGTGTTGACCTATGAATGTGTTGTTATTTCAGGCATCTTTATGGACAACAATGAAAGGTATCAAATGCTATCTTTATATTACTGACTAGTCTATCACCTCTACTAACATTTTACAAAGTAGATGGTAGAAATATGTGAACGTTAATATGGTCCTCAGAGCATTACTTACAGGCAGTATTATTTACACATTGCTTGTACCAGTGGCCAATATATGTATTGATAACATGTCCAACATAGTTCCTTTGTGCCTACAGGGTATCTTTTTTTTTTGAAAATCTAGATGTCGATGTTGTGAGTCATTATTAAACTGAAAGTTTATCATAAAATGTACTCTGCCTATACATCTTTGTTGGGCCACACTTTTTAAAATTATATTTTCAAGAATTTATTCAATCTTTTCCACACAAGGTCGGTCAAAATAAAAATAAATGTCAGTCATTTATTTATTTATATGAATGTCATTCTGCCATGTGTTTATAACTGCAGGTGGCCTCTTGAATCAGTGATAGTTATGTAGACACAAAATTATCTGATATATGAATATGGTAAAGTGAGTATGTTTTTTTTGTAAATGGAGGAATATAGTCACATAGATTGATGATAGTCAATCTAAGCTAGACTGCAATCATGCTTGTCATTGTGGTTAATGTTGAGGCAATATTCCAACATGTTTATATGTAAAAGCAACACTATATACTTTGTGTATTGAAAAAACTACTGTAGAAAAGCCAGTGTCAGAGTTCAAACGAATAGTCCCTCCAATAATCTGTTTTGTACTCATGCTTTCTTTTTCATTTGCATTACCTTTTATTAAATAGATACTTGTTCTGTGGGTGTGAATGGCAGCACAATATTCTTCTCTCTTTATAACATCCTTAATCATACAGTCACTTTCTGTCGATGTTCCTAGTCCACTAAGGCCATAATAAATCAATTATTAGATTGACCTCCCTGCCCAACTCACTACAAATTCCGACCCATGAAGATCTGGGTTGGACTAGGTCTTCAAGCTGTAAAAGTCGACTTAGCTTTTCGTATGCGGTGTCTCATGGTATCGGGTGGACAGGCTCACTGACTTGGTTGATGCATGTCATCATATCCCAATTGCGTAGATCGATGCTGATGTCAATCACTGGATTGTCTGGTCCAGATTTGATTATATACAGGCCACTGTCATACAGCTGGAATATTGCTGTGTGCAGTGCTAAACAGAAAAATACACTACAAATTACCCACTTCCCATAATATTCTTTTCCCCCAAGTACCTACAGATAATGAAAGTTGCTATGTGTGGCCCCTTCTTTCTTTCTTTCCTCACTGTTTGAAATATACCGTAGATGTAGCCCTAGCAAACATTCATGCCTTGTGCAGGTCACATCCATTCTCAGTTAATGTGCCTTAAGCAGTTGGTTCAATATAAAAATGAAATGTCTAATTAGTGAAATGTGATAATTAATTTATTGTGGCCTGATCAACATTCAACTACAAGTCAAGTCTTATATTTGTATTAAGCCCACTAGCCATTATGCAGAGAAAGTGCATTAATAGGTACAGCAGTGGTACACCAATTGATACGTAACTTACATCATAGTATTCCAGTATTTGCAAAACACTGTCCTATTTCTTGGCTTTGACATAGATATTTATGTAAGTTTCTCAGTAACATTTCATATTTCGAAGTCAGAAGACGTCTTAATTTATACATATATCGGATTATGGCAATACATTTTAAGCAGATAAAGGTGTTTTATACTCTTACAGGAATTACATAAGAAGGTAAAATGATATTCATCTTCAATCCATAGATTTCAAAGGACATATACATAACTTAAGTCACTCCACGACCATCTCCCTTTGTTAACTTTCAACCTTAACAACCCCGTTCTCAGTCTTATCAAAATATTACATTGCTTTCTATCAATTAAAAGGGTGAGGTACTTTTCAGGTTCGATTAGGCTTTTATACTGTTTACTGCTAGTAAACAGTTTTCTCTGATCTGTTTCCTTTGAGAGGTCCTGCTTGTGTTTGCTTCTAATTTGTGCATCTATTGTCTTGTTCCATACTCCCTATTTTCTCCGTTAGTCTGAGGTGAAATGGAGTGTAATATCCTGATGCTAGTTTGATGCATGACATTTATACACATTGAATGTATGTTTAAACAGTTTATGTCGGTATATACAAACAAACAATTTGAATCATCAGAGTATTTAGTTATCCTTGCATCTGTTTGTTTGTTGTTTAATGCTGCACTCAGCAATATTCCAGCAGTGATGGGGGTTTGTAAATAAGTCAGGACCAGACAATCCAGTGGCTTCGAATTCTAACCTGGAATCTTCAAGGATCCTTGCATCTGACCATAAACACACTTACGCATGCCACACACATATAACCCATATTCAATTATGCTGGTCTTTGTATTGTTAGGGGCGGTGGGGTAGCCTAGTGGTTGAAGCGTTCGCTCGTCACGCCGAAAACCCGGGCTCGATTCCCCACATGGGTACAATGTGTGAAGCCCATTTCTGGTGTCCCCCTCTGTGATATTGCTGGAATATGGCTAAAAGCAGCGTAAAACTATACTCACTCACTTTGCATTGCTATTTCAATATTGTATAATTTGTCTTGATGGATAAATATAGATGCTTGAAAAGTATGCTGATGTAAGGACATAGTGAGTGAACTGGGCTTTAGGCAGCTTTGAACAGTACTTCAGTCATAATACCTGAATGTGGGAGAAAGCATGACAGGTAGTTTCCAAAATAACCTGAAGAAGCTACATTCTGTTCATCAGTAAATTTGAAATATTTGTATATGGGGATTTTGAATAAGACAAAACAACTAAAATGGGGGAGTAGGTGCTCCGGATCTGTGATGACATATGGATCTGTGATTATTTACAGGACACCTCAACGTGGCTGAATAATTGCTATTCATTATTTACTGATGAAACATTTCATTAAATCACTAGCAATATATTACATGCAGTGAAACCCCATTAATATGGATGGTGGCACTCTAATTAAAATTGTCCGGATTAAGAAATTTCCAGAGTAGCAAAGTATGGGTAGTTTGAGGTTAGAAGTTTGGTGAGTGAGATATCTGCTTGAGCCAGGTCCTTGGCAGCCATGATGCTCTATGACTGGGATGTTTTTCATCTCAATGTACTCACTTTGTACACAGTTATGTAAGGTTTGGTAAAAGTATTCACCTCCAAGGGGGTTCCAGGATTGAATTATATGTCCCAAGTTACCTATGCTGGTAATAAGAGTTGACCTAATGGATCTGGTGGTAAAGCTTGGTGATGTAGATAGCTGCTCATATTATCACTCTCTGGTTTGTCTGGTCCAGATTTGTATTATTTAGAGGCCACTGCCATACAGGTGAGACAGCTGCGTGGCTGTAAACAAACAAATCTAGTTGTAATCATCTGAGCCACCATGTGTCTGGATTGAGGAGTCCACTGTATAAAAAGGACACAGGGTTGCTTGTCAAGTATTAGCACCAGCTGAGTAACTAGTCACAATGTACTTCACTTGTTTCTTGTATGAACATGGCAAATATTTGATGTTATATTTACATATTCATTATGTTAATATTTCGAGGACATATCAGTGGTCATGTAGTGGAAAGGTGATATCAGGTTTGACGATATTTAAACATTTTTTTTTTACGGATTTCAGGTTGTCTATTCAAAATATTCAAATTTTCTGAGTAAAGAATTCTTAAAATCAAATGGTTGAGTGATTATGGTTTTATACCTGTTTAATATTCAAGTAATATTGCTCTGTTAACAGTTTTATAATCAATAGTATTTATCTATTTTAATATTTTAAGCACATATGGATAAACTGTTTATCTTTAAGAAAATGTTTTCACATTAATATGATTGTGTGATATTGGTTTGCCAGTTGATAAAAAACTGTGCATATTTACTTATTTCCCTGACATTCCCTTGATAATATCCATATTCCCAAGGCAAGGGAGTTAACTGACTTTAAAAGTCCAGTTTCCACCATTGCCAGACAAGGCTGGAATTCCGTGGCTTGATTGTAGCGCCACCAGTGGCAATTACTAATTATGTTCCTTCTCAGATTTCACCTATCATATTACTAGTATTTGCTTTAAACAAAATGGCAACTGTCAAGGCCATCTGGTTGAAAATAAAGTCAGAGTTGTTTATCGTACAATAAAACACCGCAGGGAGAATAAACCATGAGGGGTGCATCCCCCAGTGGTATGTTCTTCTTGCAATGGTTTATTGTACGTTAAACAATGACCATAAGTTTTTGTTTATTGTATATGATATCAACATTATGTGCAGCCACTTTAAGGATGATGAAATGTACAAGCTTCACATATATGTATCCGTATCTTAATAATGATGACTCCCTCAATAGAATATGACCTCGGCACTGTCGGACAAGTCCATTTTTTGCACAGGTGGGTATTTCCCACATATTCTCACAATCCTCGCTTCGATTACCTATACCTTTTCTCCCAATACCGATTCACATACCCCTGCCCAGCTACATCTTTGGAGAACTCACTAGACACCCCTCTCTCAAGAATAACGTTGTGCAATATACGTCATCAAGTTGCAAGCGCGTGTTGGCATCTCCAGAAATAACGTCAAGATAGAACAATGTTTTATCGTGAAATAAACGTTCTTCATTATTCTTTGTGATTTCTCGCATAGCTATCTTATGTATTGTTATAAAACGGGTTTTCGCGAAATGCATCAAATTACTTGAGTACCTTGATATTAAACATGAGGCTGTTTGGAAAATATCTGTAGACGTTAAGTTGACGATACAAATGCTTGGCCAATCCTGCAATTGACCTAACTCTGCACAGCAGTTCACGGACCGGATGTCAATAACATTATGAGATTTTGATTCGACTAGGCATGGATTCTTTAGTCCAGCCAAAACATAAATTTCAGTCTTGTTCGGCAAGGGTGGAAACTGGTCCTTTGCCTCGGGAAGGTGATTATATCATACATCACTAGGAGAACAATCTCTTGCCACCAGACATTTTCATTTGTTTTGTTTTTTGCAAATATGAATGGCCATTTTGTGTAACGATATATACAACTTTTAAAATATATAGCTTTAGGTGTCTAAAGCTGATGGTTCTTCATGTCATAATAAAAATAAATGTTGAGCATTACTCAAGACAGTCACAAATTGTATGTGATGATTTCTTGTGAAATAAAACTATTATTACCTGTTGACAGCTTGCTTATCACATCATGCTTCCTCAATGATGGGACAAATATGACTGAAATTTGACAAAATCTGGACCCTGTCAAGGGAAAAGGGGTTTAATGTTGCATCCAAGATTAATGGACTGATAAAGCTGTGTGTGTGTGTTGGAGGGGGGGGGGGGGGGGGGGGGGGGGGGTCTTGATGGTCTGTTGACATGGGATATCATCATCTGGATTGTCTGTTGACACAGGATATCATCTGGATTGTCTGTTGACCCCGGATATCATCTGGATTGTTTGTTGACCCCGGATATCATCTGGATTGTCTGTTGACACGGGAGATCATCTGGATGGTCTGTTGACCCCGGATATCATCTGGATTGTCTGTTGACACGGGATATCATCTGGATTGTCTGTTGACACGGGAGATCATCTGGATGGTCTGTTGACACGGGATATCATCTGGATAGTCTGTTGACACGGGATATCATCTGGATAGTCTGTTGACAAGGGTATCATTTTGGGCATCATCCGTGGACATGGGGATGTTGCAGTTCTGAAATTCGGATACTCCCTGTACAAGGAACAAGGAACACAATCGACATAGTTGTCATTGTTGTGTAACCCCTGACCTTGCTATCAAGGATATCTTTAGCCGGTGGGTCAAACGTGCCTCATGTGGTTTAACTTACCACCTAATCATAATCCATTGACATTTGCTCAAGTCATCACCAGTGTCATGCTACCTGTGACCTACTTCACATTGACCACTCTGGCTGGTAATAAGGGATGATCAGTAAACCTGAGCCCTGATCCACAAAGATTTGTACTAAGATGACCTCCCATACTTTACCATTGACTTATGCTAGTTGTTGCGCTAACATCGCTTTGTGGAACAGGGCCCAGAGACCGCCCCTGTCTCCGGACACACACTCACGCACATGCTCTCACACCCCTCAAGCCATCCCCAACCCACTGAGCTACAAAAATGAATGCTGCTCCCTACCCCAACCCCCCATCTATGATACCCCGTGTAAACACACAGCAGTATTACCCCCTGTAAACACACAGCAGTATTACCCCGTGTAAACACACAGCAGTATTACCCCGTTTCAACATTCTATTCAAATGCTTCTGCGCGTCAATACATTATAAACAAAAGAGACTCGGTGTCAACAGACTATCCAAATGATGATCCATGTCAACAGACTATCCAAATGATGGTCCTTGTCAACAGACTATCGAAATGATGATCCATGTCAACAGACAACCCCAAATGATAATCCATGTCAGCAGACTATCCAAATGATACCCCGCATCAACATACTATCTCTTGTCGACAGTTTACAAATGATATCCGTGTGACGAGACTATCCAGTTTCGCTCCGTTTCCCTACCATAACATTAAAAGCATACTTCCGGTGACAGACCATTTTGAAACAATACTAGCAACAAAAAGAAACTGTGCATTGTTAAAATTATTCTAAATTTAAAAATATAACAATGAAAAGTTTTCATGTAAACATCAATCGCTTGATATTGACATCAGGAGACGTCAGAACAGCATGGTTAATGTCCAAAATGTCACAAACTCAGTAACGGGTATGCCCACCATGAGCAGTGATAACTGAATCGCCGCCGAATATGGCTCGTCATATTTTCTGAACGTTATCTGGAGGATACAGTACACGGCGTAGACGTCGCTCCATAACATCCCACACATGCTCTATAGGGGAGAGATATGGTGAATTTGCAGGCCAAGACAGTACTTGAACATTGTTCATTTGAAGAAAAGCCATAGCAACCCTAGCCGTGTGAGGACGGGCATTATTCTGTTGGAATGTCAATCCTGGGCCATGACGTTGAAGAAACGTCATTGCCACTGGTCCGTGAATCTGCACTCTGTAGCCTACACCTGTCATATTGCCCTGAACAACAAATAAAGGGGTTCTCTGACGTGTACTTATCCAACCCCAAATCATCTCGGAACCACCCCCAAAGCGATTCCTCTCAAGGACTCGGGCTTGAGCATCACGCTCGCTAAGACGTGTGTAGACACATTGACGTCCGCCCTGCACGTAGGCGATCGGCAACTTCATTATTGTTCTGATAACGTCTCAACAGTACGAGTCGTGGCATGATGTCCAGTTCATCAGCCGTTTAACTTTTTGAACGATCAAACGTCACAAGGCATCCCAAATCGACCACGGTTTTGACATGCATGTGCTTCATACACTTTATCGAGATGCACTTGCACAAATGTGTTTAACTTGTCCATGCCGAAACCACAGACGTCATGAAACGTAGCACACAGGGAGGTGTTCAGTTCAATTCACTAATTACCGTGTTTACATCTGTATTTGTGTACGTATGTAGTGCCAATATATATTTGGATTTCCTATGTGCACAAGTTCTTTTTGTCGCTAGAATGTTTAACGTTAGCATCAATCATAATGGTTGCTGCTGCTGACATTGTACAGCGCACATTCGTCAACTAATGTTTGAGATTGTTAACACGAGGAAGTGATTATTGATGACAAAACAACGACGAGATCTTTTAGCTTTATTCCATCAGGATTTCATTATTATGCTGGTGTATCAATGGTAGAACATGTTACTTGATAAACACACTTTGGCTCCCATATCTGGCACATATTTGTATTTAAAGTCAATAATGCTTTTCCTTTATTGGATTGGTGTACCGTAAATGTACTGGAAATTGAATTAATATATATGCCAGATGTGTGCGACGGATTATGTATGATCACTATATGTAACACAACCCTGGCTACACAGTCATGCGTGGGTCATCACGTTTCAAGCACCTTCTACAGGGTTTTGTAACTTGACATGTGCTATTGCAAGTCCAAGTTTCCCGCTCTCGTTGCCAATTTGCCATCACCAATCTTGTTAGAAAACACCTGTACCTGACTCTTGAACTCGTCAATCTGAAGATTACATCCCTGTAACAAACAATTGATTATTGGTAAGAAACACCGCATATATATCATGCGTCAACAAAGGAAAATCTAAACCTACTTCATTTTAGGGCGTTTGCATTACAGAGAGGGCAGGGATAAAGGGAAGATAATATGATTCAGGGACTTTTACACAGACTAACAGTGACCCGGGTCGTAGGTTCTACCGCTATGGTGAAAGAACGAGCACAGACATATTCCTTATAAACCAAGAAACACAATCAGGGCGAACGTGCCATTCGAACCAAGCTTCCGGTGTTTTCACCGCTGACGCGTGTTAATTTAATCCAGAAACAGTTCAAAGCGGCGCTAAACCCTTTTTGCCGCGTTCTCGTGCGACACAAAACGCCGCTCTGAGTACTTCCTTAGTCAAACGATGACAATCAGCTGATCCTTCCACGACCAAGGGAATAAAAATCTGTATATATAAGTCGGGTCACACAAAATATTTGTAAATACCTTTCATATGAAACCCGTCAACGGAAACGGTTTATCCATGGAGCTAACTTTACAACCTCAAGACCTTTGGTATATCTAAATTCTGATGAACAAAGTGAAGTAATGATCAAGCGGTAAATCCAATCCTTACTATATTGTTAAGGCGCCTACAAGTACCTGATAATGTCTGATGCCTTCAGTTGGGTTGAAACTCTCCCGCCCGTGGAGGACACGTCTGTTGTTAAATGAGATCATGTCCCCTTCCTGCATACGGAGTCGGTACTGAGGGACGAATTAACAATAAATACAATGGTGAAAGGCCTGCATGCAATAAACATATTCCGAAAATAAAACTTATTTGAGTCTTATTTATATAGTAAAAACCTTGACTTATATGCTTAAAATCGTTTTAACAAACAAACTAGTAATTGAGCAGTCAACATGTGATTTTGAACTATGTTTACCTGCAATGGGAAGGTGTTTACCATGGTGGCCATGACTTTGTAAGCTCTGTAGTATGGTTCCACGTCCTCCTAAAACAACAGAAACAGGGGAAGTAAAAAAACAGCCCGAGATTACTCATCGTTTTGATTTCACTCTTTTAGGTTACTATCATTATGTTGAGTACTTTCTTTCGGAGGTTTCATATTCGTAGCCTTCTCACAAGAACACAAAATAACAAACGAAGGAACTAACCAAAAGCCCACGTTCAAGAACCTTCAATCAAGAACATCTGTAAACATAACGTTGACGACACCAGGTGTTCGCAGAACGAGCCAGCATACCATTCTCATCTGGAAGCAGTGTTTTCCAATGCCAGCTACAATGCATTTACTTAAACACTTGAGATATCCTTGCATAAATGTGTCATACATTTGGCGTACTGATGGGATTCCCTTTCGGCGAGTACACGTAAATGTCTGATTAAATGAGTTACTTTAAGTTCTTTTCAATTATGATGACAAATGCTGTTCTCGACCACAGCGGTCAACCAATGTACTGATAGTTTGTTCAAAGGGTGTTCTTGTTTATATTAAGTACCTCTTTTGTTAGCAGAGGTCCAACAAGACCTGGATGCCATGATACGCCAACAATCTGAAATAAAAAGTCAATATACAAGCCGCAGTTGGTATCTAACTGACCTGTCAGCCATAGAACCAATGCACAACCCACAGTTAGTATATAACTAACCCCTCTACAACACAACCGATACATAAGCAACAGTTGGTATATAACTAATCTGTCAACAACACAACCAATACACAAGCCACAGTTTGTATATAACTTACCTGTCAACAACACAACTGTTACACAAGATGAAATTTCATTCGGTTGAACAGAGTGAATTAGACTGAAATTGATTTCTCTTGAAGGTAAAGCCAGATATAAAGGGAGGTTATTCACGGTAGAGGGCGCAACCGTGTGGGGTATATATAGGAATTGTAAAGCCCGGGTAGTTCAATCTCTCCTGTGGTGTCGCCGTTACAGTGCGGTCTGTTTATTTTATGGTTGTCCTGTGCGTTATGGTCATGAACATTTTCCGTTGTCAGGTGTTGGCAGTCTTGCTGCAAGACAAATGTCGTCACAGTGACGAGTATGGTTCTGAACCACAAAGCATGGATGGTACCTGGTACATGCATCTATCTTACAGTAAGATGTTACAGTGTCGTGGCGTGGGTTCTGAGATCATATGGATCAAGGCCAGTGACGCTACTGGTGTTTGTAAAAGGAAATTTCATTGCAGAGTAAATGCCTCGGCGTGTGCCACAGGGGAAGCCACATTGTGTGTTTGTTGTTTATATCTGGCTTGACGAGGTTTTGGAAGAGAACAACAGTTTGTATATAACTAACTTGTCAACAACACACCCGATATAAAAGCCACAGTTGGTGTATAACTAACTTGTCAACAACACAACCGATATAAAGCCACAGTTGGTGTATAACTTACTTGTCAACAGCACAACCAATACACAAGCCACAGTTGGTATATAACTAACTTGTCAACAACACAACCGATACACACGCCACAGTTGGTTTATAACTAAAACTTATCAACAACACATTCCATATACAAGCCACAGTTGGTATATAACTAACTTGTCAACAACACAACCGATACACACGCCACAGTTGGTTTATAACTAAAACTTGTCAACAACACATTCCATATACAAGCCACAGTTGGTATATAACTAACTTGTCAACAACATATTCGATATACAAGCTACAGTTGGTATATAACTAACCCGTCAACAATACTTCCCACGTGCATACATTTGCCCCCAACACGTATATGTATGTTTGTATTACCTCTCCGTCACTGTTGAGGGTTATGTGCGGTCTTTGGTAAGACATGTGAACAGGGACGTCCCTGAAACCACAAATCTAGTATGTACACACAGTGAAATGGCGTCTTATCTCTCGAAGACATGGAATCCAAACAGAATCACAGATCATACCTGGCTTTCCGTAATTTTCTGAAATTTCCATGCCTAAATTAACCTCATGATTAATGCATTCACATTTTCTTAAGCATCTTTTACTATGCATGTATCCAATATATATATAGTATGTTTTTGTGCGTTTGTGTATGTGTGAAGTAGACATGAGACCAAAATATGCTCATATATGTTAATATCCTAAATACTGTATTGACATTGTATTGACATCCAAGCAGTATCATGCTACAAGGAGGTCAGAGAGTTGCCCTGCACGCACAATCATATAACCACATAGAAAGAGGGAGTGCGCATCTATGTTATTTACCAGGGGATAACCATCTGATATTCTGGGTTTGATATGATCTGTTCCCCTAGTGCTTTTAACACAATGCTTTCAAAGGACATGCTGGATGTTGTAAAACTTTTGCATGGCTTGAAGAGCTGTTGGAGTAACACATATAACCTGACCCTTCCCTTACACTTTTCACATGGATAAACATTGACCTGTCATAGTGGACCGTTTCCCAGTTGACAGGTATCCGTACAAGGTCCTGGAACTCTTTTGGGTACTGCTCTCTAAGAATGTGAGCCACATGGAACACGTCCACGAAGAAGTTACCCCCTCCCTTCACTTCTTTGTCAAATCTGAAAAAAGTTATAACAATGTACATATGTAAGATTCAACCTAACCTTAAATGTGCGAGTCAGTCAGTAAGTCTTATAAATGTTAAATAAATGGCAATAACGTTATAATGAATGAGGTGTGGTCACCTTAGGCAGTGCAGGAACTGCAGCCCTGGGGGAGACTCGTACATTGGCTGGTCCATGTGTAACTCCAGTCTCACGGTTGAGTAGGCGAAATTGATAGGCTGTGGTGTGTCCTTCACTTCAAATAACTTTGGAAAAAGGCAAATGTGAAGTTAAAATATTCAAAACATAATGCAGACGAACAAATGATAATAATAACCATATGATTTATGAGAATCAATATGTTTTTTGATCATGTTACAGAAAGTCTTTTTGAGTGAGTAAGTAATTAATGCTGTCACATCGCTGCGAGCTATATTTCAGTTACATGTACATCACGACGGCCTGTAAATAATATGCATAATAAGTCTGGATCAGACAAACCATGACTGACACGTCAGTAACAACCTACGTTACAGAGGAACGATCACACGCAATCAGCCAGGTCACACTGCCAACCACCAAGCTCTCACCGCCAGCATGATATACCAGGGAGTTATTCTGAGGCAGGTCTTTGGAAGTTGATCAATACATGAAGTCTGATATCATATAGGTGCGGTGGGGTAGTCTAGTGGTTAAAGCGTTTGCTCGTCACGCCGAAGTCCCGGCTTCGATTCCCGACATGGGTACAATGTGTGAAGCCCATTTCTGGTGACCCCGCCGTGATATTGCTGGACTATTGCTAAAAGTGACTTTAACCATACTCACTCACTCATATCATATACTGCCTGGGGAGCAGGGGAATGCAATCAGAATACAAACCATTCCATTGAAAGGGTTAAAGCAATGTATTTGAGCACGCTTATCAGGCGTTATATAAGGGGACAATCATATTCTAATTGTTATAATCGTTATAACTAAACACAATTCACAAACAACTGAAAACATCACCTACCTCCCCGTACACAGTTGATTGGATAGGCGCAATTTTCTCTACCACCTGGTGTAACACAATACAATAACAAAATGACAAAATTTAATCTGAGAAACTTGTCTTGTGGTATACAGCATAATGACATGCAACGGGGATGCTTAAAGACAGACCTGTACTAACACTCTATTATCCAGGTTACGATATCTCAATCTTAGTACGATAAATACCCGGCACGCATTCGCCACCAAGCTTCGTTTTGGAAGTGGCATCTTCCCGAGGCAAAGGAGTTAATTGACTATAAAAGCCCAGTTTCTACCCTTGCCGAACTTGGTTGGATTTATGGGATTGTATTTTCGCTGGAGTAGTCTATTCATAGTCCAATCAAACTCGCGTAACGTAATAGACATCTGGTTAGTGAACTCACTGCCGTGCAGATTTCAGTCTGTGGCAGGATTTGCAAAGCATGTATACTGCCAACTCATCGTCAAAAGATATTTTCCAAATCTTTTCATGTTTGGATGCACTACGCGAAGGAAGACTCTTTTTATTACACATTAGATTTTGATTATCGATCAGATCCCCTTGACGCAAGTGCAAATGATATGAGAGGAATCTGACTGATCATAAGGAGGGACATAGAAAGGATATTACTCGAACTAGCCACTGGTGGCGCTTTGACCAAGCCCAGAAATTCCAGTCTTTAATTCGGCAAGGGTGGAAACTGGAAATTTAACACTCAGTTCAACTCCCTTGCCTCGGGAAGACACGGAATTGGCGTCGTCATTTTAACCTAAGCATTGAATGCCTGTCGCTCATGGGTGTAATTTGATTGGATGGCTGTTTTCCGTGCCATTTCATTGGACTCGGGCTTGACATGAAGCTATTGTAATGAATATGTCCAGGGTATTTACCTTAATAGAATGAAGATACATTGGATAATCACAAATGGCTTGTATGATTACGTATTGATTTGAGATTCAATGACATGTTTATGTTTTTCAAATTAGAATACAACCGCTCACCTTTCTAATTGTCATGGATTGCGTTGGTACACCTTTCATCAGAACTATTCCATACTTATCGAGCTTGTCTAGCCATCTGGTGACAGAAACGTGATATCATCAAAATTGTGTACATGTATTGTAATCAACCGATCCCTTCTGTAGAACTGACAAAAAATATTTGTTAGTTAAATATCAAAACAAACTTACTGGAATAGGCCGGTGTCACTGCCCATAACGTCACTGTACGCTACCTCAGGAATCCGAGCCTTGCGATGAAGAATAAATTAGTTTGCTACAGTAACGAAATAATTAGCAATGGGGAAAATTAACATACGAATGACGCCGATACATTGTAAATCCATTGAATAACTGTAATGTGGACATAGATGACACCAGGTGTTCACCGAAAGGATGACCACGCCCTCCCCGACTTGTAACATCCATATTGAAGGTCAAGGTCACGATACAGTTTACATTAGGAACAGTCTGCAACCTTCTAAATATTATTTAAAGTAACGCAACAACAATGAATTAATCCACACCATATGACATATATGTATATCTTTCTTACGTGGTTCGAAAATCAAAATGAATATGCTGAAAACGTTTGACAGTAGGAATGTTTTCCGTGACTGACATAACTGCGCTCGATCAAGTAGATGAGCAATGACAAGGCGAAGCTGATGCCTACCTCAGAATTGAAGACCATCTTGCGCTGATGTTTTATTTCTGCCAGTGATTTGTCACTGTAGCTGTAGTGCTTCAGAAAAGGAACGGGAAATAACCCCGTGTGGTTCTTGTCATCACTCCAGATTACCTTGAGAACCTTGTCACCTGTGAAGTTAACCTTTGGCTGTCAACGTACACTTACACATACAAAATGGTACCAGTAGGATGCACAGCTAAGAATCGTACAGAAGTACATATACGTGTACCAAACAAATCAAATGTAAACGCACTATCCATGGATGCCTATTGCAGGTTGTTCTGTTCCTGATGGTTGTAGTTTTCGCATGCCAGGCAAACCATGAAATATCACTGATAATATATTTAGGAAAATGTTTTGCTTTTCTACGTGATCTCACCGAGATAAGGCACGTCTATAGTCATTTTAATGCTAAGCATTTCTTGTTATGAAGCTCGTGACCATTATACATGTTCATAATCTTAATTTATAATGTACGATACTTTAAAAAGAAAGTAATTTAAAATTAGTGATAGTAATAGTGCTGTATTTTAGAGATTAAGGGATTAATAAACCAAATGGCTGTGACCAACGAGAACATGTTTGTGCATACCGTCAAGCCGGGCATCTGACACAGTGGCGTCGACATCAACGTCCTTGAAGTTCACTATGGGCTGGTTGGTGGATAGGCGGCAGGATGGACAGTGACAAGATTGACGCAGCCACATACTGTGATATCTGCAAAATGCAAAAACGATCTCTGCATGTAATTGTAGCCAATGCAAAAAGAAATTATTAACGACCCGTTCTCTTATACCAGTGGTACATTTTGTGACGGAGTACTAATGAATAAACAAGTTATGCAATGTAGGGTTAAGTGAGTGAGGTGATTTAACGGCACTTTTATCACAGCGGTAGAATCTAACAGTTTTAGTCCACTAGTCCTTATAATGATAACATTTAGCAAAGCCCTTAAAAATGGCAAATTTCTACTAGTCCTTATGATACCTTAACTATTGGGCAGTTCGGCAAGGACTACAGGACCAGTGCCAATTTCTAACGCTTTATTAGTGTTTCAGTTTTATCACTGCGCGTTAAGTTTATGTGGGAGGGAAGTAAGAAGTGATGCAGGTCTCAGATGTTTACCACTTTGGTGATACCTACGAGCACTTGTATGGTGCTGACAAACCTAGGAACACAATCTGGGTGAACCGGGATTCGAACCACCAATCACAGGTTTCTGGTGTGCCTAAGGGACGCAACTCCACACAGCGAATCGCGGAGCCTTAGACGATTAGAGCACCAGTTCTCTTAACCCAACCCAGCCCCCCAGCCAAACCCACTTTTGTTGTTACGGTTCATTCTGAACCAGGAATTCACTGGACATTGTGAGCATGCACAATATCAAGCAAACCTGTTCAGTTATATAGTTGGTTGGTTGGTTTGTTGTTTAACGCCACACTCAGCAATATTCCAGCTATTTGACGGCGGTTTGTAAATAATCGAGTCTGGACCAGACAATCCAGTGATAAATATCATGAGCATCGAGCCACGCAATTGGGATCGACCAGTGCATAGGCTCCTCCCAGTGATCTATCATCTCTACACGAAATGTCATTGAATACGCCAAACGGTGTGGAGAGTTTTGAAAATTTGTTTACTAAATATAGCCTACGGCGGCGCATTTTATAGCAAGCGCTAGTTTACGAAAGCACTTTTATTTTATATATATATATATATATTTCGTTTTTTCTCGTAATTCAAGTGGCTAAAATGGTTATAAATGGGAACTAATATACATAGATTATTTTTTCGGTTCATTAATTTTCATAATTATGCACAAGAATGCAGTTTATTAGGGATAATATATTGGCGCTGAACACATCCACATATCGCTAGTGTTAGGGTAGGTTACCCCGAACTCTATCCTTAGCCCTTGGATCCCTTCAATCGTCCCTTTACGCCATATCGGAACATTCCTCGCCACATGGTATCTTGTATTACGGAATGGGACGAGACACCATGCCTACCCGTAACCTTCGTAACTGTCCGTCACCTATACTGTGGACGTAGCTCAGTCGGTTAGTTGTCAGGCTAACAATTACGACGGTTGCGAGTTCGCGCCCGAACGGATATCACAAAACCTGGTTGCATGTCTTTGAGACATGTGACCTACGGCACACACCGTCCCCACGAGAAGTTGTGGTACTGTATTCTCAAGGTGTTCCCCGCAATGTTATTGAAAATATAATTCTCGGAT
Organism: Haliotis rufescens; assembly: GCF_023055435.1. Taxonomy (NCBI): domain Eukaryota; kingdom Metazoa; phylum Mollusca; class Gastropoda; order Lepetellida; family Haliotidae; genus Haliotis; species Haliotis rufescens. The sequence goes on along the minus strand of NW_025964001.1, from coordinate 44,627,899 downwards.
ACACACTTCGACAGCGGGTCAACATCGAACATGTCAAAGAGCAAAATGAGGACGTTTCAAGCAAAACTTTAAATATGGTATACAAAGTAATAAATCATATCAACAAAAATATATCTAAAAGTTGTCAAACTTACAGCTAAGTTATTATTTCCATCTTTACGTGCGATCGCGTGTAATGTAAATCAAATGACATCTCGGCTTTGGTCGCCTCGAATTCTCGGCTCGGGAACGATGTTTAATGCCAAAATATATGCATGAACATTTTTTGTCACAGCTCGTAACCTAGCTCGATACATCTACGAAGCTCCATATCTTTAATATAGATCGCGATTTCCTGCTTAAAACGTTCAGAATAGCACGATTTAACAGAAATCTTTCGTCAAATTCATCATACACGAGGACGGATTGGCTGCCTTAGGTCACATGCACATATTTGACCAATCACGAACCTTGTAGCAGATTTCGGCAAGAAAGCGTCATTAGAAACCAATTTTTATCCAATGAAATCATTTTTTTTATAACTACGAAAAGACTCCAGGCGATGTTACGAGCGTGTAGATGAAAGAATTAGATTTCTAGCGATGTGTCATATGCCAGTCTTCGACGAACATGTTCTTCATACGAAGCCTCGGAAACGGGGGTATTTCTTCATGTTACTGAGCGGACAACCGTTGTTATCGGGAAATTGTTGACGACAGATACTTTTAAAATTCTTTTTACAATGCTTTTCCAATTACGTAAACATAGAAAATAAAAAAGAAATAGGTAAGGGGATTTTCACTTCCTTGGCCCTTAATGTGAACGTTATGAATGTGTTAGCTTATATGTTTATATTTACAACGAACTTAATTAAGTTGTAAATGCATTATTTAAACAATGTGATCAACATAACTTTTATATTTATAAACAATATGACCAAACCTTTCAACTAGTGTATAACATACAGATCTATGGGAGCAAAGATGTTTCACAAGCATATGTATTCTTTGATAAATATTGGCTTCATCTATCACACAAGAGTCTCTGGGAAGTCGGCGTCACAGCAGTAAACGCTTCTGGTTGACTGGTGTTGAAAGACTTACGTAGTACCTGAAGTCATGTCATGAGCGCTGGTCCGCCTAGTAATACCTGAAGTGTTATGAGTGTAAAAGAGGACTTTTAGCTTGCTGGTTGGTCGCACGAATTAGCTAGTTTTGAATGAGTGTTTTAGGCATTAGTTGTCGTTAATATTCACTTGCATTATGCTGAAACTGAACACCAAATAAAACAGAAAACAAAGGGTGTATTTTTTTATTATTTACATTCAACATGATTCTGAAATACAAAAGATGCACCATTCTTTAAGCTTAAATTTATAAATACTCAAATGTTTGAAAAAAACGTAGTGTAAAACAAGTGATACCAACTTGAGTAGTTAAATCATGAATCGATCGATTCGAATTGAATCGGACATGTAAAATCGCGCATTGTATGTGAATCGGCCAACCTCTAATACATATACCAGTGTTAATATATCCACGTGTGTGGCTTATTCCTCCTAACATTTGATTGATAGAATTGTCTTGACACCGTGTCTCTGGGTTGAGTTACATGTAGTCGGTAAGACTTACCAGGGTGAGATAAGAGAACAAACAGATGACAGATTAAGACAGTAACACCTGGATCGCCGTACATCCAGATAAACACATGCCACTTACTACCTGTTTGAAGTAGGAATTCCACCAGACCTTTTTAAGAATATCGATGCGTCATTAGGCAAATTGAATATATGTGGTCTCATTTTGATAGAGTAAAGAATAAAAACGCAGTAGTAAGGTATTATACTCTTGCGAGTGCATTGTGTAATACTTCAAAACGTCAATACATTGTTACAACCATCAGAGTTTTCTGTTGATATACGAAACACAAAGACATGATTAAATAGCAATGTTATTTTTACATGGTATTGATATTGATGGCTCACCTTGATACGCTACCGTCGTCCCATTTGATTTCAACATTTCTGCCGCCGTCAACTGTCGTCACAGCGGCGACCTTGGCATCTGCCGATCTTGCGTACTGTCAGGTTATACGATGACATACATATGATATGTTCTCGCATTTCATATTTTCATTTTGATTTGTAAAATGAAATCACTGTTACCTTTTAACATACAACCACTGCCTATCTTGATATGTCTCATTTAAGAAGTACAATATTATACTCTACATCATTTGAAAACACTCATTTTGTATCAATGCAATTTATGCAATGTTTTGCTTTTAAAAAGTCTGCCAATACCCGTTACGTCAACGGTTATTTGACAGATTTATTTTGCATCTTTTGTTAATAAATACGAAGGAGGATGTTCACTCCCACCAAACCTTGGGAGTGGGATATTGAGTTGCACCGTATGGAATTCTGCTTTAAATATGTTTTTGCAAGATTTTATGGACTTACCGCTGCCTTCAGAAATAGTCGTCTTTCAACCAGACTCTCATAACTGGACATTGATGGTGACGGTGATGGTGCTGTTGCTGTTGCTGTTGCTGGAAATGTAAAAGTTGGGACTCAGGAAACCTTCACACAAAACAGAAATATATATGGATAGGATTGATTAAAAAAAGAAAGATTTAAAACAGCATTGTAAAAGGTCAGTTTGCACTACTTTCAGTGCTCTCAAACAAATATGGTGTTGCTCTTTTTCTATCGGCAAATAAGTCGGAATTTAGATCGGGACAGTTTTCTGGCACAATAGGTCACGGTTCGGTGAAGAAGTCATTCTTTGTTCAGATTATGGTAATTGTCTATTCCAATCTTAAGCATCAGTACAGAGACGCAAGGTGTATCTGAATAGATAAGATATAAATGATTGACTCTTACTTAACCTTAGTTATTAACCTTAGTGTCAAAGGCTAGTATGCATTATGTTGTACTTAAATGCGTATCGCCAGTATTCGGTATTAGTGAAATAATCAATTCAATAGGGAATAATATCTTCTTTCATTCATTAACTAAAGTCATTTATTCCAGAAACGTTCATCTCCGTGATGACGATTTGTAAAAGTAATTGTAATTGTATTGCAGCTGCGACATATCGGCTATTTTGACGCACTGTACTTGAAGTACATGTATATGTACGTACATGTATCTTTAAATGATGATTAATCTGTTTGTACACAACTTATGTTTACTGTAGCGTAATATGAGCATACCTACGTTCACATCATCTCTAGTTTGGAAAATACATTTTTGTCAACGATACAACTGTATGTTTGTGTTTTCTTACTGCACACAGGAAGTCACCCCTACAACATGAAATTGTGTCTACGCTCTTCTAGCATAAAATAGGGATACAAAAGTAATCAAAATTAACAATCACTTTTTGTGAGTTCATTGAAGTATGAATATTCATTGCATGGGCGTCGTCGTAAGCTCTGATGTTAATACCGTTTGTACCACACTCTATGAAGGTTCACACTGGTCCACAATGTACTGGTTGGCTTATTACCCCAATCTAACACACAATCTAACTGTAGCTACATGCGTGAGAGCATCCAACTCTTGCCTACATCGGCAACACATGTGTTGACAGTTACAAACATAACAACATGACAGCTACAATAATAACACGTTGAAAATTTATTAACGATTAAAAAGAAACCTGTATGCATAGATTTATTAACTTACATTCAATGCAACACCACCTCTATGTATTTATCGTTAGTATATTTTTACAAATACCTTTTTACTTAATGTACAACAGCTAACCTCCATTATAATACATATCGGTCGCTCTAGGCAAAAGTGCTGTGATATGTACAAATACATGCAGTGAGTGAATACTGCGAATGAGTGAGTCAACAATATCCCATCTGTTCAACTGTCGCATGTCGTGTGGACTAGTCGAACCAAGATAAGATCAGATAGCAAAGACTGAAGATCAACGCCATTGGGGTACGTTATCAAGCCGGTCAAACATTGTAACTTATTGACATCAAATTAGTTTTTTTGCGGCAAATATGGGGTGTTGAGACCTATTCCGTCCCGTAGATTTTGGTAATAAAGTAAACTTTGCTTCCAGTCGCAGCAATATTGCAACTTTTGCGGCTGGGCAAAATGATAGGATTCAGACATTTAATGTACTGTACACCGAGTGGCAGAAATGATGTTTCAAATCAATTTACAATACCTGTGCTGCTTGTACATCTTTTCAAATTAGAATCAACGGACAACCCAAGTACACGACATTCTTTATGCCAGCCTTGGATGGACTTTTCCAATAGTTGTTTCCTACAGAGTCGGAGCACAGCACGATACATGGTTCTGCAATGTTGATTGTTACTTCAACATATGTATATATGTATATATACACACACGAAGGACGTGTGTGCACTGGATATAGCTAGTTTCCTCCAGCGAAAACTATTTTGTCCGACATACATGTAGGTTATGGGTAAACGTCTTTATTAGACAGATGTCTTTTTCACCGATCCCATTTCGCAGGTTATAGGCACTGACTTAAATTCAATCGTACATGACATGTGTAACAAAGGGGCAGCTAGAGGTGTAATCAGTCCGTGAGATGAGATAAAAAAGGATCAGTAGCTCATCTGCTTGTTTTTCTGAAATGTTTGCAGCATTATGTTACACTGGAAATACTACAGGTTATTTAGTTCATGTTAAGAATAACAACACAACACGGATGTTTCATATTGATAGGCCATACCAGGGTAACAATCAGAATACGCGAAAACTGTTTATTCCACACTTTCTATATTTACCGAATATAACAGTTGCATATTGACACATGATAAAATCGCCCAAAGATGGACGAAGTAGACAACTTCAATATGGCTGTCATTCCAGGGATCGGATTTATGTGGGCCCTTTGCTATACCTATCGTTGAGGTGTCCATTTACAAAACCATGGCGTTGCATCGGAACGCAGTATTTAATCACAATGAAATTTCACGTTATGAATAAAGCGTCAACATCCCCAGATTCCTTTACCCGAATGCTTCGCAAATCAAAATGATTTATTCTCGACTGGGGGACAAGTGCCATCAAACTGGCGGTGTTGCAATGACAATGATAAACAAACGACAAACCGATCGCCTCATGACTTTAATTACACCACGCAATAGATTCAAATCTGCTCCTATTATCAATAGAGAGAATTCCGTACAATAACAGGAAGGCCAATTTCAACCCCTGCCGTTAAAAACTTGCCCTTTGCAGCCCGAAAGCAAGTCGTCCCGTGGGTGTGCCCCTATCTGCCCACCAAAGGCGACAAAGAACGGGCTGTGCGCCAATGGTGTTACGTCATCCCTACAGGCGAATCATGGTTTTCCCTCCGGTTCACAGATGGCAGAAAACGTTCTTGGCGACGTAGCGGCGTGCAGTATGCCAGGGCAACCAATCGTGCATGGTCGGCATGGGCGCGGTAGTGTCATGGTGTGGGATGATATTTGGTTATTGTGAATGGACATTTTAGTGCGATATGTCGACAAGTGTTCGCTAGAATATTCGTGCCTAGGTCGTCTTGATTATCTCCGACGAGAGAAAAGGACATTGGACTTGCACACAAAGTTCCCTTACATGTACCCAAAAGAGCATCTATGGGATGTTCCCGGGCGGAGAAAGTAGGCCAGGGATCCAGCACCCGCCAACATGGCCCAGCATTGGGCGGAATGGAGGACAATACCGAAGGGGTACCATATGCAATTGAACCAACAGTGTGCCATCAAGATGTGCATGGATTGCCCAACATAGTGGACATGCCACATATTGATCTACACCCGCAAAATAACTTAAAAGACATGTATCACCATTACACATTCACTATCATTTCATCAGTTCCCTTTCATGTTTTGTCGGTAGTATATTATAATAAGGTACTTCTCAGGCAAGTGACTTTCTCTTGCAAAACTGCTTTGCCATCTCATTGCGTGACGTCATATCAGTATATGAGACCATCACTGAAGCGTCACTACACTTTACAGTTGAAGGACACGCGTATATGCGATGAGTTTGTCCATTTGCTCGTCAATAAGCAAAATATTATCAAAGAAATACACGACGAGTGGGAGTTTGTTTATCGTAAAATAAAACACTGCAGGGAGAATATACCATTCTCCCTGCGTTGTTTTGTTTTACGATAAACAAAGACCACACGTCGTTTATTTCTTAGATGAGATATCAACATTTTGTACAGACGTAAGGATACTAATAAAATGTACAAGCTATTCCAAAATATTTACCCGTATATTAGTAATGATGACTGCCTGACCGACATCGGCAATGTCGGACAAGTATATTTTATGAACAGGCGGGTTACGTTTGGTTATTTCCCGGATATTCTCACAATCCTCATGTTGATAATATGTATCTTTTCTCCCAACACCAATTGTCATGTCTCTCCCGCTTGTGGACGTTTATCTGCGTTGCCTAGCTACATCTAAGGTGAACAACTCACTACCCTCTCACAAACGTCGTCCAATATACGACGTTATCAACTTGCGAGTACATGTTCGAATCTTCAGAAATTACGTCATGAGAGTACAATGTTTAATCGTGAAACCACGCTTCGTTCATCATTGCTTTTTGCGAATTTATCCTGTATCTATCTTATATATGGTACTAAAACACCAAAGTTGTCACGATTGATCTTAAGGACTCAATATCAATATGCTTTATTGTCTCGACGGTTAATAATCAAAAAGACATTGTACAAAACAGCACTGAGTCAAATTCACGAAAAACATTCGAGCAGCACCAAGAACCCTGTATCGTTATAGAAGGAGAAACGTCAAAACTTGAGTGCAAACCAAAGGTCATCCTAAATCACCTATACATCATTTACACTTGTGCCCTCGTAATGCTGGACCACGGGTTATCTAGCCGTTTACGACGATCCCAAGTATCTGTGCAGACCCTCAGGCATGCTAGAACCTACGATTGTGGCTTCGTAGATTTGCCCTTATTATGTTTCTCGGTTTGTCAGCACCAGTACCATCTCCGTGGTCAAGAGGTAGAGCGTCCGCCCGGAGAGCGGAAGGTCTGGGGTTCGATCCCCGGCCGCGTCATACCAAAAGACGTTAAAAGATGGTACTTGTTGTTACCCTGTCTGGCGCTCGGCATTAAGGGGCTAAAACAAGGACTGGTCGGCTCGGAGTCAGTATACTGTGTCTGAGTGTGGTATTCATGTTAAACTGCGGCGTGGTATCTCAGTGAGCTGGCACTATGAATCGGCATCAGTCCGGACTAGTACAAGCAGCCACACACGTGCATGCACGTCGCTATATAAGTGCAATAATCTTTAATAAACGTTAAACCCCATTTCACCTCACTTCACCGTGTCAGCACCATGGTTGTACAAAAAGTGGCAAACGTCTAAGACGTGTAATTTGGCGTCTTCAGTAAAACAGTTATCATTGTTGTAGCCCGCTGTCCGCATTGAGAACCACAAATGTGTTTGAGCACATGTTCGGATCTTACGTCCATATATGAGTTTGGTATCTTCCCGATGCCATGATGCCATTTTGGGACCGGCCAGTACCTATTGTCACCATCCCGTCTACATGGGCATTCTGTCTGTGATTCATCCGCCGTGATATTGCTGGAATATTGCTACAAGCGGTAAAAAACAATACTCACTCACTCACTAACTGTGATGGATGGTATCAATAAGATCGGCAGATTCTAATAAGGTCTTGTGATCGTGTGACATTATTAAACGACGTTATTTTGAAACAGAGCAAAACGTCGAAACCTCAAATCCGCCTGGAGGTATTGGCTATCTCGCTATGTACGGTTGCTTTGCCCGAGGAAGATATAGACTGGTAAATTGTTATTCAAAACATATGTATTATTAACAGATACCGTAATCTGACACATATCTGGGGTACAAGTCTGCACGACGTAATTCCTTGTTATCTTTCTCCTCCGTCCTGAAGTGGGTGAACCTACGATACTGGCTCATCTTGAGGACGGTCAACTCCTGATTGCACACACCGGTTGAGTCCGGGTAGACACCTCACCTACAGCAACACGCGGGGTGATACACAACTGATTGAAAACTTTGGGCAAAGTTTTATTTCAGGACCGGACGAGTGAATTACGCTTTACGATACAATCAACAATTATTTAGGCTGTATTCGATGGACGTATATTTTTGGAGGGTAGTGAGTTGTTCAACTCCGATGTAGCTTGGCTACTCCGATAAACGTCCTGGCCGAACGATTGTATCCACAAGTGACATTTGGTATTGGGAGAAAAGGTACAGGTAATCGTCGTGATAATTGTGAGAATATCTTGTAAATTCCAAACGTAACCCCCCTGTTCATAAAATGGACTTGTCCGACAATGCAGAGGTGGGATTCTATTCAGGGAGTCATCATTATGAAAATAGGGTAAATATTGATAAAGCTTCCACATTTTATTAGCACCATTAAAGAGGCTGTGCAAAACGTTTATATCTCATATAAGAAATGAACTACTCATGGTCGACGTGTATCGTACAATACAACACTGCAGGGTGATTAAACCACTCGTTTATTTCTTAAATATGGCGATATGACGCGATGAATGCTCGTCCTGGTGTGTGATTAGAGGAAGATACACGTTCTGCTCACTTCAGTTTGAGATGTAAATATAATCTTTCTAGATTACATAATGAACGTGTTCTAACATTGTAATCAATATATAGCTAATCGAGCTCTAGTTTAAGGATACATTGCGATTTTAAGAATATATGTAAAGTGGATGATATCGTATCTGAAGATGGATGCATCTGTTGGTGCCAACCAAGACGATAAACACCGTTCTGTGTCATACAAAAGAGAAGGACTTAAAACAGATGATAAACGGTACCGTAAACTTGACTGTGCAATTATACCGAAGAGTGTCTTCGTGCCCGGTAGTTAATGATGACTGGGCATTAATGTCGATGCATGATTCGCGTATTCCTTGACCTCTTTTTAATCTTGGAAAACGGAGCGAATAAAAATGTATGTCGTCTTTGAGGACGAATTCAAGGTGAGGCAAAATGTTGATGATTAAGGGTGATCAGACTGCTGTGGTCAAACCCTGGTAGACCAAATATTGTTAAGCATGTGTCTAGTTTCAACGTGTGCTTAAAACAGTGACGACACGTGTGACGCAATATCCCACGCAGATCCAGCCCAATCCTGTTAAGTCGAACGGCAACGTTCCCGCTGTCCGGTTAAACTGATTGACTGAAGGTATCATTTGTGTATGGGGGTGGGGGCTTTCACATGCTCCGACCAATGTGTTTATTTCCCGACAGATGTTTTCCCGAGGCTCTCAGCATGTCCAGTGAAAAGTGAATTATCTGGTTTTGTAAAACTCGAGTCAAAATGATTTTTTCAATGTTTTTTCCCCCGAAACATCACATGACCGTTTCACTGTGAAAAACAAACAAGCGTTTTAGGGCCAATGAAAATCAATTGAACTCAGGGTTGACCTACATGGACCTTATCATGTGATCTGACTGCAAGTTCGTTGTTACACAGTGACACTGAAACATTTTGAACATCATTTGGCGGTCAGCTTTTGAAATTGATCCGATGCGATACATTTTAATATTGATACCCGTTTATGTTTATGTGTATATTAAAGAAGGACAAGAAAAAGATGCATTGCCCTGACACGATGGAGCGAGGGATATTCATATACACATGCCTGTTATCGGTTTAATATTTGCATGGGCATGGTACACATTTAGGATGACAACTGATAGCGGGTGTTGCAGAACCTTAACGTTTGAAACAGCCTTTTTTTCATATGAATAAAACGTAAAAAAATGTCATTGATTGAGTGAGTGAGTGAGTGAGTTACATAGCAGCATGTCAGTATTATGTTTCAAACTGATGCTGAATCTGATATTACAGCAGAGACACAACTGAGAACAGCGCTCTATGGCGTCTTGGCTGTCAGTGACACGTGTACACTGTATACTGTGCATTATGTACACTATCTATAGTTCGGAATTTAGAGGTCCAAACAAATTATGATTGGGGGTTCAAATCCCAGATTATGTTTCTAGGTTTGACAGCACCATACCCGCGCTCGTGGATTTTTCCGAAGTAATCTCTTCGAGATTTCTCCCACATCAAGTTGACAAGCCAGGATATAACTGAAATAGTGCTGAAAGTGGCATTAAATCAAATTCACTCACTCACGTTTTCGGTAGCAACCTCATTGTTAATCTAAACACAGCTTTGGAAACTGCATATATTGTTTTTCTTTGCTTCACTACTAGATTTGACACGACACATGGCAATCGCCTCACGTTACCCTGATTGTGTTATACAAATGATGCCCCGTGGCAACAAACTCTCCAAATAGCTCGTGTCAACAAAACAAGGTTAATGTAGTGAAGTCAGTATTTGAAATTGCCAAACGGGCGTGTTTTCAATGCTTTTATAGAAATATTTCCTTTCGGGGTAATGAGGAAAGCGGGGTAAAGAGTAAAATCATGGTCAAACACGGATTCCATACACTCTGGCGGACCAATCAGAATGAAAAATTCTAACGTCTTTTAGTAGAACGTACAATTAAAACTAAAATAATGTATACGACTGTTTAAGATTGGCAACAGCAGGACAGAGTCATTGCAAACAAAACAACGGGAGTTTTTAGCTTTATTCGGTCAGGTGTTCATAATTCTGGTGATGTATCAACATTGGTTCAGATACAGCAACGATCAGAAACGTTATACATGGATGCAACCGATGATGTCCATTGTTCAGTATAGGTACAGTAAATGAACTGGAAATTGAATTAATATAAATGCCAGATGCGCGCGGCGTATTATGTATGATCACGATATGTAACACAATCTTAGATACACATGAGTGGGTAATCACGTTTCAAGCCCCTTCTACAGGGTTTTGTAGCTTGACATGTGCTATTGCAAGTCCAAGTTGCCCACTCTCGTTGCCAGTTTGCCATCACCAATCTTGTTAGAGAACACCTGTACCTGACTCTTGAACTCGTCAATCTGCACATAACATCCCTGTAACAACGAAATATCATTTGGTACTAACAAAATGTGATTGACAGAGGACACGGGTAGCCCAGCTCCCGACGTTCATACAGTTTGGCCCTCATTTAAAGAAGGTTCATACTCCAAAGAAACTCACCCAAAGTGAAAGTCAATTCTTAAGTATTCGCGAAATGAACGAACTTAATTAAGAAAGTAAAGATATATAAATGCCAATCCTTAGTAGATTGTTGCTACAGTTACCTGGTAATGCCTGATGCCATCATGAGGATTGTAACTCTCCCGGCCGTGGAGGACACGTCTGTTGTTGAATGAGATCATGTCCCCTTCCTGCATACGGTGTCGGTACTGAGGGACGAATTAACAATATAAACATTATTGAAATAACGACATGTGATAATTATCTTATAATTATATTAGCTGCAAATAACTGGATACTGATGTGACTGTGAATTATGTTTACCTGTGATGGGAAGTTGTTTAACAAAGTTGCCATGACTTTGTAAGCTCTGAAGTATGGTTCCACGTCCTCCTAAAGCAATAGAAACAGAGAGAAAGTAGCAAAACGGTTCACAGACCACTCTCATCATTGTGAATATTATTCTAAAGAGTATTCTTTTCGTATTGCTGTCAAAAATAGTTGAAAGGAAAGAAACAAAGTAACAAAAAGCTTAAGGCAGCAAAAAATGAAGAACCTTCAATCATGAATCAACAACAATCATGCATTGAATTGTGATGTCGTTGCATATTACATTTAACGCATTGACGAGATTCGGTTTAAGGCATGATTAAGTGGAGTTACTTGCGTTATTGAACGCAATTGCTTTTGTCTGCTCGGCCACTATGTTCGATCTGTGTATGTTGTAAAATAACATTGATAGTTTGTATTATTTAGTACCTCTTTAACAAGCAGAGGACCACCAAGACCTGGGTGCCATGTAACGCCAACAATCTGAAACAGAAAACCAATACAGGCTGGAATATTATTCAGCAACACGACACACCATGAACACATGCATCGAAAACACAGAAATGTAGGTGAACATTACCTCTCCGTCACTGTTGAGGGATATATGCGGCCTTTGGTAAGACATGTGAACAGGAAAATCTCTGAAACATCAAGCCAAGTATAATAAACACAAAGTCGATTGAGTCTGATCTGAGTTTAGGTTAAGTGAGCTGAAATGGAGTTTATCGTCGCGTCCAGGATTATTCCATTTAAAAAGCGACGTGTGTGTGTGTGTGTGTGTGTGTGTGTGTGTGTGTGTGTGTGTGTGTGTGTGTGTGTGTGTGTGTGTGTGTGTGTGTGTGTGTGTGTGTGTGGCTGCTTGTACAAGTGCCGAGTTGGAAGTGCAAGTCCACTGCGATACTATGCCGCACTTTAACATGAATACCCCACTCAGACACAGTACTCTGACTCCAAGCCGACGACTGCTTGTTTTACCCCCTTAATGCCGAGCGCCAGAGAGAGTAACAACAATTACCATCTTTTTACATCTTTTGTTTTGACGCAGCTGGGGATAGAAGCCCGGGCCTCCCGCTCACCAGGCAGATATCTACTTTGCGAGCAACTTCCATCATGATCCGAGTTGCGATTAGTTATTCATCGCACTATCTATATTTAAAAGTGGGCTTCCTGATCTCATATGGAGACTTTAGGCTAGATTTTAAAATATGAAGGTTTTTGACGTCATGAACGATGGATGACGACAGTGAGTTCTCATGACGTCGGGTGTCTACGTGCATCCACACAAACAATGAAAACAATGGAAGACATTAGCCAATCATCATTTATCAAGAACCATATGCGCATTAGGAATTACTGAAAATAGTTGCACCAATATACGTGCCACTTTGGAAACATGTTTACCTGTCATAGTGGACAGTTTCCCAGTTGACAGGTATCCGTACAAGGTCCTGGAACTCTTTTGGGTACTCCTCTCTAAGCCTGTGAGCCACATGGAACAAGTCCACGAAGAAGTTCTTACCTCCAGTCACTTGTTTGTCAAATCTGGAAAAAACGTGACAACCTTGTATGTGAAAGTTGTTTAAAATACAACTTAACTTAAATGTGTGATTTTGACAATGCTGTCTTCAAAATCTTTGAGTCAGTCAGTGCTCTCTTCTAAATGTTTGAGTCAGTTAGTACTATCTTTTAAAGTTGTGAGTCAGTCAGTAGTGTCCTCGAAATGTGTGAGTCAGTCAGAAGTGTCTTCGAAATGTGAGTTAGCCAGTGCTCCCTTCAAAATGTGTGAGTCAGCCAGTGCTCTCTTCGAAATGTGCGAGTCATTCAGTGATGTCTTCTAAATGTGTGAGTCAGCCAGTAATGTCTTCTATATGTGTGAGTCATTCAGTGCTGTCCCCGAAATGTGTGAGTCATTCAGTAATGTCTTTTAAATGTGTGAGTCATTCAGTATTGTCTTTTAAATGTGTGAGTCAGCCAGTGCTGTCTTCGAAATGTGTGAGTCAGTCAGTAATGTCTTCCAAATGTTAGTGTTAGTGAGTATTGTCTTCTAAATGTGTGAATCAGTCAGTAAGTCTTCTACTGTTAAATAAATGGCAATAACTTTGAAATGAATAAGGTGTGGTCACCTTAGGCAGTGCAGGAACTGCAGCCCTGGGGGAGACTCGTACATTGGCTGGTCCATGTGTAACTCCAGTCTCACAGGCGTGTAGGCGAAATTGATAGGCTGTGGCGTATCCTTAACGTCGAATATCTTGGAACAATTGAAAAGGTAAATTTCGTAACGTAGTACTGAAGGAAAAGGGTAATAATGGCCAATATATGAAATATGTTTTATATGCTTCTGGATGTCTGTTGGTGTGAGTGAGTAATTAAATGTTATCTAACGTTACTAGCCGCAACGTTTCAGCTAAAACAGGTTGACCTGAAATTATTAGTGTTTGGATCAGGCAAATCAATTACTGAATTGCATTATAGTGAAACGATGACGGGGAATAAGCAAATCACAGAGCAAATATACGCCTCAGGGAGCTGAGACTGCAATCAAAACAAATACATTAAAATGGGCTATCATCAGACACGTATTATGAGCACGTTTGTCGTGTGCTTTTAACAACAATTTATGGACAATGGATGATTCTAAATTATTTCGTCTTATTAGCACCATCTAGTCATTTGATTTTTGTATATGAATGGTTGTAACATGACACAATATACAGTATATCCCTACCTCCCCGTATACAGATGACTGGATGGGCGCTATTCTCTCTACCACCTGGTAAAGAGGAAGACATATCCTAATGAGAATGAAATATCCAAACTCCAAAAGTCTGTCTCATTACACAAACATATGTTCAGCTTAAATTATCATCACATAGCATTACGACATTATGCTTAAAGCTCGGGATAATATCATTAATCATTGATTTGAGATTCAGTGACATTTTTTGGTTTCCTCATGTAAACACATTTGCTCACCTTTTTAATTGTCATCTCCTGCGTTGGTACGTTTTTCACCAGACATATTCCATACTTATTGAGATGGTTTAGCCATCTGGTAATACAAATGATGCATAATCAAATATGTGTAGATGTATTGTAATCAACCGATCCCTTCTGTGGAACTGATTACAATATTTGCGAGTTAAATATCAAAATTCAACTTACTGGAATAGGCCGGTGTCACTGCCCATAACGTCACTGTACGCTACCTCAGGAATCTGAGCCTTGCGATGAAGAATAAATTAGTTCGCTAAAGTAATCAAGTAATCAGCAATCGGGACAAACAAAATAGCAGCAATTAATTTAAACTCCTATAGTTACGAATGACTCAGATGACACCAGGTGTTCAGAGAATGGATGCTCATGTCCTCCCCGACCAGTAACATCCATATTGTAGGGTAAGGTCATGTAAACAGTCGACAACCTTCTAAGTGAATATATTCGAAGTAGAACTACCACAAAATTAATTATCTACAACACGTGGCATATATGTATGTCTGTCCCAGACGATTTGTACCCTGAAATGAATATGTTCAAGACATTGAAAAAATTCACAATTTTGAAACAAGTGACGATGTTTTCGCTGACCAGCATGATCGATCCTGTTGCTTCAGTGAACATCGTGGTCGAATGAATTCTTGCGGAAGCCTCTCCTAATTAATGTATTGGTAACACACCCGCAACGTCTCTAAGCGACGACAAGTCGAAACTGATGACTTACCTCTGAGCTAAAGACCATCTTGCGCTGATTTTTTATTTCAGTCAGTGATTTGTCTGAGTAGCTGTAATGCTTCAGAAATGGTACGGGAAATAACCCCATGTGGTTCTTGTCATCACTCCAGATTACCTTGAGAACCTTGTCACCTGTGAAGTTAACCTTTGCCTGTCAACGAACACTTACAAATACAAAATACAACCAACAATGTTTAGAAATGAAATTGTTAAATGTTGACAAATTATCCATAACCACCTGTTGGTTCTTCTGGTCACCTTAATCGTACTGCTCCCTTAGCCGTTAAATCCATGATTTATCGATGATACTTAATTGAGGCAGCATCTTTCTAGCACATAACTTGGATATCCGAGGGACAACGTGTTTATATAGTAATAATAACGTTAAGTATATTTGATTATGGAAAACTAATTGATTCGGCATGCAATATACGTAAAGGAAAGTAAGAGGAAAATAACTGATACCAATAGTGCTGCTTTATAAGAGATTAAGGGATGAATGAACTAAATGGCTATGGTCAACGAGAACATGTTTGTGCATACCGTCAAGCCGGGCATCTGACACAGTGGCGTCTATGTTAACGTCCATAAAGTTCACTATGGGTTGGTTGGTGGATAGGCGGCAGGATGGACAGTGACAAGATTGACGCAGCCACATACTGTGATATCTGCAAAGAAAGCTCTGTACATATCATTGCAGCTGGGTCTAAAAGAAATAATGAACTATATGAAATATCAAAACAAAGAGATGACAAATGGTAAGAGAGTAAAAGCTGGATTTATGTACATCTGTATTAGCATATGTTATTCACAACCTTTTCGAAGTAAAAATTCCGCCTGTACCTGAGAGCTATTAGAGATGAATACAGATGCGGCATAGGTATATCGGGGACCTAATATGTGATAAGTGCTTGGGACGGTGTGATACATCTCCGTTATATGCCCGAGATACCTATTACAGGATTGCTTCTCAATACCACAGGAGCATGTTTCTTACACCGATCCAAATACATACTATTGTATGGGTATCGGATAATACTTTAAAAAAAAAATGTTTGTTACAATCATCTCGTTATTTGCTAATATATGTAAAACACAGACATTTTTAATAAGTTACGTTATCTTAACATGGCTTAGATCTTAATCACTTACTTTGATATGCTACCGTCGTCCCATTTGATTTCAACATTTTTGCCGCCGTCAACTGTCGTCACAGCAGCAACCTTGGCAGTTGCTGACCTTGCAAACTGTCATGTGATACGATGGTATATACGACATGTTCTCGCAGTGCTGATTTTCGTTTGGTTCGTAAAATGAAAATCACAATTACCCTTTCAGAATATAATCCCTATCTATTGCAATGGTAATGCAATTGTATTTTATATTCGAAAGACTATAAAACGTGTATTTTTTATTCAAAAGACTATTGAAAAAAGACAATATATATCAATGCAATAGGTTATTTGATTTGGTTATATATTCAATTATTTCTGTAATAGTTATGTAAACGAATGTACGCGCTTAGCAAACGTCGAATGCTGCTTTGGTTGTTTCTCGATTTAATGGACGTACCGCTGTCTTCAGAAATAGTTTCCTTTCTACCAGACTCTCATAACTGGACTTTGATGGCGATGTTGCTGGAAATTGAAAGGTATTGCCTGAAAAGACCTCATTATAAAACAGCAATATGTACATACACACACGCACGCACACGCACGCACACACATGCACACACACATATATAGATGAGTAGGTTATCTTAAAGTTAATGCACTTCATAATTTAAAATAAAAAATGATTTAACATAAGTTCAACTCTTTGAACGAGGGGAACATACCGTCACTCGAGGCAGACATTTTAAAACACACACACACCAGAGTTTGCTGGGTTGATCCGATTCCAACTGGCCTGACATAACATGTGTTCATCCGGGCTTTTTTTGTATTATTTATAGCCTTGTGTTATTACTTCTTTTTAACTGTTATCTAACACAGATAGCAATTTTGCGTCACCTGCTTACTTACGAGTATATTTATATACTTATGACTTTGGGAATCTAACTGTGAGTATATGGGCGAAGTAGAAAATATTGACAGACACTTGCGAAAAGTAAAGATCATATTATTCCATGACGGCCAATGGGTACTAATGTGATGGAAATGTCTCTAAACCCCAAGAAATGGTAATCTCTAGTTTAATATGTGGACATTTAAGGTTGATAACATCACAGGCATGACTAAGTACAGATGTGAACCTTCGGTGAAGGTAGTCCTTAAATCGGGCAAGCAGTCGGAAATACCAATGAAAGAACACTGAATGAATTTACACTACACATGCTCTTCCTATGATGACACGTGCGTGAAGGCATGTGCGGTGTGGGATATGACGTCTAAACTCATGCACATCACAATAAGACAACTGATTATTTGCGACTGGTGTAAAGCGGTTTGTTTGCAAGTTCTGAAATCGATTTTGTGCTGAAAACAGCTTTTATAACTTATGTTTCCGCATTGGATCTTTTGCATCAAAGTGCATATTTGTTATTACATAACACTTCAATAATGTTCACAGCCCCGATAACCAAACTCACTCACTATGTAAGCATATGTACAATGACACGCTTTGCAATATTGAGGAACACAGGTTGATACATCACAAATGGCCCAGAAACTTAATTAAGTGATTCGATGACATGCAATGACAAATGAGAGAGAGGGAGAGTGAGTTACATGTATTTCCCATTCAATAATTAAAGACTTTTAACACCAAAGTCGATGGTAAATAAAGCTGAACATAGTAAGACTGTGCAGCGATAAAACTAGGGGTTCGACACAACTGGAGATTCAATACATCCGAGCGCGAGACAACGGGGTTCGACTGTATATTAAGTGTGCTGTCAAATATATTTTGAATTCGTACAGGAAAAATGTACATTAGTACTCCAAAACAGCAATTGTATCTTTTGGTATGTCATCTATCTGAAAGTAACACATTGGACCTTGGCGATGAATCTATATCACGCTACTACACAGGATTCGTTTGTATTATTTATCCTCCGCCTGTTCTGCATGTTCAATGTATAAATGTGTGTCTGCACACTAAGTGGTTGACGTGTTTAAATCTCGATAAGCTGAGAAGTGCGCATATGCCTTAGACCTACTTTCTGAATGGAGGTTAAGTTGACTTAAGGAACGGTGCTATACCTCCAAGACCTGTGTATGTCTGGAATAGTACGAGCAGTATCAGTGTAGACGGGATGCCTCAGCCGCTTCTGTGAAACCAGACTTTCAAACTTCTGATGGAAATGCTAAAGGTGCATTAACATGTTTCATAGGATTCTTAAATGGTGTTCTGATATTTATAAAATGTCTTGAACACAAGGTAAGAGTGGTCTTAGCAAGGGGAATACTTGGTATTGCAAGGAATGTCTCGACACGTGCTGTGACAAAGCTATTTTCTTGGGGCATTCAATAATGACATCAACATGCGTAAATACATTGGTGCTGGGAAGTATTAAGAGGAATGAAATATAAACAGAAATGAACATATGCATTTCAAATATTTCGTGCAAGGACAATACATTATTTTGGTCTCGATTCACTTATAATCATTCTACATTTTCTGTTCATGATACCAACATAGCAGAGCAAGAAGATGTTTTGCATAATTCAGTCACACATTTTATGAACTCTACCAGGTATGCTTTAATAGAAAATGCTGCTGATAATGATTATTAAGGTCGTGATGTTTCATGTGAAGGTATTTGTAATGAATTAATGATGCGCACAAAGGAACATCACCTGGCTAGAGCGGTGAACCAATGAATGTGTAGTCATGCAAGATAACTGTGTAATGGAACTGTCCACAGGTGTTTGTTTCCATCAAAGGACTTATGGTGTCATCTATAGATAATCTACTTAATTGTGTCACTGAAAGTGGGCTTCTGTTCTCTCGTCTTGGTGAGTTGAGTACAACACATATACCGTCTACTTCTCACCCCGGATTAAATAAAAAGGAATACAATGTGAAGGTGCTGCTCATGTTGCGGGGTTATATTTCAAATGAGCTGAAGTTATATGCGTGGCCCTTATCCTTGCTTACACCCACACACGGCAGTTACAAATACACGAACACGACAGCTGTTGTTATACGAGTTACAGTAATTAAATGGCCCATATAGTTCCAATGACGATATGTATGTAGATCTATTATTATACATTCACTGCAACACTTCTGTGCATTTCTGGTTTAGTGTCACATTGTGTTAAATTGACTTTTGGGGGTTAAATATTGCCATAACAAAGAATGGTTTATTTTGATAAATGAAATGGGTTCTTTAGTATTCATAAATTGTGAATATATACCAAGGGTCGGGGTAAATGTGGGGTGGGTATATGAGGGGTGAGAATCGGTTATGTGTGAATGATGATATATATATTAGTACCAGAACAAGATATGACATGTTTTAAAGTTTATAACCTTATAGTCTGGTTTGTTACAAAAGCCTGACATGATAGATTGCACATTAAATGACACATGCCTATATTGGGGACATAGTTTCATATTGATATTACAAAAAGGAATCATATGTGTGATTTGCTCAGTAAACTTCACTTGTTCATGACTCAGACAGAACCTGCTACTGGGTCATCAATAGCCATGATCACGACCAGCTGATGTACACCATGCTGAGTGACAGTAACAGAATTTCAAATAAATTTACAATACCTGTGTTGCTCGCAAGTCTTTTTGAACTGGAATCGACGGACAATCCAAGAAGACGACATTCCTGATTCCACCTTTGAATTGAATTTGGCAATACCTGCTTCCTACAGAGCCGGAGCACAGCGCGATACATGGTACTGCAGTGCTGAGTTCTACAGTAAGACATATATGCACGAAGGACGTGTGTACACCGAGTATGGCTGATTCCCTCCGTACACTGACCTCAATCCAGTGGCGGGCTTTTTTCTGACATA
Source organism: Haliotis rufescens (assembly GCF_023055435.1). Classification (NCBI taxonomy): domain Eukaryota; kingdom Metazoa; phylum Mollusca; class Gastropoda; order Lepetellida; family Haliotidae; genus Haliotis; species Haliotis rufescens. The sequence continues at coordinate 44,607,713 of NW_025964001.1, read as the reverse complement.
GAGGTCATGAGTAAACCGCTATACTGAACAGATGCTTTTTTCAAAAATGGGTCGCGTATTTGTCTGGTCAGCACTAAATTACATTCGATCGTAAATGAGGGAACGGTGTAAAACAGGGTAACAGAAGATTTATTTCACCATGGGCTGAGATGAAAAAGGACATAAGTCTCTGACGTCCATTGCTTTTATCTGGAAACTGTCGCATTATATGTTATATAGTGGATACGAACATGACAATCAGATTTATACCAGACAGGTCATTGCATGAAAATAGCAAAATGATATTGTAATACACGCACGCACGCACGAACGCACGCACGCACGCACGCACGCACGCACACAGAGATGGGGGAAACCAGAAACAAGAAATAAAATCTATCCTCAAATGTAAGTGAATATTGTCTTTCATGGCATTTGGCAGTATTATGACGTTGAATGCTAGATTCTCTCCGAACCTTGTCCTTGAGCATTGTACAACAGAGGCTTCGGGAGTGGATGTATGCACATATCCTTACTGTTTCACTTATACAAACTGACCTTATTTCCAAAATATATATGCAAAGGTTGTTGTCTTCTGATCAGCTGTCATTTGTCCTCATGGCAAAAACCCACAAATAAAACATCCAGGCCGGTCTGCTTTTGCTATTCCATGGGTACTGCAGCCCTCATACGTCCCCCTAGTGACCACTTGCAGATCCACTCCTTGTGACCACTTGCAGATCCACTTCTAGTGATCACTTGCAGATCCACTTTTAGTGACCACTTGCGGATCCATTGAAACAACCGCAATGGATGTAGACAACTCTACATCTTTATATCGGGAGTATACCTGGTCTTTGAACGGCATTTAGAAGTGATACGTAAGGAAGAGAATATATGGATGTCAACTTTTTTATTATGAGGAACACAACGTTCCGGAGTATATGCTTACTCCTTCATCAAGTGAATGAATGCCATGCGGCAGAGCATATATGTGTACATGTAAGGACAGCAAAATTAATAAGATAACAACAGGTGGAAAATAACAAAGGGATTGTACCTGATTACTATAGTAAGTAAATTATCCAAATAAAAATAAATATGAACGCACATGTTCACTCTGCAGTAATATTAGTTTAGTTCTGATGTATGTTCTATATAAATGCATGGCGCAGTGTCTCAATGGTATTGTATTTTCGCACCCAGCGGGACTATTTCTCTCTCACTCTCATGACATGTTATTCTTGTGAGAGACACATTTATTGAACCAAAAGCGTTATGTCATCCGGCGTACAGGATCGGCATATGAATGTTAATAAAACTACCACTTGTTTATTCCAGTACTTACATAGGCGTGCATGTACGTCGGCTGAGTTAAACCATTTAACATGCTGGTTTTGTCGCTCCCTCAGTAACAACAAACAAACGTTTTATGGTTAGAGTCATGAAAAATTGAACCGAGGATTGGTATACAGCGACCTTACATATGGCAACAGTAACGATCGCGGATGTCTGTGTGCGTGTTTGTGTGAGTGGATTTGGAGTCGAACGTGCAGTGTAAGGTTTCAAATATGACATTGGGCGCTGTTAATTTGGCAGGTATCCTACTTTGACATTGAAAAGACAGACTGAGTGTATTTATACCTAGTCAAATATGTCAAATATATACACCGCAAAAAAAAAGAAAATCAAAAGTAATTTTAGATGTATATTTTACATATCATATAAATAATCAACAGATGGTAATCGATTGTTAAAATTGGCACACATGATTTTCATTGTCCCAGGTTCCATATAGCACACATGGAACAGAGGATTGCTAAGTTGAAGGTTATCTGTTCTCAATATCTTGTTTCGACAACATTAGCGCCAAACACTGATTGGCATCTTCGTCCCATGGAAGCAATCATGCCCGAATTGTGTCCTGGGGAATGTTAAGTCACTCACCCACTTGCCGACACTACTTGTCCCAACTGTCGGATTTTCTTAGGTTGATGCTGACATCCTCGCAGTCTTTCATCAAGTGTATCAACTGAATGTTTGATTAGGTTTAAATCTAGAGACCTAGGGGGTCAAGATAGGACCTTGATGTTGTGATTCCTGAAAAAGGTCGTTGTCAGTCTTGCCGTGTGAGGTCTGGCGTTGTCTTGATTGAAGATGACGTTCGCTTGTTGAATAATGACAAGGAGGGCTGGCCGAAAAATTTCACAATATTGAGGTAAGCGACATTGCTTGAGTATTTTGAGAGTTTTTTATTTGTATTAAACAAATATCACATGGCTCTGTCATATTATCTTATAAGGAAGAGAATATATGGATGTCAACTTTTTATTATGAGGAACACAACGTTTCGGAGTATATGCTTACTCCTTCATCAAGTGAATGAATGTCATGAGGCAGAGAACATATATGTGTACATGTAAGGACAGCAAAATTAATAAGATAACAACAGGTGGAAAATAACAAAGGGATTGTACCTGATTACTATAGTAAGTAAATTATCCAAATAAAAATAAATATGAACGCACATGTTCACTCTGCAGTAATATTAGTTTAGTTCTGATGTATGTTCTATATAAATGCATGGCGCAGTGTCTCAATGGTATTGTATTTTCGCACCCAGCGGGACTATTTCTCTCTCACTCTCATGACATGTTATTCTAGTGAGAGACACATTTATTGAACCAAAAGCGTTATGTCCTCCGGCGTACAGGATCGGCATATGAATGTTAATAAAACTACCACTTGTTTATTCCAGTACTTACATAGGCGTGCATGTACGTCGGCTGAGACAAGCCATTTAACATGCTGGTTTTGTCGCTCCCTCAGTAACAACAAACAAACGTTTTATGGTTAGAGTCATGAAAAATTGAACCGAGGATTGGTATACAGTGACCTTACATATGGCAACAGTAACGATCGCGGATGTCTGTGTGCGTGTTTGTGTGAGTGGATTTGGAGTCGAACGTGCAGTGTAAGGTTTCAAATATGACATTGGGCGCTGTTAATTTGGCAGGTATCCTACTTCGACATTGAAAAGACAGACTGAGTGTATTTATACCTAGTCAAATATGTCAAATATATACTCCGCAAAAAAAAGAAAATCAAAAGTAATTTTAGATGTATATTTTACATATCATATAAATAATCAACAGATGGTAATCGATTGTTAAAATTGGCACACATGATTTTCATTGTCCCAGGTTCCATATAGCACACATGGAACAGAGGATTGTTAAGTTGAAGGTTATCTGTTCTCAATATCTTGTTTCGACAACATTAGCGCCAAACACTGATTGGCATCTTCGTCCCATGGAAGCAATCATGCCCGAATTGTGTCCTGGGGAATGTTAAGTCACTCACCCACTTGCCGACACTACTTGTCCCAACTGTCGGATTTTCTTAGGTTGATGCTGACATCCTCGCAGTCTTTCATCAAGTGTATCAACTGAATGTTTGATTAGGTTTAAATCTGGAGACCTAGGGGGTCAAGATAGGACCTTGATGTTGTGATTCCTGAAAAAGGTCGTTGTCAGTCTTGCCGTGTGAGGTCTGGCGTTGTCTTGTTTGAAGATGACGTTCGCTTGTTGAATAATGACAAGGAGGGCTGGCCGAAAAATTTCACAATATTGAGGTAAGCGACATTGCTTGAGTATTTTGAGAGTTTTTTATCTGTATTAAACAAATATCACATGGCTCTGTCATATTATCTTATAAGGAAGAGAATATATGGATGTCAACTTTTTATTATGAGGAACACAACGATTCGGAGTATATGCTTACTCCTTCATCAAGTGAATGAATGTCATGAGGCAGAGAGCATATATGTGTACATGTAAGGACAGCAAAATTAATAAGATAACAACAGGTGGAAAATAACAAAGGGATTGTACCTGATTACTATAGTAAGTAAATTATCCAAATAAAAATAAATATGAACGCACATGTTCACTCTGCAGTAATATTAGTTTAGTTCTGATGTATGTTCTATATAAATGCATGGCGCAGTGTCTCAATGGTATTGTATTTTCGTACCCAGCGGGACTATTTCTCTCTCACTCTCATGACATGTTATTCTAGTGAGAGACACATTTATTGAACCAAAAGCGTTATGTCATCCGGCGTACAGGATCGGCATATGAATGTTAATAAAACTACCACTTGTTTATTCCAGTACTTACATAGGCGTGCATGTACGTCGGCTGAGACAAGCCATTTAACATGCTGGTTTTGTCGCTCCCTCAGTAACAACAAACAAACGTTTTATGGTTAGAGTCATGAAAAATTGAACCGAGGATTGATATACAGTGACCTTACATATGGCAACAGTAACGATCGCGAATGTCTGTGTGCGTGTTTGTGTGAGTGGATTTGGAGTCGAACGTGCAGTGTAAGGTTTCAAATATGACATTGGGCGCTGTTAATTTGGCAGGTATCCTACTTCGACATTGAAAAGACAGACTGAGTGTATTTATACCTAGTCAAATATGTCAAATATATACTCCGCAAAAAAAAGAAAATCAAAAGTAATTTTAGATGTATATTTTACATATCATATAAATAATCAACAGATGGTAATCGATTGTTAAAATTGGCACACATGATTTCCATTGTCCCAGGTTCCATATAGCACACATGGAACAGAGGATTGTTAAGTTGAAGGTTATCTGTTCTCAATATCTTGTTTCGACAACATTAGCGCCAAACACTGATTGGCATCTTCGTCCCATGGAAGCAATCATGCCCGAATTGTGTCCTGGGGAATGTTAAGTCACTTACCCACTTGCCGACACTACTTGTCCCAACTGTCGGATTTTCTTAGGTTGATGCTGACATCCTCGCAGTCTTTCATCAAGTGTATCAACTGAATGTTTGATTAGGTTTAAATCTGGAGACCTAGGGGGTCAAGATAGGACCTTGATGTTGTGATTCCTGAAAAAGGTCGTTGTCAGTCTTGCCGTGTGAGGTCTGGCGTTGTCTTGTTTGAAGATGACGTTCGCTTGTTGAATAATGACAAGGAGGGCTGGCCGAAAAATTTCACAATATTGAGGTAAGCGACATTGCTTGAGTATTTTGAGAGTTTTTTATCTGTATTAAACAAATATCACATGGCTCTGTCATATTATCTTATAAGGAAGAGAATATATGGATGTCAACTTTTTATTATGAGGAACACAACGATTCGGAGTATATGCTTACTCCTTCATCAAGTGAATGAATGTCATGAGGCAGAGAGCATATATGTGTACATGTAAGGACAGCAAAATTAATAAGATAACAACAGGTGGAAAATAACAAAGGGATTGTACCTGATTACTATAGTAAGTAAATTATCCAAATAAAAATAAATATGAACGCACATGTTCACTCTGCAGTAATATTAGTTTAGTTCTGATGTATGTTCTATATAAATGCATGGCGCAGTGTCTCAATGGTATTGTATTTTCGTACCCAGCGGGACTATTTCTCTCTCACTCTCATGACATGTTATTCTAGTGAGAGACACATTTATTGAACCAAAAGCGTTATGTCATCCGGCGTACAGGATCGGCATATGAATGTTAATAAAACTACCACTTGTTTATTCCAGTACTTACATAGGCGTGCATGTACGTCGGCTGAGACAAGCCATTTAACATGCTGGTTTTGTCGCTCCCTCAGTAACAACAAACAAACGTTTTATGGTTAGAGTCATGAAAAATTGAACCGAGGATTGATATACAGTGACCTTACATATGGCAACAGTAACGATCGCGAATGTCTGTGTGCGTGTTTGTGTGAGTGGATTTGGAGTCGAACGTGCAGTGTAAGGTTTCAAATATGACATTGGGCGCTGTTAATTTGGCAGGTATCCTACTTCGACATTGAAAAGACAGACTGAGTGTATTTATACCTAGTCAAATATGTCAAATATATACTCCGCAAAAAAAAGAAAATCAAAAGTAATTTTAGATGTATATTTTACATATCATATAAATAATCAACAGATGGTAATCGATTGTTAAAATTGGCACACATGATTTCCATTGTCCCAGGTTCCATATAGCACACATGGAACAGAGGATTGTTAAGTTGAAGGTTATCTGTTCTCAATATCTTGTTTCGACAACATTAGCGCCAAACACTGATTGGCATCTTCGTCCCATGGAAGCAATCATGCCCGAATTGTGTCCTGGGGAATGTTAAGTCACTTACCCACTTGCCGACACTACTTGTCCCAACTGTCGGATTTTCTTAGGTTGATGCTGACATCCTCGCAGTCTTTCATCAAGTGTATCAACTGAATGTTTGATTAGGTTTAAATCTGGAGACCTAGGGGGTCAAGATAGGACCTTGATGTTGTGATTCCTGAAAAAGGTCGTTGTCAGTCTTGCCGTGTGAGGTCTGGCGTTGTCTTGTTTGAAGATGACGTTCGCTTGTTGAATAATGACAAGGAGGGCTGGCCGAAAAATTTCACAATATTGAGGTAAGCGACATTGCTTGAGTATTTTGAGAGTTTTTTATCTGTATTAAACAAATATCACATGGCTCTGTCATATTATCTTATAAGGAAGAGAATATATGGATGTCAACTTTTTATTATGAGGAACACAACGATTCGGAGTATATGCTTACTCCTTCATCAAGTGAATGAATGTCATGAGGCAGAGAGCATATATGTGTACATGTAAGGACAGCAAAATTAATAAGATAACAACAGGTGGAAAATAACAAAGGGATTGTACCTGATTACTATAGTAAGTAAATTATCCAAATAAAAATAAATATGAACGCACATGTTCACTCTGCAGTAATATTAGTTTAGTTCTGATGTATGTTCTATATAAATGCATGGCGCAGTGTCTCAATGGTATTGTATTTTCGTACCCAGCGGGACTATTTCTCTCTCACTCTCATGACATGTTATTCTAGTGAGAGACACATTTATTGAACCAAAAGCGTTATGTCATCCGGCGTACAGGATCGGCATATGAATGTTAATAAAACTACCACTTGTTTATTCCAGTACTTACATAGGCGTGCATGTACGTCGGCTGAGACAAGCCATTTAACATGCTGGTTTTGTCGCTCCCTCAGTAACAACAAACAAACGTTTTATGGTTAGAGTCATGAAAAATTGAACCGAGGATTGATATACAGTGACCTTACATATGGCAACAGTAACGATCGCGAATGTCTGTGTGCGTGTTTGTGTGAGTGGATTTGGAGTCGAACGTGCAGTGTAAGGTTTCAAATATGACATTGGGCGCTGTTAATTTGGCAGGTATCCTACTTTGACATTGAAAAGACAGACTGAGTGTATTTATACCTAGTCAAATATGTCAAATATATACTCCGCAAAAAAAAGAAAATCAAAAGTAATTTTAGATGTATATTTTACATATCATATAAATAATCAACAGATGGTAATCGATTGTTAAAATTGGCACACATGATTTCCATTGTCCCAGGTTCCATATAGCACACATGGAACAGAGGATTGTTAAGTTGAAGGTTATCTGTTCTCAATATCTTGTTTCGACAACATTAGCGCCAAACACTGATTGGCATCTTCGTCCCATGGAAGCAATCATGCCCGAATTGTGTCCTGGGGAATGTTAAGTCACTCACCCACTTGCCGACACTACTTGTCCCAACTGTCGGATTTTCTTAGGTTGATGCTGACATCCTCGCAGTCTTTCATCAAGTGTATCAACTGAATGTTTGATTAGGTTTAAATCTGGAGACCTAGGGGGTCACGATAGGACCTTGATGTTGTGATTCCTGAAAAAGGTCGTTGTCAGTCTTGCCGTGTGAGGTCGGGCGTTGTCTTGTTTGAAGATGACGTTCGCTTGTTGAATAATGACAAGGAGGGCTGGCCGAAAAAATTCACGATATTTAGGTAAGCGGCATTGTTTGAGTATTTTGAGAGTTTTTTTATCTGCATTAAACAAATATCACATGGCTCTGTCATATTATCTTAAGATCATATGATCATATGTTGATTTGTTTATCCATATATACATTGTTAACATTTCCGGGCTGGCTGAGCAGCCTAGCGGTTAACACTTGTGTATGGAGCTCATTTCTGGTGTTCTGCTCAGTCTTGCTAGAATATTGACAAAAAGCGGTGTAACACCATACTCACTCGCCACCTCATTCTCAATATTCCTGATCCATGCCCGAGAGAGTGTGCCTGCAGCAACTTGAACGGTTACACGTCTCTGCGTCTCGCATTAATTTCTTTTATTTACGCATTGATTGTAGATTCAATGCATCCACACTAATGGCCTTCGTTTTGCATAATGGTTCAATAGTACCCAAAGCAGATTGAAAACTTATCGTAGTGTGTCAAATAATTTCATCAGATTTCGTAGAGTACATCCCAAAGCATCGATATATGTTTAGTTATATTGATTCCTTGTCTGTTTAAAACCATAGTCAGCAATATTCCAGTATAAACGGCACTGTAATTCACCTGTTATTCGCACTTCAAGTGCCGCAAAGAGGGGGTGCTATCTGGACGTGGTAAATAACAAAGAATATAACTAAACCCACATTCATGATTGCGAAGGTATGACGCCCTGACACAGCCATGAAATCATTGTGCTGAAGTTTGACAGCTAATTCCCTTCTAGAAATGTTAATAACTACCCCTCCGTTTCCGTGCTCTGAATAAGCAGTTCTTTCGTGTTCCTTTTCAGGAACTATTGAGAAATATTCCAGGCATATTCCGGCGGTCTGTAAGTAAACGAGTTTTGACAAGACAATCCAATGATTGACATCATGACGTACAGAAGGATTGATAACACCATCCTTGCAGAAAACCAAGATCCAATTACCCTTATCACTACCTCAACAACTAGCATCTCAGAACCAAGTTCGCCTTGGAGACGAAATAAAACTCCCAACTACACTTTCTTGAAATATCTATGTACCCTTTAGGCATCACTTAATCAGTCTACCGCAAGCCCACATAAACAGATCAGTACACCCACGACCTATCCAACTATCGCCCCCAGATTATTGCAATTATTTAAACTCTCACCAGACGAGCCAAGTCCATGTGCAGTGCTAAACGCCTCAAGCACAAGCTTCAACACACCCAACAAACCTTCGTCAACCACAACGTCTACCCAAAGAACCTATTCAAACAGACCTTGAAAAGCATCCAACAGTAACAAGATGTGCGTCCTGCCAAACCTGAGTCATCCCCTATTCGAGTAACCATCCCGCACCAAGGAAACATCACCCACCACATCAGCAGACTACTGAAGTAAATTGTCAGCACCACCGTCACCGTTACGTCACATACGTCACAAATTCTGCATGAATAGCTTTTGTTTCACTATCAAATAGTGATAATATCAATTGATCGCGGCACCGTCACACACACACGTGTATAGGCAAGTCAACTGTTCAACTGTGAAAGCACGTTGAAAGTGCCTGCTCGATTTTACCTCAAAAGATATTAAATATGAACACCAAAGGCTGGAGCTGCTAAAATAAAGCTCGACATTGAGTGACTGAGTGAGTGCTTGAGGTTTTAACGCCGCTTTCATCAATATTCCGGCAATATCACGGCGGGGCACACCGGAAATTGGCTTCACACATTGGGAATCGAACCTGGGTTTTCGGCGTGACGAGCGAGCGCTTTAACCACTAGGCTGCTTCCACCGCGCTCTCGATATAATGGGATAGACTATTTGAGTCATACTTCGTCTTACACTTTTGTAGGTATGTTTTTGTCACTCTGAATAACTATGCATATATCTAAATATAGAACAGATGAGGCTGTTTCAGTAGTCTATTATTTCTCGTTCAGGTTTATAAAGCAGTGAAAGAGAAAGAGAATTGGCTATTTGACTGTTATAGCACTATGTCCGATTATCGATATATCTGAAGCTTAAGTCCTATCTTGGCCATCCAGGTCTCCAGATTCAACAGCTCATGAGTGGCCACGTATACTAGTCGGGACTAATAGCGTCTTTATACAGTTAGCCCACTGAAATACATGCAGTTTAACGTGGATGCCGCCTTCAGACAAAGTATTCTGATTCCGAGCTGTCCACTTCTTGTTTTATCCCCTTAATGCCTAGTGCTAGGCAAGGTAACAACAAGTACCATCTCTTAACGTTTGCGGTATGACGCGGCCATGGTCTCGCACCACCGGCCTTCCGCTCTCCAGACAGACATACTCTCTATTCACTAGACCCCGGAGGCGGACTGGCCTTCAGAACATTCAAAGCGCATCAGATATTAATAATGATAAAACTATTTCAATTGGTTGTGGTGAAAATTAAGGTATCTGAAAATACACGAAAAAACCCAAAGATATCTGGATTTAGGAGATACTGTTTATATTCTTCAAATTTCTCATATATTGCCTTGATATATTGTCTCATAGAAACAGACAATATCGGACAATATTTTACATTGTACGATCAATTTAATACCTGATTTTAGTGTCCAGTATAGAAGGCAGGCGCTGATAACAGGGGTCCAACTAGGCACGCGATGTTAACAATAATGAACCTTACACAGACAACGTTAAAAACACTGGTACGAGACGGTGACAACAGTGTTAGAAGAGAGTCTGTGTTAGCAACAATAATAATGAAACAACAGGGAAAGATGACAGTCAGTGTTATAACAATGTTAGAAAGGGGAGATGTCAGCGAAGCGATTGAAGAGATAGAGGCGGATGTTACCTACAGCATATAGAACAGACATGCAGTGTTAGAAAGGGCCTGATGTTGACAACAATGATCGCTAACAACAATGACAGAAAGGAGTTAATGAAAGAAGAGTAATGCTAACAAACATGATAGAAGAGTGGTGTTAACAACAATGATAGGTAGGGGTTAATGTGAACAATGAAAGAAGAGTAATGTTAACAACAATGATAGAAGAGTGGTGTTAACAACGATAATAGAAGGGAGTTAATGTTAACAACAAAAGAAGAGTAATAATAACAAAAAAGACAGTATAAAGGTGAGGTGAGGTGAAATTGGGTTTAACGTCGCGTCCAAGATTATTGCGACGTCAGTATAAAGGTGTTAACAACAGTGATGAAAGGAATTAATGTTATCTACGAAAGAAGAGTAATGTTAACAAAAATGTAGAAACGGAGTAGAAAGTAGTTAAGAACAATGATAGAAGAGTGGTGTCAACAACAATGATAGAAAGGAGTTCATGTTAACAATTTAAGAAGGGTAATGTTAACAAACATGATAGAATTGTGGTGTTAACAACAATGAGAGAAAAGTGGGGATGTTGGCAAAAGTGATGAAAATAGAATAAGGATAGAAATGAAAATAATCATGTTAACAATGAGGATGCACACGGAGGGAACAACAACAGTGACAGGGTCATGAGCCACCATTTAGTGAATGGCTATTAGGGACACTATATATTGACTTATTATAGTTCACCGAAGTGGTAAACGTCCGAGACCCGCATCACTTCGGGCTTTCCTCCCACATTAAGCTGACACGCCGTGATATAACTGGAATACTGTTTAAAGCGGTGTTAAACCCAACTCACTCACTCACTCACTTATTATAGAAACAGAGGGACAGGGACATGAGCAACCATTTAGTGATTGGCTATTAAGGACACTATATATTGACTTATTATAGAAACAAATGATATGTTAACAACAGTGATCGTCAAGAGGCGATGTCAACATCAACGCTAGAAGCCTCACAGATCTAGAAGCCTCATTTACAATAATAAAAAAAAGCATTTTAACAACAATGACAGAAGAAATGTTAACAACAGTAATAGGAGAAAGGGTGTTAAACACAATGATAGAAGGGAGGCGATATTAACAACAGTGAGAGACTTGACCAACAATTTCATTGAGAATCGTCTTTGGATTGGTAATTTTCAAACTTTGATGTCATAGAAGTGTTACAATAATATTGACTCCAGGAAGCAATAATCTTTGGTTTGATTTTTCCCCCTCAAAGAATTTGACTGTCATGTCAGTGAACCCATGTGTTACTTGATCCTTAATGTAAGCCAAATGAATACAATGTTTTACAATTTAATTGAGATATTTTCCAAAAGACACTACGAAATATTTTGAAGTTGGTCGATCCCAAAAGGCGAGGAGACTATTTGACCTCAGTGAAAGGGTAAGAAATCAGACAAGCGTTTCAGAAACACTCAATAATTTGTTGTGTTGATGAATAAGTTTATATACCCGAATATTTGTTTATGGTTCATGTCACATGTAATCAGAGTGGATCTATTTTACACTAAGTAGGTGAAATGGGATTTAACGGCGCCTATATATATGTATATATATATATATATGTGTGTGTGTGTGTGTGTGTGTGTGTGTGTGTGGGTGGGTGTGTGTGTGTGTGTGTGTGTGTGTGCGCGTGGTACTATGCCGCAGTTTAACATGAATACCCCATAGTATACTGACTTGGAGCCGAACAGTCCTTGTTTTAACCCCTTATATTGCCTAGCGCCAGGCAGGATAACAACGAGTACCATCTGTTTACGTCTTTTGGTACGACGCAGCCGGGGATCGGACCCCTGATCTTCTGTTCTCCGGGCGGACGCTCCACCACTAGACTAGTGCAGCGTCAAAGAGGTCTCATAAAATGAATTGTCACAATAAAATGGATAGCTTGGAAAATATTTTACAGCAGCTTTAATTTAAGCTGGTGCTGGCTCTAATTCGTGAGTATGTTTAGTATATGTTGTTTAAACATTTTACTTATTTCTATGGACATTGACGTGAATATCCCGATTACAGGACGTAAAGTTGTTAATAAACTTAAACGGACGTCGTGTAATCGGGATATTCACGTCCATGTCCATAGAAATGTGTGTGTGTGAATTCACTGTCCATTCAAATATATTTTCTTTGAACTACTAATAGGTTCAGTAGTCGAGATGTATTATTGACAGGGTTAGCAGGCATGCATAACATTTATCCTATACGGTATCAAGTATGGTATTTACGTATGAACTACTACTTGTATGTGTGGAGATGCGTAGGGGCGTCTCAAAAAGATGCGAACCGGCTGAACCTACATCAAGAGGTCAAAGAATGAAGTATATCTCAATAGGCACATACCACTCTGGTATTTGAACAGTGTTATTCTGGCGCTACGCTTCATGTCCCGGAGTATCCTGAGTTGTAGAGCAAACAGACATTGTTTACTATTCCAACTCGAAAATCGGAGGTAACCAGATTACCATCCTATTTTCAGGTCGGCTTGAATACACGAAGTAGTGCTTACACATGATCAAGTTAAGCATGGCTAAAGCAAACAGAGTTCCTGAATTATTCATTAATATTTTCAATAGAAAATATATAAAGGTTGAGGCGTCACATAACTTGACAGAGTGGTGTTCGGTACAGTTGGCCGAACAAAATAAGAACAGTTTCTGAAGAGTGTAGATTCTGAAGAGTGTAGAAGAACAGATGTGATGTTGTGGCATATAATTATATTTCTCATTTAAGCTATCATAATATTACCTAGTACAAATACTGTCATGAAATTAAATTCGTTAATTAAATATGTTAAAGCTGGTGAAACAATTACGTTAGTCTTTGTAAACGTACGACCACGAGGTCAATAAAGATCGTGATGTACTGAGGACTACTCGTACAGTATATACATCCTTCAACAACAGGTTATTATAGTAAGCAAATGATTTCAATATGCATGTGTAAAATAATAGCCCTTATGCTACAAGGAGTGGTTGAGTGAGAATCATCTACGAAGGTCTTCATTGATAATTCATCACTACCCACTCCGTTTTTGTAGTCTTCACTGAAGAAGTACACGTCTACAACACGTTTATCTCCCGACTGTGAGATACGTTTCATTCACACTTTGCTGCAGGGCGACTGCTGAATCCGATACTACCGTTCTAGCATGGAACATCCCCTTTTTGCCAGCAGTGGGGATGGTGAATAGAACAAACAGGACCCTTAAAATAAGCCAGATTTCATTTATGGTCACCAAGGCAAGATCGCGATATAGTGACAGAAACATTGTCTGAAGACTAACAGTTTATAAAGGTTTATAGATCATAAGACTCATTAACGATATATTCGAGAACTGTTAGAACTCTTGGCTATATTATCAGTTAGTGGAATAAGCTCTTCATTCTTGTCCCTGTTCAGCAAATAGTCAGACGCATGCATGAAGTAGGTTCTTCTCATATTTTTGAAAAAGCGCCAATCATTGACACACAATCCTTCCAGCATGTGATGATTTCCACCACGAACATAGTTTTAAGAAGCCAATTTGCTGGTATGAACGAAGGTTAATAATTACTTGTGTCGTCATGCAGACAATGCCGTTCGTACTATGGTCAGTTGAGTCAATCTTCTATCCATTATGGTGTCTTATCCCAAAACCTAAGGACAAAAGTTTTGCCTAAGAATGGGGGAGCAAAATAGCTTCGTGGTTATTTTAATGTTAGCATTTGAGCATATTAGAAATAATGTTCATGTTTACATTGTATGGTGAAACTGTATCAGCATACTTGTGCATATGAAAACGTGACTTCGTAATTATGTGTGTGATCGACAAGTTCCGTTGATAAAGAATGTAATGAAGGATTGTTCGTGATATGTTTTATTATAATGCTCTTTGAAACCTCTGATTACAATGGAAGATATGCTTTATTTTATCGATGTCATTCAGAGAATTTTCATTATTTTCAGTGTGAGTCATTGTCATAATCCATCTTCTCTCGAAATGATTGAAGAGCATCACATGTTATTGTACATCAGTATAGTTGACATCAGCATCGGTGTTATTCCAACAACCGCCATTGACAGGTTGGCTGTGTAGGTAGTTCCCCTGTTAGTTGCTGAAAAGCAAGATCTCTAGAATGACGTGCTTGAATGTACACTTATTGATGTCGGTAATATATACATAACATCTATGCATGTCGCAAAAGAAATCAGACATTTAAGAAATCTGCATTCAGATTGGCCCGCCAGCAGTACCGAATCAACGTATTACCTTGCAAGAAAACATATGTAAGCACTTCTTTCTTTTGTGGGCATTTAATAGTATACTTATGTTACCAGAGTACTGTGATAATAGCGGTGTGTATTTTAAGACTAATCCTTGCAAGAGTGGCTTTATTTTATTTGTTGAGTTTGATTACATTTTAAATAAAAATTAAAAAAGTATATTTCAAATCGCAGATGAAAACCAACAGTGATTCCTGTTTCAACCATTTACTCTAATGAAAATATAAGACTTAATGGATTTCACATCACTCAATTATTTCCTCTATTACCAAACAATATGCGTTTATTTCATGGAAGAGATGAGTTAAACCAACTCTTTGACAAGCAAACAATTCGAAACCTGTTAATTTCTCCTTAAATTCGAATACAACTTACAAGTTTCAGTGTATTTCTAATATGATTGTCACCTAGTATTAATAGTATACCTGGTTATTATGTTTAGAAACTTACGCGTTCCACATCGGGACTGGCTATCGTAGGCAGGGCAGGCTGTAAAGACATATCGAAAACAATACCGTCAGAACATATGGAAGTAAATGCTATTCAGATATACTAATATACTTATTATATCTATCTTTCAAAGAGAGAGGTTATTGCCTCCATGTTCTTACAGTGGGAAATTAAGGGACATCGTAATCAGTAAAAGTAATGATAAACACGCCATTTTGGGCACACACATCTTGAAAATCTCCATTTTTGACTTATGAAATTGAAATCAATGACTTTCCATACATATATACAATGCCCTGAAACATAGTTTATTAGTCCGTGGGATAAACAGAGTTGTGTGCGTTGGGAAAGAAGCAGACACCCTGCTGTCATACACGGAGTACACGACTGTACCTACGCCTGCACATAGCAAGGTCACAGGTTTAACTAGTGATATGCTGAGAGAAGTCGTTCTTGGTTAGATGGTATGATGGTACGTCGACAGTGACAACTGCATGTTCTTTCTGATAGCCATCAAAGAATGTCGTGGACAGACATAACAACATGTGTGAGTGAGTGAGTTGTGTTTAACGCCGCTTTTAACACTATTCCAGTTATATCGCGGCGTGTCAGCTTAATGTGGGAGGAAAGCTCGGAGTGATGCATGTCTCAGACGTTTACCAATTCTGTGAAACCCACGAGCACGGGTATGGTGCTGACAAACCTAGAAACGTAATCGGGGCGAACCGGGATTCAAACCCATAATCATAGGTTTCTAGCGTGCCCTAGGGACGCAACTCCGCACAGCAAATTGCGGCGCCTTAGACGCCTGGGGCACCCGTGCCCCCCACAACATCATGCACACACAGACGTGTGAAGGAATGAGCTGTATGTTCAGTATGTTGTTAAAGTATAACATGGGTAGATAGGCCGTCATGTGAAGATCAGGGCAATGCTCATAAATATTACCATTAGTCTGTGGCGTCAGTAGGAAGGCTGCAGGGTTCACACACAGGTTCTGGAGGACGGTGTTGGCCCGGTACTGGAAATGTGGAGCCAGAGTAGGACGACGGCTCCATACGCTGGATCTGGCAACTGAACATTCCCCATTGGAGCTCACATTGAGGCATCCATACACGACGGCGTAGTTGTCGTAGTCGGTGTCAGCGATCCAGTGTGGATACTGTTCTGTTATGAAGTCAAAATAATACATTCAGATACACTAGCATCATTAACATAATCCTCTACGGAAGTTTGTTCTTTATGAACGTGCGCCATGATATTTTTCATATTTGATACTACGTGTGTTTATTAGTATTACCCATACCTGGACCATCGACAGCTCGAAATGTAAGTTTTCCAGCCGTTTCTGATGTCTGGAGGACTTTTTCTTTGTAGAAGCAACTGTTCCTTCTCCTGAAAACAGGGGACAGTCAAACACTGATGTGCGAACTTGACAGGACGTTCGTTAGTACTTCGAGTTGTCTGAGGTTCAACGCAAACGAAAATGATAAATAAAGAAGAAATACGCTTGCGGCAAGCTTTTTCTTTGAGCAAGCGTAAGTTCCACACATCAAAGTTCTACACAGCGGTGTTTGACGGTATTTGAATACATCCGATGGTCGCCGGTGAACACAAGTGGCGACACCACAAGCTCATCAGATTAAAATATTTACATATGTACATATACATGATAGAAGAACGCGTGTGCATAACAGTTTTCATACCGAATGACATTTCTTTTTGGTGATAAACTATACCTATAACGCGATCACGTTGCTGTTTCTGACACTGCATCAAAAGAAGATTTGTTTTATTTCTTTATAGATATAATTAAGTATGAATGATTTAGTTCTAGAAGTACGACACTTTGGATATCATCAATAATACATTGATCCTGAAACTCTGAGGTTTCCAGGGTACGAGAAGCCCGTGCAAACAAGGTTTATCTGTACACTTGTATGCAGAAGATGGTGGACTGACCTTCCTCTGATGAACACAGAGAGCTCCCCATCAACTCGCACTAGGTACTCATGCTGGTAGTCATGGATGCGATCTGATGATGGGACGGATGTCTGCGACAGTCGTTTAATTTCATACCAGATCCCCCGATACTGTGGAACAATAAGCTTTGAATAAAACAAAGTTAAAAGCCAAAATTATTGTTGGCATGGGTTGTAAGTGTTATGATCGCAACGAATCATAATATTTTAACTTACCCTCCTTTCATCGAAATCTTTTTGCATTTGTAGCTCAGAAATGTCACACGACTGTCCGAGTATCGTCTTGTACTGTGCAGCTAAATCACATTCTATAAGCATACAAAGGAACAGAGTGAGTGAGTGAGTCAGTGAGTGAGGTTTACACTCACGACGGGGGACACCAAAATGGTCTTCACACACTCTATGACTGAATTTTATAGAATCACCAAATACTGAAGCACTGAAGGTCAATTTTCACCAAAGCGTTAGTAAATGTTAATTTATTTTTTGCGACAACATATATGTTTGTATATTTGTTTGTGATATTTGTGTACCCTTATCTTGCTCTGTGTCCAAAAATGATGAGGCAGGTAGGCAGGTTGTGTTTTGGAATGAAGGAGCTCTCTCCATTATGATCTGTGGAAAGGTAGGGGTTCGACTCCATATCCAGGCCTTAGCTTTATTACATGTTCCATTACTGAAGACGCTTTTACAGCCGTAGACGAAGGCGTATTGAGTATAGTCAGTCTCCATCACCCAGTAGGGACTTTGATCACCTGAAATCAAATAAAACTTCTTGGTAAAGCTCTGTGAACTTGACTCACTGCTGTGATCATGACATGGGTTCGTGTATAGTTGCGAAATCTTTCAGTGACTGGTGTGCCTGGTCAATGCTATATTATATCACCGATGTGGCTTCAAAATTGCTGACTGCAGAGTTAAATGATATTCAATCGCTGAAATACAGCACTACGTTATCACTGAGCTTACCAAACTATATACAACGCTTACTAAGTTACGAATGGAACGTCTGAATATGGTGTATATGTTAGAGCTTTTGGTACCTACTTGAGTAGATGAATTTTCCTGCACTTTTAGTAGGAATCAGAGTGGAGTGCCCCAAAAAGCATTTACCATCTAAACTTCTCGGATCTCTACAAAAACAAAACAATAGATACCACATACATTCATGTATTAATATACTAAATAATAAAGACAAGAACGTTTAAACTTGACCATATCAAAGGAATCGACTTTTAGAACAGACAGTGAGAACACACAACTGAGATGACAATTTCACGTCTATATCTTGCATGCATACTTACATGAACATGTTATAGTGATACGTGTACGGGTGTACCCAAGGCAATGACACATACATTTACATAAAAAGTATGACTTCATCTAAAGTTTTAAATATTAAGAATGATAATTAGTCCTGACAAATACAGTATATGAAGTCTTTTAAAAAACAGTACTTTCATTCAGGATTCAAGCTAAATGTAGAGTGTAGAGTGCGCTAGTCATGTGTGTACGTACCTACCAATCGCGTAGCTGGTGACATTCCCACTAGCTGTCTGTATGTAGTTATGGCTGTAGTCTCTGAACCTCTTTTCTGGGGGATAATACACTCGTGTGTACCACTGGTATTCATACCATTTACCAACATACTGAAAACGTCATGGAAGTAACAATACATTATACGCCTTCAAAACAGGTTTAAGGTAACATTTGTTGCAACTATAACATTTGTTGCAATATAATCTCCATTCACCTCAATACACTTATTCCATTTGTCCTTCAAGATTTTAATACCACTTTTATAGAAATACGCAGATTGGCCCCCTAACCACGCCTCTGTGGCAGCCTTTATGTCATCGTCACCCTGGAAGCGTCTTCCACGTAGGGCAGATTTCATTTGCCTGAACGGGAAATAGTCACTGGGGGCTAAGTCTGGGCTGTAGGGTGGGTGATTTAACTGTTCGAATCCACATTCACATATGACGGCCTGTGCAATTTTCGACTTGTGAACCGGAGCGTTGTCATGCAAAAGTAGAATACCACGTGTTAACATCCCACGGTGTTTCCGGCGAATAGATTTTCGCAATTCTTTCATTACATTTGCATAATACTGTCAATTGATTGTAGTTTTTGGTGGCATGTAATCAATCAGTAATATGCCTCTTGCATCCCAAAATATGCTAGCCAGCCCATGGTTGAGAGCGATACTTCCTCGGAGGCGGAGAATTTGGGTGTTTCCATTGCATGCATTCCAATTTAGGTTCTGGGTCCCAGTGGTGGATCCATGTTTCATCACCTGTCCCTAGACGAGAAAGAAATCCAGCTTCATCAGCAGTATAGAGATCCAGGAGGTCTCGACAACTTTCAGTTCTCTAATGGCGATCTTGAGCTCTGAGGTTTCTAGGTACCTATCTTGCAGATACCTTGGACGTATCACGATTCTCATGAATAATGGTTCCAACAGTTCCATCTGATATTTGGAATTCCCTAGAAAGCTCAGATACTTTTACTCGTCGCTCAGACAAAATTCTTCTTTCTATAGCAGCAATGGTTCCCGGTTGGGTGGCATCAGAAGGCCTGCCTGACCTTGTGTCATCGTCTGTGGACTCCCTACCCCTTTAAACTGTAGAGACCAACGGCAAACTGTGGAATAGTCAGGAGCATCCTTACCCATCACTTTACACATGCGAGCATGGATTTCTTTTGCTTTGCTACCCTCCTTGGTAAGGAACATTATTACAGGGCGTTGATCATGTTTGAGAGAATACATGATTGTGACCACCCTTAGGTGAATGAAGCCATCACATCTAACTTATTGTTGTGTCTGGAACTTCTTATGACACGTGTCAACCTGATGTTACGACTAGTGTCACACCTGCCACAAGTTGACATTGTTTATGTAAACACAAGTGCCCAAGTTGCAAAACTTATTGAACACCCCTCGTACATTCCCCCATCACGTAAGTTAAATCAGCACTACCCTTTGCTTGAATCTTTCGCGAAACCTACCATTGTCTGTCATTGAAGCAATGGCTGGAGCCGATGGCATCAAGCCAATAGAATGGATATTTCTTCAGAAGACATTTGGTACAAGAGACAATCCTCCAACGGTAAAAATTAAAAAAAGACACTTTATTTTAAGATACCTGGAAAAATATATAAACATACATATTTACTTCAGGTTTATAAAACTAAACTACTTCGAGTGATATGCTGGATATGATTGAAATGCTCGGTTCTTGTTTCAGAGCAACAAATCGTATGTCTTGAAACCATGGCTGGAATATTATTCCCATAACGCTACTATTTCGGCCACAAAGTCATTACTTATGGTAGGAAAGCTTCTTTCAGTACGGCTTTGGAAATATTAGAATAAGTATTTTGTAAATGTTTGCGTATTTACCCTGATTTACCTAAATTGGAAGCACATCTGAATGACAGATATACCGCTTGCTATCAATATACTAGTTTACTAAAGCAGCTGATTGCGGATTATGTCGCACTTGCGAAATCAACTTGCGCCGGTCGAGTCCACTTATGTTTTGGGGTACAAACCACTCATGTATCTGAGTCTGTCCATTATGTGACACATTTGTGGTATCTAAGCTAGATAAAACACTCTTCCTCGGTTGTACTTGGTATTGTAAACCCTCGAGAAAAGAGCATCGAGAGCAAGTCCCGCCATCTGTTTTACTTGCCCTGGCCTCTCTTCCCTCGGTTTTACCATCAAAGGCATAAACCTGTTTGTACTTGTACTTCTTTTATCAACGTACAGCCCGATATATTTACAGGAGATGAATGAACGTGGTGTATACAAGAAGAAGCGGATACCACACACAGTCATGCTGCCACGCTCAAATCATTATCACATCCTTCAGTAGTGATGTGTAAGATGCCTTTTTTATGTCTCAGCGTTCCATTCAGTTCAAAACGTGTATGTTTTTACACTCAAATATGGCAGCACATGTGCGTCAAGCCGTTTACATGATTTACACGATATTGAGTGAAAGAAAACGGTTTTTAGAAACACAGTTGATCTACTGAAAATATAGACCTAAACCATATTGAAATTCGAGTTTAGAATGAATGAATGAATGAATGAATGAATGAATGAATGAATGAGAAGATCCCACACAGGCCAAAATATTATTTATAATACATTATTTGTATTACTTGATTGAAAACACTTTACAGTGTATAATTTGCGAACAGTAGGGTGTATGCGTCTAGCAGTGTATTCCCAAGTCTCATAATCAGTTTAGTAAGTTAGAGAAGTCATGAACAACTACATCGATAAACGATGAAAGCATATCATCGTTGTGTATCAGATATGAAAAGAAATGATTGCTGTCAGACATAAAAACATCACAGTGCAAACTAATATTGCAATCATAGCCATAGCAATGTCGATTACAATGATTCTTTTGCTCTTCATCTGATTTTAAAACAAAGTTGCAGTGGTTGTCTTAAGTAGGGATAGAGATGCACTATATTGTAAAGAACACGCAATTGTAAGCGTGAATGGATTTTATGGTCGCATGGTCTATACTCTGTGCTTGTCTCTCTCTCCAAATGATTTGTTCATTCTGACTGACATCTGATTATATTAGCTTGCCCAGTTTTCTGGAATGAACCACTATCAGTATAATCTGTGACATAATTGTCTAAGTGAAACTAATGTTATGACCCCCCCCCCCCCCCCCCCCCCCCCCCCCCACACACACACACACACCCCATAGGCACCAATCGTGGCCCCTTTCTTGTGAATCGGTTTCGTTCGGCACATACATCAGAATTTCTGCTCGGATTGGCAAAAGTCCAAAACGTCCAAGAAGTTTAACTTAAGCTTCAGGTAATTATCGATGATCTGAAATCGTTCCCAACCATCAAATTGGCAATTCCCTTCCACTGATTTACCCACCTGAACTAGAAATATAGGAGACCACAGAGACAGTCTCGACAGTGTCATATTGCGATCTATGCTTCAAGAATCACAAAACTCTCTCCGCTAGACTGCATGACCGGAGCTGACACCAGCTTTCCAATAGCCAACTTTCCCTTTTGGTCGAGCAATATTTCTATAGCCCAAGCCCTTGGTCGACATTTCAAAGCGTTTGAGTGAGTGAGTGAGTTGGGTTTAACGCCGCTTTTAACACTATTCCAGTTATAGCATGGCGTGTCAACGTAATGTGGGAGGAAAGCCCGAAGTGATGCAGGTCTCAGACGTTTACCACTTCGGTGAAACCCACGAGCACGGATATGGTGCTGACAAACCTAGAAACATAATCGGGGCGAACCGGGATTCGAACCCACAATCATAGGTTTCTGGCATGCCCAATGGACGCAACTCTGCGTCGCGAATTGTGGCGCCCTATACAACTGGGCCACCCGTGCCCCTCTCAAAATGTTTGAGCTACAATCAAGCATGCTCTTTCTACAAAAAGAGCGCCATTCAACTCTTGCTCAGAAGTTGTTTGATCAAGGTTACTCCACCACTAAAGCTTTCAAATTCGTTTTATGGAAGACATGTGGAGGACACATCCAAATTTAACACATCAGTGACAAGAATGAATTCCCTTGCAATTCCATAGTTTCACTTGTATTTTCCATAATTAAGTTCCAGTGTTGTTGTTTTTCAGAACAGAGGGAGAGACTGTACTAACAATAATACAAATATTACAATGGAATATACGTGCTTTATAAATACATGACCTTTTTAGTCAAACAGGAGAAAGACATGCCGAAATATTGTAGTTTAAGCCCATTCTGTCATGTTGAAAAAAACAAGTTTTAATCTGTTGACTCTGCTTCTTTCTGCCTCTTTCATATGTGCTTCAACTCCAAAACGTAGGTTTTGTATCGTCAAGTGGAGACTGACACAGATTTGTCTTCAACCCAAAGTACACAGACATTCAGAATGCTCCGTATGTGTAAAATACATTCAAAATGCTACTTACCCTATCCAAATCCAAATCCTTCTGAACGGACATATTATCCACAATGCAGTCATTGGCATTTGTATATTGGTTATCAAACAAGTGAACAGCCAAAATAAAACATAATGCCGACAAGATCATTTTGAGTGACGGCTGTACAAGCCCTTGGAACTGGTCTGTCTTGATGTGCCAGGCTGTCGGTATATATGGGTTAGGGTGGCTTATTTATCTAAAGGGGTAGGTCACTGGGTCGTATATTTCTCGGGACACTTGAATGCGCACCACCATAGCTGGACTACTAGAAACCACATACAAATTGGCAGTCAACTATACGCGTCGGCACAACAGAACGATCTTATAATTCTAAACGACAAATCCAGTACCAGATACAGCCCTAAGAAAAATCAAACCTTCCTCACTGCAAAAGAACAGACAATAACTACCCCCAATCTGGCAAGTAAAACTACATGGGAATTATTTGACGACTCATTGTGAAGCGACCACTTCCCAATCTCAATAAATATCCAACTTGGTACAAATTATTTACACGAACAAGTTTCCCGAGATCCACTACATAAAAAGCAGACTGTAAAAAATACAAAGTTTTTATTGACCAAATTGACCGTTCACAAATATAAATTCAGTCACTGAAGTCTTTTCTAGAAATTTAAATCGATCATATAGTTGTGATATTGCGGCGTTAGACAAACCAATCAAAATCTAAACAATTAACAAAAGAAATTATCACTATTGCAACCATGAGTATCCAAGAAAGTAATGCCAACCCCAAAAGGAAATGAAGTTCCCTGTTAGACCCCAGATCTCAAAGAGGCAAGAAGACAAAGAAAACTAGCATTTAGACGAGCAAAAACCGACCCACATGACATGCAAAACAACTGCGACATAGTACACATATGCTCATAAAAACACACACCAGAAAAGAGCGCGGGGAAAAATCTCCAGTACCTTAAACACGACAAAACAAAATTCAAAGGCCACGTGGAGCAAACTAAAGGCAGTAAACGGTACCACCAAATCATTACACATCCACAAAATAGACACTCTAACAGATAACAAATTATAAGCACAAACACTATCTCAACACTATCAAACACATAAGTAGCAACACAAATCACCCTCTACCCCGGCCCCCTTCACTACTCACTACACCCGATTCACATATATGTGTTACATTTATAGAGCACCTGGTTTTCAACCATGTGCTTCAACCATGTGCTAGCCCACTTACCCATCTAAATCATAGTCTTTTTATTTTAGCTTAACTTATATTATATTATTCTGCATGAACCCTTTATGGAGGGATGACTCCTCTTTCCAGCTGATACCCATGAATAAATATCATCATGATGCAAGAACTGCCTCATGTTATAACTAGCAGCCCAGTGGCTGGACACAACATACCATCCCGGGCCACAAAATGGCGCCGAACGTGGGGCTGCTAGTTTCATCAACATCATCACTTACACAGTGAGAAGAGGCAGTTCATCATTCATCAGATGACAATCACGAGTTCATGCAGTTTCCAAGGACATCTTGTACACTGTGTAGCTGGTAATTCTTTGACTTTGATTACAAATTTATTTTTCAAATTATCTAACATTTAACCTGAACAGTTCATTTTCAAAATCCAAAGTCTATTCTTTACTTGATATACTTTCAGTCAATACTTTTGATATTTGCACTGATTCCCTTCTTACTTTAACCGTGTCACGTACTTCTTTTTCCATGCTTTTCCTGCCGTCCTTCCTTGAGTGTGGACATAGCTCTCTTTAACAAACAACTAAAATGTTTACCATAAGTATTTTGTGTTGTCTTGTGTTGATTATATTGCTTGACTGTGTGGACTTTGCAATCACAAGGGATTCACGTTATCAAAGCGTAAATCTGAAAGATCTCTTCTTTTCCCGTGTCAGTGGGCATCATATTATCAGCTTGAAAGAAATTGGTCAGCATAATAAATTTTAGATATGTATGTGAATAATTAAATGCTTGTTTTTAAATTCGGTGTGATGCTATTATCAACTGACATTATTGAAGGCATCGCCAGGGGGTTAAAGTAATCCTATCATAATCGATGTAACTATCATCAACCAGTGTTTTTAAGCCAACTCATTGCTGAGTGATTTTTTTTAGTATTGGCTAGTATTGAGCACAACCACCAGTAGCTAAAGTGATGACGTAAATCCTGCTGGGGTATCATGCAGGAAGCAGAGGTACTGTAAGTTCCCATGACATGTTACGGGTGGCCTATAGCCCGTGTTTTAAAACTGTATACATGATATTGTTATGCTCAAATATTTTTCATGAATTGTTTTCAAATACAGTATGCTCAAATATGTTTCATGAATTGTTTTGAAATATAACTTTGCATAAATAACTAAATTGTGAATATTTTAACTTGGTCTCGTCGCTATATGGCTAAATAATGCCGATGCGACGTTAACTTTTTACTCACTCACTCACTCACCATTATAGGGCTTCATCGCTATCATCAGTCATAGCAGATTTTCTGTTTGCAAAATATGAATTATACCATCAGTGACTTCTACTGATGTCTCGTATCCTCGGTATCTCCCTCAATTGCATAAATTATTTATTATCTCAAGTAACAGTATATCTGTGATGTTAGATATTTGTATAGTTTCCCCTCATATGTAAGTTACATATGTGACAGTGGAGTTCAGACAGTACCCACTGTTACATTTACTTACTGTATGTACAACTCAGTTGTTGCTGCATCTTGACTTATTTCTAATAGTTGTCTGGTCTGTAGTAGTCGCAGTTACTACGTGTTTCTGGGAAGACTTTGTAGTTGTTGCCAGGTTAGTCTAACCCCGTAGCATGGGTGATTGGACTGCCATTGGCATCATCTGGCTAGTGTTTCATTTTACCCGACCTCACTACATGCATTAGTCGTTCTTATTAGAGATTCTTTCACATTGCAGGGCCTTGGAATAAAAAGGCAAACTGTTCAGAAGAAATCGCTCAATTCTGTCTGATAGGTCTACAATTATTCAGTTTCGTAGATTACAGAAACTTTCCAGTATTTATGTTATTGAAAATGGTTCTCCTCAAGGTAGTAAGGGGCGATGGATTAGCCTAGTGGTTAAAATGTTCGCCCGTCACACCGATTGCCCGTGTTCGATTCTCGACACGGGTACAATGTATGAAGACCATTTCTGGTGTCTCTCGCATTGATAAAAACGCTGAACACGACGTAAGACTAACTCACTCAAGGTAGTTTAATTAGTCTAGTCCTCTTCAAATAATGATAAACTACCTATTTGCTGATTAACTCTAAAACTAGATGCTGGTGGTGGATCGTTTTGAATCAGTCATAATAATTAAACATCGTTCGTAAGTAGTATTTCAAGTCATCGCGTTCAAAATGCGTTAATTCTTCCAATAAAGAGTAAACACTCGATGACCAGAAACTAGAATATCAGGGTTTATTTTCATCAGAAACTAACATTGTCTTGATATATATGTGTGTCTATAATATGTTGTTAAGTGATAAGTATGTTGAAATATATCCCCAAGACAAAGAACGGTGGCTGATCAATCTTCCATGTTACTGATTTATGAGGCATTCATCTAATCTAGACTCGAATATGCTAACCTGGTTCTTATGTCTGCCTCAAAAAGTCATCTTTGAATTTAACCTGATTGAAGCAACATCTTTGCGAGTATGCACGGATGCCCAGGAAATAGGTTCAGAAATAGGTTCAGATCTCCATTTTGAATGCTCGGAAATCTACGGCTCTTTCAACTATTGATGTTGCTAATGATTGTGATGACTGTGTCATTTGTGAATGGTCCCTTTCATTCTGATTGTCCAGAAACTTGCTTCACGGCATGGAGTTGCAAAGTTCAACGGAGTTGATTCTTCTTCTCCTCCAGACACATGTGCTGTTCCTTGGCTTATTCTCAAACTTGGACTTTGTTCCGATCTTAAATCAAGTCCAGAGTCCAGATGTAATAAAAGTTGTTTCTCGGGATATTCTGTCTGAGCATTATATTTACTTCACATTTGTCTTGATGCCGCAAACAATTCGTAGAGTTTACTTGCGGCTTTACATTGTTAATTGATTCATTGAGTATATTGGATAATCATCACTATACCTACGTGAATTTCATTGTTTTTTTGTTATTACATTGATACTATATCTATTATAAAATGTGTATGTATCGCCACATTGGCCTAGACACATATGCAATCTGATTGGCCGACTGAACACATGGTAAATGTCCTTTTGTGCAAATGTCATTGTACTAATCAAACGAAATCATATGTTTATATACTCCAAATAATATATCCACTCTCATAAACGCACTACACTAAATGGACAACAAAACAGTTACTGCAAATATCAACAGCTGGCTGTCGGCGGTGTATGTAGCTCCTCCACCAGTTTCTGCAACAAATGATAGGTAAATAAACAACAGTGCTTTCTGGCAATGACAAACAAGTATAACAAGGCTCGTCTCCATGACGGATCTTACAAGAACCCGCTTATACATTTTCTGCCATCGATAGGCAGAATGTTATCGTCGCACAAATAGCGTAAAACTATCTCATATATGTTTAAAGACTAACTATATGGAAGCCTATTGGTTTATCAAGGACTCCTCAAGTTTGTCACACTGCATCATGTACATTACACTTCGTCAAATTCAGATTATAATATAATACTTTAAATACTGTGAAGAATTGCTTGTTTGAACGTCCACTTTTGAGTGAACTTTTGAGTAATCCTTTCAATCACGATGTTGCGAAACATTTCTAATTGCAGTTGTATGTGTCGCTACAAATATATGTCTCCATACAATACTGACACTATTTGACCCTCAAGTGACATTGGCATTTTACATAACCATAATATATGATAGGGTTTGACTTTAGGGCGTATCTTATCTGATCCGAAAATTGGTTTTCCTTAATTAAACCGAAGTTTTCTGAAATTTGAGCCACGTTTCATAATATGACCACAAATGACCTGATACGAATCTCGCCATAAGCTTATGTGAGATAATTAAAACACAAATAGTCACTATGAGAAAGCGAGGTTTATTTTACGCCTTGTTCATACTTAGGTACTTTGACCTTCAATAGCACCTAATGGTACGCCAGAACGATTCCTCAGGCGTATATAGTAGGCACATAAAAAAAAATCGAACATCTAGCATAAGTGCGTGATTGAGAAAACCTTTGGCGGCGATTTTGTTCGAGCAAAGACATTACAGGGGCCTGCTTAATTAATACGTTATATTTCACAATAATCCCCTCACATTCATTGAGGTTAGAAGTAGTAACACAGCTTACCTGTTCCACATGGCTGCTTGTAACATGATGCGCAGGCTGTTGGAAGAAACGACAATCATTATACACTTCGCGACGACCATGTCCATATTAAAATGGACACCTACATGATACATATGTTGCATAAGATGAAAAACAAGCCCATTAACGTTTCATTTTAAAAATATGTTTCGACTTGTGACAGGATAAATAAAGTGGTTAATGCCACTGAGAAACATTAATGGCACATTTACCGTTCTTTTGTGACGTCAGTAAGAACGCTGCAGGGTTCACACACAGATTCTGGACGATGGTGTTGGCGCGGTACTGGAAACGTGGAGCCAGAGACTCGCGGCGACTCCATACAGTGGATCTAGCAGCTGTGCAGTTTCCGCTTGTGCTCACGTTCAGACAGCCGTACATGACAGCGTAGTTGTCGTAGTCGGTATCGACGATCCAGTATGGATAGTAAGCTGGGCAAATAATATATATGAGTCTCATCAGGCCATAACTGAATAACGGACATGAATTTGTAACATATAGTTACGTGACGTCATAACATTTAGGAGAACTATGACGTCATAATACCAAGGAGACAATGGACAAATAACTTACGCCTTTACATTTAACTTTGGCGCCTATTTATGAATGAAATGTTGCACTTTTGTAAATAATTAGGAGATAAACCTACTGTGTTTTCAATGTAGAGCTAGGTTACCTGTAGATTTACCCCCGCTAAATTGAATTTGGAACCGAACGCGCAGCGTGAGGTTTCAAATGTTAAATTTAGCGCGGTTCTACCATGACTAAATAAAACGCGAACTCTTTGGTGTTAGCAAATACACTGAGTGAAGCGGCATGGGTTGTTTTCAGTGTTTTGAGTGGGTTATCGATCTGAATTACGGAATCACCGAACAAAATATGGTGCTGTATATACTCAAGCAGTTTGTTTACACCGTAATACTTCACTCGAACATATGACAGGCATTGAAAGCATATAAGCACGGCAACTTGGTAAGCTAACATGAGGTGGGCATCCCTAAAGAAAACAAAGCAAGTTTTGCAAGGCATCCGCTCTACATCGCGCGTACCATTATGACGTCATATCGCTCATTGTGACGCAAAAGATATGACGTCACAGTCGTATATAGAAAAGCGCCAAAATCTCAAGCTCTCTGTTGTCTCCAAAACGTAAATACATTCCCTTTGTTGATTTCTGTCGTGTTTTTCTGCACGAAATGTATTGCCACACATCATTTGAATATTGTAGTAACTGCATCTGTGCATTTTGTAACCTGTAATTGTAGATATAGTTATTTAAATATGCCTACCGACAATGACTGAAAATAGAGCTATTCTATGAATATTAGCTTCCGCGGTGATGCGGCCGTCAAACCAGCTGTTTCAATCAGAGGGGGTTTATTGTGATTTAATAGCCTCTGATTGACCAATCAGAATCGAGTAAAATCCAAATTTATGGTAGAATTAAGGTTCATTAACAATATTTAGCTTATAAAGCGGGTAAACTATCAAGTTGCCGCTTCCACATGTATCTAAATGTTCACTGAGTGGAATCCTGCGGTTGTGTGGCTGCTTT
The DNA here is from genome assembly GCF_023055435.1 of Haliotis rufescens. Classification (NCBI taxonomy): domain Eukaryota; kingdom Metazoa; phylum Mollusca; class Gastropoda; order Lepetellida; family Haliotidae; genus Haliotis; species Haliotis rufescens. Next base: position 44,577,448 of record NW_025964001.1, on the reverse strand, counting down.
ATTTGTGAACGGTGAAGTTTCATTCTTCTTTTTAATTTATTTCCGATATACTTTTCATTGCATCCATTACAAACAATCAAGTAAATAACATTTTAATGCAGTAGGATAATTTATATGCAGTAGGAAACTGTTAAGTTCAACAAGGCGTGTATATATATAATATATGTGTGTGTTTGTGTGTGTGTGTGTTTGTGTGAGTGTTTGTGTGTGTGTGTGTGTGTGTGTGTGTGTGTGTGTGTGTGTGTGTGTGTGTGTGTGTGTGTGTGTGTGTGTGTGTGTGTGTGTGTGTGTGTGTGTGTGTGCGTGCGTGCGTGCGCGTAGATTGTAGATTGTAAGAAACGTCTTTAATTCAGGCCTGGGTAAATAACATACACATGCTGATAAACTTGTATCTGAAATATTTTTGTGTGTTTCGTACCTGAACCTCCTTCTGTGAGGTTGAAATGTAGTTTCCCAGGAGTTTCAGATGACGTGAGCGATACTTGTCTGTAGAAACACCCCTTATCGGTCCTGGGAATGAACAATTCGAATATGTACCACAAACATTTTACAGGACCAAAGATCTCTCCTAATTTGAAACATCCTTCATTTTGATGACGCCAATACTGATTTATATTTATGGATGTTGTGACTTTTATACAATTTTGATTTAAGAGACATTTTTCATAAGCCATGATAACATAGACATAATAACAACAATTGATACCCATTTTCGACTGCACCCGAAGTATTTTTATGATTTTTTTGTAATAGTTGTAAATATTAAATAATCTGTATATTTAAACAAATTATTAACTGAGCAAAGTGGGGTATTTTGGAGCCTAAATATAACTTTATTTATTCCAAACTGCGTTGTTCTCACCTGCCTTTGATGTACCCCTTCAGCGATCCGTCTTCTTGGATGATGTACTCGTGCTGGTAATCCTGGAACAACTCAGATGCAGGGAAGAACATCTGTGCCAGCCACTGCATCTCATACCAGGTACCATTAAACTGCAAGACACAAAGGTCACAGTGTGAGTCATGGTCATCGTGATATTCAGATTACTTCCATGTAGTTATGGTACTATGTGGTGTGTGTTTCAGAGAAAGTATTGCAATGAAGCAGAACAGCGTTTGGGTATGGCATACTATTACAATGTTTGTAGGAGGCATCATTACTTTACAAATAATGACTCTTCACGAGGTCAACATGCGAACACAAGGACCCGAGGGCCCGACGCCTGAGGTGGTCTGACCGGACTGAGGCCCCAGGCATGTGACAGTTCAATACTGATCATGTGATGAGGTCAGTGTCAGTCACATGATTTCGGTGTCTACATTGAAATGTGTTGTTTCGTCTCGTGGTATGGATTAACCAAAGTAATTGCGAGATTTTAAAAAGAGGTATAACAAAAATACGTATTTGCCACTAACCAGTTTCATGTCGAAGTCCAATTGTATCGGTACATCCGAGACCTGGCAGCTTTGTTCTGGCGAAGTCCTGTACTGGGCAGGTGCACTGCATTCTATCGAGAGCAAGGGAAGGAATGATCATGTTGAGTCAAGAAGACCATGTCACATCATATTAAAAAGGGAGTAAAGGGTCTATGTTCATAAATAATTATTCTGGAATCAGAGCGAGTGTCTTATAACAGGAATTGTAACATATCAGGGTATAACATGAATTACAAATAATATTACCCCACAAACACCATGCGCAGAGTTAAAGTATTTCGTTAAGCAACTGTGTGTTTATGTTGAGACAAAGTATCCATATACATTTCTTTATGTATGTATATAAGGACGAGTATTTTGACAACATATATATAGTCAATAATATCTACGTACCAATCTGATACTTTTGTAAATATTATGAAGAACCAAACTGTACATACATTGCATTGTGCTGGCATTGTGTGTGGGCATATGATCTACATACGATTTATATACACGTAGTACTGTTTACTTACCTTCGAGTGTGTGTGTGTGTGTGAGTGTGTGTGTGTGAGTGTGTGTGTGTGTGTGTACATATAGGGCTTTATGTTAAACCCACTGACATTAACACACACACACACACACACACACACACACACACACACACACACACACACACACACACACACACACACACACACACACACGCACACATACTCACACACACGCACACATACATATTCAGTGGATTTAAGACAGAGCCGTGCATTATTATCAGTAATATTAGTGTGTATATTTGGTCGCATGAATGGTCGTTTGAAATTACTGCCGTGTGCGTTTATCGTTGTGCAACCACACGCGTATTCTACCTTTTAATTCAGGGAAAATACCAATTGTCAGTTTCCTATCACGTCATGTTATGTTGCTATACATTGTCAAACCATCGTGAGTCCAGTAAAACTAGTTACCCTTTTCTTGTTTTGTTTTCAGGAAGGTAGAGGATGGAAGGCAGGTTCTGTTGTAGAAGGACGGAGCTTTGTCCATTATAACCTGTGGAAACGTCGGTGTTCAGCTCCAGATCCATGCTTGGGCCTCATCGCAGGTTCCGTCAGCGGAGACATTGTAACAGCCATAGACGAAAGCGTATTGAGTGTAGTCTGTTTCCAACACCCAATACGGAAATTCTCGCTCTTTAAGAAAAGTGCACAAGTTCATTCCCAACAAATTCTGAAGCATTAGTATCCATGCTGAGAATCCGATGGCGGTTACAAAGTTAGTCCTTCTTGTCACAAATTCTTATTAGTAGTGGTATTATTAGTATTATTTACAAATTAAAAAAAAAAAGGCAACAAAGAAGGTTTGGGTGATCCTGGCACTGTCAGACTGGTTAGGCTCATTATCAGCTCAGGGCCCTTGCCCCCTCTACACACAGGCCAGACAGCGAATCGGACTTCTCCCAGGAAGCGCTGCCTGGTCAAACCCATCCAGAACTTTTCGGAGAATGTGAAGACTCCCCAACACTGCAGCCTTCTGCATTACCCAGATTGTCAGAAGGGCTGTTTTCCTGGTAGCAAACCCGGATGCTCTCCCAATGTCAGTCAACAGATTGGGAGGTACCATACCTAAGGCACCGAGAACAACGGGGAGTCGGACAACTTGGTACTTGGGATGCAAGCGTGACATTTCGAAAGCGAGATCCACATATTATCCATGGATTTCCTCAATTTCTCAATTCCTCAATCACATTAGTGTCAAAAGGGACAGAAAATTCAATGATATACATGATTTCGTTGGATTTATCAAAAGATCAGGTTATGATGATGATGATGTCACCTGCAGGGTGTATGGGATGTTATGAGAATAACAAACTTGTACACCCAACGACCTTTTGGTTACGAGGTATACACCTCGTAAAATCTCCAACACCCCGCGAGTGACACATATACCTCCCAATAACTTTCACTGAGACCCGCCATCAAGGATTCACCTTACATAATGCGGTTTCTTCAACAAATACCTTCGTATTATGCGAGCGATATATAACAATCTTAATGCTAAACGTTTCGGAGCATCGAAAGGGTTTGTAAATAATGAAATAGCCTATTTCATATTTCATATTTGAGCCGCCGAGTAACAGTAACAACGATCTTCTGAAACATTTTGAAAGACACAAATCAGCATAAGCTACGTTCTGAGACCTACAAGCCTGTTAACAGCCTGCATACATAGAAATCCGGTTATCAACTGAAGTTTCCTCCTCGTCCGACCTCACGACACATAAATTCACTGACATGATTCAGTTGCCTAATCGTTCCTCACACTCGAGTAAGCAGGTGAGGTGAAATGGGGTTTAGTGTGGCGATAAATAGATGGTACGTGTGTTTACCCTGCCTGGCGCTCGGCATTAAGGGGATAAAACAAGTACTGGTCAGCTCCAAGTATATTGTGTCTAAATGGGGTATTCAAGTTAAAATGTGGCATGGTATCTCAATGGGCTAGCACTATAAAATCGGCATAAGTCCGGACTAGTACAAACAGACACACACGCCCGTCGCTTTATAAGCGTTATAATCTTGAACGCGACGTTATATTAAACCCCATTTCACCTGACCAATATGTCATGGTGGGCCTACTGCAGATTCTTACTCTTCCATGTGTAGATGAGTTTCCCAGGACTATTGGTTGGGTAGAGATTGTAACTCATGAAAGAACATTTCCCATCCGGGGTTGTTGGATCACTGAAAGAGATTGTGAAATAGTTGTTAGGAATGTGCATATGTCAATACTCTAAAACATAAACATAAACGGGTATCAATATTAAAATGTATCGCATCAGATCAATGCTTGCCAATACTGTTTCATACCACATTAATGTAGATTTCAAAAGCTGACCACCCACCCACCAACCCACCCACTCACTCACCCAGATTGTGATTCTCGGCTCATGAATATCACCTACATCCTATCCGGGGATTTTACAGAGTGGTTATCTTTAGTATTTAGCATTCCCTCGTGCCGTGACCTAATAGATGCAAATACTGTTCAAACGGTTTCAAGGGTAACTTGGCAAAATACTTATAACTAAATTTACTTATAGGCGGTGTTGAGGAAGGAATATGCATGCACATTAACGTTACTTCAAAGGAAGTATTGTACTCCCATGTCTTACCGTCCGTTTATGTAGTTCGTAATGTTGCCACTCGTTGTTTGAATGTAGTTGTGGTAATAGTCATTAAACCTTTCTTCTGGCGAATAGTATGCCGGAGTATGCCACTGATATGCATACCATTTGCCTACGTACTGCAACATAGATGAGATTGGCATGTGTGATCATATAAATACTTGTTTGCCGCAGTCTGATTTGTTGACAAAAGCTGTTATATGGAACGTAAATCCCGAAACCCGTCTAAATAAGTATATTTTTCGCTGTAATAGTCTATTGAAAAAAATATTCATTATATATCGAGTTTCACGGATGGTTATCGAACCTTGTTAGTACTGAAGAACCCCTCTCTGCATTCTCAGAACAAATTCATTGAAGAATATGACGTCATGACAAACCAAAATGACGTCACATCTGTCGTTTGAGTGCATGTAGAAAGAGAGAATGCTGCGGATAATATTTTTCGTTTACAATGGTGACACATATACTGAGGGCGAAAAGTAAATATACCAACTTTGTAATTTTATGTTATTGTTCATATTGATAGAACTGGTGTTAAATTTGATTATGCCTATGTAACCTCAACTCATCCCTGCAACAGTTTGTAAAAAGTAATCCGTGGCTGGGTAATTTTCGTGTAAAAGTAATTTGGTTCAATGAAGACTTAGTAATAAATGAAGTAATAACTGAATTTGCAACCACATGACCCCTACCATGTTTGAAATGTTGTAAATATGTGCTGAAGAAAAAAAACTTATTGATTTTCAAAGATAAGATTATATCGCTAACGTAAGATATATTCAATCGAAAATCAAACATATGATAGAATCTGACTGGTATAGTTTCTTTGGCTTCTCTGTTTGCTATTTGCGTAGAGATTTCTGCTTGTTATTCTGTGCTGGATACACGGATATTTCACATTGAAAACCGGGAGTCACTGTCACAACGCTTTGATGCAAGGCCCATCATATATTAGAAAGATCCGCACATTGTCGCCTCTACCCCACTCAGGGGAATTCGAAGGACCGCGAGCATCGACCCGGCGTTTCTCGATATTCTGCTGTCTGATGGTAACGGATTCATTAAAAACACGTCGACTATGTTGTCCGTCACTGGTTACAGAATCCTAAATTCGTTCACCCAGTGGCCTCATAGATTTATTTACATTCAGACAGTGACGTTCAAATTGCCTCATGCCAGTGACGAAGGCTTAATCGACTGCTGGTGATGATCTGCAGGCTTCCGCCGTGATCCGAATTCAGCGAGATCAAATTCAAATGTTTATTGTACCTGACAATGTCTGAGTTACAATGTGTTGCATAATGCGATTATTTTGGGAAGACCTATTAACTAGCACTTCCACTACAATATCACAAGTGAACGTCAACACACAGTGACGACAACCATAACTTGATTGCAAAAGGCAAACGTCATTTATAATTTGTACAGTCAGTGTATTAGTGTACAGAGGTTTCTCATGTGTGTGTCAAAATGTTAAATGCATAATATACAGAAATAAAAAGATACAAGCATGTGCCTCTAAGCAGTAACAGGAACGCATAAAGAAGATGTAGATCAAATATTACTTACCTTATCAAGGTCGAAGTTGGGCTGAATGAGTAGGTTATCAACAATGCAGCCATTGCCTTCTGTGAGGGGTAACACGTTGAATAGCAGTATACAACATACCCTAAACAAGTTGTTAAAGGACATCGTTCCCTAAAGTATCAAACTCAATTCCAAATCAGGTGTGTAGACACAAACAAGTCTTATCCAAAATGCGTATGTACATGTACCTCTGAGCTGTTTAAATGTTCTATCTCAAGCTGTATCCTTTCAGTATTGCAAAACTATATAAATTCGTCGTTCGTTTACAATGGGAAATCTGGTAATGCTTGGTCAGTCAAGCGTTGAATTACGGGAGAGGTCCTCGGGCCAACTCTACACGTGTGGCAAAACAGATTCGATGCAAACGAATCTCCTGTGTTTGAAGATATGCAGTAGTATAGGGATATCTACCACTTATGCGCCTCAGTCAACTGATCTCAAACATGCAGTGTGAACGTGCAAGTTTATTCCCAAACGCCACTGAACCGTGTATGAACATATTTGAAGGATCTGTACGTTATCTATTCTTATAGTCTATAAAGGGAATAGTCTATGGTCGATGTTATTAGATACCATTTGGATATTATTAGTGAGAACATCCTAACCCGTACACCGTACTACGAAAAAGACCAGGTGACCAGTCAGGCTCTGTCACCTGACTGGGCGCCGTCGTACCCAGATGGCGTTCATTCATTCAGACTCAATGATCTTCAGTGATATAATTTGAATATTGTTCATTGTGGCTTTAAAATACATTTCCTGTCTACCTCCATGCTTTACCTTAAACTTTAAAATTGATTAGACTGCAGTACATAATTAACTCAGGTGTCGGATGAAACCCATCAGTTGCGGAAACAGTTACCCAAATGTATAATAATAGCGAGTAAACATTTTTAGATAAAAACACACACTTTGTAATGCAGTATTAAATGTATGATGATTGTTTTCTGATTGTATAGCATTTCCCCGTACGTTATTCAATTGTCCGGGCTTGTAATCTCAGTACAAACTACGTTCCCCAAAACGACAATTGCATGGAGTCTTGTTTACTCCTCTTGCAGCGTCTGGCCTAGATCAGCTTACGTAGATGGCCTTTGACGTTGTCGTACACGTGTGCGGATAATGTCCCAGACATGCTCTGTGGGTGAAAGGTCAGGACTCAGGTTTCATCCTTGCATGCTGGTGATGTTTTGCTGCAAGAGGTAGTCAGTTTCGATACGTGCACGGTGCGCACGACCGTTATCGTCTTGAGACAGAAAGCGTGGACCAGCATGTCATTACAGACACAGCCCCTATATATGTCATGTTGTCTTAAGCTGACGTTCGCATGACGTACTTTGTACGCCTGCAGACACGTCCACGCCTATCCAGAAAGCCCAGTGCGACTCATCTGAAAACAATACACCAGACCATCGGTGATTCCCCCAGTTTCTACGCTGTAACACCATTGACGTCTGGCTAGAATGTGTCGATGTATGAACGGTGGTTAAACGCGCGGTTGCGGAGCATGAAGATTAGCTAACTAGAACTTGAACTCTGGTGGCCTGAGGCAAGTGAATAGCGAATTGGTTGGCTGTTTTGTCTCGTTTTCTTACAGCTTATTTTGTTGCTTATATTGTTGACCAGGGCGCTCTGTACGGGGGACGATCATGAACAGTTCGTAACCTCAGAAACCTGTTCCAATGTTTGCAAATCACAGACTGAGACACTTTAGACATTCTGGCTTCCTTCTGTCGCTTTGAAGCATGCCAGTAGCCCTCAGGCGTTCATCACTTGTTGACGACGCATTCCCAATCTGATCACAAGTACTAATGAGAGCGATTTAACGAACTTTCGCTTAAGTGTCAAAATCAAGAATGACCCCTTACCCACAGGCACGGAGTGGCAGTCCATGGCAGTAAAATTATATATCATGATCCCCTACTTCCTTTTGAGAATATATACAGCTGAAATATAACCGATAAAATTACTATATTTTTACAATATCTTTTCCTTCTCTTGAATGATCGTTACTGGTTAATGATATGATTTAATATGAATAATTCATGTTCCATGAAGAAATCTGTGGCTACAAAACGTTTTTTTCTTTTTGTCTCATGTGAGAAAGGGGAGAATTTGTGTTCACCTGTTTATGGTTGAAATTTAAGATTGAAATTAACTACATTCAACATCATTGTTCATTTTCATCTTGCGAGTTCAACCATGGATGTCGTTATCTTCTTGTACTTGATATACACCCCAGACCCTATTCATAAAGAAACGCACTGTCATCCTGTTTTTTGTTTGCATTTCTTTACATAATATTCTTCCATAACGCGATTACATTGCGCATAGTATAAATTAGTATCCTATATGTAGTATATTATTCATGGTTAGGTCACTGCGGCAGATCTGAAAATTTAAGCTAACATAAGCTGTTGATGACAGTTTTTATTTGACCTGTTGGCGTTATATCGAGGAAGGGTGGATACCACCAGCTCCGTGACACAGAGCTACAATGTACGTGGAGGTTTCTGAAGATGAATCTCTTTGCCCTTATTACACTGACAATAACACAGTCCCTTTATGCTCTAAGAACGACACGTGGTACAGCCTGTGAAGAATATGTGTGTCCGTAGAACATACGAAGGTTGATTGATAAGTTCAGCGCCTTACTTATATCTACGAAAATATCGAAATGTTTTGTTGTGAACATTACGTGATGTCACAATGATGTACATAAACAAACACGTGCGTCAACTGAGCACAGTTTCCCTGTGATATTAAGTAAAATAACAGGTGTCTGTGACCTTTACAAACATGGACAAGCTTGAGGAACGTGTAGTGATCAAGTACTTGTAGAATAAGGGTTTAACACAATAGCCATCCGTGAAGATCTGATGTTCTCGATATCGCGATACAAGTGGCGTATTACATGGTGTAAATAAAAGCGAGAAATCCGTTACCACAGTCTAAACGAAATCTCTGCTAAAAGCAGACCCCAGTTTTACAATTCCGACTACATTATCAAGTGTTTTTGGATTAATATCAAACAGTAAAGAAATCAGGTTTCAGCCTGAAACACTACCACGGAAACATTTTGTACCAGTGAATGGGGTATCATTTTTGTCGTTTATGCGTCCTCCAATGCGTCACTTATGCGTCCTGCTTTTTAAAAGCTTCACTATAGCGTGAAATGTTGTAACCCTGATCAAACAACTTTCAAGCAAGAGTCGTATGACGCTTCTTGAATTCTTCGCGGAGAGAGTATAACTTTGCTCGATTCATTTGGAAAGTTGAAGCCATCCGTCCCGATCTTGTCCTACGGTCTTGATTTTTGTTACTGAATCTTTATTGTCAGGTTATTAATGTGAAACAAATGAGGCGGTTTCACTGTGTCAGGTGGGTAAATCAGATGAAGTAAATTTGCCCTGTATCAGATACTGGATATACCTGAAGCTTAAGTTATAAAGTTTTGCATAAAATGATAACAACGCACTTACAGATGAGGACACGTGGTTTGTACTCGTATGCAAGCTTAACGTATTCATAACTACAATTTGTAGAATAAATATATGACCATACAAGTACATATTCATGGCTATTTGTAAGATATGTACGATTTCCTAATGTTGTGGAAATTCCATGATTCTAATGCTCTATAAATGTAACCACTGAGATTGTCTTTATTGATATACAGTCAAACGCCGTTGTGCCGAGGTTAGGTAGTTTCATATCGAAACTGATGAATAAAGAAAGAAAACGCAGGGACCATGCTTAACTTCGAGACAACCGTAAGTTAGACACATCAAAGTTCGACACAACGGTGTTTGACTGTAAGTTATAGTTTCTTGGTTCGCTTTCCTTCACATTTACATCCTGACAATGTTCATAGTAATCACTCATATTTAAACAGTACAATAGAACACAATGATAGAGAGGCCCTGTAACATGCATTCTGGTGATAATGTCCACACACTAACCTGTTCATATCTAGGGGGGGGTCGCTCTGACAAGCAGACACTTCATAAGGTGCTTATAGACTCTGCTTACACAGACCAATGACCCCATTGTGCACATACTATCTACTTGTCCCGGCTTGGATGCTTACAATGTCGCGAACCTTACGACCTATGTATAACGTGTAGTATAACGTGCTTCGGTTAGAGAGTGGGATACCAATTGTATGTCCTCCTGTACAGTTCCATTGACATCTAGCTTTCGTGACTGCGATCATTACGAACGCTCATATCATTCCAATGTGTCAGGATGGACGCTACCTATCCTCTCCACCACCATCTGCAAATACAAAAGCGCCGTCAGTAAGGCCTCGGTCGTCTGTAATTTGCAGTCAACATTTTAAACAGATATCATGTAATACAATGTACTTACGTGGTCATGTCTGCACAATAGGATGCAGTGTCCTTGGATTACATGAATTGATACAAATGATTAGCTATAGTTACCTAGGTTTGCATGAAACATAAGATGATATCATTTCACCTGACGTTGCTTCCCAGCGCGTTTGTGTCGTTTGTAGCATCTGCTTGTAAGACATTAATAACGAAAAAATGGACGATAAAGAGAGGGGGTAGGATTACTATTTAGCTGACGTACAAACTATGATTGAGGCATTTGTAGTTGAATATCTCAATACTACCATTTAGTAAACTTCTAAAATTGCTTTTAATCAACACGTATTACTGTGTATACTCAGCCAATAGGTTTTCATCAATTTATTCGCGTGAATACATAACATACAACATGTTTTCACACAATACATGAAGTGAAGCATGCAAATAGTAGTTCTGAAGCGTCCAATGAAGTTACAACGCCGTGCAAACAGTGCGCCTCGGGGTTATGACGCAGAAGGTGACGTCAGCGTCTGAGACTGAGAAGCACATGAATTCCAGCTACCTGGTGTACCTGCAATTTCAAATACGCTCTCTAAGTACTTTGTCTACCTACATTGGCACCCCTATTGTTATATCCCGATAACAATAACGATAACTAGCTACATACATGTAAACATACATGAATACATGCATTCATGCACGCACGCACGCGTGAGGTGGAATGGGGTTTGAGGTGGCGTCCATGATTATTTCACAAAAATAGCGACGTGCATGCCTACCTACCTACCTACCTACCTACCACCTACCTACCTACCTACCTACCTACCTACCTACCTACCTATCTACATACCTACCTACATACCTACCTACATACCTACCTTCGGTCGTTTTTTGCAATATTTTCAAACGTCTGAATAAACCTTGCTTTCATATCATGCGAACAAAAAGCTTGCAACTAACTTTGTGTCCTACTCTGCACGGCGCCCAATGCATTTTTACATGTACACTGTGTTTGCTCTGTAATGTGTATTGTGCATTCAAGAGTATGAGAGGATTTCGTTTTGACACTACCTACAAAAGGACTTGTGTCAATATGTACATACCCTCATTTCATAGATTAGAGAGTCCTATATAAGCCACGGTCAAGCCGGCCTACGTGCTACCCTATATATATATCTACACAGCATATGAAGAGCATATAGTCTTCTTCATGGCCAGTTAACATCGTCATTCAACATGTTGGATTCCATAATCAGCAAAATGTTAGCTGTCATTCGTCTTGCGCTTTTCTCAGCGAGTGTCTTTGTGTTTGTTAAAGGCAATGATTGCATCGTAGACGATATAAAGGTCCAAGCGAACTTTGATACAGATAGGGTGAGTTTTCTTGACATGTTATGGTTCTATTTCAATTTTGAATTGTCCATGTACTAATTACAATTCCTAATATGCATCCCCGTTGTATCTGCACAGCATATATTCATCCCATGCATACATGTGTAATAGTGACGATGGCGTTATTTCTGTTTGCTCATAAATGTATAGCTTTTGAAGCAATTGCATTTGGACAATGGCAATTATGCCAGATGCTTGCACATGGTCAAAATAATAAAAAATAACAGTGATTAATGTTGAGGTGAGGTGAAATGGGGTTTAACGTTTCGTCTAAGATTATAGCACTTATATAGCGACGTGCCGTGTGTGTGTGTGTGTGTGTGTGTGTGTGTGTGTGTGTGTGTGTGTGTGTGTGCGTGTGCGTGTGTGTGCGTGTGCGTGTGTGTGGCTGCTTGTACTAGTCCGGATTAATGCCAGTATTATAGTGCTAGCCCACTGAGATACCACACCGCAGTTTTACATACATACCCCACATAGACATAGTATACCTAGTATAGAGTCCCGAACCGACCAGTCCTTGTTTTAGCCCCATAATGCCGAGCGTCAGACAGTTAACAGTAAGTATCATCTTTTAACTTATTTTGGTATGACCCTGACGGGGATCGAACTCCGGACCTTCCGAGCGGACGCTCTATCCACAAGACCACGGAGGTGGGTTTTGCTGATGAATTATGTCTCTGGTAATGCTACTTCACACATACCTCGTTTCCTTCGCAGTATATGGGGAAATGGTACGAGTATAAATGGTATGCCCAATCGTTCATACCGGAAGAGGAAAGGTATGCAGACTACTACCACTATTACATTCCTACCGATGACAAAAATATCACCAACTACATCAGTGGGCGGTGAGTATCAGATTAGAGTGAGATTCTAAGATGTATACGGTTTCTTTGTTTACGTGAGGGATCTCAGGCATTTACCCATTGTATTAGAAATGTGATTTTATGGCAACTTGGAAACATTTTCCATGACATGTCTGATCGGAATATCGAAGACCAAGCCAATAACAGTTTATAAAGTACCAATCAGTAGACTCGCGTATTTCCGTATCATCGCTTACGAGTCAGCTTTTCTTGACATGAGGCCAATTGTTTTTATTTTTATTTTTTTTAAAGTTTTAAAACAAATTATTTAAAATAAAATACAAAAGTATTCTTTTGGTGCTGACAGAGCGCTAGTACAGCGCATTGTTTTGTTATAATATCACTAACTTAAGACATTTTCAATTGAAAATCAAACAAATGATAAAATCAACTGATATAGGTATAGGTATAGGTTTATTGCCTCCTCAGTTCACAATAAAAATAGTTAACTATTTTAGAAGATTTCTCTCTCCTTCTCCTACTTGGGGTTGTGTTTTTCTGACGTTTGGGAACATTTTGCTAACGAATGTGCCATGCTTAGTTGTGTCAATTCCTGTAGCAGATGATTCTGGCATAAAACTGGCACCTTACTGTTCTTGTTCCCACCATGTCTTATTGCTTTGTGTATACTATCTTTCCCCTACACAGTGATCCATCGAAGCCTGACGGGGAGTGTTTCTTTTACCACCGGGAACTCATCCCGACTACAGTGCCTGGGAGGTTTATCTGGCAAGACACCCCATCAGGTCAGTGATAGGAACACACAATGCCTTTTATAAAATTGTCAAGTTTAACAAATCTTATAGTAAGGATGACACTTACTTTGTAAAGTACACATTCTTGTACTTATATTTGGGATGAATCCCATCCGGCATTCGAAGCCACACCCACAGAGTGAGGCACCTAATCGCCAGCACACAAATTCAGTGATTCAACTCACTCACCCACCGTGACTTAAGTCAGTGATAGGGGCGGTCGGGTAGCCTAGTGGTTAAAGCGTTCGCTCGTCACGCCGAAGACCCGGGTTCGATTCCCGACATGGGTACAATGTGTGAAGCCCATTTCTGGTGTCCCCCGCCGTGATATTGCTGGAATATTGCTAAAAGCGGCGTAAAACCATACTCACTCACGCATTAAGTCAGTGATAACCTCCTGTTAACACGAACATATCAATATTAGGTTATTAATTTGACACTAAATGTTAGTGTTGGGTCCATTACCAAAAGTATCTTCAAAAAGCGTATTAAACCGAACCTCGGTTATTGCTTCTGTGTTTAGTAATAATGTCAGTACGTTTTACCACACTGCAAATCTGAATACATGTTTGTATTTTCCTTTTGATTTAAAAGATGCAATGTCCTACTGGGTGTTAGAAACAGACTACACCCAGTACGCCTTTGTGTACGCCTGCTCAAATGTATCCTCCACCCGCACATGTACTCAACCCCGGGCATGGATCTGGAGTCGCACCAAGATCATTCCTCAGATTGTAATGGATCGAGCCCCTTCGTTCTTCAACAGGACCTGCCTTAATGAGACCTCCTTCCTGGATACTAAACAGGACAAGGGTAAGATTTGGATACAGTTTATCACGTTCAGGTATTAATTTCTTGGGTTCGTGAGTTTACATCAGCTATTACTGAAGTGGTCATGCTTTTCTTTTTTCTTTTACCGTTTACAGAACGCGTGTTATATTGTTCATATGTTTGTAATACTATTTTGTATAAACGTATGTATCTTTTCTTACATGTTTTTATAAATGAATGTGTATTTACATTCATTTCGTCTGAGGGGCGGCCGGGTAGCCTGGTGGTTAAAGCGTTCTCTCGTCACGCCGAAAATGTACATGGGTACAATGTGTAAAGCCAATTTCTGGTGTCCCCCGCCGTGATATTGCTGACATATGTCTAAAGCGGCGTAAAACTCACTCACTCATATCATCTGAAAAGCAACTGCATAGTTTGGTTAAAGGTAACATGTTTACATTGTGTAACGTGTAATCTTCCATTAAAGCGTAAGCAATGTAGGCCCACATTAAGTCACAATCAATAGGTTGTAGACGTGAAGTCATAAATGTTTATTTATATATCCTCTAGAATGTGATATACCAGCGCAGTACAGGACAACAGAGGGTCAAAACTGCAATGTTTCAACATTTCAAATACAACAAGACTTCGACATAGCCAAGGTACATGGCAAAGAAATTTGGGATAACATCTTTTACAAAATCGGCCAGTGTCATGACAGAAAACAAGGAAAGTAAATACACGACGAATAACATCGTACACTCAGTGGATACTTATTACCTGCCTATGTATTTGTTGGGAACGTTAAGTATTTGTGATTTATATGAGGGGTTGCCGGAAAATTCTTAGGCTAACTGCAAAGGACGTAGACTACACCCTTAACAGTTTGCACATAGTACGTATCATACTCGCCATGCTTACAGGCTGCATTTGAACAAAATCCAGCATATGTCTGCACGCATCAAAGGGACTAGGCCTTCTCTGTTGATAAAAAAATGGACAAATTGGCTACCATGCTCTCATAAATGTATCTCTATATGAAAGGGCTACCTCAAACAGCTATCCGTATGATGATGATGATGCTTCCTTTGCTACTGTTAAGGGGTGGGCAGCGGAGTTCCAGAGGGGGAGAGAGAGCCCCTAATGTGATTTAAGATCAGGAAGACATTAAACTGCAACCCCTAAGGAAAACGTTGATACAAAATAATGCAGTAGGCATCTATCATGAGCGATAGAGCGAGAGAGAAAGAGATATGTGTGTTGGGGGGCGGGGGTGGGGGGTTCTGAGGAATGTTCTGCGCCTGACAAGAGTTTCAGCGTCATTTGAAGCTTTGAAGCAGACTGAGCTAATTATGTTACCAATTTGTAAACATGAATGTGGCGTGGCTTCACCACTATCAGCCTGAGACTGAACAATACAATACTCAAATATACCGTATATAACGTCTCCTCCTCTGAAGAAGAAGGCTAAGTTTGTTCTCTCGGCTGAGAAGATAATATGATTCCGTTAGAATCCTACTTTTAGACTACCTCCCGACAGGTCTGACTAGTAATGGCCAAAGTAATGCTAATCTGCTTAGGCAATTGCGTGAGAATACCAATGCTAAACCTCGTGGGAAACTCACTATACATGTGTGTGTGTGTTGTTCCACCAGGACAATGCACTTGTACACAAGTCTGTTGTCGCCATGGCCGCAGTGTATGACTGTGGCTTTATAACATTGAACACCATCTTCCGTATTCACCTGTTTTAGCACCATCAGACGGCACTGCAAACACGAAAACGTCGTTTTTTTCCGTATATGGTCATTCGACAGAAAAACGACGTTATTTGGACGTTTTCAAACCATCGTTTTTCCGTCCAAATAACGTCGTTTTTTGACATCGGAATTTACTGGGAGAGAACGATAGCGTTAAGCTCCTCCCTTTCTTGATTGACATTGTCAATCAAGCAACAGCGTCTACCGGTATTTCTACTTCTCAGATTTCATTGGTCAGTCCCCGCGTGTTAGATTACAGGCCCGCGTTCGACGCTGCACTCGAAGCGCTTAGCGGAAGTACTGAAATCAATCGTTCTGCGCATGCGGATTACTTAATGCCTTGACCAAATTTTCCGTTCTGTGCATGCGCGATTTCGCATTTTGTTTCCTAGATTTAATGTCACCACTATTTGACAATGGTTCATAAACACAGTCACGTGAAGGTTCGGAATCGTAACGAGTAACTCCATTTAAATTGAAAAGGATTCCC
The DNA here is from genome assembly GCF_023055435.1 of Haliotis rufescens. Classification (NCBI taxonomy): domain Eukaryota; kingdom Metazoa; phylum Mollusca; class Gastropoda; order Lepetellida; family Haliotidae; genus Haliotis; species Haliotis rufescens. Next base: position 44,560,893 of record NW_025964001.1, on the reverse strand, counting down.
AGTGATATGGGAGATTCCAAGATGAAACTATTCTATGGCCATCTAGGCTGCCACCCAAACCGATCTAAACGGGACCCGATAGCTTATTGTATGCTATATAGTCATATGGAAGTGGACAAGAACTATACATTGTATTCCGGCCGATTGTTCTTGCATTTACTTATAAGTCAGGAAAATGGACTTAAAAGGGGAGTTGTTGAATGTAATTATTTTAATTATTAAATGTTGCCTATACACTAATCTCGACGAACTTCTCATTGTTCTGTTTATGTCATCCTATATACTATTAGTATGTTACCGTTCTAAAGTCAACCTCTCACATAACATTATATTGTTCATAGTATCAAGTTTAATCAACAATATCAAGAGCAGCGATGTAAACCACTGAAACTCCCAAACACAAGGCTGTTATCAAGCGGTAGTGCAGACGTGATGCATCGTAAAAACTGTATCGTGATGTCTTCAGAAATTCAATTATACTACGAGATAGTACGGCTAACGCTGACTCACCGGTGGAACAAAGACAATATCGCTAATACAGATATAACGTATTTGAATGTTAATACTAAAGACAAACAATCATTATTTTTGCAGTGACGATATAACACGTATACACGTTTATTGTTAACTTTCATCAGTTTTGCTCTTCATTTTAATAACTTTGTTTTCACATATATATGTAACAATACCCGACAAGCATGTCATACATAATTATGGGGCAGTTTTCAATCTTGTACTGACTTACTCTGGTGTTAATGAGCGAAGTTTATTGGCTTGTTTGTAAAACCCCGTTTTTCTTGTAATCCTATTATTACTTAGTTTAATTCTATCTAATGACACCCTGTTCTCTGGATCATGGCTCCGTGACTATCCATAACAATTAAGATGAACATTCAGTTCAAGTTAATGAATGAGTTTGTTTTGACGCTACAGTCAGTCAAAAAACCAATGCTGTGAGGTTTGATAACACACTTCTACCAGGTCGAACATCGTGGATCCTCATTTTCTGCTTAAAGAGAATTATAGTTCATATGCTAATCCATCTGCGAATACCCTCCAACTCAAGATGACCTTACTTGTTGCTAAATCTATCATCTATTCCCCTAATCTCACCCGCCCCCACCCCCCACACGCACGCACGCAAACGCGCACACACACACGCACGCAAACGCGCGCACGCACGCACGCACGCGCACACACACACACACACACACACACACACACACACACACACACAAACAACTGACCTAAATAACTTGGACAGGAAATACTGCTGATATCCTCTGGTCAACTCAGCCGCGCCACCGCAGAATGTTCGTCCAACTCTGCAGGGGGCATTCTCAGTGGCTTCAACCGCGCTGAAATGTTTTCGCCTTGCATCCAAGATGGTGGACAAGTGAAATCGTATGAAATTTGGCTATTTTAGGTCCTATCTCTTTTTTGATTACCCAATAAAGTCAATTCATAGTTACACGGTTGTGAAGAAGCTTACAACTTTATAAGACTTATTCATCTCATTCCAAAAAGCTACTCGCGCTCACATAAAGTTGTGGTTATTATGTCACTGTTTTATTTCTTTAAAAATATATTACATGTTCAACAATAACAATTAAGATGAACATTCAATTTCCGATATAAGTAAATGAATAAGTGTGTTTTCGCCACAATCAGTCAAAAACCAACGTTGTCCGGTCTGATGACACACAATCTACCAGGTAGCACATTGTGTACACCCTATCCCCCTTGAAGTCTCCACTGTGGGTATTCCTGGGGACGAAAAGTCCCCATGTACCTAGGAATTTCATCAATACATTCATGCGCGGCATTCTCTGCCTAAAGAAGATCATATAGTTAACATGCTAATCCAACTCGAACTACCATCCCGCTCAAGATGAATGTTTTATGTAACATCCAACAGGCCCACATTTACGCACGCACGCACGCGCACACACATATTTGGATTTACCAATCCCTGAATTGAGAAGACGTGCGTTACGAAGCTCCTCCAAGTCATCATCAATATCCGTATATGTCTGTGATATCATTACCCATCCAAAGCCGAATATACATTTATTGTGTTTTCTTGACAACAGATGTTATAATTGGGATAACACTTTCTGAGTAAAGTACAGATTCTCGTACTTTCTTGGGTTGAGCCCCGTCCTGGATTTGAACCCACACTGTGAGTGAGGCACCCAATCGCCAGAACACAAAGTTGGCGATCTAACCCAGCCACCGAACCAAAAATGTTAGTCCAGATGACGTATACTTTGTGTACTCCTCTGACAAGAGAAAAATGGCACGGCTTCTATGACCGAAAGCTTTGAACCAACAATGCCTTTAAGAAAGTGGTCAACAGTAACACACATTATATTTGGATACCACTCTCTCAGTAAACTACATATTTTTAGGGTGGAGATAATAGACGTTGATGGTTGATTATCAATGGACAAATTAAAGCCAAAACTTAACTTATGAATGATTGGTAATGGGAAATGGACAATGGGCAAACGGGAGGCGGGGTAATCAGCGCCATGCCATCTGTTGGCTTCCCTTGTTGCGTTCCCTTCTTTGCTATCTTTTTACTTTTGTTGTTCTTACAGGTACAAATATATGTTCTCTGCCTCATAGCATTTAATAATATGCACCTGATGAAGGAGAAAGTATATATTCCGAAACGCAGTGTTCCTCCGTTGACATCCATGAATATTTTTCCTAGTGTGTATCAGTTCTTAATGCCCCTCAAAGACTCAATCTAGCTTTGTTTTTAAATGTGGTGATATTTGCGTAGAATTTAATATGGTCATGCCTATATACATTTGGGTCTTTGTCTACATAAGCATTTGGATATACAATTTAGAGCTAAGGACATTGCTAATTCTGCAGGCATGAAGTACACGTCATAGCAAGCTGTGATCTTTATTCATACTTATTCGTAATGGAGATCTGTAACTGAAGTTTACCGTAATCTTCCGCAACTCTCACCTCCTGACCAGTTGAACGTCTTTGTGCATTCAGATGCCATTGTAAAATTCCAGGCTGCCCCTCTTTCTGTGATGTTTTGACGGATGAAATCTATTGCGTTATAATAATCTCTGTTTGCTGATATATAATATGTACATGTAAAATATTTACGATATTTTAGACGTGTAATTCGATGCATATGCAATGCAATGTGAACATAAGTGCGGATGCACGAAGGCGGTTATAGTCATAGTTATACTGCGATGGATGTAGGGGAATGGTAGGGAGGGTGTATGTATGTATGAAAGCACGAATACCGATACATGAGGGCGGATATAGTTATAGTTCGATGGATGTTGGGGAATGGTGGGAGGATGGATTATGTATGAAAGCATGCGCATGGATCCATGATGGCTGACGTAGACATAATGGTAGGGAAAGAAGAATGTGATGTGTGTGTGTGTGTGTGTGTGTGCGTGCGATCATGCGTGCATGCGTGCATGCGTGCATGCGTTGTGATACGAGGGTTGGCGAACATGTTGTCAGATGATTGTGTGAGTAAGTTAAGTGGTTGAGGATGTGGCAGGTATGAGTATTGATACATGCAGACTTGGGGTTGGGGGACTGGTTGTGCCTGTACTGAGGTCTTTTGTTTCACTCACTTATAGTGTTTTCTTTCACTCAAATACTGTTTTACGCATTTTAATGACTGCAACTGTAGTGACTCAAAGGTCATACTGGCCGGGCATTCAACATATCTACCCCAACTACATACGTAGCCATTTTTATGGTGTACAATTCTTCTTCTACCTCTCACACACACACACACACACACACACACACACACACACACACACACACACACACACACACACACACACACACACACACACACACACACACACACACACACACACACACACACACACACACACGCATTAATTGTTTTATTAAATGTATCTTCGAGAGTCAGTAAGAAACTAGAAATAACTGCCTTTGTTCTGTAAACCTCACCAAGTTTCAGCTTTCGCCTCTTCCTTTGTGGACTGAGGTTTCACATTTGTAAAATGATCTCTCTTATCTGTCTGTACCATCAACTTAACTGCCCTCACCCCCTGCAGTTTTCCCGTCCTATATTGCCAAGCAGTTGACCCACAAGGAGGAATACCGCCCTCCCTCAGTCCAGTGATACTGTGCCTAGCACAATATGTTGGGGATATGTAGCCTTGCTGTGGGCAAACATTTTGTAACAATTTGGCAAACTTTGATATGTAAACAGCAAATATAATTCAGTTTTATTTCAACAAAAACGGAAAAAATCGGATCCTACTTATTTTGTGGATACCATAACAATAAATCAAGCCAATAGATCGTTTGAGCTGGCATGAATATAAAAAATAATTAGCAAGTCGTTAGTCATAATTCCCTCTGTTGGTCCCACGTGAAATGTTGTTCATGAATAGAATAGATGGCTGATAGACGTTCGACCGAATAATATCATTTGCTAACTTCAACTGTTCATCTAATTTCCATGAATGTATGTTACATAGTTCATATGTTCATGGGCTTCTTCACTGAATGTATAGTGTGGAGGACTACTTCACTTGAGGATAAGTAACATAAATAATGATGATAATTATGATAGTATTGCCATTATTATTCCTTCAGATTATTAAAAAAAAAGTTATTATGTTTTCATAGAGAGAAAGAGGTATGGAGATTGTGAGATTATTTTTAGCATCGGAATTGTTAACATAATTCTTAAAGATATTATGTTTTGTTTGTTTGTTGTTAAATGCTGCACTCAGCAAAGTAAGGATATTAAAACATTACATTTAGGTTCAGTTGTATTTTTATATTTGTATCATTTTGCAAATGTTACAGAGACCTGATAAGGGATATATAATCATGTATAGTCGCTATTCTTAAAGTAAGAATACGTTAGATTTATCAACCAGAAATATTGCACACAAGAGGATAATCATATTTCATGACACTATTCAACGTCGAAGTCAACGATATTTGTGTATGTTATTGCTACATGACACGGATACGTCATGATAAAGCAAAAAATTATTAGAAATTGGCATTTGATGATATAAGATAGCTACACGATAAATCACAAAGAACAAAGAAGGAAGCGATATTTATTTCACGATAAAACATTGTTCTATCATGACGTCATTTATTGAGATTCGAACATGCACTCGCAACTTGAAAAGTAAAATTTGTAAATTTGACCTTATTTTTGAGAGGCATGTGTCTAGTGAGTTGTTCCCAATAAATGTTGCTGGAGAATCCGAAAATGAGAGTGATATGACAATCGGTATTGGGAGGAAAGGTACAGATGATTGACGAGAAAATTGTGAGAATATGCGGGACCAAACTCAAATCCTAAAATGGATTTATCTAGCATGGCCGCTGTCGGATTCTATTCAAGGAATCATCATTATTTAAGTACGGGTAAATATTGTAAAGCGTGTATTTTTTCCTAATTTAACACCCTGAAAGAGGCTGTAAGTAATGTTGATATCTCATATAGAATTAAATGAGTCTCGGTCGTTGTTTATCGTACAATAAACAACTCCCATTCGTCGTTTGTTTCTTAATAACATGACCATATACACTAACATTATATCTTTTCATGTTTATCGGTCAACAAAAGCGACATAAGCATTTCCATTATCATGAGAAACCCTTGCCAAAAGTAGCGCCAACTGCACCATTGCGACAACATCAGGAGCATGTTTCATGATTCATCATAATAAATGATGACATTGGATGCTCGCAAAAACGCGAGCTCATTCCGATCCACTAGTTGCACCCGCCACAAACACATCCAAAGGCAAGCCAATTGTTCACCCGAAAAGGCAGAGAATTGCATCTGACATCATTTTTGTCATTGATACGTCAAACCTGGAAATGCCGTCTACACGTCCAACACAAAGCCCAAGCCAGGACCCAAATCCTTCAAACCCGGCCAAAGTTCTGTTAATTACATACATTTCCCCCTAAGCTTAAATAATCTATACTAGTTCTGAAGTAAATCGTATTTACCCGTATGAATCGTCTTATGTTATTTATTGCCGATAAACAGAATATGCACACTTTCTGAAAGTACTGTGTGATGTCACGCACCAAACCTATACTCTCGATATACATGCTGCTCTTACTTAAAAAAGAATATTGGGTTAACAAGATACGTATATTAAAGTACCATGCTTTCCTGATGTGCTCTCATTCTAATTTGAAATAATGGCATAAATAGTTACCACTCATCTTTCAATATTTTTCAAGTTTGGGTTAATCACGAACATATTTGAATATGTACAACATCTATACTTACTTATCTTTATACTTAAAGGCATCAGGTTTGTCTGTCGTAAGACCCCGAAACAAATATGTCCAACACATCCCAATATTTGGCTCTTGGCTCCTTGTTCTTATATTTTATAAGTATTGTTTAAACAACTGTTTTTTTCTGTAAAATATGTTCATTTCAGAAATTAGATGTTATTCTAGCATTAGGTCTGTGGTACGTTTACTGCATCAGCATTACATTAAAACGATATTACATTATATAAATCCATACAGAGGAAATGCTTAACATTTATCTTTTAAGGAAGAGTGCAGGACGACTTGCTTTATACATATAAATGTGGACATATATGTATGGACATTTGGATGATACAGATATACCTCCTTAAAGATAGTGTTCGTAGATGACTGTAGAAAATGGAATAATTATGTGAGTAATCGGGTTAATACCACGTTCAGCAATATTTAGCCATATTGCGATATTGGTTTCCAACATACAAGACGGACCATGAAATTATGACTTGAATTTAGACCTGGCTTTCTGGTGTGATGTAACAACCCAGAATCTCCGGTAGAAAAAGGGCTCAAAGCACGAATTAAGATCACGAGATGATACTGATGTATGCATCTGGACATACATTTGCGTAGTATTACTACCTTAATTCATCAGTATATATGTATTTTGCATAAAAGGATATTATAGGATCGACGCTGACATGCGCATATAACCTATTTACCAGTGCTGTAATATTTCATTTCTTCTGACACATATCGACACGAGAAATTATATTTAAATTTAAAAGGAGCCCAAGTGGGATAGAAATTTGAGTCTGAACCTGTTGAACAAGGCTTGTTTCATTTTGGGCTATAGCATTGCCGGAAGGCCTGGGCGGAAGGGAACACCTGTTTGCACCCATCAGATACCAATCACAACTTCTCTCTCCAAACGAAAACAAAGTACGAAAAATGTCGGAAGTGTATCCTTCTAATTTTCTATTTAGATACATGTTTTAACTTTAAAGTAATTATATGTATCTCATGTATTATTGGTATCTGTGATGCTGGTACCGTTTTGTTGCCATTGTGTAGCTTTTGTGGAGTTATTATGAATATCAAATACATGCCTTGAAATATGGACTTGTGAAAGAACTCATCATTGAATCATTTGCATTTAAATTAATGCATATACCATTTACTTGGCGTGTATGGACATATTATCCATCTACTTATACACACTTATTATGGACATATACAGAATTTCATTGTACCTTATTATTTAAAAAAATACCCGTGAAGATCCGGGTTAGAATAGGCATTCAACAACCCATGCCTCTACGAAGGCGACTTGGCTCGCTGACTTGGTTGATGCATGTCATCGTATCCCAAATATGGTATATTGCTGAGTGCGGCGTTAAACAACAAACAATCAAACAAAATCTATATAATTATTAAACACCTTCCAACAATGAGAAATTAAACTTATATTTTCTAAATATTCTGTTATATTTATAACATAATTTGATTCATAATTTAATTATTGCGTTGCTTTCTTCCCTGTCATTCAATGTGCATGTTCAAACCCCTAAACTTTTAATATTTCATTTTTCATAAATGGCTACGTTAGTGCGTTGCCTAGATCTCTCGTTACCTACTCACAAGAATAGATTAAAATAATTTGTTTTACTATCATATTTCTGTTTATCTAATTCATAATACAAAATTGATAATTCATTTATAATAGTATAGATCATATTCGTGTATATCACTATCTGATGCTAAGGTTTTATTTCAGAAAATATAATTAATTCAAAATGTAGAAAGATACACAATTTGCCATTATTTGACTTTTAAACTGTACAAAGTATGATATAATGATCAGAATACCTGTAACGGGTAGTATTTAAGAAAGAAATATTTGTCGAGAAGTCCCATTTTTTAGATATGCCCTTCAGTAGTATTATTGCATATCTCCAGAGAGAGGTTTACATTGTAGTTCTCATTATTTGTGGATAATTCAAAAAGCAACATAGAAAATATATATGCTACCATGACGAAAGAATACAGAGTATACATAACTCGCAACTCTATATATTCAGCAAACAGCCCAAAACCGAAACTCCACAACATATCCGATTACACTGATTAAGGCTGTCCCAGTTCTCCATGCGATACTGACGCCCGTTCGTCTCCCAGACCATACAGAATAAATTTAAAAGGAATCCAGCTCAAGTCTAGAACGATTTGGCAAGCCTAGATTGCCTTAATTCTATCCATGAAATTAAGCATTAATAAAACAATATTGTTCTTGTCTGCTTCAGGTTATATTTTGTAGATACTTATTTTAACTAGGAAATTTGTACTGACACCGGCGCTGTCCCTATTGAAGCTATCCATAAGAATTTCGAATTCCCGTCCATTGTTCGATGTCAATACATCGATGACAAGTGAGGATATCATAAAGTAATCGTTGATGCCGCGCTACACTTTGATAAAAATTATAATCAAGTTGACTGGTGTGTACATTACTACAGTGAACATGTACATGATCATGCCCTAATAACCAAATGCCGTAATGTCAAATACTAATTTATTATTGTGTGATGAATTTAACTGGATCAGTGGTAATATGTAATATTAATATTCCATCAATTTCTTTCCTGATTGGTCCATCCATGTCTACAAAATGAAAATAATACAATTAAAATGGAGCATAGAACAATTCTTAATTTCAGGCTAGAGCTGTGGAAATCTAGACTTTCCCAATCATTATAGACTTGAGTTGGTCTCATGTTTTACATTATTCTCTTGGGTCAACGTCACAGCTCATACCATACACTAACAAGACCAGCTTGCCCCCCTCCGGAGCGCCTGGATTTTGGTTATATCATCTAACATGGCCAACTCTGCTCTTAAGTAAACAAGAACCTAATCAGCGAGGGGTCCTTTATCATCCCTATGTGGCTGCTTATAAAAATCTGATATCTTTTCCCAAAGACCTGGTTAATAATATATTTTCTGCTGAATATTCGAAACAAATAGAGTGAGTTGGTACTACATGTACATATGTATACGGTTCTATTTTAAATGCAGCGCTCCATTATGAAAACAATTTGTTTTAACGCCGCTCTCAGCAGTATTCCAGTGATATATGACGGCGGTCTGTTGTATATGAAATATATGCAAATTGAATCTTGAATCTTGAAAGTCGTAACATGTCCGCAAATAAGTATCACATGCAGTATACAGTATATCAACTGCAATATACTGTATACAGTATAAATCAGTATACAGTGTGTCGCGAGCTCTGCGCTGGGCTGGAGCACACATTTCCTACACCTCTCCCTTCGGCAAACACATCACGAGGGTTGCAACGAGGTCACAGGTCAGGCGTGCACTCGTCAGTTGTATAATACGGTCGAGAGTAAGATCTTCCGGAAGACCACTGCACTGGAGGTATGTGGATTATTGAGGAGGTACTACGTGTTTGGAACTGGGAGTTGAACACTAAGCACTTTTAGAGAAGAGCTCACAATAAAACGTTATGGACTCGCGGACGGACTTGTGTTTTCATTTCAAGACGTACATTTATCAGATTGAACTTCCTAACTGTAACAATAACTGAACTTTACGCCTTTTATACACATTTGTGTTGGGGCGACAATGCGACAACGAGACATATTTTGACCTTGAAAATGTCGCGTTATGGCATCGTCGCCCTTTTGTAAAATAAAGAAAAGGATTATCAAAGAGCGACAATGCGAACACGCGACAATGCAACAAATGGCCAATTGTCGCGCTTTTGTTAATTTTGACACGTTTTGCTTGTTTTTGTAAAGGCGTCAATGCGACAATGCGACAACGGGACAATGTCCCTTCCATAGTAATCCGTGCAAATAAAACTGAGTAATGAAATAGAAGTCTGACATGCCAGTTAAAAGATAGAGTGTTGCAGCTTCTGATTTCATAGATCTTCAAGAAGGGTTATCAATAATGGGATGGGTGATGAGTTCAACTGCATACGCTGTGATTAACAAAAGTGCTCCGAGTCAATACATTTTGTCAAATGTATGACATGTATTACGTGAATGAACATATTGTTTATACTCGTCCATGTTTTTGACGGACAAAATAATTTACATGCTCGGTAAAACTGAGGACGGGCATCATTGTGTGTTTCCGTGCTTTGTTCAGGTGAACAATTGACTTGTCCATGCATGTTTTGTGACGGGTGCCACTTGTGTGGCAGGATACGCTCACCATTGGAGGACTTGAACCACTTCGGATTTTTATCCCACATCAGTCTGATACACCATGATATAACTGAAATACTGTACAGTTGAAAATGATGTTTAATGCGATTACCGTAGTGTGTTACTGCAACTGTTCATATTTTGTGCAGTGATGTTATGTAATATGTAAAAGAAAGCATATTCAATTATCCAATTGATTTAAATAGAATATACTTGCGTCAGTGTATTTTATTAACGCCCCAAATCGTAATTTAAACACATAAAATAACAGATCACGCATGGTGCCTTGACCTACTACTAGATTTAACGGGCCACCCCGGAATAAAATAGTTCCCCCAAAGCGAGGAACATATGTTTTAGTATGTTTACAAGAAATATATTCCAAACAATATCCTCATTAGATGAGAAGATCTTTTACAGAATTACCTCAGTAAGTCAATTACAATGACAGAGCGTCGTAATACATTTACATCAAGTACAATACGTCAAAATGGCCGACACGATAAACGTGACGGGAGATATTTTCGAAGTTGTTAATTAACCTGTGGCTATTTCAAGCCTTTGGCATCACTGATCAATTGGCCGATCATTGAAAGGTGATTGTGAAGATGTGTCAAATAGATACTAAGGTAAATTCATAGATTTCTGTAAATTGTCACTGCGACAGTTTGGATTTTTTTTCGTGTTTTTTCTCTCTGGGATGGGTTGCAGCGAGGGTATCCTTAAATGGGCTTGCAACCACGCTTCTGTATGAATTCGTACCAGGGAATTCCAAGGGTTTTCCCAAGGAATGTGGAAGTAGTCAGTGTTTACGCCTTTTCAAGAATACAGTCACGTGAAGAACGTCATGTGACCGACCTCTCGTCCAAGTCGTATATCTTGTAAACTTCACATTTAAAAATTAGTTATTGTTATAACCAAATGAAACACAACCCATTATCCGATAGGGGTAACTGTACATAGCCGTTACCACAATAAACTTAGTAACATTGTTTGGTTTGACTTCTTGGCGCGTGTCTGAATTCCATTAACATGTAACATATCCTAAAACTAGCTTATCAGCAAATCTCGCTGCACTGCGCGCGACAGATACAAGAGCAAGGCATGCCAGAAATACGAAACCTAAAGCTTCCGATTGGAAGCTGATTGGCCGTTAACAGTTGTACAAGGCGGAGTAAAAAGCATCGTTTTTCCGTCCATTTTACGCTTGAAAAACTCGACCCTTTTCTGGACACTTTCTAGACGCTGACCAATTAATCAATTTTAATGAATTTTTAGTCGTTTTTCCGTCCAATGACCATATACGGAAAAAAACGACGTTTTCGTGTTTGCAGTGCGGGAAGAAAGATTTGTCTGGGAAGAATTATGCAAATAATTAGCAACCAAGTCCATTCACTCAGTTCCACATAGTCAGGCCACATTTTCAGCTACCCCTGAACATCAGTAGGCTGGTGGTAGTGTTTGATGACAATATGTATAACAGTTGACATCACATTCACATTATCCAATTTATTTTATCAATTAAGAGATGCGTTTCTACGAAAACGCAGGACGACCAGGGTTTAAATAGTTCATATCTTTATTTTCCCATGCAATATATTTCAAAATGCTGTTCTTTCGTGATTGTACTGACAATACATCTGACCCTGCTGACTGTTGACAGTACTCTGGGAGCTGGTATGAAATGAGATGGTTGGCTCAGTCCTACATTCCACCGTCTGAACTTTTCCAAGACTATCAACACGAGTACGTTGTGGGAAGTGACGGGCAAGTGTCCGCCTTCATCAGAGGAAGGTATGAGTCGTGTACCACTGGAGATGTTGCCCTGAATCTTACTGCAATGTTACTTCTAACCTGAATACCAGAATAAATACACTACGTAGCTTCAGGAAATATTCTCTTGTATACACCAAGACGAGATTCAATAGATATAGCTCTCTTTGTAAGGAACAAGCAAGGCTGTTTCTACAGGGAGGCCATAATGGAACAGTCAGAAACCCCGGGGAAGTTTACCCTCAAAGTGAAAGGCAACAGTGATGGTATGTATTTAGTATTGTATTAGAACAACCACCAACATACTGTATGGGGAGCCTCATCTATTTCATTAAACAGACAAAATGAAATCTAAACAGATGCCTCTCTTAAGCTAGATATTATAACAATATCAACACTATAGTCTTTTCGTTTTAGGAATCTTGTTATGTCAAGACGCTAGGTGGCAGAATGTGTACTATGATCGAGGAATGTCGATTATGTCTAGGCGAAACCTGTCCAACCGTACCTTAATCCTACACCTTATTCTTATCGAAGGATATTGTGTGACCAATTGAGCTGATGTTGTCATTTCAGATCAGTATCCATACTGGGTCGTTGACACAGATTACAGCAGCTATGCTGTCATGTACGGATGCTTGAAGATGAACAACAGCGAGTGTGTATCTGCCAGATCCACTGTGTGGAGCCGCCGCCAGACCTTGTCTCCACGGCTACAGTCCCGAGCCAATACCATCCTACAGATGTTGTGTATAAACCCTGCAGCATTCCTTCTGACGTCACAGAAAAATGGTAACATAAGCAACTTGCAATCACTGAATACAGGTTCCACTTGCAGCGCGCGTTATAATATCCGTCAGTAAGACCCCGGCTCAGTCAAAGAGCAAGAAAAATATAATCGATTTAATAACACGTTCTCGTTAACTATATTGTACAATTATATTAAAGTCACTACCTTTGTTGATTATATTTTATGGATTTCAGGTTCGCATTAATTTTTTGGGGTAAAATATATTTGGGAAAACGATACATTAATTTGTGTTATTCACTGCGGAGTGAAATGAAATGAGTGAGAATAATTCTTAACATGCAATTAGTTATATCTTATTCCTGTACATACTGTCTTCAAACACGTGCACTTTTTCAGCCTGTCCCCCGTACTTCGGACAGTCAGCCTGTGAACCAGGTAGGTACGCCCATGTTATAGGATATTAATCAATAAATAAATTGCAAGTGATTCTATGCCATCTGATTGGTTAATCAAGCAATGTATTGTACGTTTTTGTTCCCCAGAAGTCGAAAAGGCCACGCCCACTTGCGGACTACTGTTTCCTGATTGGCTAATAATCTGATGTCACCGACTTCGTTTTGTTCTCACAGTTTTTGTGGCAATATTTGTCGTTATGGCCTGTTTATATGAATTGATTTCAATAAAACATCGTTTATTGGGGATTTACGCAAAGTCTGCAAAAACATTGAAGTCATTTCTTAATGACATAGTGACCTGTTGTCTTTGATCTGTCAGTTCTTCATCATTATCGTCATATATGTCAACATGTGCATTACGCGCATTTACCTGTCATGGGGTTCAGACATTGTTCCCCCATCCATAACAGAAGAAGAACATTACCCGACCATGAGGTCTTTGAGTCACAAGGTTGCTTAAGAAATCACATAACAGAAGATGATAAGTTAAAATGTATCACCAACGATACGAGGGCTGATCAAAAGGTTCTAACTCTGACTAACTTTCCACTATGGGCCATAACACAGTAAACTAATCAATGTAGTACACTGTTTGAGTAGTGCATTGCAAGTATATTCGGTCTGTTGAGGCCGTTTGTATATTAATGACAGCCACTTCAACGCGATAGGGGTCCAAATGGACTCAGCAATAGCAAAGAACGTTTACCGAGCAGTCATGAAGTTTTTTTATCTTAGAGAAACGTACACCCCAAGAAATCCATGACCGCATGTCACAAGTGTAGAGGGGATACGTTTTTCCCCAGCTATTCCACTGTTACAAGTTGGGCAGCTATGTTTAAGGTCGAGCGAACAGGCCTTGATATGACCCTAGGTCTGGACGACCCTCAACTAACATCAATCAAGGATATAGAAAACGTATACTGTCAGATAGACGTATTACCATTGCTGAACTTGAGGAATGCACATGTCTAAGGAATGGACCCACTGAAACTATTATTCATGAAAATCTACAGATGAATAAGATATCTGCTCGTTGAGTACCAAAGTTTTTAAATTACAATCTTAAGGAAAAGTTGTGGGTGGAGGATTTCGTCAAATAGAAAAGGAGATTAGTAACGGGTGATGAAATATATGCCTACCACCATGATGCCGCTGTCAAAACGTCAATCCAGTGAATGGCACCATGCCACTTCTCCGGCACCAAAGTCTACAAGAACAGTGAAGCAAGTAATGACCACTGTATTCTGGGATGCAAAGGGTTTGATCCTCGTTGAATACCGAAAAAGTCAAAAGATGATTACCGGTCCCTACTATGCTGATAAGCTTTATTGCCTGAGAGAGTTCATCAAAGAAAAGCTGCGAGGAATGCTGACTGTTGGAGTTCTATTTTTGCATGACAATGCCTCACTCCTCTCGACCTACAAAGGCTGCTGTGCAACAGCATGGGTTCCATACTCGCCAGACCTGGCACCAAGTGATTTCCCCCTGTTTCCTAAACTGAAAGAACAGCTTCGTGGAAAGCACTATGACGATAACGATGACCTCAAAGCTGCAGTGAATAGGCTTTTTCAGGGTGGCTACAGAAAACTTCTTTCTTCCTGGCTGGAGTTGAAAAGCTTCACTATCGATATGAGAAGTGAATTGAAAAGCAGAGAAAATTATGTTCATAAGTAAAACTAAAAGCACTTTCGCAGTTGTTGGATTTGTTTGTTAGGCTTAGAAAAAAACCCCTGATCAACCAATTTTCTGTCCCTTTAGACACAAATGTCATTGACAAGATTCCGGAAAAGGTTTTGGACCTCGCTTTCGAATTGTCACACTTGCATCCCTAGTACCCAGTTCTCCGAAAAGTTCTGGGTGGGTTTGACTTTGCAGTGCCTTCTGTGAGAAGTCCCATTCGCTGTCTGGGCTGCGTGTATAAGGGGCAAGGGAATATTGTTGAGCGCGGCTTTAAACGAAAAACAACAGTAATCCATTGAAAAAGAAGCCGTATAATCATTCAGTTTTCTATTTGCCTTGATAGTATTTGTACACTTTATTAAATAAATACACGCAGTTAATACGTATCATGTATAAAGTCTTTATACCATGTTGTGGTAATGTTTTGTTTTGTTTGCATTATAAATTTTCAATATTATATTTTTAATTGCAGCCAACGGGTCCGTGAACGTTGTCAACACTCCACTGATGACTACCGTTATTGCCATGATGATGCCCCTTCTAGTCTTCCAATAGTCACGACATGGCTGAAGTAATGCAAAGCGTTAACATTAAACTCACTCATTCACTCCAATACTTAGCTCTTACATCTGTTTCTCAAAGAGTGGGGCGTTGGGGAAGGCCACTGGTTAAAGCGTTCGCTCGTCATGCCAAAGGCCGGGGTTCGATTCCCCATATGGATGGTGAAGCCCATTGCTGGTGTCTCTCGACGTGACTTTGCTAGAATTGCTAAAAGCGGCGTAAAATTATACTTACTCAGCCGCCCACTTTTACGCTTAAATGACTTGAACTGACGTATATACCTCTATGTATGATGTTCATGGTTGTTTTTACTACTATATTGATTATACATTGTATAAACCGAGGTACAAAACAAAGCATACCGAGTTTGTTGTTTATGTCATTGAACATTGAAAGAAATATTGATGAATTTAATTATGTCTCTTTAACCCACACTCATTCCTACAGTTTGTAAAGTTGTGGCTGAGTAATTTTGTATAAAAATATATTGGTTCATTGGAGATTGAGCCAAGAAATGAATTTAAAACCACAAGACCCCTACCATGATTATTCCGAAGAGAAAAAATAAAATGTTTTCGTATTTCAATTTTCCACGCCGCTTTAGATGTGATTAAAAAACACTCATAAAAAAGCAGGTGTACTTGATCTTCCTTCAGTTATGGTTATCAAAATTTCGTTTCCGAAGCAAAGCGACTCGTTCTACGTCATGCATTTATGCAACACATATTTTAAAGACTGTTATCACGTGTTTTAACCATATAGTGAAAATAAAAATATAAAAAAAGTAATTACATTATTTCGACCACTCGTTTGAGGTTGGAGATGAGAAATATATACATATGACAATATATACATGGATGGCCCTGAAAATTGCCATTCGTATTAGGCGACTAAATGCTTTGATGGTGAGCTGGATTACAACAATACATATACTATTATGAATATAAAGCTCATGTTGTTCGAGCATTGAAAACCAGATGAAATATATAATTCCTTTACAAGTTCATTTCAATTTTCATTATTATTTTGAGGCAAAACCCTTTCCCCTAACACTTGCAACAGTGGAATAATGATTTGTACCGTATCACCTTCATGTATAGCTTCCGTTGATAACATTGACAACAATAAACGCGTGGAGTAATTGTCACGCGATTCGATCGTAATTACGGGTGCACTTTACGATTTTCCACAAATTGCCACTTGCTGCATAGAGTTAGCTTCCTTCCTATAACAGACCGAAAGTTCACTTCCTTGTTCACGAGAGGGAGATCAGCACAGCGGATTGCCCTCTTGAAGTCCATTGGCCTCCTTGTTCTCGGCACAAGACGTGTGTATGTTATTGCTTGTCAATCGACCTTATCCTCATTGCATGTTCATTTACACACAGTAACGTTTATTTATACAGAACTCTGACCAACCCACCGATAACGTTCAGGTACAGCTTACTGTGACATGGGGCGGTATGTTATTGTTAGATCATCGGTCAGCTGATAGAATGAAGATCAGGTTTGTCTGCACAATTATTTCGAGGTATTTTTACCGTTGTAAAAAATATTATTTGGAACAAACAATGTCCGCCGTATACAATGTAAATATAATTGCACTTTGTTAAAAAAGAAACCGAAACTGACATTTACATTTCTAGGGTCCTACTATTTAACGTCCGGGGACGCCCGGGAACGTCCGGGGGCGTCCGGAAACGTCCGGGAGGTTTCATCAGACGTCCGGAAACGTCCGGGAGGTTTCATCAGACGTCCGGGAATTTAAAAATACAGTGCAGTCAATAAAACATGTCTTTCGCAGTTTGGTAAGATCGTGAGAATATCAACTTGCGTACAAATAAATATAATTAAAAAAAAATAAAAAAACAAAAATGAGTACAAGTAACAGGGTAAAAAATATTTAATAGACACAGTCAGCAATATTCCAGCTATATGACGGCGGTCTGTAAATAATCGAGTCTGGACCAGACAATCCAGTGATTGACATCATGAGCATCGATCCACGCAATTGGGATACGATGACATGCATCAAAACCAAGTCAGCGAGCCTGACCACCCGATCCTGTTAGTCGACTCTTACCACAAGCATAGTCGCCTCTTACGGCAAGCATGGGTTATTGAAGACCAATTCTAACCCGCGTACTTATTTACAATACATAAGATGTTTATTATATTATTTCGTAGGCATCAGATGTGGTTTGGGGCTTGGGGAGTTGATGCCGGGGAGTGAGGAAATTCATTAATGTATTTCGTTATAGCGATGTATGTCAGTAAGTGAGTACCTCTTTCTGCGTGTTGGGTGTGAAGGGGGTGGGGGAGGGGTGTATTGTCTTAAAGGGAAACAATGCTCCAACTGTAAGCCGTCTAGCCGGCGCCGTTTAAATTAGCCTGCGTCATCACCGGATGCCAATTAGCCTCCGCAACCCAACAAACTGAGCTTGGGGTCAGGGAAGGGGCAGTTGGGGGACCTCGTTCACAGGCAACAAAGGAATACCTTTGAATTCTCGCTTTTGATTGATGGTGCTTACTATGACCTTTCACCTTGCAAAATCCGTCTGCATGTTAAAATGTGTATGTACAATTATGCAGTTTAGTATACAGCATATACGTCTACGTATTAGTTTTGCAACAATGAAATTCAGTTCATATGCTCAACAGCAACGACCCTTATTTTATCAGGCAAAATGCATATAATAATACAACCATAACCACTCACTTCTTGTGACCCATATTTCATGGTATAAACCAGAGACCACGTACCGGTTTATGGCCTCTGTTTAAACCTACTCTAGTATATTTTGTCGTCATGTTCTTGATGATCAGTTAATAACTTTATTACGAGTATAATTAGTGGTAGAACCACTTAGATTACCCGACAGAAACTATGCAAAATAACTTAAATTACGTTCTCCCCTGCCTCTGAGGGTTTCGACGATATATAGCAATAAGTGTCAGGGCAATGATTCAACCTAAGATTGGGTTATATATCAAGGGCCCACTTGCACAAGCGATCTTAGCGCTAAGATGATCGTAACTCCCATACTTTAACATAGGCTTACAATAGTCTTAGCGCTAAGATCGCTTTGTGCAGGTGAACCCAGGTCTGATGTGTGACATGTTGTGAAATATGTACGTGACAGGGCAGCAAAGGAGGAATGATCAGTTGAGTTATAAAAAAAACATTGATCAAAGGATTAACCGATTATGCGTTGATTGATTAATCATTGTTAATCTTGCACAGTTGATTTGTCAAAAGTAATTGTTTATGCATATAGGTTTACTAAAGTAGACGGAATGCATCCATATCTGGGCGTGAAGTGCACTGTAAAACTTTACCGTGCATTATTACGGTAAAAGTTTGGCAGCCATGCTGCCGGTACAAAACCAGTAGCTTTACGGTATGCCGTAATTATTTATACCGTGACAAATACGGTAAAATTCTGGCAGCCGTGCTGCCGGTACAAAGCCAGTAGCTTTACGGTATGCCGTAATTATTTATACCGTGAAAAATACGGTAAAATTCTGGCAGCCATGCTGCCGGTACAAAGCCAGTAGCTTTACGGTATGCGGTAATTATTTATACCGTGACAAATACGGTAAAACTCTGGCAATTCTAAGGCTCCAGTAGTTTAAGCCACAGCTATAGCAGGGGACTTAAAACTGCTGTAATCCTAGAATCGCTTTGTCCAAATATGGTCTTGTTTACAAGCTGTTACGACAGCCACAATCATTTTCTAAAGATTCATCATGTATGGTTATGATCAGCTTCGAACACATTCTATTCAAAAAATAAGATACAACTGTGTTACTGGAATCCTTGAACCAGATGATTCATGTTTTATTTTTTGTAGTGTGAAACTATTCTTTTTTACAACAGTTCGTATTACAATGTAAAGATTAGTACACATCATAGTAGATATACCCTCTTGTATTTTGGTCAGTTTAAGGAGGAAAATGACAAAACACAACATTGTGTGAATAGCAACTGTAGGTTGACATGAGAAGAGACATTTCCTGATATTCTGGAACCTTCAAGTATGTAAACAGTAACATATGGCCATCTCTTTTAAATTCCGAAATATCTGAGTAGACATGTTTAATTGTTCACTAATAATCATGAAGTCTGTCACAATATAACTGACTAATCCATCTGAATTTGCCTAAACTGGGATGTGAAGGACACATGTAACATGAACAAAAAATCTTATTTGAATGACTCCAAACACAACCAGAGTTACATTTCCAAAACTTGGAATGCCTCTTGCACAGTTGCTCAATACAACCTGAACACAACCCAGATTGAAAAGTAGCCAATTAAGCCAGTGTCCTGTGTTTCTAGAGAATCCAATTACACTAACATGGATGATGGTCACCTTAAATGATAAAAAAGTAAAGTCTTAAAGAAACTCACAAAGGGAGACTAATCCAGAAAAAAACACATCAAATTAAAAATCCCAGAAGATTAAAGTTTTGAAAACTTTCAACAAGAAACAATCGTGATAACACTACTATATGCTATGAAAGAGAAACCTGGAAATATGAATTTCAATTATTGTCGAATCATGTTTTACTAAATGACACACAATCAATCAGTATGACCTAGTCTCTAGCATGCAATAACAGAAAGAGTTTGACAAAACAGGACCTTCTTTGTACAAACTTGTTCCTTTCATTTATTGCTCCTACAGGCTGTTCAAATATTTCCAATCTGAAAGCCAGTATGATGTCAGTTTGCAGAGAAATTCTCCACTTAAATCACAACATTCAGTTAACAAAACTGTCTCTCACAATTCTGAAAGGAATTCCTTTGTGGAAATATCAATAAGCATACTACACTCACAAGCAGTACTGATATTTCCTCAAGTTTAACAAAATATCTGCTGCATTTTGAACAGGAAATAAGCATGTCTAAACTAGGATTTTCAGATTATTATAAATGAAGACAGCTAAATGTCTCAGAAAAAGCCCATTGAAGTTTTAACTTTATCAGCAATCTCTAACCATACAGTATCAAACATTTTAAACTGCTCCTATTACTTCACATCCTTGACGAACACTGACAAGGTATGAATAACTTCTATAGAAAATAAACTTTCAATTATCTGTCTTACTCTCAAAAGACAATGGAATACCGTGAACAGTTCACAATATTGATATAAACAAAATCAAACAGCACCAACTACATACAAGAAACAAAATTGTTCATTATTATCTGATAGATAGACACCATCAGACAATCAGACTATCAATTGCGCCTACACTCTGTGTAGTTTAACAAAATCTCTGCTGCATATTGAACAGGCTATATGTCAGATTCCAGCCACTCAAAATCCGCAAGAGCGTTGATTAAGCTGAGAACCTTGGGGTTAATCTTTGTCTTCTTCCTCTTCCCTTGGTTCCCTTTCGATCCTCTATCAGGGTTGATGCCAATGAAACACCTGAATCACATTAAAATACAACTAAACATTCACTTAGAGATGTGTATCATGTATGATTATTTTATTAAAGAATATTGTACTGTCCCGAGTTCTTTATTTATCTTTATACACAGACCAAAACGTGCCTTGCTTGTGCAGAGTGCATTGTATACTTGAGCTTCACATTTTAATACTAAATGTACTACATGTGACTAACATGGCAAGAATAAATTGAATTTCAAAACAATCAATCAATTTGTGTGAACACACAATGCCATTTAGAAAGTGGTCAATATAACACTTTCTTAGTAAAGTACATATTCTAGTACTTTTTGGGGAAGAGTTCCATTCGGGATTCAAACCAACACTGCCCTAGTGAGGCACCTAATGGCCATCACACAGAGTCACTCACCCTTATTATTCCACAAAATTAAAGTCTGACAACTAGATCAATGCATGTACTTTGTGTACCCCTCTGACCAGTGTAAATTGGCACAGCTCCTATGGCCAAAAGCTTTAAACACACCAGGGTTAGAAACTAACAGTTTTTGTCCACTACTCCTTATAATGATAACATATAGCAAAACCCTTAAAATGGGCCAATTTCTACTACTCCTTAGGATACCTTTACTATTGGGCAGTTTGGTATGGACTACAGGACTAGTGCCAATTTCTAACGCTGCACACAATGCCATTCAGAAAGTGGTCAAATATAACTAATGCTATGTTTTGGATAACACTTTCTTAGTGAAGAACAGATTCTTCTACTTTTTTTTGGGGGGGGGGGGGGGGGGGGGGGGGGGGGGACTCAGCTAAATTCTTTTACAAGAAACTGTACTTTACTAAGAAAGTGTTATCCAAAACAAAAAATCTGACATAATCAATTTGTAGTTGAGCAAACTTTCTCACATAACTTCTGAGTACAAAAAAGCCTGAATGAATGTGGAATACCTCTGAATAAACTCCATGGTTGTTGAAGCCCCAGGGGGATACTCCAGATTAAACACATAGAACGATGCAAAGAATGCAGAGAAGGCGTCCATGAAACTTTGGATTCTGTCCATGGGTGAAATGACCATTCTGTCACACATCAACATGTATGTCTTGCCTGCAAGGACTGAATCACCTGTTTATTGGAACAAAAAGTAAAAGATATAGTGGGTGAAGAATACTATTCTATTATAAACTGACTGGATAGTGATGTATTCTGAAGTTAGTGTCTGATAATCTAAAATACATTATATAACCATCCGTAACTATTCACAGTGAAACTTATAATGTTACTACTAAATTTCAATAAGATTTAGCAAGACTGTTACAGTATGTATGAAAAACTGTTCTGCTGTGCAAGTATGTTCTAGAAAACAAAATAGCACCAAGAGAGCCCAATATTACATTTGAATGACTGAGTAAAACATTTACCAAAAACTATCAGCTGTAGTGATTCCTTTGTTGTGGACTTCTCTGCTGCTCCAACACTTGTTGTTTCCTGTTCCAACAGATGGTGAAAAATATAATATTCTGTCTGTATGATATTCAAGAAACAGCATGTTTTTCAGAAATGTTATAGTCTCATACTGAAACTGAAGACATTAGAGAAACATTAGCAATGAATAGATGTCAAGTCAAGTTTAAACTTTTCATCTTGAAATCAAGTTTGAACGATTTGTGATGGTAATTGTAGTATTAAACATACATCTTACATCAACAACAAAGAAGACATCCTTTTCCTTTTCACCAAAATGGTTCAGAACACACAGAATCACTGCGACCAACCAAGCCTTGACATTATCCTTCTCACTCTGCCTTCTGGCTTCCTCGTAGATCATCTCACACTTGAAACTGGATTTAGTTTTGAAGAATCTATTTATTCTCACCGCTTTGTCTCTATAAGCAGTTCCTAAGGCGTTCCTTATGTCTATTCCCAAAAGCTCATTAGCATGAGCCAAAAGACCCTTGACCTCAAACAGATAAGGCCACTCTTCCTTCAGTTCATCCATCGAAGTTCCACTATTAATCTCTTTGCGCTGTAGAGCATAACTAGCTTTCATGGAGCGTGATACCTTCTCATAATCTGTTTCTGAATTCTCATACATTGCCTTTAAATTATTCTTGTGATGTTCCATATCCTGGCATTCGGTGTCCCCTGTGAGAACTGGCATCCAGTTGATGCAGCCATAAGAGTCTCGTCGTTCAGCTGCTGCAGCAGCACAACCACCTTCAGGATTATCTGAGTTATCACTGGAACCTGAATCACTAGCAAGTGGTCTCTTCTTGCGAGAAAGACACATCCTACTTGCATTCAGTGATCTGTTTAGGTTTTCGTTCCTGGAGACAAGTTTATTTAGAATACTGTCATATCCCGAACCGATTATAGACCCATCCAGTTTATCCTGTAGACTATCAGGATACCGTGCAGTCATCCTCTGGGCGATGACAGACATTTGGGGTCTCGATGCATGTTGAGTCTTCTTCCTGACTGCATCAACAAACAATCTGACAAGGTCCTGTCTGGCACTTGGATGTAGTCTCTTCCCCCTTTCCAAATCATTTCTCACAGCAGCACTAACATCTCTCAATGGGAGTTCTAATTTGACAGGCCAGTTGGGATCAGTGTTTATGTTGTGTATCAATATTGGACCCGGACTCTTCGGTGAGAATGACATGGATGAATCCACACTGGATGAAGGTGAGGGGACACTTCTTGATGGTTGTGCTGAAATTACAGACTATTTTTAAATGGACAAATTTAGTAGTATCATACTGAGAATTATGCAAACATATAACCCTTAAGGCTTAGCAAAAATAGTTGTGATTCCAATTACTTGACCTACCCCAAATATATGTGACTACCCTAACTTTTTTATTAGCATTTACATAACATTTCTGAAGGAGAATCAATACAATTAAAAATTACTTGCTTCAGGTTAAGATACACTCCACCCCCTTCCACAATTGTATTAAAACAAAACTGCCTACACAGCTACCCTATTTTTGACAGCAGCCACAAAAGTTTTTTTGTGACCTTATCATACATAATGACTTAGAACTGTATTTTGTTTTCCAATAGCCATGTCTTACATGGTATGTAATTATTAGTGGAAGGGCAGACAACAACACAACAAACTGTAATGACATGTAACACTATGTACTCAGCTTCAACAACTTTCAAGAATAACCATTTTTACCATAAGAGTGAGTGAGTGAGTTGGGTTTAACGCCGCTTTTAACAGTATTCCAGTTATATCGCGGCATGTCAGCTTAATGTGGGAGGAAAGCCCGTTGAAACCCACGAGCACGGGTATGGTGCTGACAAACCTAGAAACATAATCGGGGTGAACCGGGATTCGAACCCACAATCATAGGTTTCTGGCGTGCCCAAGGGACGCAACTCTGCACAGCGAATCGCGGCGCCTTAGATGACTGGGCCACCCGTGCCCCCTTTTTACCATAAGAAGCTGAAAGACGAAACATTAAATTGGGTGAATGTGCATTAGCTATGAAATAAATATAATACTACTCACACACTGAATGGCTAAGTAGCTTCCTTGCATGAACAGGTTTGACTCTCCCTACCAGATCATCCGGTGTCACCCACTTCAGGTCATCCACATGTGTGACGCCTAAGGTATTCAGAACATCAACAATACTGTTCAAAGTGTCCTCATCCAGGTTACCAATAAGATCAAGTACATGTCTCTTGAGACATTTCTCATCCTCAGAAATCCCACTGGCCATTGTCAGCGTTGACAGTCACTGTGACAATGAATGCTTCAGGGAAATGTAGCTCGTCCCTGATTCAAAATAGATCTCCACTGTATAACAATCTGCAAACTGAGAGAGAGTTAGACACTGCACATCATAATCATGATCAAGTGAACTTTCATACGCATAAAGATCCATAGCATCAATATATGTGCATAAAATTTCATGGACCAAAAAATACACTGTATTTCCTTCTACAAATATGTCTTGAATACATCCAACTAACATTTCATAAGAAGTTGGTTGGCTGATCACCAGTGTGTTTCCCAATTTGTATGTTATACCTCTTATGCAAACCTTTGTGGCCTTCATAGAGTTTGAACCAGTTAAGCCACACCCTGACAGAACAGCTTTGATGTTTTCTGAATACATTTCAGGGTGAAAGGGTAATAGTATTTCCACTTCAAATTCATTTGGAAACAGACTACCTGAATTGTATAGAGCCTGCAAAAGCTGGTGTTTCTGGGAGAGTGTTTTTGCTAGACTTTTATAATTCTGAAGTTTCCTAGCACATTTCTTGAAGTAGGAGTGTTTGCTTTCAAATCGAAGTGTCCAGAGGCGGATCAGAGGCCCAAACTTCAAAATCAGTTCTGGATAATGTACCAAATAATGGTGCTTTGGACGCATCTGAACATTAAAAATCTCTTTCCTTTCATGCAAATAATCCTCTATGACAGAATTCAAAATTGCAATTTGGCAAACTTCAAAACTTTGTGTGCAGACAATTTCTACCAACTTTTTAATCAAAAGGAAAAAGGCCCAAACCCTGACCTCTGTGTCAGCAACATATTTTCCAACAAACAGGGAAAACAGTCTGATGAATACCCAGTTCTGTACTGCATGTCCTGGCATTCTATCTGAGGTGGGGTTTACAGCACAGGGTTTGTCAAGGGCATCATAGCCTGTGTAGGGAAACCCAATCAGTCTTTTGTTTAGCTGGTCGTAGGTAAACCATCTTTTGGTGATCACAAAGTAATCAGTGACCAACTTCATATCATAGGCAAGAATTCCTTCAAATAGGTCATGCCCTATACAGGGTGGCAGTCCACTTACTACATGGAAGTGCTGTAACTCATTAAAGATAGAACTTTGCTTTATTCCTTTGTGGTTGTTAAGACCTTCACTGAGCACTATTTGGACACTTTCTTGATAATTTTCTTGGGTTCTTTTCTCACCTCTAATAGCAAAGGATTCATGAAGCATTTCTGATCTTTCAGCAAGGCAGTATCTACAAACATGTTTTCCACTAAAACTTTCCACAAAGCCCCCAACCATGTGTGAACCCAAATTATCACCAAGAATGCAAAATAAGGAACCTTTAATGAAAAGATCATTTCCCACATCTAGACCAACACTTTCAAGGTGTTTCAAATCCTTCACCAATGGACCAAAAACTTTATCTGGACCAAATTGCTTCAGGTCTTTTTCACGACAAAGTATAACTAATTGCATATGGTCAATTGTGGAACGCTTGAAAGACGGGAAATTTCCGAGAGTAAAATATACTCCTACAAGCTTGTGCTTTCTTTTAGCTGAACCCAGAGGATTTACAACTTCAAATGCATCCTGGTACAAAATAATCTGAAATGAGCCCAATTGTGTTTGAAAGAATTCATTGCCTTTAAACAGTGAGCCCTGGTGAATGTCCTGAAAACCTGACTGTTGCTCACAAGATACGCCACTGTTATTATGGTTTGCCATGTGTGATCTCTGGTAAGTATATATGCTTGACAATGTTTTGAGAATGGAGACATACTGAAATGTTTGTTCCTTCCCACTTTCTTCACTGAAACCCGAAACTACTTCCTGTGGGGGTACATATGGAAAATGTTGTTTGTAGAAAGTTGACCTACACTTTGCTGATCTTAAAGGGCCTGTATTGCAAGAAGAAAAGACATCCGATGCTCTGATGTCATCTCTGATGTCATTAATGATGACATCTGAAATCCCATTTGACTTAAGCCTCTCTATGATTCGGCTCACTACAATGTCATTGCTAAATTCATGAAGAGCTTGGTATTCTGTTATAATATCTTGAATCAAAGATACGGGTAGCAAGTGTTTTGCTTCCAGCTTTAAGTAGAACTGAGAAATATTTTTCAGGAACTGATTTTGTGTGGTGTCATCTAAATCAGCATCCTCATTTTCATTTTCATCATGATCAATTTCAGTGGGCCTGTTGTCGGTTTGTGCAGACATGCAATTCTGACGATCATCTAGATTATTATTTGTGATATTAGCCCTGTGAACTGAATCCGATAACTCTGATATAGCATGATGCTTGTGCTTTCTGCTTATGTGAGATGAGAATGTTGATTTATTTTGAATTTTGGTATTGCATGATTTGAATGGACAAATGATGGGATCTCGTCTCTCTAAATGCTGTCGCAAGTGTTTCAAGAGCTCATCAATAGAAGAGAATTCATGTTCACAAAAGCTTTGCCTGCACACAAGACGTAAATGTGACTGGCCGTGTATTGACCCTGGTTGACTTATGTTTGTGTTAAGCTTGTGATCACGTAATACGTGTGCCCGAAACGCACTGTACGTGCGAAATTTTCTTACACAAAGGTCTTGGCAACAGGGAAATAAAATATTTGGTACATGTCTGTGTAAACGATAATGTCTGACATACTGCCGTAAAATACAAGTCTCAAAATTACATTCTTTGCAATGATACGTCATACCATTTGTCAAGAACAAAAATACAGAAGCACACAATAGAAAACCTAAATAATAAACATGTGAACCCTTGATTTGCATACTCTAGACATCGAATGTGTACAAATTACCAACAGATGAGTCTTGTGACATCAGATTCTGGAACGATTCTTCTCAGGTCAACGTGAAATGGCGGCAGCGTGGATGGCAGTATCCCACAATGCCTTGGGGCCAAACGGTAGCGTCGCGTAAACTTCGTTTGGTGCAGTGAAACGCCGTAAAATATTTGTCGTTCACGGCATTCCGGCGTACAAGTGTCATAACAGAATCCTACCGTTGCATTTTCACGTTATGTTACCGTATATTTTACGGCAAAGTTTTACAGTGTGTCCATGTAAAATACTTTGTTCAAAGGATTAACATCAAAAGTGATACCATCTACTGTACATTGTACTATTGAACATATTGTGATCAGAAATATTCACGAAACCAATTTTTAGGCTGTGTGTGGTAAGGTAAACAGTTTGATTCAGGGAAGGGCTGAAACAGACAGACATACAGGTCGAGTCTGCGGAGAGGAATTGTCGCTTCTTTGAGAGGAAGGTATCTGGACACTAAAATACCCTGGTGTTGTTGTAGCCAAGTGCAGGTGTGTTGACGATACGCGTGAAATACTCTCCGACAAGAAGCTAGGTGAAAGTAGGTGAGGTGAGGTGAAATGGGGTTCAACGTCGCGTCCAAGATTATTGCACTTATATAGCGACGTGCATGCACGTGTTTGTGTGTGGCTGCTTGTACTAGTCCGGACTGATGCCGATTTATAGTGCTAGCTCACTGACATATCATGCCGCAGTTTTACATGAATATCCCACTCAGACACAGTATACTGACTCCGAGCCGACCAGTCCTTGTTTTGGCCCCTTAATGCCGAGCGCCAGACAGGGTAACAACAAGTAACGTCTTTTAACGTCTTTTGGTATGACGCGGCCGGGGATCAAACCCCGGACCTTCCGCTCTCCGGGCGGACGCTCTACCACTACACCACGAAGACGGTCATGTGAAAGTAGGAATTACAGCAATGTTATATCATGAGTGATAAGTCATCAGAGAATGTTTGAAGCTGCATGAAATGTTGTTTGACACTGTTGAAAACGGACAGCTGAAAGTCTCTGGTGGTAGGATACATCGTCTATAAGATGAACACCAAGAACCACATCGTCCTAGAAACGACACCAACAACGATAGGGACGTCAACATACGAGGGGCATTCAATAAGTTTTGCAACTTTAATATAAGATATCTTTTGCACTTATATTTTTCAATATAATCTCCATTCACCTAAATATACCTATTCCATTTGTCCTTCAAGCTTTTAATACCAGTTTTATAGAAATCCACAGAATGGCCCTCTAACCACGCCTCTGTGGCAGCCTTTATGTCCTCGTTATCCTGGAAGCGTCTTCCACTTAGGGCAGATTTCATTTGCCGGAACAGGAAATAGTCACTGGGGGCTAAGTCTTGCATGTAGGGTGGGTGATTTAACTGTAGAGCCTAGACGTAGCCCCCAGTGAAGTGACACAGAAGTAGAGTTAGATGCATAAAAGAGGTCATACTGTGATGTGTGGAACTGTAATATTGCAACAAGTGTTTCTTTGTGGGGTGTCATGTACTTTTGAAGAAAAGACTGTTGATTTTGTTTTCCAGTTTGACAGCTGTTGTTGGTTCACAGATCCTGCTACATGCACAGAAAATGAGTGCGGAAATGAATTCACGTTTGTCTTCATGCCATCGGAAACAATTGTCCACGTGGCTTGGAGGAAACAAACGGTTCCAACTGCTCTACAGCACTGCAACAGATGAATGTGGAAGCGCGAGATTCCACTACAGATGTGACAATGTAGGAGCAACTGTGACAGTTGGACGTAATACCACTGGAGGGGTCTTTGGGGGCTATACCTCAGTGAGCTGGCGCAGTGGAACGAATTACGATGACAGAGCATTTCTGTTCAGGCTTGATAGAAATGGATCTTTTCACCCCAAGAAATACAGGCTTAAAGATGGACATGAAGCAAGGGCAATATACCAGTCTTCAGGTGAAGGTCCAAGGTTTGGTAGTGACATACAATTTCTTAAAAAAGGTCCTTTTCTCAAGTCTGATGGATTTTTCCCATGTGAAACAACAGGTACACACGGGGCGGACTATGACATGGCTGGCGACACAGCTACAGATTTCACAGGAAGCAATCTCAAACTGTCGGAAATTGATGTCTACAAGGTCCAAGGTAAGGGGAAGTTAATGAACCAGAAGCAGAATCATCAAGGGAAGGGCGGGGGGGGGGGGGGGGGGGGGGGGTTGAGATGGATGTAGATCAGGGGGCTGGTGTATTGTGGTTTCCATCGGTTAATTACTAAAAAGTTGGTTTCAGTTTCTTTTAAATAAGCTGCAAGTTATACCAGTCGTCAGGTAAATTGTTTGTGTTGTATGCGATCAGATGATCCCCCATTAAGGATTCCTTTCTTTGTTGTTCAGCACCGCACTATTTCAGCTATATGACGGCGGTCTAGACCAGACAATCCAGTGATTGATATCATGAGCATCGATCTTCGCAGTTGGGATACGATGACATGCATCAACCAAGTCAGCAAGCCTTGACCACCTGATCCCGTTATAGTCGCCTCTTATGACAAGCAAAGTTGCCTGTACGGCTAGCATAGGTATTGAAGACCTATTCTACCCCGGATCTTTACGGGTCTGTCATGGATTCAAATATTGATTGAGTCAATGATCAGTTAAAGGCTTCCGTATCTCTACCTTAAAACATACCTAGCGTATCACAACTTTCACATTTTACAGTCAGAGGTCAGTGTTGTTTAGGCATGTAGTGAATATCATTGTCATTCTTATGTGTTGAGAGAGTTTAGCTTCCATCCAAAATGGAGAACCTTTAATTTATTCTTGCATATATGCATTATGTAGAAACCTTCGGAATGATTTATATTTTACCCGAAATTAGATTTGTCAAGTTACAAAAAGTAATTCTTTAACGTAGAATAACATGATCAGACTGTATCCATAGGGTTACAAGTAGCGCGGGTTTAGATGGTGGTGACCTAAACTGCCGTGCAAAAGGAACTATGCACTTGAAAATTTGATTTGACCCTAAAATTACAAACGTCATCTACACTTTACTGTGGTGAAAGCAGTCACCGAAATACTGCAAACTTAAGATCCAAACGCTATGATACTCGTTTCAAATAAATCACCATCGAAAACCATTTGCTGTTTGTTACATTTTCAGCAACCATGCAACATGTCTGTACACTTTCTTTTGCCGAGCAGCTTTGACTAGACTATGTTATTGATATCCACGCAGTGTTTTGATTATGCACTGGTGTGTGTGTGTGCGCGCGCGCGCGTGTGTGTGTGTGTGTTTTATCGTTTCTTTAATAACCTCATGTCAGACCTAATATATGGGTTGTTGCTCTATTATACATTTTTATTATTTGGAACGATGTTATTTCGAAATATGTAATGGGGATCTATTACTAACAAAACGCAAATAGAGGCAACAATACACACACAATACGAATTACAGACTGGAAACGGTCACACCATGATATTGGGAAATTAATAAATTTCGTCATAGGTTGTCGCAGACACAGAAACAATGAAGACTACGTCTTTATACGCCATTATAGTGTTAACTTAAGGCCATGATTTAGATTCGCTATTGTTTTTCATATCTTGTTTTTTTTCTTGCTTAAGACGCAGATGTCGAGTTCGATGAGCCTTGGCGAAACACCGGCAACACGGACCTGGTGGTTAGTATCTCGCTGACCGGTGTGTAGCGTCTGTATATTGCTACATAATGTCCATGTACCACTACTCGGGATCCCCCGCGTGTCTAATTGTTGCTAATCACGTGACACAGGGCACAGGTTGCCATTCTGTATCAGTAACTGGGTGCGTGACTTGGGTGTGTGTAAGAAACGGGTTCTATCCATTGTTCCCATGTGAGAATCAAACCCGAGCTTCACACACTAGTCTACTCCACCGCAGGTTATCGGAAGATTTAGACCTCGTATACACAATGATGAATTTGAAAGTAGTCATTTTGAACTTTAATGTGTCACGTGGTTACCGATTGGCAGTGACAATCCAGTACTGATAATGACTTATGCACATGATGATTATTAATAGATGACTGTCTTCTGCCAGAAGAAGGTGGGAGGTTTTCACTTTGTTCTTTGAACATTATTTACCCTGTGGGGATACCGGGGTAGAACTGGCCACAAGCTTGT
Organism: Haliotis rufescens; assembly: GCF_023055435.1. NCBI lineage: Eukaryota > Metazoa > Mollusca > Gastropoda > Lepetellida > Haliotidae > Haliotis > Haliotis rufescens. The sequence continues at coordinate 44,528,994 of NW_025964001.1, read as the reverse complement.
CATAAGCGTCAACTAAAGTGGATCGGGTGGCCAGGCATATAGTCATCTATATACATACTTGGGGTCATTCGGAATTATTCACTGACCACAAAGGACGATTACGTAATCAGCAGTGGACCCGTGAAGATCCGGTTTAGAATATTTAGAACAACCCATGCTTGCCATAACAGGCGACTATGGGTGTCTTGAGACAATCACCCGTAATCAGTATCATGAGCTCTTGGCCGAAGGTGCATTATCTTGTTTTAAGATGTTATTTTTGCTCTTGTATGTTCATCAGAAGCTGATGTCACAAATGGAGAATTACTGCCCCGTTGAAGAAGCGAAACTGGACCATGTCAATCTTTTGCTTGTGGGTGCAGTAGGAAGTGGCAAGTCCAGCTATTTCAACACCATCAACTCCTTGTTCAGGGGCCACGTGACTGGTCAGGCAAGGAGTGGCAGTGCTACCCATAGTCTGACTTCAATGGTACGTAGTTCCTGAATCATGTGTGCAGGGAGATACAAGAAGGAGCTAGATGAAGTCAAACCTGCTGTTGTAAGACAGTACAAACGGTAGAATTCATTCAAGATTATAATGGGAAACTTTTTGTCAGTTGTGTTGGAGGCTTTTTACTTCGCTATTTGAATATTATATACTCAAGATGATTCCGAGTATATTTGGCCTGTTAGTAATGCATTCATGTCGTAAGAGTCGAAGCATGGATAGGTTGTCACTCCCCGTTGCTCATTCTCTTAATCACTGGTTTGCAAAGTCCATCTTCGATTGTTTAACAGGCTGTACTATTACAATCTTGGCCGTTGCTGACTGCAGAGTTAAACAATATTCATCTGGAAATGGTATTCTATCGTTTATACAGCGACTAGATGAACACTTCCGTTTGTCAATCGGTGTCCGTCTTACGTCCATGTATATTTTCTGTATCACATGTAGTTCAGGGTTTACAAAGTGAGGTCGAAGTCTGGTACGCCGCTGAAGTTCCGTCTGTGCGACACACGAGGCCTGGAGGAGGACAAGGGGATGAAACCAGAGGACTTGGTGGCATTTCTCGATGGACACATCGAGAATGGATTTCAGGTTGTGCATAATTACGCGTTGTCTTAGAGTGTCCTTTGTCCGGCAGTATTTCAGCCATAGTGTGGCTAGAAAAATGAACACATTTACACCAGATCAAAATCTGTTGCAGAGGAACTTTACAGTAACCATCAACCACAGATTTGTGTTTGAAAATAGTATATGGACATTAAAAGGGTCAACGTATAACACAAGGATACATGCGGGGTGTAGACGGACAACCATCTGTGTTAAGCCACTACAGTTTGGAGTATATGTATTTACAGTACCTCTGTTTCCTGCTCTGTACCCCGGCAGGATTTACTTCTTCCCAATAGATGCTGTCAATTGTTGGCAATACGTTTAATTGATAGTCTTACTTCGGAATATATGTATATGCAAATAATTCATGTTTAGTAGTATTGCTGTAGATGTGACATGCTTGAATGATGTGGTCTCATACCTTCTCAGAAGAACAGTCACAGATGTGTCAGCATACGGGTTATTTACTTTCAACTAAATCGTACATCGGACCCCCTTAACAATGGAAAGATATTCTAAACATTTGAGCAGTCAGGTTACTTTAGAAACTTCTGTGTCTGCATGTATGTTTTGTGGTGTTCAGTTTAACCCATTTACGAAGCTGGTTCCCGACACAGAAGGTTACAGAAAATCGCCAGCCTTCGGAGATACAGCTCACTGCGTTGTCTTTGTCGTCGACGCCTCCACTGTGGACGTATATTCGGACAAGATCCTACACGTTGTCAAAGAGTTTCAGGAAACTGCAAATGCTCGAGGTATTGTTTATCAGATGGCATAGCATACATAAAGTAACTGTGTTATTTAATATCTGCCGTACCTAGGCATTAGAGCTTGGTCATGGCGCTACACATATAATACCACGGTCAACAGATCAGCGTGCCCTCAAATTATGTTCTCAGCACCAGGGTTAGCATACAATACAAGTTGCATCTTAGGTACAAGAAGGTTTTGTCATCACAATCTCATAACCAGAAAGTGATAAAACTGGAATAATGTCCCAAACGGCGTTAAACCCAACTCACTCACTCACTCACCATAACCAGATGCCCATTGCTGCCTTGTGAATAGGGGCTTATTCGAACAAATCAGTATGGGGCAGGACCTAAGCCCCTTTCAGTTCCCCCCTGGGGCCAGTGTTGGATCACTTTGTGACCTGTACCCTATGCACAGGATCATGCACAGGATTTGTAATATAATAGCAAGGAGTTAAGTGAATCGAATAAACATTTTATTGTCATAACGGCACCCCTTTCTGCTTCCATGATAATTGATTAATACACTGTGCTCTTTAGGATGAATTTTCTCTATTAATTTAGATGTTAGTAAGGATGTAAGCATATACATGTATCACACTGACTGTACTCGAGTAGTTCAGGTTTGTAGTGAAGCAGTGCCTTTGCATGTGTAAAATGCTTAATGGATCTGTAATATTACACTTACATTAATGTTTATATATGCAATGGCCATGTAATGAGTTCACAATCACTACTGACATACCATTTGGACTGGTTTGTATAATGTCCTGCACTTCTACACCTTTGTCCTTTCTGTACTTCTTGCAGGTGTGCCCCAGGTTGTTCTGTTGACCAAGGTGGACAAGGTGTGTCCTGCTCTGGACAAAGATTTGTCAGGTCTCTTTAAAAACATAACCGTGTCTGATCTTGTTGACACGGTTGCCCAGCTGATGGGTCTCCCCCGGTCCTGTGTTCTGCCAATCAAGAACTATGAGAAGGAGACAGAACTTGACGCCAGAGTGGATGTTCCAGCTCTGCTTAGTCTCCAACAGATGCTCCGGCTTGCTGATGACTACCTTTATTATTATCTCGATCAAAATGATGCTTAATGCATATTATACGTTTTTTCAAACGTACAACATTTGCTCAGTGTATGATACCTAGTGCGGGACAGGACATCCAGGCAAATACATGTACGCATGTCTTGTTGTACAGTAGCTCGTTCTCAAGGTGTTTCTCAAGTGTACAATAACACTTTTTACTTGCTTTTTAATGGCTTATGCTTTATAAGATAAGTACTTTCGTCGTTTGTGGTGTTTCTTGTGGACCATTTGTGAAGTAATGGCCTGAAAAAATGTGTGTTGTGGTAAAAATAAACATTTTTAGGTTACTGAGAAAACAAAGTCTGTCTTGAAGTAGTAACTGATGATATATTCTGTTTCTAACAAAGCGTTACATTATTTATCTGAAAGGCTCCGGTCTAACGGGACTTTACCGTCATGCAAATAAGCGAGAGACTGATTTTTCATTTTGTGGCATTTGAGAAACTGTCAGCTCACGTGGCTACGTCAGTGGTTTTATGCTTTACGTCACATCGGCAATATTTCAGCCATATCGTGACGACCGGAGAAGAGGAAATACTCGTACATATTTTCGGGCGTGCACTCCTTGTTTAAGCTTTGTCATTATTAGGTAAATGACTAGAACACACGACGAACATATTTGGCTACTCTAAGACGTGTCATCGGTCGAAGTTATACATATCCGTCAATCATTTCCCCATGTTTGTTTATTTACCTGGGGCGTCATGACAGCAAGCCATGAAATAACAACACGAGTTGTCTCCCTTGATACGTCGCTGGCAGCTGATCGAGGTGTATCGTTTGCGTTCTCCTCGCTCTGTTATGTTCTTCGCTGTGAAATAACGGTAAGTGTAAAATGTAGTAACGATACTCCCCGTATTTGTATCAAGTTTCAGTCACTCTGCATGTATTGACACATCGATCGTTTGGTAACCTAAGTATGTTCTTCCTGGTGCATATGTATTATTCTGTTATGTAAGTAGTTCACAGATAAATAGCTGTCGATGTATTATACTTCACTCTTGTCTATTGCGGGTATTTCAGTGATGTTTCAACTGGGTGGATAATCACATTCAGATATGCTTATTTATATTTTGTTTCAATTAGCTCCTTTTTTACAACCTGACAAAAGTATGGTCACACTGCACACAAGAAGTCTGCACCGAAACGAAACCGAAAGTACGAAAATATCGTAGGTTCCATGACACGTATAAGGGACCGATCATTTGATATTCTGGTAGTAGGGTTGGGGGTGCCTGGCATTTGTATCGACATTAAATATTTTACGGCTGCAACCTCGAAACCAGAATTTTTCCCCTAAATTTAAAACTATAAGCCTGATTTTTTTAAAGGAAAAAACCAAACTTACAACGATGTATTTTTTAGGCAGGCAATATTTCAACAGTCTGAAGCTTTAATATATTATATTTTTTAACTCGTGGATAAAATCCCAGGCCCCATCCCAGAATATCAAATCGTAGGTGGGTGAGGAAGGCGTCTTCCCGAGGCAAGAGAGTCGAATCGTCTATATCAACGTCTAGTTTTCGAGGACTTGTCATCAGCCCAGTGGACACTCTTATCCCGGGAAGATACGTGTGAGGGAAATGCCCGGGATCCACGTACTGAAAGATGTACAAAATAATAAGTAATTATAATCACAGGTGTTGAATGTATAACTAGGCGAATATTGAAGGGATGAGGAGGAGATTCGGGGATCAGTGAAGACCAGGTGCAATCAGGGAGTCTCTGATGTAATTAAGTTACTATCATCGGAACATCAGTCTCATTAATACCACTCGGGAAATAGATCAGCCTTAAGAAGTACTCATGTAAAAATAGTTTTCACATAAAAACATTTGTGTTAAATAGAGGTGATAAAATGGATCGGGTGGACAGGTGCGGTGACCTGGTTAATTGTCATCGTACCCAGATAGCTTTGATATTTTGCTCACAATATCAATTACTGGTTTGTCTGTTCCAGACTCAATTATTTACAGGCCGCCGTTTGATAGCTAGAAAATTGCAGCGTGAGACAACAGAGAAGAAAAATGTAATGTACTTTATTATGTATTTGATAATAAAATACTATATTTATCTTTAAAAAATTAACATTGATATTTCACTCACGTTACTGATGCCATGAAAATCATGCCAGAAAATACACAACAAATAGAACATGTGTCTAATTGTTTTTCAAATAACATCTCATCTCGTGACCTGCAAAGTTGACATTTTCACCACAAAGGAAAAGACAAATATCCTCCATATAATTGTTACCCAAAGACAAAAATGAATTCGACAGATAGTATGTCTTTGATATTTCAAATGTTTTATGTACAGGAAAATTAAATCCAAATTAAACCCAACGTCCAAATTATATATATTTCGTGCGTAACAAAAAAACAAAACGTATGGCAAATGGCCATGTTTGACAATTATAAAGAAAATATAAGTAATGTGGCTGCGGCTGTAACGGCACAGTTTATCGCGACACAATACGTACAATGTCACAGTTCGGATACCATGATGTATGCACATGAAACCATGAATACATGAAACCTCCACACCTCAAGTAAAGTTGTTTTTGTTTTTGTTGTTGTTGTTGTTGCTGCTGTTTAACGCCGCACTCCGCAATATTCCAGCTGTATGACGGCGGCCTGTAAATAATCGAGTCTGGACCAGACAATCCATTGGTTGATATTATGAGCATCGATCCATGCAATTGGGATACGATGACATGCATCAAAAGTCAGCGAGCCTGACCACCCGTTAGTCGCCTCTTGCAGCAAGCATAGTCGCCTTTTACGGCAAGCATGGGGTTACTGAAGACCTATGATCAAACCCGGGTCTTCACGGAATGATGAATTGGTACCTCACCCTTCATCAAAGGCAAAATAACGAACAGAAAGATTATTTTACAATTTATTTAAATTCAATCCAGTCACACAAACACGCGCACGTGTACACAGGAACTCGCACGCACACACGCATGTATCGCCTTCTGTCTTTTCTGGTTTCTTAATCATAATTCAACGTGTGCTGTTTCAGACACCAGTGCAGCATGACGATGTCATTCAACCTTCTCTGTCACGAAATGCTGAAGGAATGGCTTGGGGATACATATAAGTTCAAGATTCTGTTTGATAGTTCACTGTACCACAATCAAATCCAAGAGTTCCACAAGCGATGTGACAAAAGTGAATCCACTGTTACCGTGTTCTACACGAACGGCAACAGTGTTTTCGGTACGAACATATTAAATGGCCAGTTTTCTTGCCTACAAACACAAGTTGCGTTAACTGGGAAATATTTTCCAATTGGCCTCGTTATGACTTATGTTTAACATACGACAAACTCCACCGTTCTCATTACATCACTGTAAGGAGCTTTCCCGTTAAAAGCATTTTTAAGAAACTTTTTTATTTTCTTTCTATGCTAGATTAACAAATAGCGAGTTATAACGTTGCACGACATTGTTTCAGCCATATATCGACAATGACTTTTCAAGATGTACGGAATTTATTTTGTTGGAACGTTAACATATTTTTGTCATATCAGAAATCCACCCCAAAATCAATAATTTGATATGGAGTTTGACGTGTTCTTGTTCGAATTCTGTTTGCCTGATTTGTTATAACTTTAACTTTAACTTTAAATTATGCAATATTCAATACTTATGTCACAGGAAATCTGCACAGAAGAATATTTGTTCGTGTGTCAAGCTGAAAATCTATATTTGCCAAATTGTAATTGGTTGCGTAGCATTTTACCGGTTTATGTTTTTTAAGTATGTATGACAGTTAATTCTGAAATTGCTACACAGAGACAATGTTTAAAATTCACATATAGCTCAACTTATAGCGTCTGGAAGGAAACTAAACAGCGGGCTATTGTTTTTGTTTAAGGCATAACAACTGTGTTAATTTTATATGGTAGACGTTGTCTTGTCTGACCTTCAAGGTGGATATACACGACAGACATGGCAACCCTCCTCCCCACCAGGACACAAGCGGGATCCAAGAGCCTTTCTGTTTAAGCTGTACGATAGAGCCACGTTCAAACCGAAAAAGTACCCGGTTGATACCGCTCGCTGTGCTATCTATTGCCACAGCGATTATGGACCAACATTTGGCGGTGGCAATGTCGACGGAGCGATGGATATTGTCACAACGGAGGTCTCTGATGATCTCATCACAGTGCGAACAGCTATAGGTCAAGCATACAACATTGGTAAACGCCAAAATGAAAACTTTATAGACGGTCATGATGCGGTGGTCAAGTTTGAAGTATTTCTTGTGATAGGTAAGATAAAACATTGTTCAGTTCGGTTAATGAAGTCTCTTGTGTTGTAACGCTGTAACATAATTGCTTAAGAGCTACAGAAGCATTGAACTTTGTCTGGTAACAGTTCATTACCTCTTCTCGCGAACACCTGGTATCATCACTGATTTTCATTTGATCCAATAATACAATCTTCACAATTGTTTTACCTTTTACTGGCTTCGACGTTTTATATTTACAGCATGATATCCATTTATTAAAGTCCAATGTAATTTCTGCAATATACCCGTAGGATTCCGGGTCAAGAAACGTGGCAAGAATCACACTTGTCGGAGCTGAAATGGTGATTGGGCTATTAGGTTTGTGCACGGATGGTGTGCATTGTTGCTCATATTTTCACTCACTGGTTTACCTGGGCGAGATACGATTATTTACATAGCTAATCCAATGGTATAACTGGAGTATTGTTCTTATTGTGACGTTAAGCAACATTCAGTAACCACAGGAGAATATCGCGGTTTACCTGGGCGAGATACGATTATTTACATACCTCATCCCATGGTATAACTGGAGTATTGTGCTAATTGTGACGGTAAGCAACATTCAGTAACCACAGGAGAATATCGTGGTTTACCTGGGCGAGATACGATTATTTACATACCTCATCCCATGGTATAACTGGAGTATTGTGCTAATTGTGACGGTAAGCAACATTCAGTAACCACAGGAGAATATCGTGGTTTACATGGGCGAGATACGATTATTTACATACCTCATCCCATGGTATAACTGGAGTATTGTGCTAATTGTGACGGTAAGCAACATTCAGTAACCACAGGAGAATATCGTGGTTTACCTAGGCGAGATACGATTATTTACAGACCCAGAGTATCAGACATTAACATGTCCTTTGTGACATGGTGTGGTCGCAGTAAGCTGTATTGTTTCCTTGCATTTTTATTTCAGATGATGATGAATATGTTGAAAAGGCATGGCGAAATGTCAGTCAAGTGGCAGTGGAGGTATATAGTCAACATAGTATATTCAAGGGTGTAACCGTTATATATAATGTTTTGTAAAATAAAACCGTGTAGTTTTTTCGCTGATGTGACAAAATACTTAAACGAAAGAGGTGAAGAAAATGTTATCATATGTTTGATATTACATACTATGTTATTATCAAATAGAAAGATGATTGCTCCCCATGATGCATGTTTCAGCCCATTAAAAGAGAGTTAGAAGGTTTCGAGCCTCCAACTGAAGCTTTGGAGTACACAAATATACTCCTTGTGGGTCAGATAGGAGCGGGCAAGTCAAGCTACCTCAACAGTGTTACCTCAGCCTTCAGAGGATATGTCACAAGCTCTGTTCCTACGGGCAGTGCATTGCACAGTCTGACACAAAAGGTACAAAGGAAGAAATATGATTGTGATAATGCACTCACTCAGCATTACTCTAAAACTTGCATTCAACGTAGAACATGGGTAGAATGTGTGAAGTCCATTTCTGCTGTCTCATTTGCGTGATATTGCTGGCTGATTGCTCACAGATACCATACCCACTCACACAGTAAGGTTTGGTACCTGTCCATCTTGTCGTTAAGTAACAATTGCAACATCTTGATCCAAACGTTTCTCAAATGTCATGAAATCAAGTTCAACTGACGATGGTAATATTCTGGCATGCGTTTCTAAGTACAATGTGTGATTATCAGTGATATTGCAGGATTATTGCTAAAAGCGGCGTAACACCATACTCACACACTTATATCCTTCCATCTTGGGGAATCCGGATTAGAATCGGCCCTAAAAAAAGCATGCACAATTGTCGTAAAAGGCGACGGAAATTGGATCGGGTTGTCAGGCTAAGTGACTTGGTTGATTTCAATTGCTTATCATTGTACACCGAAGGCGAGGATCACCCCCTTGTTTGTTGCTCCAGAATGAAGAACACAAGATCTTTACCTGGCCTGGACGGAGGCCTCTCAAGTTCCGATTTTGGGACACACGAGGATTTGAACAAGGGATGGGACAGAATATGGTTTATGCCATCCAACACATCATAGGCGGAAGTCCACCGGGATACATGGTAAGCGTGCAGAAACATCCTTTAACAGAAAATACCGTCCTTGGATTTGTTTTTGATACTCCATAGGCCTTCATGCAGCTTTAAAAACTCAACGTGTTCCTGGTGTCTTGCTAATGAAATTCTACAGAAGATAAATACATCAAAACATGTGTCTTCACCCAATCATGTCCCGGTAGTCTGTATTTGTTTTCTGTTTGGTGGTTCTTACGTCAATTGAATCCAGAAAGAATTAAACCCTAAATCTGTGATTTGTGGGAGGGTGTTAAACTTTAAAAGACCCAGTGTATCATGAGCATTGTTTGGCGACAGAGCATGCTGGCTACAATGATGAGAAACCTGTGGAATAAGCAGCCAATACGCCAGCAGACCCTGAGCGAGGAGGACCTGCTTCAGCAGAAGGTTCACTGCGTAGCCTTTGTGATAGATGGCTCAGTGATCGATGGTCTACCGCGAGAGGTAAAGGAAGCGTTTGACCAAATAAAGAAAACTGCCAACGGATATGGTAAGAACTCTTTTGAGAATTACGTATTTATATGGTGCGTCATATACAATGTCGATTTGATGAAAATAAACGTCTTATGTGAGTGTCAGATTTTCGTGAGAGTAATGTGCATGAGTTGGTAATAAAGAAGTACATGTATGTGCGTCAATGTACGTTTCAGGTATTCCACAGACAGTGCTGTTGAGTAAGATCGACAAGGTGTGCCGGATGGTGGACGGTAATCTGTCGCTGACGTTCCACAGCACCCAAATACGGGACTTGGTGGACCAAACTGCCGCACTCATCGGGCTGCCTCGGTCTCACATATTCCCTGTCAAGAACTACGAGCAGGAGAGTGAACTGGATGAAAATGTAGATCGACTTACTCTACTCAGCCTCAGGCAGATGTTGCGATTTACAGACGACTTTCTTATTCAACAGTTGCAATAGTGTGTAGCGCTGTGTTTGAAAACGCATATTCGAAATATTTGGCACAATGGCCACAAAAATGAAATTAAGTTCTGGCTTGAGATTATCAGACATAACAATGTCGTCGTACTGGTTTGAATCTCACAGGATGTGTTTGAAGTTGTACTTGAGCACAAAACACATCTTTTCTGATTTCGAGTTAAAGTGGATTATGCGTTGTCATTTTATGTATTTACGAAACTCGTTCCAGTTTGTCATAGTTTTAATTCGCTTTTATTTTAGTAGATTCAGCACATCTACACCATTAGAGCTGATAAAATTGTTTTTGACATCATTTTGTTACTGACGGTATGGGTATGCACTAAATAATATTGGATCTGTACAATAGCCCAGACGATCGTGACAAACAATTACAAGTGTAAACAAGGTTTCTATTACGTGTACGTTTAGTTGTACATATGTTGTATAATTAACATAACTATTTCATATTCTTGTGTAAATCATTCAATTGTAGCGGGAAAGTAACAGAATAGAATAAGAATAATATGTTGTAAAATTGTTACAGTTTTGTGCATTAAAAAAAGGTTTTCTTGTTTCTCACTCTTGGTATGACTTTTTCTAAATGTTCTGTTTATGAGGCAGGATTTAACGTTTTAGAAGGTTAGAAACATAGAAATTGTAAATGTATTTCTAATCTACCACGTGACCTCTTTTTGTCACACCTTACAGCTCGAACAAGGAAGAGGCGGCCCCGAGGCCGTAGAAACCACATTTACGCTCCCGCGCGAACACGACACACAGGTCGAGGAGATATCTTCATCAATATGCTTTGGACGATGCATAATATAAGTCCAATCAAAGTACTCTTAAGAGCGAGAGACATTCTGTGGTAAGTTAGAGATATGAGCGACGAAGGCGACGAAGCCACTTCCTAAACGAGGTTATGGACGTGAATGGATACTCACATGTCTGGATAATCGAGGATGTCAATACATATGAGCACACCAGTGGCAAACCATTCTCAAGCAGAATTTAAGTCATTTTGTTCGATCTTATTATAGATCCTACAATGAAAGTTACTAATTACGTGAAGTAGGTTGTTTAGGGCTCATCACACATGTTCCAGGGCACCGTTCCATAACGGAATCTTCGCGCTTAGTCGGAAGTTTGTTTTTAGGATTGGGGGTTATGATGTCCTAGTGAGTGAGTAAGTGAGACTGGTTTTACGCTGATTTTTGCAATATTCCAGGAATATCACGGCGGGGACACCAGAAATTGTCACACATTGTACCCATGTGGGGAAGCGAACCCGGGTTTTCGGCGTGACGAGCGAACGCTTTACCAACTAGGCTACCCCACCGCCCTATGATGTCCTAGAGGTAGATCACTCCATGGTGAGGGGCCCGGCCTTTTACTAACCGTTGTGAAACACACATGTGCGAAACTGTGTTGCATATTTTGCGAGACATTCCATTTCAAGAAAATATATACGCTCATTGGTGGAATGTAACTACGTTGATTGATTGACTGGTTGTCAATAGATAGACATTATAGATTGCTTTTTGGGGATGATAATAAACATGATAGATATCAAAATAAACCAGAATAAGGTATGCTCTGCTGTGCTTCATAAGATTACCATAAATCTTTAGATTACTGTAGTTGAATAAACGTTTCCTCGTCTAGGTACATATATGACTCCTCTCCCTCAGCACTGGTGTGGGCAATGGCGGGGAAGAGATGACACCTACGTCCCTCAGCTTATCTGCATATTTCGGTGGCAGCTTTTTATAATTAAAAATAAAATGTCTTAGCATATCAGATTGGAAACATGGGTATGTTCCATTTGTCTCATTCCAAATTCCATTCCATACTAAACACTATGCACCCGAAACTGCTTATTAATAACATAAATCTAGGTGATCTTACTCTTTTGCACGTTTAGCTTGGTGATTATTCACACGCGTTAAAAATATTTTTAAAAAAACCTATTGTACTACATTTTGGGCCAATCAATGTACTTGTACATACGTTGGCAATGTTCTGTTATATTAATACCAGGAGATATTCATTCTGTTTATAGTGAAAAAAACCCAATGTAGTCAAATTTAAACAATAAGTAAACAGAAGCCACGTGGATTACTGTGAGACACCATTTGTATTTTACGCTTTTCATAATAATACAAACCGTCCACTCTTGTGGTGAGTATTTGTCATTGACATGCATATTACCTTTTATATACCCTCAATTTTGTCTTTGTGACCTGAATAAAATGGTGTTAGGTACATGTATGACCAAGTAAAGTAAGCCTGACAGTCGTGTGTTGGCGTTACAAACAGTAAATGTACATTTATGGTCGTACATTCTACACACATTCATACATCGAATGTACACAACAACCAGGCCTCCTTCACACTGGTGTTATGTCACACCAACACGACACGAGCAGTGAACTGAACACTGTGCTGTACCCTGTTCCTTTACCGAGAACGTGTCATCTATAAATAGATACCGTTGGGCTTTCCAGTGACTTGGGATATGCTTTGATATATGATGAATGCTCTCTCATGCTGTGTGGCTAGGAAGCGCAGCATAGCCAGGTTCCCTGATAACAGACCATCAGATAGGTAAGAGTTGTTTGTACATGTACTATACAAATATGTACTATGTGAAACACGTTTCGTTTCTGTATGTAACGTTTTCATGCAGTATAAATGGGAATACTACAAGCAAACATGTATTTGATATTTATAGAACCTAAATGCAGGCTAATAACAATAACAAAAAAGCATGACTCTATTGTGAGGTTATCTAGGACAATATCCATATGTATTTGCAAGCATTGCACTTGAGTGCATCAGTCTAGGTACACGAGGTTTGCAGTTAAATCTTTACGTCCAATATCTAGAGCATTTACATATCGTATGTGCCAAGGGGCCATTTGCATGAACTGTTGATTTAATATAAAATCAATCATTTGTCGATCATAGAATGCATAATACAGTTAACGCATTTCTTGTTTAACATTACTAATGCCATATCCAGTTTCGTGTGAAATAGAAAGTAGGTTTCGAGGTAAAAGTTCTATTAATAGATCGGACGTGTCTGTATAGGTTGCACTTGCGTCCATATTTGCATGGATACCTGCAAGGAGTAAGGGACCATTTCAAAAGTTTTGACACAAATCTAAATGCCTTAGTTTAGGGGTATGGGGGTTGTTGGCCATGCAGGTTTTCCATCCGACAAATTCAACATACCTGATTTCTCCTTTTTTGAATTAGTACCTCAACTAAGCAGCCGCCATTTCTATGTCACTGATCCTATTCTTATTCATATGATGTTAGGAGTTGTCATTAAATACATCTGGTCTTTCCACGAGATAGGGTTTCGCCGTCGCCGGCACCAGCAGTAAGTCGTTCTCATGCAGTGCGAAATGTAAAATTGGAGATACGATCTTTAAAAAACCTGATTTGCAACACCTAGTAAATAAACTTCAGTCGATAAACGTACTAAAAAGACACAAGAATGCCTTTCTTTTACAGTTGTACCCCGGTAGTTGATCTGTGAACGCAAGTTGGAACAATTCATAAATAAAAATGTTCCATTGGCATGCTAGGTTGCTTTCACATAGAGCAGCGGGGACCATTTTGTAAAACCAACGGTTGACATTTAACACTCCCATATGTTGTCATTTCAGTATATATTCGGTATAACGGATTAGCAACTTGTTCGTTTTTGAATGTCTTCACATTTAAGGAAATAATTTAAGAAGGTAGTAGATCTATACAATAAATGTTAGCTGCCATTAAGAAGAAACTTTGTAATTGAATATAAATGTACCATAGAATATCAACTAAGTCTGACAAGTGTTCGTGTATTATTCTCGTGGATGTAATCGTTTTAAGGCGTGTAAACTGAACTCCCAGGTCGTGTAAGGTGATTGGCCTTTTTAATGGCCATGTTAATATGTTGAATGAATCTCACTGGAAATGCAACAGGCTTGTATAAATCACATTGGACTCTGAAAGACTTTAAGTGCTTATCAAAGCCCTCTGACAGAGTTTAAATCTGTATTATAATAAAAATGGTTTCTTCATCTGTATGCACGTGTAGGCATGCAATTAATGTCATCAACTGATAATTCAAAATTATTACCATTGAGCTACTCTGTCGCAACTGATTATATGTTTTCATGTACACATTTTTTTGTTGGTCGTATAATTTTCAGCCAGTATGGCAAGATCGTTCAATCAACTATGTAAAGAAATGTTAAGCGAGTGGCTAGGAGAGAGGAAGCGGTTCAAGTTGTTGTTTGAAAGTGCAAACGAGTTGAACGTTCCCCATGAATTCCATAGACGTTGCGATAAAAAAGGACCGACGGTGTCTATCTTCTCGTCAGACAAGAACTTGTTTGGTGAGTATATTATGTATAGCAATGTCCAATCAAGTGTATTGTCCAATTAAATATCTTTGCGTCTTACAAAATCGTTAATGCTAAAACCTAACCTAAAGCTACTTCCTTCACAAACGATCCGTATCGTTATTGAGTGGCAAACAATTTATCTAACACAAATTTAAGTATTAAGAAACAAAAACACGAACCACTTTTTGAAAGTGACACATCCAAATATACCAACGCACTTTCGTATACATGACACTTCATCAATTAGGTGGCATAAAAAGAGAAAGATAAATCTATCCTCGGGTATGTACAAGTAAATGAAACAGCCCAGTGTGATTCGATTTACAAAGTATAAATATGTAAATTAAAGAAACGTTTTACAAAAACACTTCTCCAAATGCAACACCCATGAAAGGTATATGAGTATCAATGAGTATTTCAAACACTTAAAGTATATTGTATTGTATATGATATAGAATGCGATGACACAGATATGGATGATTGCATCTTCTCGGTTATAAAATAGGGGGGTACACTGCTGCAAGCTGGGAAGCCAAACCTTCACCGGGATCAAAATCGGATCGATCTGCTTTCGTCTTCAAGCTGTACGATCAAGGATCTTTCGATCCAAGGAAATATGACACTGATGACCACAACTCTTCAATCTATTGTCATCCTCTGTACGGTCCAACGTTTGGCGGAGGTGACTCTGCCAGTGCTAGACGAGATATTGAAACTAAGTGTGAGCGCCGCCCACTGTCCAGGCAGGATGCCATAATGAGGATTAAGACTGACTTGGGTCAGACGTACAACCGCCAAAGAAAACACAGAAAAGAAGATCTGATGACTCACAATCTCATTCCCACGAGATTTCAAGTTTACCAAGTTCTTGGTAAGATTCTTGTTTGTTTGTTTTATAACGACGCACTCAGCAATATTCCAGCTGTAGTGAGTGAGTGAGTATGGGTTTTACGCCGCTTTTAGCAATATTCCAGCAATATCACGACGGGGGACACCAGAAATGGGCTTCACACATTATGCCCATGTCGGGAATCGAACCCTGGTCTTCGGCGTGACGAGCGAACGCTTTAACCACTAGGCTACTCTATCGCTCCTATTCCAGCTGTAAATAATCGAGTCTCTAGACCAGACCATCCATTGATATCATGAATATCTATCCACGCAATACGATGACATGCATCAATCAAGTCAGAAGCCTGACAACCCGATCCCGTCAGTCGCCTCTTACAATAATCATAGTCGCCTTTTACGAGAAGCATGGGTTGCTGAAGATATATTCTACCCCGGATCTTCACAGATGTTCTTGGTGCACATTAATCACACTTGTAGTCACCACCAATCACTAAGAGAACACACATCGCATATAATGTCAGTCCAGCAGTAGGTATATGTGCAATCGTATATGTAAAAAAACTGTTACATATTGTGGCGACTTGCTATATATCAGCTGTGCATCTGTGAAGCCAGTTACATCTCCCATTCCCAGTCCTGCTGAATACATGTATTTGTCCTGTTAGATGCTTATATATATATGTCCTGTTGATCACATGTATTTATCCCGTAAAATGCATATGTGTGTCCTGCTGAATACATGTATTTGTCCTGTTAAATGTTTATATATATATGTCCTGTTGATCACATGTATTTATCCCGTAAAATGCATATGTGTGTCCTGTTGAATACATTTGTCCTGTTAGATGCATATATTTATATACATGTATGTCCAGGCGATTACATGTATTTATCCTGTTAAATGCATACATACTCTTCAAAAAAAAAAGGAAACGCAAAGCCAGATTTGTGTGAGGTAGGAAAATACATTTATACGAGGAACCGTACAAGGTATTGAGCCAAAATGTTGTTGAGAACACTTGGTGATTGTAGTCATCTCAGTTATCGGTACATAGGAAAAGTCCAAGGTGAAGGTCAGCTACCATCAATAACGCGTATGTCCCCCGTTAGAATCGATAGCGGCATGACATGTTCTGCCCATGGAAGAGACGAGTATGTGAATCACATCCTAGGGAATGGTAGCCCACACGGCCTGCAACGCAAAGGCCAACTGCTGCAAAGGCTGGGGTTGTGGTTGACGTCAGCGTAGCCGTCTATCCAATTCATCCAAAAGGGGCTCTATCGGGTTCACATCCGGGGATCTGGAGGGCCAGGGGAGAACATCAACATTGTTGTTGTGTAGAGAGGCTCCTGTGATCCGTGCTGTATGCGGTAGAGCGTTGTCCTGCTGGAATACACCGTTGTCGTTGGCTGCAATTGGGAGGACGTGTGGTAGGAGAATTTCGTTAATGCATCGTTGAGCCGTGAGATTGCCCTGGATATGGACTAAACCTGTCCTGCCATGATGAGAGATAGTTGCCCACATCATAACGCTACCCCCACCAAACCTGTCCTCTTCCCGTACGCAGTTTCCGACGTAACGTTCTCCCCGACGTCTGTAGACCCGTGTTCTTCGATCCCCTCGACGGAGGAGAAATCTTGATTCGTTGCTGAACCAGACATCCCTCCATCGCAGTTGAGGCCATATCAGTGCAGTCGTTGTTGACGATGTTGTCGACCCAATATGACGCGCCGAAGACGCCTTGCTCGTAGACCTGCTGCTCTTAAACGGTTTCTTACGGAAAGGTCGGAGATTCTGCGCAGTCCGAGTATTTGGGATGTGGTCGAGGTGGCTGTGGTCGCCCTTTAGCGTAGCTGGCGCAGTCGGATGTAGCGATCTTGGGCGGAGTCGGTTACTCTTGGACGTCTTTTATGGCCAAACATATCCGTTATGCGTTTCTCTTTTCTTGTTGTAAGAGGCGACTAACGGGATCGGATGGTCAGGCTCTCTGACTTGGTTGATGCATGTCATCGTATCCCAGTTGCGTGGATCGTATTGTATGGTCCAGATTTGATTATTTACAGACCACCGTCATAATATACCTGGAATATTGCTCGGCGCTAAACAACAAACAAACAAACATGTATTAAATTTTGTTCTGTTGCATGCTTGCATATGTCCCGTCAAATTCAATGGCACGTATAAACAAAAGCCACAACTATATACTTTCAGGAACAACTAAAGTTTTTTTTCAACTAAGTCAAACTTAATTTATAAAAGTATAATATGCGAGGGGAATTTGATGTTTTCTCTATCTTTTTCAGAAGATAAAGAGTATACATGTATGTCTTCCCCATGGACAACAATTAGTCACACAAATGAAGTAAGTACTGAAGTAATATGAGAACTCGTTTTCAAGCATTGTTCCCTATTTCGATAATGAAGTAGGACCACATTAACAATATACATATTATCAGACCGACTTAATTATATTTTCAGAGAATAAAGGAAGACATAGTAGCTTGTAGGTTGTCACCTGATCCCATAAAGATCCTACTTGTGAGTCGGCGAGATGCAGGCCAGTCGAGCTATATTCACAGTGTTCGCTCCGCCTTTAGAGGATATGTCACAAGCACCCTCTGCAGTAAAGGTGCAACTGAAAGTCGCACTTCCAAGGCAGGTGGAGAATTGATATACATGCATAAATATAATTCATCCATTTATCTGAACTTTTCTTTCAATGCTTGCATCTTTACACAATTATTTTTATATTACGATCTTTATGATTTAATTATTGATTTATGTGGATGCATCTGTTTGTTTAAACAAAACTATCAATCTATCAATCTATACATTTTAGTGGAAGGAGCATCAGGTCACAAGCGGACGAGACCGGACAGTTCTCAATTTCCGTTTGTGTGAGAGTCCGGGATTGGAAGCACCCATACATATTCCCCGTGTTGCAGACTCCTCTGGACTGATAGCGACAACATTCAAACAAATGGTAGGTTTATTGTTAAGTCGAACATGTTTTAGAGTCCAGTATTGTCGGATAATTTTGATCACCTT
This sequence comes from Haliotis rufescens, assembly GCF_023055435.1. NCBI lineage: Eukaryota > Metazoa > Mollusca > Gastropoda > Lepetellida > Haliotidae > Haliotis > Haliotis rufescens. Next base: position 44,510,478 of record NW_025964001.1, on the reverse strand, counting down.
GAATATTTAACGAATAACGCGTTATGTCTATGCGTATCTGTTACATACAGGTGCGACTGGGAAGCCTTGTGGTTAAAGTGTTTACTCGTCAGGGTGTCGCCTTCCGTGATATTACTGAAAGCGCAATAAATCAATATTCACTCACTGTTACATTTACAGAATCACATGTATCGATTTAGTTTTCATTGGTTATTAGTTTATAGATTCAAATTTGGTACAATTTCAGAAAAAGTTGTACTCATTTGCGCAAGAAGTCATGGACTACTACGCGAAGAGCTCTCATTTGCAGAGGATGCAAGGCATTGTGTTTGTTATTGACTGTAATGACATTGATGACCTACCAAGAGATATTAAAAGGGAGTTCGACCAGCGGAAAGAAATAGCAAACAAACATAGTAAGTTCATCAAATGTATTCATCGTACTGGAATGAACATATGGCCGTAATGATAACATGCTACATAGTGATCCACCATTTGATACTCGTATGGGCAGGCGAGGGGGTGGGAATGGGAGGGGGATTTTTGTGCTGGGATGTATCTGAAAAAAATATTGTCTACGAAAATTCTTGAAAAAAATGATTATGCTTCAGACTGTTGAAAACATATATCTGTTTTCTAGGTAGCTGAAGCTGAAAAAAAAATCTAATCTCGAAGCAAAATCCAAATATCAAATGGTCGGTCTCTTAATGGATGGAGTGGTGAGGCTCGGTAACGTGAGGTTAGGTAACGTGGTTCATGGCGTATTATCATATTCCGACGGCATGGATCGCTGCTTATTCCCATACATTGCTTGGTGGTATGGTCGGGATTGCATTATTTACAGGCCATCGTCATATACCTGGAATATTGCTGTGTGTTAAACAACAAACGTAAATCATAATGTCCTTGTGATACTGTCAAAGGAAGCCTAGAGGCTAAAACCTTTGTTCGCTAAAGACCAGGGTTTTGTCGCCCCACTGTGATGTGGTTTGGAGATTGCTGAAAGAGACGCAAAACCATTGTCACTCACTCATGATGTCGTATTACTTCACAGTACACATTTGCATGCTGTGTAATATACATTGTACGTTATTAAGGGGATTGTTCATGATGCGAGTACCAAACGTTTAAAATGGCCATCTTACATTTATTTATAGTATGTACATAATATGACAATGCACCAGCGTGTTGCGGCTGTTTAATACAAGATGACATTTACATGTCATGTGTTATTTCGGACCATTAACTACTCTTTGTCCATGTGGTTAAGCTTATTTTCTTTCTGAGCAGAGATTCCACAAACAGTACTGCTGACAAAGATAGACACAGTGTGCTCGGTAGTGGACCAGGACCTGTCTCAGATATTCCATAGTTCCAAGATAGCGGATCTGGTTGGCAAGACAGCAGAGCTCATGGGGCTGCCTCGCTCTCACATCTTCCCTGTGAAGAACTATGTTCAGGAGATGGAACTGGAGAAGGATGTCGACCGCCTCACGCTGTTCAGCCTGAGGCAGATGCTAAGGTTCATACAGGATCGGCAGTGTGACTCTGTGCAGAGTCCAGGCCTTCCAGAAGATATTGTGTAGCAGCTATTGTGTATGCAGTGCAGTGAATGTTTCCATGGTAGTGATCCTAACGATCATATATAGACTGCATAGAAATGAATACTCGTTCGTTTCAGCCAAGTAGCATCGAACGTTTATTTATCATCAAGAAAAATTTAACCGTTCCTATACAGTGTAGCTTCTTATGTTCACATGTCATGTTTTTATGTTTGTCATGTCATGTCATGTGATATTGTCATTATCCCTTTATCAAAGGTCACAAACATGGTCTGCAGATTGTCTCCAATCCGCTTTATTTATTTTCCAAATCGAATATAGCCAGATGTTCAAACTTTCAAGAAACTCTATGCCTAGATAACCCTGATAGACTTTGAACAGTGGGAGTTTCTATTTTATGGTACCACAAGGCGAGTGTGGTTAATCTGCTTCACTGTTAATCCACTTCACTGGGAGTGAAAGTTAATCTCCCTTGACCTGCCTATTTAGTAAACAAGGACTCTGCCTGTCTTTTTATTCCATTCAGAAACTGTTCTTTTTCTATTTGTCCACGTCACCGCGTTTATAGACTGTCCTCACTTAATTTCTGTAATTTCTGAGTTTAGCCAAGTGAAATACATTTCATATGACATGGTTTTAGAGAGTGCATCCATATGGAGTGAAGCGTGAGAAATGTGGTTCTAAACATGTGTGTCACCCACAATATCATCATACCAGGTGGGAGTCATGCACATGAGCTTCCTGTGGGCTCTCAATGCCCTGCACATTCTATACTTGAGCCTGGTGAACAAGAGAGAGGACCAGGGTTCTGTTGGCAAGACTGTGGCTTATAAACTGAAAACGTACCGTTCAACGTAGTAGGGAAGGTTACACGTACATGTAAAACAAATAAAGTACACACAATTTCTAATTGGTTGTTTTTGCAAATACAATTACGTATACAGGTAAGCACTGCCACTGTGATACTAAATCTTACTGCGTTCCCAGCCATCGTGCCATATTTGTTCCTAGGTCACTCCAGCTCGTCAGTTACTTATCCTGGAAAGGTTAGATTCAGAACTTAAGGGAGGCTGTAACACATATTATAAGGACGCGATTTGTTTGTGGTATCCACGTGATCATTTAATATTCCCGTACCATTTAGTGTTTTCGTTCGAAAAGGAGCAAATTTCTTTTCTGTGATATTGGTTTGTGCGCTGCTTCAAATGAAGCTGCATTTCATTATATTGGAACAAAATACAGAATATACGTTAACAATATGCTGTTTGTATTTTGCAATGCCCATGTTAGTTACAGCATAAGTATGACACAATGAAACACGGTGACACCATAGCTGTGTCACAGCTGTATAATTACCCTTGTATTGTCTTTGGCCACTGTAATACTACAGCTGCACTATCAGAATCACATCATATGACAAAGGTCAAAAGGCTTTATGATATGGCGACTGCTAGCCATCAAAAGGGACGGACCATTTGATGTTGAACAAATATTGTCCCCGAAGATTAACCTCCAGACTGTTAATAGAAATGAAATCTGCAAAAAATTACATTGTTGAGACGTGTTTTTCTTAAAAAGAAATTCAGGCTCATAGTATTATATGAAACAGATATCTGGTTTTGTAGCTGTAGCTGAAAAATGTGTAATCTCGATACAAAATCCACGGCCCGCTCAGAATATCGAATGATCGCTCCCTCATAGATATCACAAGAAGAGATGTAAATATATAAATATAAATTATTGAATCACTGTTGACAACAAACTCGATATATCTGGTTTATGTCATGGAGACGCTGTTATCGTTAGGTCATCACTTATGTATTTATATTTTAAGCATCACGTTTTATTAGTATATATTAACATTTTTTCCGAGCTGAGAATGAATTCTTAATCTGTCCCATACGTTCGTTCAAGAAAACATGTGTATATCCATACCTGATTTCGTAAATGTTAAGTACATATTGCACAGTGTTCAGTGGGATTAATCTGAAATTATCATTTACACAAAGCAAATAACATACCATTCGTTTAGTCATCATTTGGCCCATGATATTGATATTCAAGGATAAAATCAACTCAGCATCCACTTTCATCTTTTTGTCGTTTTTCATGCCATGCTATCAATACCTCCATGTCGGAATGATGACATCTGATTGGTCCACGTGATCTTAATAAAATATTGTGTAACCCGCCTTGGAGGGGTATACATTTCTCAGTGGGGGAATGAATCTCCTATACCCCGCCACGAGCCAATCAGGCTGCACTTGAATATCTGAAAGACTGAGTCAATGGAAGTCACGTCACATAGCGCAAGCTAGTCTCAGCTCAATCGAACAGCTGTTTTCTATCAATTTTGAATTTTTTAAATAGTTTGATTATGTCATATTAAAACATGTCGGAAAGATAAATTCGTTTCAGCAGAATGACGAGGGGTACACGGCGCTACTCCATGTAACCCTCGTGATTCTGCTACAACGAATAATGTATCCCACCTGGGAGGGAAATACATTTCTGAGCAGGAGAATAAATCCCTTACACCCCGTCACATAGAAGACACGCTTTACGTGGATTTCTGAAATCCTTTATACCCTGCTTCGAAGCAAAAAGCCGCTCGCCCCTAGTTAATGAAAGTCAAGAAGACAGCACAAGTTAACCTCAGCGCAATCGAACAATTGTCTTTTCTTATCAACTTTGAATTTGTTTGAATTCATATATCTTAAAACATGTCGGTAAGATAAATTACCAGCACGGACACCGTCTGTGTGATCAACCCAACAGAGATGTCAGCCTCAGACGAACTCATCTTCTTGTTGGAAAACTGTTAATTTGTAAGTTATTGTCTTGCACATACTTATATAATACTTGTGTTTACTGTGTATCAAATGTAAAATATTTGCTTTGTGGCGTATTTTTACTTTTAGTTTACGGTAAATAAAATGTTAAATATTTGCTTTGTGACGTATTTTTTCTCATTTATGTTGACTTGCTAAACACTTTGTTGGAGGGAGATGGAATACAAGGAGAAGCCGGTAAGCAGATACCACTGGTCGCTCGGGTCTATAGTTACAGCTATCTTACTATATAGACTACACTCACTGTAAGGAAGGAATCTGTTACACAAGTACATATCATCTCCTTATAGTTCCTCGTCCACAACTCAACCCGAGCACATGTGCACAGCATGTCACACCGCGCAGTTTATTGCTGAATCCATCTATACTCGTGACGAAAGGGAAATAATCGCACATTTTCGTTTTTTTTCACCTACTCAGATGCTTATTCCCACGTCACTTTGATCTTACAGTGAGTGAGTGGGTAAGTATCTGAGAATGGTTTGGCGCCGCTTTTAGCAATATTCCAGCAATATCACGACGGGGGACACCGGAAAATGGGCTTCACACATTATACCCATGTGGGGAATCGAACCCAGGCCTTCGACGTGACGAGCTCACACTTTAACCACTAGGCTAGACTACCCCACCGCCCCATAATTTAGTGTAATTACTTGAGCCCCACTATATGTACAATTCTCGGCTTATACAAAATAAATGCAACCGTAGATGTTATGGCGCTCAAAAAGGTTAATAAAAACTATACGAATGCTTCGTTCATTTGTACCGAGAACTCTGAATCCTCGACGCTGATTGGCTCATTAGAAAGTTCACTTGGCGTGACCTGCTGGACGTTTGGCCTCAGATCTTGACGTAGAGAAATATATATAGCCCGGCTCCGAGAACACGGGGAATAAATACATTTGAATGAAACTCTAATCAAGATTCATTTGGCAATTTTGCTTCAGCTCATGCAGAAATTAAGCATTGTTCTGTGGTCCATTTTGATGTGACTGTTTCTTTTGTAAATATATATTTTTAAATAAAATGCTACTCCAAGAGATATCCTATCTGAGGAAAAGATCTAATTGAATTAGAAATTGTAACTGGTTATTAGATTGACTGCAATTTCATACTTCATTCAAAGTGCACAACTCAACTGTTTGGATAACGTCGAAACAATCTAATTCTAAGTTCACCTGTTATTCGAAATTATATCCTTTTAAACCTCTCATAACTTGAACGCATACAATATGCCACACAGAGTTACCCCCCTTTACCGTAATCGTCATTTTTCCAAGAAACCACGTGATAGGAAATCCCGACACCAAGCACACAGCGAGGCAAGTTCGAGACGAACAGTTGGGCAGGTGGTGTAATATTTAGTGGCCGTGTCAGAGAGTGTGCATAAAGCAGTGGAATTATTGTAACGGTAAACCCATTTTTGTTATTTTGATTTCCACCAAGAATTGTAATTGTATATCACACCCACGCTCAGAAGTGTTGATCTACTTTCGATATCAAACTCTGTTATCGATCCGAGATAGGACCATTCATGAACAGATATTTGTTACTAATATGAATAGTCAGACCTGACACAATGACATTCAACGCGTATGTTACACGGGGTGACCGAATGTAAGCACTACTAGCGTATCGCCAATGTTTATTTCCACAGCGAGCTGGGTTAGTACAACGAGTTGATCGAGGCGGTTGTAAAATACTACCGGCAGGCGCAATGGATGTTGTCCGGTGCAAGTTATTGCATTGAGTGGTGAAGTTTGTTTGTGTGTTTGTTTGTTTGTTGTTTAACGCCGCACTCTGTACTATTCCAGCTGTATGACGGCGGTCTGTAAATAATCGAATCTTGAACAGACAATCCAGTGATTGATATCATGAGCATCGATTCACGCAATTGTGATACGGTCACATGAATCAACCAGTTCAGTCGCCTCTCACGGCAAGCAAAGGTTGCTGAAGACCTATTCTCTACCGGATCTTCACGGGTCGAAAAGACTACTAATCATGTTGACGTATAAAAGATGTATAACTAGATCATTTGGTGACGTGTTTAAAAAAAAATAAAACAACATGACAATCTTTGCAATACAAATTGTTGCCCGAATTCTTTGCTGGCAGTTTTGTATTTTAATTGCAGCGCATCCTCTTAAAAAGAACGAAACAAAAACAGACATCACAAAATAATCTAAACGTTCCAATTGTGCATTTATTTAACGAAAAGCAATTAAACTAACAAAAAGAAGGCTTTAACACATGGTGCACATGACAGACATATGAAAATAAGTCATAGTGTGTAGAAATATTTTTTCAGTGATCTCCTGGCGCGTCAGTAGATTTAGGGGGCAAGCCCGAAGTAATGTAGGTGTGTGTATTTCCACCAGTAGGGGTGTGGTGGTGATACAGAACTATCAGACCGAATATGTGGTGATGACCCTGTGACAAGAAACACGCGATGTTCTCTACTGGCTCAGATTAGAAGTGTGTATAAATATGACCCTGCATGTATATGTAAACAGGTTCTGTAGTTCACTACGACATACGCGTTAACCGTTCACGTTATATTAACCACAATCATATTGTCAAACTAGCGAGATTGTCATCAATAGAGTGCCATAATTCATTTCACACAAACAATCTGATTGACAATATTAATGACGATAAGTTTCTTTATTAATGTATCTCCATTTAAACGTTTATTGCTAAAAAGTTGGAAGGCATTATATACCTCATGTTTATTCCAACGCCTGTCCTGTGTTAACATGACACCAACTGTATTTATTGTGTTATTAGATGTCAACACGTTGACTAAGTTTTTGAAGAAAAATATTTGTTTTGTAGGGATGTTATGACAATGCACAAACTCATGTCAATGAATATCATGATTTTTCGAAGATTTAACAGCTATCATGGGTTAAAATGTCGTACTTTGTTTAATTATGTCATTTCATTTCATTTCAAAGCAACAGTCTGTGCGAGTTCCTATGATAACAAACTATACAGGTACATGTAAATAATTAATGTTTTATAACATCAGATCATGGAGCAAACTCTGAAGAAGAAGGATCAGAAACAACTTAACAAATGGCTAAACGGAATGAAAGCCTTTGAACTCCTGTACAAGGCCTCCCGTGATGGTTGCTCCAACACCGTCTTCCACCAGAAGTGCGACAACAAGGGGCCGACAGTCACAGTCTTCTACAACACGTCTGACTGTGTGTTTGGAGGGTACACCTCAGTCAGTTGGGACTCCACTAATACCTACAAGGTCGACCCCACAGCATTCCTATTTCGTTTGTATTTCAAAGGTTCGAACAGCCCTAAGAAATACCCAACCACAAATGGTACCAATGCAATTTACGGACACGCCAACGGTGGCCCCACCTTCGGCGCTGGTCATGACATTCATAGTTTCAACGGGACTGTTGCCTTGAGTGGTAGATCCTTCCCGCTCAATGGTTCTATGGCTCCTGGGACAACCTACGTCATGACGGGCGACAATGCCGCAACACTTGCATGTTCCAGTCTCAACTGCTATGATGTGGAAGTCTACAGTGTGAAAGGTGGGTAGGTCTGATAATTTCATTCAAAGTGTTATTGGCATAAATAAGCTTGATAAGATCCGATGTCTTTGGAAAACGTTGTGATCTGACTTCCTGAACATGCTCTGGAGGAAATCCCAGTTGCGATTTGTTCCCGAGCAACCTATGCTAGTGCAAGAGGCAACTAAATGGATCTTACAGCCAGTCTCTGTGGCTTGGTTGATTGCGTGGCATACTTTATACGTCGTGGATCGCTGCTCACAATATCAATCACCGGAATCTCTTTCCCAGAATCGATTATTTACAGGCCGCCGTCATGTAGCTGGAATTTTATGGCTTTAAACTACAACCAAACACTATTATCAATATATGTTTTTGTAATATAAGATTACTGAAACACGCAACAAAACCTTTGCAGATGGAAGCGTTCTCAATGAGGACCCATGGAGACCAGTGACAGATTCCAATCCAAAGGTAAACAATCGTTTAACACAGTTAACCAGTGATGATAGGACTGTACTGTTCGACCTTTCTTGCGGATTCTAAATCTTGAGACAGTTAATGCGACCGTCTCTGTAGTCTGGTGGATAGAGCGTCTGCCCGGAGTGAGCAGTGGTTCGATCCCAGGCCGCGTCATGCCAAAGGACGTTAAAAAATGGTACTTTTTGTTACCCTGCCTGGCGTTCGTATTAAAGGGATATGAATATATTGCAAGTGATTCCGTGGCATTTGATTGCCAAACCCAGTAATATATTTTTCGTTTATGTATACGTGAGTCGAAAAAAGATTTTGTTTTCGCCTGTTTTCGAACTACTGTTTTTGGATTGGCTGATGATAGATGAAGCGGGCTTTGTTCCTCCTTAGTTGCGCTTTATTCCGTTGCTGATTTGTCTAAACGATTTACACAGTATGTAGACCGGTATTTACGATATTCCCTGGTACATCGACACTGGAATGTGCGAGAGGAACAAAGCGAGTACCTGAAGGTACATGGATCTTTACCGAAGTCTGTCAAGGAAAACGCATGACATGTTTCAAGTATACTTTTGTCTATTAATTTAAATATGCCTATAGGTTCAGAAAGTCTTTGGCCGCAAGGCGTCACTCTCCACTGTTATATATCACAGGGATTGGGAGCTGGCTTTGATGTGGACATCCTTGTTTGTTTTCCTGGAAACATACATCATGTATAAGGCAGCTAGATGTTACACAGGTGCATGTGTTTCAGGTTCTGAAATCTGAGATCGAAACATATTCCCCCATCGATGGGGTGAAGGTAGGACGAGTTAACATTCTACTGGTGGGGGCGGTAGGAGCCGGTAAATCAAGCTACTTCAATACCATGAACTCAATCTTCAGAGGTCACGTGACCAGTCAAGCCTGCAGCGGAAGCGCAGAACACAGCCTTACGACGAATGTAAGTCTTTTTCTTTGTAAACATTCTGTTCGAAAGGACCAGTGATTGAAATTAAAATCAAGTCTACACATTTGTGATATCTCAAGTGATATCTCAAAAGTAAATGTACTGGAAGCGACGCAGGAAGAAGACTTCCTTCCTCCACTATTCGATATTTTCTAAGTCTCAGACACTTAGAAGAAGTCCCATGCAACCTATGCTAGTCGCAGCAGATGAGACCCCTGAAGTTCCGGGTTATGATCAGTCTTCAGGGATCGGGCGGTCAGACTCGCTGACTTCATGCATGTCATTGTAACCCAACTGCGTAGATCGATGTTCATGATATCAGTCACTGGATTGTCTGGTCCAGACTCGATTATTTACAAACTTCCGTCATATCGTTGAACAGAAAAAACAAAACAAAATCAGATGACTGTTGAAATTGGGTGCTCAGGCTCGGTGACTTGATGGATCGCTTGTAACAGCAGCAAGACGGCGATCAATCACTGGATTGTCAGGCACCCGTCATCTCGCTGGAATATTGCTGAGTGTGGCGTTAAACAACAAACAAACACACTCAGGCTCGGTGACTTGATGGATTGCGTGTAACAGCAGCAAGACGGCTATCAATCACTGGATTGTCAGGCACCCGTCATCTCGCTGGAATATTGCTGAGCGTGGCGTTAAACAACAACAAACACAAAGACTTCTCCCTGACACACAAATGCGTAATGGTAGTACATCTATTCTCAGTATTATTCTACATTTACAGCGCAACGTATTAGTCAGTGAGTGAGTTAGATTAAACGCTGCCTTTAACAGTATTCCAGTTATATCGCGGCGTGTCAGCTTAATGTGGGAGGAAAGCCCGAAATGATTCAGGTCTCAGACATTTATCTTTTCGGTGAAACCCGCGAGCACGGGTATGGTGCTGACAAACCTAGAAACATAATCGTGGCGAACCTGGATTCGAACCCACGTGGAATTATAGGTTTCTGGCGTGCCGAAGGGACGCAACTCTGCAACGCGAATCGCGGCGCCTTAGACGACTGGGCCACAACGTAATGAGCAATGATAATACGTAGAATCAACATGTGGTTTCTCTTGCCGACAATCCTGGGATATTAAAAGCTTTTCGAAGACATTTTGCACATGCTTTATGAACATATATGTCTTTTAAGATTGTTGTTGACATATTTTATAGCCGCATTTAATACCTACACGCGGGAGGTCTTTGAGAAACAGGGTTATTCAACCCATTTCGAGATTTATCCTTGACTTAATTCCCATGATAAAATTAAAATAGTTACAAAGTTGATATGAATATATTTCACAAATTGATAGATCCTTGTTTATGTTAAACACATGTACGTAGAGTAATGATAAACACCTAAGCGCTGGATACTATACTGTGATATATATTTTCTCGTTTCTCAGTATCGGAAGTACAAAGTCCGATCCTGCGAGACGGGCAAACCCCTGAAGTTCCGACTGTGTGACACCCGAGGCTTGGAGGAAGCACAAGGCCTGGACGCTTCTGATGTTGTAGCCATCTTGGATGGACACCTTCCTGACAAATATATGGTACTTCATCACGTTACGAACTAGATAGCCTCATGTCTCCTCGATACTTACACTTGAACAGAAAATTATGAAAAAATGTACAAAATTAAAATGCCAATTAAAAGCCTGCCTTCGTGAAGGTTATCCAAATATATTCTTGTGTAACGTATTTCGTTTCAGATACGTTAATCCACAAGTTATGAGCTACCTTAAATCGTTATGCGGATTAATTCCCCACTCTTCTTTTAGTATGAACGGACAGCCATGATGTAAATTGTATTTGTATAAATAGTGGTCTTTGTTCAGCAAATGTATATTTCTTTGGGGATTTTGGATCAGAATAGGTCCCCGGTGGTTGATGCTTGTCGGAAAGTCGGTTCTTGTTGTCGGACTTTGTGACTTGGCTGCTTCCTTGGCACTGTACCCTGACTCTTCTTTGACTGTTTACCTATCTGATGTCTCTGGAATATTGCTCTCAGTGGTGTCAAACAATATTCACTCACTCACGCAGAATATGTTTCGTATCTAACCTACTTCTGTGTTCCCAGTTCAACCCAGCTGTGTCTATTTCACCCGACACTCCAGGATACAAGAAGTCCCCAGCCACAGAGGACAAGATACACTGTGTAGCATTCGTCATGGATGGCTGTTCTGTGGATGTGTTCCCTGACAAGATTCTGCAGAATATTAAAGCTATACAACAGAAAGCCAACCAGAGAGGTACACAAGTTCAAACATTTTATATACATTTAGGGTGTGCCGTGAATCGCTGTATCCAGTTTAACACCTGAAACCGATGAATATATTATTTGTTTTGAAAGTACATTTACTTCTATACTACCTATATTAAGCCTATAATGCTGTCGGTATCTTGCTATCTCGTTGAGAGGTACTACTTTCAAGTGAGACCTGCTGGGAGGTTTTACATTTTAACTGTAAGACTAAGGTTTTACAGATGAATTGACAACCTCTTAATATGCTTCTAATGTAGAATTTAGATTTCTTGAAAGTCACATTTTTTCAGATGAAAATATCATTATTAGTATTGTAACTCACGGTTTCCTTCTGGGCAGGTGATGAAATTGTGTTCAATCTTACATGTCATGACTGTCTGCATGCTGCACATTGTCTCGCCCTCTGTAATCGAATTCGTTTTATCCCGTGACTAATGTATTGTTTCACTATAAGGTATCCCTTTGGTTTCTTATTCATTATGGTATTTCTTGCATTGGGACGGTACATGAGTCACTTAATACACTCCTTAATACACGCTTTTCCCTGATTCGAGATTTTACATATTCAGCTAAAACTTCGGAGTGGCGTTTTAAACAGTAACTGAAGGGAGGTAGCAATACGTTGTGTGCTGAACTTTATTCATTGCTGCAGGTATACCACAAGTGATCATCTTGACCAAGGTGGACAAGGCCTGTCCGTATGTTGAAGAGGATCCGGGTACACTGTTCTACAGCTCTGCAGTGAGCGAACTGGTGGAGCAGGTGTCCCAACTCATTGGGCTGCCCCGTGCCCATGTTCTGCCTGTGAAGAACTACGAGAAGGAAATGGAATTGGTGGAAGACGTGGACGTTCCTGCTCTGATCAGCCTTCGGCAGATGCTGAGGTTTGCTGATGACTATCTCTACAACTTCCTGGATGAGGAAGAAGATTAGAGCTTGAATCATATAAACGTTGGTTTCCATGTTCCGTCATTTGTTGCCCTTTGTATTTCAAGGTTTAAACACAGGTACTTTCTGTTTGACTGGTGAAGACTGTCGTTTTCAGCATAGATTTTTCAGAACACATTAATAAGATATTACATCCTTGATGAGGAGAAGGTGATTAATAAATATGTGTAATTATTTAACTCCATTTAGTTCCCATGTACCGTTTCTAATCGACAAAATGAATAATTCCTTACATTCACAAACGAAGGAGAGACTATGCTCCATAGTCAGGTGAACATATCCTCCCCACATACGCACGTATACATATTTGTTTAAAATTGCAAGGCCAGCCTCCTGGCCCCAGACCTATCTTCTTGAAGCGGCACTGCATTGGCAGGACAGCGATTACATATAGTTTAGATGTTGGATTAGAACAAATGTTCAATGTAATCAATACACAGTCTTTTCATGATGGACTTCTCTGAGTTTCCACAGATTCTGGAACCAAGTATTTATAAAGCGGCGACTGCTTTATGTACGCACATCTACTGTTTGAATATGTTTTAGGATAGAGATGTTACACTGTTTCAGCTGTATTTAGTCACAGTGTCTGTATGATGGTATAACGTGATATGACAAGTTGAAATATCAGCTTTATATTTTATAATATTCAAATATGTATACTGGACCTAGTCAGTTCTATATTTTCAAACATTTGATGACATGGGCGCTTTGGTTACAGTTGCTGGGATTCAAGATATATACTCCCGATTTGATGTTTTTGCTAAAACATTATAGGGTCGATAATTTCCATGCACGTATTATTAACTTACATTCTATTTTATAGACAGTTTTACATTGCATTATTTTTTGCTTAGTAAGACCCTGTTAGCATGACTGGGTATTTGGTTATGAATGATATGTTTGATTAGATGTAGATTCACTAACGAACAATCAGCACAAACCTAAATGATCTCTCTTATCAACAGCAGATATCTCAAACGTAATAGATAGGTCATTATTGGGTCACTTACATGTAACGAGTAAAGAATCTTGGAACAGCGACGATGTTTTGTGCTGAAAACAATCGTGATGTTAAGTTGTATGACAAAAGTCTACAAACATGACATGTTAGCTCTTTCTAGACAGCAAAAGAGAACTCCGATAAAGAAGGATAGAGAGAGACACATCTTCCAGACGCAAGATAGTTAACTGACTATAAAAGTCCAGTTTTCACCCTTGCCGAACTAGGCTGGAATTACGGAGTTACATTGTGGCTGGACTAACGAGTCAATGCATAGTCCAATCAAAATCGCAAACCGAAATCTAAATCAGGTTCGTAAACTGTCGTTCAGATTTCGGTAGATTGCAGGATTTACAAAGCATGTGCACCGCCAACTCGCTTTCAGCAGATATTTTCCAAATCTTTTCATGTTTTAATCAAGGTGGTCACGTGATTTGATGCATTTCGCGATGTAAGACCCGTTTAATCACAATATAGATCTTGATTAATGATCAGATCGTCCAAACCGGGCGTCACCATTTTGTGTGAAGCAAATGCAAGTGATACGAGGGGTGGAATCTGATTAGTCCATAGGAGAGGCTTAGAAGGGCCATAACTGGTAATAGCCACTGGTGGCGCTACGATCGAGCCCAGTAATTCCAGTCTAGTTCGGCAAGGGTGGAAACTCGACTTTTAAAGTCAGTTTACTCTCTTGCCTCGGGAAGATGAGAGAGACAATGCCCTGAAGGGCAAACATTATCTATTATTAGCCTTTGATACAATGGTAGACAGATGGCTTGTTGTCGCTGAGTTGATGATGAATGTGTGATGTTGCTAAGATCAGAACTGACGCTTATGTTGACATGATGTAAATGTTTTCCGTGGAGTTTACTGGTTGTCAATTAAAATAATCCGATTAAAATATACGTGACCGCTCAGCAGCTTTTGTCGTTAATGATTGTATGAATGCTGTTATTGTTATTTCTAGCATGATGGTAGAGTCTTTTGTTCAAGCCATTGTGGGTGGGGAGGGGCTCATATTGTTTTGAAAACTATAATCGTAAATATGCTGGGAAAAGATTATTTCGTCCCACCCGATACAAATAGTTGGGGGCCTTCGGGTAGCCTAGTGGTTAAAGCGTTCGCTCGTCACGCCGATGACACGGGTTCGATTCCTGACCTGGGTACAATGTGTGAAGCCCATTTCTTGTGTCCCCTGCCGTGATATTGCTGGAATATTGCTAAAAGCGGCGTAAAACCATACCCACTCAATCACTCACTACATATAGTTGCGAAGATCGATGCACATGATCTCATTCACTGGTTTGTCTGGTCTGATTACTTACAGACCACCATCATATAGCTGGAATATAAGTGAGTGCTGCGTTTAACAACAAACAAACAAACAAACAAACAACATATAATGGGATACTAGAGACCAACCCCTTCCCAGAAGTGTTGTATATAATATTCCAGACTGGTTATTCCGGGTTAATATAAGTGTTCTCCTGGAAGCTATGCTTGTCTTTAGGGCCGACTAAATGGATCTGGTGGCCAGGCTTGTTCAAAATGTCGTCGTACCCCATACGATGTGGACCACTGCTCACAATATCAACACCGGATTGTCTGGCCCAGACTGGATTATTTACAGGCGTCCGTTATACAGGTGGAATGTTGTTGGGTGTGTTGATTTACAACAAACAAACACTTGAACGGGTTTTTTCCAATGTGTTATATCAAAGGTGCCGAAACTCGCTGGGCAAAGTTGGCCACGCCAGAAGCCTATGATCGTGGGTACGAATCCTGGTTCGCCACAATTAT
The DNA here is from genome assembly GCF_023055435.1 of Haliotis rufescens. Classification (NCBI taxonomy): domain Eukaryota; kingdom Metazoa; phylum Mollusca; class Gastropoda; order Lepetellida; family Haliotidae; genus Haliotis; species Haliotis rufescens. Next base: position 44,495,102 of record NW_025964001.1, on the reverse strand, counting down.
GTTTCTGGGTTTGTCAGCATCATACCCGTGCTCGTGGGGTTCACCAAAAATCTGAGACCTGCATCACTTCGGGCTTTCCTCCCACATCATGCTGACACGCTGGGATATAACTGGAATACAGTTCAAAGCGGTGTTAAACCCTTATTCACTTCAAAGGTTAAACACCGTGTTTAAAATCCATGATAACGACTTGACAAAACACGTAACTGCAATATTATTACCAGTTAACAAAGGATATAACAAATTCAGAAAATGTTAAATATTGGCTGCAGTGAATCCAGTGTTTATCTCTGGAAAGTGGTTGTTAGCGTGAAGGAATAGAGAATTTGTAATGGAATCAAATCCTTTTAAAGGTTCTGATCAATTCCTGTTCCTATAGATGTCATACTTATGACTATAAACGTCCTCCGTGGTAAACGTCTGAGATCTCAATCACTTCGGACTTTCCTCCCACATTGAACTGACACGCCATGATATAAGTGGAATACTGTTCACAGCGGCGTTGGACAAAACCCAGTCTCACTCAGTGAAGAAACTCGTACTTTATTAATCAACAGGGAAGTAACAGAACAGATCACCTCGAGGTAATTCACGACCAGTCATTTCAATTTAAGCATGTACATTCTCTGGACGTTTTGCGAATTGCTATATATGATGCTATTGCCAGGGAGTCACTGAGAAACAAAGTAGTACGTGTCCATGACATTTGGAACGTCGTCCTTTGCTGTACAGAGTTGCTTCCCTTGCCAGAAACCTGTCATCGTAGGTTCGAATCCCGCTTCGCCTTGAAAAGTTGACTATTGGAAAGTTGAAGTCATCCCTCTTGCCATACAGTTTATTGGAGTGTTATTGTCAGTGCTTGTAGACAAATGGGAAACATGGATGCATCGTAGGGAACACGAAGGAAACACACACGTGGGGAAATTTGCAAGATAATTGGTATCTGACAGAGTCGAAGGCAGTAATCTGTTTCTTACACACCCTGAACTCGCACCACTTTAGGATCGGATCAATGCATATTTCGTCCTTTCTTATCGCAGTGACCCATAAATACATAACACAACGTTCATGAATGAGCGACGTCACTCGGCTTTCTGCTTACTAATCATACCACTATTCATACCAAGTGTGACCCTCTACAAAAAGTTTCAGACATATCTGTCCATTGTCGAGACGATAACGATAATCCAAACTAGATAAGATTAAAGAACGTGTATTGATTACCCGAAAGGAGGCTTGTTTGCAACGCTTTGCACGTGGAGGATCTGCACTTGTGTAAAAGTTGATGTATGACCTGAAATTTGCATAATGTGCGTATCGATGTGCTTGGCATGAGTAACAGGGAGGTGTCGTATTAATTTGGAGACGCGTTAATGTCTAGATTTACAGTACATAGGAAACATGTAACAGATATGTAGCATGTAGAAGATGTGTAGAAAACAGTTATCGGGCTTTAGGAAATATACAGGGAATACATAGAAATTTACGTTAGAGATACGTACGAGACGGGTAGGAGTTAGTGAGTGCATTGGGTTTAACGCCCGTAGTGATGCATGTCTCAGACGTTTACCACTTCGGTGAAACCCACGAGCACGGGTATGGTGCTGACGAACCTAGAAACATCGGGGAGAACCAGGATTCGAATTAACAATCACAGGTTTCTGGCGTGCTCAAGCACGCAACTCAGCGAATAGACGTGACACGCAGGAAACACAATAGAGATACATAGGAGACATAAGCATGATAAAGGGACCAGATAGCGTTTTTGCCTTTCACAATAATTGAAAATTCCCTTAATAAACAACGGGACGGTGGGGTAGCCAAGTCGTTCGATTGCCCACATGAATACTCTCTTTGAAGTCAGCACTGTTTTTGATTGATTGATTTCAATGAAAGAAATTACATGTCTAAAGACAGTGACTGAGAAAGGTAATTCTATCACTAACAAATATCCCAGAGCAATCCCGATGTTCAAACATGAACTATGAACAGGGTGGACTTTAGTCACCGCTATGTATTGTTAGTGCATGTGATTACTCAGTCACAGAATGATAGTGTCAGTTGGGAAAGATACCCTCTGACCTATATGCATCCCACATGACGGCAAGTTCTCGGAAACATCCGACTCGCGTGAAAATACCCATCCCGCCAGTTCTAAGAAAATCTCGATGTATTCCATTTTGCAGTGTTATCTTCCCTGTGAGTCATACAATAAACAAATAGAGGTACGGTGTCGGCTGCATTAGTTTGCTGTCATTTTTCATTTTTGAGACTGTATGTTGATAACAGCTACAATTATTAAACGAATGCGCAATAAATGTATTAGATTTAAGTGAATTGAAGTATGTTACGGCAGGCAAAATAACAATTTCTTCCAGGACATGGTAGATTACTAGTTTTTATTCAGTAAAAACATTTAGCAACACATAAAGGTCTATGATTTTGTAAATTAAACAATATTATATTACATTGACATAATTAATGTTATTTCAACACGAACACATCGATTCCTGCAACAAAACGCTTCTCATCAGTGCTGCTAAAACCTAAGATATTAATGCAAACGCACATTTGTGCACGTGTGTGAGCTCGTAAAACTCAGTTAAAAAATATGATAGTGTAGAGGAAAAACATGTTACACAAATTGTGATTGAACCTTCTCGTTTTGGTCGTGGCAGCGTGATGGCTTTTGAGGAGGCATGTGTTTTGACGCTGGATAACACCCTAGCGACAAGTAGAATATGCTTTCAGTTCATCTTTTTCACAACGTATTTTTTATTCATGGCATGTAAAACCTGAGGCACATAATATTTTTGTCCATAGAGGATAATCGTATTTCATCCTGATTATTACTTGTATCTGCTTATACATATGCTACTCACCAAAACCACAGAAATGTGTATTCACCAAGCTCCGCATATATCGAAGAGTCATAGTTTGTCTTCAATGAAAATATGACTTTACATCCATGCAAATCAGAGGAATAGTAATGAGTTAAATATACAATCAATATATTTGGTGATCTAAATAGGCTGATGTATCCAATGTATGAAGACCTGTTCAATGTATTTTAATCTACAGGTTGCATCAGCAACTGATATCAGGAAAGCATCCATTGAGAATGTTAGGACTCCTGTTTTCTTGACTTCATTGCATTGAGTCAAATGTCCTCACAAAATACTTGTTGGATGTCCTTTACCCACAGGCATTCGGTCCTTGTTAAGTGGACTCAGAGGCTGTCATGCTTCAATATGGCTCGCGTTGTAATATCATTTTCATATCTCATTTATCACATGAATACATCTGATTTGCTTAAATGTTGCATGCATAATTTGGTGATAATCGTTTGTGAACAAGACCGCCTCCGTGGTCTAGTGATAGAGCGTACACCCGCAGAGTGGAATAAACGGCAAAGGATGTCTTTGCTACCGGTAGGGCAGGACATGCTTACAATTTTCGCGAACACTTTATACTCATTGAAACAATACATGATAGATGTCCAACTATACTGTTGCATGGGTACCGAAATGGATTACTTTAAAGTCCGAGATTGAAATGTATTCACCAATGGAAGGGGGTGAAGGCAGCGCATGTCAACATTCTACTGGTGGGGGAGGTAGGGGCCTGCTACTTCAACACCATCAACTCCATCTTCTGGGGCCACGTGACCAGTCAAGCCTGCAGTGGCAGCGCCGAGCACAGCTTGACAACGCAGGTGAGCTTTTCTGTCAAAGACTGTTACTAAATTAATAATGTACAGCATATACATAATTTGAAACATGTGAACATTTTCTATTTCAGTACCGAAAATACAAGATCCGCTCGTCCCAGTCGAAGATACCTTTGAACATTCGCCTCTGTGACACTCGTGGCTTGGAGGAAACGTTTGGCATTGAAGCAGATGATGTGATGGCAGTTCTAAATGGAAATATTCCTGATAAATATATGGTGTTCTCTTCATTATTATTTTCACTTCATTCTTAATAAAGAACTGATTCAGCTCTAAGCAAAAATATCTTATGATTATGGAAAAAGTTTTTGTAGCTTTTATCATAACCATCCTCTTATTGAAATGCAAATACCAGATATAGTAATGAGGTGATATGTTATAATGAAATCATTTGAAAACTCCTGGATACAAGAAGGCGCCGACTCTCCAGGACAAAATCCACTGTGTGGCAACGGTTATGGACGGTTGCACTGTAGATGTCTTCCCAGAGAAAATTCTTCGAAACATCTACGCTCTTACTCTGTCCCCTGTCTGTCCCTCTCACCCCCTACCCCTCTCTCTCGCTCCTCTCTCTTTCTGCCCTTCCTAACAAGCTTGGTGCATGTGTGGTACTCTCAAATTGGTTGATGTACACGGATTTCCGTGTGTTAGAGTTGACTGATGTAGCCAGATACATATGAGAGTAACCGTGCGAATCTATGTTATACACACAGTCGTCATTTCCAGACGTTAGTTTACAGCATTATTCATCGTTATTATATGGCAGGGAAGCCTACTGGTCAAACCGCACTCACTCACAACTCACAGAGACAAAGAAAAATCAGCTATAATGTCATATTATGCTTTTAGTCATCATAACTGTTCGAAGTGTCGTAAAATGTATTTTCTTTCCAGGACTTGTTTTTCTAAAGGGAAACCACTCTGTGATCAAGTTCACGAACAGAAAGTCGGATTCGGGGGAAGTACGTTTACGTGGTTTAATTTGGTGTTGTGAAATCCATCCGGTCGAGTCAACCCTAGTGATTGGAAGGTATATATTTGAGTTTATCTTACGACCTACCTTGACATTCATTAATTATACGTTCAACAACATATCTCATTTTATGAATGTATAATTGTGTCACTTCAAAGTCCATTCGTGGTCGACTCGCTATGTGCCAGATACACGGTTTACTTCCTGATCCTACAACATGGGTGTACGTCTATCGCCGATAACGTCTCCAGTACTGAAATAGATGTGGCCACTAACGTATGTGTGCATGTATTTCAGCCGAGTTCATATGTTGACATAAGGCGCGCTATTGTTCACAAGGGATATGTGGTGCGATAAGGGAATGATAATTAGATTCTGTAGAGGGGTGGGGTGGGGGTGGGGACTCGGCAGTGATTTGGTATTTTGTATGGAGGCTAGATATGTTTTCAGCTGCATCTGTAAAATCAGATATTTGTTAGGCCTTTCAACTGTCTGAGGCATAAAATTCTTTTTCAAGCATCTTGGTGACAATTAATTTTTTCGATAAAATCCCTGGCCCCGCTACCCAGAATGTCAAAAGGTCCATCTCTTAGTAGATACAACGTGCAATTTTGCACCACGATCTGCATAAGATTTATGAGATGAAGTCTCGGTCCTACATGTATGTGTTATCATGGCTTGACTGTCGGACCCCAGCGCGGCTTTCACTGTCATCACATACAATGTAGTTACAAATATCACAAGTAGAGATTGCTGCAGAGCATCAATAGCTCCCCGCAATATAATGCTATGTGCAGAGGAAATAAGTGTAAGCTATGGGAGGAGAGAATTTATGTTCAGTACAAATTGGTTGTTATTAATGTACTTATCTTTGGAAAGCACAATAAAAGAAACAGTGTCTTTAATTGGTCAGCACAAAGAAAACCCAGGCAAGAAAACTGGGCCTGTCAGGCAAATCTTGATATATACCCATTATTAGTACCAATAAAAAAAATCCTATATAGATAACGCAACAAATGTCATTCTAAAGCATGCTTTTGCAGCAAATATTAATATTTCTGGTCAAAATGTTGGTTGGCAAACTTTTAAAATAGTGAACACAAAAAATGTAATGAATCCACTCATTATATACTCAATAGACTTCAGTTCAAATGTAAAAATTCACGCAATCATTAATGGATTCCCATTTATCTAGCAGCAAGTTAGGAACATATCACGTGGTCACGTTATCTATAAATATTGAGAATTATCTTACATATTGTAAAAACAAAGGACATAGGTCACTTTTCTCAAAACTTCGTTTAAGTAATCACAAACTAAAAATTGAAAAAATTGTAGATATAAAAAAACAAACAACAACATTTGAACAACGTCTGTGAAACATGTGATGTCTCAGATGATGAACAACATTACGCATTGTCTTACATAATACAACCAAGAAAGAGAATCACAAATAATCCCCAATCATGATAAAGAATTGAGTACACTCTGTTAAAAGGTGCAGATTCTTAATAAGTTTACCAACAGTTATCCAGAAACAACTTCCAAGATCTGTTAACATATCAACAATTACAAACAAATTCCTTGCACATGTATGTACAACATTACCATAGTTTTGCTCACTTCCCATATTGTTTCCATATCATTATAATACACTTGTTTTACAAATAAAATTGTTATAATGTAGCTCTTTGGAATGTTGAATGTTACTGTGTTTTTTAATTGTCGTTTATTGTGCATGTATTTTGTAGTTTGTGAATGTGTAATATAGCCACTGTTTCTTCATGGAATGTTCCGCAATACATACCTCATCTAAAACATCTTTGTTGTATAATAGTTTCTTACAGTTGCTTACGGGGCATTGTTGGCCCAGTCGCCAAAGCCGCTGCAATTCGCTATGCAGAGTTGTGTCCCTTGGGCACGCCAGAAACCAATGACAGTGTGTTTGAATCTCCGATTTTGTTGTCAGCACAAAACCCTTGCTCGTTGGTTTCACCAAAGTGGTGAACGTCTAAGACCTGCATCACTTCAGACTTTCCTCCCACATCAAGCTGACACGGAATACTATTCAAGACGGCGTTAAACCCAACTACCTCACTCACTCTTGTGTATGGTTCCGTTTGGTTAACTGGGTTTGTGTTGTGATTGCTTCCGGCTTAAATTTGAAATTTGTTTAGAAGAATGTTACTATGTTCAACCCAAACATCGTGGAGATATCATGCAACCGTATTATCTTTTTGGAAAATAATTGCAAACTACAGACCAACCTGTCCTATGTATCCAGAAGCAAAGAACATATACGGGTGTATGATCTCTGCTGGATTTTTTTTTGTTTTTTTGTCAAAGCAATAAACCATGCAGAAACGTAAACCGCCGCATGAAATAGTATGTACCATACATTACATACAGTGAAGTATTAAAAACAATGCTGTGCTCAACTATGCACAGCAAGCGCCATACATGTGATTATGAAGATAACTAATAAAAAAATTCTCATATCAAACCCGTTGTTTTACATGTGTTGTTTATTGAACAAAGTCATACTTTATAGAAGCCTGTTATTTAATCGTGTTGAAAAATATGTTGCAAAAGCAGTGTGAAAATTGAGTGCGCGTGACAGGCTTGGCCTAAATTCCTTCCTGGAACGTTTCTCGATGGCTGCCTGAATAACATACGATACATTGCAAAGGTATTGCGCAATTGAGCTGTTCGGGTAAGGGAGATAATCACTCACTCTCAGTGATACAGCTTGAATAAGGCACGATTTACAGCAATGCAAGGTCAGTGCGTAAATTTATCACTTCTATACTACGCCTATAGCTAAAGGAGATAATCGCTCAATGCGCAATAGTTTATTCTTACAAAATATAGACCGGTTAACTTTAGCGAAATGGGATCATTTTTAGCTCTTTTAAAAACAAAATGAACAAATTTCATGGGTTATCAGCATTACGAAAAGTGACTAAGGCTCAGAATAGCAAGAAGATTTTGAAGTATCTCTTATTGCTGGAAAAGATAAACATCAACATTTCACGCACATTTCACATGATTTGTATGTTTCGTTTCGGTAACTGTGTGGCTTGAAATTTCAAAGAAACCAACATGTCGACTTACATGCTACAAATTTAACCTCTCCCGTATACTTCCCCGCCTTAAGGGCGGGGAAGAATAAATTCATTGTATGACATTCTGGTGTCCCCCGGCGTGATATTGCTGGAATATTGCTAAAAACGGCGTCAAAAAACATAATCACTCACTTACACATTGTATGACAACAGTAACGATTTAATGATTATCAATAATACATTAATATTAATATTTATATTTTGAATAAATGAATTTGCATAAATCAGTAATACATGTAAAACCGGCTTGCGCAGATGATCCAGGGTAGAAGAGGTTTTCAGCAACCCATTCTTGTCGTAAAAGGCGACTAACGGGATCGGCTGGTCAGGCTCGCTGACTTGGTTGATATATGTCATCGTATCCCGATTGCGTGGATCGATGCTCATGATTTCAATCACTTGATTGTCTTGTCCAGGCCCGATTATTTACAGACCTACTTCATATAGCTGGAATATTGATGTGTGCGGCGTTAAACAACAAACAAACAAACAAAACAAACAGTCGCCTAAGGCGCCGCACTTCTGCAATTCTTGCGCGTCAGAAACCTATAATCGTGGGTTCGAATCCCAGTTTGTCCTGATTCGATTGTCAGCAGCATACACATCAAACTGACACGCTGTATTATAACTACGATAATGTTAATAGCGGCGTTAAATATGTAGGCCATATCACAGCATTGTGCTGCTGCCTGTGGCATTAAATAACTTTTACTCACTATGATATTTCCTATTTCTAAAACGTGTATTGATTAACAGTTCCTTTGATGTATTGATGAGTTAATATCAAGGTTGCCAGTGGGTAAATGATAGCAACTGTTCTGGGCCAGTCCACAACACCATTGTTATGTTTTGTCTATATGTATAAAGTAAACCTGTTTCGGCAGTCGTAGCGCTGCGGTCGCTCTGCGGAACGAGACCCAGGGAACTGGTTTCTACTTTAGAGATGAACCTATTGTGTTTTGAAATTTTAGGTAGTCTAACTGTAGATTATATATATCTTATTCGGTTTTCGAGCCGAGCGCATTAGCAATTCTACTATGCGTGGCGACCAGAACGCTTTAAAGGTGGTACTCTTTTATAACGCATAATTACAAATGAGTAAATAGATAGGAGAGGTTGTAGAAATAGCCACAAGAATAAAAGCTGTACTATTCCATTTGTTAGTAAAGGTTGTGAAATAACTGTATTTGTTTATTTTGAAATCTAAATTATGTGCTGGTTGTTTTTCACGAGTAACAGTAATACACATTCAGTATGACTGCCTCTCCCCAGCAAACTTCAAAACGGCTGAACTTCAACTTGACTTTCGGTTACTCTTCACCGCCCATGGCTGCTAACATATTTATTACCGGTGATAATGTTCTTTTCAAGTAGCATAAAAAAGAAGAATTGGCACATTGTTGTGACTCAGTGGTTATTGTATGTTTTGCTTAATTGTGCGTGTTATGAAATATCTGTCAGAATTAGCTGTTGTGCCCCTGTGCTTTTGCAGTGTACCAGTGAGTGACACAATCATCTGATAATGTTCCCATATCGAACGTATATATATATTTCTATTTGGGTATCGACAGCCAGTGTCATAGGCATCGATATGTAGGCTATAGATAATCAGATGTTTTATACGTGAGGTTTTTATGGGAAACGGCTTGTTAATTTTGAGGCATTTAATGGAATTAGACACCTAATTTTGACCATATTTGGACCAATCAAAACCAACGATTGTGTTCCGCTCCTTGTTATAAATATGAATGAATAGAACGGGAAATATTTATGTATAACAAAATATATAATATCCAACCCTACTAGCCCCGAGTCAAAGTAAGAAGACGAGAATACACATGATATTTCAGGTTTTATTCTCGTTATTTAAGACATGATCATTTGAAAGACATATATATATGTAACATATGAATACTGTTTCATTGTACTAAATGTGAATGTCCAAGTTTGATCAAGCTGGAAACGTCATGGTGCGAAGTTACAGATAATGTACAGAAATGTGGATACTTGTGATGTTTACAATTAACTGTACATCCAACCTACATGCATGAACATCTGTCATTTTGATAAAGTTGGATAAACAAAAACAAACTTCATGGTGTTATATTACATATCTACACAAATATGAATACAATCGAAATGTACTGTACATCCAACTTATATACATGAACATCTACCAGTTATGAAATATTCTGTTTATTCTATAGGGTCATTGAGGAGACACTTGGGTCATGACTAAACTAAGCACAACGTACAAGGATCAGTTAAGTTCATGGCTGGGAGGGAAGAAGGACTTCACCCTGTTGTACCAGGCAACCAGAGACGGGTGCAGTGCCCAGGCCTTCCATCAGAAGTGTGACCACAAGGGAGCAACTGTCTCTGTCTGCTACAACACAGCTGGCTATGTGTTCGGTGGCTACACATCGGTCAGCTGGTCAAGTGATGGAAGCTACAAATCAGACCAACAGGCCTTCCTGTTCAAGCTCCAGGCGGCGAATAGCTCTCAACCACAACAGTATCCCGTGAAGACGGACAATCTACAGCATACCGTTTATCATGATGCTTCATATGGGCCTACCTTTGGAGGAGGACATGATCTACACCCTTTTTCTTCAACAATTAATAAACAGAGCAATTATTTCCAAGGCAATGGATACACGAATCCAAACCACACTTACAACATGACAGGAGAGAGCGCCGCTACCTTCACAGGAAACAATTTGCAGTTTACCGATGTCGAAGTGTATCAAGTTACAGGTACATCGGTGAAATTCACTTAAAGACTTTATTGAGCAATCGTATTTGTACATTCCGATTCTTAACGACAACACTTCATACATATAACGGTAATATCTTATTGGAGCGTACTGGCAGGCTTATACCATTTTAGGTGCTTTTGTGTGGTGGAGTATTTTTAGTAGCATGTATGTGTACAAATATCCTTAAGGATAGATCTTTGTGAACATATCAACGAGGTATTCTACACTTTCCTGTTCAGTTTGAGTGTAACCACAACTTAAACATGTGGGTCGATAAGTATATGCTACATTGTATGTTCTATAAAGTACTTGACAATATGCCCAAGTGAGGATATTTCGAGGTATAATTTCAGAATGTGTGGAACCTCAAGATGAGACACCGTGGCGGAAGCTCCCCGAGCTGAAACAAAAGGTTTCGATTGTTATTTCTCTTTGTAATGAAGATCAGAATAATCGTTTTATGCTACGGGTTAAATAATTCCTGAAGACACCGTGTGCTTACTTTGCTTTTGGCAGGAAGGTGTACCTCTAATGTCATATGCAACTGTTATGTGTACATTAGTCAAATATATTTTATCTGTTTCATCAAACACATACTTTCTATATGTTATTTTCGGATTGATGTGATCATAAACTGACACAGTCAGGTTCGTCTGTCATGTCACTGTACAAAGTTTTTATTCTGCCAGTTTCAACCTGATGCCTGTAACCGTCATTGCATCTGCAGCTGTTCACAGTTCCCTATTGAACCTTAACATGTCTCCACAGGTACTGAAGTCTGAACTGGAGACGTACGCACCCCCAGGGAAGCTGAACTATGTGAACATCTTGTTACTGGGGACAGTGGGAGCGGGCAAGTCCAGCTACTTTAACACCATCAACTCTATATTCAAAGGGCGGATAACCTCCGTCGCCCGCAGCGGAAGTGCAGAACACAGCCTAACTACTACAGTAAGTTGAATGTATCTGTGCTTAGTAGTATCCACATATTTTATGATTTTATTATGGTGTTTAATCATGCTGATACTTTACTTGAATGAAATAAAGGTATATGTGTCAACGAATTACAGCCTCTAATACACCACAGACATTGTTGGTTTAGCCTATGACAATATAAGAAATCACGAAAGAAATTTAATAGACCATTTGGCCTTCGTGTCAAAGTACATGTTTAATCTCATCTCGTGACCCGATGAAGTTGATATTGCCCCACTTAACTGAGGAGAAGGTAACCAAGAAAGTAACTGCATTAACCATTTCATTTACAGTATCGCTTGTATAAGATAAAATCGGCCGAGAGTCGGCAGCCCTTGAAAGTTCGGCTGTGTGACACGAGGGGACTTGAAGATGGTCTCAATCTGGATTTGACGGATCTTATGGCGATCATCGACGGTCATTTGCCGGATAGATTCACGGTAATATTTTGTATGATATCAAAACATTTATGTGTTGTACTGTACACCGATTGAAGGCAGTCGTGGCGACCCACAGTCTAAAATCATGTCTTTGTGAAAAATTAATAATCTGACTATAACATTGATAGTAGCAATGCAATAAATCGATGATGCCAAATGCCAATATTCATTTGAACATAACACGCAAATGCTAGAAATATATTAATCTCGAGTGTCTGCTGAAACTGATTCCATTGTCAAAGTCAAAATAGTAGCGAAAATTATATGAATGGATCACAGTGTTAGGACCAGATATTCACGGGAAGGGTACGCATGTCCTGCTTTACCAGTGCATTAGCCATTCACACAATTTGCATAAAAATGTGAGTGTTTGTTGCCTGACGTCGAACAGCAGTATTCCTCCAATACGACGACGGTCTGCAAACAATCGAATTATCGTAAAAATACGTTGGCTTGTGCTATCCAATCAGGATATAAAGCATAATAATTTAATCTTGCCAAACTTAACGGTAGTATCATCAAACTATAAATGATTCCATCTAAAATGATTCACACAGGTACATAGTTTCAACATCATTTCTAAATAATGTAGGGTATGTAATGATTTGTTGGCAGTGGAGAGATGAATCATTTTCTGAAATGTATATAAATTTTGAGCAGAAAAGGTCCAAAACATTCAATTTAAAACTATAGAATTAGTGAAAATGTAACACGGCATACTTGATCACAAATTAGAAATTATTATAAATTTAACTTTAATCCATAACGAAAAAGAATAATTAAAAGGTTTTCCATCAAAAATTTTGTTGGACACGTTCACATTTTATGGTTTTACTCGTGGATTTCGTCAAAGTGGAAGACAAATGAGCCCTGCACATCTTCTTGCTTTCCTCTAATATTAAGCTGATATGCCCTGATATAACTGTAAAACTGTTGAAGGCTGCGTTAAAACCCAACTCACTCACTCACTCACTCTTCCCTATTGCAGTTCAACCCGTCTGTTCCTGTTCGTCCTGACGTCCCTGGGTACAAGAAGGACCCAACCCTAGATGACCGAATCCACTGTATTGCTTTTGTGGTAGACAGCACCGCCATAGATGTCTTCCCAGACAAAATACTACAGACGTTCAAGGCAGTTCAGCACAGGGTGAATGTACAAAGTAAAGGCCTGATGACATAATGTTCATACTCAAAATATCCATGACCCCGTTAGTGTGCTTACATTATTACATTTTGTAACCACTGGTCAAAAGTAATGGCTTTTGATAGAAGTTACCAAATGAGACTCGTGAACATGTATGTAAGTTTTACTGCTTCTTGAGTATATATTCTTTATTCATACTCAATTTATTTGTGACCCTTATGTACAGTCCAGGTTTCATTGCTTTTGACTAGACTTAAATATGCTTCATATCATTACAGCCATAGCACGACGGGTGGATGTCATATTGCTGCTTCGCAAATTGTACCCATCTGGGGAATCGAAACGATATTAGTAACATATTATCTTTGAACCTACTTCGTGTTCTAAATGCAACATGCAACGTGCAAGCATTGTATCGAGGCTTCGAAGTAAAGCTACCCGGCTTTCCCTCGGGCGTGTGTGTGTGTTGTGGGATAACAAATGTTGTGTATCATATTTGTCCTTGGATCACTGAACCACTGTCCACTGATTATTTCCCGTTAGGTTTGCCCCAGGTGGTGCTGCTGACCAAGGTGGACAAGGCATGCGAGGTGGTCAACAAAGACATGTCACAGCTGTTTCTCAGCGCTGCCATCGGAGGCCTTGTTGAGAAGACGGGAGAGTTGTTTGGCCTGCCTCGCTCTCACGTATACCCGGTTAAGAACTATGAGGACGAGTTGGTCCTAGATGACAACGTGACCCTCCCTGCTCTGACCAGCCTCGTCCAGATGACCAGGTTTGCTGACGACTTCCTCAACGACTGTCAAGACCTTGATGATGACTGACTACCACGTCCAATGTCCAGCACCGTATAGTAGAACACAAGCGTCAAATTTGAAATATTTGTTTGCGATAATGCTGAATGTTCGTGTTTTGTTCAATGAAAGTTCTTTACAGCCCCTATTTACTTGTCCAAATTATACTGAGATTAGATCTAAAAGCAATTATTGTGTTAATGGATGACCTTCGAACCGTCCCGTTTGGCAACGTCAACCTAGACAAAGAAATACTGCTTAATATCGTTGACTCTGTACATCATTTCTTCTCTATGAGGGAAATATTTGTCTAAACATGTTTACCTTTGATGCACCTTTGATGTACCATATGTGACAAAATAGTAAGTTTAAACTACAGCATCTCACATATACTACTGCTGCTGCTCGAAGGATATGTATATAGGCTCTGCCTGTTTATCAATCCCCTTTACCTCTATCAATTGGAAATTAATATTGATTAAAAAGAAATAATTGTAGCATTGTTTCATTTTCTGGAGTAGGTAACTGACAATTATTTGATCATTTGAAGTAGGTGTAATTGTTAGACATTAAAAGAGCTTCCACGTTTATTTTATCCTTATGTGGATATACCATTAACCTGTACTTTAACTGGTGTTTGATTCCTTGTTTTTGTCCATCTTTTATAGCTGATCAGAAATCAGCCGATTCTGAATATGTATGTGGGTCTAGGTCGAAACAACATATATGCACAAGAAATGTCTCACAGCTCGTAACCTAATATAGATCGCGATTTCCTGCTTAAAACGTTCAGAAAAACATGATTTAACCAAAACCTTTCGTCAAAATCTGAAAATTATCATACACGAGTACGTTACCATTGCTGTAATTTAATGGGCTACCTTAAGTCACGTGCTTAGATTTGACTAATCACGAACATTGTTGCAGATTTCGGCAAGAAAGCGTCACTAGATACCAATTTGTATCCAATAAAATCGCATGTTTACAGCTACGAAAAGACTCCAGTGGATGTTACTAGTATCATTATGTCGGTGAATCAATATAAGCTTTTAAATTGATACTGACATGGCAGCATTCGATGTACGAATTTTATTAAATATTATATTTGCCGAAAATTTTCGCTTCCTTGGTCTTTAATCTGGACGTTATGAATGTGTTAGCTTACATTTTTTTATTTAAAACGAAGTTGCAAATGAATTATTCAGATAATGTGACACACATAATTTTCATTTTTATAAACAATAGAATTAATTAGACCTTTCAAATGGTGTACAGCCAAACATGTAGCAGCAAATATATTTTACAAGCAGATAATTTCCTTGATAAATGTTGGCTTCATCTATGACACAAGAATCTCTGGGAACTCGGTATCACAACAGTATAATCTTCTGGTTGACTGGTGTTGAAAGAGTAAATCGTCGCCCATGTTGCCAAAATGGCGGCGTCGTTCATGCATTGCAACCATGACATGAATATTGTTATGTTGCCATTTGCACTCAATATTGAGTTGTTTTACTTTTGCTACTCCAGAATAATTTTATTATATACCTACCTTACTTTTTAGGACAAAAGTCAAGTAAAGAAATCTGAGACATGTTGTTGTTTTTAAATTGGCCTACCTCACTTTTGAAATGAGTTTGAAATCCGTAAACCAAGAAATAAAAAAGTGTCGCCTTATCAGCGCTGAGTAGAGGACTTCCGCTAAAACAATACATAGTGCTTTCCTAAATACAACAGATCATTTTTGTGTTTATTCTGGCACTAAGGATGATGAAATTAAATAAAATAATTGAACCAACCAAAGTTAAAATCTTCGTCTCCAATGTTGAGGTACATATATAAATAACATTACTAAATAGTATTAGTATTCATAATCATGTTGTACGTCACGTTCACCAAGAGGTTCCCTGCTCTGCCTGGCCTGCCTGATCCAGCCAAGGCATCGACCCCTGAGAAAACTGCCAGGATGGGAACAGTAAACAAGACAATCCCTGACGCATCACGTTCAGATGAAAGTGGTATCAAGAGAAAAAATACCAACCTCAAAGTCGTGCTAAGATTGCCAAGTATGCCACTGAACATGGTAACACTCGAGCTTCAAAATATTTTAGTCAACTCTTAGATGTTAGTCTGGATGAAAGTGCTGTCCGTGTTATGCAGAAGGTTTATGCTTCTGCTAAATCTGCAGACAAAATAGCTGAAGTGACCAAACTTACTCAAGAAACGTACTCGACCATTGTTGTTGGGCGAGTTGGACAAACTTATGTTTTGAAGTCAGAGCAGCTTGGGGAATTATATACCGACATATTGTAATCGATACTGCACGTGGCATTGTGTTACATGAAAACAGATAACTTCTTGTAGAAAGTGGTGGCCCAATCCTACTAAATATGACGTAGTTGAATTCCTTCCTCATCAGGTTAAAAGAAAGCTACAAAAGCTTCAGGAAAATAACAGGTGACTTGGAAAAGAAGCGAGACGAATTCATTTCGAGTGTGGGGGAGACAGTTGCATCAAAATCGATCCCATCTGACTAAATTATTGTCCCCCGCCGCGCGAAAGCGCGGAGCGGGGGATATAGTATTCACGACCGTGAGTACGTCCGTCCGTACGTCCCACCTGTTTGTTGCCGCGATATCTCAAGAACTAAACACTGGATTGTCTTCATATTTGAAACTATGGTGTATATACAGACTCCGCAGACACCAGTCGGTTTTGGTGACCTTGACCCCATTTTCAAGGTCACAGCAGGCAAATCTGCTTTTGGAGTTGGAAAACAGTGTTGCCGTGATATCTCAAGAACTAAACACTGGATTGTTTTCATATTTGGAACTATGGTGAACATACAGACTCCGCAGACACCAGTCGGTTTTGGTGACCTTGACCCCATTTTCAAGGTCACAACAGGCAAATCTGCTTTTGGAGTTGGAAAACGGTGTTGCCGCGATATCTCAAGAACTAATCGCTGGATTGTCTTCATATTTGATACTATGGCGTATATACAGACACCGCAGACACCAGTCGGTTTTGGTGATCTTGACCCCATTTTCAAGGTCACAGCAGGCAAATCTGCTTTTGGAGTTGGAAAACGGTGTTGCCGCGATATCTCAAGAACTAATCGCTGGATTGTCTTCATATTTGATACTATGGCGTATATCCAGACATCGCAGACACCAGTCGGTTTTGGTGACCTTGACCCCATTTTCAAGGTCACAGCAGGCAAATCTGCTTTTGGAGTTGGAAAACGGTGTTGCCGCAATATCTCAAGAACTAATCGCTGGATTGTCTTCATATTTGGTACTATGGTATATATACAGGCGGGGGACATTTCGTCACTTTGTTACAAATACTTGTTAACTTGACCATACTGGTGTCAAAATCGACCCAGTTTCCAATTGGATACTAGCGAGTCCAACCAAAGGCAAATCGACGTGATTGGTGTTGAGGACAAACTGGAAATGACCATGCCGCTTGGCAGCACTGCTTCCGGAAACTTTAGGAAATGTTTGGAAACTACAGCAAGATGATATGATTGCGTGTGGTACGAGGGCTGGGTGAAAACTTCTAAGCCTAAGTGGGATATCTCAATCGGATTTAAACTTTTGCCACCAACAAGTACAATCATTTAATGAATTATAGACATAAGAACTGCAGCTGTAGTGTTATTATTGTCTTTTTACCAGACCATCTTGTGAACCTACCCAATGAAATCACCAGAAATGGACAAAACTGGCTATAGGGCAGTCATCAAGTACCTTGCAACTGAAAGAGCTCACTCCAACACAGATACAGTCCGTTTGACTCCAAATGAGAACGATGAATTACAAAATTACTCGAAATCCAGAAAAGTGTATGAAACATCAATACGGCACTTGACCATGAATACCCTGTACCCGACAAAATCTGAATTTTGTTTATTTTAAGACCCATGACAGATGATGTTCTTTAAAAAACTATCATGTAATTTTGTATAGAAATGTGTACATGACACGTAGGGGGGACAAACCGTGGAAGGCACAGCGCAAGCACGCATGCACTGCACGTTCTGTGGTAGGGGAAATGACAGAGCGTAAGAGGGGCCGTCTCATGATAATTTCAGTCGCAATCTGACTCGCTTATGCCATAGATCTCGTCGTCGGAACTGCTGGTGCCTTAACCGACTGCCACTATTATAGGTTGGACTGTTGCTGGCCGTAGTCCATCTCGTCAACGACTGTGGCCACACAACGCCTCCATGTTTCTACTGTTACCCGACCAAGGGATTCCTTTACGAGTTGTTCAACGTCTCGTAATTTGAACGTTGTGTTCGATCGTCCAACGTCACCCTTGACGATGCCCCATACGAACTCGATTGGATTCAGGTCGCAGTGATAAGGTGGCAGTCGTAAGACAGCGTGACCCTGACCCTTGATGTAACTTTCAACTTTATACACGGGGTCAGGTTTCATAGTTTTGATGATTTCATAGAGCTGTGGTTTCGTCGCTCGAGAAGGAAAGGTAATGTTCCTCCGTTGCAGCCAAGTAACCATGTCTCCTTTACGGTTATTAGAGGTTGGAGTCTTGCTTTCTAGATCCTGCACACTACGATACGGTGCATTGTCCATGACAATGAGAGGCTTGGTAGGCAAAGCAGGGACTAATTTATCTTTCACCCATTCCAGAAATACATTGCCGTTCATTTCTGTGTGGTAGTCCCTGTTGTCTTTGGCCTTGGCTCTAAAGACGAGGTCACAGTCTGGGAGAAAACCCTGACTAGCAGAACCAGCATGGAGAACTATGAGTCTTTCACCCTTTCCCATTGGTAACTTTCTACCAGACTCCTTACAATCACCACCGGGTACCCACTGACTGCTGGCTGTGTGTGACGCATTTACCCATGTCTCATCTAAGAAGACGGGCTCATATCCTTCTTCACGTTTCTGCTTGATGGTACGAAGGTAATGATTTCGGAGACGAACAATGTCAGACCGTTCACACAACACAGCCCTATTTTCTCCAGTTATCTTTTTGTATTTTTGTAACCAAATGTATGCAACAGCTGCCATACTTTGTAACACGTAAATCATGGTCAGTTTCAAGGTGTTTCTTCAAAATTCTTAGGGACAGGTACTTATTTTCTGAGTGCAGTTTAACAATTGCACGTCTGACTTGATTCCTCTGAAAACTGTCTAATTTATCAACCTTGCGTGGTTTTGACATGTTCCATTTCGTCGACTAACAACATTTTTAAGTTTCTGAGGGGACATACCAAGAGCTTTTAAAGCTCGTTTCAAGAATTTATTAATTGCATAAAAAGGCTTTGCTCTTTCTGCTTCACTTCTAAATAAATCATACACATTCAACATCAACTGTTTAATATCTATTGAGTAGCCCATCTTGTCATTGAATGAAAACTGTCACTGTGTAGCACGTGCAGACCGTGCTTGCGCTGTTCCTTCCACGGTTTGTCCCCCTACGTGTCATGTACACATTTCTATACAAAATTACATGACAGTTTCTTAAAGAACTTCATCCGTCATGGGTCTGAAATTAAACAAAATTCAGATTTTGTAAGGTACAGGGTATTCATGGTCAAGTACCGTATCGATGTTTCATACACTTTTCTGGATTTCGAGTTATTTTGCAATTCATCGTTCTTATTTGGAGACAAACGGACTGTACATGCTGACATGATCTCCACTTTAGGAGATGATGCCCCTTCCTTTTCCACTGTAAAGAAGTGGGCTGCGGAATTCAAGCATGGCAGAGAGAGCCTTGACGATGACCCGTGCCCAGAAGGCCTTCAACAGCAACCATTCCGGAAAACATTACCCGGGTGCATGACATGGTGATGGCTGATCGACGATTGACCACTCGACATATTGCCAGTGATGTGGGCAGCTCTCATGAGAGGGTTGAGCACATTATCACCAACGAGTTGGGAATGACAAAAGTTTCTGCAAGATAGGTGCCAAAGCTCTTGACAGCGAATTAGAAATGTGTCAGATTCCTGACGTCCCGTGACAATTTATGCCGTTTTGAAGCAGATCCCGATGATCTTTTGGCCCGATTTGTAACCATGGATGAGATTTGGATTCATCACTTTCAACCAGAAACCAAAATTCAGTCTAAACAATGGAAGCATCCGGAATCACCAGCCCCCCAAAAAGCCAAGTCGGTTCCTTCTGCTGGAAAGGTGATGGCTTCAGTCGTTTTGGGATTCCAAGGGTGTTCTGCTGATTGACTATCATGAAAAGCGCCAGACTATCAATGAAAGATATTATGCAGACCTACTGAGACAGTTGTGTGAAGCTATCAAAGCTAAGCGACGGGGAATGCTCACTAAAGGAGTCCTTTTCCACCAAGACATTGGTACTGTTCACAAATCGGTGGTTGCCATGTCAGCGATCCATGATTGTGGCTTCGAACTCATTGACCATCCCCCTTATTCACCCGATATGGCCCCGTCAGACTTCCACCTGTTTCCCAAAATGAAAAAGGAACTAGCCGGTCGCCATTTGCCTAGTAATGATGACGTCATTTCCGCTGTGAGGTTTTTTTTAGGGTGGCTGAAGAAAATTTCTTCTTGACCGGCATCCAGGCCTTGCAGCATCTCTGGCAAAAGTGTGTAAACCTGGAAGTGGTCTATGTGGAGAAATAAATGAAAACCATCGACTTGGTACGGGTCTTTCACAGTTAGGCTTAGAATTTTTCAGCCAGCCCTAGTATATTTGTTCCCTAGGGCACGGGATATTCACAATGACTATTGACTTCACTATTTTCATACAAGGAGGGCCATAAGTAACTGTGCTTCATATAAAGTGGTGTAAATGTTATGTTATTGTTATGTTATGTCATTCGTGGGATCAATGCGTTATCATACCAATTTCATTGACAAAACCTATATCCGGTAACAGGAAACGTAGCGACACGCCCTAAGAGAAGGATGGTGTCAACAACTCAATTAACAGTGTCAATATCGGTTGTGAGCGTTGATACAGGCGAGGCAGCGGCGGTGCATTGAAGATACATGTACCATCTGATTGAAAACGGCCTTACTAATGCTGTGCCAAATGTCAACAAACGATTGGTCCAACTGAGCTAGCGTTCCCGTTTGGTTCTGGTCCTTTCGTATTCGTCCTTCTATGTCATCACAGACATGTTCTGTAGGGGAGAAGTCTGGAGAAACAGCCGGCCATGACACAGCACAGCAAAGTTGTGTTGCCTTAAAAAGTCTTTGCAGCACGAGCAACGTGTGTGCGGGCATTTTCCTGCTGCAGGGCAACGTTACGTCGTGTTTTCATGAAGGGTAGAACACGATCTCAAACGATGTAGTCCCGGTAGCGTACGTCATTCTAATTTTGTTATTTACAATGATGACTTGTGTTCTTCCATGAGTTGTGATGACATCCAATACCATTAAACTTTCGGGGCGGTCGGGTAGTCGTGTCCCAAGGTTCATATGCCAACAACTTGGTTTCGGAACCGCCGTCGTATAGCTGGAATATTGCTGAGTGTGGCGTTAAACAACAAACAAATAATCAAACAAACGGAATATGTGACTGACATATGCATCCGCAATAACCTCACATGACCATGTGGGTCACGCCAATCGCATGATCGCAAACACTACCTAACGCTGGGTCGATTTCCGAGAACTCTGTTCTCTGAATTTCATTTTCCCTTCCTTAATAGAGTGACACGGGGACCTGGTGTGTCAGATGAGCCGTAGGAACTCCCAGTCAGCACTGCAGTCGATAGTAAGTATTCACACATATCATATGCAAGTATTCTAAATCCGAAAAAGAGTACGCTAGTATACTGATTTTGTTTGGTAAACCAGTTGATATATGTATGACTGTTTCAGTTGAAGTTATAATACTACAAGCATTGTGTTTTCGTCAGAGCTTCCATTTCGACAGAGAGATAATAAAATCCCATTTGGGGCGTTTGGTGCCTATTTGGAAATATGTTGAGTTATATGCTGTTATACTTGTGGTTAGACGAAATATATTAATCCAAATATAAGATGTTGTGATATGTAAGAAACACGTATGACGAATTAGAAACACTTAGAGCATATGAAGACAACATGTAAGAAATACGCTGGAAGCACATATGAAATATGTAGGAGGACGACAATATGCACGAAACACGTATAGGCATTCGGAACACATAGATTATATGTAGGAAACGCATAAGGAGATACGTAGGAAACACACACATTGGAGACATAAGGGAACAGATAGGCTTTTTGCCTTTCACAATAACAGAAAATTCCTTTAATAAAATTATTCAGATTTTCATTTTACGTCTTTTCCCATGATCATCGATTTATTTAAGAATGACATTTTCATATTTACATGATGACCACATTCACCTCAATACTGTAGTATATTTTGTATTTATTTCCATACAAATGAACTTAATGACAACCGATGTCATCGTGATTTTCGTGGCAGCAGGTTTTAAATAACTTAAACAAATAAACGCAAACACCGCCCTATGCTCTCTGTTCTCCATTGTTTGAATGTCACCTTCACTTCCTTAATAAAGTAACGCAGGAACCTTTTGCACCCGAAGCTGTAGATGAACAGTCAGCACTGTATTCTTTAGTAAGTAGCTACATAAGCATATGCCCGACCAGAACGACATCTTGATTCTAGAGCTATATATAGATCACATTTAGGACACATATGCATAAAGCATATGTAAGCATACGATTTAAGAAAAAAATATAATCCACGTAGAAGATATGAAGGAAACACGTACATACGAGGCATGCAGTAAACCTGAAGAAGATATTCTGACACACGTACCAGTCTCACTAGACGGGTATGAAATGGGTAGTAAATACCGATGGGTCACATCAGAGACATGAATGGAACACAAAGAAGATATGTCAGAAACACATACAAATGTATGACAAAAGTCGGAGACGTGAGGGAAACATTGTGTCATCGGAGGAAACACGAAAGGGACAGTAGTAGGCACGTTGCAGACGCGCGGGGAACACAGAGGACATGTAGCGGGGGCTAAAACAAGGACAAGTCGGTTGGGAGTCTGAGTGGGGTATTCATGTTATTGCGGCATAGTATTTCAGTGGACTAGCACAATAAAATCGGCATAAGTCCGGACTAGTACAAGCAAGCATCCCCCAACACACACATCCTTTATGTAAAAAGGGGTTTCTTTTTGTTCTTGTATCAAGTGTTGTGAAAGAGGTACTTTCAAAAAATACTTTTCTGTTAGATCGAAATCAAAATATTCACTGGACATACTGCATGTCCTGAAAACAACAGGGGAAGAAATTGTCATAGTTACTGAGAAAGGAAGGTAATTCTATCTCTAACAAACGTCACAGGACAATCCCGATGTTTAAACATGAACAATGAACAGGGTGGATTTTAGTCATCGCTATGTATTGTTAGTGCATGTGATTACTCATTCACAGAAAGATTTGGAAAGATACCCGCTGACCTACATTCATCTCACATAATGGCAAGTTCTCGGAAATAACCGACTTGCGTGACGGTTAGTTCTCGGAAAATACCCATTACGCCCATTCTAAGAAAACTCTCATTGTATTTCATTCTGCAATGTTCGCCTCCCCGTGAGTCACACAATGAACACAGGGAGGTACGGTGTAAGCTGCTGTGATTTCCTATCATATTTCATTTGAGGGACTGTATGTTGACATTATGCAACACAAAAAAACTTCTATCATTTTGTAAATGAAACAAGAAAACTGATTATTTTATACTGACTATATATAATGTATTTTCCCCCACAAACACATCCATGCTTGCAGCATCACGCTTCTCATCCGTGTTACTAAAGCAAAACAAAAGTGCAAGTGTGAACTCATTAATATGACAGTGTTGAGGAGATACATATGATCTGTGACTGAGTAAGAAAACGTACAACTTTATGGATTTACTGCACATTGCGACATTTCGCTGTAGATTCTTACACCGTTATCAAGCTGGAGTGACAAGTAATAGATGACAAGTAGCAAACAGGTAATTGGATTAAGCTTTCAGTTACTACCATGACTTGTCCAGTGAACATATATTTTGTTTCTGTCAAACCTGAGGCCAGTAATTTCTTGAATTGTCCATAGGGAATAATGGTCCATCGTGAATGTTGCAAGTATATGTCTACATATATGTTTCTCCACAAACCTACAGAAATGTATTGACGACGCTCACCATACATCGACGAATCACATTTTGTCTTCCGTGAAAGTAAGACTTTACATCAATGCAAATCAGAGGAATAGCAATTTGATTAAATATCATAGAATCATTACATTTTAGTGATTTATAGAAGCTGATGACCCTCATGTATACCCTATTCCATGTAGGATATTTGAATTAACAGGTTGCACCGGCAGTTGATATATCAGGAAAGCAACAATGGAGAATGTTGGGAACTCCTGTTTTCTTCACTTTATTGCATTGTATCTAATGCCTTCACCTTCAAACAAATTACCTCCTGGACGTCCTTTACTCACAGGCTGTGGGTCCTTGTTAAGTGCATTCAAAGGCTGCCATGCTTCAATATCGCTCCCGTTGTTTCAACAACTGCGTAATATGTTTTCAATCATGCACGTGTTTGAAGATGTCGAGCTTAACTGTTTAAAAGCTTTCGGATAAATCCGTTTCTCAACCATCACTGATTTCTTTAACTTATTTGTGAGAGGAGTTTTTTTAATGATTTTTCTGTTCCACTTATAACTCCGTTCCCTATTTAACCTTACAACATGTAAAGCGTTGACAGTTTCCATTTTTATGTATTGTGACAGCCACTTCTTAAACCTATTGTAATAGAACTATCATGTTGATATTCCTGATACTTTCAATTGACACTTGATTGTGGGTGGACATAATTGCACACTGTACAATTATTCTTTGGAAAGATCTCTGCTTCTTGTGGATATTCATTTGGATATGGAAACCAGCTTGTAGGTACCATTATATTGCTATGGCAAAAATGGAATTATACCCAATTTAGTTAACATTATGAAACTAATTTCATGTAGTATAAATGCATCAACCCAAGTTCAGACATTTGCTTCATATTTATTCCGATGCCTTCCCGTTTCGTCACTACTGCAAACAAGACTCGATGAAGTTTTGTATTTCGTTTCTTGTTTAACGTCGCACTCAGCAATATTCCAGCTATATGACGGCGGTCTATAAATAATCGAGTCTGGACCAGACAATCCAGTGATTGGTATCATGAGCATCGTTCTACGCAATTGTGAGCCTGACCCCCCGATGAAGTTTTAGGGCGCATGTGGAAATGTTCATAGGGAACAAGATGATCATGTATGCAGCGTCATGTTGTCTTACTGAATGTCATGGAATATTTCTGATGAAAAATATTATCTCAAACATACAAAGTGGTGTTTGTTTATTTAATTATGTTCGTCTCTGATGGACATTGACATTGACATTGAGTTTGGTTTTACGCCGCTCTTAGCAATATTCCAGCAATATCACGGCGGGTGTCTCTGATGGAATATGCGAATGCTTCAAATATTTAGAATTGTGGAGACCAAGCCTGAAACATTGGTCATCATACAGTCAGATATAAGAATGCCTCGGTTCATGGTATAAGTAGATGAAAACACCAATAAATACGACGATACGTCATAAGGGCACAAAACAGCTACATGGGTGGCCCCGTTGTCTAAGGGACCGCAATTCGCTCTGTGCAGAGTTGCGTCCTTTAGCCGTGGCTATGATCGTGGGTTCGAAACCCAGATTCGCCCTGGTAATGTTTGTCAGCGCACTGCCCGTGGTAAATGTTTTTCTGCGCACTGCCCGTGGTAAATGTTTTTCTGCGCACTGCCCGTGGTAAATGTTTGTCTGCGCACTGCCCGTGGTAAATGTTTGTCTGCGCACTGCCTGTGGTAAATGTTAACGTCTACTCACATCAAACTGATGCGTATAAATGCAACTGGAATACTGACAGTGTTAAACGCAGCGATACACCAAACTCTTCCACTCAGTACTTTATATTTTCATGTTATTGTGCATCTTCCCAAAAGCAATGGAGTGAAAGTCAAGTTTCAACCCTGGCCGAAATAGGCTGGAATTCCGGAATTACATTTTGGCTTGAATAACAAGTTTATGCATAGCCCAATCAACATCGCGTCATGAACTGGACACCCGGTTCGTAAACAACATGGAATTTCAACGTGCAGATTTCAGTCGACTGCAGGATTTGCAAAGAATGTGTACCGTCAACTTTGCGTCGACAGATATTTTGCGAATCTTTTTATGATCTTAATCAAGGGCTCAAATAATTTGATGCACTTCGCTTGGTGAGACCCATTTTATTACAATATTGATCTTGAATATCGATCAGATCGTCTTGACTGGGCGCCGCCATTTTGTTTGAAGTAGATGCAGGTGTTATGAGAGATGGAATCTTATTGGTCAATAGGAGGGACACAGCAGGGACGTAACACGTATTAGCCACTGGTGGTTCTACGTTCGACCCAAGAAATACCAGCCCAGTTCTATCGTCAGGTAACGCCCTTGCCTCGGGAAGATGGTTATTATGTTATAACTAACATTTAAGAATGTTTATATCTAAAATGAAGAATACACAGTTTGCGTGATAGCGACCAGAGCCAGTGGGCGACTGGACAAACCGGTGTTTGATGTCGGGAGTAACGATAAACTCCTCTCCATAATAAAAATAATAATAATAATAATGTGCATATTTATAATGCGCCAAATCCATGCCCTAAAGGGTGCCCAAAGCGCTATATTATTACACCGGTCTATGGTTCAGTGTGCACTCGATCTTCTTTCTCCGCTTCCTGGGGAATATACAACCCAAGTCCTTGAAGCGCTAGAAGGCTAACATCCACATTACCATCTCACCCTCCCATTCACTGCTGGGTGACGAGAGGTACATTTCGAGCAAAATCAAGGAGACAGAAGACACCACATGCACTTCATGTGCTTTAGTGTTGGCCAGGACCGAAACCAATCCAACTACTCTCCAAGGCCGACGTTAGGACCGACGTTATGTGCAACCACAAGACCACAAAGACTAACTTTAGGATAAATGCTTTGACGATAACCAGAACAAAGGATTCAAGCTGAAAGAAACCACTCGAAAAGTGCCTTGGAATAAACTGGGAACACATCTTCGACATGTTGATGACAAATAAAAGCCCAGAGGGACCAGAGCCAGTCTATGATATACTATGTCGTGTTTTACTGTAGGTCGTCAGTCTGAGTAAGATGGTTTTGCCCGATCCCAATGTATGCGTCAGCCGGATCGGATATACGAATCTTCATGTGTTCCTGTTGACCTGATTCATAAGTTGAGTAATATAATATCAACCTGAAGGAACCTGAAGAAACAAATTGCACTTCATCCCATAGAAGTATAGGAAATAAAATGCTTCACTTACATACTCCAAAAACATCAAATAAACCCATCCCTTTACTTATCACTTTACTTGCGTTCGATTTGAAAACCCTGGACGACCCAGGTGAATACGTGTTGACCAAGGTATAACCCAAGTATGTGCATTCTGCAATGCGTCAGAGAAATTTAACTTTCGATTGTTGAAATAAATACTTTAGAATCAATAATGCAACTTTGATGATGATATTGCTTTTCGTTTGATGTTATAACCGTCAGTTTGAACTTTCTTATCGTTTTTCCATGCATAGAAAGGATACAATGATACAATGACAGCTATTTCAAGAAATGAAACACTTTTTGACTTCTCATAGCTGCATGTTGTTGTGCATGGTCGTTGTGTTTCGCCATCTCCTGGAAGCCATAATTAAATATAAGGTGGCAGTTTATACGTTCTATTTCGTATACTGCCCTCCGTTATCCTTGATTAACAGTGGTTGTCAGAATTGTGGTAACCTTGGGTGACTCATGTCACTGATATTTCCATAATCGAACGCACCTACTGGTTGATGTGTAGTAAAATTAGCTATTTATTCAGCTATTAATATTTATAAGTTAGCTAAAGGGAGACAACTCGGTCAAGTTGCAAATCGCTCGAATGGGCGGATAGAGGGTGCCAACGGCAACAGGTTTAAGTTGGAACAATATTGACAGTTATAACTGTCCATCTGACAAATCACTGATGTTTTGACTTAATATATATATATATATATATATCAATGCACTATTTCCAGAAAACTTGCAATGTTTACGTGCCTCTTGTGAGCGATAAGAATTTGGTTTTTCAAAACGACACTTAAAGAATGACATTATATGAAAAAGGTTTTATAAAACTTGTATTTTAGGAAGGTAAATGTCATATATTAGGAATAAACACTAGGCATAAAGCTTGCCCAGACTCACTAAATACAATGTCATAATTAACCTCCATGCACATTTTAAATATTGTAGCGGTAGCCAAGTCGATATGTTGACATGCGCGTACTATAGAGGTTTGTCCGCAATATAGAACCTGGGGAAATACGAGGTGTTATCAAGGTGTTAAGAATTATGAAGGTGATGTTTCGGCTGTATATGTTGTTGGATCATGTCTTCACTATCTGACTCCATCGCGGCTCTCGGCTACATGATCCTATGCCTGACTGAAGACGATCAGTGCGTGGTGACAATGTTTCAAGATTTAACATCATAATATTTTGGGGCACAGGTGTATGACAAACCATCTTCACACGTAAACCGATTTACTGAGATCATTAATTCTCTTCAAGGTATTGTTTAAATGATACAATAAAATTGTTCATGATGTTTGTTATCTGGGTGCTAATATCATTAGAACGATAACTATTGATGCAAATAGATTTACTGATATCAAGAATTTGATTAATGGTTTCCAATTAATTCAATAGCATTATCTGATGATATCAATATTTCCTGATTTTGTCATTAATGAATCTAGTACTACCAGAAGCAAGAATTAATTTCACAACAGTATTTCAATTCATAGCATTTAGTAATTCCATTAATCAAATAATAAATTGCTGTTACATTACTGATAAACCATTTATTGACATTAATTCAATGATTGATATCAATTTCACTTACTGATACTTTTGTTAATGAACTCGTTTAAGGAAACCATTAATGTATAATAATTCCACTATGTCATCAAATATGTATTGGGAGAGAGGGGGGCCAGTCGTCTGAAGATTTCGCTGCGCTGAATTGCGTATCTTAGGCGGGCTAGGAACCTGTGACCGTGTGTTTTTTGCCTTGATTATGTTTCTAGCTTTCTATTGTCAGCACCACACCCATGCCTATCTCAAGGATTCAACTCTTAATACTATCCATCGCATCTAAGTTACACGCCGTGATATAAAAGTGCAGTTAAACCAAACTCATTCTATCAACTATGTTCAGACCATAGCACGGTATTGTAGTGCTGATTTTGACGGTAAACAACAGTTACTCACTCACTCACTTTGATCATGATCTTTCATCACTTTGAACAGTTCCTCAGACGTATGGGTTAATTAAGCAAGGTAGCTAATGGTGTAATGACAGTTACTCTCCGGAATCCCGTTCCACAAGACTATTGCTATGTTATACCTATGTTAAAGTATGCCAGTCAAGGCAACTCGGCTCTGTCGAACGACACCCAGGGAACTAGTTTCAGCAATGCATGGCGACAAGAACGCTTTGAATATGGTATTGTTTGGAAATCGTAATGACAAATAAGTAATTACGTAAGTAAATAGGTCGGACAGGTTGTAGACATGGTGACAAAATAAACGCTGAACTAGTTTAAGTCTCTATAGTCATTAAGAAATAACTATATTTGTTTCTTTTGAAGTTGAATTGATGTACTAGATGGTTTGAAATAACTCCCTAGTAACAGTAATACACCCCAAACTGCAAAGCAGAATACCTTAGCCTACTTCTGTTACTCCTCACTGTCCATGGTTGTCAAAATAGTTGTTGTGACAGTAATATTTACAAACAGCATGAAAACGTAAGAAGCGGCAGTGGGCGATACGAGAGGCTGCTTATCGTTGTGACACAGCGGTTAGGGTATATTTTCCTTATTGATAATGTTCAGAAATATATTTGAAAATGTTTGTTGTGATGTTGTTACCAAGCGCTTGTTGATTGTGCCAGTAGGTGAAAATAGCATCTGATAATGTTGCGATATCGAACTTATACATTTCTATTGTGTTATCGGCAGCCATTTTTTATTGACATCGATATGTAGGCTATCGATAGATCGACGTATTCACACGTATGGTTGTTGTGTGAAAAGGCTTTTTAATTTTTAGGTGTGTATTGGAATAAGATAACTGATTTTAATCTCATTTGGACCAATCAGAATGAAGGAAACTCTCAGTGCCATTGTAGAATGTCATTGCGAAAATATTTATGTACGTATTAATAGCAAATTCACTCGCATCCATGTAGCAGATTAAAGTTACAAAGTAACATTGCACTAAATTTGAATTTGCCATTTTGATAAAGTTGGATAAAAAACAACAACTTCATGCTGTGATGATACAGATGTACACATATATGAATACAAGTGAAATTTACTGTACATCCAACCTACATGCATCAACATCTGCAAGTGATGAATTAATCTGTTTATTCTACAGAGGCATTCAGGAGATACAGTGACCATGGCGAAACTAAGCACAACGTACAAGGATCAGTTAAGTTCATGGCTGGGAGGGAAGAAGGACTTCACCCTGTTGTACCAGGCAACCAGAGACGGGTGCAGTGCCCAGGCCTTCCATCAGAAGTGTGACCACAAGGGAGCGACTGTGTCTGTCTGCTACAACACAGCTGGTTACGTGTTCGGTGGCTACACATCGGTCAGCTGGTCAAGTGATGGTTACTGGACATCAGACCAACATGCCTTCCTGTTCAAGCTCCAGGCGGCGAATAGCTTTCAACCACAACAGTATCCCGTGAAGACGGCCAATGTACAGAATACCGTTTATCATAATGCTTCATATGGGCCTACCTTTGGAGGAGGACATGATCTATGCCCTTTTACTTCAACAGTTTATAAACTGAGCAATTATTTCCAAGGCAATGCAAGCATCAATCCAAACCACACTTACAACATGCCAGGGGAAAGTGCAGCCACCTTCACAGGAAACAACTTGCAGTTTACTGACGTGGAGGTGTATCAAGTTACAGGTTACATTCACTCAGCACTTTATTGAACAATCTTATTTGTACATTCCGATTCTCAACGAG
Organism: Haliotis rufescens; assembly: GCF_023055435.1. Classification (NCBI taxonomy): domain Eukaryota; kingdom Metazoa; phylum Mollusca; class Gastropoda; order Lepetellida; family Haliotidae; genus Haliotis; species Haliotis rufescens. Next base: position 44,463,975 of record NW_025964001.1, on the reverse strand, counting down.
AACACCCCGTACATATAACAGTTATATCTTATTGGAGCGTAGTGACTTCTACCATTTTAGATAATTTTGTATGTTTGAGTGTTTTTAGTAGCATGTATATGTACAAATATCCCAAAGTCGAGATTGTAATATAAAGATAATATTTTTAGACAAACTTGGCGATAATATCAACGTGAGTAAGTAATACTACCATTTCCTGTTCAGACTAAGACTTACCACAACTTAAACACTAGGGTTCGTATATGCTATGTTGTATAAATTATTTGATAACAGGAGGATATTTCGACACATAATTTCAGAGTGCGTTGAACCTTTAAAAGAGACAACGTTTGGGATGCTACATGATGTGAAAGCAAAGGTTAGTTCGTTTGTTATTTCGAAATGTTATGAAGATCAGAATAATTCTTCTATTCTTCAACTTGATAAAATCCTGAAGACATTTTGTGCTAACTTTGCTGTTGGCCTTGAGGGTGTACTGGTCATGTGATAAGCCACTGTTACTTGTACATTTGCCAAATAACCATACACTGAGGTATGTCGAGTCACTGTACATAGTTTTTATTCTGTCAGTTACAACCTGTTGCATGTAACTGTCATTTCATCTGCAGCTATTGTTCACAGTTACCTGTTTAACCTTTATGTGTCTCCACAGGTACTGAAGTCTGAACCTGAGATGAAGTCACCCCCGGGGAATCATGTGGACATTTTGTTACCGTGGAGGAAACTACCTGAGGTGAAACAAAAGGTTTGCTCGGTTGTTACTTCGATTGTTATGAAGATCAGAATAATCCTTCTATTTTTCGAGTTGATACATTTCTGAATACACTGGGTGCTATGTTTGCTATTGCCATGAAGGCCTACTATGACTTTAACGTGTGTCCACAGGTACTGAAGTCTGAACTTGAGACGTACGCACCCCCGGGGAAGCTGAACCATGTGAACATCTTGTTACTGGGGACAGTGGGAGCGGGCAAGACCAGCTACTTTAACACCATCAACTCTATATTCAAAGGGCGGATAACCTCCGTCGCCCGCAGCGGAAGTGCAGAACACAGCCTAACTACTACAGTAAGTTGACATGTATTGCAAGTTGGTATTAACCATGTATGTTATGATTAAATCATGTAGTTTATTAGGTATTTGGAGCGATGAGATACTGCATCCATCTACTTACAGTTCTTAATGTACCCAACAGATTATGCTTTTCAGTCTATGACCCATACGACAACACATAGTAAACAAAACAGCATGTTTATCTCAACTCGTACAGTTGATATCGTGAAGTTAATATGGGATTAATGAAGTTGACATGACTGCACCACTCAACTCACTCCATGAAAGAAATGTCCAAGACCGGCTAGCATATATATCAATGTATATCTCATGTATTAACCATCTTATTTTCAGTATCGCTTGTATAGAGTAAAGTCGGCCGAGACTGGGCAGCCCTTGAAAGTTTGGCTGTGTGACACCAGGGGACTTGAAGATGTACGCAACCTTGATTTGACGGATCTCATGGTGATCATAGATGGCCATCTGCCGGACAGATTCACGGTAGTATTTTGTATGATATCGAAATATATGTGTGTTCTACCGTACGTCCCTCGAAAGCCGTCGTCAAAAATCTGCGGTCTATATGCAATTTTCTGTTTACTGTGTCAGACATTTGACAGAGATAACTACAGATGGATAATACGGTCGTATTTAAATACAACAAGCTGACTATAAGATAGTAGCATCAAAACCCCGGGCCTTTGTTCATCTAAACTAGGTTTTGTGTAACATATTGTTGCGTGTCGACTTCCAAATTGACACATTAAGTTAACAAAGAAATCTATACAGAAATATGCGTGACACCAACACATAAAAAAGAAATGTTGCCCAGTTAACAAATTACAATAAGTAATTACAATTGCAGTACACAATAGAGTTGCAGAATTCATTGACAATACAATGGCAGTATATAATATTATTCACCTAGCAGCAACAGTGGTCACGCATAAAAAAATGTGCCTCAGCCAGAGTGAAAATGTAATCTTCACAAGGCCGCTGGTCTTCATGTAATGGGAGATGATAGAGGCATGCACATGCGCACTTATACAGTCTCAATACCTTCAAGAACGTTCATACCATGCTGGGTTAGTCTTTAGCTGTTCGAGAAGATTACACTCCAAAAGCATCAACATATAGTAACTTCCTCACCATTCTTATATTAGACAGTGATACATCCCTGACAACTAATTATTGTTAAACACAATGTTATGAACTTCTACTGAATCTTAACAGAAACAATGCAATACAATTACAACATTGTTTAACAATACATTACCCTGCCATGTATAGCAACATATTACATGGGCACTGCCTGTCGGTTACCTGCCCGAAGAGTAAGACTCTAGACATAGTCTCTAAAATACCTTCACGCGGGCTATCCAACCCGATTTTAGCAGATAAAACTTCAACAGTGCGCGTGCACATTTCTAAATAATGATATGACATGATTCGTTCGCAGTCGAGTGATGACTGTTCTATATAAAATGATCCTAAAAAAAGATTAACAAATGAGTGAAAATGTAATATGCCGAGCTTGATCACAAAAAATAGAAACTATTACTCAATTTAACTTTGATATCCATGAAAGTAATCATTTTTCAAAAGTTCTATTTTATCATTCGTCGGTCAATTTTCACACATGATTTTACTAGCATCAACAGTTTGTTGGGATTGGATGCAATTAAGTTAAGGGGAGAGCTGAAGAGATCATTTAGTCAATATTACCGTGAGTGAGTGAGTATGGCTTTACGCCGCTTTAAGCATTATTCCAGCAATATCACGGAGGGGGACACCAGAAATGGGCTTCACACATTGTACCCATGTCGGGAATCGAACCCTGGTCTTCGGAGTGACGAGCGAACGCTTTAACCACTAGGCTACCCGACCGCCTCTCAATATTACCGCGATTGCAAAAAGATTCAGCTTCAGTTGTTTCCGATGGTGACCTCCATGTTGCAGTTCAACCCGTCTGTTCCTGTCCGTCCTGGCGTCCCTGGGTACAAGAAGAACCCAACCCTAGATGACCGAATCCACTGTATTGCGTTTGTGGTAGACAGCACCGCCATAGATGTATTCCCAGACAAAGTACTACAGACGTTCAAGGCAGTTCAGCACAGGGTGAATGTACAAGGTAAAGGCCTGATGACATAATATTCATACTGAAAATATCCCGTTTGTGTACTCACTGGGACTCATGTGTAGAGACATGACGACATTTGATAGGATTTTTTAAATGAGGCTCGTGAACATGTGAGTTTTACTGCTTCTTGACTGGACCTATATTCTTCATGTCAGTGAGAGAGTGAGTAAGTAGGGTTTGACGCAGCGTTCAGCAATATCACAGTCTTACCATTACAAATGGATGTCATGGTGCTGTATGCACATTGTACCCATGTGGGGAATCGTAACCATGACAGTAACATTATTCTTGAACCACCTTTGTGTTCAAAATGGAAGCCTTGTATCGAGGTTTTGTAGTTACCTCCAAGGTTTCCTCAAGCAGGTGTGTGTATTCAGTGATAACAAATGTTGTGTATTAAATTTGTCCTTGGATCACTGAACCACTGTCCACTGATTATTTCCCGTTAGGTTTGCCCCAGGTGGTGCTGCTGACCAAGGTGGACAAGGCATGCGAGGTGGTCAACAAAGACATGTCACAGCTGTTTCTCAGCGCTGCCATCAGAGGCCTTGTTGAGAAGACGGCAGAGTTGTTTGGCCTGCCTCGCTCTCACGTATACCCGGTTAAGAACTATGAGGACGAGTTGGTCCTTGATGACAATGTGACCCTCCCAGCTCTGACCAGCCTCGTCCAGATGACCAGGTTTGCTGACGACTTCCTCAACGACTGTCAAGACCTTGATGATGACTGACCACAACGTCCAATGTCCAGCACCGTGTAGTAGAACACAAGCGTCTGAAAATCGGACACATGTTCTCCATGTTTATGAGCATCATACAGTGTTTATTAATTGATCATTTGATAGGATGAGGCGTATTTGTAGGACATTAAAAGAGCTTCCGATTTGAAATTAAGTTTACGTCCTTTTTGCATATACTATTTACTTATCCTGTACTTTAACCTTATATATGCCAGGTTTTTTTAAAAGACCTGATTGATTCCTAATTTTCGTCCATGTTTTATAGTGTTAATCAAGTAATTCTGAATTATCTTTACATCTCACAAGACCTGGAAATTATATAATTCATATCGGCAAATTACACCGCGTTAGATTTTTCTGTATATAACCTTGATAAACCTCGAACCTACTTTCGATTATCAACAGTAATCTAATGAGTCAACTTGTAATCACGTGGTTTCAATTCTGTTGCGAACTATACCCATTCTTCAGTACCATAGTAGACCGTGAAATGCTTATGCATTTAAAGTATCTATGTAAAGACATCATAGGGAAACTAAATCTTGTTTCAATGAATAAACCTTCATCTTAAGATATCTAGTCGTGATTACTTTCACTTTGCAAACAACTAATGAATGATGAATAATCTAAATTGGTGACAGACGGTCAAACTTCACGCATCAGCTAATCAAAATCCCTGCAGGTGTTTTGACTTTCATATTTAAATGCCTTTGATATTTTCGTTTAATACCTGTTAAAACCACGTCGAAGCTCACTTTATTGATGTGATTCTTGTTACTCATCAGATATGTTTAATACCTTATATAAGATTGTTAGAAGATTCTGCTTATTACCTTTATTTAATATGTGCGATGTATTTGTGTTAATTTGTATAATCGATTAAGATTTGTCTTTAAACTTAATCTATTTGACTTGGAACTTAATGACCGTTACGTCAAAGTTACTCTCTCACCTTAACGCGATTGGTTTACATATAAATCAGAGGAACATAATGTGAACTTGCGTATCGAATTGAACTGCTGCAGAGGCGGATTTTGAAAGTATCTGGGTTTCTGGTGTAAATGTAAATGTCATTGAATATAACGACATCATACATGGTCATTTGTCTTTCAAAGCTCATACCTGGTGATAGGAGACAGAACGACGCCCCCAAAAAGAGGGTGGTGCAAAAACTCTAATTATAGTGTCAATATCGGGTGTGACCACCATTTGATACAGGTGAGACATCAGCGGTTCATTGAAGATACCAGATGTTTAAAAATAGCCCGGGGATGTTGTTCCAAAGAGTTAGTCCAACTGATCAAGCGTTACAGGCTGGTTCTGGTCCTGTTTAAACTTTAACAAAACTGTTTAATTAATACAGATTGAAACGTTTAGAGATCTTTACTTTTATTCTGAACTTTCAATCACAATAAAGGCTTACCTTTTGGCCAAATTCATTGGACAACATTTCGGAAGAACAAGCAGGTTTTATACAAGGCTACTACTAGGTGGACAAATTTATACATTTTTTGTAGATTTCAGAAAAGCGTTTGGTTCTGTAAACAGGAATATAATGTTGTCATTGTTCTTTCAAAGAGTGTGAGTAACAAGATTGTAAATTATTATGCAAAATGTATCAAAATTTATCAAATTGAGTCACGTATATTATGATGTTTTTTACATGACTGTAACATTGGTGTACACTAAGGTTGAATTTTTCCCCCTTTCCTGTTCTGTATTTCATCAATGACATTGCTGCACAAATACCGGATAATTGTACGGATGGTACACAGCTGTATCCAGATATTGTTAAGATATTTCTGTTGCTTTTCGCCGATGATGTAGTTATGTTCTCTAGCACTATAAAAGGTTTGCAGCATTTGATAGATCAACGTGAGCTGTATTGTTCGAATTGTCAACTCCAAGTAAACACTGTAAAAACAAAAGTGCTGCTTTTTGAAAAGGGAAATAAACTACCAAGTAGTTAAAATTGGTACTTCAACTCACAACCATTACAAATCGTCACTCCTTAAATATCTAGGTTTATTTGCCACATCAGTAATGCAGCAATGCAGGCAACGAAGATACAAATGGGAATCTTACATACTATAAAAAGTTTGACTGATCTTTCATATCAAATCTTATAAATTATTTGATACAAAAATTACTTTATCATAGCATCTTTGTATGGAGCAGATGTCTGTGGTCATCTGAATACAGAGCTATTGATCTAGTCCCTCTGTATATTTGTAAACGATTTCATGGCGTTAAACACTGTACATCGAGTGTTATGCCATATGGTGAATGTGTACATGGTGCATATTTAAATTGAATACCGCTACTTTTCATAACAAAATTAATCAGTCTTGTAATCCTTCTTATCAATATAAATAACATTCATTTACACACGTCTCTTCGAAAGTGAACATCAACATAACGAATTAAAGCTTATAGGATTATACTTTGTTGTAATTATTCTTTCCTTTATTGATAATATTGCGTCAGGTTAAAATTCATTGTCATATAATAACTGCCATTTGTGACGGGAAGCTTAAACAACAAACAGTTTCAGAATATCTTATATCACTAGACGACTTGGACGACTATGGATGGCGTCTTGAATATTGAGAACGCCGATATATGTCCAGGACACTGTTCACAACGGCGTTTAACCAAACTCACGCAATCCCTCATATTGAAAACATGTCTCATATAGATGGCCAAAGAGAGCTGTAACTATCCCATACAGATTTCTAATGTATTCCAAAGGGATATTTTCCCAGATGTCCCGAATCTCTGTTCGTTCTGTTTGACTAAGCAAACCTTGAAAGTGGACGACGTCGTGCATCTCGTCAAGATTCACTTTTCTCAAACGTCCATGTAAACGTGTATAGTTTTTCAATGGATCCTAACTGTTAATAACTTCGAAGAAATTAGTAAACTGTACTTCCCAATTGCTAAATATTTTTATTAAATTACGTTTTTGACGGCGGTCGGCAAATCTGTTGATTTTCACATTTATTCCAGGAATGCTGACATGAAGCAGACGACAAATTCAGTCACTAGCCGGCTGCGTGATAGTTAACCCGCCACGTGACAAAATATTATAATAATAAAATAATTATCGAACGGCATCATAGGAAATTTGGTGTTGCCGTCTTGGAAACTTACACTATTAATGTGCATAATAGTATGGGTAATGGTCGGAATTCAGTACCAATTTAGACTCCTGTCTCAAACTAACGTAAGGATAAACACTTATTTGACGGCATGCATGTCTTGTCTTATGCATCGTGTTTATTGTTTTTCTATTGTTCAGTAATTTTTCAAATCATACATTGAGAATAAGTTTGTTCTTCATACAAAAGCCTGGTCGCGTACAACCTAAATGGATTTCACCGAGGAAAATGTGTCTCTGCAAATGTTTACAACTGTTGGAATCTTCTTCCAATGTCTATATTAAGGTTTGCAGTTGTCAGGTTTACCTCCTTTCCTTGGGTTAGAGACGTTATGACATGACCTTGGTATGGGGTTGGAGGGAATGCGGAAGTCATAAGCTTTCACTTTGTTGTCAAGTATTCTAGAGATGTGAATTCAGCTTCTTGGACACTTGTTATAAATGCCTCTGAATCGAGGCGATCCTGTCGCCTCTAAATGGTACTTACTGCCCCACGTGGAATAAGGGTTAAAGAATTCAGTATGAACAAATAGATAAAGTCGGTCAGTATAGGACTTAAAGAAACCCTACAAGTCGCAGAGGTACAGAGTCACTATTATAGCTTGAGTGAGTGAGTGCTGGAGAAACCATAAAATGTTGTTGACATATTGTCAGAATCCCATCATGATGATATACCCGTTTCAAATGATCTATTTAGGTAACTAGCTTGTCAAGCCATCCATCCATGCAGTACCTAATATAAAACATGGGGAGTTTAATATGGGTTTTTCAGATTAAAAACGATGTTTTATTGGTCTGTTTTCAGTCGTGCAAATGGGTATCTCTCATACCCTCACGTCTAGTCGCACGTTTAGAGGAAGCCAGAAGCTTGAATGTAAACATTAAACTTGTTTCCGTCCGGTTGCGCACGCACCTCCCTATGACATGTCACAAATCTCGAAGAATAAGCCATCAAGCAGGACTGGACTGGATTACTTCCCTGTGGGGATGGCTGGGTGGGAACGTACGACTGAAAACAGATCAATAAAACATCGTTTTTAATCTGAAAAACCCATGTTTTAGTCTGTTTTCAGTCGTACAAATGGGTAGAATTCGACGGAACACTGGAAGGAGGGTCGGGAAAGTAATCAGGCAGTGACCACTTTCACGTCGAATGTACCAAGTTCCTCACCCCTGTAGTGACAATAGAACATTCGACCAGATGCACGGACGAGACAAGTTGTTTATCACGAACGCACAGCATGGTAATGCTCTTCGACACACAACTAATTATCGATGCGACAGGCCAACTGCACGCGTCAGTTGAACTGCGATCGAAGTGTGGTCGACGAATAGTTTAGTTACAGAGCAACTCGCAGTATACAAGGTAACTAAAACAGCATGTTTAATGCTCTTCGACTCACAACTAATTATCGAAGCGACAGGACAACTGCACACGTCAGTTGAATTGCGATCGAAATGTGGTCGGCGTATAATTTAGTTACAGAACTCGCCGTAGACAAGGTAACTAAAATAGCATGGGTAATGCTCATCGACACACAACTAATTATCGATGCGACAGTACAACTGCACACGTCAGTTGAACCCGGATCGAAGTGAGGTCGGCGCATAATTTAGTTACAGAGCAACTCGCAGTATACAAAGTAACTAAAAAATACGAGCAGTACTATAATGTATGGGAAGACGATGCATACACCGAATAACCATAATAAAAAGCAGAAGTACTGCACGCAACAAAAAACCATAAGAATGCGTACATTCACCAACAGCTTTTATTGTAACCTGTAGTATGTCACGAAGTGTCGAGCAAAAACTCCAAAGTGAATAAAACACGAATTCACTGTCTTTTCTGAGAGATCTGTTGTGCCACCACGAGTGGACCAAACTGTTTGAGTCCTTCAACCTCTTCTGTGGAGATATCTCTAAGATAATGCGAAGCAAACACTGAAGTAGATCTCCAAAAGCAGCCCTCCATAATAACTTGTAGCGAACAATTACTGTGGAATGCTAATGTTGAAGCGAAGGCTCGAACTTCGTGCGGATGAGATGAGGTGGGAGGTGCGAGTCCTTGCGCCTCGTAAGCTCTGAGAATTACCGCTCTCAACCAAAATGAGAGAGTATTACGTGTAATCTCTTTCTTTGCATTGGTTGAGAGCGGTATGAACAGCCGTCGAAAATGTTGTCGTCGCTGTTCAGAACGCTGCAGGTAAATACGAAGCGCACGAACTGGGCACAAGGTGAGATCAGCGTGATCACGAGGGCCCATAATGGCAGACAAGGAAGGAATGTTGAACATGCTCGGATCTTGGCCAGGAAGTTAATTTTTCGCTAAAAAATCCCATCGGAGACCAAGATGGACGTTGCCATGGTTACGCTGATCGAACGTAATCCGACCGACGTCAATGGCATGTATTTCCGTAATTCTCGCAGCCGTAGCCAGCGAGAGAAGGAAAAACCGTTTTCTGAGACAATAAGTCGAACGCGACCTTATCGAGAGGCTCGTAAGCCTGACTAGACAGGTTGCGCAGAACGACATCGAGGTCCCAGGCCGGCGGTCGGAATTTACGTGACTGATCTTCAACCATGAAGGCACGTAGAATCTTCTGCAACTCCGGTACGTTAGTGAGCTTGTCGCCCGTAGGAGACGGCACTACTGAAGCCAAAGCTGCCAGATATGTCGAGATCGTCGACCCTTTCAGACGCCGAGATGACCGGAGAGAGACTAGGAACTCCGCCACCTGTGGTGGGGTCGCTACCGCCGGGTTGAAGCCATGAGACCTGGCGAAAATGGAGAAAGGGGTCCACTTGTCATCTTACAGCTTACGAGTCGTAACTCGATGTGCCGACGAGACAAGCGCTGCCGCTTTAGCCGAATAGCCTTTCTTCATTAACGAGGTCTTAAGCAAACCCAGGCGTGAAGCTGGAAGTTCTTTATCCCCGGATGCAAGTCGTCGGTGTGAGGATGAAGAAGGAGGTCGTCTCGATCTGGCAACGGGAACAGTGGTTGAACGATGATCTGAAGAAGTTCCGGGAACCATGTTCTGGCTGGCCAATAAGGCGCGACCAAAAGCAGACGTAGGTTGGCCGTTTGACGAACTTTCACCAGTTGCGATGGTAACAGCACCGTTGGTGGAAACGCGTAAGCGTCTAGACCCCCCACGATATCGCTAGAGCGTCGTGGTCCCATGCCCATGGGTCTGGAACCGGCGACACGAATCGAGGGAGGCGGTTGTTGTACGGGGCAGCAAAGAGATCTACTTGGGGCAACCAGAGTCGATCTGTCAGCAGATGAAAGACTGTCGGATGGATCATCCACTCCGTGGGAGACGGCCTCGATGGTCTCGACAGGGCGTCGGCAATCACATTCTTGGCCCCCGGGATGTGACGGGCGCGTACGCCCATGTCCAAGTCGTCGACGTGGGCGAAGAACCTGAATGTCCGGTCCAGAAGGGCCGCCGACTGAGTTGTTCCCTGTTTGTTGACGCAGTGGACGACTGTATCATCAGCCGTTTCCGACGGAGTCGAAGTTTCCAAAACTCGACCGCCCGAATCACTGCTTCCATCTCGAGGTAGTTGATGTGGAGGACCTTTTCTACTGGCGACCACCGCTTGGTCGTCCCCGAAGTGCGCTCCCCAGCCTTCCAATGACGCGTCTACGAATAGGTGTAGTATGAACGGAGGCTCGCTCATAAAGACGCCCTCGCAAACGTTCGACGGCTGGAGCCACCACTCCAGATGACAACGTAGCTGCGCCGGAAGTGGAACCAGGAGATTGGGAAACTCCAGGTGGGGGTACAGCAATCTCTGCAGCGGACGAAGTTGAAGACGACCTCGACGGGTCAAGTCTTGGGCCGATGTCAACAGACCGAGGACTTCCTGCCATGTGTGCACCGACGACGAGGCATGTAGACGTCACGGAACGCTGCTGACAATCTTGTCCCAACGGTCTTGAGGTACCTGGACCAGATTGACTCCCGTCTGGAAGCGTATCCTAATGTACTGTAGAACCCGAGGTGGTACCAAGTCCGACTTTTGAAAGTTGACGATCCACCCGAGGTACCGTAGTAGACTCAGGGTGGTCGCCAACTCACCTTGAAGGGCTACTGTAAACTGGTGAACTTGGAGCCCGTCGTCTAGGTAGAAGGCGACCCTGATCGCCTGCCGATGGAGCCATTCTACGACCGTCTTCATGATCCGTGTGAAAAAGCACGGGGCCGTAGAAATTCCAATCGGGAGGGCCGCCCACTGGTAATGAATACCTTGGCATTCGAATCGGAGGTACTTCTGGAACTCGGAAGCTATTGGTACATGTAGATACGCGTCCTGAAGGTCTAACGAGACGAGGAAGTCGTTCGGTAATATCATCCGACGCAGAGAGCTGAGGGATATCAAGGTGAATGTGTCGAGTGGTTGGAGGTATGTTGCGTTGAGGAAAACCCACTTGTGGGCATAGTGACGAAGTTGCCCCCCTACCGGTAGCTCGTCTAAAGGTAGTGTCACCGGGGGAGACTCCAACCACGGCGACGGCGGGGGAAGGGACCTCACTTCCTCCCCCGCTGGTACTTTCCCCCTCTGGGCAACTTGGAAAAGGAGACCTGGCGACCTTTCCTGTCGGAACCTCCCTTGCGGGACGGCTGTCGAGGCACGTCCCTACGGAAGGCCCGTTGCACATTCTCGTTTCGGTAACGTCGTCGTGGGGCGTTCGAAACCGGTGGCCGTCTGGACAGGTTGGGTGAAGCCGAAATGATGATGTCACGCTCGGCTTCCCTGGAGTACTTGTCCAGAACGTCGTTGGTACGACCGTCGAACAACTGTTGCGATGTCCACGGGGCCCGTAAGAGTGACCTGCCATGACGATCAGGTAAGTCAGTGCAGTCGATGTAACCATGGCGACGCGCCGTAGTAATCTGGCCCGATACATATCGGGACTGGGCGAGGACGTCCTAGATCCACCGTTGCATACAGGGGAGGACCGATGGCACCGTCCTGTCGTCCTCGTCCTGGGGTTCTTTCACCTCAAAGTACACTGAGAGGGCCTTGATCGCTGTCGACAGCATAGCAAGCGTTTGCAGCTGGTGACGAACAGCAGTGCCCATGGATTCCAAATGTGGAGGGTGCTGGTCTCTTGAAGAGTAGCCCCCAGTCCAAATCCCTAGTCATGGGTGACGAAAGCGGCATGCCATAGATCGGGTAACGAGATCGACCAGGCGGCTTGCAGAAGCTCTGCCCAGGCAGAGCAGAGCCAAAGTTCTGGTCCATATCGTGAGCCATGGCTCTGAAGACATCGGGAGGAGAAAACTGAAGAGACTGCGGTGTATCTCCGACCTTAAAGCCCGCACGCGTCGGGTTGTCATCGTTCTTTGCTGGCTGTCGTCACAATCCATCGTCGACGTCGAGTGTGGAGGCGTAGATGAAGGAGCTGCTGTACTAGTTGACGGGCCATGGACCCCTGACGTAGTCGTATCCTTCTTGGTCGACGCCGTCGAGGCGAGGACCGCCGCCGTGATCTGGGCTATCAAAGCCGGGTCGATATGAAAGTGAGACGAGGTCGTCGTTCTGTCACTATCTTCACTACGACGCTGAACCCCCAAACTCTCCCTGCGAGAACGTCGCACGTCCCCGTGGGGACGAGGGCAACGATCTCTAACTGTAGAAGTACTACGATCCCCATCGTAGTTATCGTCCGAATCGTACATTCGACGACCACGATGACGATGAACGCCCTCGTGTCGTGTACTGTCTCTCGACGAGGCACTCATCCTGTCGTCCCGACTTGAACGGGAACGACTTCTGTGTCCACTGTCGTCCCGCACGACGTCCCTATCGTCGTTGGTAGAACGAGATGCGGACCGACTGGGGACCGTAGTCCCCTCATGGTCCTCGTCACCACCCGGTCCCGTCGTAACGGGGGAGGCTGAGTGACGCTCTCGATCAACCGAATGACGAAGACCAGTCGTGCGGGTAGTATCATCAGCAGGCGAACGGTCACGTGTCTTGTCGAAAACTGAAGTTGACTGAGGCGGGTCTTTTTCAACTGATTTCTGAGGTGGTGGTCGACTCGCCACCCCCAGGGCCTGATGCGGAGGGTGCAGAGTCCAAGGATCCAACCGATGACCATCTCCGCTTGTAGCGCTGGTCAGCGGCCCGCTTCGCCAACGCACGAAGATACAAGTTAAAGTTTATTGAAGACAAGTTCTCACATTTTTTACAACGTTTATTTCACGAATACGTTGAAAACCCGTCCTTAATGATGCAGGAAGGACAATACTTGTGAGGGTCTACTTTAGACAGTTTTCGTTGACACGAGGCACAAATGCCCGACATATTGCCACGTGTAGAATCACTGTCAAACAGCGAAACACGCGTTGAACACAAACAATGGATTACCAAGGATTACATTCCAGGGCCCACTTGCACAGAACAATCTTAGTTACAATCGATCTTAGGCGGCTAAAATCAACTTTACAATCACCCTACAATTGTCCTATTCCACTTGCACAAACCGATCTTAACGCGATTGTAAGACGGCTTGGATTTAAGATCGCGATCTTAACTAAGATTGAAATCTTCAATGGTGGAGGTACAAATATCTTAAACTAGACTTCTGTCTATGGTTGTCTGCAAACGCGCAAATCTTGCTGCGCATACAACGTGTAGAACCGGTTACGACATACAACACGTACCTCCCTCCACGCACCTTGCACAGTTGAAAGGTCTCAACTATTTGAAGGAAACTATAATTAGAATGTTGGCATATAGATTTAGTGACATTCTTATTATGAAAGTAAAAAAAGAAAATAATAATAGATCTCTATGTCCAAATAACATAACAGGTAAATGTATGATCGTCATCTATTTGGGGGAGCTTTCCGTAAAATCCTAAATACATGTATATCCTTCATGTTTTAGTTTTGCCGCTATTACAAAGGATGTTATGACAACCTTTTCAAAACACAGTAAGACGGGAGATTTCAAGAATGCATGTACGGGAAATAAGAATAATGTTTCAAGAAAGAAGTTGTTTAATATATATTCATTTGGTATTAATTATATTTTTTAAAAAGTGTGAATTTTACTTTTGCTATTTATGGGATATTTTACACAAATTTCAAATGTCTCATCATGTGTATTTGCTTGTTTGATGAATATTTGTATTAGTTTCTTATAAATTCAGATATTACAACCGCTCGTGGCTGGATATTGGATATAAACGTATGATTTTGCACTTCAACTTGTGTTTACTTGTAGATTATTTAATGATAAACTAAAGACAAAATAACTGACACGAATGTGACCCAAAAGATATACAAGGGGAGCTCGGCGGTTCTACAACATTAATACACTAACTGGGCAAGGAAGATTCTACGATACTTATACAAAGGGAAACCACTCCCATCTAGAATATAAACTATGATTAGCTGCCCTTGATTTATCTTAAAGGTCACGGACGTTACAAATCGCTTGCAGACGACTTAGGTTTTATCCTTCCCTTGAATGTATGTTGTTTTAGACTTCTTTCAGCATTGACACGGGTGGGAATAGTACTTTTAACTATCGACTCGATAGTTATGTGGTTCACTATCGCAATTAACGATATTTTTGACGTTAAATCTGTGGTGCGGTCTTCGTGTTGTTGAAGTGTCGATTCGAATCATAAAATCTAACAAAATAAATAGGCAGTGTTTGATCGTAAAGCAGATTATTAATGTGAAACTGGCCCTGTCTTGCACGCCATTTTGTCAGGAACTACAACGATCTTAGCTACTTAAGATTGGTCTGGACCAATTGTAAGTTTCGATTGTAGCTTACAATGATCTTAACCTACAATCGCTTTGTGCAAGTGGATGACAATTGTAGCGTAAGCCTAAGATCGCGATCTTAAGGATTTACAATAATTGTAGCGCTAAGATCGCTTTGTGCAAGTGGACCCAGGGCCCACTTGCACAGAACAATCTTAGTTACAATCGATCTTAGGCGGCTAAAATCAACTTTACAATCACCCTACAATTGTCCTATTCCACTTGCACAAACCGATCTTAACGCGATTGTAAGACGGCTTGGATTTAAGATCGCGATCTTAACTAAGATTGAAATCTTCAATGGTGGAGGTACAAATATCTTAAACTAGACTTCTGTCTATGGTTGTCTGCAAACGCGCAAATCTTGCTGCGCATACAACGTGTAGAACCGGTTACGACATACAACACGTACCTCCCTCCACGCACCTTGCACAGTTGAAAGGTCTCAACTATTTGAAGGAAACTATAATTAGAATGTTGGCATATAGATTTAGTGACATTCTTATTATGAAAGTAAAAAAAGAAAATAATAATAGATCTCTATGTCCAAATAACATAACAGGTAAATGTATGATCGTCATCTATTTGGGGGAGCTTTCCGTAAAATCCTAAATACATGTATATCCTTCATGTTTTAGTTTTGCCGCTATTACAAAGGATGTTATGACAACCTTTTCAAAACACAGTAAGACGGGAGATTTCAAGAATGCATGTACGGGAAATAAGAATAATGTTTCAAGAAAGAAGTTGTTTAATATATATTCATTTGGTATTAATTATATTTTTTAAAAAGTGTGAATTTTACTTTTGCTATTTATGGGATATTTTACACAAATTTCAAATGTCTCATCATGTGTATTTGCTTGTTTGATGAATATTTGTATTAGTTTCTTATAAATTCAGATATTACAACCGCTCGTGGCTGGATATTGGATATAAACGTATGATTTTGCACTTCAACTTGTGTTTACTTGTAGATTATTTAATGATAAACTAAAGACAAAATAACTGACACGAATGTGACCCAAAAGATATACAAGGGGAGCTCGGCGGTTCTACAACATTAATACACTAACTGGGCAAGGAAGATTCTACGATACTTATACAAAGGGAAACCACTCCCATCTAGAATATAAACTATGATTAGCTGCCCTTGATTTATCTTAAAGGTCACGGACGTTACAAATCGCTTGCAGACGACTTAGGTTTTATCCTTCCCTTGAATGTATGTTGTTTTAGACTTCTTTCAGCATTGACACGGGTGGGAATAGTACTTTTAACTATCGACTCGATAGTTATGTGGTTCACTATCGCAATTAACGATATTTTTGACGTTAAACCTGTGGTGCGGTCTTCGTGTTGTTGAAGTGTCGATTCGAATCATAAAATCTAACAAAATAAATAGGCAGTGTTTGATCGTAAAGCAGATTATTAATGTGAAACTGGCCCTGTCTTGCACGCCATTTTGTCAGGAACTACAACGATCTTAGCTACTTAAGATTGGTCTGGACCAATTGTAAGTTTCGATTGTAGCTTACAATGATCTTAACCTACAATCGCTTTGTGCAAGTGGATGACAATTGTAGCGTAAGCCTAAGATCGCGATCTTAAGGATTTACAATAATTGTAGCGCTAAGATCGCTTTGTGCAAGTGGACCCAGGGCCCACTTGCACAGAACAATCTTAGTTACAATCGATCTTAGGCGGCTAAAATCAACTTTACAATCACCCTACAATTGTCCTATTCCACTTGCACAAACCGATCTTAACGCGATTGTAAGACGGCTTGGATTTAAGATCGCGATCTTAACTAAGATTGAAATCTTCAATGGTGGAGGTACAAATATCTTAAACTAGACTTCTGTCTATGGTTGTCTGCAAACGCGCAAATCTTGCTGCGCATACAACGTGTAGAACCGGTTACGACATACAACACGTACCTCCCTCCACGCACCTTGCACAGTTGAAAGGTCTCAACTATTTGAAGGAAACTATAATTAGAATGTTGGCATATAGATTTAGTGACATTCTTATTATGAAAGTAAAAAAAGAAAATAATAATAGATCTCTATGTCCAAATAACATAACAGGTAAATGTATGATCGTCATCTATTTGGGGGAGCTTTCCGTAAAATCCTAAATACATGTATATCCTTCATGTTTTAGTTTTGCCGCTATTACAAAGGATGTTATGACAACCTTTTCAAAACACAGTAAGACGGGAGATTTCAAGAATGCATGTACGGGAAATAAGAATAATGTTTCAAGAAAGAAGTTGTTTAATATATATTCATTTGGTATTAATTATATTTTTTAAAAAGTGTGAATTTTACTTTTGCTATTTATGGGATATTTTACACAAATTTCAAATGTCTCATCATGTGTATTTGCTTGTTTGATGAATATTTGTATTAGTTTCTTATAAATTCAGATATTACAACCGCTCGTGACTGGATATTGGATATAAACGTATGATTTTGCACTTCAACTTGTGTTTACTTGTAGATTATTTAATGATAAACTAAAGACAAAATAACTGACACGAATGTGACCCAAAAGATATACAAGGGGAGCTCGGCGGTTCTACAACATTAATACACTAACTGGGCAAGGAAGATTCTACGATACTTATACAAAGGGAAACCACTCCCATCTAGAATATAAACTATGATTAGCTGCCCTTGATTTATCTTAAAGGTCACGGACGTTACAAATCGCTTGCAGACGACTTAGGTTTTATCCTTCCCTTGAATGTATGTTGTTTTAGACTTCTTTCAGCATTGACACGGGTGGGAATAGTACTTTTAACTATCGACTCGATAGTTATGTGGTTCACTATCGCAATTAACGATATTTTTGACGTTAAATCTGTGGTGCGGTCTTCGTGTTGTTGAAGTGTCGATTCGAATCATAAAATCTAACAAAATAAATAGGCAGTGTTTGATCGTAAAGCAGATTATTAATGTGAAACTGGCCCTGTCTTGCACGCCATTTTGTCAGGAACTACAACGATCTTAGCTACTTAAGATTGGTCTGGACCAATTGTAAGTTTCGATTGTAGCTTACAATGATCTTAACCTACAATCGCTTTGTGCAAGTGGATGACAATATTGTAGCGTAAGCCTAAGATCGCGATCTTAAGGATTTACAATAATTGTAGCGCTAAGATCGCTTTGTGCAAGTGGACCCAGGAGTCTACAGGTAAGACACATTATGACTTTATTAGAACAACTGTAGATAAGCGATAAGTACTAGTAGAATACAAACTAGCAGTCTACCGCGAAAGACTTTCTCGAGCGACGAGCGCAGAGGCGCGCTGAGAGATTTGTGACATGTCATAGGGAGGTGCGTGCGCAACCGGACGGAAACAAGTTTAATGTTTACATTCCAGCTTCTGGCTTCCTCTAAACGTGCGACTAGACGTGAGGGTATGAGAGATACCCATTTGTACGACTGAAAACAGACTAAAACATATATATTTCATAAATGTAAATACGTGCCAAAGTGAAAGGTGCCAATTGTCAATGTGTAACCCCTTTAATGCAGCGAATTAATATGAAACTTTCCAGGAATAAACTGTTTAGATCCAGATGGGGATGGAGTGTAGCTCTGCACAATGCTTCTGATAGTATATTGAAATGATGAATTGCCTCTTATCATGTATTGGGGCCAGTTATAATTACCAATGTGTTAAAATTAGAAACCACAATCACTGGCGTTTGAATATATGAACAGAGAAACTTTGAACATGAGAATACGTCTTGGTAATACTGTTTAGTGTCATGTCATGAAATGGACGAACGTTGTTGTTTTTCGTATTTTTATCTGCACCAGTACAAGAGTAATACATACTTGTAAGTGAGTGAGTGAATATGGTTTTACGCCGCTTTTAGCATTATTCCAGCAATATCACGGCGGGGGAACACCAGAAATGGGCTTCACACATTGTACCCATTTCGGGAATAGAACCCGGGTCTTCGGCGTGACGAGCGAACGCTTTAACCACCAGGCTACCCGACCGCCCCTACTTGTAAGTGCTTAATTAATTTCGAATTAACATAAGTGAAACATGAAATAGAGGACATTGCACTTACTTGTTATTAAATGACAAAAGCATGAGGTATTACATTTTCATGCATGAAATGATGACCAACAAGATAAATCAAAGCGTTTATTAAATCAAGTTCAGGCAAATGAAGCAACAACACTCAATCAAAACTGTAAACCAACATCTATTATGGCAGCATCATAACTCAGAAAGAAAAAAAAATAATCCTCTTCAACAATGATTTCTCTTTTAATTTCCTATACAAAATGATGACCAATAAGGTCAAGGAAATTGGAAGGATTCCACTATATTCCCTTACACCAAATTACAACAAATTCATATATGCTTGTTAACAGTATTTGTCCATGTTGTTGTATGTTAGGGGCCAGCCATTTGATATTCGGGAGGAGGGTGGGACTGGGATTATATTATAAAATTGTCCCAGAAAAATGTTATTATGCTTCAGACTTTTGCGAAGAAAAGTGTCTGCCACAAAGATTACATTAATGCTAGGAGTTTAAAAAAACATACATATTTAGGCGTCAGCTGAAGCTGAAAAATAACTAGTCCCCATACAAAATACAAAATCACATCAAAGGTACGTCACATCAAACATTATGAGTGAGTGAGTGAGTGGGTTTAACGCCGCTTTTAACATTATTTCAGTTACATCATGGCGTGTCAGCTTAATGTGGGAGGAAAGCCCGAAGTGATACAGGTCTCAGACATTTACCACTTCGGTGAAACCCACGAGCACGGGTATGGTGCTGACAAACCTAGAAACATAATCGGGGCGAACAGGGATTCGAACCCACAATCATAGGTTTCTGGCGTGCCCAAGGGACGCAATTTTGCACAGCGAATCGTGGTGCCTGAGACGACTGGGCCATCCGTGCCCCCTCAAACATCATGAGATGTGCAAAATAAAATACATACTGAAACGTGTTTCAGTATCAAATAATATGGTTGTGGCTTATATCAGGGGGGATCAAGACCCGGTAGGACATTGTAAATGTAGGATAAATCCAATTGACATTGATATATGAAAGTATTACTATGTTTACACTTCAAATACGAATGAAATTGTCCAACAAACACAACACAAGTTAATATGTATTAAAACGGGTAAAATAATGCGCTATCCCATTCTTATTTACATGATGAAATTAATAATAAACAATCCAAAATTTTCGGCAATGGACATGAGTTAACCAAAAGCACAGTGTTTTACTAGTATACGAAGTTGTACGCAGCTGTGACAACGTATTATCCACATAAATATACTCTTCAAACACACATCGTAAAATATATACAAACATAATGAGGATGTGTACACCCACGTTCCAGCTTATGTTTCCTCATCAGGTTGAGCATAAGTTCAATACAGGATGTGCCCACCACGGGCAATGCTCCTTAGAAACATAATGATTGCTGAACACATGACCACACTCATCAACAAGATGACAAGCCTTTTGTACTCAGTGAGGGTGTACCTTTGGTCATGTCGTGTATGCTCGGGTCTGCTCATCCTTGCTCTATCATCTGTCCTTTGCAGTGGACACCGCACCTCATCACTGGACAGGATCCGCTACACGAATGGGTTCAAACAATGTCAATTACACCGTTGCAGAACTTCAGCGTGATGTCGTCACGTGGGACTGTTACGAGGAAATTTGAGCGTACGTCGGAACCCACAGGCACCCACTTCATACTGCACCCACAAACGTACAGCTGTTTGATACCTTTCAACGGTAACCGTTCTCTGTGGTTGTGTTATTTCTGCTCGTTTCTGTCCACTTAAGCATTCGAACATAGTCATATATACCTATGTATACACCTACAGTAGAAATAATATATACGTACGCCACACATTTAATGTGTTTTTGTTAGAGTAGTAAGAAGATAAAATAAAAATAAAATGTAAACATAAATATGTACAAAGTCATCACACACTGAAAATTTACGATGTCAGAAGAGATTAGAAGCGCTACTCCAGCCAGCAGCTGTCGTATGATAGGAATAAACTGAAATGATAATAGCTTGATAATATCTATGTCTACCAAATTAATATCTGTCCACTTTTCATTGCAATAGACAGATACGTTTTAATTTCATTTATTTTCGAAGGCTCTCATGTTGACATATTTCTAGAAACATTGATGCAAAACAAAACGTAAATGGAATGACAACATCGAGTTAACAATTAAATAGGAACTGAAAATGAAGCCAAGAGCGAGGCTCCAAGTAACAAGGACATGGCGGCAGGAATCACACCACGCCCTGCCACAGGTGAGTCTGGTGTGGAAGCAATGTTTGTGCCAGTAGTGAATGGTGTTGATGTTGATAATGATGATGTTTCTTCACGAGAAATGTGTGTGGGTGAAGCAGGAGTAAGGCCGCTTGTGTAGTTAGAAACTGATGGCATAGTAGGAGCTGTTTTCGATGTTATATCTTTAGTCATGGTGATAGAAGGTGTGTTCTCTGTAGATACTAATGTAGATACCGTAATTGTTATGTTCGTACTTGCTGAATTAATAGGAATACCATTGTCGAATGCAAGAATTGTGATGTTGAAGCTGTCCCCGTCTATTAGAGGAACTATATTTCTAACAACCCCGGATTGCCCATCAACAGAAAATGTTTTACCATTTTCAATGCTGTATGATACATTATTCATGTCTAGATCTGTTGCTTTCGCGGTCAGGATATCACTGTTTGGCTCACGGGGTGATATTTCTAAAGTGTGTGGTATATTTTGAAATACTGGTGGATATATATTTTTCGGACCAAACACAGCATTATAAACAGATACGTTAGACTGGTGGTTATTGTTGTCAAACAGATGGAAGTAAAATTTGTTCTCATAATAAGAAGTAAGCCAGGAATTCTGAGGAATAAGTATATTCTTACCATCATCTTTAGTAACTTTAAGCAGTGATTCTGATGACAAATCTCGCGTTATGTTATTGATGACCCGAGCATATACCCACGACTCATTCACTTGTGGAACCAAGATCTCAACATACACATATTTCTTCCTTCCTCTGAACTCCTCCTTTGTTTGAGAAAATCCAATTGCTGATACAGAATCTACTGGATATGAATAAAACCCATTAGAGCTGTCATAGAGTCTGTCGGGGAGATTGTCCTTGTCAACAACGTCATTGACAAGAAAATCATCCAAGCCATCTGCACCTATGCTATCAATTCTAACCTGATGAATCATGTCATGGTAAGATATAGAATCAAACACAGACAGCTGGGGATCACCCAGTGGATTTATATTTTCAAATGTGGCCGAATAGTTGTAAAACCTGCCCTTAAGTGTTGACGTCATCCACCATCGAGCTGTTTTGGTCTCGTGGCTGACGATGTCACCAAAGTCAACAGTTAGTGATGGTTGAATGGATTCCATCCCTAGTTGTGCCCTGGTGATTTTAAACGACACAAGCAATCCTTTTTCATTTTCTATGATTTCTGGTTGCCCAGAGGATATCTTTACTTGTCGTGCAATCCCATTACCCTTATTAGTTACCATTACTGCAAGGGGGAACGGAACCACGGGTTCCACTTGGGTCGTCATGGGGTCATCGCCTTGCACATACTTTTCATGGAAGTAGGCAAGTGTTAGACTTGGATTTGGCGTCACAGTTATTGTGTCTGGTAGAAGCGGGACGTTGAATTCCTTGTCAGCCACAAAATATGATAGAGTTCCTCCAACATCATAGTTGACATCCTCATCCACAGCTGCACCTGTGTAAGCTACAATGAACCAGTCAGCTGAACCCTTGACCCCGGTGGCTAATGTTCCAGTTCCAGACACGTCACTGATTCCCTCTAACTTTGGCTGACCTGTTTTGAAAAGACAAGCAAAATAGTCCAGTGATAATGTGAAACAAAACATCAATGGATATTTGCAAACTACCGTTGCTTACCAACTTGATTTATTTGACAATGAGTTGGAAGAGTATTTCTTTCCTTATTCGTCTTTAAGATGCTATTAATGTTATTACCTAAACCATGTTTTACAATAAACATGAGATTTACAAAACTGACTTCACGTGATCTTACCAATAGAGGAAAGGTTATTTTCAAGAGATCCATTTCCCCCTGTTCTAGTTATGAAAATGTCCACATCAATTTTTTCCAGAGATCCTTCTTCGCCATTTTCTATTTCTAATCGAGCCTGGAAAGCATCCCTGGTCAAGACAAGGTCCTGTGTAATCCGTATTCGTACTTTAGCGCAAATTCCTTCTTCTGGTTTTGCCTTAAGAACGAGAAGTACAACGTATAATCAATAAGAAACATGCTTTACAAAAGTATCAGAAGGAAACAAATCCCCTCGGCCCCCATAGATTCTATTGAACAAATCCTCGGACTGTTACTTCAAGTCCAGCCTGTTGAGATAATTTCCGTCTAATATGTCTGTCCGTATACAAGAGTAGTTATTGAACCTTCAAAACAATAAAATGGAAGGTACACGCCAATATAAAGAGAGTGAAAGTCAAACTTGATGCCATGGAAACGGAAGAAATATAATTTCAAAAAGTCCCTAAATAGCAAGAGGCACCAGATGACAACCTGGTCCCTATCTGTGCAAAGTTTCATGAAAGAATACATATTTGTTTTAGAGATATGATCCGGATTAACACACCGCTATGAGTGTTCACCAAACAAAACGCAAGGGTATAACTAGAAACACATTACTACCACCTAGTCTACGGTATATGGTGAAAATGTTAACGCGAGAGAATAGTCAGTTTCGATTTAACGCTGAAACAGATTCCACACTGGGTGAGAGTCAAAACAGCGCCCAAAACAACAGGTAAAAGAGTACTGTGAGAAAGCAAGACAAACATTAACTCCTTAAAACCTTCAGGATTAAATAGCTATGATCTTTATCCAATTGCGAGTGTGACAATATGGCTCAGAATGATACTCAAAACCAGGCTCTATGAATGTGAACAACTTTTTTACGTCAAGGATCAACGTACATGCTGATTTGTTTGAGGGTTCACAAAGATATTATGCCTGCATTGTACAGGGTATTGATAAAAGGTCTCCATCAAATTCCATTATTGAGAATCTTGGACAACTACTGCATATGTTGATAAATGTAAACTGTTTTTCTTAAATCAATTCTACCTTCAGTTTGTACATGTGTTGAACATGGCAACATGGTACTCTATGTAAATATGAAGAATAATTATTACTGTTTTTGGGATTTTAGCTTTTCTGAGAAAGAAACCGAAAAAGCCATGGCAAGTTTTTGTAAGGTGTGCGGATTGATAACGTTTCAAACATCGAAATTCAAGGCATAGTTCATTTTGAGCAGCAAACTGAAGCACTATTGTTCACCACTGCACCACAGCAGCACAGCTATATGTTCTGCTGTGGGGTGGATGCAGTTCCGGTCTAATTACAGCGAGGCAGCGTATACGCTGGGTAGCCATGTCCACGGTCCTTCAGAAGTCGAGTTATCAAATAAAAACCAACAACACTTTAACTCCCTACCTACAACACCCACAATAAAAAGCAATTGGCAATCTAGAAGAGCAACCTCCTTGTGGCGAGAGCCGGGTAATACTGTGAGCTTTTCCTTATACTCATGTTTCTATGTTATGATGCAACATATACACGATGTTTTTCTTTGAATAAATACATTTAGGAGATAAACATACTGTTTTTTTCTATGTAGAGCTAGGTTACCTGTAGATGTAACGGCGCTAAATTGAATTTTGAACCGAATGCTTTGAAAACATAGAATCTGAATAACGGAATCACCGACTACAGCATTTAAACGAAATATGGTGCTGTATATGCTCAAGCAGTTTGTCACACATAGTAATACTTTACTCGAACATATGACAGTCAATGAAAGCACATAAGCAGGTGATCAACTTCGTAAACTAACATGAGGTGGGCACGCCTAAAAAAAAACTAAGCAAGCCTTGCAAAGCTTCTGTTCTACATCGCACGTCACCATTATGACAGCCACAGTCGTAAATAGAAAATCACCAAAATCCAAGCTCTGTATTCTCTCCAAAACGTAAAATACATTCTCTTTGTAGAGTTCTATCGTGATTTCTGAACGACATGTATTGCCACACATCCTTTGAATATTGTAGTAACCGCAACTTTGCATTTTTGTAACCTATAATTATTATTTTGATATGCCTACCGACAATGACTGAAAAGAACTATTCTATCAAATATTAGCTTCCACTGTTTAATCAGAGGGGATTTATTGTGATTTGACAACCTCTGTTTGACCAATCAGAATCGAGTAATTTCCAAACTCATGATATAATATCAGACACGTATATTCACCTCTCCACGCGCTGATTCACATTTTCAATACATGTATAACACGACATTATCAGTCAAAAGACCGCATATTCCATATAACAAGCACATAACAATTTCTTACACTTGCCATTTACAAAATGTCGTCACACTTAATCAGGTCCCAATCACGACTTTATGTAATTGTGTCTTCAAAATTGCTAAACGTAAATATAATACTACAGAGCCATGAAACCCTGCGGTATTATCGTCTATGATTTTCGAGCTAGGTGTGGTGTGATGACAAACCTAAACCTGACCTAGATTTCTCATGACAAAAAAGATTACCTGCTGAACCAGACTAGTTAAATATTTTTTACTCACCTCTTGGACATTCTTCTTGTATTCTGTCATTATGTAACCAAAATATTGGAAAACACTTGAAAATCCTCTCTGAAACAATACAAGGAAAATACATTAGGAGAAGGTCCGACGACACCTCCAGAGTTTCTGATCAGCAACTCAAGCAACAGGACATTTCATTCAGACCAGCACAAATGAGTTCTGTATCTCGAAAACGAACTTTGCCGAATGTACACAACCCAGACCGCACCATTATATTGTGGATATTTATACACCAGCTCGTTTCTGAGAGTCATAGCATCTACAGCAACCAAAGGGAGTACCATCGAAGGATGTTTTGTTTTGTGTTGGTTGTCGTTTGTTAAAATCGAACTCTCAGAATCGCCATTGTAAAGAAATGAAGCGGAATTGTTTCATCTGATTGATTCAAGAAGCAACGCAATCTAATGTCAAAGAACTAGGATGGACACATTCACTTAAGTTTACAATGGGATCAAATTTATATATCTTATTTAAAATTTCTATTCGTCCACACACACACCATACCACATTGTATAGTTCTGTGCCATAAGAGACACGATAGCGATTTCTCTGTGAGATGCCAAGTAAACTTCCATTTAAATTGAGCTATATTCATAAATATTTTGGATATAAACGAAGAGCTATTTGAAAGAATGTACAAATGAAGTATTACTACCTCTTTAACGGTCCTTGTATTTTCAATGAAGGTGACTCCAAGGGTCCTCACATCTTTCAGTGACATAACATTTGATTGTGGCGGACCTGATCTTCCGTCTATCCACGAAGAAAATGTGTTGTTCCATCGTTGTAGAAATGTATTTAAAATAGTTTGATCGTCTTCAACCACCAAAAGTAATATGATGTCAACCTCACTGGAATCCAGGAGGTACTGTGACGGGCTGTTTTCGGACACTCCTTTAAAGAAGGCCTGTTTCCACTCGCCTTTAATGTCAACACTGGAATATATGATCACATATATGCTGATATGAAATACCAATATCAGTGCCAATATAAAAAACCTCTCAATATAAAGACATCAACAAAGATCTTGCATGCTGAAATTACCAAATATATAGAGACATCAGGAGAGTTCTTGCGATTACGTTTATGCTGAGATGACTAAACACCGAAATAGAGACTTGATGTAAGTTCTTGAAACAACTTACACACTGAGATTACCGAATATCTCAACTGAAACATCAACAAAGTTCTTGAGATAGTTTCTGGACCTCTCCACTTCAAGCACAAGCTCGGAGTTGACCTCTCGCCGCCTTCGTCCACTTCTCTTACAAGTTCGTGAGAGACCATCAAGGCAGCTGGAATGAAAGCCCAATAGTAACATGTTGGTGGATGAATGAAGTGAATATTGCCTGACGCCACAGTAAAACATTATTAGAGCAATAGCATGGCGGTGTATAAATAATTGACTTTAAACAAGGCAAACCAGTGGCTGACAGCCTGAGCAACGATAAATGAAGTCTCAGAGCCTGATTGCAATTCCAGTTTAGTCTTGTCTTACAATAAGCATAGTTTTTTTGTGTTGTGGTGTTTACTTGAACCCTGTAACAAAGAAACAATATCCGGAAGAATGTTTTGTTTGTCTTCCTTTACACTTGAAATATTGATTTCCGTGTACTTTCACAAATTGTACCGAGAAAGCTTGTTCCTGTTCGTAAATTCCGATTATATTTACTGAAAACAGTTATAGATTTATGTATACTTTTTGTGTGTGCAACACTGAGCGACTGATGTCAGGTAACTAATACTATGCCTTTTGGAAATGAATATAACCAAGCTGGCGAGTTTGGAATCATTTGAATGACAGTTGGTGAGCCTCAGAATGGTATGAAGGAATGGGATTGTGTATCTGAGTTGTCTTCTTCAGGACATTTAAATAGTTGTTGGGACGTTTGACTTGTCTATGTCAGAATTGTAGAATTTTCCTATTCGGAATATTCTATAAATAATACGTTACCACTGTTATACCGAGGCTGTTGTCTCCCACAACTGCTGCTATAGCGAAATCTACCACAGAGATCTCAATTACCTCATGCAGCACGTGCGTAGCCACCTAGCTGCCATGTGACACCCTTCAATCTTGTCTCTTGCGAGAGCAAGTGCTCGGGGGACGGACGGGCGGGCAGCAGCCCAGTTGTAACGTATTACTTATAGAATATTCCGAATAGGAAAATTCTACAAATTACATTAAGTAATACGTTACCACCGTTATACCGAGGCTGCCTACTACAGTAGGCGATGGGGAGCACCTACAACCCGAATCCTGACTGCTAGCGTTCCTTCCGACCAGCGGAAGTAAACACCAAGGCGGAAGCACTGATGCGCATGCACCTAGCTAGGAGTGACCCTATAGGAATACCAAAGCACTGTCAAGCGCATACCGAAAGGTTCAATGGTCATTGCCAAAACGATTGGTGACTCCAAACGGCCCCACTGGATAGGTATTTCATCGCCGCAGCGGATGAGAACACTGTATCTGCGTGAGCTAAATCTTAGATCAGGTTAAACAGTCGAAAGAGGGAAATTAATTTCCTTCAGACTGTATATCCCAGAGCAAGCCTACTTAACGTATGTATTAGGCGCGTGAACTGATTCCAGTATTTGTAAGCATGTATCACAAGGTTGGAATACACGACCGACAATTAAATGCATAACTGTAATAATACAAATAAGGACAAAACACACAAAAAGCCGCCTCACCTGTGCTGTGAGTGTGCTGGTTTGCAGGACCCCCACTCCTGTACCCACAGAGTGGGAACATTTGGAGACGACCCAGATTGACCACCGTGCAAGGACTGACGACTGTGGAGTTTGGAATTACGCTGGACACACCCCCTAGATGACCGCTTGTGCCGCGATCAGCGGCCCAAGACGGTGCACCCCCTCCACGTCTTCATCAGAAACCTTTCTGGGGTAATGATTGGCAAAAACCGAGTCAGAACGCCAGTAACAACCTTGTAATATTCTGTGAACAGAGATATTCGAGTGTAGGGCAAATGTTGCCGCTAGCGCCCTGATCTCGTGTGGGTTTGACCCCGCTACCGGTTACCCCCGAGACCGGTACGCCAGATTGATGACAGAACGAAGCCATAACACAATCGAGTTGCGAGTTATGTCAACCGTGCGATTAGGGTTACACGATATGAACAGACGGTCACGCCCTTGTCTACATTCATTCGAAGCCTTAAGATAATACTTAAGGGCCCTGACCGGACACAGCAGAGGCAGATACAGCTTCTTTGAAAAGGGGGGGTGCACAACTAAGATCTATTTATTGTCTTTGGTGGTAATTTATACAGAAATAAAGACTTTTTTCAAAATAAAAAAGGGTGGGGTGCGGGGGGATGGGGTGGGGTGAGCATCCCCCCCCACACACACACACCTGTATCCGCCCATGCACAGCGCTCTGTCCTCAGTATCAGCAGGATGTAAGATTTCTTTGAGTGATCTTACAGTGAATTCTCTCTCCGTTTGCCCGATTCTCTGATTCTTGGCGATGAAGCCCATGAGCAGGCCCAGGCGGACCGCTTCTTCGTCACCCCTATCGAATCGTACCTTGGCGACATCGAGTGCATGAATTTCGGATACACGTGCAGCCGTGGCAAAGGAGAGGAGAAATGCTGTTTTCCAAGTCACATGCCGGAACGAAGCACTATGCAAGGGTTCATACGGAGCTTCCTTAAGTGATTTCAACACTAGGGAAAGATCCCAGGCCGGTGCCCGAAGGCGGCCCTTCTTAAGATCTAGCTCTTTGAAACCCTTGATAATACCCCTATCACCGGCTCTTTGGAGAGACTGGTACCCATAGCAACGTCCCGTACTGTAGCAACGAAGTTGGCAATGGAACCCCCGGAGAGTTTCCGGGTCTCTCGCAAGTGAGACATAAAACGAGCAATATCCTGCACAGATACCTTATCTGGCGAATGAATGTGATGTTTACAACACCACTTCGTGAAAATAACCCAACGTGCATTATACACCTTCTGGGTAGAATCACGATGCATACTAACGTATGCCCGAGAAGCCCGACAAGAAAAACCTTCTCAGACGCTGGGTGACAAATCCACGCGTGCAGATTGAACTGCCCTGCGTTTGGATAAAGGTGACAGGGGTGAGGGTGGATCAAGAGATCCGGTCTCACAGGCAGTGGAAGTGGCAACTGCGTGACCTAGGTCAGCAAGTCGGGGTACCACGATCTGTTTGGCCACATGGGCGCGATCAGTAACATTCGACAGCGAACTCCTCGGAGCCGGCTTAGAATGCGTGGTATCAACTCTGTCGGCGGGTAAGCATAAGCGTCCAAGCCCGTCCAGTCTAACGCGAGAGCATCGTGATCGATGGCCCTGGTCCGGGACTGGTGATACAAACAACGGGAGTTGATTGTTGAACCGTGTTGCAAACAGGTTGACCTTCGGACGACCCAAACGTTCGCACAGCCACTGAAACACTACTGGGTTCAGCATCCACTCTGTGGGGCTCGGATCCTGAGGCCTCGATAGAGCGTCGGCCAGTACGTTCCGCACACCTGGAATGTGGCGGGCGCGTATCTGGCACGGGACACTGTCCACCAGAGCGTAAAACTCGAACGTGAGATCAAGTAGCGAGTGACTGTGGGTTCCCCCAGTTTGTTCACATAGGACACTACCGTCGTGTTGTCGGTCGCCAGCATGATCCGGGCGTCGACGAGACGATGCTTCCAGTGATTGACTGCGTTGATCACTGCCTTGAACTTGAGACAATTGATGTGAAGACCTAGTTCATCTACGCACCACAGCCCCGAGCTCACCTCCCCCTCTAGATGGACACCCCAGCTCACTAGAGAGGCGTCTGTATACAGGTTCAACGTGGCCCGGTAGGGCCGCATAGAGACTCCTGATAAGACATTGTAAGGGAGCGTCCACCACTCCAGATGCGGTCGGAGCCAATCCAGGAGGGCGACGGTCGCACTGTTCTCCTCCTGTGCTAACAACTGGATTAAAAACCGTTGCAGCGGGCGGAGTTGGAGACGACGCCGTTCGGTGCAGTCCTGGGGTGACACAAGTAACCCTAACAGCTGTTCCCAAAAAGAACAATCTGTTGCACCGCTAAGACTTTGGCAATCATCGCCTGAATCTTGTGCCACCGGTCTGGGGGGACAAAGAGGCAATGGGTCACCGTGTTGAAGAGACCTCCGATTAACGTCAAGTTCTGTGAGGGGGTTAACTCGCTCTTGGGGAGATTGACAATCCACCCCAATTGCTCCAAGAGCCGACGTGCGAAATCGAGATGGCGTGACAGGGTGTCCGTCATTCGATTTGCTACTAGCGAGTCGTCCAGGTACACGAAGTACTGGACACCCCTCCGGTGGAGGAACCCCACTATGGGGGTGGTTAACCGGGTGAACAGCCAGGGAGCGGATGAAAGACGGAATGGCAGTACAACCCACTCGTAGTGCCTGCCTTGAAGGCAAACCTGAGATACTTGTGATGATCCGAGTGAATCGAAAAATGCAGATAAGCATCCTTCAGGATGATCGAAGCGAGCCAGTCGGCTGGCATGATCAGAGCTTTCAGGTCCGCCAAGCTCAACATTCTGAACTTAGACGGCCTGTGCAGGTAGAACACGTTGAACGATTTCAAGTTGTGAATCATTCTGAGTTCGGCACTGTCCTCCTTTGGAACGAGAAATATCCTGGAGTAAAACGCGGGTGTTATTTCTGGTAGAGCTAACTCCCAAACTGCCCTCTTCTCCACCAACCTGCCGATGGCATCGGCGAGTATGGGAAGATCGGTTTTCCGAATAGAAACCTGCTGACAGGGCAACGGTGAGCGGCTTTGTACCGAGAAAGCTTGTTCCTGTTCGTAAATTCCGATTATATTTACTGAAAACAATTATAGATTTATGTATACTTTTTGTGTGTGCAACACTGAGCGACTGATGTCAGGTAACTAATACTATGTTTTGGAAATGAATATAACCAAGATGGCGAGTTTGGAATCATTTGAATGACAGTTGGTGAGCCTCAGAATGGTATGAAGGAATGGGATTGTGTATCTGAGTTGTCTTCTTCAGGACATTTAAATAGTTGTTGGGACGTTTGACTTGTCTATGTCAGAATTGTAGAATTTTCCTATTCGGAATATTCTATAAATAATACGTTACCACTGTTATACCGAGGCTGTTGTCTCCCACAACTGCTGCTATAGCGAAATCTACCACAGAGATCTCAATTACCTCATGCAGCACGTGCGTAGCCACCTAGCTGCCATGTGACACCCTTCACTCTTGTCTCTTGCGAGAGCAAGTGCTCGGGGGACGGACGGGCGGGCAGCAGCCCAGTTGTAACGTATTACTTATAGAATATTCCGAATAGGAAAATTCTACAAATTACATTCAGTAATACGTTACCACCGTTATACCGAGGCTGTCTACTACAGTAGGCGGTGGGGAGCACCTACAACCCGAATCCTGACTGCTAGCGTTCCTTCCGACCAGCGGAAGTAAACACCAAGGCGGAAGCACTGATGCGCATGCACCTAGCTAGGCGTGACCCTATAGGAATACCAAAGCACTGTCAAGCGCATACCGAAAGGCTCAATGGTCATTGCCAAAACGATTGGTGACTCCAAACGGCCCCACTGGATAGGTATTTCATCGCCGCAGCGGATGAGAACACTGTATCTGCGTGAGCTAAATCTTAGATCAGGTTAAACAGTCGAGAGAGGGAAATTAATTTCATTCAGACTGTATATCCCAGAGCAAGCCTACTTAACGTATGTATTAGGCGCGTGAACTGATTCCAGTATTTGTAAGCATGTATCACAAGGTTGGAATACACGACCGACAATTAAATGCATAATTGTCAAAATACAAATAAGGACAAAACACACAAAAAGCCGCCTCACCTGTGCTGTGAGTGCGCTGGTTTGCAGGACCCCCACTCCTGTACCCACGGCGTGGGAACATTGAAGACGACCCAGATTGACCACCATGCAAGGACTGACAACTGTGGAGTTTGGAATTACGCTGGACACACCCCCTAGATGACCGCTTGTGCCGCGATCAGCGGCCCAAGACGGTGCACCCCCTCCACGTCTTCATCAGAAACCTTTCTGGGGTAATGATTGGCAAAAACCGAGTCAGAACGCCAGTAACAACCTCGTAATATTCTGTGAACAGAGATATTCGAGTGTAGGGCAAATGTTGCCGCTAGCGCCCTGATCTCGTGTGGGTTTGACCCCGCTACCGGTTACCCCCGAGACCGGTACGCCAGATTGATGACAGAACGAAGCCATAACACAATCGAGTTGCGAGTTATGTCAACCGTGCGATTAGGGTTACACGATATGAACAGACGGTCACGCCCTTGTCTACGTTCATTCGAAGCCTTAAGATAATACTTAAGGGCCCTGACCGGACACAGCAGAGGCGGATACAGCTTTATTTAAAAGGGGGGGTGCACAACTAAGATCTATTTATTGTCTTTGGTGGTAATTTATACAGAAATAAAGATTTTTTTCGAAATAAAAAAGGGGGGGGGGGGGTGAGCATTCAAGCGATCATTTCACAATGTTTAACGACAGCTGGCGTTCTTGGCTCTGTCACTTGTCTTTTGTCACTGTCAGCAATATCTGATCTAAAATACGATGGGGGCCTGCAATGATGTACGTCTGGACCAGACAAATCAGTGATTGATATCATGAGCAATGCCCCATGCCGAGATTGACCAGCCAATCCACAGTCGTTTCTTACGACAAGAATATATTCCTGGGGTCTATTCTAACCAGGAACCACCATGTATGTATACTTACTTGAGATATTTAAAAAGAAAGGGACAGACGGGACACGAAAGCCCAAATCCACAATCTAGGGCAAAACTTGCTACTGTTGTGGCAACAGAGACTGCAGATGATGACTTGTCGATTTTAGAGATGTCATAAATATCCAATAAGCACCCAACTCCTGGTATCAGCTCAAAAGGTAGTCGAAGAAGTGGTTTATAGCAGTTGTCGATGAGCCCCTTTATACAGTCACAGGGTACATTGGTGCCAACATACCCACGAAGACGGTACCAACCTCCTACAAAAAAACATAAAAATATAACATAGCGTTTATTCAAAGTCTTGTTTTAGCATGAATATGTCAGTGAATGAAAGCGTGATCACAGATAGAAGGAAATATAAAAACACATTAGATTTTGAGTTCCGTTTCTTGGTTTGACAGCGCCATGCCCTTGTTCGGAGTTTCACCAAGGTGATACACATGAAAGCCATGTATAACATTAGACTGTGCCCCCATATCAAACTGACACATCGCGACATGACTGAAACACTTGCCAAAGAGGCGTCTAACCAAACTCGCTCCTTCATAACGTTACCTCCAGACCCTTGTCCTATTATTCTGCGACCCCTTCCACCACCACATGATGCAGGAGGCTGACCTGGATACTGTCGTGTTAATCTCACGGACGCACTATTTGTTCTTACTGATCCACACGTATAGTCATAGAGCACAATAAAACCACACACTGTTGATGAGGAACGTTTGTTTATCTTCTTTGGCAGCACATCGATAGGGACAATTATGCTCGTGTTCGCATCCAAATTTCCGAGCGGGTCGACAACCTGGAATATGAACATTGCAATTAATAAAATGCCGATGGTCTCTGAATGAACAACAACATAATATTAAAATATTTCGAATGAATGAGGGGACAGTGGGGGAAACCTTTTCTTTAAAATAATAGCTCATCACTCCGCGGTTCCGTGTTAGTGTTCCCACATGTGTAAAATGCGTGAGCTCAATTATTGATTCCATCACTTCCATTGTTCCAAAAACGGAGATAGGATAAAGCGATTTATCCCTGTCAAGCACTTGTTGTAGAACTATTCCTCTAAGTAATTCTTGATTGATGTAGACATGGACTGTTTCTAATAACAGTGATTATTTACGGGGCGTCCTAAAATAAACGAGGCACGGGTGGCCTAGCCGTCAAAAGAGCAGGAATTTGGAGTGCAGATGTGTGTCCCTTAGGTTTGCGAGGATGATATGATCGTTGGCTCGAATCCAATACTGGCCCTGGTTATGATTTTGTGTTTGTCAGCACCTTCTTCGGGTCAAGGGATTTACAAATATGGTAAATGTCTAAGACCTATATCACTTGATATAACTGACATCCCGTTCAAGGCGACATTATTAGCAACTTACTCCTCACTATGTCTCGTTTTTGTAAATGACAAGTCATACCATGCTGCCTGTGTATGGTCTTCTTAACATTTGATTGATATATATGTTAATCCCATCAGTATTTACCTGCACAAAGCGTAAAGTTGGATGGTTTGGTAGTGAAAACCTCACATTGTCTGCACGGATAAAGCCATGGTTGGTCAGAGTGAACACCATTCTCGTTAACCGTCCTTCTTCGTACGGAATGAAGTTGACAGAAGCAGGTTCTACGGTGACAACAGGCATAGGAACCTGTAACAGACAGTATACAAATAGCTCCTGACTTTTGATTTACGTTATCAAAACATATATATAAGATCTGCACATTCTATTTGATCATGAAGCAATATATTGGTACCAGTCTTGATTTTACGATGATTGATACTGTATATGCATGTACCCTTGTTTCAAATGTTGACTCTAGTGTAATGGTGTACTTGTCCTCGAAGGTTGTCTTTGTGACAGACCACGTGTATGTTACTGCTGTACGTTGTAAAAAGACTCTGTATGTCGAGGTACTGCCGTCCACAACGATGATGACAGACTTTGATGTGTGGTTGGCTGCTTCAACTTGCAGTGTATACCGGTCTGCATGGATCCCATCAAAGTTTGAAATGCCTTGATAAAAGGTTAAATTGTAAACAAGTATTTGTCACAAAGTGACGAAATGTCCCCCGCCTGTATATACACCATAGTACCAAATATGAAGACAATCCAGCGATTAGTTCTTGAGATATCGCGGCAACACCGTTTTCTAACTCCAAAAGCAGATTTGCCTGCTGTGACCTTGAAAATGGGGTTAAGGTCACCAAAACCGACTGGTGTATGCGATGTCTGTATATACACCATAGTTCCAAATATGAAGACAATCCAGCGATTAGTTCTTGAGATATCGCGGCAACACCGTTTTCTAACTCCAAAAGCAGATTTGCCTGCTGTGACCTTGAAAATGGGGTTAAGGTCACCAAAACCGACTGGTGTCTGCAGAGTCTGTATATACACCATAGTTCCAAATATGAAAACAATCCAGTGTTTAGTTCTTGAGATATCGCTGCAACACCGTTTTCCAACTCCAAAAGCAGATTTGCCTGCTGTGACCTTGAAAATGGGGTCAAGGTCACCAAAACCGACTGGTGTCTGTGGAATTGGTATATACACCATAGTTCCAAATATGAAGACAATCCAGTGTTTAGTTCTTGAGATATCGCGGCAACAAACAGGTGGGACGTACGGACGTACGTACGGACGGTCGTGAATACTATATCCCCCGCTTCGCGCTTTCGCGTGGCGGGGGACAATTATAGCAACATTCACTTTTAGAAGTATCAATATACAAATGTGAGTTACATATAACACCTATTGCCATGATATTTAGGAAAGCGAAGTATAACTATTTGTATAATACGTGCAACAATGATGAATTAAAAATAATAATTAAGTCATCATTATTAGCATTTGTCGATCCAGGATGAGGGTCAATTATCATTAGGTTTCACTTTCCAGTGTTTTTTAACCATTTAAAATCAAGTGTTATTGATACGTTTAGTGGGATATAGGGGCACAGGTGGCCCAGTCGTCTAAGGCGCCGCGATTCGCTATGCAGAGTTGCGTCCCTTGGGCACGCCCGAATCCCGGTTCGCCCCGATTATGTTTCTAGGTTTGTCAGCACTATACCCGTGCTCGTGGGTTTCACCGAAGTGGTAAACGCCTGAGACCTGCATCACTTCAGGCTTTCCTCACGCATTAAGCTGACACGCCGCGACATAACTGGAATATTGTTAAAAGCGCTGTTAAGCCTAACTCACTCACTCACTTCAGTGGGATACAAAGTTGAATGAGTCTTCACTGTACTACATAAGGAATGATACCTGTTTCATTTGTGATGAAAGTCTTGCTAAACATTCTCCGTGGCTGTGTCAGGGTCACCACGGCCTCAGCTAACAGTGGTTTATCGGCTGCAAAGTAGGTGTACTCATCCTCCACAATCACCTGGATGTCATGGCGGTCATCAGAAGTTATATAGAATGTAAATGTCAGCGTAGACGAAGTGTCGTTAGAGGTGATCAACAAGCTACCATCCGTTTCACCTAGCTGTCTGTCCAAGGGCACAGTGTAGACCAAAACCACTGTCGCTGTTTCTCCTGGTTCTAGATCCATCCTCTCAGAGGAAGAAGAACGTCGCTTAGATATGGCTGCCACTTTCAAAAGTAATCCACTGGGAATTTGAACATTGACATCTCTAGCTGTTGCTTCACCGGTGTTTGTAACATTAATGTTGATAATTGTTTGTTTTCCTCTTGCAGCAGCTGTCTTGATGTTAGATGGAGATAACTTGAGAAGGGGTCGTCGTATTTTCAGATTTAGTTGCACTCTTAATACTGTCCTCGTGCCCCGCACACTGCGTACCACTACATACAACTCTGTTTGTAAGGGCAGCTTCTGTTCAATGGTGAGATCAAATGGTACACTTGACAATGAAGCCAACACTGTGATATTACTTGTGCGTTGTACACCGAAGTACACCCATGCAGAATCAACACTGTAGGAATAACTCTCAATCTGAAATGTTAATTCGTTTTATTTTTAGTCCACGCACTATTCCATACATTAAAGTGACGAGTAGATAAGAGGTGCACATATTAAGAAGTCAGGATGCTGGGATTGGGGATTCTTGTATTCTGTGAGAACCCTCTGTCATGTACGTCTCTGACCCGTGAAGATCCGGGTAGAGAATAGGTGTTCAGCAACTCTTGCGTGCAGTAAAAGTGACTAACGGGATCGGGTGGTCAGACTCACTGGCTTGGTTGATGCATGTCAACGAATCCCAATTGCGTACATCAATGCCAAATGAAGTCAGTCACTGGATTGTTTAGTCCTGATTCGATCATTTACAGCCACCGTCCAATAGTTGGAACATTTCTGAGTGCGGCGTTAAACAAACCCAAAACAAGTATCTCTGTTTGCATGTGAGGCATATTTTCAATGCAACAATTTCCAAAAATATACTTTTGCATGGTAACAATTCAGGGGTATTCTATTTTGAGGCCATATTCAATTCCACTAAACCTAATAACATGTAAATGTCAACATACCGTCGCAGAAATGTTATCCAGTGAGCCGAAGCCATTATTTGTAAGATTTGCAACCGCAGGAAATGTGGCTGTTGGCGTGTCAAGGTAAGCTGTAAGTGACACAACCTTAGGATCACAGATCATGCTCTGGACTCGCCACTTCTTTTGCTCCGGAAACTCGGTATCAGCTGGATGACTTGCGCTCTTCAAATATCATAGATTGCATATTATGACAGTTCACGCATTGACATTATCTCGAAACCATTAGACACAAACATCTTTAGAAATACACGTGAATGATCATAAACAAAAGTTAAAACATAAGCAATTCAATAAAAAAACCTCAGATATACCGAATATATATCTTCAGATCAACTACTTACATGAATTATTCAATCAGAATACAATATATTTATTGCTAATAATCCGATAAGGTATAAATGCTGTAACATCTTTACATACCACACTGAATTCGCCACTGTCGTCTGGCTGGGGATAATAGATGACGTCAAACAGGAAAGGTGATGTGTCCTCAGCATGGGTCTCTAGGTCACGTGTAAGCTCTTTATTTCTAATCCTACATTTAAATAGTGCATAATTATTCAAATGCCGGGATACTGCTTGGCAAAATATGGATATTGGTTGCAAACACACGTCCAATTATATGTATACAACGTTGATATAGTTCTGAGAATGAAACAAAATATGACATTTGATCTTATCTGAAACACGTTCAAGTTTACTTAATAAATGGACAATACACGTATCATTGTAGGAATGCTTTCAATAAATGAATGTCAACTTGAATTATTGTTACCCTTTTAAAACATTTGACTCACTTGCCATATATAAATACACTTACTGGACTTTAATTACTGCTGAAGTGAGATTCCAGGTGCTTCCAGACACATCAAGATGTCCAGATATAAGGATCTGTGTTGGGTATGCCAAAGTCCCAGAGGGGGTCAGACTGTCAACAACAGCACTGTAGGACAGTGGAATTGACAACAACCACTGGACATCGTCGTGCCCAACAATATTCTGTGCTCGAACTTTGATGACATACGGAGTAGATCTACCGTTGACAGAGATCCAAGTAATGTTTCCAGTGTCCTGATCGATCGTCATTCCCAGCGGAGATGAAATCAATTTCCAGCGAATTGTATGGCTACCCTGGCAATATATACGTTTACATTGCATGTCATGATCTTGTAAATGCTATATTGTTGCATGAAATCAATTCGTTGTCAATCTTTAAATAATAATAAACACTAATGATAATACGTTTCATAAGAAGAGATGTCAAAATACATGTATTTTCATTTACATGTCGTCTTGGTACGGTGTACTGAAAAAAGTACCTGCACAAGAGACATCATTTGCTTGTAGGTCTGGCCCTCAGTCAACTGTGAGTCATTTATGGCACTGACAACTGGCGGTACGGCCTCTACCGAACATGAATCCCCTGTCCAAGGGAGAGTACATGTGCATTGTCCAAACAGGCATTGACCATGAGGTGGACTGTCTGTACTGCCACAAGCCGTTGTTGGACATTGCACAACAAATGTGTAAGAAACCTATTATTGAAGGAAAATGATGTCAGATCGGAGCTATAAGAACAATAAATTAGACACACGTTTGAACCAAAGCTAAGAAAGTAACATAAAAACATCAATTCTGAGCAGACTTAAAAGCATATTCATTTAGGCATTATCAGATGATCTTAATCTAGCAAAATACAATTAAAGTGTATTGCCTTAAAGTATATAAACTAAATGATATAAGCTGCCTAACGTGTTACAATGATTTAGTGAATCTTTCAAGCTCTTCAAATGCATTACCTTATTGCTTGTGAAGTGCACTCCGTCTGAACTTATCTCAACATGTACTGTTCTTTGGCTTAGTTTAGGTGGAGTACACGTGAAATGTTGTCTGCTAATCC
This sequence comes from Haliotis rufescens, assembly GCF_023055435.1. NCBI lineage: Eukaryota > Metazoa > Mollusca > Gastropoda > Lepetellida > Haliotidae > Haliotis > Haliotis rufescens. The sequence continues at coordinate 44,424,132 of NW_025964001.1, read as the reverse complement.
TCGTTGCAGCTACGGTTACTGCTCCAAACTTGCATTTGTAGTTGCTGGTGTTTGAGAACTTGAAGTTATGTCCCCTTATATGGACAGGCGTTCCTCCCACGTCTGGTCCTGCATCAGGGGACACGCTCAGTACAGTTGGCAGAGGCAGGCAATCTGGTCCGTAGAATGTTTCACTGCATTGGGCACAGAGGTTGCCAGTCCAATTAGAACTCTCACAAATACAGGTTCCTTCAACAAACGGAAACAGTGTTGCTGTTCAATCAAAGGTAACATAAACCTAGAAGTTTGTTGATCCACACAATTTTGCTGCGAACAGTTTTGTCCAAATCAAAGGGGGTATTCGATGGCTTTTCTGTTGATACGTGAGGTCACAAGGTACAACACTTTGGTCAGAATGGATAAGTAAAACTTGAATTTCATACAAGCAAAACAGGATTTATTATATGATGGAAAATGGTAACTGGCAAAATGATCAAACTCGTTAAATATTGTTTATGTCAGTCGATGTTTAATCAAATACATTGATGCCTCTGATACTAATTAAAGGCGGGAGATCAAAATGTGTCTTTAGTATGTGCCGGTAGTGAGGGTCATAATATAGTTTTAAACTATAAACCTCCCTGTGCTGAACTTGGATGTGTCGAATTCCAGGTAGTCTCAAACTCATTTGGGAGTCCAGAGTATCCAAATTAAGCATTAACACTCCCGTGATGTGTTGAATCGCGGATAATTCGAGTTCGACACAACGATGTTCGATTGTATGTAGTAAATTGAAAAACAAAGGCTGCTTTAACGTACCTGTTTGTGTATCACATGAGCCATGTAGACACTTAGGACATGGTGCACAGTTTCGACCCCATGTGTTTGGTGCACAGGACTCACATGATGTTCCTCTGTACTGGGAAAGACAAGTGCATTCATCCGGCTCTCCACAGAACCCTCTCCCAGAACAGTTATTGGTCAGGTAGCAGGTAGCAACAGCACACGCGTTCCCAGTCCATCCATCAGCACACTCGCAGAGGTTGGGTCCGACACACCTTCCACCATTACATTCACTGAGGTCTGAACAGTCAAACTCAGTACAGTCCGTCCCCTTCCATCCACTGAGACAGCTACATCCATTTGGTCGAACACATTCTCCTTTGCCACTGCAATTGCTCACTTGTGAACAGTCAAATGCCTGGTTTACTGATATTGGTAGATGTATCACATTCAAGAGCCTTGGATCAGCAGATCGTTCCACAATTTTATCTTCGACCAAAACTTCGTCAGTCGTCCCCCACCAGTTATGTGTAGCATTTATATAGCCACTGCCAAGTTTAGTAACTTTCAACTCATAGTCAGAACTTGGATTATCGAAAATGTTCTCAGATAATGTATAATTTTCTAGATTAAGAATGAGTGTCCCTTCAGTAAAAGTTGATTGTGATATCTGGTTAAACAAGAAGGATCCACTTGAGATTTTAAACGCTGATAAAGAAAATGCGCACAGACCAGATACATGACTGATTAGGTTGGATCTGACTGATAATGCTAAAGTTTGACTGCTCCATGATCCCGTCTTCAAGTCTATTTCAAATAAACATTTTGAATATGACGTGGCATTGTTTGCCCTGTTGTCCGTAACCAATACCTCACTAAAACCGGTGGTGACAATTGCAACAGTGGAATGACCTCTGAACGTATTTGAACTCATAATAACTTTTTTTCTGTCATTCCAGTGAGCGTCTCCAACTGCTGAAATTTGAGCTGATCCATAATTGTTGTCGAAGATGCAATCGCCCACTGTTATGTTTGAGTAGCCGTCATAGTATCTTGATGATATCAGGCGAATTGCAGGCTTGTTATTATGATCATGAAGAAAGCTGTTACTTAGCCTAATATGATGATTTCCACTGAAAGAGTCCATGTTCACGTAAACACCATATTCCCCATTGTTGAATATTTCCATTTCCTCCAGGAAAATACTTCCTGTTTCGCCATTATGGTAAATTCCGCTCAAGGCATTGTTGTGCACAAATCCATTACGTAACAGTAATGCATTTGAGTGGATCATGATACCATAGCTTTTACTTTTAATAATAGCAGTTCGCCCCAGGTTCACCATTGTTACACCAGACCCAATCGTCATCCCAGATCTCCCTGTGTGAGCGATACTGCAGTCAGACAGTGTCATGTTGTCTGTATAGGTCACCAAGCCATAAAGTGATCCAGTTATATTGACATTTCGTAAAATGATCCCTGAAATGAAAAAATCCTATTTAGCACACATTGACAGAAATAATGTATCTGAACACTTAAAATCATGAATGAATTTATTGTATGATACATTATTATTTATCCTGTCAAAATAAGATTTCTATATAAAAGACGTTCAATATTTACATTTGTTTTTCTTGCATACATATGTATATCACAACAGGAATGTACAGGTTTGCATGCAGATGTAGATGGAGATGCAGTATACCACAGTCGATTGATAACGATATTACCTGATGTGTGAGCAAAAACGATTCCATGCCAGGGGTCATCAGTATGATTCCCGAGGACAATTCTCTCTGAGCTGGATGATAGGGTCTCTACAGATCCTAGTGAATGAACGAGATGCATACATTGTTTCTGTAGGCTCACACAAGCATCTTAAACTATATGACATAGTTTGACAGCAAAAGGTACCTATTTCACACAGAATAACATTTCACAGAAGTCAATATAGTTTGCCAAAAGATAATCTGATAAACGTTTCATGCTTTCAATAATTTATATATTTTAAATCATACTGAATGCATTATATGGAGAATAGGACAGGAGGAAAGGTTCAGGTGATGTATGAAGCTTGAGGTCAAATAGCAACAGGGCTTGGTCACTCACCAGAGGTATAAATGCCTCTCTTTTTCATGAAGAGAAGCTTAACTCCAGCGTGAATAGCAAGTTTTCCTCCTCTTCTGTAATAATGATGAAGGATATCAAATAACTATCTTGTTTGATACGCTGAACATTCCTATACGTATCAAGCAGGCGTGTCTATTCAGGACTGATAATAAAGCGCACTGTACCTTAAGGATTTTTGAAAGATTTTGAGTCAAATCTGGCACATAAAACAAGGCTGTTTTACAACTGCATTCAGGGATTAGTTTAAGTAAAATCTACAATTATCTTTACTAAGTAATTAAAAACAAATATATATTACGCTCATGACATTCTCTGAGACATCATCTTTTGGTCTTGAGATTACAAGACTAAAGGGTATTTTTTATCCTGTTAACGCACACTGGTATCGAATTGGTTGTTCTATCTTACTAATTTGTGCAGTCACTCAACGCAAATAAGACAAGATTCCCAGACGTACCTGATCATTATTGACCTCTCGATGATGTATGGTTCGGACCGTCCGTCCAGAGTTAACTCCTCCTCCACAACCCCACCAACTGCTCCCATCTCAAAGAAATCAGTCGGCCGCACTCTGGCCTCAGACATGGTTGTATTAGATAATAAATAAGGTATGTACGACACAAATCCTAACTCCATATTGACGTCAAATCCACATATTCTGTCTTTGATTTGTGAGAGTTCAGTGAATCCCCAAAAGTTCCATCTAGCATCATGCTCGCGATCTTTCTTGAATGGGGCCACCTTAAGCTCACACAATGCAGTTGGATTGAAGAAGGAATTGTTGTGAATCTCTGTTTCGTATATTTCAATAAGAAGGACATTGGTAACTTGGTTGTGAACCATTGAATTGTTATGGATTTTAATGTTTGAAAATGTACTGTCATCTTTTGGCATATGAATTATACTTGAAGCACTATTGTTCATGAACATGTTTCCAGAGATGTCTATCACTGAATGGGGTTGTATATCAGTTATTCCTATCATAGGAGCACTACTTTTAAAGGCTTTGTTATTGTTGAATATATTTGTTGTTATATTTACATTATTTCCTTCGTAACTGTTTAATTTTATACTGAGAATCTGGCCTGTGTTATTAATATAGGTATTGTTAGCAATGAACAATGACATTCGTGCTTTGATAAGGTAATAGTCGAATTCAAATACATCTGCCATGTTGCCATTAAATACATTTTCTTCAAATAGTAAGCTCCCAGGTGTGATGGAAAATCCCCCCATATAGATAACGCTTCTGAAGTAAAAACGTGTCTCCCATTTATAGTTTTTGTATCGTGTGTCATGTTCTATCAAACTGCTTCTCAGGATACTCAGTCGCACTTCTCCCTGGTCGCCGCTTAACCCAGAAAATAGATATATAGCATACCTTTTGTTATATTTCACAACACTGTTTGTTAAGGCTATATCTAAATACAAGGAAAATTCGGAACCCATCCCAATTTGATTCCCTGCAACAGTACAGTTGTTCAGCGTTACGAGGCCATATGCTGATAAATATAGCCCATACTTTCCATTTCCAGATAGCACACAACCAACCACAGTCAGTCTGGTGTGTTTATTTATGCCGCGTATAGTAATACCATGCAAACCATTGAAAGATGATTCTATGCCCACCATGATGGGCAGGGATGTCCCATACTCGGAGAGAGTAAAGCCACTGGCCTTTGAGAAGAAGGACTTCACATTTGATATTGTAGTGATATTCCCATCTAAAACTATTCCTTCAAGTGTGTCATTTATCTCTAGATATTCAAGCTGGGTATCAGGGGTGGGAGCTGAAAAACAAAGAATTCAAGTTTAATATGATATCAGAAAGGTACATGAAGAATTACGTCATGGGTTCTGATTGGTTTGTTTGTTGGTGGTCTAACGCCGCATTCAGCAATATTCCAACTAGATGACGGCGGTCTGAAAATAATAAAGTATGGACCAGACAATCCAGTGATTGACATCAGGAACATCAATCTACGCAATTGGGATCCGATGACATGCTTCAACCAAGTCAGCAAGCCTGACCACCCGATCACGTTAGTCGTCTCCTACGGCAAGCACAGTTACCTTTTACGGCAAGCATGGGCTGCTAAACCGGATCTTTACGGGACTGATGGGTCGTGAAGAGTACTTAAATGCTTAATATACCTTTGAGATAATTCCCCAAGCATCTGACGCTGATATCTTCGAAATGATAACATCCCGTTCTTTTGTTGATACACTCGTCAACATGTGATTCGTTGCCCACACAGTGTAACTCTGTATATTTGATTTCCCCTGAACCACCTCCAAATTTTGAATAAGCATAATACTTCACACCACCTTCAGGACTAAAAAAAGGAAACAAACAATAGTTATACATTACTACAATTACAGCGCAGAGCATCGATAGACTAATTGGTACCATATGTTAAGATAACATGTAATTGCAATATAAATATAAAGAAGGATGAACTTGATATAACATCAACAGGAATTCAGTTTCTTTAGCAATGCTTATGACGACGAACAGCGGGACTGTAACAGTAAAATACATACTCAAAGCCTGCCATTCTGCAAACCACATTTGCATCACGGATATCAAAGTCATCATGACAGATAGTGCTGTATGTACTTCCAACCAGAACCTCGACTCTTCCTTCGCGCTCATCAGTACCACCAGCAAACCGTACGATCCCTAAAAGTTTAAGAAGTATATATTCAACACGTGAAGTGAAACCTCGGCAATCCAGATGATATCATTCCTAGTGTAAATGTTCAAATTAACGAACCATGGCTGCAAAGTAATGTGTAATGTGTCCTTAATATAACGTGTCTGGATTATTAACGGTGTTCGTACTCTCGAGCGTTTACGGTATATCCTCAGGAATCTAGGAAAATATTATATGCTAGTATTTTTACGTTTTATTTACAACAGTTTGGTTACACTTACGTGGTTGTCCTGTCACGTTCACTCCCTCCCAGGGTATACCTGCGTTGGCCGGGTGGAATCGAACAGGCATATCTCTCGATCCTCTAACATAGAGATTCCCTAAACAAAGACTTTACAATGAACATGGACATATCTATCGCGTTTAAGGTTAGCGTTATCAAATATTCCATGGCAAAACAGTACCAAGAATCGAAAAACAGTTTTCCAACATAAACAGTATGATCGAATATGATAAGTATAGCCTCCATACCTTCAACTCGCATTCCAACGCTGTCTTTAAACAGAAGTTGTACGCCAGCATCTATTATCAGAGTGTCTTCTCTGCCAACAATAATGTTACTCAGGACAGTGTATGGACTTTGTGCTCTGGTTAGTGTAAAGGTTCCATCAACAGCCCCACCTAATGTTCCGTTTGAGTCGAGAAAAGGTGTAGTCTCCACAAGTTCTAGCATTTCTCTATCTTTGAAGAATGGCATGATTGATATTTCAGGTAAGGCCACATCGTTAGACTTGTCATATATCTTTACTTTGATTTCTGAAAATTTGTCCTTTCCCCAATAGTTGTTGCTTGCGTTGATTACGGTATTTCTGAAATCCTTACTGGCGAATTTTATAAAGTAGACTAAATTGGTTTCAAACACATTGTGTCTAATAATAACATCGGGCGTCTTCAAAATAAGCAGACAAAACTTGAACACGTTCATGGTTATATTCATCTTCTCATTGAGAGATTGTTGAGATTTGAGTTCCATATTCCCAACATTAAAATTGTTTTCCCTTATAAAAACCCTGTTGGGAGCATCGCCGCTAAGATCTATATTAGCAGTTCCTGATGGAGCATAAAAGGAATTATTAACCACTTCAACATCTAAATATTGACCTTTTATCCTGAATACGCGCCCCTCTTCTACGTTGAACGTGTTGTTCAGAAACATTACAGTGGTCAAGGTTTGTGCTGATTCACATAAAATACCACCTGTATGAAAAACAGACCCGGTTGCCCTGAAACTGGAGGTGAATTCAGAGTTCTCCAATAAAATATTTCCATATTCATTCTTTGTTGACGCCCCTGGACACGTTGACAACGTTATATCATTCTTTGATGTAACTAACTGAGACTTTGATATGGTTACATTGACGCGGTGAGATCGTAAGGTTAGAGTATCAATTTCAACAGAGCTATGTGAGAGGGAAAATGCCAGGTACACGGAACAGTTTGTATTTCGGACACTTGCAATTGTTCTTGCTGCTTTCAGTACTCCATGGGTTATTTCCAGATCTACAATGAAGGATACTCAAGATTGTAATGGTTCATTTATTAGGTTGCAGTGCTTTCAGAAACTAATCCAGAACAGTAAGGGTTATCATGTTTTATAATCATTGGGTTTATTTATGATTGACATGCGAAAACACAGAACTGAAAGAGTGACCATTGTTTGTATCAATGTACATTTACTTACTGCTACTCGTGAGCATCACACCTCCCCATCTGCTTTTGGTGCCATTTTGTAAAATCACAAGTCCAGTTGATGATCCATTAATTTTCAGTGAACCTGTGAAGACAGATTTTCTTAACTGATATGCAATTTCGTTCCTCGAAAATTTCGTTTTCGTCCTCGTAAACACGCTCTCCTTCATAAGTTATCTTCTGTATTACAGCATTAAACATTACACGCTGACCTGACAGTTACTGCTGATTTCAACATGGCATATATATTTACCTTTAACTATGACACCTTGGGCTCCATGGAATGAAAGTGTGACATTTGGCATGATGGTCAGCGTGTTTCCTTCAGGTACTACAATAGTTCTCTTCACCACCAGACTCTGATCTGGATGAAGAAGAACGTCACCCTGCAGCACGCCTCCAACGTCAGAGGGGTCGTTGTCGGTGAAGATGGTCGTCCCACTTGAAGTCATCTCCATCGACTTGGATGTGAAGTATGGGTCAATCTGTATCTCAGCTCTGCTGATGTTATAATACACATCGTATATCCGTGAACGGATTCCCCTTTTGTCTGTGATACCCCAGTAGTTTCGACTAGCATCAACGACAGTTTGATCATCATAAAGCGCGTATGTAATTAGGTCATATGTTGAGTTTGGAGTTTCAAATACATTTCTGTATATTCTGCTGTTTGATCCCGTCAGTTTCAAAGAACCTACACGTGAACTATTTCTAAATACATTGTGCGCAATGGCAGCTCCATCAGCATATAGGTACAATGCGTAGCTCCCAAAGGAGTCTTCAAAACTATTTTCAGAGACGTTGATAGGTATCTTTGCATAGTTCGAATATGTATTACCTTCATACGCAATTATATCGCTGGAATCTCCAAAATATGTCATGTTGTTGCCTATGATATTTACAGAAGCAAACCTGCTTCCGAGTAAATCTCTAAGAGAGACATATATTGCATAGGCTTTGCTATTGGTTACATCACCTTGAAATTTGTTGTAAGTGAGCGATATGTTAAAAGTGTGGCTGTACGTATCAGACTTTACATATACACCTGCGTAGGTATTCTTTGTGAATTCACAGTCCGTAATTCTCACAAGACTATTGATTCTGTTCACGTAGGCATTCACACGAAGGCCATGCTTGTTGCGTTCAAAAATACATGAAGAGATATTGAGGATTCCGTTTAACCTTATATCAATGTTAATTCCTTCATTTGAATTGAATCTGAATTTTGAGTTTTGGAGTAAAGTTATCCCAGCACTACTTCTCGATAGTCCTACTCTGTTGTTGTCAACATGAGATGATTCTATGTTCACATATCCAGAGTGAAACAGATATAAGCCAAACTGGGAATTCCCCGTAATGTTACTCTCGATGACGGTCAACCTAAAACCTTCATCTCCGGATGCTATTCCTGAATCTCCATTGGATCTAACGTTACATCGAACCAACTCAACGTCACACGGGCTTGATAGCAACAATGCATTTTTGCCATTTTGTTGAAAAGTACACCCCTCAAAGAAAAGTCCACTTCGTGATACCCAATCACTAGATACGATTAAACCATTATTCGAACTTTGTGATATTTGAAGCCGGTGAAATGATTTTGTTCCAGAACCTCCATTTGTTAAAATTATGCCATTTGAGTTCAAGTAAACTGTTGTGTTGTTGAGGGACATAGAGTCCGGTGGCCCCATTACACCCACTTTGGCATGTCTTATTGTGCAAAAGTCGCAGGAAAATACACCTGGAAGAAATAAAGAAAACATAAAGAAAATATATTTTCGATATTCAAAGTTTAGTCATATAAGCTATCAAAACATACTCATCTTCTCATCAATATCGATACGTGTTTACTGAGAGGGCATAGGCCTATAGTACGTTATATAGTCATAGGTGTATATACAGTTATAAGGTAACATATTTAGAACTTCTTAGCTTCATAGCTTGCAATATGTACATTGCCAGTTTTTTCGTTATTACTACATTCTTAATTGACATTAACGAAACAAATTTCTGTTAACAAGGATAACAGATATAATGTTTATCAATGAACTGTTTTCTGAGTTCAGCATACAACGGACAAAGGAGTAAGCAATGGTATGCACTTTCTACAGTGTTTAAATCATGAAACTGATAAAGTCTGTGTCTGTCTCTGACTCCCATATATCTTTCCGTCTCGATAAATAGTTCGCGTGAACCACATCTGAATCTTGCAAGTGCAATTCGAAAAGTTTTGAGTGTTACATTTAATAAGTATTGCTCTCCACAGAAGATGTTTGTAAAGAGGGAATAACTTGATAGTTTCTTGGCTTCTGGATATTATCTACACCTAACACATTTACATTTTTAAATACAGTAACAAATGTACGTTTGTGTGTGTGTGTGTGTGTGTGTGTGTGTGTGTGTGTGTGTGTGTGTGTATTCTGTGTGTGTGAGTACTTGCTGCTACACGATTTTTTTACAACCATCAAAATTGGTAGCATACAGTATCCCTGTACCTGTTTGTTCTGTTCTAAGACCTTGCCAAAGAGTTTGTGCTGCAGTAGGAACGTCACTGGACCAGAACGATATGGGCAGGCCTTGAATCCCAGCCGCAGTCAGTGAACCTTGAATGAAAATATAGATGCTGATTAGTTTTTCTCCGCAATTAATGGCGTATCATATGAATAGCATCAATTGTCCAATTAATGAACATGTACATCATCATGTAAACATAAATAAGATAGAATACTCGCGTTTGGTAGAATAATTATCACTGCACACAAACTGGTTGATTAGTTAAACTAAGAAAAAAGAAATCAGAATGTTGGATTGATATTCCAAACTCACTGATGCACACATGTTATGTGTAGGTTTAATGTTTCCTTATGATGAAATGAAAAGAACTTGGTATTATATCATGACTGCCTGTCAACAAACTACCTGAGTGTCCATGTGTAAGGCTCGAGATATTACTGTTCTTTAAAATAGCAGTAAATATAATTATGCAAAGTTATGTTGTTTGTATGAATATTTTTTCCGTATTCCCTGATCATGACGATACCAATTTAAATTACAGATCATGTTTTAGTTTCTGCTGTATTTAAAGTAGTTTTAACGACGATGAAGTCAAATAAGTTATCACTCCATCAAAGGTTTCTTTCTTGCGCAGTACCGATCATGAAACCAAAATATCATACCACGAATGAGGATACCAGCATCGGTTGCATTGAAAATAACCATGACTCCAGGCTGAATTTGTAGATGAGTAGAAGGGCGAACAGTGACCTGGACACTGAGGACGTATGGACTCCCACGTGTTGTCCATATAGTGTTACCCTGAAAACAAACATACAGATAAGTCCCATCAAGTCTTTTCTATTTGGATCAGTAAATATTGTTGCATAAGGGCTATGATCGCTCACTTATAACGCTGCATCCTATTACCATTATCATGAATATAAGTAGGGAAAAGTAATATATATTCATATAAGATCAGTTACATACGGATAACTGAATGTTGCAGTGTTAAGAATTCTATTAATTCGTGATTTTCGATCTAAAATGTGCTCAATGATACCATAAAATTAATGAACATATTTTCTTTACCAACTAAATATGTGAAAGGGAATGTTTAAATTCAACTGTGCCATATACTCAGGAAGTAATAGCGTACCCTTATATCGCTGTTTATCACTGTAGGGTCTCCCTGGTCAACAGAGGTGTTGCATCCATAAACCTCAAGGCGTACACCAGAGTAGGCAGATCTCGAGCTGATGGCAACATATCTCGCCTAAACACGCATAACGAACAATGATAACTACTAGGTTATAAACAATGTATTATATTATACCATTTAATCTATTAATGCAAATGAGTAGATGCCAGGATGCCATCAGTTAAACAAACTATGAAATCATCTTTCAGTTCTTAGTAAAAACACTGTTTCGTACATGTGCTATATATCTTCGTATATTTCTTCAAGCAGATATTGATTTTTAATAAATGTGTTCAGTGACATTTTACACATGATTAACATTTAACAGCATTTTTTCTTAATGTATGCACAATCCCTCATACCCAGCAGTAAATACCCCCCACTCTGTATGTCTATATACATGTATTGTGTAAATGGGTTTGTGTCCAGTTCAACTACGTACTTTAACTGGCGAATCCAGTTCTGTTCTAACAACATCGAACCAGGATTCGGATGAAACGTCAATATATTCGTTGCCATGGTTATCTTTGTATGTTTCCCATACAAGTCCATCCAAGCTGTAGAAAAGCGACAACGCTTTTATCGCTCTGCGGAGGGCTCCCTGTACAGAGAGTCCAGTTATCTTCCTATAGTCCAGGAAGTCAATTTTCAAGTAATCTTTTGTGGACCGAGGAACCCATCCATCTGACAAGTCAAAACGTGAAATTAAAGGTTTTACTTTCATGCTTCGTGTTGAGCATAGGTACATGCAGGACTTTCGAAATCGTTCTCATAGCCAAATGAAAAGGTATACACACAAAAATCAACTGTTTTTATGTGAAATGCATGCATATTTAATTACTTTTATGTATATTAATACAAATTACATGATTGAAAAATCATATATACCAGTCTCAAGGCTATCATTCAGATTATACTATAATATAATACATGTAATTGTGAAGATTGACAAAATACTTATCCTTACATTGACCACGAAGTCTTGCTGTAGACGGCGGGCGGTTTACATACGGAGAAGATGAGGCTGTTATTTGGCTATCCTCTACGATGCCACTTTCAAGTCCAAGAGCTTCATTACACTGCCCATACACTGGAACAGGCCACAAGTAAAAATAGTTACATTGTTGCAATAGTTACATCTGAGTTGCGTGGCAATCTTGCTGAGGGTAAAAAGAGTAGTCTAGAGACCCCTGTAAGAGGGCCTACTTATTGTGATTGCTAAACCTTGTGCTCTGCCGCTGCCGACGACAACGCCACAGTTGTTGTTTTCACGCATCCATTCGTCACCACTCGCCCCTTTCCGTAACCTACAAGCTTAAGAAGACTCGTCCCCCTATCGATGAATGTTATGTGCGAAAATACGATAAACCAATAAAATTGCGCGTTTGATTTCAAGTTCTTCGTCAAAGAATCCCTCAGAAATAATTTTTGATTTTGCATATGTCTTGCATCAAAAGATATACCGAAAACACAGTTAAATGTGTTCAATCACACTGTTCAATTTTGTATGTCCCGATGGGTTTTAAATTGCATCTGAAATACATATTATATATGGAGAAATATATGTGAACCATTAAGGAACGAGTTGACAATTGTTTTAGGTATGCCCGTTTGCGCTAAGACGGAAACGGTCGCAAAAATGGCCACGAGAGGGGCACGAGTCGCGAATGCTCATCGGAATGCGGAACTACTTTTTTCATTCATAAATGTTTACAACGAAATCCTACCAAACGTACGCCCAAAGTAATACAGGTCTTAGACGATTGCCACTTTGAACAAACAAACGAACAAGCTCAAACAAGCTCAAGCAAGAACAAACAAGCTCAAACATGCTCAATCAATCAATCGTTTAGAATGTTCGAAATCCCGCGTGACGGGCATCAAGTGATGTATATATATTTGAAGTGATGCAGGGCTCTGACGATTACAGCTTTGATCAATCAATCAACCAATGGACACAATGCTGTGCCAGTGTCTAGGAAATTTGAAATCGTGCCAACATTATTGTTTAATATTGTACAGTAAGCAAGAGAGGGCTGCACATGTACCTCCAATACAATCATCCAGTAAACTTAAACATACGTGAGTAAGTGAGTGAGTATGGCTTTACGCCGCTTTTAGCAATATTCCAGCAATATCACGGCGGGGGAAACCAGAAATGGGCTTAACACATTGTACCCATGTCGGGAATCGAACCCAGGTCTTCGTCGTGACGAGCGAACGTTTTAACCACAAGGCTGCCCGACCGCCCTAAACTTATATGTAGTTACGTTACAGTATATATTGAAGCATATAGTAAATTAATTTTCGAAATATATGATTATTGAGGCAAGCTCAGCTTGTGACAAAATGGGTCTCGTAACTTATTCCACGCTAATTGAATGCATAAACACAAATCTGGAGCTGTATGTAATAGGACAGAGAGCGGGTCTAGCTTCGTATTTATCGACCGTGTCTTTTCAAAACATTGTCCATTGTGAGGCATTTAGTGTACGTATTGTGGATTTATTGAACAGGAAGACCTCATCCGTGGACTACAGGTAGAGCGTCCGCCCGGAGAACGGAAGGTCGGGGGTTTGGGGGTCACATCAAAAGACATTTAAAAGTGGTACTTGTTGTTGCCCTGACTGGAGCTCACCATTAAAGGGCTAAAACAAGGACTTGTCGGTTTGGAGTCAGTGTGTTGTGTCTTACACACAAACACAGACATGCATGCACCTCACGAAAAGTGGAATAATGTTGGACGCGACGTTAAACCCCATTTCACCTTCAATACGTGACAAGGCAGATCTATATTCACAAGGATATTAGACTACGAAATTTGCTATTTTACATAACGGAAGTCTTTAATGGCAAGCTAAGCACACAACCCGTCACACTTTGATGAGGGTCACTCTAAGTGTCCATTCCGTACATGCATTTTCCTACCTCCACAAATATCTGTCTTCATCACTAGTTTGAGCTTTGTCATCGCTGCGCAATCCCTAAAGAATCATTCTAACAAACTCATCTGAGGTAATATTCTGTAAAATAATAATAATAGGACAGACTTGTATTATAACAATTCTAGAGTAAGAATTCCTTGGTTGTCATTCCATATGTACACTTACATAATGTGACAGGCCTTGCCTAACTGAAGATATCTTGAGTCAGAATGAATAGGACATGGTAGCGTAACTACCGCAAGAAGTGTTTGCATGTTACAGCAGTTTTTATTACAATTCACTTGGGTACACTCACTGGGATTTACCACATTCTGTTTGGCCGGTCACCTCAGTGTTATATTATCACAATTCACCGCGTTATTACTATATATAGATATTTTAGACAAATGATTGTTTAACACAACATCGTATAATAATCACTTCTTCTCTCACAACCATACTGATTGAAGGTTAGATTTATTTGAGGTTCTTGCAGTAACGCTGCGACACTCACGTGTGGATTTCAATTTCCATTTACTCTGTGACTGGATGTTTGTCGTCTTGCATGAATGAATATCCAAGATCCTGTTTGACAACATTTTTTGGATATACATAGTTTTATCACATGTTGTTTATCTCTTGACACTGTCTTACATCCTGAAACCCATGTATATATGTTGTGTGTTGTGATGTGTGGTGTGTGTGGAGTATTGTTGTGTGTATGTTGTGTGTAGAGTTCGGAGGAGTGTGTTGTGTGAGTGGTGTCTGTGTGTTGTGGTGTGTGGAGTATTGTTGTGTGTATGTTGTGTGTAGAGTTCGGTGGAGTGTGTGTTGTGTGTGTGTGGTGTGTTCGGAAGAGTGTGGTGTGTATGTGGTGTCTGTGTGGAGTATTGTTGTGTGTATGTTGTGTGTAGAGTTCGGTGGAGTGTGTGTTGTTTGTGTGTGGTGTGTTCGGAGGAGTGTGGTGTGTGTGTGGTGTTTGTGTGGAGGTGTGTGTGTGTGGTGTCTGTGTGGAGGGTGTGTGTACATTATGAGACACCTTAAGATAATCATCTACTCTTGTATGTTAGTTTGGCTTCATTTTAATTAGTATCTCAGCATTTCACCTCCATGTGTCCGAAGAACAAATTGATGCTGCAGGTCTTATGCGTTTACCACTTTTATGAAACATTGATACATTGCCTAGAAATCAGGGCGAATCTGGCAGTCGAACGGAAGGAATGCACCTCTAAACAGGGAATTGCAACTGTGCATCAAGTGCTCATCTAAACTGAAGTAATACCGAATTAAAATATAACTGTTTGGGTGTCCCTAGGATATAACATGTATGTGGTTGAGCTCATGTACATGCAAAGAGCCAGGGCATCACTTTGTAACCACATTAAATGTATAAGCACAATGCAAAGACTTTGACTGTGTAGACCTTAAATCGGTCAAGATGGAAATACTGACGTTGGATCATTGAGGTATATCAAATGCTTGGATGATATGATGAGATTCACGATGTATTCCAAACCGCGATAAGTCCACGACAATTATTAATAACAGGCTTATTTTGCATAGTAAGTGAGTTTAACCCAGCTCGGTACAGTATTTCAGTAACCGCGGGTCAGCGTAGTGCGAGAGATGTGAAACCCACGATCCCCGGAATTGGAATCAGGGTGAATCTGGGATTTGAACCAATGATCATATTGTTAATGGCATTCCAAAATGAACAAAGACTATGGATCCAATATGAATATTTTCCATACGTCATTAACAACGATGTGCATAACATCACACAAATGAAGAATACAAAAATAACTAAATAGTAAATCCTTTCACCACTTTTCATACCATGGTGACTGAGTGGATGTTGTTTAACGCCGCATTCAGCTATGTTTTAGCTACATGCATGTCACTGTGACAGGTAAATAACTTGGTTAGGTCCAATCTGTTTGTGCGTGTTTTTGTATTGTCAACGCACAAGTTGACGGGGAATTAGCATTTGGGGGAATAAAGGACAAAATCGACATCACTCTCCCGGAACGCTTTATGCCCAACATGTAAACAATAAACAACAATTGCACAATGAGCGGAATACCTGCTCTGACAACACAAACACAGCGATGAGCGGGCCTTCCAGATCATGATCAGGCATACATGAGGTGAGCGGAGCTCCAGCTCACCTCAGGACGTTTCGTACGAGCGGCACATTCTGCTCGAGGTCGTCCCTACACCAGCACTCGGAATACCAAGCTTGACTAACACCATGTAATGGTAACACATATATAGTAATGAACAACAATGGACAGACAATGGCGTTGCTCTGGACATGGGACTTCTGGGGATGATGAACCGCATTGCTCAGGGGATGAACAATAAAGGCAATAAATGTCATACTATAAATAAGAGCAATTAACAGGAAGTGATATAGTAGCCCAGGTTGGTTGACAGTCAATATACAATGAAATTGTGGCGAGGATTAACAACGAGGATTAGCGCCTAACACATTATGACAATTAAGTTATGGAGACATGGACAGGATAATTAGCCTTTGGAATCAAATGTTTCTCAGAAAATGGTTGTCGTAAATCAGTCGCTATGACAGTATGTATGTGCGTGTCTTTGTATGCATTTGGGTATGTGTGTCTGTCAGTCAGTCTGTATGTACCAGCATATATATATATATATATACTCACACTCTCATACTCTCACACTCTCACACGCTCACAGGTCACCGATCCTCCTGCCCTTTAGTCCACTCTTACGACAATCTTGAGACCTGCATCCCACAACGGAGTCTCGCCCACTCGGTTCATATCATAATGCAGGAATGTACACAACGTTTCATTTCTAGCTACAGAGGCACTCGTGAAGAGCAACCTCCTCGTGGTGAGTGCTGGGTAACGCTAATAGCTCTTCCCCCGTGTGGAACCGGGGCAGAATAATTCCACAGCCTCCCATTGCTGGTCGTATGAGGCGACTAAAATGGGCAACCTGTTTGCCGTGGGTTGCGTCCCTGTGTCGGCGGAGGACGGGAGTCTGGTAGTTGAGGGCACTGGTTCCTGGAACTGTGTTCCTTTGCCCAACACACTACTTCGACCCTTACTTCGCCTAGACGGGTGATAAGATGGGCCCGGTCTTATCAATCGGCTGGTCATGCCAGGCCCTGTGCGTAATATTGTATATGCACACGTGTGTTGTATTTTAATGTATATTTTGGCCTTGGCCGTCCCTAACTTGTGTGTATTCTAACTTTTGGATTGAATACATTGCCTAGAGTCTTACGCCAGAAGGCGGTGGCTCATGGGCCAATCTGGTACTTTCGACCTCTGAGTTCTGTATGTCTTCAATTTCTTGTCATGGGCCGGACCAGCCTGGCATTTTATTTGTTAGACAAATGCAGCTATTCATGTTGTTTTTACTGGAGTATAACACCTCTGTATCCCTGATGTTTGCATGTTGGAGATCCGGTGCAGGAAAACATCGCTCTTTGTAGCACTCCATGGTGGGTGGGGAGCAGGGGTGCTGAATCAATTACTTTCATTATGGCACACAATCATTCTGGTTCAAACCGCACTGACAAGAAGAGACGTCTGGAAGCTGAGATTTTCTCATCTGACGACGATGCTTCTATTTCACGAACTTCAAATTCTTGGGCTCGGTTTATCGTAGTGGAATCACATAATCAACTACCTTTGAAAATCAATCCCTTTGCAATATCTAAAGCCATTGAAGGTATCTGTGGTGAGGTGAAGAATGTTTCACGGCTCCGGAGCGGCTCTCTTTTGGTGGAGTGTGCACGGAGACAGCAGGCTATTAATCTTTTAAAATGTACTAGCTTTGCTAACACAGAAGTTGTTGTTTCTGAACACAGAACGTTGAATTCGAGTCGAGGGATCATCCGCGACAGAGCTCGTTGCCTGGCTGAAATGTCAGAAGATGACATTTTGGAAGAACTTAAATCACAGAATGTCACATCAGTGAAACGTTTCAATAGAAAAGATGGTGAAAATTTCATTCCAACAAATACTTATTTGTTCTCCTTTTCTCTTTCAACAATTCCACAATCTATTAAGGCAGGCTATTTTAACATCGGAGTGGAGGTGTATGTCCCCAATCCACTCCGGTGTTACAAATGTCAGAAGTTTGGGCACGGCTCCAAATCATGTGATCGTCCGACTGTTTGCCACCGTTGTGGTGGAAATCATGATGGTTCAGGCTGTACAGCAGACCTGAAATGTACAAATTGTAAGGGTCAACATGTAGCGTCATCAAAATCCTGTCCTTTTTGGACACGTGAAAAAGACATTTTGACAATCAGATGTCAAAACAACGTCAGTTACTTTGATGCGAAAAAACTCTATGATAGCCGGACACCTTCATCCAAACAATCTTATGCTGCTGCTGCTGCTGTCTCTCGCCCTTCAACCAGTAGATCTATAGAATGTCAGACGGACTTGACGTGGACACATTCTGAACACCCGCTGCCTCTGACAACATCATGTGACAGTCAAACAACTCATTCTGTCAGCCCAGGTGAAATGTCTTCAGATTCTATCATTGTGACTCAGGTTGTGGCCCCATCTACACCCACTCCTGATAAACCAGCTACCAACAAACCATCAACTGAAATGCCAAAAAAACAAAAGAAGAAACAAAACAAGAAAATTTCTACAAAGATCCCTACTCTCACTGAAACATCTGTAGATGTTCACAATTACTTTGAGCCTCTTGAGATGGATGTCACCCCATCTTCACACCACAGCAGTGGTGACTCCTCTTCACGTTTACGTGAACGATCTCCGGTAGAACCACCATGAATCATTCGAATCTAATTCAATGGAATTGCCGAGGACTTAGGCACAATTTTAACGAACTGCAATTATTATCAACGGATATTTGTCCATCAGCAATTTCTTTACAAGAAACGTACCTTAAAACAACCGACACATTTGATTTAAGGCAGTATAGTTCGTATCATTCCTTCTCTCCTCCGGGAGATAAAGCTACTGGAGGAGCTTCTATTTTGGTGCGGCGGGGCGTTGTTCACAGTCCTGTTCCGCTTGACACGAATATGCAAGCTGTTGCAGTTAGACTTACACTGCATATTGCCTTCACACTTTGCTCCTTATACATTCCTCCATCTTCAAATCTTCAGCGTAATGATCTCCAAAAACTGTACGACCAGCTCCCAAAGCCCTGTGTCATCATGGGTGATCTAAATGGACATAATCCTTTATGGGGAGGTTCTATCATTAATCAAAAGGGTAAAGTCATCGAGGATTTTGTTTCTGATAATGACCTCTGCATCTTTAACGATGACTCGGACACCTACTTACACCCTGCAACTGGTACGTATTCATCATTAGATCTGTCTTTGACGGATTCAGTTTTGTTGAATGAATTCTCATGGACCGTCCATGATGACCTATGTGGGAGTGACCATTTCCCCACCGTGCTTAAACCCATTCATCCCGTTGATGATCCACCTTCACCTCGATGGAATTTTGTGAAGGCTGATTGGCTTTTATTTCAATCTTTATGCAAAGATAAATTACAACCTACGTCTTTTCAGAATGTTATTGACCCCATTCAGTTGTTCTCAGATCAACTGAATGAAATTGCTGATGAATCAATACCTAAGTCCTCGATCAACCCACGTGTTCGTAAACCGTGGTTTGATGACACTTGCAAACACGCTAGGAAATGTCGTAAGAAGGCGGAGAAATACTTCCGTAAACATCCCACTGTCCATAACTTGAACATCGTCAAAATTTCAAATGCTAAGGCGAGACGTCTTTTTAAACAAAATAAACGTCAATCCTGGCAGAATTATGTCTCAAAAATTAACTCTCGTACCCCCATGTCCAAGGTATGGAACATGATCAAAAAGATCAAAGGCAAGGGATCAAATTCTACAGTAAACCATCTAAAGGATGGCGATACTTTGCTAACGACTAAATCTGATATTGCCAATAGACTTGGGAAAACGTTATCTCAACATTCTTCTTCATCTAATTACGCTCCTGAATTTCAAAAGTATCAACTCCAACAGGAAAAGAAAAAAGTAAATTTTACATCTGATAATGGTGAAGATTACAATGAGGTATTTTCACTACATGAGCTACATACTGCCTTAGGGCAAGCTCATGATACAGCAGCAGGCGCTGATAATATTCATTATCAGCTACTGAAACACTTGCCAGAATCATGCCTTGAAACTTTGTTGACTATATTTGATGACATTTGGACATCTGGGACGTTTCCACCTTCATGGCATAATGCCATTGTTATACCAATACCCAAACCTGGGCGGGATCATTCTGATCCATCAAATTACCGCCCTATCTCTTTAACTAGCTGTGTTTGTAAAACGATGGAACGCATCGTAAATAATCGATTAGTGTGGTACTTGGAAACAAATAATCTTCTTACCAATATACAATGTGGTTTCCGGAAGAACAGAAGTACTATCGATCATTTAGTGCGTTTAGAATCGTTCATTAAAAATTCCATTGTAAATAGACAACATGCTGTATCGATCTTTTTCGATTTAGAAAAAGCTTACGATACAACATGGAAACATGGTATTTTAAAAGATTTACATGACTTTGGTTTAAGAGGCCGTTTGCCTCATTTTATATCGCAATTTTTAACTGACAGACAATTTCAAGTTCGTGTTGGATCAACCCTGTCTGATCATTATAATCAGGATCAGGGTGTTCCACAGGGCAGTATTTTGTCTGTCACATTGTTCAGTATAAAAATAAATAGTTTATCAAAAGTATTAAATGACTCAATTGATGGGTCATTGTTTGTGGATGATTTCAATATATCAAGTCGTGGTAAAAATGTGCGTACTATTGAACGCCAATTACAGTTGTGTCTTAATAAAATTCATAAATGGTGTCTTGAGAATGGCTTAAAGTTCTCACAGAGGAAGACCAATTGTATACATTTCTGTCGGAAATATAAACCCCATAAAGACCCTGAACTCTTTTTAGATGGCACTCCAATCAAGATTGTAAAAGAAGCCAAATTTTTAGGATTAATTTTCGACCATCATTTAACCTTTTTGCCACATATTACTTATCTGAAGACCAAATGCCTGAAGGCCCTAGATTTGTTAAAAGTCGTTTCAAATTCAAAGTGGGGAGGGGATCAGAAAACCCTCCTTCACTTATATCGATCATTGATCCGTTCTAAATTTGACTATGGCTCCATTGTGTATGCTGGAGCTTGCAAGAGCAATTTAAAAAAGCTGGATTCAATTCACCATCAAGGACTACGTCTATGTCTTGGTGCTTTTCGAACTTCTCCGGTTGACAGCCTCTATGTGGAGGCTGATGAACCTTCTTTAAAACAACGCCGTACTAAATTGTCTTTTCAATATATTTCTAAATTACGTTCGAACCCCTCTAATCCTGCTTATGCCTCTGTATTCTACCCCCTCTATGAAAATCTATTTCTGAAGAAACCGAAGCTGGTTCCTCCACTTGGGATTCGGCTCAAATCCAATATTACTGCTGCAAATCTTGATCTGGATCTTATCTCTCCTTCTCGGCTTTTGTCTACTCCTCCCTGGCAGTTGGTGAGGCCAGAAGTAGACATTTCACTGACACGCTTTCTCAAGTCTGAAACAAATCAACTGGTTTATCATCAGGAATATTTACAATTAAGAAACAAATATGACACTCACCGTTCAATCTTTACTGATGGATCCAAGGGTGGTGGCAAAGTAGCAAGTGCCACTGTCGTTGGATCACAAACCATATCATTTAGAATACCTGACAATAGCTCTATTTTCACTGCTGAGGCCAATGCTATCCTTACAGCTTTGATATATATTAAACACCAGTCTTCATGTAAACAGTTTATCATCTTTTCTGATTCTCTTTCTTGCCTTCAGGCACTGCATAATGTATCTTCCACTCATCCACTGATTTTAGATGTTTTAGAACTTTACAATGATCTTTCAACTGGCCAATACGACATCGTCTTTTGTTGGTTACCGAGTCATATGGGCATCACAGGTAACACAATGGCTGATGCTGCTGCTAAAGCAGCACTTAACGAATCTGTGACACCACTTCTGCTTCCATACAGCGATTATAAACCTGTAATAAGAAACTACATCAGAGATATAATGCAGCAGAAGTGGGACACCCAAGTAGGTATTAATAAATTACATGCTATAAAACCAACCATCGGTTACACCTACTTGGGTTGTCAGTCCAGATTTGAAGAGGTCATTGTACGACGATGTCGTATTGGCCACTCGCGATACACACATGAATATTTGTTAAAAGGTGAAGATCCTCCGTTCTGTATCCCTTGTGATGAGAGAATCACGGTCAAGCATGTCCTGCTTGACTGTCTTGATTTTTCCATCACAAGGGATAAGTATTTCAAAGTTTCATCGTTAAAGGATCTTTTTAATCAGATTAATTCTCATTTAATTCTTGGTTTTTTAAAAGAAATAGAATTGCTTGATAAATTTTGATATGTACATGTATTGTAAAAAGTATGTGATTTTAATTTGGTAGAATGACGTAATAACTGAGTTTGTTAGTGGCTGTACCTTCAAAGGGGGTTGAAGTAACGTAAAATAATTGTCCCCCTGAGAAGGTATGTAAGTCCCATTTCATTCAAAGTATTTTTCATTTTCCATGTTTTTAATCGTAGAATTCTTGTTGTTTTTAAATGTTTTGGCTTAAACTTGCCGACAATCACCAGTAGCCGGAGGGATGGTGTAAATCCTGCTGGGTTACCATGTAGGTAGCAGAAGTATCGTAAGTCCCCATGGTACCTAGTATGGTGACCTACCTTTGGCTATTGGTGATCTAAAGCCCATTTTTATTGTGTACTGTTTTGAATTGTTATGAATTTTATTCTGATATGCTAGTTTTACAATCTACATCTGTGATAGTCTAGTGTTTTTACTGTCCTTTGTCGACAGATTTTATTGTCACTATGTATTAATATATAACTTGATTTAGTCACGTTATGGCTGAAATATTGCCCATGTGACTTAAAACTAAACTCACTCACTCTAGCTACAGTTTGGATCTATATGGGGCGACACGCCACTATAAATACACCACACCACCATCATATATATAAATCATTGTATGTATGTAACACTGTATGCATTTGGATATATTGGCATGTACATGTATGTCAGTATGACTGTATGCATGTTTATTTTGCAGGACAAGAAGTGACCCATAAGTCCTTGTCGGCTTGTACAATATTGTGTCTCTCTCTCTCTCTCTCTCTCTCTCATTTTAGTCTCTCTCTCACTCACTCATACTCTGTCTGTCTGCATGTCTGTCAGTCTGTATGTACCATCGTATATATATATATATATATATATATATATATATATAATAAAATAATAAAGTCCACGTTAGTCCATCATCTTCTTTATATCAGTTTCATACATAGTACTTTCGCATATTGAAGAGCTGTCATGAGACAGCGAAAGTACTATGTATGAAACTGATATAAAGAAGATGATGGACTAACGTGGACTTTATTATTTTATTATATATTACATGTACACCGAGTGAACATTTACCTCATTTTTGTATATATATATATATATATATATACACACTCTCACACTCTCACAGGTCATCGATCCTCGATGCCCTTTAGGGGATTGCCTAAAAGTCCGGCCAAGAAAAGTCCGGCCCGGCCGGGCCAGCGGGTAATACTAAAAATGGATTGCAGAATAATAAAACAAAACGTGCATATCTAGTCAGATCTCAAATGTCCAGAAACGGATAGTTGTGCTCATTTAATTGAGTTTGAATTAAAATGCATCTTCAGCAATGTAATAAACTGATAATTATAGCTACATACCGAGAGTTCATACCGAAAAGTCAGTGTCTTGACTGTGTATTTACCTTGGTAAGAAGGTTTCTCACCGACCTTAGCGTGCAGGGAGGGGTGTGATGTCCTGGGCAGGAATTCGAAATGACAGTGTTTTGACTACTCTTCTTTCATTAATTAACGTGTTTGGCATACCTAATTAACCTTTACTAATTCATGTTAAACCAACACAGGAGGTTTTCTGCAAGTGATATTCGCGAATGTCATAGGACTGACACGACACATGTTAATAACTGTCAAAGCGCTTCTAAGATTACAACACATACTTTACATCTATAGACTAATTATAATATCATATCTACCTATATAACACTTTAGTGTCTCATATTGCAGTTTTTGACCTGTCGGTTCTTACTGCGTTATAATTTGGTAGGTTGAATTTAGTTTTATGTGAGAATTTGGTTTCTTGAATACATGCTACATGGGGACCTTTATCTATTTTGAATTTAGCTTTAAGTTCAGAACCATGGCCGGCGAGGCCATTGGCATTCCATTGAAAAATGTTTAGGCCTTCCATTGGGAAACTGGGTTGATTTATGTTTGGTTTAGGCTTGGTTTAGGTATTTACTTTAGTAGGTCATTAAGGTTGCTGCTGAAACGGTCGAAAGGGGTGGTGACGAGTTTTAGTTTATGTGCTACACCAAAGAAGGCTTTGGAGCTGGCTTCTGGATTAGACTGCTTTAACATGTAAGCTAGTAGGAGGACTAAGTTGTTTAGTTTTTAGCTTGCTACGTTTTGGTTGAGTTTTTTTCTATGGCTTTTGGTTTTGGGGGCTGACAAGGTTAGATCGTATATTTCCTCTGAGGATGTGTACTCGTCCTCTTCTGTTAAATTATCTTTAGTTTGGTCACTCTCTTCGGTGGTGGGTTGCATGCTGGGTTTGGGTGCGAGAGTCTGAGTGGTTTCTGTAGTTTCCCTGTTGACTGGATGTTCGGGGGGTGCCTGTAGGTTTTGGGGTGTTGTTGCCCTTGTGGCTGTGATGGCTTGTGTTGGTGCTGGTTGTGTGGTGGTCGTTGTGAGTTGGGTTTTGCTTGCGGGTGTAGATGTGGTAATTATGGGGAGAGAGGCGGGGAGAGTGGGAGTGTGGGTTTGTGGGATGTGTGGGGTGTTTGTTTCGTTTGCGATGTATGCGTCTTGCTGATTTTGGTCCCATACGGAGCCTGGGTATACTGTTTTGCATGCGTGAGTGTTGTTGTTTGGGGGTGGTGTTGGTAGTAGTGGTTTGTATGCTTGCGGTGTGGGTTTTTTAGTTTGGATTTTGGCCGTGTTTATGTCATATCAATATAAGAAAATAGAAATCATATCAATGCAAAAACAGAAATTTCGTGAACACCGAACTCACAATAGCTATGTGAACCCTTCTCACACACAGGAGTCCCAAAGAGGGACAGGTCAGACGAAATTGCCTAGGCAGAAGGCGACCTCTTAAACACCTAATGCAACAACATATCTAGCAACTTTTTTTATATAAGCAACCCCTAAAGCCCCCTCTTGGGTTGCACACACCACTTTCGCACCTTTCGGAAACACATTAAATGGCCTGGCCGGGCCCGCGTGCGAAATACGCATCAGTCGGAAAGCGCACGTTAAATCACCAAAGTAAGTAAGTAAGTAAGAAAGCAACTTTGTTTTACAGTCGTGATGTTTAAGATTATTAACCACCCGGGACAAGTCGATCCGACAGGTTGAATGATACGCAGGATGCAAAAGGAGGTAAGCGCAAGTACGGTACAGAGACTGAAGTAAGTTGGGCTCTCTTAGTTTTCTGTATGCTTACACATCCTCACGTCATACTGGATTTAATTTAGTTTCTTATTCTAATACTGCTAATCTTTGTCAGTGGCAATTTGTATATATGGTATATCCAAAAATATACAATTTTGTATATACGGTATATCCAAAAATATACAATTTTGTATATATGGATAGATTTTACCACTGCTTTACTCAGTACCTTTTTACTGGATTCTCGCAATATGTGGTTGATATTGAAAATATTACTAATAATACCAGATAGTATTATTGCATGTGACAAATATACTTTAAAACTATATTCATTATGACGACTATATTTGGAGTGTTATGAAATAACTGGCATTTATTCATGTTGACAGCATTTTACATAATAAAGAAATAGAAGTTTCAGCAGACTTTTGTAACTGTTAGATATATAATACGTCCGCCTACTGTTTACAAATAAGATGATCTATACATACAAGTAGTTCAGAGTAGTTTTAAACAGTGACGGTAAAATAAATTTATCGTGAATAGCGGCAAATATGAATATATACAATTTAATATATATGTTTCTGTTATGTCATGGTATGTTGATTCTGAATCTAAAATATTGCTTGATATTGTTTGCCAAACAGTTGTATTCACTGTCCATCGTGATACTTCTACTTAAGTATATAAAAAAGGATGTTTGTTTCGACATGCGTTCATTGTAAACAACGCCGTGTTTTCGTTTGCTGGTTAGCTTTTACAGGTCAAAAGCAAAGTTAATCGCATTACTTTCGTGACGCATTTTAGGCCTGTCATACAGTTCCTGAAACAAATATATCCAATACAGCCGATGCAAGTCAATCATATTTGGCAAGACTAGATTACTGCAGTTATATATTTTATCAATATAATCAAACAATTGTTTTTATTTTTGTAAAATATGTTCATTTCAGAAACTAGATGTTAGTCTAGCCAGCGGTCTAAACTCGCATTAATTTGGTTACACGTTTCATGATTTACAGTATTTGTGAAGAATATGTAACAATTAGCCACAATTAGAGCCTTTGGTAGGAGTAGAGAGAATGATAAGCATAGACTTGCTAAGTATTTTATGATATTCATGATAGCTCAAAAGAAACTTTGATTTATGTTTGTAGTACACCCCAAAAAGAGGGATAACACAAGTGATATATTAAGATGACATACAACTTATACATACTTATGTGTATAAACTACTATCAAACAGTGAGGATAACAGGTGTTTGCATAGAGGTGAGCGTATCCTGCACCACCGGTGGAACAAACACACGCAAAGGCAAGTTAGTTATTAAACCCGAAAAACACGGAAACGATTAGCACAAGTCAAAACAGAGAATTTCCACTCCATTTGCTACTTCTGTGATAGTCACCAATCAACCCATTGAGAAATTCAACAGTATGGGTTTGGTCTGACAAAGCAAGAAGCACAAATGGGGCATGTTTCGGCCAATGATTAGAGTATTCTTGCAAGTCTAAGGGTCCAACAGGAGTTATTTCTGCGACATGCTATTTCAAAACCCAAAATTCAGAGGGATATATATAAAAAGAAAAATTGAAATAATACAAATATAAATTCCTTCCAGGTGAAGGTTATCACTTGAAATCAAATTAACAAAGCAGATTTTAGTCAATGACATATCTCTTGGGGTAGAAGTTCATCTCTGTCACCATGCTATGGTATTTCTGGAAAGGAAAGTTAACTTACAAAGTTGTAATATACGTGAAAGGCTTAATATTGCTGATTAAGCGCAAAGTTATAAACTCTAACTGACTGCTCAGTAACATTCATGTAATATTAGTAATATTCAAATAAGTGTACTTGTTCTAGGTGTGTGTGACGTGGATACATATATATAAGCGTATAGAAGAAACGTCAACAAACTTGTAACTATGTATTAAATAACAAATAAGCCATGTCCTTCATATGTAACTGATCTTATACCACCAGCTGTGTCACAGAAGGTCAGTTATAATCTCAGAAACCGCAATGATTTTGTAGTTCCATTTGCACGGACATCTACGTTTAAAAGTTCTTATATTATAGATACATTAGGCCAATGGAATAATCTATCATCAGGAATCAGGGATAGTCTGTCAATATCTTATTTTAAAGCTGTCGCATCTGAGCAGCCTACATCACCACCTATGCACTATAATTGCGGTGAGAGATCTACAAACATATTTTGTGTTAATTATCTGATACTATTTCCTGTAAATGCGGAGCTCCTTGTGAAAATTCATTCCATTTCTTCTTCCAATGTACCTTATATGATGTTATTAGGGAGACATTACTGACAGCTATCGATAATCTTGGAGGACAAAAAACTCTGAATAGTATTCTTTTTTGTGATCCAAACTTAGATGTTTTCCTGAATACAAAATATTCTTGTCTGTACACAAATTTATAGAAACGACTAACAGATTCAGTAGCTAGCATATTATTGTTTCCAAACTGTTAATCATTAATATTGTTAATTCTATATACAACACTAACATGTATAATATTAGCATATGTATGAGATGCACACTGTCTTCACTTTCCAGCACATTGTACATATCCTTCATATGAGCACTGTATATAAATTTATATTGCACACTATGTTTCCACAATGTGATGCTTCAACTGTAAATTGTTAATTTTCATTATGCAATATTATGTATAACTGTATATAGGGAGAAGGTGGTAATAAGTGCTGCACGTGTGCCCAATCCCTTTGTCTTTTTGGACAATACAATATGTTTAATAATAATAAGCAACCAATGTATTATGATCAGGGTCCATTGGTATCCCTTCAGCAAGTGCGAATCAGGTCCTAACACATCTGTTTTGTCATGTATCACGCGCTATACAGTCGAACCTCGCTTATCCGGACAATTGCTTTTTCTAAAATGTTGTCCGGATAAACGAGTTTCTGGATATCTGAACACCTTGTTATCTGACCAGAAGTCCTTCCCCTACCTCAGTTCTACCGAGGCATATGTGAAATGAATGGCAAAAATATGATTTATGAAGGATCGACCAATTACTAATAAAATACATTGTGCTGTACAGACCTACGCAGCATGCTGTGACAGCGCACTGCATTATTGAAACGGCTGAAGAAATGCATATGTAGCCTAGTTTAGACAATGCACTTGTTTTGTGTACAGATACGACGGCGAGGTTGGGGCAACCTGACACACATGAGCATTAATAGCCATGTTTACCTGTACTAGTTGAGAGCCAAGGTTGAAGTCATTCATGTGTGAAAAATGTTGTCGAGGCATCTGTAAACGGCTAAAGAAATGCAAATGTAGCCTAGTTTAGACTATGCACTTGCTTTGTGTACAGATGTGACGGCGAGGTAAGGGCAACCTGACACACATGAGCATTAATAGCCATGTTTACCGGTACTTGTAGTTGACTGCCAAAAATGCTGTCGAGGCATCTGTACATCTTCTTTGTCGAATTGCATTATTTAAGTACATCAAGATGAGACATCATATACATTCATATATATTTGTTGAGCACGAAACCTGTGTAGCCAGGACATTTCCAAGAAACTATGGGCGGCCATGTAGCTTCAATATCTTATAAATTATATCACTGAACATAGGTCAAGGTGTATTCAGTAAACAAAGATCTGAAGGGCTGTATTTCCTTCATCGAACACTATATGCGTTCATCACAGTTTGTGATGGATTACGGATACGAACGAACTAGCACTTGTTTGGCAGGAAGGTTTTGTTAAGATTCGTTATCTTAGCTTGTTCTCTCTCTACCCTCTACTTCCTTAATCACAATTTAAATCCTAAATAGACTTTCGGGCCTAACACAGTGACAATTTTAGACCCTCTGTTTCTGTATTTACTTGAGCTCATTTCCCCTAAGGTTTACACATCTCATAAGACTAAGTCATCAATGATGTCAAAGCTGTCTGACATGTTTCTTATGAACAGTTTATGAAGCTAAACAATGTCCAAGTGACTTAAGCACAAAAATACGCGAACACTTCTGACATAGAATTTCTTAAGAAAATACAGTAAAAATGCTTCACTTTGAGCACCTTGTTTTCTTTAAATACGATGTACCGTGACATAATAAAGTGGTATTTAGGTAGATATAATACTAATCAAAACATATGAATCCATTTGATGATACATATGTGAGGTTTAAGTTGATTTTGACAGCCCGGGCCAAGTCAGACCGAACACTTCTGACATAGATTTTCTTAAGAAAATACAGTGAAAATGCTTCACTTTGAGCCCCTTGTTTTCTTTAAATAGGATATACCGTGACCTTATAAAGTGGTATATAGGTAGATATAACACTAATCTATAGATGTAAACACATTTGAAGATACATCTGTGTGTTTAAGACTGCAAACACGAAAACGTCGTTTTTTTCCGTATATTG
This sequence comes from Haliotis rufescens, assembly GCF_023055435.1. Taxonomy (NCBI): domain Eukaryota; kingdom Metazoa; phylum Mollusca; class Gastropoda; order Lepetellida; family Haliotidae; genus Haliotis; species Haliotis rufescens. The sequence goes on along the minus strand of NW_025964001.1, from coordinate 44,394,174 downwards.
TCATTCGACGGAAAAACGACTAAATATTCATTAAAATTGATTAATTGGCGAGCGTGTAGAAAGTGTCCAGAAAAGGGTCAAGTTTTTCAAGAGTAAAATGGACGGAAAAACGATGCCTTTTGCTCCGTCTTGTACAACTGTTAACGGCCAATCAGAAGGCGCTTGTCCCCCGACGCACGTGATTCCTGAGGCTTCCTTTCGGTAGCATTAGGTTTCCTATTTCTGGCATGCCTTGCTCTAGTATCTGTCGGGCGCAGTGCAGCGAGATTTGCTGATAAGCCAGTTTTAGGATATGTAACAAGGTAATGGAATTCAGACACGCGCCAAGAAGACAAACCAAACAATTTTACCAAGGTTATTGTGGCAACATATCCCTCCGCACAGTTACCTCTATCGGATACTGGGTTGTGTTTCATTTGGTTATAACAATAACTAATTTTTTAATGTGAAGTTTACAAGATATACGGCTCTTCGATTGGACGAGAGGTCCCCCCCCCCCCCCCCCCCCAAAAAAAAAAAAAATCAGAAAAAAAATCAAAATTACCGTAGTGACAATCTACAGCCATCTATGAATTTACCTTAGTATCTATTTGACACATCTTTACAATAACCTTTCAATGATCGGCCAATTGATCAGTGATGACAAAGGCTTGAAATAGCCACAGGTTAATTAACAACTTCTGAAATATCTCCCGTCACGTTTATCGTGTCGGCCATATTGACTGAGGGAATACTGTAAAAGATCTTCTCATCTAATGAGGATATTGTTTGGAATATATTTCTTGTAAACATACTGAAACATCTGTTCCTCGCTTTTGGGGGAACTATTTTATTCCGGGATGCCCTATTAAAGCTAGTAGGAAGTCAAGGCACCATCCGTGTATATGATCTGTTATTATATGTGTTTAAATTACGGTTTTGGGCGTTAATAAAATACACTGACACAAGTATATTCTAATCAAATCGATTGGATAATTGATTATGCTTTCTGTTAATATTACATAACATCACTGCACAAAATTTGAACAGTTTTTGTTGTTGTTTTTTTGTTGACATTTTTTATTCCTTTCGAAGAGTTGTACATCAGGTTCAGAGGTTACACAGTAGGTTTAGTCAATTAGAGTGAAAATACGTTACATAGATGTACATTTCATGTGATATAAATATAGCATGCATAATTGAAACACACACACACACACACACACACACACACACACACACACACACACACACACACACACACACACACACGATATGCCTCAAGAAGAGCATGAAAAGTTGTATCGATAGTCAGATATAACTAAAACAATTATGGTAGTATTGCTATTTGAGGCATAGCTGATCTATAGCCTTATTGTACAGGGCATGATTATTATATTAATTTGTGTAGGATTTTTCCCCATTTTCGTTCAAATTGTAATAGACCATTGTTTTTGGTGGCAATGAATTTTTCAATCATCGCTGTCTCTTTTAGTATTTTCCTAAAATTATCAAAAATTGGTTTCTCACCCTTAATATTTGATATATATATATATATATCTTTTACTGGATATTATAATATGATTAAGTAAAAGTTTATTTTTGTCGAATCCAAAAATAACTGAGTATTTGGTAAGTGAGATCCTAGTATTTGTGTCAAGGTTTAAAAAGGTTTCCAGTTTGCTCCAAAAGTGTTTAACATATTCACATTCCCAATATACATGTATATGGTTTTCGCCATTTAAGTCACAAAAGGAGCAAATATCATTATCAACTAGTTTCATTCTTAATAATTCCTTTTTGGTGTAAATTATTCTGTGGATAAACTTAAACTGAAAGTCAATCAATTTAGTATCTTTAGTACATTTTCTGAAATTTGAATAAACTTCTTTCCATTGAATATCATTATCAAAAAGAGATTGCCATTTTCCATTTACTAAGGGTGGTTTTGTTATTGTAATTAGTCTATCATAAAAGTACCTAGATCCTTGAACGGGTATAAATATATCCCTCAATTGTGGACTAAGATTTAAGTCATATATTGGTATTTTGATATAATGATTGACAGTGTCTCTCCATTCTTTAGGTATACTAAGTTTATAAGGTTATTATTATAATCTAATATTGTACCCTGTATATCATAACGTACTTTTAATATTTCAAATGGCAAAAATCCATTCTCATTACATAAGTCCTTAATTGTCACTATACCCTTTTTAAACCAATTTTTAATTATGTAGTTTTCATGTTTAAATTGGTGATTAAGGCATAGGGGCTGTGATAGAATTTCGGAGATCCTTTCTGAATTTGTTGTAAATTTTCTGCCGTAATTTCCCCAAACATTTAAAACATCTCTCCAAAAAGGGTTTTTCACACATAAATATTTATCAGCATTGACTCCTAAATTTATCATATCAGTGAAAGAAAAAACTGAGGGATTATCACATGTACTCTTTTTTAAATACTTTCTTAAAGTAGATAATTTTAGTGATTCTATAAATATTTTAATGTCCACCATTCTAAGCCCACCATCAGCATAATTTTTATTCAGATTTTGCCTTTTAATTTTATCTGGTTTATTATTCCATAAAAAAATAAACAAAATTTTATTTAAATTTGTAATAAAATCTTCTGGGGGGTTTGGCAGTGCCATAAAAATATGGACAAGAGTTGAGAGAGCCAATGACTTGATAACAGTAATTTTACCTGTAAGAGTAAAGTTTCTTCTACTCCAGTTTGCCAATAACCTATTTATTGTTTCAAGTCTTTTTCGGGTATTGATAACCCATAGATCTTGCAAATGGGGGTTGGGAATAATTCCCAACACTTCAAAATTGCCTACATGCCAGTCTAACTTTAAGTCTTCACAAATATTTGTTGAGCTCCCTGCTTTCGACCCGATCCTTATGGCTTTTGTTTTATCAATATTTATTTTAAGTCCAGACATTTTAAAGAAACAATCAAGTATATTTATTGCTGCATACAGGCAGTCAGCCTCTCCGTTTAAGAATAATTGTGTGTCATCTGCATACTGACCTAATTTGTACTCTTTCTCATTCAATACAATTCCTATAATGTTTTTATTGTCTCTTATCATACAGCCTAAGATTTCCACAGCAAAAAGAAAAAGATATGGTGATATTGGGTCTCCTTGTCTGCAACCTCTTTCATTAATAAAGAAAGAAGACATATGACCGTTTTGTATTACACAAGAGGATGCATTATTAGTTAGTAGGTGTATCCATTTTATCATATAAGGCCCAAAACCATACTTTTCTAATGCCCTGGAAATAAACTGTCTTGATATTGTGTCAAACGCTTTCTCAAAATCAATCAGCAGCAACATTCCTGGTCTATTTAGTCTTTTACATTCAAACATAATGTCATACAAAAGTCTTGTGTTTTCGCTAATACATCTTCCAGGAATAAAGCCAGTTTGATTATCATGAATTAGGTGATCTAAAGTCATTTTCATTCTATTTGCAATACATGTACTAATTATTTTATAAAGTGCATTCAGCAATGATATTGGACGCCAGTTTTTTAGAAATCTTCTGTCTTTGTTTCCCTTGGGTATACACGTAATGACTCCCCTTTTCATTGTATATGTCATTTCCTTATTTTCAAAAGTTTCGTTTATGTATCTAAAAACCCATATTTTTAAGTCTTTCCAAAAAAACTTAAAGAATTCTATTGGAAAGCCATCTACTCCTGGGCTTTTGTTATTTTTCATTTGTTTTACTGCCTTTGATATTTCATCTAAAGTGATTTTTTCTTCTAAATTAACCCTTAAGTCTTCATTTAGACTAGGTGTTTTTACATTTTTGAGTGTCTCAGCATTTTCACTATCATTTTCTTTTGGTAATGAGTAAAGCTTCTCATAAAATTTTCTTTGTTCATTTATTATTAAGTCCCCGTCAGTAATTTCTTCCCCTTTATTATCAATCAAAGTGTTTATGAGTTTACTTGTATAATTTCTAGATTCCAAAGTACAAAAGTAGCTTGTTGGTTTTTCACTTTCATCATACCATTTTATCCTATTTCTAATATGTATTCCTCTTGTTACTTCTTCATTAATTTTTTCTAATTCTATTTTATATTTGGATAGTTCAGCCAATTTATTTTCACTAATCTGTTGAAAGTTATTCCTAATGTCTTCCTCTACTTCTTCTATTTTATCTTCCAGTTCCTTAGTCTGGTTTTGCCTGGTTTTTTTAACATATGTTGCAAATGATATGGTTTTACCTCTAATTTTCATTAATAAAGTTTCCAGAAATAAACAGTCACCAATGGTTAATTCTAAGTTTTTATCCTCATCACCAATCTTACCTCCTGGCTCTTTACAAGAATATTCTGTTATAGTTTCTTCCATAATTTCCTTCACCATTTTAACATAACCTACATTACAAAATAATGAGGTATTAAGCTTCCAATAACCTCGTCCTTTTTCCGAGTTATTACTGAATGGTCAGATTTATAGCCTGGTAATATTGAACTCTTTAAAGTCATATCATAAATATCTTGAGAGATCATGAAAAAATCAAGCCTTGCCTGTTGTCTTGGATTTCTTTTCCACCAAGTGTATTTTCTTAAGTCCTGATTCATATCCCTCCAGACATCTATAAGGTTATATTGTTCTACTTTTTCCAATACTGTTTCTCTAGCTTTTGGGTTATTAATGTTTTTTATAATTTTCTAAATCAAAAGCTGGATTCAGAACAAGGTTCCAGTCACCACAAATTACTAGCGATTCATTTTCAAAATTATCAATATCTGTAAATAGTTTTAGATAAAAGCCTGGATCATCTTTCTTGGGCCATATAAGTTAACCATGGTCAACTTAATGCCTTCAATAGTGATATCTGTAAGTATATAGTTACCGTTACTATCTGTTTTAGTTCTAAGTTATTATTGAAAAGTATACCTACCCCTCTGGCGTTGGACCTAAATGGTGCAATAATACATTGTAGCCCCCATTCATTTCTCATTAAATTTTCATCTTTTTCAGAAATATGAATGTCCTGTAGACAAATGATTGAGAAATTTTTCTTTCGCCAGATATTCATGACTTCCTTTCGCTTATATTTTTCAGATAAGCCTCTACAATTTACAGATACAATTTTAATTTTATTTATTTTAGCCATTATCAAAGGGAAAGATTTGACAACTTTTAAACCGTGTAAACATGATGAACAGTTTACACCTACTGAGCATATACAGGAGATTTTTAGTTGGAGTACAACCCGAAGAAAGGTTTATTTGATTTTTATAAATCATAACACAAAAATAAAAAAGATAAACCAAAAGAAAAACTTGTGTATAAAAAAACCAAAAAGGTAGCCTTGGCAAATACATGCGAGGTTCAGCGAACTCTGAACCGCCCATCCGTATTTATAATTAAAAAGAAAATATTTTACATTTATGACCACAGGTAAAACAAAATGTTCTCACATGAACGTACAACTTGTCACATACCTTCAATAAAGTTCTTTGTTGTCATCATATATCAACATTCTACAATATCTGTGTTCTACACTTCGGAGTATCAACACTGAAAAACACCGGAGGAAGTAACTAGTAGAAACCGGACCCTTTCGACAACAACAGTTTTATAACAAGACCGGATCAGAGCATCGGAGATATTGAACCGAAAATATTGTGTTAACAAATAGTAATGTATGGTTACTGGGAAACCAGAAAATACAGAATGTTCATTGTTTTCAAATACTTAAAACAAAAGGTTTTCACTGACTTTGTTGTATTACATGTCACCTACCTTCATTAAAGCTTTTGTTGTAATCTTATATCAAAGATTTAACAATATTATTCACATAAGGAAATCGGAGTGCCGGATATGAAAAACACCGAAGGCTGTATTGTATTACATGTAAGTACAACTTGTCACTAGAAGGTTTTTGTTGTCGTCATATGTCGACATTCAACAGTATGTATATCGTTTACACTGCGGAGTATCGGCTCTAAGAAACTCCAGAGAAATTAAGTACTGTAATTGAATCCGGACTTTTCCTACAACATCAGTTCTATAACAGAACCAGATCTGGGTATCAGGAATAACCAAGAATATTGTCTCGACTTTACATAAATAATAATATGCAACAACAGCTCTATCACAAAACTGGATCAGGATTTGTTGTATTACATGTCACAGAGCTTCAATAAAGTTTTTGTTGTCATATTATATAAAAAATTAGCAATAATATTCAAAAAATAATCTGAGTAGACTGTCAATTCTGGAAACATCTGAAGCGGTATTGTATTACTGATTACATGTACATGATGTAAGTACCACTTGTCATATACATTCAATAAAGATCTTTGTTATCATCATATGTCGACAATCAACAGCGTTTATTGTTATACCCTTCGGAGTATCCACCCTGAAAAAACACTGTAAGTACAAAGTAATAGAATACGGGCTATTCCGACAACAGATATATCTGTCTATAACAGAACTGAATCAAGGCATCGGGAAGAGACGAGAATCTCAACTTTACACAAATAATGTATGATGGGTTATAGCGAAAACGGCACCTCAACAAAACGTCACCGGGCGAAAACGTCACCGATTGGCGAAAACGGCACCTCGACTCAAGCGAAAACGGCACCTCGACTCGAGCGAAAACGGCACCTTATTTTTTTTTTACCTTAGTCAAATAAATGATATTAAACTTACATTGTAACTTGCAAAGGCCAATAATTGTGAGATGTTTAAACAAGTTTACATTAGAAATTAGCCTCTGCTCCAACTATAATCCAACTTAGCTTATACGCAACTCAACTTATGGTGAAAACATAACATGCTTTGACGAAAGATAATAGAAATTAAACTCACATCGTCTGTTACAAACACAAATAATTGTGAAATAAAACAAATAAGAAATTAGCCCCCCACTCCAATTTACTCACCGACTTTTATTCACTATACGCTTTGAAGTTTTAAGTACCTTTACTCAATTTAAGCTGAAACTGATTTAAGAGACCTAACATGGTGCTGTCAGGTCACAATTATTCACAATGGCCTATCGATGTGTTGCATGCGAGAAGAATGTCAGAAAAAAAAATCAACATGCTGTATCCTTTGTGACTACAAAAATCGTTGTTATCGTTATTAAAAATAGAGGTGCCGTTTTCGCCCGACACATAGTAGCCGTTTTCGCCAAATGCGGTGCCTTTTCTCCAGAGAAATCGGTGACGTTTTGCTGAGGTGCCGTTTTAGCCTGCACCCATGTATGATAACCGATACCGGGAAGGCAAAAAATACAGATGATTCGTTATTTTCTAATATTTAAAACAGAAGGTTTTCACTTATTTTGTTGTATAACATGTCACAAACCTGCAATATAGCTGTTCGTTGTCATCATCGAACCTTCTGAAAACACCGGAAGTGCTAAGTATTAAAGTCCAGACTGCTAACAGAACCGTATCTAGAAGCCAGAGACTGCCGACAGTTGTGTCAGTTTTACACAAATAAAAAGTTTGTCAGAGTATAAAGTAGTTCGTTCTTTTTATAGTCCTGTCAACACATGACTGCTGAGAGCCAGGTATGGTCTTCTCTTCTCGTATAGACACTGATAAACAATAGTCAGGAAATAATCCGGAACATACCAGTCCCATTCAATGATTGTTTATAAACAAAACTTTCCAAAACCGGATCCGTCAGCCGGAAGCGGCCTAGAAATAAGTCGGAGTTGATACTTAGTACCAATACACTTATATATGTATAAGTACACAAAAGTCAACAATATATTTGTTCTGCTGGGTAGACTAGTCTGTACTCAGCATCCGTAGTAAACCCGATATCCCTGTAGGCACGATGTCGCCACATACAAAATCTCATTGTGATTTTCTCCGTTAGAGTGACAAGTTATCAATGGAATCATCAACTCCCACTTCCTTCCATGAACTGTCGGAGTTCTTCCTACAAAGTAAGGTGATCTGTAAGCCCTGCTCCTTGATCTTAGATTGAAATTTATATATATATTTCTGTCTGATCTGGTAAGCTTTATTGGCCAATCTTCCTCTGAACCTTTTCAGCACAACTGGGAGGTCCTTTCTAATAATTATTCTTCTCTTACGGAGTAAGTCGTTTCTCTTATAACTAGCATCAACGACAGCCTGACGATCTGACATTCTCACAAATTTGGCCACGATATGTTTAGGTTGACTCTGTGTGTAGGGGTTTGTACTGGTACGAGGTAGGCGATGTATAGCCACTACATCCATTTGGCTGTCTTTTCTGACAGCTGGTTCGGCCTCCTCTGTGTCTGGGATACCATAAAACAGCAAGTTACCTTTACGTTGATGCAGCTCCTGCATTAAGAGTTTCTTCTCCATCTCGGCATGTTTATCTTAAAACTCCACTCGAAGTTTGTTGATTTCGATCTTATTGCGCTCGATACAGGAGGAGTTGAAATCCACGGCCTGTATGGTATCCTCTACTTTCTTGTTCAAATTTGAAATGTCCAATTTAATAGAATCTATTTTTGTCGTGATAAGAAGGGAATGTTCTTCCATCTTCAGGGTATGCTTATCAAAAGAGCTGGTGATGAAAGCTTTCATATCAGCCACTGTATCGCCGGTCATGGCGGCCATGTCACCCCTCTCGCCCGAACATGTGACATCCTTGTCAGCCGAAGTTTTACCTGTACCGGCATCATCTTGGGTCACAAATTGCACCTGGGTGGGTTCTGATGATTCACCATATTGGCCTTCATCACCAAGGTTCTTTATCATGCTTCTCGTAGTGGTCATTTTGTGTAATTTTATATGGATAGGACGGAGCACTGAAATTAAGCGACCGCCTCGCATGAGCGCCACCTGGTATTTGAAAAATTTGAACAGTTGCAGTAACACACTGCGGTAATAGCATTAAACACCATTTTCAACTGTTACAGTATTTTAGTTATATCACGGTGTATCAGACTGATGTGGGATAAAAATCCGAAGTGGTTCAGGCCATCCAACGGGTTGTCGGGAAAGGGTGAGCGTATCCTGCCACACAAGTGGCACCCGTCACAAACACATGCAAGGACAAGTCAATTGTTCACCTGAACAAAGCACGGAAACAAACAATGATGCTCGTCCTCACTTTTACCGAGCATGTAAATTATATTGTCCGTAAAAAACATGGACGATAATATAATTCATTCACGTAATACATATCATACATTTGACAAAATGTACTGACTCAGAGCATTATTGTTAATCACAGCGTTTTGACTCGGCATGCAGTTGAACTCATCACCCATCCCATTATTGATAATCCTTCTCGAAGATCTATGAAATCAGAAGCTTCAACACTTTATCTTTAAACTGGCATGTCAGACTTCTATTTCATAACTCAGTTTTATTTGCATTTGCATTACAAAAACAAGCAAAACGTGTAAAAATTAACAAAAGCGCGACAATTGGCCATTTGTCGCATTGTCGCGTGGTCGCATTGTCGCTCTTTGAATAATCCTTTTCTTTATTTTACAAAAGGGCGACGATGCCGTAACGCGACGTTTTCAAGGCCAAATATGTTTCGTCGCATTGTCGCCCCATCACAAATGTGTATAAGAGGCGTAAAGTTCAGTTAATGTTACAGTTAGGAAGCGGTAACCATGCAAGTTACATCGGTCGTAGAAGTTCAACCTGATACATGTAAGTCTTGAAATGAAAACACAAGTCCGTCCGCGAGTCCATAACGTTTTATTGTGACCTCTTCTCTAAAAGTGCTTAGTGTTCAACTCCCAGTTCCAAACACGTAGTACCTCATCAACAGTCCACATACTTCTAGTGCAGTGGTCTTCCGGAAGATCTTACTCTTGTCCGTGTAAGACAACTGACGAGTGCACGCCTGACCTGTGACCTCGTTACAACCCCCATGAGGTGTTTGCCGAAGGGAGAGGGGTAGGAAATGTGTGCTCCAGCCCAGCGCAGACCTCGCGACACACTTTACACTGCATGTTTTATACAGTATATTGCAGGTGATATACTGTATACTGCACGTGTTACCTATTTGCGGAAATGTTACAACTTTCAAGATTCAGGATTCTATTTGCATTTATTTCTTATACAACAGACCGCCGTCATATATCACTGGAATAATGCTGAGAGCAGCGTTAAAACAATTTGTTTTCATAATGGGGCGCTGCAGTCATTTAAGATAGAACCGTATAATATGTAGTACCAATTCACTAACTCTGTTTCGAATATTCAGCAGAAAATATATTATTAACCAGGTCTTTGGGAAGAGATACCAGATTTTTATATCCAGTCACATAGGGATGATAAAGGACCCCTCGCTGATTAGGTTCTTGTTTACTTAAGAGCAGAGTTGGCCATGTTAGATGATATAACCAAAATCCAGGAGCTCCGGCGGGGGGCAAACTGGTCTTGATAGTGTATGGTATGAGCTGTGATGTTGACCCATGAGAATAATGTAAAAATGAGACCAAATCAAGTCTATAATGATTGGGAAAGTCTAGATTGTTCTGTGCTCCATTCTAATTGTATTATGTTCATTTTGTAGACATGGATGGACCAACCAGGACAGAAATTGATGGAATATTAATATCACATGTTACCACTTATCCAGTTAAATTCATCACACAATAATATATTAGTATTTGATATTACGAAGGGCCTGGTCTTGTACATGTTCACTCTTGTAATGTACATACCAGTCAACTTGATTATAATTTTTATTATAGTGTAGCGCGGCATCAACGATTACTAAATGACATCCTCACTTGTCATCGATGTTTGGGCATCGGACAATGGACGACAATTCGAAATTCTTATAAATAGCTTCAATAGGGACAGCACCGGTGTCAGTAAAATTTTCGTAGTTAAAAATATGTATCTACAAAATATAATCTGAAGCAGCCAAGAACAATATTTTTTTATTTATGCATACTTTCATGGATAGAATTGAGGCAATCTAGGCTTGCCAAATCGTTCTAGACTTGAGCTGGGTTCATTTTAAATTTATTCTCTATGGTCTGGGAGACGTACAAGGGCGTCAGTATCGCATGGAGAACTGCGACAGCCCGGGTTAGCGTAATCGAATATGTTGTGGAGTTTCGGGTTTGGGCTGTTTTCTGAATAGAACAAGGGCTCGCGAACAAAGGCACAATGTAGAGATTGAATCATTACCACCTCTCTTTATATCAGATATGTTATTGTGATTTGAAATCTCTTTTGGAGAATTGCGAGTTATTGCACACTCTGTATTCTTTCGTAATGGTAGAATATATATTTTCTATGTTGCTTTTTGAATTATCCACAAATAATGAGAACTACAATGTAAACCTCTCTCTGGAGATATACAATAATACTACTGAAGGGCATATCAGAAAAATTGGACTTATCGACAAATCTTTCTTTCTTAAATACTACCCGTTACAGGCATTCTGATCATTATATTACACTTTGTACAGTTTAAAAGTCAAATAATGGCAAATTGTGTTTCTTTCTACATTTTGAATTAATTATAATTTCTGCAATATAACCCTAGCATCAGATAGTGATATAAACGAATATGATCTATACTGTGATAAATGAATTATCAATTTCGTATCATGAATTACATAAACAGAAATATGATAGTAAAACAAACTATTTTAATCTGTTCGTGTGAGTAGGTAACGAGAGATCTAGGCAACTCACTAACGTAACCATTTGTGAAAAATGAAATATTCAAAGTTAAGGGGTTTGAACATGTACATTGAATGACAGGAAAGAAAGCAACGCAATAATTAAATTATGAATAATATTATGTTTTAAATATTAAACAATCGAAAACATTATAACTTTTTTTAATAATCTGGAGGAATAATAATGGCAATACTATCATAATTATCATCATTATTTATGTTACTTATCCTTAAGTGAAGTAGTCCTCCGCGCTATACATTCAGTGAAGAAGCCCATGAACATATTAACTATGTAACATACATTAATGGGAATTAGATGAACAGTTGAAGAACATTTCACGTGGGACCAACAGAGGGAATTATGAATATCGACTTGCTTATTATTTTTTATATTCATGCTAGCTTTAACGATCTATTGGTTTGATTTATTGTTATGGTATCCACAAAATAAGGATCCGATGTTTTCCCTTTTTGATGAAATAAAACCGAATTATATTTGCTGTTTACATATCAAAGTTTGCCAAAATGTTTGCCCACAGCAAGGCTACGTACTCCGAACATATTGTTGTGCTAGGCACAGTATAAATGGACTGAGGGAGGGCGGTATTCCTCCTTGTGGGTCACCTGCTTGGCAATATGGGACGGGATAATTGCATGGGTGAGGGCAGTTAAGTTGATGGTACAGACAGATAAAAGAGATCGTCTACAAATATGAAACCTCATTCCACAAAGGAAGAGGCGAAAGCTGAAACTTGGTGAGATTTACAGAACAAAGGCAGTTTATTTCTAGTTTCTTACTGACTCTCGAGGATAGATTTAATAAAACAATGTGTGTGTGTGTGTGTGTGTGTGTGTGTGTGTGTGTGTGTGTGTGTGTGTGTGTGTGTGTGTGTGTGTGTGTGTGTGAGGAAGAAGAAGAATTGTACAGCATAAAAATGGCTACGTAGTTCGGGTAGATATGTAGAATGCCCGGCCAGAATGACCCTTGAGTCACTACAGTTTCAGTCATTAAAATGGGTAAAACAGTATTGTAGTGAAAGAAAACATTATAAGTGAGTGAAACAAAAGACATCAGTACAGGCACACCCAGTCCCCCAACCCTAAGTCTGCATTTACCAATACTCATACCTGCCACATCCTCAACCACTTAACCTACTCACTCAATCATCTCACAACATGTTCGCCAACCCTCGTATCACAACGCGTGCACGCACACACATCGCATTCTTCTTTCCCCACCATTATGTCTACGTCAGCCATAATGGATCCATGCGCATGCTTTCATACATAAATCCATCCACCATTCCAAAACATCCATCGAACTATAACTATATCCGCCCTCATGTATCGGTATTCGTGCTCACATACATACACCCTCCTACCATTCACCTATATCCATCGCACTATACTATGACCATAACCGCCTTCGTGCATCCGCACGTATGTTCACATTGCATTGCATGCATCGAATTACACGTTTAAAATATCGTAAATATTTTACAACAACTACATATTAAATATCAGCAAACAGAGATTATTATAACGCAATAGATTTCATCCGTCAAAACATCACAGAAAGAGGGGCAGCCTTGAATTTTACAACGGCATCTGAATGCACTAAGAAGTTCAACTGGTCAGGAGGTGAGAGATGCGTAAGATTACGATAAACTTCAGTTACAGATCTCCATTACGAATATCTAAAGTGTGAATAAAGATCACAGCTTGCTATGACGTGTACTGTATTCCTGCAGAATTAGCAATGTCCTTAGCTCTAATATTTATGTCTAAATGCTCATGTAGACCCATATGTTTATAGGCATGACCATATTATATTCTACGCAAATATCACTACATTTAAAAACAACGCTAGATTGAGTCTTTGAGGGGCATTAAGAATTGATACACATAAGGAAAACTATTTATGGATGTCAACGTCTTTATTATGAGGAACCCAGCGTTTCGGAGTATATACTTACTCCTTCATCAGGTGAATATTATTAAATGCTATGAGACAGAGAACATACATATGTACCTGTAAGAACAACAAAAGTAAAAAGATAGCAAAGAAGGAAACGCAACAAGGGAAGCCAACAGATAATTGACGCTGATTACCCCGGCCTCCCGTTTGCCCATTGTCTATTTCCCATTACCAATCATTCATAAGTTCAGTTTTGGCTTTAATTTGTCCATCGATAATCAACCATCAACGTCTATTATCTGAACCCTATAAAGTACGAGAATATGAAGACTACTGTGTGAGTGAGTGAGTTGGGTTTAACGCCGCTTTTAACATTATTCCAGTTATATCAAGGCGCGTCAGCTTAATGTGGGAGGAAAGCCCGAAGTGATGCAGGTCTCAGACGTTTACCACTTCGGTGAAACCCACGAGCACGGGTATGGTGCTGACAAACCTAGAAACAATATCGGGGCGAACCGGGATTCGAACCCACAGTCATAGGTTTCTGGCATGTCAAAGGGACGCAACTCTGCACAGCAAATCGCGGCGCCTTAGACGACTGGGCCACCCGTGCCCCCTGTAGTTTACTGTGAAAGTGTTTTCCAAATATAATATGTGTTACTGTTGACCACTTTCTTAATAGCATTGTGGGTTCAAAGCTTTCGGCCATAGAATCCGTGCCATTTTTCACTTGTCAGAGGGGTACACAAAGTACGTAATCTGGACTAACATTAAAAATGCTTGACTTTGAGCACCTTGTTTTCTTTAAATACGATGTACCGTGACATTATAAAGTGAAGTGGTATATAGGTAGATATAACACTAATCTATAGATGTAAACACATTTGGAGATACGTCTGTGTGTTTAAAGTTGATTTTGACCACACGGGCCAAGTCGGACCCAACACAAGCCAAACACTTCTGATAGAGACTATGTTAGGAATTTAGAGGAAAAAAGGGCTTCACTTTGAGCCCCTTGTTTTCTTTAAGTACAGCGTTCTGAGACACTATAAAGTGGTATTTAGGTAGATATAACACTAGTCTATAGATGTAAACACATTTAAAGATAGATCTGTGAGGTTTAAGATGATTTTGACAGCCCGGTCCAAGTCGGACCGAACACTTCTGACATAGATTTTCTTAAGGAAATACAGTAAAAATGCTTTACTTTGAGCCCCTTGTTTTCTTTAAATACGATGTAACGTGACATTATAAAGTGGTAGAAAAGGTGCACATACCGGCAGTTGTTGAAAGCATCAGTAGCAGCAACCGTACGAGTAGCAGGTCGCCCATCATTGTCGCTTTCACAATGGCAGTTTTAAGCTCCGCTTCATTTCTTATGTAAGTCGCAAGAGTCGTGAGGCGCAGGGAGGCCCGGAGTTACTCAGGCATGTCACGGGCACAGGATCTACGGTAGCTACTCGGGGACATATCTCACAACAACAACGGGTGTGAAGACTCATTTGTTTGTCTGTTGTTTAACACCACACTCAGCAATAATCCAGCCATACGACGGCGGTCTGTAAATAATCGAGTCAGGACCAGACAATCCAGTGATTGACATCATGAGCATCGATCTATGCAATTGGGATACAATGACATGCATCAAGCGAGCCTGACCATCCACGTGCGGAGTTGACTCATATGGTTTTAAATATATTATGTATAGCCTGATTTATGTATGATCTCTCGCAACTATTTTAAAATGGCTTGTGTACTTTTATAATAGATTACCGCCTCTGTGATCTAGTGGTAGAGGGTCCGCCCGGAGAGAAGAAGGTCCGGGTGTCGATCCCCTGCCGCGTCATGCCAAACGACGTTAAAGATGGTACTTGTTGTTACCCTGTCTGGCGCTCGGCATTAAGGGGCTAAAACAAGGACTGGTCGGCTCGGAGTCAGTATACTGTGTCTGAGTGGGGTATTTATGTTAAACTGCGGCATGGTATCTCAGTGAGCTAGCACTATGAATCGGCATCAGTCCGGACTAGTACAAGCAGCCACACAAACACACACGTACATGCACGTCGCTATATAAGTGCAATCATCTTTGACGCAACGTTAAACCCCATTTCACCTTACCTTTATAATAGATTATATTATTTTATGTACCGGTATATATTGCTGCACATGAGGTGAGACCCTAATAAACTGTCTATCTGTCTGTCTGTCTGTCTGTCTGTCTGTGGATGTCAATTTATAGTACCTTTATGTATGTCGAACTCCATGAAAGTCAGCTCTGTCTTCATTGATACAAAGCCTCTCAAATGCTGCTTATAGATATAGAGAGCCAATACACACTGATATAAATAGCTTTATCAAGGGTTATTTGTAAAAGTAATCTTATCTGTGGTCTGGTGAACATGTTAATGAACAACAAGCGTTGACTATGATTCTGTGCTGAGCTGGAAGTGAATATAGCCTAGACAGCAAATAGAGCATTTCCTGTTTTTCATTTGTGGAAGGCGTGCGTAAATAATACATAAATCATTGAGAAGCAGTATTCGCTTGACCATAGAATCTCATCCTTTTGTTTTTGTTGTTCTGGGGTGAGGTAAGTGTGGAGTATACGTCTCAAAACGTAATAAATTAAGATTGAACTTTTGAACTTCTCTCCTGTTGTGTATCATCTACTTCAAACTATTGCATGCATTTTCATAGTGTACAAATAATACGTTTACTTTTGGGTCAACGTGAAATTAAACGTTTCATACAGTTTCACGGAGTAAACACTAAACCAACATACATGTATTACAACTTGTGATGCAACATGAGCAGATTAAGGAGATACTGGAAAAGGAATACATTGTGAGGAGAGGCCCCACTGACTGAGCTATTATACATAATGGGTAATAAAGATTGACAAAGAAGCCTAGTCAGGTAAGTGATAAAAGGTGTCATGGACCTAACTTACAGTGGACTGTCAGATAAGAGTAAGTGCAATCTGCCAACAGAGGGCGCTGGCACAACCTTTTCCAGGCTTGTCGGAAATAGCCGAATGTAAGATTGACAAGGCCAGAGTCACTCTTATTTCCAGGCTTGTCGGAAATAGCCGAATGTAAGATTGACAAAGCCAGTGTCTTTTTCCAAACTTGACGGAAATACCCGAATGTAAGATTGGTGTAAGTGTCACATTGTAATACAGCATATTGACTCAATACACGAATTACACATTTATAACATTCATTTTGTACGACAATTGTATTTAACACTTAGCAAACGTTGAGTAGTATATGGTACAATATATAATCGTCTTTGGTTACATATGTTTCAATGTGTACATATTAATGTTTATTGTGCGATTATACAGTGGCTATACATTGAGTGAAATGAAGCCAACGTAGAAGTTAGTAAATATTTCAAGATCATGAAACCGATGGAAATAATATTTGAACAGTATTAAGTAATACCACGGCATATCACTTTTTTCTGCGAGATACCTCCGACGTGAAGCAATGCCTTTACCTGGTGAAACCTACGAAGGTCAAATCTAGAAACATAATGAATACAAAGATAATGAATACAAAGATCGCAGTTTCCTAAGGCAATTTGCGGCGTTAACCATCAGCCACTTGTATCCCAACGCTCCTATGAAAGCAGTTGATAATGAAACGTGTCATTCAGAACGACTTATATTTACAGAAGGCAGTGTCCTGTTTAACCCCTCGGTGGAGAGACTACCCCAAAGATACTTTTTCTGAGTCTTGCGTGCTACAGTGTAAGACGATTGCGAAGATAAATATTTACAAATAACATCTTCGCCATAGCAATATTTACTTTTCTGTATTTTCTTTATCTGTAGAAAGAGGGTCACTAATGTTTTCCTACACTGTTGACACAAAACATGAACAGATCCATTGAGCTATTGATCCCATTTATTATTACTTAGGTCAGAGAGAAAACCAGGACCTTATCAAATCGTAAGTCCGTGTTCACAATTAGAAATTGCTATCGCCTTAATACAAAGATCGCTTAGTGGTACGATGTCCGAGTCTTAATTAATTCATACAACTGACACGGGTTGTCCTCCCTTACATGGCACGCTGCAGGGATTAACAAAGTTGATTCACTTGCAAGTGAGGCAATGTCAAGGATGACGGTTTCGGCCCGTGAGCGCAACATCTGCTGATTAGGCGGAACAATCATGGTGGCGCTCCAAGGACCAGGAGGGGCGTACACGCGGGATGTAATGTTCCAGGTACAAGGCAAATAAAACGAGTACAAAGGAGTACCGGTCATCAATTACATTACCGTAGTTTACCAAGTATACATTACTGGAAATTTACATGCATGGTCAAATGCACAGGGAAAGTCTCGCTTCTTCATCGTCTTGTTAACATTCTGCGCTCGAAACAACCAAAATGAAAAGATCAGAGATCTTTAATACGAGAGAGCCGAGCCGAAACTTGACAACAATTGGACACCTGCTGAAGGTAACAGCTCTGAGTACAATAATCGATGCATCTTACATGCTATTATGTCAACTCAAACTGTAAGTTGATACCAGACTAAGTGAAATGGTGGTGATAATTACGAATAAATTTAATTACGAGTAATTTCGGCGAAGAAACTGGTATGGTGAAAGATGATCTACAATCACGAACAGATACGGGCAGGCATTTTTTCGAAAAAAATAAATTATACCCTTACTCGGAAAAAAGAACTTGCCACAAAAAATACATTGTTGCAATGTGTTTTTCTTCACAAAAAATCAGGCTCATAGTTTTAAATAAAAAAAATATATCTGGTTTTGTAGGTATACCTGAGAAAATATCTATCTCGATATAAAATCCCATATGCCTACTGGGAAGGGATTGCTCTTTAGCGTTTGACCATTGCATTTAAGAAAGAAGAAAGAGTGGTGCCGAAATTGATGTTTGCGGACTTGTCACGTACGTCCGGTGCGCCCTGACCCGAATCTGTGGTTACGCAATATAACGCTCTCCTTTATGCTTGTAAAGTGATTGCAGCTGCACTTGACTAGCGGCAATAGGAACGAGATGTATTGTGCCTCGCAACTTGCCAATATAACGAATTCCTCTGTTAAGGTGAATTTATGGAATATAGAAGAAAACGTATCGAGAAATATATGCACTTTAATAATGCTATTGACAGGATACAACACAGTGTTCATGTAACACAATAAGTCAATCAAGCCTACACTCAGTTTGCTTTGCTTTGGATAAAACTGAAGCTAATAAGAAGAGGGCACGTTCGTCAGTTGGCAACAGAAAAAATAATTCCCACAGCAAGCCGCACTGGTCATTTGAACTTAAGGAACGGTGAGATGAATGCAATCTGGAACGGCAATTCAGACGTTGCAAGGAATGGAGCCAGAGATGTAGCCTACAAGAACAATATTATCTTCAAAGAAGACTGTTTGATAGACTCAACAATATACGCGTGCTTACTAATTGATAGAACATAATTTGCATAAGCGAAAATACACTGAGTTGAATTTCCATATTATCAATGTAAAATCATAAACCTCAATTAAATCTGAAAGCGTGCATTCCTTGACAGTTCACTCCCATGATGACTATTCCGTGACGACTATTCCCATTACGACTACTTAAGAAAAGAAGGAGGTAAAATTAGCCTACCTGGAATAATTGACGACGCCAGTCTCCACCTATACTCTTCCCATGTATAAAAGATCAATATCGACTGAGAGTTGTTGTTATTTTCGATGTATGATTTATTCTTATATTCTTCTTTTTTCCCAACAATCACAGAGAATACCTAACCGAGGAACATGTTTAGGTATTCACAATAGCAACAAAAATGTTAGTGGATAATACAACGAAAGCTATGTCTGCATTATAAAAGAAAGCACGAAATATTAACTTGCCTCTTTATTGAATGTTTTCAGCATTTTTAATGTATGGTTCATGATCAGAAACGTAGGGATTTGAAAAAACAAATTTATTCAAAGAGTACATTTAACCATTTAACATTTCTTACAATTTACAGCTGGTCCTTGTTACTCAACACCAATTTTCATGGCCTTCTGTCAATTTGCAAGAGGACAGCTGTATGTTAAACTGTAACGACACATTATCACATGTAACAAACATGATAATACCAAAATTAACAAACAGTTTGAACCAGTATATCACCCTCACTGGACCCCATATTGATGATATTAATAAACTCCCATGAATTTGATTGGCGAAAGAAATATTTGTGATTGTGAACTTACTGAATTGTTTGATAACCTGTTTACATGTTCTGCACACTGGCTGGCCTCTTTATTTGTTGGTTTGTTGTTTAACGCCGAACTCAGCAATATTCCAGCTATATGACGACGGTCTGTAAATAATCGAGCCTGGACCAGACAATTCAGTGATTGACATCATGAGCACCGATCCACGCAATTAGGATAGATGACATGCATCAACCAAGTCAGCGATCCCGATCCCGTTAGTCGCCTCTCACGACAAGCAAAGTCGCATTTTACGGCAAGCATGGGTTGCTGAAGAGCTATTCTATCCCGGCTCTTCACGGGTCGTCTGTCGGTCTACATGCATATGTACTCACAGTCACACATACGTGTTACTTCGCGTCTCAAACAGAAATTTGAATGAGGAGTTCCAATAGATATATTTACAGCATCACAAGTGAAACTATGTGCAATATCCAATGACATCAGCGAGGCATGATTCCTGATATTAACGAAGCCCGTCGAAGGTTGCCCGGTAAATGAATTTTGACATGTGTTTGTAAGCGCATAATATATTTAGCGTGAAATCAATCATTGATACTGTTTTGGCGCTTGTTTGAACAGATGCTACTTATCACATTAAAGTTGAATGTATTTGGGAATTAATATTACAGTAATGTAAGGCTGAGATATTGGTAAACATAATCAAACTAAACAAAGCGTGTTGAGCACGAAAAACAACAACAACACGATTTTGTCTCTATTTTTAGTCTCCACATTTGAAATCGGGGTACACTTGGACAGTCAAGCTTTTAATGATGGAGAGGTCTTCAGAAACATTTTGAAAGACACAAACAGCATGATTTATGTTCAAATACCTGCAAGCCAGTTAAAAGTTAAGAAGACGGTTGCAAAATGAACCACTGAAGCATACGTGGAAATTCGGTTATCAATTGAATTTCAGACAAGTTTCGTCATCTTCCGTCCTAACGATACATAAATACACTGACGTGCTTCAGTGGCTTATTCGTTCTTCATCCTCGAGTAAGCCTATTTCGCTGAAGTATCCAATTCAACAACAAAGTATACGTGTGGAAAAAAATGTGAAGATTTTAAATTTTGATGAATGTTTGGTATGAAGATATAGTGTAAAGTAAAACATTGATTGCCTGTTTTGTGCGACACCAATTGCCATCGAATAAACTGAGTTTGTGACATAGGAAAGCAGTGAGGACAAGTTTACAAATATCTGACCATACACACAAACGATAGCTTATCATATGAACATAATATAATCAACTTGAAATACTTTTATATAAGTGAACAGTACATATTGTATTAAATACAAATAAAGAACAAAATTGAGAATGAGATTTCTTATTTTATCTCATATGAGAAGGTAATTCTGAAAGTACAGGGAAAAATAAATTCAAGAATTATACCGAACCCTTGTCGAAGGGTAACTTCAATAAATTGTGAATTAGACTGTACTGTACAAGATTCGAGAACATCGAAACAATACTAAAACTCGCCATCATTATTTAATGCGACAATGTATCTTTTTCTTAATTATACGTAAATTTTACATCTATGTCTATATTACTAGGTTACGAAGGTATGTGAATGTTTAATATTTACAATGATTAAAAACCCACATAGTACGAATAAAATAACATAATAGATAAATAAAGTAATAATCTTTACCCTTAATGCCCCCCAGATTACAACCACACCATGTGCAATAGCGAACTGAAACATCAAAAATATATAATGTCTAAACACGCAAGCATGTATCAATTTGTAGATGTTTGATATCATAATTCTTAAAAACAATGCAACGTTAGCATAATCCCCATAGTGTGAGATAAATACTTTGTCCTAGTTCCATGTAAGTGACAAAATTAATACAAGTTGAAATCATAAGAGCTGACTTAACGATTGCTGGGTGACTGCACAATTCCTGATAAAGAACAACATTTTGCTTATACAATGAAAAATTAGAACGATCCGGAACATAACAACCTGGACTTAATTATATGGTACATGACAACAGAATACACCTTAATTAACATGAATATGATACACTTTAGTTATCAAGAGGATAACACACACAGTCAGTTATCTGGAAGATAACAAACACCTTCGTTATTATACTCATTTTTTTTACACTTTTTGTGAACAGTGACAATAATGTTTGTTTAGCATTTAACACCCAACATTGGATATCGACATCGTCACCAAAATTTAGTATCCATTGGTTGTTCAGTCAACACAAAAATAATCAACCCTGTCTAAAAAGGACCCCAACATGACGTGACAATCGCTACTTTTGTTTGCAATGACACTATTGTCCACAGATGTTATATATACAAACAATAGTTAAACATTGCCACAAATTATGTATTAGACCAATTATTTGGAATTGAGTATCATATCATATCATCATCTTTATCACCATCATCATTTTCGAGTGAATGAAGATTACAATACATATTCTCATCAACAGGATCACTGTTCAACAATGTGGTACTAAATTTTCAACAATTACAAAACAGGGTTCCACCAATCACACGATGGTGCACATCGCACTAATGATGAAATCACTAAATGTCAAGAGAAACATAAGTCTTTCACGAATCAATAAGTCAGCCAGTTAAACAGTTAAAGTATCACTGGCTGATTCGTTGATATTTCACTGTCTAGGGTCAGTTTGAGTCGGATTTGAATTTTGAGGGAGTTGATGAGTTCGTCCATCTGTGATTGTAGGGTATTCTTGAATATTTTCTCATCTCGTGTTTTGATTAATACCTGAGGCCATCGCTGGTCCATGTACGTATGTATGTATAAAGGTATTTTATAGCTATTTCCTTTTACGTAAGCTTCATCTCTCACTCCTACTCCTGATTGTCTTATCAGCAGTATCGTGTGCGCAAACCTAGGGGTGACGTTAAAACTTTCAAATGTCCCTTTTTGTCACGCCACAGCCGAGGGAAGACTTTCTTGCTCCCTCGACTGAACATCAATTTATAGTGACGCCATTTATATCTTTTACAGGTATGCATCCTCATCTATCTGCTTTCTTCATGCTGAGCTAGTCAATAGAATAGGTAACGCGATCGTAGATCTAAATCTAAATAAAAAATGTAATCAATTGTGAATATCCTACTCGGTCAAAGGCATCGCGTTGCACAAGATTACTAATTCAAACACTAGGTTAAGGCACCATCCCGTAAGTAAGATTATTAGTGAAAGGTATGATTCAGTTCCATTTCTACCATGTATATATTATATTTATAGTTTTACACAAAATATCATTAAATGCTACTTTTTAATGTTGTGACGTCACACCTAACGAGTGCCGCCAAAAGCATCCATTGTTACATTCAATGTATTTAAAGTAACAGCGTTCGAATATTGTATTTAGCTATTCTATTCAACGTAATTGTATTAAAATACTGCATTTTAGCAATATATTACAATATCAAATTATTATATGCTAAATTCTTGTATTTTCTGGACTTTTTGTCACGCCACAGCCGAGAGAAGACCTTCTTGCTCCCTCGACTGAACATCAAATGATATTGATGCCATTTATATCTTTCACAGATAATAAATCGTGTTTCACCATCTTCACCGCCCCTGTCCACTTAATTACATCGTCGGCAAGAACTCGCGACAAAAGGTAGAGCCACAACATCATTGACAACGTCATCACAACATCAGCATCAACACGGCCGATTTCATCCCCTTCATCTACATCGAAGTCGTTATCGTCCACGTGATCATCGTCATCAACCATGACACCTATATCACCTGAATCATCTTCAAAGACTTTTTAAGTACATACTTTGACATTTCGAATGGTTATATAATCATAAATCTACATTGTCAAGCTGTGACAATTTATATTAATACTGTGATATTCAAGGACATTATATTCAGGCAAGTTTGCATCGTGTTGTCTCCACATGTACTTGTGTTATTATCGTATCCCAATTGCGTGGGTCGATGCTTATGATGTCAATCGTCTAGATCTGGCGCTCGGCATTAAGGGGTTAAAGCAAGGACTAGTCGGCTCGGAGTCTGAGTAGGGTATTCATGTTAAACTGCGGCATGGCATCTCAGTGGGCTTAAGACTATAAATCGGCATCAGTCCGGACTAGTACAAGCAGCCACACACACACACGTGCATGCACGTCGCTATATAAGTGCAATAATCTTGGACGCGACGTTAAACCCAATTTCACCTCACCTATGATGTCAATCACTGGATTGTCTGGTCCTGACTCGTTTTTCACAGACTGCCGTCGTATAGCTGGAATAGTATGGCGTTAACATTAACTTGCTGCTGTATAATGTGAACAATATACGTATCAAATACTAGTAAATAAGACACCCGATTCAGATAGAAAACAAGTCTCATTTATAAATAAAATGTTTGAATGTATAGATTGTATAGATATCATATCTTTCACGTATAGACGGCATCTTTTATACAGGGAAACGCCTTGATGTGACTGGAATACTGTTCACAGCGGCGTAAAACCTTCACTCAATCCTTCATATAGAGAACAAACATGTCTCATATAGATGGCCAAATCGTCACATAGAGAGCTACGACTGTCCCATAAAGAATCCTAATGTATTCCAAAGATATGTTTTCCAAGATGTCCCGAATCTCTGTTCGTTCTATTTCACTTAACCAACCTTAAAAGTGGACGATATCGTGTATTGCTTCGAGTGTCACCTTTCTCACCCGTCCATGTGGAGGTGTAGAGTATTTCAATGGATCCTAACTGTACATAACGTCGACTAAATGCACAAAATATTTTTCTAAAATTACGATTTTGACGGCGATCGGCAAATCTTTTGACTTCTTTTGACGACAAATTCAAACAGCTAACTCTCCACATGACTAAATATTGGTTGCAATAAAAGACTTCGAACGGCAATATATTATATTTGGTGTTGTGGTCTTAGAAGTTTACACTATAAATATGCATACCATTATGGGCAGTGGCCGGATTTCAGTACCAGTTAAGACACCTCTTGCTAACATAAGGATAAAACGAACACTGATTTGACGCATGCGTGCCTTCTTATGCATCTTGTGTACTGTTTTTCTACTGTTCAGTGATATTACAAATCAGACAATGAGAATTAGTTTGTCCTACATATAAAAGCCTGGTCGCTTACAACGTGCATTCATTTACCCGGGAGAAATGTGTCTCTGCAATTGATTTACACCTGATGGAATCTTATCCCATGTCTATATTTGGGTTTGCAGTTGTCAGGTTTTCTTTTTTACCATGAAGCAACCCATGCTTGCCATAAGAGGTGACTATGCTTGCGGTATGGGGCGACTAACGGGATCGGGTGGTCAAGCTCGCTGACATGGTTGATGCATGCAATTGTGTCCCAGTTGCGTAAATCGATGCTCATGATGTCCATCACTGGATTGTCTGGTCCAGACTCGATTATTTACAGACCCTTGTCATGTAGCTGAAATATTACTGAGGGCAGCGTTTAACAACAAACACAATCAATACCATACATATTTATTTAGAAACGTTATGATATTACCTTGGTTAGGGGCTGGAGAGAACGCGGAAGTAATATGCTCTAAGTTTGTGGTCAAGTATTCTAGATAGATCGAATTCAGCTTGTATGGCCCCTGTAACAGATGTCTCTATGGCGAGATTATCCTGTCTCTCTATAGTGGGTAATTACTGTTTAATGTCAAGTTATGAACCAATGTTTTGTTTTTCGTGTTTTAATTTGCACGAGTACAAGTAATTCATAATTGTAAGTACTTAATGAATTAACACAGGTGAAACAGTAAATGGAGGACATTGCACTTCAGAAAAAGAAATATCAACACAAGTACAAGTTGTGACATTTTATTCATAAACAGCAAGGTAAATCAAATCGTTTATTAAATCCAGTTCAGGCAAATGAAGCAATAACACTCATTCAAAAACTTAAACCAACATCTATTATGACCACTCGGTAGGAAAAATAAACTTCGTCAACCACAATTTATTCTGCTTTCATTTCGTATATCAACTGATGACTGATATGGTTGAAATCAAGGGAATTGTAATGATGCCCCTACCTTTACTTACACCCTGTCGAAGGTATAGTGCACGAGAACAAATTCATGTATGTTTGTTATCTGTCAGGGACCAACCATTTGGTATTCGGGAGGAGGGTGGGTGCTGGGATTTTATGGGAAAAACATGTCCAAGAAATTGCTTCAAACAATAGAAGTTATTACGTTTCAGCCTGTTGAGAAAAAGAGATAACACAGAGATAACATTGTTGCTAGGTCAGTTTTGGTTATAAGAAAATAACTGGTTTTGCAGCTGAAGCTGAAAAGTATCTTGTCTCAATACAAAATCCAACGTCACATCATACATTATGAGATGTGCAACATAAAATACATACTGAAACGTTTCAGTATCAAATAACATGGTTATGGATATTTGAATAATGAAAAACCAAGACACGGAAGGACCTTTCAGCTGTAAATGTGGGTTAAATCACAATGACATTGATACATGAAACTGTAACTACGTTTGGTAATCAAACACGAATGAAACAAGTTAATATATATGAATACGGGTAAAACAATGTCCTACTCCAGTAGTATTTACATGATCAAATTACACCGCTGTGGACCTTCAGCGTGATGACGTCGCGTGTGAACGTTACGAGGAAGTTTCAGCATATGTCGGAACGGAGATCCTATGATTTTATAGCCCATTAGTACCCACATGTACTCAGTTCATACTGCACAGAACGTTCGATACCTTTCAACGTCAACCGTTCTACATCTCTGTGGTTGTGATTTATTTCTGCGCGCTTCTGTCAACTTAAGCGTTAAAAAAAAGTCATACTCGGTTTTTTACCTATGCATGTACCCACAGAATATACAAAATACTACACAGATACTCCACACCTAAGTAAGAAGATAAAAGACAAAATGTACCCAGATAATTAACAATATCAAAATCACCGATGCAAAACAAAACGTTCATGGAATGACAACATTGAGTTAACAATTAAATAGGAACTGAAAATGAAGCCAAAAGCGAGGCTCCAAGTAACAAGGACATGGCGGCAGGAATCACACCACGCCCTGCCACAGGTGAGTCTGGTGTGGAAGCAATATTTGTGCCAGTAGTGAATGGTTTTGATGTTGATAATGATGATGTTTCTTCACGAGAAATGTGTGTGGGTGAAGCAGAAGTTAGGCCTCTTGTGTCGTTAGAAACACGGGCTGATGGCGTAGTAGGACCTGTTTTCGATGTTATATCTTTAGTCATGGTGATAGAAGGTGTGCTCTCTGTAGATACTAATGTAGATACCGTTATGGTTATGTTCTTACTTGCTGAATTAATAGGAATACCATTGTCGAATGCAAGAATTGTGATGTTGAAGCTGTCCCCGTCTATTAGAGGAACTATATTTCTAACAACCCCGGATTGCCCATCAACAGAAAATGTTTTACCATTTTCAATGCTGTATGATACATTATTCATGTCTAGATCTGTTGCTTTCGCGGTCAGGATATCACTGTTTGGCTCACGGGGTGATATTTCTAAAGTGTGTGGTATATTTTGAAATACTGGTGGATATATATTTTTCGGACCAAACACAGCATTATAAACAGATACGTTAGACTGGTGGTTATTGTTAGCAAACAGATGGAAGTAAAATGTGTTCTCATAATAAGAAGTAAGCCAAGAATTCTGAGGAATAAGTATATTCTTACCATCATCTTTAGTAACTTTAAGCAGTGATTCTGATGACAAATCTCGCGTTATGTTATTGATGACCCGAGCATATACCCACGACTCATTTACTTTTGGAACCAAGATCTCAACATACATATATTTCTTCCTTCCTCTGAACTCCTCCTTTGTTTTAGAAAATCCAATTGCTGATACAGAATCTACTGGATATGAATAAAACCCATTAGAGCTGTCATAGAGTCTGTCGGGAAGATTGTCCTTGTCAACAACGTCATTGACAAGAAAATCATCCAAGCCATCTGCACCTATGCTATCAATTCTAACCTGATGAATCATGTCATGGTAAGATATAGATTCAAACACAGACAGCTGGGAATCACCCAGTGGATTTATATTTTCAAATGTGGCCGAATAGTTGTAAAACCTGCCCTTAAGTGTTGACGTCATCCACCATCGAGCTGTTTTGGTCTCGCGGCTGACGATGTCACCAAAGTCAACAGTTAGTGATGGTTGAATGGATTCCATCCCTAGTTGTGCCCTGGTGATTTTAAACGACACAAGCAATCCTTTTTCATTTTCTATGATTTCTGGTTGCCCAGAGGATATTTTTACCTGTCGTGCAATCCCATTACCCTTATTAGTTACCATTACTGCAAGGGGGAACGGAACCACGGGTTCCACTTGGGTCGTCATAGGGTCATCGCCTTGCACATACTTTTCATGGAAGTAGGCAAGTGTTAGACTTGGATTTGGCGTCACAGTTATTGTGTCTGGTAGAAGCGGGACGTTGAATTCCTTGTCAGCCACAAAATATGATAGAGTTCCTCCAACATCATAGTTGACATCCTCATCCACAGCTGCACCTGTGTAAGCTACAATCAACCAGTCAGCTGAACCCTTGACCCCGTTGGCTAATGTTCCAGTTCCAGACACGTTACTGATCCCCTCTAACTTTGGCTGACCTGTTTTGAAAAGACAAGCACAATCGCCCAATGATAATGTGAAACAAAATCAATGAATATTTGAAAACTACTGTTGTATTTCTTTCCTTATTCATCTTTAAGATGCTATTAATGTTATTACCTAAACCATGTTGTACAATAAACATGAGATTTACAAAACTGACTTCACGTAATCTTACCAATAGAGAAAAGGTTATTTTTAAGAGATCCATTTCCCCCTGTTCTAGTTATGAAAATGTCCACGTCAATCTTTTCCAGAGATCCTTCTTCGCCATTTTCTATTTCTAATCGAGCCTGGAAAGCATCCCTGGTCAGGACAAGGTCCTGTGTAATCCGTATTCGCACTTTAGCGCAAATTCCTTCTTCTGGTTTTGCCTTAAGAACGAAAAGTACAACGGTTAATCAATAAGAAACATGCTTTACAAGAGGATCAGAAGAAAACAAATCCCCTCGGCCCCCATAGATTCTATTGAACAAATCTTCGGACTGTTACTTAAAGTCCAGCCTGATGAGATAATTTCTGTCTGATATGTCTGTCCGAAAACAAGAGTAGTTATTGAACTTTCAAAACAATAAAATGGAAGGTACACGCCAATATAAAGAGAGTGAAAGTCAAACTTGATGCCATGGAAACGGATGAAATATAATTTCAAAAAGTCCCTAAATAGCAAGAGGCACCAGATGACAACCTGGTTCCCATCTGTGCAAAGTTTCATGAAAGAATACATATTTGTTTTAGAGATATGATCCGGACAAACACACCACTATGAACAGAATCAAACTTGCCATGGCATTTTTCAATATTTCTCAATACCAAAAGGCACCACTTTAGCCCCCGATTAATACATGTACTAAGGATGAGAAATATTGAATAGTGCTTTTAGTTCTTTCCCGGAAACAACACCTACCTCTGTGTCAGCTAAGTCAAACGTATATGCCTCAAGGTGACGCCTAGCATATAATCCAACCAAATAGTGTTCACCAAACAAAACACAAGGGTATAACTAGAAACACATTACTACCACCTAGTCTACGGAGAATAGTCAGTCTCGATTTAACGCTGACACAGATTCCACACTGGGTGAGAGTCGAAATAGCGCCCAAAACAAGAAGTAAAAGAGTACTGTCAGAAAGCAAGACACAACATTAACTCCTTAAGACCTTTAGGATTAAATAGCAATGATCTTCATCCAATTGCGAGTGTGACAATATGGCTCAGAATGATACTCAAAACCAGGCTCTATGAACGTGAATTACTTTTTTACATCAATGGTCAACGTGCACGCCGATTTGTTCGAGGGTTCACAAAGATATTATGACCGCATTGTACAGGGTATTGATAAAATGTCTCCATTATTGAGAATCTTGGACAACTACTGCATATGTTGATAAATGTAAACTTTTTTCTTATATCGATTCTACCCTATGTTTGTAGATGTGTTAACCCATGGCAAGTTTGTGTAAGGTGTGCAGATTGATAGTGCATTAAGTTATGTGTAATAAGTAACATCTAATCACGGATCAAACTTCGAAATTCAAGGCATAGTTCATTTGGAGCAGCAAACTGAAGCACTATTGTTCACCACTGCACCACAGCTATATGTTCTGCTGTGGGGTGGATGCAGTTCCGGTCTAATTACAGCGAGGCAGCGTATACGCTGGGTAGCCATGTCCACGGTCCTTCAGAAGTCGAGTTATAAAATAAAAACCAACAACACTTTAACTCCCGACCTACAACACTCACAATAAAAAGCAACTGGCAATCGAGAAAAGCAACCTCCTTGTGGCAAGAGCCGGGTAATACTGTAAGCTTTTCCTTACACTCATGTTTCCATGTTGTCTGTGCTTCTGTTTGAACTATTATGTTATGATGCAATATATACACGATGTTTTTCGTTGAATAAATACATTTGGGAGATAAACATACTGTGTTTTCTATGAAGAGCTAGGTTACCTGTAGATGTAACGGCGCTAAATTTAATTTTGAACCGAACGCTTTGAAAACATAGAATCCAGTGTGTTTGATATGCCTACCGACAATGACTGAAAAGAACTATTCTATAAAATATTACCTTCCACTGTTTTAATCAGAGGGGGTTTATTGTGATTTGACAACCGCTGTCTGACCAATCAGAATCGAGTAATTTCCAAAATCATGATAGAATATCACGTATATTCACCTCTCCACGCGCTGATTCACATTTTCAATACATGTATAACACGACATTTTCAGTCAAAAGACCACATATTCCATATAACAAGCACATAGCAATTTCTCACACTTTGCCATTTACAAAATGTGGTCACACTGAATCAGGTCTCAATCACGACTTTATGGAATTGTGTCTTCAAAATTGCTAAACGTAAATATATTACTACATAAGCGACCCAAATAACCCCGGTCGGGTATGGAGCGATCTGGGGATTTTAAAAATACCGCGATACGATAAGCCATGAAACCCTGCGGTATTATCTTCTATGATTTTCGAACTAGGTGTGGTTTTATGACAAACCTAAACCTGATCTAGATTTCTCATAACAAAAAAAGATTACCTGCTGAACAAGACTTGTTAAATAATTTTTACTCACCTCTTGGACACTCTTCTTGTATTCTGTCATTGTGTAACCAAAATATTGGAAAACACTTGAAAATCCTCTCTGAAACAATACAAGGAAAATACATTAGGAGAAGGTCCGACGACACCTCCAGAGTTTCTGATCAGCAACTCAAGCATCAGGACTTTTCTCTTAGACCAGCACAGATGAGTTTTGTATCTTGAAAACGAACTTTGCCGAATGTACAAAACACAGGCCGCGCTACTATATTGTGGATATTTATACACCAGCTCGTTTCTGAGAGTCATAGCATCTACAGCAACCAAAGGGAGTACCATCGAAGGATGTTTTGTTTTGTGTTGGTTGTCGTTTGTTAAAATCGAACTCTCCGAATCGCCATTGTAAAGAAATGAAGCGGAATTGTTTTAGAACGGTGTCATCTGATTGATTCAAGAAGCAACGCAATCTAATGTCCAAGAGCTTGGATGGACACATTCACTTAAGTTTACAATGGGATCAAATTTATATATCTTATTTAAAATTTCTATTCGTCCACACACCTTACCACATTGTATAGTTATGTGCCATGAGAGACACAATAGCGATTTCTCTGTGAGATGCCAAGTAAACTTGCATTTAAATTGAGCTATATTCATAAATATTTTGGATAAAAACGAAGAGCTATTTGAAAGAATGTACAAATGAAGTATAACTACCTCTTTAACGGTCCTTGTATTTTCAATGAAGGTGTCTCCAAGGGTCCTCACATCTTTCAGTGACATAACATTTGATTGTGGCGGACCTGATATTCCGTCTATCCACGAAGAAAATGTGTTGTTCCATCGTTGTAGAAATGTATTTAATATAGTTCGATTGTCTTCAACCACCAAAAGTAATATGATGTCAACCTCACTGGAATCCAGGAGGTACTGTGACGGGCTGTTTTCGGACACTCCTTTAAAGAAGGCCTGTTTCCACTCGCCTTTAATGTCAACACTGGAATATATGATCACATTTATGCTGATATGAAATACCAATACCAGTGCCAATATAAAAAAAACTCTCAATATAAAGACATCAACAATGATCTTGCAGTAACTTGCATGCTGAAATATATGGAGACATCAGGAGAGTTCTTGCGATTACGTTTATGCTGAGATTACTAAACACCTAAATAGAGACTTGATGTAAGTTCTTGAAACAACTTACACACTGAGATTACCAAATATCTCAACTGAAACATCAACAAAGTTCTTGAGATAGTTTCTGGACCTCTCCACTTCAAGCACAAGCTCGGAGTTGACCTCTCGCCGCCTTCGTCCACTGCTCTTACAAGTTCGCGAGAGACCGTCAAGGCAGCTGGAATGAAAGCCCAATAGTATCACGTTGGTGGATGAATGAAGTGAATATTGCCTGACGCCGCAGTAAACATTATTAGAGCAATAGCATGGCAGTGTATAAATAATTGACTTCGAACAAGGCAAACCAGTGGCTGACAGCCGGGGCAACGATAAATGAAGTCTCAGAGCCTGATTGCAGTTCCAGTTTAGTCTTGTCTTACAATAAGCAAAGTCTTTTTTCTGTTGTGGTGTTTACTTGTACCCTGTAACAAAGAAACAATATCCGGACGAATGTTTTGTTTGTCTTCCTTTACACTTGAAATATTGATTTCCGTGTACTTTCACAAATTGTACCGAGAAAGCTTGTTCCTGTTCGTAAATTCCGATTATAATTACTGAAAACAATTATAGATTTATGTGTACTTTTTCTGTGTGCAACACTGAGCGACTGATGTCAGTTAACTAATACTATGCCATTGGGAAGTGAATATAACCAAAATGGCGAGTTTGGAATCATTGGAATGACAGTTGGTGAGCCTCAGAATGGTATGAAGGAATGGGATTGTGTATCTGAGTTGTCTTCTTCAGGATATATATATAGTTGCTGGGACGTTTGACTTGTCTATGTCAGAAATATGTTTGAGTTCAAGCGATCATTTCACAACGTTTAACGACAGCCAGCGTTCTTGTCTCTGTCACTTGTCTTTCGTCACTGTCAGCAATATCTGATCTAAAATACGATGGCGGCCTGCAATGATGTTTGTCTGGACCAGACAAATCAGTGGTTGATATCATAAGCAATACCCCATGCCGAGATTGACCAACCAATCCACAGTCGTCTCTTACGACAAGAATAGATTCCTGGGGTCTATTCTAACCACGAACCACCATGTATGTATACTTACTTGAGATATTTAAAAAGAAAGGGACAGACGGGACACGAAAGCCCAAATCCACAATCTAGTGCATAACTTGCTACTGTTGTGGCAACAGAGACTGCAGATGATGACTTGTCGATTTTAGAGATGTCATAAAGATCCAATAAGCACCCAACTCCTGGTATCAGCTCAAAAGGGAGTCGAAGAAGTGGTTTATAGCAGTTGTCGATGAGCCCCTTTATACAGTCACAGGGTACATTGGTGCCCACATACCCACGAAGACGGTACCCACCTCCTGCTAAAAAACATTAAAAATATAACATAGCGTTTATTCAATGTCTTGCTTTGGCATGAATATGTCAGTGAATGAAAGCATGATCACAGATAGAAAGAAATATGAAAACACATTAGATTTTGAGTTACGTTTCTTGGTTTGACAGCGTCATGCCCTTGCTCAGAGTTTCACTAAGGTGATACACATGAAAGCCATGTATAACATTAGACTGTGCTCCCATATCAAACTGACCCATCGCGACATGACTGAAACACTTGCCAAAGAGGCGTCTAACCAAACTCGCTCATTCATAACGGTACCTCCAGACACTTGTCCTCTTATTCTGCGGCCCCTACCACCACATGATGCAGGAGGCTGACCTGGATACTGTCGTGTTAATCTCACGGACGCACTATTTGTTCTTACTGATCCACACGTATAGTCATAGAGCACGATAAAACCACACACTGTTGGTGAGGAACGTTTGCTTATCTTCTTTGGCAGCACATCGATAGGAACAATTATGCTCGTGTTCGCATCCAAATTTCCGAGCGGGTCGACAACCTGGAATATGAACATTGCAATTAATGAAATGCCGATGGTCTCTGAATGACCAACAACATAATATTAAAATATTTCGAAAGTATAAGGGGAAACCTTTTCTTTAAAATAGTAGATCTTCACTCCGCGGTTCCGTGTTAGTGTTCCCACATGTGTAAAATGCGTGAGCTCAATTACTGATTCCATCACTTCCATTGTTCCAAAAACGGAGATAGGATTAAGCGATTTATCCCTGTCAAGCACTTATTGTAGAACTATTCCTCTAAGTAATTCTTGATTGATGTAGACATGCACTGTTTCTAATAACAGTGATTATTTACGGGGCGTCCTAAAATAAACGAGGCACGGGTGGCCTAGCCGTCAAAAGAGCAGGAATTTGGAGTGCAGATGTGTGTCCCTTAGGTTTGCGAGGATGATACGATCGTTG
This sequence comes from Haliotis rufescens, assembly GCF_023055435.1. Taxonomy (NCBI): domain Eukaryota; kingdom Metazoa; phylum Mollusca; class Gastropoda; order Lepetellida; family Haliotidae; genus Haliotis; species Haliotis rufescens. The sequence continues at coordinate 44,359,663 of NW_025964001.1, read as the reverse complement.
GCTCAAATCCAATACTGGCCCTGGTTATGATTTTTTGTTTGTCAGCACCTGGTCGGGTCGAGGGATTTACAAATGTGGTAAATGTCTAAGACCTATATCACTTGATATAACTGACATCCCGTTCAAGGCGACATTATTAGCAACTTACTCCTCACTATGTCTCGTTTTTGTAAATGACAAGTCATACCATGCTGCCTGTGTATGGTCTTCTTAACATTTGATTGATATATATGTTAATCCCATCAGTATTTACCTGCACAAAGCGTAAAGTTGGATGGTTTGGTAGTGAAAACCTCACATTGTCTGCACGAATAAAGCCATGGTTGGTCAGAGTGAACACCATTCTTGTTAACCGTCCTTCTTCGTACGGAATAAAGTTGACAGAAGCAGGTTCTACGGTGACAACAGGCATAGGAACCTGTAACAGACAGTATACAAATAGCTCCTGACTTTTGATTTACGTTATCAAAACATATATATAAGATCTGCACGTTCTATTTGATCATGAAGCAATATATTGGTACCAGTCTTGATTTTACGATGATTGATACTGTATATGCATGTACCCTTGTTTCAAATGTTGACTCTAGTGTAATGGTGTACTTGTCCTCGAAGGTTGTCTTTGTGACAGACCACGTGTATGTTACTGCTGTACGTTGTAAAAAGACTCTGTATGTCGAGGTACTGCCGTCCACAACGATGATGACAGACTTTGATGTGTGGTTGGCTGCTTCAACTTGCAGTGTATACCGGTCTGCATGGATCCCATCAAAGTTTGAAATGCCTGTGGAAAAAAGGTTAAATTGTAAATAATACCAACAGTCACTTTTAGAAGTATCAATATACTAATGTGAGTTACATACATACACCTATTGCCATGATATTTAGGAAAGCGAAGTATAACTATTTGTATAATATGCACAACAATGATGATTTAAAAAAAAATATTTAAGTCATCATTATTAGCATTTGTCGATCCAGGACGAGGGTCAATAAACATGTGGTTTCACTTTCCAGTGTTTTTTAACCATTTAAAATCAAGTGTTATTGATACGTTCAGTGGGATATAGGGGCGCGGGTGGCCCAGTCGTCTAAGGCGCCGCGATTCGCTATGCAGAGTTGCGTCCCTTGGGCACGCCCGAATCCCGGTTCGCCCCGATTATGTTTCTAGGTTTGTCAGCACTATACCCGTGCTCGTGGGTTTCACCGAAGTGGTAAACGTCTGAGACCTGCATCACTTCAGGCTTTCCTCACACATTAAGCTGACACGCCGCGACATAACTGGAATATTGTAAAAAGCGCCGTTAAGCCCAACTCACTCACTCACTCACTTCAGTGGGATACAAAGTTGAATGATTCTTCACTGTACTACATAAGGAATGATACCTGTTTCATTTGTGATGAAAGTCTTGCTAAACATTCTCCGTGGCTGTTTCAGGGTCACCACGGCCTCAGCTAACAGTGGTTTATCGGCTGCAAAGTAGGTGTACTCATCCTCCACAATCACCTGGATGTCATGGCGGTCATCAGAAGTTATATAGAATGTGAATGTCAGCGTAGACGAAGAATCGTTAGAGATGATCAACAAGGTACCATCCGTTTCACCTAGCTGTCTGTCCATGGGCACGGTGTAGACCAAAACCACTGTCGCTGTTTCTCCTGGTTCTAGATCCATCCTCTCAGAGGAAGAAGAACGTCGTTTAGATATGGCTGCCACTTTCAAAAGTAATCCACTGGGAATTTGAACATTGACATCTCTAGCTGTTGCTTCACCGGTGTTTGTAACATTAATGTTAATAATTGTTTGTTTTCCTCTTGCAGCAGCTATCTTGATGTTAGATGGAGATAACTTGAGAAGGGGTCGTCGGATTTTCAGATTTAGTTGCACTCTTAATACTGTCCTTGTGCCCCGCACACTGCGTACCACTACATACAACTCTGTTTGTAAGGGCAGCTTCTGTTCAATGATGATATCAAATGGTACACTGGACAATGAAGGCAACACTGTGATATTACTTGTGCGTTGTTCACCGAAGTACACCCATGCAGAATCAACACTGTAGGAATAACTCTGAATCTGAAATGTTAATTCGTTTTATTTTAAGTCCACGCACTATTCCATAAATTATAGTGACGAGTAGATAAGAGGTGCACATATTAAGAAGTCATGATGCTGGGATTGAGGATTCTTGTATTCTGTGAGAACCCTCTGTCATGTACGTCTCTGACCCGTGAAGATCCGGGTAGAGAATAGGTGTTCAGCAACTCATGCGTGCAGTAAAAGGTGACTAACGGGATCGGCTGGTCAGACTCACTGGCTTGGTTGATGCATGTCAACGAATCCCAGTTGGGTACATCGATGCCAAATGAAGTCAGTCACTAGATTGTTTAGTCCTGATTCGATCATTTACAGCCACCGTCCAATAGTTGGAATATTTCTGAGTGCGGCGTTAAACAAACCCCAAAACAAGTATCTCTGTTTGCATGTGAGGCATATTTTCAACGCAACAATTTCCAAAAATATTCTTTTGCATGGTAACAATTCAGGGGTATTCTATTTTGAGGCCATATTTTCAATTCCACTGAACCTAATAACATGTAAATGTCAACATACCGTCGCAGAAATGTTATCCAGTGAGCCGAAGCCATTATTTGTAAGATTTGCAACCGCAGGAAATGTGGCTGTTGGCGTGTCAAGGTAAGCTGTAAGTGACACAACCTTAGGGTCACAGATCATGCTTTGGACTCGCCACTTCTTTTGCTCCAGAAACTCGGTATCAGCCGGATGACGTGCGCTCTTCAAATATCAAAGATTGCATATAGTGACAGTTAACGCATTGACATTATCTCGAAACCATTAGACACAAACATCTTTAGAAATACACGTGAATGATCATAAACAAAAGTTAAAACATTAGCAATTCAATAAAAAAACCTCAGATATACCGAATATATATCTTCAGATCAACTACTTACATGATTTATTCAATCAGAATACAATATATTTATTGCTAATAATCCGATAAGTTATAAATGCTGTAACATCTTTACATACCACACTGAATTCGCCACTGTCGTCTGGCTGGGGATAATAGATGACGTCAAACAGGAAAGGTGATGTGTCCTCAGCATGGGTCTCTAGGTCACGTGTAAGCTCTTTATTTCTAATCCTACATTTAAATAGTGCATAATTATTCAAATGCCGGGATACTGCTTGGGAAAATATGGATATTGGTTGAAAATACACGATACTTATATCTATACAACGTTGATATAGTTCTGAGAATGAAACAAAATATGACATTTGATCTTATCTGAAACGCACCACATGGGCTACTCACATTAAGAATATTTTGTTTAAATTAGGTTTTGGATATGTATGGTTAACACAAGATGTTGGCAATTTAAAGGTATTATATTCATCTTTTTAAGCAAAGATTATTTGATAACCTTCAACAATCATGGTGTAGTTCTATCAATAGTATATCTGATACCTTTTATTATAAACATTTTAAATCCCTGTTGAATGTAGAAAAATATCTTACACTCCCCATACCAGTATATCTGAGAATATGTATGACTCGTTTCAGATGTAGCAAGTTTAACCTTGCAATTGACTTGGGGAGATACACAAATGTCCCATACACTGAACGATTATGTAAATATTGTATAGAAAATGGTATATCTTTTATTGAAGATGAATTTCATGTTTTACTTGTATGTGAGCGTTATTCAGCCCTAAGAAATATGTATCTTAAACAGTATATCAAGTTTCAAACTGTAACATCTTTTACTGACATTATTTCATCAGAAAACTTTGATGTTGTATATAACACATGTTTATATCTATATAAAGTCCAACGGCTAAGAGAAACTTAAATCGACTACTTCCTTGGCATGCGTAGTTCATGCAATCAACCATTGTCTGTATTATGGGCCTATGGCCTTCTTACTGAATAAACTGTCTGAAACGCGTTCAAGTTTACTTAATAAATGGACAATTGTAGGAATGCTTTGAATAAATGAATGTCAAATTGAATTATTGTTACCCTTTTAAAACATTTGACTCACTTGCCATATATAAATACACTTACTGGACTTTAATTACTGCTGAAGTGAGATTCCAGGTGCTTCCAGACACATCAAGATGTCCAGATATAAGGATCTGTGTCGGGTATGCCAAAGTCCCAGAGGGGGTCAGACTGTCAACAACAGCACTGTAGGACAGCGGAATTGACAACAACCACTGGACATCGTCGTGCCCAACAATATTCTGTGCTCGAACTTTGATGACATACGGAGTAGATCTACCATTGGCAGAGATCCAAGTAATGTTTCCAGTGTCCTGATCGATCGTCATTCCCAGCGGAGATGAAATCAACTTCCAGCGAATTGTATGGCTACCCTGGCAACATATACGTTTACATTGCATGTGATGATCTTGTAAATGCTATATTGTTGCATGTAATCATTTCCTTGTCACTTTTATAATAATAATAAACACTAATGATAATACGTTTCATAAGAAGAAAAGATTTAAAAATACATGTATTTTCGTTCAGATGTCGTCTTGGTGTACTAAAAGGTGTCTACAGTAATCATACCTGCACAAGAGACATCATTTGCTTGTAGGTCTGGCCCTCAGTCAACTGTGAGTCATTTATGGCACTGACAACTGGCGGTTCGGCCTCTACCGAACATGAATCTCCTGTCCAAGGGAGAGTACACGTGCATTGTCCAAACAGGCATTGACCATGAGGTGGACTGTCTGTACTGCCACAAGCCGTTGTTGGACATTGCACAACAAATGTGTAAGAAACCTATTATTGAAGGAAAATGATGTCAGATCGGAGCTATAAGAACAATAAATTGGACACACGTTTGAACCAAAGCTAAGGAAGTAACATAAAAACATCAATTCTGAGCAGACTTAAAAGCATATTGATTTAGGCATTATCATATAATCTTAATCTAGCAAAATACAATTAAAGTGTATTGCCTTAAAATATATAAACTAAATGAAATAAGCTGCCTAACATGTTACAATGATTTAGTGAAACTTTCAAGCTCTTCAAATGCATTACCTTATTGCTTGTGAAGTGCACTCCGTCTGAACTTATCTCAACATGTACCGTTCTTTGGCTTAGTTTAGGTGAAGTACACGTGAGATGTTGTCGGCTAATCCTCGTTGCAGCTACGGTTGCTGCTCCAAACTTGCATTTGTAATTGCTGGTGTTTGAGAACTTGAAGTTATGTCCCCTTATATGGACAGGCGTTCCTCCCACGTCTGGTCCTGCATCAGGGGACACGCTCAGTACAGTTGGTAGAGGCAGGCAATCTGGTCCGTAGAATGTTTCACTGCATTGGGCACAGAGGTTGCCAGTCCAATTAGAACTCTCACAAATACAGGTTCCTTCAACAAACGGAAACAGTGTTGCTGTTCAACCAAAGGTTACATAAACCTAGAAGTTTGTTGATCCACACAATTTTGCTGCGAACAGTTTTGTCCAAATCAAAGGGGTATTCGATGGCTTTTCTATTGATGCTTGAGGTCACAAGGTACAACACTTTGGTCAGAATGGACAAGTAAAACTTGAATGTCATACAAGCAAAACATAATTTATTATATGATGGAAAATGGTAACTGGCAAAATGATCAAACTCGTTAAATATTGTTTATGTCAGTCGATTTTTAATCAAATACATTGATGCCTCTGATGGTAATTAAAGGCGGGAGATCAAAATGTGTCTTTAGTATATGCCGGTAGTGAGGGTCATAATGTAGTTTTAAACCTATATCACTGCCATTGTATCCAGTATTACAGTTTGTTCATAACATGTGGTCTACATATATACAGTCGAACCCTCCCTGTGCTGAACTTGGATGTGTCGAATTCCAGGTAGTCTCGAACTCATTTGGGAGTCCCTAGTATCCAAATTAAGCATTAACACTCCCGTGATGTGTTGAATCGCGGATAATTCGAGTTCGACACAACGATGTTCGATTGTATGTAGTAAATTGAAAAACAAAGGCTGCTTTAACGTACCTGTTTGTGTATCACATGAGCCATGTAGACACTTAGGACATGGTGCACAGTTTCGACCCCATGTGTTTGGTGCACAGGACTCACATGATTTTCCTCTATATTGGGAAAGACAAGTACATTTATCCGGCTCTCCACAGAACCCTCTCCCAGAACAGTTATTGGTCAGGTAGCAGGTAGCAACAGCACACGCGTTCCCAGTCCATCCATCAGCACACTCGCAGAGGTTGGGTCCGACACACCTTCCACCATTACATTCACTGAGGTCTGAACAGTCAAACTCAGTACAGTCCGCCCCCTTCCATCCACTGAAACAGCTACATCCATTTGGTCGAACACATTCTCCTTTGCCACTGCAATTGCTCACTTGTGAACAGTCAAATGCCTGGTTTACTGATATTGGTAGATGTATCACATTCAAGAGCCTTGGATCAGCAGATCGTTCCACAATTTTATCTTGGACCAAAACTTCGTCAGTCGTCCCCCACCAGTTGTAGGTAGCATTTATATAGCCACTGCCCAGTTTAGTAACTTTCAACTCATAGTCAGAACTTGGATTATCGAAAATGTTCTCAGATAATGTATAATTTTCTAGATGAAGAATGAGTGTCCCTTCAGTAAAAGTTGATTGTGATATCTGGTTAAACAAGAAGGATCCACTTGAGATTTTAAACGCTGATAAAGAAAATGCGCACAGACCAGATACATGACTGATTAGGTTGGATCTGACTGATAATGCTAAAGTTTGACTGCTCCATGATCCCTTCTTCAAGTCTATTTCAAATAAACATTTTGAATATGACGTGGCATTGTTTGCCTTGTTGTCCGTAACCAATACCTCACTAAAACCGGTGGTGACAATTGCAACAGTGGAATGACCTCTGAACGTATTTGAACTCATAATAACTTTTTTTCTGTCATCCCGGGCAGCTTTTCCAACCGCTGAAATTTGAGCTGATCCATAATTGTTGTCGAAGATGCAATCGCCCACTGTTATGTTTGAGTAGCCTTTATAGTATCTTGATGATATCAGGCGAATTGCAGGCTTGTTATTATGATCACGAAGAAAGCTGTTACTTAGCCTAATATGGTGATTTCCACTGAAAGAGTCCATGTTCACGTAAACACCATATTCCCCATTGTTGGATATGTCCATTTCCTCCAGGAAAATACTTCCTGTTTCGCCATTATGGTAAATTCCGCTCAAGGCATTGTTGTGCACAAATCCATTACGTAACAGTAATGCATTTGAGTGGATCGTGATACCATAGCTTTTACTTTTAATAATAGCAGTTCGCCCCAGGTTCACCATTGTTACACCAGACCCAATCGTCATCCCAGATCTCCCTGTGTGAGCGATACTGCAGTCAGACAGTGTCATGTTGTCTGTATAGGTCACCAAGCCGTTAAGTGATCCAGTTATATTGACATTTCGTAAAATGATCCCTGAAATGAAAAATCCTATTTAGCACACATTGACAGAAATAATGTATCTGAACACTTAAAATCATGAATGAATTTGTTGTATGATACATTATTATTTATCCTGTCAAAATAAGATTTCTATATAAAAGACGTTCAATATTTACATTTGTTTTTCTTGCATACATATGTATATCACATCAGAAGTGTACAGGTTTGCATGCAGATGTAGATGCAGATGCAGTATACCACAGTCGTTTGATAACGATATTACCTGATGTGTGAGCGAAAACGATTCCATGCCAGGGGTCATCAGTATGATTCCTGAGGACAATTCTCTCTGGACTGGATGATAGGGTCTCTACAGATCCTAGTGAATGAACGAGATGCCAACATTGTATATGTAGGATCACACAAGCATCTTAAGTTATATGACATAGTTTGACGGCAAAAGGTACCTATTTCACACAGAAGTCTTTGTCAAAAGCTAATCTGATAAATGTTTCATGCTTTCAATAATTTATATATTTTAAATCATACTGAATGCATTATATGGAGAATAGGACAGGAGGAAAGGTTCAGGTGATGTATGAAGCTTGAGGTCAAATAGCAACAGGGCTTGGTCACTCACCAGAGGCATAAATGCCTCTCTTTTTCATGAAGAGTAGCTTAACTCCAGCGTGAATAGCAAGTTTTCCTCCTCTTCTGTAATAATGATGAAGGATATCAAATAACTACCTTGTTTGATACGCTGAACCTTCCTATATGCATCAACCAGGCGTTTCTATTACAGGATTGATAATAAAGCGCACTTTACCTTAAGGATTTTGGAAAGATTTTGAGTCAAATCCGGCACATTAAACAAGGCTGTTTAACAACTGTATTCGGGGATTAGTTTAAGTTAAATCTACAATTATCTTTACTTAAGTAATTAAAAACAAATATATATTAGGCTAATGACATTCTCTGAGACATCATCTTTTGGTCTTAAGATTAAAAGACTTAAAGGACTTTTTTGCCCTGTTAACGCACACTGGTATCAAATTTGTTGTTCTATCTTACTAATTCGTGCAGTCACTCAACGCAAATAAGACAAGATTCCCAGACGTACCTGATCCTTATTGACCTCTCTATGATGTATGGTTCGGACTGTCCGTCCAGAATTATCTCTTCCTCCACAACCCCACCAACTGCTCCCATCTCAAAGAAATCAGTCGGCCGCACTCTGGCCTCAGACATGGTTGTATTAGATAATAAATAAGGTATGTACGACACAAATCCTAACTCCATATTGACGTCAAATCCACATATTCTGTCCTTGATTTGTGAGAGTTCAGTGAATCCCCAAAAGTTCCATCTGGCATCATGCTCGCGATCTTTCTTGAATGGGGCCACCTTAAGCTCACACAATGCATTTGGATTGAAGAAGGAATTGTTTTGAATCTCTGTTTCGTATATTTCAATAAGAAGTACATTGGTAACTTGGTTGTGAACCATTGAATTGTTATGGATTTTAATGTTTGAAAATGTACTGTCATCTTTTGGCATATGAATTATACTAGAGGCACTATTGTTCATGAACATGTTTCCAGAGATGTCTATCACTGAACTGGCTTCTATATCAGTTATTCCTATCACAGGAGCACTACTTTTAAAGGCTTTGTTATTGTTGAATTTATTTGTTGTTATATTTACATTATTTCCTTCGCGACTGTTAAATTTTATACGGAGAATCTGGCCTGTGTTATTAATATAGGTATTGTTAGCAATGAACAATGACATTCGTGCTTTGATAAGGGAATAGTCGAATTCAAATACATCTGCCATGTTGCCATTAAATACATTTTCTTCAAATAGTAAGCTTCCAGATGTGATGGAAAATCCCCCTATATAGATAACGCTTCTGAAGTGAAAACGTGTCTCCCATTTATATTTTTTGTATCGTGTGTCATGTTCTATCAAACTGCTTCTCAGGACACTCAGTCGCACTTCTCCCTGGTCGCCGCTTCTCCCAGAAGATAGATATATAGCATACCTTTTGTTATATTTCACAACACTGTTTGTTAGGGCTATATCTAAATACAAGGAAAATTCGGAACCCATCCCAATTAGATTCCCTGCAACAGTACAGTTATTCAGCGTTACGAGGCCATATGCTGATAAATATAGCCCATACTTTCCATTTCCAGATAGCACACAACCAACCACAGTCAGTCTGGTGTGTTTATTTATGCCGCGTACAGTAATACCATGCAAACCATTGAAAGATGATTCTATGCCCTCCAAGATGGGCAGGGATGTCCCATACTCGGAGAGAGTAAAGCCACTGGCCTTTGAGAAGAAGGACTTCACATTTGATATTTTAGTAATATTCCCGACTAAAACTAATCCTTCAAGTGTGTCATTAATCTCTAGATATTCAAGCTGGGTATCAGGGGTGGGAGCTGAAAAACAAAGAATGCAAGTTTAATATGATATCAGAAAGGCACATGAAGAATAACGTCATGGTTTCTGATTGGTTTGTTTGTTAGTGGTCTAACACCGCTTTCAGCAATATTCCAGCTAGATGACGTATGGACCAGACAATCCAGTGATTGACATCAGGAACATCGATTTACGCAATTGGGATACTATGACATGCTTCAACCAAGTCAGCAAGCCTGACCACCCGATCACGTTAGTCGTCTCCTACGGCAAGCACAGTCGCCTTTTACAGCAAGCATAGGCTGCTAACCCGGATCTTTACGGGACTGATGGCTCTTGAAGAGTACTTAAATGCTTAATATACCTTTGAGATAATTCCCTAAGCATCTGACGCTGATATCTTCGGAATGATAACATCCCGTTCTTTTGTTGATACACTCGTCAACATGTGATTCGTTGCCAACACAGTGTAACTTTGTATATTTGATTTCCCCTGAACCACCTCCAAATTTTGATCGATCATAATACTTCACACCACCTTCAGGACTAAAAAAAAAGGAAACAAACAATAGTAATACATTACTACAATTACAGCGCAGAGCATCGATAGACTAATTGGTACCATATGTTAAGATAACATGTAATTGGAATATAAATATGAAGAAGGATGAACTTGATACAATAACAACAGGAATTCAGTTTCTTTAGCAATAGTTATGACGACGATAACAGCGGGACTGTAACAGTAAAATACATACTCAAAGCCTGCCATTCTGCAAACCACATTAGCATCACGGATATCAAAGTCATCATCACAGATGGTGCTGTATGCACTTCCAACCAGAACCTCGACTCTTCCTTCGCGCTCATCAGTACCACCAGCAAACCGTACGATCCCTAAAAGTTTATGAAGTATATATTCAACACGTAGCGTGAAACCTCGGCAATCCAGATGATATCATTCCTAATGTAAATGTTCAAATTAACGAACCATGGCTGCAAAGTAATGTGTAATGTGTCCTTAATGTAAAGTGTCTGGATTATTAACGGTGTTCGTACTCTCGAGCGTTTACGGTATATCCTCAGGAATCTAGGAAAATATTATATGCTAGTATTTTTACGTTTTATTTACAACAGTTTGTGTATACTTACGTAGTTGTCCTGTCACTTTCACTCCCTCCCAGGGTATACCTGCGTTGGCCGGGTGGAATCGAACAGGCATATCTCTCGATCCTCTAACATAGAGATTCCCTAAACAAAGACTTTACAATGAACATTGACATATCTATCGCGTTTAAGGTTAGCGTTATCAAATATTCCATGGCAAAACAGTACCAAGAATCGAAAAACAGTTTTCCAACATAAACAGTATGATTGAATATGATAAGTATAGCTTCCATACCTTCAACTCGCATTCCAACGCTGTCTTCAAACAGAAGTTGTACGCCAGCATCTATTATCAGAGTGTCTTCTCTGCCAACAATAATGTTACTCAGGACAGTGTATGGACTTTGTGCTCTGGTTAGTGTAAAGGTTCCATCAACAGCACCACCTAATGTTCCGTTTGAGTCGAGAAAAGGTGTAGTCTCCATAAGTTCTAGCATTTCTCTATCTTTGAAGAATGGCATGATGGATATTTCAGGTAAGGCCACATCGTTAGACTTGTCATATATCTTTACTTTGATTTCTGAAAATTTGTCCTTTCCCCAATAGTTCTTGCTTGCGTTGATTATGGTATTTCTGAAATCCTTACTGGCGAATTTTATAAAGTAGACTAAATTGGTTTCAAACACATTGTGTCTAATAATAACATCGGGCGTTTTCAAAATAAGCAGACAAAACCTGAACACGTTCATGGTTATATTCATCTTCTCATTGAGAGTTTGTTGAGATTTTAGTTCCATATTCCCAACATTAAAATTGTTTTCCCTTATAAAAACCCTGTTGAGAGCATCGCCGCTAAGATCTATATTAGCAGTTCCTGATGGAGCATAAAAGGAATTATTAACCACTTCAACATCTAAATATTGACCTTTTATCATGAATACGCGCCCCTCTTCTACGTTGAACGTGTTGTTCAGAAACATTACAGTGGTCAATGTTTGTGCTGATTCACATAATATACCACCTGTATGAAAAACAGAACCAGTTGCCCTGAAAGCATGTGGGGCCGCTTCATTTTTTGTGGTGAAAATCTTTACTGACCTCGAGGTGAATTCAGAGTCCTCCAATAAAATATTTCCATATTCATTCTTTGTTGACGCCCCTGGACACGTTGACAACGTTATATCATTCTTTGATGTAACTAACTGAGACTTTGATATTGTTACATTGAAGCGGTGAGATCGTAAGGTTAGAGTATCAATTTCAACAGAGCTATGTGAGAGGGAAAATGCCAGGTACATGGAACAGTTTGTATTTCGGTCGCCTGCAATTGTTCTTGCTGCTTTCAGTACTCCATGGGTTATTTCCAGATCTACAATGAAGGATACTCAAGATTGTAATGGTTCATTTATTAAGTTACAGTGCTTTCAGAAGCTAATCCAGAACAGTAAGGGTAATCATGTTTTATAATCATTGGGTTTATTTATGATTGACATGCGAAAACACAGAACTGAAAGAGTGACCATTGTTTGTATCAATGTACATTTACTTACTGCTACTCGTGAGCATCACACCTCCCCATCTGCTTTTGGTGCCATTTTGTAAAATCACAAGTCCAGTTGATGATCCATTAATTTTCAGTGAACCTGTGAAGACAGATTTTCTTAACTGATATGCAATTTCGTTCCTTTGTGTAAACACGCTCTCCTTCATAAGTTATCTTCTGTATTACAGCATTAAACATTACACGCTGACCTGACAGTTACCGCTGATTGTCAACATGGCATATATATTTACCTTTAACTATGACACCTTGGGCTCCATGGAATGAAAGTGTGACATTTGGCATGATGGTCAGCGTGTTTCCTTCAGGTACTACAATAGTTCTCTTCACCACCAGGCTCTGATCTGGATGAAGAAGAACATCACCCTGCAGCACGCCTCCAACGTCAGAGGGGTCGTCGTCGGTGAAGATGGTCGTCCCACTTGAAGTCATCTCCATCGACTTGGATGTGAAGTATGGGTCAATCTGTATCTCAGCTCTGCTGATGTTATAATACACATCGTATATCCGTGAACGGATTCCCCTTTTGTCTGTGATACCCCAGTAGTTTCGACTGGCATCAACGACAGTTTGATCATCATAAAGCGCGAATGTAATTAGGTCATATGTTGAGTTTGGAGTTTCAAATACATTTCTGTATATTCTGCTGTTTGATCCCGTCAGTTTCAAAGAACCTACACGTGAACTATTTCTAAATACATTGTGCGCAATGGCAGCTCCATCAGCATATAGGTACAATGCGTAGCTCCCAAAGGAATCTTCAAAACTATTTTCAGAGACGTTGATAGGTATCTTTGCATAGTTCGAATATGTATTACCTTCATACGCAATTATATCGCTGGAATCTCCAAAACATGTCATGTTGTTGCCTATGATATTTACAGAAGCAAACCTGCTTCGGAGTAAATCTTCAAGAGAGACATATATTGCATAGGCTTTGCTATTGGTTACATCACCTTGAAATTTGTTGTAAGTGAGCGATATGTTAAAAGTGTGCCTGTACGTATCAGACTTTACATATACACCTGCGTAGGTATTCTTTGTGAATTCACAGTCCGTAATTCTCACAAGACTATTGACTCTGTTGAGCCAGGCATCCACATGAAGGCCATGCTTGTTGCGTTCAAAAATACATGAAGAGATATTGAGGATTCCGTTTAACCTTTGATCAATGTTAATTCCTTCATTTGAATTGAATCTAAATTTTGAATTTTGAAGTAACGTTATCCCAGCATTACTTCTCGTTAGTCCTACTCTGTTGTCGTCAACACGAGATGATTCTATGTTCACATAGCCAGAGTGTGACAGTTTTAAGCCAAACTGTGAATTCCCCGTAATGTTACTCTCGATGACGGTCAACCTAAAACCTTCATCTCCGGAGGCTATTCCTGAATCTCCATTGGATCTAACGTTACATCGAACCAACTCTACGTCACACGGGCTTGAAAGCAACAATGCATTTTTGCCATTTTGTTGAAAAGTACACCCCTCAAAGAAAAGTCCACTTCGAGATACCCAATCACTAGATACGATTAAACCACTATTCAAACTTTGTGATATTTGAAGCCGGTGAAATGATTTTGTTCCAGAACCTCCATTTGTTAAAATAATGCCATTTGAGTTTAAGTAAACTTTTGTGTTGTTGAGGGACATAGAGTCGGGGGGCCCCATTACACCCACTTTGGCATGTCTTATTGTGCAAAAGTCGCAGGAAAATACACCTGGAAGAAATAAAGAAAACATAAAGAAAATATATTGTCGATATTCAAAGTTTAGTCATATGAGCTATCAAAACATACTTATCTTCTCATCAATATCGATACGTGTTTACTGAGAGGCCATAGGCCTATAGTACATGTTATATAGTCATAGGTGTATATACAGTTATAAGGTAACATATTTAAAACTGCTTAGCTTCATAGCATGCAATATGTACATTGCCAGTTTTTTCGTTATTACTACATTCTTAATTGACATTAACGAAACAAATTTCTGTTAACATGGATAACGGATATAATGTTTATCAATGAACTGTTTTCTGAGTTCAGCATAGAACGGACAAAGTAGTAAGCAATGGTATGCACTTTCTACAGTGTTTAAATCATAAAACTGATAAAGTCTGTGTTCTCTCACGACCCCCATATATCTTCCCGTCTCGATAAATAGTTCGTGTGAACCACATCTGAATCGTGCAAGTGCAATTCGAAAAGTTTTGAGTATTACATTTAATAAGTATTGCTCTCCACAGAAGATGTTTGTAAAGAGGGAATAACTTGATAGTTTCTTGGATACTGGATATTATCTACACATAACACGTTTACTTATTTAAATACAGTAACAAATGTGTGTTTGTGTGTGTGAGTACCTGCTGCTATACGATTTTTTTACAACCATCAAAATTGGTAGCATACAGTATCCCTGTACCTGTTTGTTCTGTTCTAAGACCTTGCCAAAGAGTTTGTGCTGCAGTAGGAACATCACTGGACCAGAACGATATGGGCAGGCCTAGAATCCCAGCCGCAGTCAGTGAACCTTGAATGAAAATATACCTGCTGATTAGTTTTTGTACGCAATTAATTGCGTCAATTGTCCAATTAATGAAAATATACATCATCATGTAAACATAAATAAGATAGAATACTCGCGTTTGGTAGAATTATGATCACTGCACACAAACTGGTTGATTAGTTAAACTAAGAAAAAAGAAATCAGAATGTTGGATTGATATTCCAAACTCACTGATGCACACATGTTATGTGTAGGTTTAATGTTTCCTAATGATGAAATGAAAAAGTCTTGGTATTATATCATGACTGCCTGTCAACAAACTACCTGAGTGTCCATGTGTAAGACTCGAGATATTACTGTTCTTTAAAATAGCAGTAAATATAATTATGCAAAGTTATGTTGTTCGTATGAATATTTTGTTCGTATTCCCTGATCATGACGATGCCAATTTAATTTAATTAAATTACAGATCAAGTTTTAGTTTCGGTTGTATTTGAAGTAGTTTTAACGACGATGAAGTCAAATAAGTTATCACTCCATCAAAGGTTTGTTTCTTGCGCAGTACCGATCATGAAACCAAAATATCATACCACGAATGAGGATACCAGCATCGGTTGCATTGAAAATAACCATGACTCCAGGCTGAATTTGTAGATGAGTAGAAGGGCGAACAGTGACCTGGACATTGAGAACGTATGGACTCCCACTTGTTGTCCATATAGTGTTACCCTGAAAACAAACATACAGATAAGTCCCATCAAGTCTTTTCTATTTGGATCAGTAAATATTGTTGCATAAGTGCTATGATCGCTCACTTATAACGCTGCATCCTATTACCATTATCATGGATATAAGTAGACAAAGAAATATTTATTCATATAAGATCAGTTACATACGGATAACTGAATGTTGCAGTGTTAAGAATTCTATTAATTCGTGATTTTCGATCTAAAATGTGCTCAATGATACCATAAAATTAATGAACATATTTTCTTTACCAACTAAAAATGTGAAAGGGAATGTTTAAATTCAACTGTTCAATATACTCAGGAAGTAATAGCGTACCCTTATATCGCTGTTTATCACTGTAGGGTCTCCCTGGTCAACAGAGGTGTTGCAGCCATAAACCTCAAGGCGTACACCAGAGTAGGCGGATCTCGAGCTGATGGCAACATATCTCGCCTAAACACGCATAACGAACAATGATAACTACTCGGTTATATATAATGTATTATATTATACCATTAAATCTATTAATGCAAATGAGTAGATGCCAGGATGCCATCAATTACACAAACTATGAAATCATCTTTCAGTTCTTAGTAAAACACTGTTTCGTACATGTGCTATATATCTTCGTATATTTTTTCAAGCAGATATTGATTTTTAATAAATGTGTACAGTGACATTTTACACATGATTAACAATTTTAACATCATTTCTTTCTTAATGTATGCACAAACCTTCATACCCAGGAGTAAATCCCCCCCCCCCCACCCATCCCCCATCCCCCACTCTTTATGTGTATATTCTATATACATGTATTTTGTAAATGGGGTTGTGTCCAGTTCAACTACGTACTTTAACTGGCGAATCCAGATCTGTTCTGACAACATCGAACCAGGATTCGGATGAAACGTCAATATATTCGTTGCCATGGTTATCTTTGTATGTTTCCCACACAAGTCCATCCAAGCTGTAGAAAAGCGACAACGCTTTTATCGCTCTGCGGAGGGCTCCCTGTACAGAGAGTCCAGTTATCTTCCTATAGTCCAGGAAGTCAATTTTCAAGTAATCTTTTGTGGACCGAGGAACCCATCCATCTGACAAGTCAAAACGTGAAATTAAAGGTTTTACTTTCAGGCTTCGTGTTAAGCATAGGTACATGCAAGCTTTTCGAAATCGTTCTCATAGCCAAATGACAAGGTAGACACACAAAAATCAACTTTTTTTTAATGTGAAATGCATGCATATTTAATTACTTTTATGTATATTAATACAAATTACATGATTGAAAAATCATATACACCAGTCTCGAGGATATCATTCAGATTATACTATAATATAATACAATGTAATTGTGAAGATTGACAAAATACTCATCCTTACATTGACCACGAAGTCTTGCTGTAGACGGCGGGCGGTGTACATACGGAGAAGATGAGGCTGTTATTTGGCTATCCTCTACGATGCCACTTTCAAGTCCAAGAGCTTCATTACACTGCCCATACACTGGAACAGGCCGCAAGTAAAAATAGTTACATTGTTGCAATAGTTACATCTGAGTTGCTCGGCAATCTTGCTGAGGGTAAAAAGAGTAGTCTAGAGACCCCTGTAAGAGGGCCTACTTATTGTGATTGCTAAACTTTGCGCTCTGCCGCTGCCGACGACAACGCCACAGTTGTTGTTGTTGTTTTCACGCGTCCATTCGTCACCACTCGCCCCTTTCCGTAACCTACAAGCTTAAGAAGACTCGTCCCCCTATCGATGAATGTTATGTGGGAAAATACGATAAACCAATCAGAATGCGCGTTTGATTTCAAGTTCTTCGTCAAAGAATCCCTCAGAAATAATTTTTGATTTTGCATATGTCTTACATCTAAAGATATACCGAAAACACAGTTAAATGTGTTCAATCATACTGTACAATTTCGTACGTCCCGATGGGTTTTAAATTGCATCTGAAATATATATTATATATGGGGAAATATATGTGAACCATTAAGGAACAAGTTGACAATTGTTTTAGGTATGCCCGTTTGCGCTAAGACGGAAACGGTCGCAAAAATGGCTACGAGAGGGGCACGAGTCGCGAATGCGGAACTACTTTTTTCATTCATAAATGTTTACAACAAAATCCTACCAAACGTACGCCCAACGTAATACAGGTCTTAGACGATTGCCACTTTGAACAAACAAACGAACAAGCTCAAACAAGCTCAAGCAAGAACAAACAAGCTCAACCATGCTCAATCAATCGTTTAGAATGTTCGAAATCCCGCGGGACGGGCATCAAGTGATGTATATATATTTGCAGTGATGCAGGGCTCCGACGATTACTGCTTTGATCAATCAATCAACCAACCAACCAACCAACCAACCAACCAAACAACCAACCAATCAATCAATATGCTCACTGGTTAAGTAGACCTGCACCCAATTAATCAATCAAGGAAGGGGCTCAATGAAGGGGCTCAAGCGTTAAGTTGACCTGCAATAAATGTATTCAGTTCAAACAATGAAAATGAATGATTTGGCTGTTAGAATGTTATTGGTCAAGTTATTGTTTGACAGACTTATTTGGATATGGACACAATGTTGTGCCAGTGTCTAGGAAATTTGAAATCGTGCCAACATTATTGTTTAATATTGTACAGTAAGCAAGAGAGGGCTGCACATGTACCTCCAATACAGAGTCATCCAATAAACTTAAACATACGTGAGTAAGTGAGTGAGTATGGCTTTACGCCGCTTTTAGCAATATTCCAGCAATATCACGGCGGGGGACACCAGAAATGGGCTTCACACATTGTACCCGTGTCGGAAATCGAACCCGGGTCTTCGGCGTGACGAGCGAACGCTTTAACCACAAGGCTGCCCGACCGCCCCTTAACTTATATGTAGTTACGTTACAGTATATATTGAAGCATATAGTAAATTAATTTTCGAAATATATGATTATTGAGGCAAGCTCAGCTTGTGACAAAATAGGTCTCGTAACTTATTCCACGCTAATTGAATGCATAAACACAAATCTGGAGCTGCATATAATAGGACAGAGAGCGGGTCTAGCTTCGTATTTATCGACCGTGTCTTTTCAAAACATTGTCCATTGTGAGGCATTTAGTGTACGTATTGTGGTTTTATTGAACAGGAAGACCTCATCCGTGGACTACAGGTAGAGCGTCCGCCCGGGGAACGGAAGGTCGGGGGTTCGATCCCCGGCCGTGTCACATCAAAAGACGTTAAAAAGTGGTACTTGTTGTTGCCCTGACTGGAGCTCACCATTAAAGGGCTAAAACAAGGACTGGTCGGTTTGGAGTCAGTGTGTTGTGTCTTACACACAAACACACACATGCATGCACCTCACTACAAGTGGAATAATGTTGGACGCGACGTTAAACCCCATTTCACCTTCAGTACGTGACAAGGCAGATCGATATTCACAAGGATATTCGACTACGAAATTTGCTATTTTACATAAGGTTACATACATTTTCATGACAGATAGTCTTTAATGGCAAGCTAAGCACACAACCCGTCACACTTTGATGAGGGTCACTCTAAGTGTCCATTCCGTACATGCATTTTCCTACCTCCACAAATATCTGTCTTCATCACTAGTTTGAGCTTTGTCATCGCTGCGCAATCCCTAAAGAACCATTATAACAAACTCATCTTAGGTAATATTCTGTAAAATAATAATAATAGGACAGACTTGTATTATAACAATTCTAGAGTAAGAATTCCTTGGTTGTCATTCTATATGTACACTTGCATAATGTGACAGGCCTTGCCTAACTGAAGATATCTTGTGTAGGAATGAATAGGACATGGTAGCGTAACTACCGCAAGAAGTGTTTGCATGTTACAGCAGTTTTTATTACAATTCACTTGGGTACACTTACTGGGATTTACCATAGTCTGTTTGGCGGTTCACCTCAGTGTTATATTATCACAATTCACCGCGTTATTACTATATATTGATATTTTAGACAAATGATTGTTTAACACAACATCGCATAATAATCACGTCTTCTCTCACAACCATACTGATTGAAGGTAAGATTTATTTGAGGTTCTTGCAGTAACGTTACGACACTCACGTGTGGAATTCTATTTCCATTTACTCTGTGACTGGATGTTTGTCGTCTTGCATGAATGAATTTCCAAGATCCTGTTTGACAATTTTTTTGGGATATACATACATGTAGTTTTATCACATGTTGTTTATCTCTTGACACTGTCTTACATCCTGAAACCCATTATGTGTGTGGTGTGTATATATGTTGTGATGTGTGGTGTGTGTGGAGTATTATTGTGTGTATGTTGTGTGTAGAGTTCGGTGGAGTGTTTGTGTGTGGGGTGTGTGTTCGGAGGAGTGTGGTGTGTGTGTGTGTGTGTGTGTGTGTGTGTGTGTGTGTGTGTGTGTGTGTGTGTGTGTGTGTGTGTGTGTGTGTGTGTGTGTGTGTGTGTGTGTGTGTGGAGGTGTGTGTGTGTGTGGAGGTGTGTGTGTGTGGTGTCTGTGTGGAGGGTGTGTGTACATTATGAGACACCTTAAGATAACCATCTACTCTTGTGAGTTAGTTTGGCTTCACTTTAATTAGTATTTCAGCATTTCACCTCCATGTGTCCGAAGAACAAATTGATGCTGCAGGTCTTATGCGTTTACCACTTTTATGAAACATGGATACCGTGCCTAGAAGTCAGGGCGAATCTGGCATTCGAACGGAAGGAACGCAACTCTAGAGAAACAGGGAATTGCAACTGGGCATCAAGTGCTCATCTAAACTGAAGTAATACCGAATTAAAATATAACTGTTTGGGTGTCCCTAGGATATAACATGTATGTGGTTGAGCTCATGTACATGCAAAGAGCCAGGGCATCACTTTGTAACCACATTAAATGTATAAGCACAATGCAAGGACTTTGACTGTGTAGACCTTAAATCGGTCAAGAGGAAATACTGACGTTGAATCATTGAGGTATATCAAATGCTTGGATGATATGATGAGATTCACGATGTATTCGATTTTCCAAACCGCGATAAGTCCACGACAATTATTAATAACCGGCTTATTTTGCATAGTAAGTGAGTTTAACCTAGCTCGGTACAGTATTTCAGTAACCGCGGGTCAGCGTAGTGCGAGAGATGTGAAACCCACGATCCCCGGGATTGGAATCAGGGTGAATATGGGATTTGAACCAATGATCATATTGTTAATGGCATTACAAAATAATAATAACTGAAAGTAACAAAGACTATGGATCCAATATGAATATTTTCCACACGTCATTAACAACGATGTGCATAACATCACACAAATGAAGAATACAAAAATAAATAAATAATAAATCCTTTCACCACTTTTCATACCATGGTGACTGAGTGGATGTTGTTTAACGCCGCATTCAGCTATGTTTATAGCTACATGCATGTCACTGTGACAGGTAAATAACTTGGTTTGGTCCAATCTGTTTGTGCGTGTTTTTGTATTGTCAACGCACAAGTTGACGGGGAATTACAATTTGGGGCAATAAAGGACAAAATCGACATCACTCTCTCGGAACGCTTTATGCACAACATGTAAACAATAAACAACAATTGCACAATGAGCGGAATACCTGCTCTGAAAACACAAACACAGCGATGAGCGGGCCTTCCAGTTCATGATCAGGCATACATGAGGTGAGCGGACGTTTCGTGCGAGCGGCACATCCTGCTCGAGGTCGTCCCTACACCAGCACTCGGAATACCAAGCTTGACTAACACCATGTAATGGTAACACATATATAGTAATGAACAACAATGGACAGACAATGGCGTTGCTCTGGACATGGGACTTCTGGGGATGGTGAACCGCATTGCTCAGGGGATGAACAATTAAGGCAATAAATGTCATTCTATAAATAACAGCAATTAACAGGAAGTGATATAGTAGCCCAGGTTGGCTGTGACTCAATATACAATGAAATTGTGGCGAGGATTAACAACGAGGATTAGCGCTTAATACATTATGACAATTAAGTTATAGACATGCACATGTCTAAAGGGTAATTAGCCTTTGGAATCAAATGTTTCTCAGACAATGGTTGTCGTAAATCAGTCGCTATGACAGTATGTATGTGCGTGTACGAGCATTTAGGTACTTTTGTCTGTCCAGATGTCTGTCAGTCTGTATGTACCATCGTATATATATATATATACTCACACTTTCATACTCTCTCCCATGCCCCAGCCCGGGCTAGGTTAAAACAAGAAATGCAGTTAGATCCGCTATCTGCATAGCTGTCATAGAGCTCCTAAAGCCAAGAATTGCAAAAGCGAAGGCCAAACTAACTCTATTTCTAAGAGATGGACAGCTACTCGAACGTATAAAAACAGAGCAGCCAAGGATAAAAATGAAATCATATCAATATAAGAAAATAGAAATCATATCAATACAAAAACAGAAATTATGTGAACACCGAACTCACAATAGATATGTGTACCCTTTTCACACACAGGAGTCCCAAAGAGGGAAAGGTCAGCCGAAATTGCCTAGACAGAAAGCGACCTCTTGAACACTTAATGCAACAACAACAATCATATTCTCACGCTCTCACACACTCACAGGTCACCGATCCTCGATGGCCTTTAGTCTACTCTTACGACAATCTTGAGAACTGCATCCCACAACGGAGTCTCGCACACTCTGTTCATATCATAATGCAGGAATGTACACAACCTTTCATTTCTAGCTGCAGTTAAAATCTATATGGGGCGACACGCCACTATAAATAAACCACTTCACCTACTGTGACCTAGTGACTGTGACCCACTAGGTCACAGTAACTCGCAGACGGTGAGCACGAACTACCAGTAAACAAAGGACATGTTGAGAAAATATTCACATACCGGCAGTTGTTGAAAGCATCAGTAGCAGCAACCGTACGAGTAGCAGGTCGCCCATCATTTTCGCTTTCCCAATGGCAGTTTTAAGCTCCGCTTCATTTCTTATGTAAGTCGCAAGAGTCTCGGTATTTGGGAATTGCGTCTTACATACGCCGGGACAACATCCGCCACCAGGCGTGAGGCAGAGGGAGGCCCGGAGTTACTCAGGCATGTCACGGGCACAGGATCTACGGTAGCTACTCGGGGACATATCTCACAACAACAACGGGTGTGAAGACTCATTTGTTTGTTTGTTGTTTAACACCGCACTCAGCAATAATCCAGCTATACGACGGCGGTCTGTAAATAATCGAGTCAGGACCAGACAATCCAGTGATTGACATCATGAGCATCGATCTATGCAATTGGGACACAATGACATGCATCAAGCGAGCCTGACCATCCACGTGTGGAGTTGACTCATATGGTTTTAAATATATTATGTATAGCCTGATTTATGTATGATCTCTCGCAACTATTTTAGAATGGCTTGTGTACTTTTATAATAGATTACCGCCTCTGTGGTCTAGTGGTAGAGGGTCAGCCCGGAGAGAGGAAGGTCCGTGGTTCGATCCCCGGCCGCGTCATGCAAAACGACGTTTAAAGATGATACTTGTTGTTACCCTGTCTGGCGCTCGGCATTAAGGGGCTAAAACAAGGACTGGTCGGCTCGGAGTCAGTATACTGTGTCTGAGTGGGGTATTCATGTTAAACTGCGGCATGGTATCTCAGTGAGCTAGCACTATAAATCGGCATCAGTCCGGACTAGTACAAACACACACACACGTACATGCACGTCGCTATATAAGTGCAATAATCTTGGACGCGACGTTAAACCCCATTTCACCTCACCTTTATAGTAGATTATATTATTTTATGTACCGGTATATATTGCTGCACATGAGGTGAGACCCTAATAAACTGTCTGTCTGTCTGTCTGTCTGTCTGTCTGTCTGTCTGTCTATGGATGTCAATTTATAGTACCTTTATTAAGCAAGTGATCGCACTAAGACCTTGTATCAAGAAGTCGAATTGAGTGTATGTCGAACTCCATGAAAGTCACCTCTGTCTTCATTGATACAGAGCTTCTCAAATGCTGCTTATAGTTATAGAGAGCCAATACACACTGATATGAATACCTTTATCACAGGTTATTTGTAAAAGGAATCTTATCCGCGGTCTGGTGAACATGTTTATAAACAACAAGCGTTGACTATGATTCTGTGCTGAGCTGGAAGTGAATATAGCCCAGACAGCAAATAGAGCATTTCCTGTTTTTCATTTGTGGAAGGCGTGCTCGGTGTGTGGATGTCATAACGTGGCTCCTTGTTTCCACTGATACAATGTGACATAATTCAGCGTAGGGAACAGGTCAAAAGTTCGATATGTCGGATAAAAAGTTTAATTCCTTAAGTTTTGGTTGTGTTGGGGAGTAACAGTCCTGAATGTGTTCCATCCGCCCAAATTATACAATCTTCAAGAGATTTATTTGTAAGTCAATTGATAACATTAATAATATTATTTTCCCTTTGGTGTAATGGGACACGCGTGCACAGTACCTATAGACGGTGAGACAGCCAAGTGATTAAAGAGAAGAAGAAAAAGGAGAAGAAAATTATTTTATTTACGTGTCACACACTGTACAACAATGACAATAAAAATACACAAATAGTGTGTACAGTGTCCGGCCATTATGGCCTACGAGACACGCAGGACGTCTCATACAAATGAGTAAAAATGAGAAATATCACAGTATATACATATAGATAAAAATGAGTTATCACCAGTTATCACCAGTTATCAGAACATTCTGATACTAAGATACATTGAACTAAGTTGGTAGAGACGAAAGACACAGTCGTCTTCGCTGATACATGTGATGAAGAAGCGCGGCTAGGGGTCTGACCACCTTATTGTTCCCCATAAAGAACACGGTCCGATCGGCAGCGGACATCTGTATAAAGTTTGGAGTTGATTGAGAAGCTAAATTCCATAAATCATAGCGTAAATCTATATAGAGAGAACATTCAGCAAAAAAGTATATTTCATCCTCAACAGCATTGCAATTACAGAATTTACACATACGTTTAATAAGCAGTGTTTTGGGGCGGGTGAATCTTCTCAATTCTATTTCTAATGGCAGTGAGCCGCAGCGAAACTTACTTAAAATACTGCGCTGACATATGTTCATCAATAAACTGACATAGGGTTCTACTGATAAAGCATCTTTAAACAATCTGTATGTACGTAACTTATTACCATTTACCTGGCCCGTATCGTTCCAGAGTCCATGTAACCAATCAGAATGGTCTAAAGGATAACAGACATACTTTAGACAAGTTAAACTCTTCAGTAGAAATATTATTCAGATCATAAATTGGTAAATGTAAACTGACAAAGTAGTTGAAAACTGTATTATTAAAGAGTTCGATCCAAACGCGGATGTTTACAATTTGTAAAGTTCATTTCTGTTTACAATTGTGTCCATTTTGGTTAAACGGTGTTGGAATAAGGCTAAAAGCGGCGTAAAACATAAATAAACATAATAAATAATGCATAAATCATTGAGAAGCAGTATTCGCTTGACCATAGAATCTCATCAGTTTGTTTTTGTTGTTCTTGGGTGAGGTAAGTGTGGGGTATACGTCTCTTACGTCTACGAACTTCTCTCTGCTATTGTGTATCATGAACTTTAACTATTGCATGCATTTTCATAGTGTACAAATAAAACGTATCTCTTGGGTCAACATGAAGTTAAACATTTCATACAGTGTCACGAAGTAAACACTAAACTAACATATCACAATTGCTGATACAACGGGAGCAGATTGAGGATATATTGGGTAAGAATTGACTTAAGCTATTATACAGTGATAGATGGGTAACACAGATTGACAAAGAAGCCTAGTCAGGATAGAGATAAAAGCTGAAATAAATGCAAGTGCAATCTGCCAACAGAGGGCGCTGGCACAACCTTTTCCAGGCTTGACGGAAATAGCCGATCGTGAGATTGACCAGACCAAGTGTCTTTTTCACAGGCTTTGCGGAAAAAGCCGAACGGGAGATTGGTGAAAGTGTCAAATTGTGATACAGCGTGTTGTCTCGTTATACAATTTAAAAAATTAATTTATAACATATCGAAACGATGACAGGTCTGGCCAGATGGTTACTTCCACATCGTACTATTCATAACTGCAAGATTCATATTGT
The DNA here is from genome assembly GCF_023055435.1 of Haliotis rufescens. Classification (NCBI taxonomy): domain Eukaryota; kingdom Metazoa; phylum Mollusca; class Gastropoda; order Lepetellida; family Haliotidae; genus Haliotis; species Haliotis rufescens. Next base: position 44,333,732 of record NW_025964001.1, on the reverse strand, counting down.
GCGACAATTATTGTTTTAAACATTTAGCAAACATTGAGTAGTACATGGAATAAAATATAATCTTCTTTGGGCCGAAGTTTACATATGTCCCAATGTGTACATATTAACGTTTGTTGCACGATTACAGAGTGAGTTATACTTTGACTGAAATGAAGCCAACGTGTTACTTAGTAAATATTTCAAGTTTTTCAAGATCATGAAACTGAAGGCAAGAATATTTGAACAGTATTTAAGTAGTATCATGGCGTTTCACCTTATTATGGGAGGTAAGTCCTTGACTTATACTACCTGGTGAAACCAACGTACACGGCTATGGTGCTCTCAAGTCTATAGAGACATGATCCAGGAACATACTCCCGTAATCACTGTATCCTTTCTCGCCAAGGGCAATTTGCGACGCTTAACAGCCACCTGTATCCCAACGTTCCTATAAAAGCAGTAGATAATGCAAAGTGTCATCCAGGACTACTTATATTTACAGAAGGCAGTGCCCTGTTTAACCAATCACTAGACAGATGACCCCAATGGTACTTTCGTATCTCTCTGTTGCATAAGAAGAATGCTAAGATAAATATTTACGAATAAGATCTTCTCCACAGCAATATTTACTTTTCTGTATTTCCTTTATTTGTAAATAGAGGGTCACTTAAAATGTGATGTTTTTCTACACTGTTGATACAAAAACGTGAACAAATATGAACAATACACTGAGCTAACAGCCCCATTTATAACGTAGAGAGAAGGCTAGGACTTTAGGTCTATGTTCACGTTTGGGAGTTGCTATCGTCTCAGCACACAGATCGCTTTGTGGTTCGGTGTGCGAGGCTTAATTAATTCATACAAATGTCACGGGATGTCCTCTCTTACCCGGCACTCTGCAGAGATTTTTTACAGGGGCACTGATCTAAAGCAACTCCCTGGGACTGGTTGTTGCCTTTGTTATTGTTTTATCCCGTGAGTACCCGGATGATATAGCAGAAACCTAGACTAGTTCGCGACCTGTGAGGCGCAATTCGTAAGCGCATTTGTCACTTTTATTGATAGCATAAGGGCGTATGGTCACATTGATCAACAAAATGAAATATAGTTTTTGAAATAATAAAGAAATGTAGGTATCTTTGTGGGGAGCATCGGCAATGGTGACGAAATTTTGATAAGTCACTTGCTTGGTAATTGTGCGATTTTCGTTTACACTATTTTGACTTGCAACACAAAGTAAATATTTCTCCTGAGCATTGCTTATTTTATCGTGTTTATATTTTTACAGTCAAAATGTGTCAAGGTTTCACAGGAAATTTATTAAACGCCTGAATATCCAGTTATTTTACAACTTGACTGAAAAATATGTCCAACGACTTCCAAACATTTTTATGTTTAATGTCATCACCAAGAGAGCCAACATGTTACGATGAAAAGTACATTTCTATATTGTTTGGCTTCTAATCCTACATAATAATCTATTGTGATGTTTTTAGGCCCTTTTGATCGTCTTAATGAATTTTAGTCAATCTGTTTAAGAAATGGGCAGATTTTTCAGTCAAAATGACTGAAATATTTACACATTTTACACACGTAATTTGCCTAGGAGAATCACATTTTACAAACTGACTGTAATATATACACGCTTACAAAGGAAGAGACTTGTGAAAACAACGTCTATCGCGCATCGAAGAATTTCCCAACCAAGACTTAGAGGAACAAGAATGAATCTCTCCAATGCTACAGCAAATGAAGGAAAACAAAATGCAAATATCATAATTACAACCTACCAAATTTATGTGTATAATTTTAGGCAGCGTCCTTGTTCGAGGAATGTATCCGTGAATATCATCACAAAGGAACAATATCCAACACGTCTGCAGCTGTACAAAGAAACTTATTCGATGTCACGTGTCTCTGTAACAATCAAATATTTTAAAATATATATATATTATAACCCGTGTTCGTTTCTCAACTGATCACTTAGATAGTAGCAGGTGTTTCACTTAGGTGTCAAGTCTCAAAGGTCGGCTGAGAAAGCCAACGTGACATCTATTTTCATAAAAAAATCCATTGAGATATCAATGAGCAATCAATCAACGTATTATCGGTTAACCCTTGGAACAAAGTATGTTGTTTTAACATAGACACTTCAAGCCATGATATGAGTGTATTCCCTTTGTTTTAGTAAACCTAGACGGTTCACCTCAGTGTTATATTATCGCCGCGTTATTACTATTTATACGGATTTTAGACAAATGATTGTTTAACACAACATCGCATAATAATCACGTCTTCTCTCACAACCATACTGATTGAAGGTTAGATTTATTTGAGGTTCTTGCAGTAACGTTACGACACTTACGTGTGGAATTCTATTTCCATTTACTCTGTGACTGGATGTTTGTCGTCTTGCATGAATGAATATCCAAGATCCTGTTTGACAACATTTTTGGATATACATAGTTTTATCACATGTTCTTTATATATTGACACTGTCTTACATTCTGAAACCCATGTGTGTGGTGTGAATATATGTTGTGGTGTGTGTGTATTGTGGTGTGTGTGGAGTATTGTTGTGTGCGTGTGTTGATTTCGGTGGGGTGTGTATTGTGTGTATGTGTGGTGTTCGGAGGAGTGTATGTAGTGTGTGTGGTGTATGTGTGTCTGTGTGGAGGGGTGTATGTAGTGTGTGTGGTGTATGTGTGTCTGTGTGGAGGGGTGTATGTAGTGTGTGTGGTGTATGTGTGGTGTTCGGAGGAGTGTATGTAGTGTGTGTGGTGTATGTGTGGTGTTCGGAGGAGTGTATGTAGTGTGTGTGGTGTATGTGTGTCTGTGTGGAGGAGTGTATGTAGTGTGTGTGGTGTATGTGTGTCTGTGTGGAGGAGTGTATGTAGTGTGTGTGGTGTATGTGTGTCTGTGTGGAGGAGTGTATGTAGTGTGTGTGGTGTATGTGTGGTGTTCGGAGGAGTGTATGTAGTGTGTGTGGTGTATGTGTGTCTGTGTGGAGGGGTGTATGTAGTGTGTGTGGTGTATGTGTGGTGTTCGGAGGAGTGTATGTAGTGTGTGTGGTGTATGTGTGTCTGTGTGGAGGGGTGTATGTAGTGTGTGTGGTGTATGTGTGTCTGTGTGGAGGGGTGTATGTAGTGTGTGTGGTGTATGTGTGGTGTTCGGAGGAGTGTATGTAGTGTGTGTGGTGTATGTGTGTCTGTGTGGAGGGGTGTATGTAGTGTGTGTGGTGTATGTGTGGTGTTCGGAGGAGTGTATGTAGTGTGTGTGGTGTATGTGTGTCTGTGTGGAGGAGTGTATGTAGTGTGTGTGGTGTATGTGTGTCTGTGTGGAGGAGTGTATGTAGTGTGTGTGGTGTATGTGTTTCTGTGTGGAGGAGTGTATGTTGTGTGTGTGGTGTATGTGTGTCAGTGTGGAGGAGTGTATGTAGTGTGTGTGGTGTATGTGTGTCTGTGTGGAGGGGTGTATGTATGCATTACGAGACACCTTAAGATAATCATCTACTCTTGTGAGTTAGTTTGGCTTCAATTTGATTAGTATCTCAGCATTTCACCTCCATGTGTCTGAAGAACAAATTGATGCTGCAGGTCTTAGCACAATGCACAGACTTTGACTAGTGTAGACCTTAAATCGGCCAAGAGGAAATACTGACGTTGGATGATTGAGGTATATATATCAAATGCTTGGATGATAAGTTGAGATTCGCGATGTATTCCAAACCGCGACAAGTCCACGACAGTTATTAATAACAGGCTTATTTTGCATAGGAAGTGAGTTTAACCCAGCTCGGTACAGTATTTCAGTAACCGCGGGTCAGCGTAGTGCGAGAGATGTGAAACCCACGATCCCCGGAATTGGAATCAGGGTGAATCTGAGATTTGAACCAATGGTCACATTGTACGGCACACAACTCTGAACATCGAACTGCGGCGTTTCTGACAACTTGGCCGCCCTTTCATAGTAGGAAATGTGGAACATGAGCACTGATAAAGCGTTCGGAGTCCACGGTTCGATTCCCTATATGGGTACAATGTTGAATTGAAGCCCATTTTTGTTGTTCGCCGTCGTGATAGTGCTGGAATATTGCTAAACGTGGCGTGAGTCCCAACTTACTAACTCACTCTTTTATCATCACCGTTATTTAACATCTTCCCGAGGCAAGGGCGTTAACTATCTACACAAGTCCAGCCAGTGTCTCGGGAAGATGTTATTTTGCAATGAAACAATGTGGTCTGGGACAACTTACCAAAAAAACATTTTTTCACTTGTTTTTGAAGAGACTACGTTTAAAATACTGAGTATGTATGTTTGCAATATTCCAGCTATATCACGGCGGGGGTAGCAATAATGACCTGTCGTGCACTTTGCATAGAAGCATTGTAAACAAATATTTTCTCACATCAAAATGGCTTGTTTCCACGGTCAATACAAATGTTACATAAACGCCAATATAATATCTCATTGTCACTAAAATTGTTTATATATTGTCAGTTAAAAACCAAACCGTGTAATCACCGGATGTATACCAATGTTAATGACATTACAAAATGAAAAATAACTGAAAGAAAACTTAACACAGGCTCTGGATCCAATATGAATATTTTCCACAAGTCATTAACAACGATGTGCATAACAACACACAAATGAAGAATACAAAAATATATATTTAATAAATACTTTCACCACTTTTCATACCATAGTGATTGAGTGGATGTTGTTTAACGCCGCATACAGCTAAAGTATGTATGTTGTAGCTACATGTATGTCACGGTGATAGGTAAATAACTTAGTTTGGTCCAATCTGTTTGTGCGTGTTTTTGTATGTATATGTGCGTGTTTATGTATGTGTGTGTCTTTGTAACTATGCATTTGCGTATTCTTGTCAGTCTGTATGTACCATCGTATATATATAAATCATTGTATGTATGTAACATTGTATCCATTTGAGTACATTGGCATGTATGTCAGTATGACTGTATGCATGTTTATTTTGCAGAACAAGAAGTGACTCATAAGACCTTGTCGGCTTGTACAGTATTGTGTCAATTCCAATCTCTCTCTCTCTCTCTCTCACACTCTCATTCTACTCTCTCTCTCTATCTCTCTCACTCACACATGCTCACTCTCTCTCACATACTCACACTCTCATACACTCACAGGTCACCGATCCTCGGTGTCCACTCTTACGACAATCTTAAGACCTACATCCCACAACGGAATCTCGCCCACTCTGTTCATATCATAATGCAGGAATGTACACAACCTTTCATTTCTAGCTACAGTTGGGATCTATCTGGGGCGACACGCCACTATAAATAGACCACTTCACCTACTGCTCCCACTAGGTCACAGTAACTCGCAGACGGTGAGCACGAACTAACAGTAAACAAAGGACATGTTGAGAAAAGATGCACATACCGGCAGTTGTTGAAAGCATCAGTAGCAGCAACCGTACAAGTAGCAGGTCGCCCATCATTGTCGCTTTCACAATGGCAGTTTTAGGCTCCGCTTCATTTCTTATGTATGTCGCAAGAGTCTCGGTATTTGGGAATTGCGTCTTACATACGCCGGGACAACATCCGCCACCAGGCGTGAGGCACAGGGAGGCCCGGAGTTACTCAGGCATGTCACGGGCACAGGATCTACGGTAGCTACTCGGGGACATATCTCACAACAACAACGGGTGTGAAGACTCGTTTGTTTGTTTGTTTGTTGTTTAACGGCGGTCTGTAATTAATCGAGTCAGGACCAGACAACCCAGTGATTGACATCATGAGCATCGATCTACGCAATTGGGATACGATGACAAGCAAGTCAGCGAGCCTGACCATATCCGATCTCGTTAGTCGCCTCTTGCTACATGCATATTGTCGCCTCTCATGGGTTGCTAAAGACCTATTCTAATCTTCACGTGTGGGGTTGACTCATGTGGATGTCAACTTACAGTACCTTTATCAAACAAGTGATCGCACTAGCACCTTGTACCGAAACGTCGAATTGAGAGAATGAAGACGTCGAACTCCATGAAGGTCAACTCTGTCTTCATTGATACAGAGCTGCTCAAATGCTGGTTAAAGATAAAGAGAGGCAATCTACCCTGGCATATATAGCTCTATAACATATTATTTGTAAAAGGAATCATATCTGTGTGAACATGTTTATGAACAACAAGCGTTGACTATGATTCTATGCTGAGCTGGAAGTGACTATAGTCCAGACATCACACAGAGCATTTCCTGTTTATCAGTTGTGGGAGACGTGCTCAGTGTGCGGATGTCATCACGTGACTCCTTGCTTCCAACAACATAATGTCACATAATTTAAAGTAGGGAACAGGTAGAAAGTTCAAATGTCGGATAAAAAGTTAAAATCCTGAAGTGTGGGGGTTTAAAAGAGTTCTGCGAGCTTTTCATCCGCCCAAATTATATTTGGTTGGTTGGTTTGTTGTTTAACGCCGCACTCTGCAATATTCCAGCTATATAACGGCGGTCTGTAAATAATCGAGCCTGGACCAGACAATCCAGTGATTGATATCATGAGCATCGATCCACTCAATTGAGATGGATGACATGCATCAACCAAGTCAGCGAGCCAGACCACCCAATCCTGTAAGTCGCCTTTTACGACAAGCATAGTCGCCTTTTACGGCAAGCATGGGTTGCTGAAGACCTATTCTACCCCGGAATCTTCACGGGTCCCCAAATTATACAATCTACATGAGATATATTTTGAAGTCAGTTGTTTTTTCGCTGAGAATGAACCACATCTCCGTAGGTGTAAACGTACCCAGGTGAAAAGTACCTAGGCGGCGGGATGTACCCTAGTGGTTAAAGAGTTCGATCCTAATGTTTACAATTTGTGAAGCCCATTTCTGTTAAATGGTGCTGGAATATTGCTAAAAGCGGTGTAAAACACATAAATAATTTATAAATCGTGAGAAGCAGTCTTCGATTGATGAAATAATCTCATCATTTTCACAATCAATATTTGATTTTGTTTTTCTGGGAGGGGGTGAGTGTGGGGACTATGTCTCAGAGCTTAAGGCATTAACATTGTTATGCTTTTATGACAACGGTATAAGGATCAAAACCGAAACGTCGCCATTACAGTAAAGTAAAGATTAGCCATAAATTGTGTCATTTTTGAAGATTCTTATCCTTAACTGAACTTTTGAACTTCCCCCTTTTTCATTTGGTTTTGCGGCGGTTAATTTATGTAAGAATCTGTCAGGTGAGGTACTTTTGATGTTCTGTTTATGTCTCCTGGTGTGTATAATAAAATTCAAACTATCGCATGCATTACTTTTGGGTCAACATGAAGTTAAACGTTTCATACAGTTTCACGAAGTAAACACTAAACCAACATACATGTATTACAACTTGTGATTCAACAGGAGCAGATTAAGGAGATACTGGGAAAGGATTACGCAGTGAGGAGAGTCCCCACTGACTAAGCTATTATACATAATGGGTAATAAAGATTGACAAAGAAGCCTAGGCAGGTAAGAGATAAAAAGTGTCATGGACCTAAATTACAGTGGACTGTCAGATAAGAGTAAGTGCAATCTGCCAACAGAGGGCGCTGGCACAACCTTTTCCAGGCTTGTCGGAACTAGCCGAATGTAAGATTGACTAGGCCAGTGTCTTTTTTCCAGGCTTGACGGAAATAGCCGAATGTAAGTGGTGTAAGTGTCACATTGTAATACAGCATATTGTCTCAATACACGAATAACAAATTTATAACATTCATTTTGTACGACAATTGTATTTAACACTTAGCAAACGTTGAGTAGTATATGGTACAATATATAATCGTCTTTGATCCTAAGGTTACATATGTTTCAATGTGTACATATTAATGTTTATTTGTGCGATTATACAGTGGCTATACATTGAGTGAAATGATGCCAACGTCAAAGTTAGTAAATATTTCAAGATCATGAAACCGATGGCAATAATATTTGAACAGTATTTAGTAACACCACGGCATATCACTTTTATCTGCGAGGTACGTCCGACGTGAAGCAATGCCTTTACCTGGTGAAACCTACGAACGAAGGTCAAATCTAGAAACATGATCACTCCAAAGATCGCAGTTTCCTTTCACGCCTAAGGCAATTTGCGGCGTTTACCATCAGCCACGTGTATCCCAACGTTCCTATGAAACCAGTTGATAATGAAACGTGTCATTCAGAACGACTTATATTTACAGAAGGCAGTGCCCTGTTTAATCCCTCGTTGGAGAGATTACCCCAAAGATATTTTTTTCTGAGTCTAGCGTGCTACAGTGTAAGATAATTGCGAAGATAAATATTTACAAATAACATCTTCGACATAGCAATATTTACTTTTCTGTATTTTCTTTATCTGTTGATAAAAACGCTCAAAACGCGATGTTTTCCTACACTGTTGACACAAAAACGTTAACAAAACATGAACAGATCCATTGAGCTATTGATCCCATTTATTATTAATTAGGTCAGAGAGAAGACCAGGACCTTATCAAATCGTAAGTCCGTGTTCACAATTAGAAGTTGCTATCGCCTTAATACAAAGATGGCTCTGTGGTACGATGTCCGTGTCTTAATTAATTCATACAACTGACACGGGTTGTCCTCCCTTACATGGCACGCTGCAGGGATTAACAAAGTTGATTCACTTGCAAGTGAGGCAATGTCAAGGATGACGGTTTCGCCCGTGAGCGCAACATCTGCTGAGCAGGTGGAACAATCATGGTGGCGCTCCAGGGACCAGGAGGGGCGTACACGCGGGATGTAATGTTCCAGGTACAAGGCAAATAAAACGAGTACAAAGGAGTACCGGTCATCAATTTCATTACCGTAGTTTACCAAGTATACATTAATGGAAATTTACATGCATGGTGAAATGCACAGGGAAAGTCTCGCTTCTTCATCTTCTTGTTAACATTCTGCGCTCGAAAAAACCAAAATGAAAAGATCAGAGATCTTTAATACGAGAGAGCCGAGCCGAAACTTGACAACAATTGGACACCTGCTGAAGGTAACAGCTCTGAGTACAATATTCGATGCATCTTACATGCTCTCGGTCAACTCAAACCGTAAGTTGATACCAGACTAAGTGAGATGGAGGTGATAATTACGAATAAATTTAATTACGAGTAATTTCGGCGAAGAAACTGGTATGGTGAAAGATGATCTGCAATCTCGAACAGATACGGGCAGGCATTTTTTCGAAAAAAATAAATTATACCCTTACTCGAAAAAAAGAACTTGCCACAAAAAATACATTGTTGCAATGTGTTTTTCTTCACAAAAAATCAGGCTCATAGTTTTAAATAAATAAAAAAATATCTGCTTTTGTAGGTATACCTGAGAAAATGTCTATCTCGATATAAAATCCTATATGCCTACTGGGAAGGGATTACTCTTTAGCGTTTGACCATTGCATTTAAGAAAGAAGAAAGAGTGGTGCCGAAATTGATGTTTGCGGACTTGTCACGTACGTCCGGTGCGCGCTGACCCGGTAATCTGTGGTAATCTGTGGTTACGCAATTTAACGCTCCCCGTTATGCTTGTTAAGTGACTGCAGCTGCACTTGACTAGCGGCGATAGGAACGAGACCACATAATAGTCTATATTATATATTATATATCTATTATATGGTCTCTGCCCGCAACTTGCCAATATAACGAATTCCTCTGTTAAGGTTAATTTATGAAATATAGAAAAAAGTATCGAGAAATATATGCGCTTTAATAATGCTATTGACAGGAAACAACACAGTGTTGATGTAATACAATAAGTCAATCAAGCCTACAATCAGTTTGCTTTGCTGGTTATGGATGCTTTGGATAAAACTGAAGCCATAAGAAGAGGGTACGTTCTTCAGATGTCAACAGAAAAAATAATTCCCACAGCAAGCCGCACTGGTCATTTGAACTTAAGGAACGGTGAGATGACTGCAATCTGGAACGGCAATTCAGACGTTGCAAGGAATGGAGCCAGAGATGTAGCCTACAAGAACAATATTATCTTCAAAGAAGACTGTTTGATAGACTCAACAATATACGCGTGCTTACTAATTGATAGAACATAATTTGCATAAGCGAAAATACACTGAGTTGAATTTCCATATTATCAATGTAAAATCATAAACCTCAATTAAATCTGAAAACGTGCATTGCTTGACAGTTCACTCCCATGATGACTATTCCGTGACGACTATTCCCATTACGACTACTTAAGAAAAGGAGGTAAACAAGATTACAACCACACCATGTGCAATAGCGAACTGAAACATCACAAATATATAATGTCTAAACACGCAAGCATGTATCAACTTTTAGATGTTTGATATCGTAAGTCTTAAAAAAAAATGCAACGTTAGCATAATCCTCATAGTGTGAGATAAATACTTACATTTAAAAATGTCCTTGTTCCATGTAAGTGACAAAATTAATACAAGTTGAAATCATAAGAGCTGACTTAACGATTGCTGGGTGACTGCACAATTCCTGATAAAGAACAACATTTTACTTATACAATGAAAAATTAGAACGATCCGGAACATAACAACCTGGACTTAATTATATGGTACATGACAACAGAATACACCTTAATTAACATGAATATGATACACTTAGTTATCAAGAGGATAACGCACCCAGTCAGTTATCAGGAAGATAACATACACCTTCGTTATTATACTCATTTTTTTTACACTTTTTGTGAACAGTGACAATGATGTTTGTTTAGCATTTAACACCCAACATTGGATATTGACATCGTCACCAAAATTTAGTATCCATTGGTCGTTCAGTCAACACAAAAATAATCAACCCTGTCTAAAAAAGACCCCAACATGACATGTACAATCGCTACTTTTGTTTGCAATGACACTATTGTCCACAGATGTTGTATACACAAACACTAGTTAAACATTGTCCCAAATTATGAATTAGACCAATAATTGGTAATTGAGTATCATATCATATCATAATCTTCATCACCATCATCATTGGATGCATTGTTTTCGAGTGAATGAAGATTACAATAAACATTCTCATGAACAGGATCACTGTTCAACAATGTAGTACTAAAATTTCAACAATTACACAACAGGGTTCCACCCATCACACGAAGGTACATCATGACGATGAAATCACTAAATGTCAAGAAAAACATAAGTCTTTCACAAATCAATAAGTCAAAAAGTTAAACAGTTAAAGTATCACTGGCTGATTCGTTGATATTTCACTGTCTAGGGTCAGTTTGAAGCGGATTCGAATTTTGATGAGTTGATGAGTTCGTCCATCTGTGATTGTAGGGTATTCTTGAATATTTTCTCATCTCGTGTTTTGATTAATATCTGAGGCCATCGCTGGTCCATGTACGTATGTATGTATAACGGTATTTTATAGCTATTTCCTTTTACGTACGCTTCATCTCTCACTCCTAATCCCGATTGTCTTATCCAGCAGTATCTTGTGCGCAAACCTAGAGGTGACGTTGAAACTTTCAAATGTCCCTTTTTGTCACGCCACAGCCGAGGGAAGACCTTCTTGCTCCCTCGACTGAACATCAATTGATATTGACGCCATTTATATCTTTTACAGGTATGCATCCTCTTATATCTGCTTTCTTCATGCTGAGCTAGTCAATAGAATAGGTAACGCGATCGTAGATCTAAATCTAAATAAAAAATGTAATCAATTGTGAATATCCTACTCGGTCAAAGGCATCGCGTTGCACACGATTACCAATTCAAACACTAGGTTAAGGCACCATCCCGTAAGTAAGATTATGAGTGAAAGGTATGTTTCAGTTTCATTTCTATCATGTATATAATTATTTTATTTATAGTTTTACATAAAATATCATTAAAATGCTACTTTTTAATGTTGTGACGTCACACCTAACGTGTGCCGCCAAAAGCACCCATTGTACATTCAATGTATATAAAGTAACAGCGTTCGAATATTGTATTTAGCTATTCTATTCAACGTAATTGTATTAAAATACTGTATTTTAGCAATATATTACAATATCAAATTATTATATGCTAAATTCTTGTATTTTCTGGAGTTTTTGTCACACCACAGCCGAGAGAAGACCTTCTTGCTCCCTCGACTGAACATCAAATGATAGTGATGCCATTTATATCTTTCACAGATAATAAATCGTGTTTAACCATCTTCACCGCCTCTGTCCACTTAATTACATCGTCGGCAAGAACTCGCGACAAAAGGTAGAGCCACAACATCATTGACAACGTCATCACAACATCAACATCAACACGACCGATTTCATCTCCCTCATCTACATCGAAGTCGTTATCGTCCACGTGATCATCGTCATCAACCATGACATCCATATCACATGAATCATATTCAAAGACTTTTTAAGTATATACTTTGACATTTCGAATGGTTATATAATCATAAATCTACATTGTCAAGCTTTGATAATTTATATTAAGACTGTGATATTCAAGAACGATTGTGGTAGACATTATATTCAGGCAAGTTTACTTGGTGTTGTCTCCACATGTACTTGTGTTATTATCGTATCCCAATTCCGTGGGTCGATGCTTAAGATGTCAATCGTCTAGATCTGGCGCTCGGCATTAAGGGGTTAAAGCAAGGACTGGTCGGCTCGGAGTCAGTATACTGTGTCTGAGTGGGGTATTCATGTTAAACTGCGGCATGGTATCTCCGTGGGCTAGCACTATAAATCGGCATCAGTCCGGTCTAGTACAAGCAGCCACACACGCACACGTGCATGCACGTCGCTATATAAGTGCAATAATCTTGGACGCGACGTTAAACCAAATTTCACCTCACCTATGATGTCAATCACTGGATTGTCTGGTCCTGACTCGTTTTTCACAGACCGCCGTCATATAGCTGGAATAGTGTGGCGTTAACATTAACTTGCTGCTGTATAATGTGAACAATATACGTATCAAATACTAGTAAATAAGACACCCAATTTAGATAGAAAACAAGTCTCATTTATATAAAAATGTTCTATATACATTGTATAGATATCATATCTTTCACGTATAGACGACATCTGTTTTACAGGGAAACGCCTTGATGTGACTGGAATACTGTTCACAGCGGCGTAAAATCTAACTCAATCCTTCATATAGATAAAATGTCTCATATAGATGGCCAAATCGTCACATAGAGAGCTGCGACTGTCCCATAAAGAATCCTAATGTATTCCAAAGATAAATTTTCCAAGATGTCCCGAATCTCTGTTCGTTCTGTTCCACTTAACCAACCTTAAAAGTGGACGATGTCGTGTAATGCGTCGAGTGTCACCTTTCTCACACGTCCATGTGGAGGTGTAGAGTATTTCAATGGATCCTAACTGTACATAACGTCGAATAAATGCACAAAATACTTTAAATTTCTAAAATTACGTTTTTGACGGCGATCGGCAAATCTTTTGATTTGAATCCAGAAATGGTCTCAATAATGTACCAGACGACAATTTCAAACAGCTAACTCTCCACTTGACTAAATATTGGTTGCAATAAAAGACTTCGAACGGCACTATATTATATTTGGTGTTGCTGTCTTAGATGTTTACACTATAAATATGCATACCATTATAGGCACTGGCCGGAGTTCAGTACCAGTTAAGACACCTGCCTCTTGCTAACGTAAGGATAAAACGAACACTGATTTGACGCATGCGTGTCTTGTCTTATGCATCTTGTGTACTGTTTTCCTACTGTTCAGTGATATTACAAATCAGACAATGAGAATTAGTTTGTCCTACATATAAAAGCCTGGTCGCTTACAACGTGCATTCATTTCCCCGGGAGAAATGTGTCTCTGCAATTTATTTACACCTGATGGAATCTTATCCCATGTCTATATTTGGGTTTGCAGTTGTCAGGTTTTCTTTTTTACCATGAAGCAACCCATGCTTGCCATAAGAGGTGACTATGCTTGCCGTATGGGGCGATTAACGGGATCGGGTGGTCAAGCTCGCTGACTTGGTTGATGCATGCCATCGTGTCCCAGTTGCGTAATCGATGCTCATGATGTCCATCACTGGATTGTCTGGTCCAGATTCGATTATTTACAGATCCTCGTCATGTAGCTGAAATATTACTGAGTGCAGCGTTAGCAACAAACACAAACAATACCATAAATATTTATTTAGAAACGTTATGATATCACCTTGGTTAGGGGCTGGAGGGAATGCGGAAGTAATATGCTCTAAGTTTGTGGTCAAGTATTCTAGATAGATCGAATTCAGCTTGTATGGCCCCTGTAATAGATGTCTCTATGGCTGGCGAGATGATCCTGTCTCTCTATAGTGGGTAATTACTGTTTAATGTCAAGTTATGAAATGAACCAATGTTTTGTTTTTCGTGTTTTCATTTGCACGAGTACAAGATAATTCATAATTGTAAGTACTTCATGAATGAACACGGGTGAAACAGTAAATGGAGGACACTGCACTTCAGAAAAAGAAATATTGACACAAGCACAAGTTGTTAAATGTGTGACATTTTATACATGACTAGCAAGGTAAATCAAATCGTTTATTAAATCCAGTTCAGGCAAATGAAGCAATAACACTCATTCATAACTTAAACCAACATCTATTATGACCACTCGGAAAAATAAACTTCTTCAACCACAATCTATCCTGCTTTCATTTCCTATATCAACTGATGACTGATATGGTTGAAATCAAGGGATATTGTAATGATGCCCCTACCTTTACTTACACCCTGTCGATGGTATAGTGCACTAGAACAAATTCATATATGCTTGTTAACAGCGTTTGTCCATGTTGTTATCTGTCAGGGACGGACCATTTGGTATTCGGGCCGGGAGGAGGATGGGTACTGCGATTTTATGGAAAATAATATCCCAGAAATTGCTTCAAGCAATAGAAGTTATGTTTCAGGCTGTTGAGAAAAGGAGATAACACAGAGATAACATGGTTGCTAGGTCAGTTTTAGTTATAAGAAATTAACTGGTTTTGCAGCTGAAGCTGAAAAGTATCTTGTCTCAATGCTAAATCCAACGTCACATCATACATTATGAGATGTGCAACATAAAATACATACTGAAACATGTTTCAGTATCAAATAACATGGTTATGGATATTTGAATAATGAAAAACCAAGACACGGAAGGACCTTTCAGCTGTAAATGTGGGTTAAATCACACAATGACATTGATACGTGAAACTGTAACTACGTTTGTAAATCAAACACGAATGAAACTATCCACCAACAAACAAGTTAATATATATGAATACGAGTAAAACAATGTCCTACCCAAGTAGTATTTACATGATCAAATTACACCGCTGTGGACCTTCAGCGTGATGACGTCGCGTGTGAACGTTACGAGGGCGTTTCAGCATATGTCGGAACGGAGATCCTATGATTTTATAGCCCATTAGTACCCACATGTACCCAGTTCATACTGCACAGATTGTTCGATACCTTTCAACGTCAACCGTTCTACATCTCTGTGGTTGTGATGTTATTTCTGCGCGCTTCTGTCAACTTAAGCGTTAAAATAAAGTCATACTCGGTTTTATACCTATGCATGTGCCCACAGAATAAATACTACACAGATACTCCACATCTAATTAAGAACATAAAAGACAAAATGTACCCCGAAAAAATAATAACAATTTTCAAAATCACCGACCGCGACATGTTATAAACGTAGTATGTTAATGTAAACATGTTTATGTACAAAGTCATCACACACTAAACAGTTCCCATCTCAGCAGAGAATAGAAGAACTGCTCCAACTATTAGCTGTCGTATGACAGATTGGAATAAACTGAAATAATGACAGCTTGATAATCTCTATATGTACCCAATCAATATCGATACATTTTACATTGCGATGAACAAATACTTCTAAATCTAATTTGTTTTTGAAGGCTTTCATGTTGCCTTGGGTTCGATCCCCATATTTCTAGAAACATTGATGCAAAACAAAACGTTCATGGAATGACAACATGGAGTTAACAATTAAATTGGAACTGAAAAAGTAACAAGGACATGGCGGCAGGAATCACACCACGCCCTGCCACAGGTGAGTCTGGTGTGGAAGCAATGTTTGTGCCAGTAGTGAATGGTGTTGATGTTGATAATGATGATGTTTCTTCACGAGAAATGCGTGTGGGTGAAGCAGAAGTTAGGCCTCTTGTGTCGTTAGAAACACAGGCTGATGGCGTAGTAGAAGCTGTTTTCGATGTTATATCTTTAGTCATGGTAATAGAAGGTGTGCTCTCTGTAGAATCTAATGTAGATACTGTTATGGTTATGTTCGTACTTGCTGAATTTATAGTAATACCGTTGTCGAATGCAAGAATTGTGATGTTGAAGCTGTGCCCGTCTATTAGAGGCACTAAATTTCTAACAACCCCGGATTGCCCATCGACAGAAAATGCTTTACCGTTTCAATGGTGTATGATACATTATTCATGTCTAGATCTGTTGCTTTCGCGGTCAGGACATCACTGTTTTGCTCACGGGGAGATATTTCTAAAGTGTGTGGTATATTTTGAAATACTGGTGGATATGTATTTTTCGGACCAAATACAGCATTATAAACAGACTGGTGGTTATATACTAGCCACATAAAGACACTGTGCACGGATAAAATATAGATATAAGGGCACACCGTCCATATATGAAAGATAGGTTTGAACACAGCAATTATTGGAGACATTCAAACGCTCATGCACGTGCCATGCGATATGACGTCATTGATGGGGGCCAATGGACGTGCAATGTGTTACTGCACGTGCATCCTGTGCAGCTGTACACAGCATGTGCAAATCAAAATTCGCTGTCACTTTGGAAAGCATGATCTGTGGTCATTCTAAATTCAAAACTTCTCAGGCGCAGACACAAGCAAATCATGCCAAGATTGACAGCTGCACAGCGTCATGAAGCCAATGGAATGATCCGAGCGGGAATGAGGCAACAACAGGTGGCAACACATTTCCAATGCCATCGTAACACGAAATCGGCATTGGTGAGGCGTTATCAGAACACAAATGACGTTGCCGACCACCCACGTTCAGGACGTCCCCGAGTAACGACGCCAAGACAGGACAGATGGATTCGAGTTATACATCTCCGACACAGGTTCCAAACGGCAGTCCCAGACAATTCCTGGACTGCGCCGTATCCATCCCAACACTGTCAGGAATCGTTTACGTCAGTACGGGATTCGACCACGACGCCCTGCCATACGTCCTATCCTGACACACCGTCATCGAGTCAACCGTCTAAGATGGTGTCGAAATCATGTTCGCCAACCTCGAATATGGTGGAGAAATGTTGTCTTTACAGATGAATCGAGGTTCAACATTTCCCACAGTGACGGGCGCCAACGTGTCTACCGGCGTTTGGGAGAACGTTATGCACGCAACTGTATTGTGGAGAGGAATCGTTTTGGAGGTGGCTCTGTGATGATTTGGGGTGGGATAACAGCACGGCACCGAACCCCTTTGGTGGTTGTTCAGGGCAGTCTCACCGGTGTTGGCTACAGAGATCAGATTCTGAGGCCTGTGGTCATTCCTTTCCTGCAACGTCATGGCCCGGGATTGACATTTCAACAGGACAACGCTCGTCCTCACACGGCTAGGGTCGCAATGGATTTCCTTCACCATAACAATGTCATGTTACTGCCATGGCCTGCAATTTCTCCAGATCTCTCCCCAATAGAGCATGTGTGGGATGAAATGGAGCGCCGTCTGCGTCGTCTTCCACATCCTCCAGATAACGTCCGTGACTTGGCACAGGATTTGAGGAGGATATGGCAGGCCATTCCCCAGGCCTTCCATGCCCATTTGGTTGACTCCATGCGTCGCCGATGCACTGCTGTGATTCACGCACATGGTGGTCATACCCGTTATTGACTGTGTGACTTTGTCGTTTGACCCTTTACTCCATTTTGATCTTCTGACGTCATCGTAACAGATGTTGTTCAGGTCCCATTGACATTTTCTTATGGTCCGACCATTCAGCTGCTACAGCGTCTGCATCATTTTGTTCTTGCTGTGTTGTATTTCAATCCAGAATATATTTTCTCCGTGCACAGTTTCTTTATGTGGCTAGTATAGTTGTCAAACAGATGGAAGTAAAATTTGTTCTTATAATAAGAAGTAAGCCAGGAATTCTGAGGAATAAGTATATTCTTACCAACATCTTTAGTAACTTTAGGCAGTGATTCTGATGACAAATCTCGCGTTGTGTTATTGATGACCCGAACATATACCCACGACTCATTTACTTGTTGAACCAAGATCTCAACATACATATATTTCTTCCTACCTCCGAACTCCTCCTTTGTTTTAGAAAATCCAATTGCTGATACAGAATCTACTGGATATGAATAAAACCCATTAGAGCTGTCATAGAGTCTGTCGGGGAGATTGTCCTTGTCAACAACGTCATTGACAAGAAAATCATCCAAGCCATCTGCACCTATGCTATCAATTCTAACCTGATGAATCATGTCATGGTAAGATATAGAATCAAACACAGACAGCTGGGGATCACCCAGTGGATTTATATTTTCAAATGTGGCCGAATAGTTGTAAAACCTGCCCTTAAGTGTTGACGTCATCCACCATCGAGCTGTTTTGGTCTCGTGGCTGACGATGTCACCAAAGTCAACAGTTAGTGATGGTTGAATGGATTCCATCCCTAGTTGTGCCCTGGTGATTTTAAACGACACAAGCAATCCTTTTTCATTTTCTATGATTTCTGGTTGCCCAGAGGATATTTTTACCTGTCGTGCAATCCCGTTACCCTTATTAGTTACCATTACTGCAAGGGGGAACGGAACCACGGGTTCCACTTGGGTCGTCATAGGGTCATCGCCTTGCACATACTTTTCATGGAAGTAGGCAAGTGTTAGACTTGGATTTGGCGTTATTGTGTCTGGTAGAAGGGGGACGTTGAATTCCTTATCATCTACAAAATATGACAGAGTTCCTCCAACATCATAGTTGACATCCTCATCCACAGCTGCACCTGTGTAAGCTACAATGAACCAGTCAGCTGAACCCTTGACCCCGGTGGCTAATGTTCCAGTTCCAGACACGTCACTGATCCCCTCTAACTTTGGCTGACCTGTTTTGAAAAGACAAGCACAATCGCCCAATGACAATGTGAAACAAAACAACATCAATGAATATTTGCAAACTACCGTTATTACCAACTTGATTTATTTGACAATGAGCTGGAAGAGTATTACTTCCCTTATTCGCCTTTAAGAAGCTTTTAATGTTATTACCTAAACCATGTTGTACTCTAAACATAAGATTTACAAAACTGACTTCACGTAATCTTACCAATAGAGAAAAGGTTATTTTCAAGGGCTCCGTTTCCCCCTGTTCTGGTTATGAAAATGTCCACGTCAATTTTTTCCAGAGATCCTTCTTCGCCATTTTCTATTTCTAATCGAGCCTGGAAAGCATCCCTGGTCAAGACAAGGTTCTGTGTAATCCGTTTTCGCACTTTGGCACAAATTCCTCCTTCTGGTTTTGCCTTAAGAACGACAAATACAACAGATATCCAATGAGAAAAATGTTTAACAATAGTCCCCCGGAACAAACAAATCATCTGATTGTTACTGTTACATCTGACTATCAAGTCCAACTTGATGAGAGAATTTCTTTCTAATGTGTCTGCCTGTATACAAGAGTAGTTATTGAGCTATCAAAACTATGCAATGGAATTGGGATTCGGAACTTTGTATTTCTATGTCAGGTACACACCAATATGAATATTAGTTAAAGTCAAACTTGTTGCCATGGAAACGGAAAAGATATAAAATCAATTATCCTTAAATAGCAAAAGGCACCAGTTTACAACTTGGTCCTTGTATGTGAAACGTCTCATGAAAGTTTCTATTTCAGCTAAGTCAAACTTGTTTCCATGAAAACTGTTTTTAAAAGTTCTCAAAGAACAAAAGGAACAACTTCAGCCCCTGATTAATACATGTAGCAAGTGTGAAAGGAAAATCTTTCACGGTTTTTAAGTTAGGCTCCGGAAACGAACTATGGTGTCGGATGCTGATGTAACTTCCTGTGCTTAAATAATGACAAACTAACTGAACTGTGTCAATCCATTTACAACATGTCCTCGAACAACTGAATACTCATACGTATACGTAGTGAGTCGTAGTGAAATACAGTAAACTAAGGTTATAACGAACTCAAATGGACCACAAATTGTAGTTCGTTATAATCGTTGTTTGCTATTTTAAAAAAAACATATACACGTATACAGCATATATACAGCAAATGGCAGAGACCAAAATAAAGTTCGTTACATCCGTCAGTTCGTTATAAGCGTGTTCGTTGTAAACGTAGTTTACTGTATTTTTTATGTAAACGGGATTCGAAACTACAAGTAATATACTCACAGATAACGCAACAATGTGTTATATAAAGTTGAGTAGAGACATACTGAGAAAGTTGTGTGCTCTGCTAATGATTAACTTAATGATAAACTAGAGGGTACAGACTATATTAGTCAGACATTGTCTCAATCTGTTGGTGTAGTGGCACTACGGGAGCCCAGGCAAATAGAATATATATTAATTAAAGAATTGCACTTGATAACTTATAATGTTGTTTCTCCTGATGCATTTTGTTTACTCACCCCTTGGACACTGTTCTGGCATTCGGTCATTGAGTAACCAAAATAATGGAAAACACTTGAAAATCCTCTCTGAAACAATACAAGAAAAGTACACACGTGTATCATGGCGTTATTGACATGTACGCTATGTTCAGTAATGATCAAGCTGTATCAGGTTCAACTTGGCAAACCATTAAAGATGTACCCATCTGGGACATCGAGAACTTCAGCAATACAAGGAAACACAATAAAACGAAACTACATCCTGTTGTTAATTTAAGACAGAAACCCGACTCATTAAAACACATATATGTGACTCCAATACGCCGCCTCAATTGGGAGAAGGTCCGACGACACCTCCAGAGTTTCTGATCAGCAGATCGGGCATCAATGCATCTAACCTTTTATTCAGACCAACACAACAGAGTTCTGTGTCTCAGAAACGATTTTTTCCGAATTTAAACAATACAAGTCGCGCCATTATCTTGAGGATATATAATATACCAGCTCGTTTCTGAGCGCCATACCAATTACAGCCACAAAAGGGAGTACCATCAGAGGACTATTTGTTTGGTGTTGGTTGTCGTTTGTTAAAATAGGACTTTCCGAATCAACATAGTAAGGAAACTTAATGAAGCGGAATTGTTTTAGAATGGTGACATCTGCTTGAGTCAAGAAGCAACGCAATCTGCATTTAGATTGTGCGGTCAAAGATATAGTTCAGAGATCACCTGTCACTACTTTCGATGGAGATGTCGTCCTCTCAGCATGCAGAGAGGTATTGTATCAAAGTAAAAGATCTGATTTTAATTATATTGACAAACAGCGAACCTTCAGCAAATGCGCTATATAGTGTCTAAGAGATCTGATGGACACAATTATTTAAGTTTACCATGGAATCGAATTGATATATCTTATTTAAAATCTTATTCCTCTAAAAAACATACCTTACGACATTATATAGTTATGTACCATCAGAGTTACAATTGCGATTTCTCTGTGAGATGCCAAGAAAAGTTACATTGAAATTGTAAAGCTATATTACAGATAGTTTTTGTATCAAAAACGAATAGCTGGTAGGAATGTACAAATGAAGTGTACCTACCTCTTTAACGGTCCTTGTATTTTCAATGAAGGTGTCTCCAAGGGTCCTCACATCTTTCAGTGACATAACATTTGATTGTGGCGGACCTGATCTTCCGTCTATCCACGAAGAAAATGTGTTGTTCCATCGTTGTAGAAATGTATTTAAAATAGCTTGATCGTCTTCAAGCACCAAAAGTAATATGATGTCAACCTCACTGGAATCCAGGAGGTATTGAGACGGGCTGTTTTCTGAAACTCCTTTAAAGAAGGCCTGTTTCCACTCGCCTTTAATGTCAACACTGGAATATATGATCACATTTATGATGATATGAAATACCAATACCAGAGCCAATATAAGAATCTACCGTAAATCAACTTAGACATCAAGAGAGATCTTGCCATTACTTGCATGCTAAAATTACTAAATATCTAAAGACATAATCAACAGATTACCAAACGTCTAAATGGAGATATCATATAAACAAACATCTTGAGATAACTCACACACTGAGATTACCGAATATATCAACTGAAACATCAACAAAGTTCACTTCAAGGACAAGCTCGGAGTTGACCTCCCGCCGCCTTCGTCCACTACCTCCACAATTTCGGGAGAGTGCATCCAGGCAGCTTGAACGAAACCACAAACAATACAGTCTTACGTTGGGGAACAGAGGGAGCAGCAAACCATTTTCCAGCTGTATCATGGCGAACCAGCCAAACCAGTAGCAGGAGCAACGATCAATGAAATCAAGTCACAGAGCCTGATTGCAATTCCATTTAAGTCTTGTCTTACAATAAGGATAGGGTAATCTGTTTCTCTATGTTGGTGGTTACTAGTACCAAGAGACAACGATTGTTATGATTGACCTCCTTTACACAGATATTGCTCTACTTGTACTTGTACCAAGAAAGCTTGTTCCTTTTCGTAAATCTATATTTTGAAATTCACCTATATGTACTGAAATAAATGATTGAAACACTTATGTATACTTTTTGTGCATGCAATACTGAGCGACTGAATTAAGGTCACTCTTATGCTAAATCATCGTTGGTGAGTTTTAGAATGTTATGAAGGAAACGGATTGTGTATCTGGGTTGTCATGTTTTGGACATATCGTTGTCTATATCAGAAATATGTTTTAGTTCAAGCGATAATTAAGCAACGTTTAACGACAGCCGGTGTCAGAGAGTGGGATTTCCCCACTAGCCTAAATTCCCCCCGGAAAGGGGGCTATATAGCTAAATTTCCCCCGGGGGAAAATGACTACATAGCCATATTTCCGCTTTAGTGTCAGATTTTCCCCCTTAACACAAAGGGGAAGTATGGCTATATAGCAGAATTTCCCCATATCCCTCAGATTTTTCAATGCAGTATTAAAAAACATAACCTACTGCACCATTTAACAAACATTGATCAAACAGCAATGGCAAAAGCGAACTTCTTGCATGCCTTATTTGACAAAGAAATTGGAGTTAAACGTGTCTCAATTGAAAACAAGCTTTTAGGAATCCTGTATAACAAGTTTAGTGTTGAAAACATAGACGATTCCGACTTGCCACTTGTTATTCATGCCAGAGAACTTATTTATGAACTGTTGCTGGATACTAGTAAATACTTCACGTCAGTGATTTTCTACAATGCAGTGATTAAGGGTGTGTTGGAATCAACAAACACCAAAACAGTGGAAGACAGTTATATTTTAGAATTTCTGGACAAAGTTTTGTCCTGTGTTTCTGGCGCAATAGACCAGCTTGAACTCCAACTCCATTAGTATTCAGTAAAATGAATAAAATTCTTTTAACATAGTTATTCTGTTCACCAATGTTATGGTTTTAATGGTGCTGAAAATTTCACTTTCGCCTTTATTATACTGAAGAGCAAGAGGTCCCATGTTCGAACCCCGTTAGTGTTATTTAGAATAAAGCTTTATTACACCGAGGGGAATTTGGATTATATTTGAAGTGAAAAGAGTATACATACACTCATTACGAACAATACAATTTCAGACCAACACATATATCTGCACTCATACATAGCACTCCATGCAAACTTACATAGCACTCCATACATACAAACATACACACAGAACATACATGCATAACATAAAGCAACAAAATATGCACTATTAAAGAAGATAAAATATGAATTAACACTAGCACATACGAATTAAACAATGATTAAGAGACAGGTTGACTTGGTTCATCATTTAAAAATAAAATACTAACGGGAACAAATGAAGATTTGGCTCTATTTGATTTAAAACAAGGTACACGATATCTTCTTCCAGATGGTAAAACGTCATAACAAGGGTATAAAAAGTGATTTGGTTGGTCTAAAATTCTATTTGCAAGCTGTAAAACACGTTGATTGTAAAGAGAGTCCAGACTGTTGAATTTGCATCCTGAGATTTTGCTAGCCACTGTAGTTATTTTAGTTATTTAACCTAAGGGCTGACATTAGTACAGGTCCTAAAAGTGTTGTCGCAAGCATAGCCTGCAGTTCACAACCCTGGGCACTAAACAGAATCCGCTCATCACTTGGTGAATGAACAGATGACGGAAACAGTACTCACGTATATATCTTCCACTGAAACACGAGTTGAAAAACTTGCGGCGTCACCTTTGGCAAGTGACCTTGTTCATGCATGCCTCTGTCCACAAACAGTAAATGGGTACCAAGGAGTTAATATGGTAATGGTAATGTGAATGGGTAATCTTATAGCGCCTGACAGGCAGCTTTGGTTGCATATTTCACATGTAGCTGGGAAGTTCTGGAATGCAAAATATACGGACCTCTGATCGGGGCAAGAAACGCCATGAGCACGCACAGATATATGCGCTATATACGTTGTAAATATAGCGATTCGTTGATTTACCTCAAATACACAACAACAAAATAAAAAAACAAAAACAACACATACCCTACTAAATAAATATATAATAAATAAAACATATCATTTCGTCAGTGCCAAAAAGCTGATCTGATCTGTCGAGTGACAGATCCGCCATATCTCGCTGTCGAAATGAACTAGCCTCTATTTATTAAAATTAAGAATGTATGGAGCAAAAAAAACACAAGATTTTAATCATGGTTTCTCTTGTAAATTCCTCCATCAGCCAACTGTACATCTAGGTACTTTTGATAATAGACATATATTTAATCATGGGGGAAATCTGACTCCAAAGTGGAAAATTGGCTATATAGTGTATATTCCGGGTGGGAAATATTGCCATATAGTGTGCTTTCCGTGGGAAGTATAGCTATATAGCCAGTTTTCCGGGGGAAATTTGGCTATATAGCCCCTTTTCCGGGAGAAATTTGGCTATATAGCCCTTTTTCCGGGGGGAAATTAGGCTAGGGGGGAAATTCCACTCTCTGTCACCGGCCTTCTCGTCTCTGTCACTTGTCTTTCGTCACTGTCAGCAATATCAGATCTATATACGATGGCGGCCTGTAATCATGCGTGTCTGGACCAGACAAACCAGTAATTGATATCATGAGCAACGCCCCGTGCAGCTTGGTTACATCGAGATGGACCAACCAATCCACAGTCGTCTTTCACGACAAGCATATATTCCTGGGAGCCTATTCTTACCAGGAAACATCGTGTATGGATACTTCCTTGAGATATTTAAAAAGAAAGGGACAGACAGGGCACGAAAGCCCAAATCCACAATCTAGGGCAAAACTTGCAAATGTTGTGACAACAGACTGCAGATGATGACTTGTTGATTTTAGAAATGTCATGAAGATCCAGTAAACACCCGACTCCTGGTATCAGCTCAAGAGGGAGTCGAAGAAGTGGTTTAATGTAGTCGAAGATCAACGCTTTTAAACAATCACAGGGTACATTGGTGCCCACGAAGACGGAAACCACCTCCTTCTAAAAAGCATAAACATATAACATAGCGTTGATTCATTGTTTTTTTTAGCATGAATATGCCAGTGAATGAAAGCGTGATCGCAGATAGAAAGAAATATGAAAACTGAAGCGACTTCATAGTATTACCAAGAACACAGGAAAAAGAAAATTGATTATTTTTTTTTACACAATTACAAGACCCGGGTGCCAAAGTCATGTCAGAAAGCCATTCGATTTCTGGTAACGTTTTTTGCTTTGTCAGCGCAATGCCCTTGCTCAGGGGTTACAACAAGCTGGTAAACATTAAAGCATATATTACTTCGGACTATGCTCCAGCATCAAATTGACACCACACTCAAACTCATTCATTCATAACATTACCTCCAGATCTAGACAATAGTCCTCCTACACTGCGAATCCTTCCACTAAATCAGTCACATGTTAATCCCACGAATGCACTATTTGTTTTTACTGATCCACAAAAATAGTCAAAAAGCAGGGTAAAACCACAAACTGTTGATGAAGAACGTTTGATTATCTTCCTAGGCAGCACATCGATAGGGACAATTATGCTCGTGTTCGCATCCAAATTTCCGAGCGGGTCGACAACCTGGAATATGTACAGAACGTAGTTTCTCAAAAGATTTGAGATGCCAAAAGGGGTGAAAAAGATGTCAACGAACAGAGTTTCTAAATGACCAATAACATAATGTTAAACGATTACAAATTTTCAAACTTTTGGGGGGCAGTGGGGAAGCAGTGGGGAAGCGGGGTCCCGTGTCCGAGTTCCCACATTATGTATTTCCTCACTTCCCTCTCAATCTGTTATTGTTCCAAAAAGGAGATAGTTTTAAAAGATTTATCTCTGACCAAAGTATTTCATTGCGAGGACTTATTGCAAAACTATTATTTTAAGTATTTCTTGACAGACATATTGTTTCAAATATCAGTGATCATGTTCAGAGCGTCCTAAAATAAACGGGACACGGGTGACCCAGCTGTCAAAAGCGCCGGAATTTGCAGTGCAGAGTTGCGTCCCTTAGGCATGCGAGGATGACATGATCGTTGGTTCGAATCCAATATTGGCCTGCTTATGATTCTTTGTCTTTAAGCTCCTGTCCGGCTCGAGGGATTTACAAACGTGGTTAATGTCTAAGATCTATATCACTTCGAGCTTTACGTTAAACAACGACCCAAAATAAACAAACAAACATTGAGCTGTCCTCCCAAACTAAGCTGACAAGTATTCATATAACTGACATTCCGTTCAGTGTGACATTCCGTTCAGAGCAACTCACTCTATCTCGTGTGTTGTAAACATATATAACAAGTTATACCATAATGCATGTGCATGCTCTTCTTATAATAACATTTTATAGATAATATAATATATTTTAATCCTATCAGTATTTACCTGCACAAAGCGTTAAGTTGGATGGTTTGGTAGTGAAAACCTCACATTGTCTGCACGGATAAAGCCATGGTTGGTCAGAGTGAACACCATTCTCGTTAACCGTCCTTTTTCGCACGGAATGAAGTTGACATAAGCAGGTCCTAGGGTGACAACAGACACCAGCAAGTTTACAAATAGCTCATGGTTGGTTGGTTGGTTGGTTTGTTGTTTAACGCCGCACTCAGCAATATGACATCGGTCTGTAAATAATCGAGTCTGGACCAGACAATCCAGTGATTAAGATCATGAGCATCAATCCACGCAATTGGGATTGATGACATGCATCAACCAAGTCAGCGAGCCTGACCACCCGATCCCGTTAGTCGCCTTTTACGACAAGCATAGTGACCTTTTACGGCAAGCATGGGTTTCTGAAGACCTATTCTACCCCGGAATCTTCAAGGGTCAAATAGCTCATGGACTTTGCATTTACGTTATGAGACTCTAAAGTACATACTGCACGTTCTGCTGTTTGATCACGAAGCAATATGTTGGTTCACGTGTATCAAAATACATATACGATCTGCACGTTCTGTTATTTGGTCATGAAGCAATATGTTAGTTCACGTGTATTAAAATACATATACGATCTGCACGTTCTGTTATTTGGTCATGAAGCAATATGTTAGTTCACGTGTATTAAAATACATATACGATCTGCACGTTCTGTTATTTGATCATGAAGCAAAATATTGGTACCAGTCTTGATTTTGAGATGATTGATACTGTATATGCATGTACCCTTGTTTCAAATGTTGACTCTAGTGTAATGGTGTACTTGTCCTCGAAGGTTGTCTTTGTGACAGACCACGTGTATGTTACTGCTGTACGTTGTAAAAAGACTCTGTATGTCGAGGTACTGCCGTCCACAACGATGATGACAGACTTTGATGTGTGGTTGGCTGCTTCAACTTGCAGTGTATACCGGTCTGCATGGATCCCATCGAAGTTTAAAATGCCTTTGGATAAAAGGTTAAATTGTAAATGATAGCAACAGTCACTTTTAGAAGTATCAATATACAAATGTGAGTTACATACATACACCTATTGTCATCACATATGGGTAAGGAAAGTTGT
Source organism: Haliotis rufescens (assembly GCF_023055435.1). NCBI lineage: Eukaryota > Metazoa > Mollusca > Gastropoda > Lepetellida > Haliotidae > Haliotis > Haliotis rufescens. The sequence goes on along the minus strand of NW_025964001.1, from coordinate 44,305,620 downwards.
GACTTTAAAAGTATTAACATAGGGTGACATCATAAAACACAGGAATACGGCATTTATTACAAAAAAGAAATCTCGTTTTAACCATGGTTACATTTTACCTCACTTTTTATGATAACATGTAGTGTGTAAATTAAAAAAACCTAATTAAGTCATCAATATTTGTGTCTCTCGATCCACGACAAGGGGCAATGAATAGTGTAAACACAATAAGATTATAGTTAAAATCTATAATCCTTTAATACATGTGGTTTCACTTTTCAGAGTGTTTCTTTAACGAATGAAAATCAAAGTTTTAGTAATATGTTCAGTGAGATACAAACTTGAGTTATTCTTCACTACACTACATAATGAATGATACCTGTTTCATTTGTGATGAAAGTCTTGCTAAACATTCTCCGTGGCTGTGTCAGTGTCACCACGGCCTCAGCTAACAGTGGTTTATCGGCTGCAAAGTAGGTGTACTCATCCTCCACAAGCACCTGAATGTCATGGCGGTCATCAGAAGTTATATAGAATGTAAATGTCAGCGTAGACGAAGTGTCGTTAGAGGTGATCAGCAAGCTACCATCCGTTTCACCTAGCTGTCTGTCCAAGGGCACAGTGTAGACCAAAACCACTGTCGCTGTTTCTCCTGGTTCTAGATCCATCCTCTCAGAGGAAGAAGAAAGTAGCTTAGATATGGCTGCCACTTTCAAAAGTAATCCACTGGGGATTTGAATATTGACATCTCTAGCTGTTGCTTCACCGGTGTTTGTAACATTAATGTTGAAAATTGTTTGTTTTCCTCTTGCAGCACCTGTCTTGATGTTGGATGGAGATAACTTGAGAAGGGGTCGTCCTATTTTCAGATTTAGTTGCACTCTTAAGACTGTTCTTGTGCCCCGCACACTGCCTACCACTACATACAACTCTGCACACTTGCCATTGAAGGTAACATTGTGATTTTACTTGTGCTTTGTTCACCAAAGTGGAGCCGTGCAGAGACAACACTGTAGGAATAACTCTGAATCTGAAATGTTAATACGTTTTATGTTCAGTCCACACACTTATATTCCAACAGTATAGTGACGAGTAGATAAGAGTTGCCCATATTCATAAGTCAGGATGCTGTGATTAGGGATTCTTGTATTCTGTGATAACCTTCTTTCATGTATGTCTCTGACCCGTGAAGATCTGGGTAGGATATAGGTCTTCAGCATCCCATGCTTGCAGTAAAAGGCGACTAAGGGGATCGGGTGGTAAGGTTCACTGGCTTGGTTGATGCATTACAATGTATCCCAATTGCGTGGATCGATCCTCATGATGTCAGTCACCGGATTGTCTGGTCCAGACTAGATTATTTACAGGCCGCCGTCAAATAGCTGGTATTTTGCTGAGTGCAGCGTTAAACAACAAAAAGAAAACCCGACACATGTATTTCTGCCAACAAAACAAATTTGAACCAATGGGTGCACCGGTCCAGAACCGATTATGTTACGCATATTTTCAATGTAACACTTTCCAGAAATGTACCCTTGCATGGTAACAAGTCAGAGGTATGCTATTTTGAGGACACATTCAATTCAACTGAACCTAATAACATGTAAATGTCAACATACCGTCGCAGAAATATTCTCCAATGAGTCCAAGCCATTATTTGTAAGATTTGCAACCGCAGGAAATGTGACTGTTGGCGTGTCAAGGTAAGCTGTAAGTGACACAACCTTAGGGTCACAGATCATACTCTGGACGCGCCACTGCTTTTGCTCCAGAAAATCAGTATCAGCCGGATGACGTGCGCTCTTAAAATATCACAGACTTCATATGATGACTATGAACGCCATTGTTACACATGAACGCCACATGCACATTATCTCGAAACAGTGTCCTGATCGATCGTCATTCCCAGCGGAGATGAAATCAATTTCCAGCGAATTGTATGGCTACCCTGGCAATATATACGTTTACATTGCATGTTATGATCTTGTAAATGTTGTATGAAATCAATTCGTTGTCACTCTTATAATAATAATAAACACTAATGATAACATGTTTCTTGAGAAGACAAAGATATCCAAATACATGTATTTTCGTTCAGACGTCGTCTTGGTGTACTAAAAGGTGTCTACGGTAATCATACCTGCACAAGAGACATCATTTGCTTGTAGGTCTGGCCCTCAGTCAACTGTGAGTCATTTATGGCACTGACAACTGGCGGTACGGCCTCCACTGAACATGAATCTCCTGTCCAAGGGAGAGTACATGTGCATTGTCCAAACAGGCATTGACCATGAGGTGGACTGTCTGTACTGCCACAAGCCGATGTTGGACATTGTACAACAAATGTGTAGAAAACCTGTGATTGAAGGAAAATGATGTCAGATCGGAGCTACAAGAACAATAAATTTGACACTGGTTTGAAGCAAAGCTAAGGAAGACACATAAAAACATTAATTCAGAGCAGACTTAAAAGCATATTGATTTAGGCATAATCTGATGATCTAAACCCAGCAACATGCACTTATACAAATACAATAAAACCTTTTTGCCATTATGTATATAAACTAAATGAAATGTGTTGCCTAACATGTCACAATGCTTTACTAAAACTTTTAAGCTCCTCAAATGCATTACCTTATTGCTTGTGAAGTGCACTCCGTCTGAACTTATCTCAACATGTACTGTGCTTTGGCTTAGTTTAGGTGAAGTACACGTGTAATGTTATCTACTAATTCTCCTTGCAGCTACGGTTACTGCTCCAAACTTGCATTTGTAATTGCTGGTGTTTGAGAACTTAAAGTTATGTCCCCTTATATGGACAGGCGTTCCTCCCACGTCTGGTCCTGCATCAGGGGATACGCTCAGTACTGTTTGTAGAGGCAGGCAATCTAGTCCGTAGAATGTTTCACTGCATTGGGCACAAAGGGTGCCAGTCCAATTGGGACTCTCACAAATACAGGTTCCTTCAACAAACGAAAACAGTGAGGTGAGGTGAAATGGGGTTTAACGTCGTGTCCACGATTACTGCACTTATATAGCGACGTGCATGTACGAGTGTGTGTGTTTGTGTGTGTGGCTACTTGTACTAGTCCGGACTGATGCCGATTTATAGTGCTAGCTCACTGAGATACCATACCGAAGTTTTAACATGAATACCCAACTCAGACACAGTATGCTGACTCCGATCCGACCAGTACTTGTTTTAGCCCCTTACTGCCGAGCGCCAGACAGGGTAACAACAAGTACCATTTTTAAACGTCTTTTGGTATGACGCGGCCAGGTATCGAACCCCGGACCTTCCGCTCTTCGGGCGGACGCTCTACCACTAGACCACGGAGGCGGTCCAAACGAAAACAGTACTGTAGTTCCCAGCGATTTTGCTGTGGACAGTTTTGTCCAAATCAAAATCAGTGTGTGTGTGGGTGTGCGTGCGTGCGTGCGTGCGTGCGTGCGTGCGTGCGTGCGTGCGTGTGTGTGTGTGTGTGTGTGTGTGTTAGTAAAATACATTGCTGGCTCTGATAGTAATTTGTCTTTTTTAATTGATGTATTTGTTGTCGGGGCGGGTGAACATCATCCGCCATTAGAAGGTACAGGTAGTGAGGGTCATTTTAAAAAAAAGTAATATTCACTGCCATTATATATAACCAGTATTACAGTCTGTACATACCATGTGGTCTATAACACATGTACAGTTGAACCCTCGATGTTCCGAACTTGGATGTGTCGAATTCCAGGTAGTCTCGAACTCATTTGGGAGTCCCGAGTATACAAATTAAGCATTACATTCCTCTGATGTCTCGAACCCCAGATAACTCAAACCTTTCTCCAGTTTACCACAAGTCCCGTACAACGAGGATCGATTGTTTGTAGTAAATTGAAAAAAACAAAGGCTGCTACAACGTACCTGTTTGTGTATCACATGAGCCATGTAGACACTTAGGACATGGTGCACAGTTTCGACCCCATGTGTTTGGTGCACAGGACTCACATGATTTTCCTCTATACTGGGAAAGACAAGTACATTTATCCGGCTCTCCACAGAACCCTCTCCCAGAACAGTTATTGGTCAGGTAGCAGGTAGCAACAGCACACGCGTTCCCAGTCCATCCATCAGCACACTCGCAGAGGTTGGGTCCGACACACCTTCCACCATTACATTCACTGAGGTCTGAACAGTCAAACTCAGTACAGTCCGCCCCCTTCCATCCACGGAGACAGCTACATCCATTTGGTCGAACACATTCTCCTTTGCCACTGCAATTGCTCACTTGTGAACAGTCAAATGCCTGGTTTACTGATATTGATAGATGTATAACATTCAAGAGCCTTGGATCAGCAGATCGTTCCACAATTTTATCTTCGACCAAAACTTCGTCAGTCGTCCCCCACCAGTTATGTGTAGCATTTATATAGCCACTGCCCAGTTTAGTAACTTTCAACTCATAGTCAGAATTTGGATTATCGAAAATGTTCTCAGATAATGTATAATTTTCTAGATTAAGAATGAACGTCCCTTCAGTAAAAGTTGATTGTGATATCTGGTTAAACAAGAAGGACCCACTTGAGATTTTAAACGCTGATAAAGAAAATGCGCACAGACCAGATACATGACTGATTAGATTGGATCTGACTGATAATGCTAAAGTTTGACTGCTCCATGATCCCGTCTTTAAGTCTATTTCAAATAAACATTTTGAATATGACGTGGCATTGTTTGCCCTGTTGTCCGTAACCAATACCTCACTAAAACCGGTGGTGACAATTGCAACAGTGGAATGACCTCTGAACGTATTTGAGCTCATAATAACTTTTTTTCTGTCATTCCAGTGTGCGTCTCCAACCGCTGAAATTTGAGCTGATCCATAATTGTTGTCGAAGATGCAATCGCCCACTGTTATGTTTGTGTAGCCGTTATAGTATCTTAATGATATCAGGCGAATTGCAGACTTGTTATTATGATCATGAAGAAAGCTGTTACTTAGCCTAATATGGTGATTTCCACTGAAAGAGTCCATGTTCACGTAAACACCATAATTCCCATTGTTGGATATGTCCATTTCCTCCAGGAAAATACTTCCTGTTTTGCCATTATGGTAAATTCCGCTCAAGGCATTGTTGTGCACAAATCCATTACGTAACAGTAATGCATTTGAGTGGATCGTGATACCATAGCTTTTACTTTTAATAATAGCAGTTCGCCCCATGTTCACCATTGTTACACCAGACCCAATCGTCATCCCAGATCTCCCTGTGTGAGCGATACTGCAGTCAGACAGTGTCATGTTGTCTGTATAGGTCACCAGGCCGTTAAGTGATCCAGTTATATTGACATTTCGTAAAATGATCCCTGAAATGAAAAATCCTATTTAGCACACATTGACAGAAATAATGTATCTGAACATTTTATAAGCATGAATGAATTTGTTGTATGATACATTATTATTTATCCTGTCAAATTAAGATTTCTATATAAAAGACGTTCAATATTTACATTTGTTTTTCTTGCATACATATGTCTATCACATGAGGAATGTACAGGTTTGCATGCAGATGTAGATGCAGATGCAGTATACCACAGTCGATTGATAACGATATTACCTGATGTGTGAGCGAAAACGATTCCATGCCAGGGGTCATCAGTATGATTCCTGAGGACAACTCGCTCTGGGCTGGATGATAGGGTCTCTACAGATCCTAGTGAATGAACGAGATGCAAACATTGTTAATGTAGGCTCACACAAGCATCTAAAACTATATGACATAGTTGGACAGCAAAAGGTACCTATTTCGCACAGAAGTCAATTTAGTTTGTCAAAAGCTAATCTGATAAACGTTTCCTGCTTTCAATAATTTATATCTTTTAAATCTTACTGAATGCATTATATGGAGAATAGGACAGGAGGAAAGGTTCAGGTGATGTGTGAAGCTTGAGGTCAAATAGCAACAGGGCTTGGTCACTCACCAGAGGTATAAATGCCTCTCTTTTTCATGAAGAGAAGCTTAACTCCCGCATGAATAGCAAGTTTTCCTCCGGTTCTGTGATAATGATGAAGGATATCAAATAACTCTCTTGTTTGATACGCTGAACATTCATATATGCATCAAGTAGGCGTGTCTATTCAGAATTGATAATAAAGCACACGCGACCATAAGGATTTTGCAAAGGCTTTGAGTCAAATCCGGCACAAAAAACAACTACGTTCAGGAATTAGTTGAAGCAGAACCTACAATTATCGTTAATAAAGTAATCAAAAAATATATATATTAGGCTCATGACATTCTCTGAAACATCATCTATTGATCTTGAGATTAAAAGACTAACAGGTCTTTTTTATTACTGTTAATGCACATCTTGCAAGTCGTGCAGTCACTCAAAGATGACATGATACCCAGACGTACCTGATCATTATTGACCTCTCGATGATGTACGGTTCGGACTGTCCGTCCAGAATAATCTCCTCCTCCACAACCCCACCAACTGCTCCTATCTCTAAGAAATCAGTCGGCAGCACTTTGGCCTCAGACATGGTTGTATTAGATAATAAATAAGGTATGTACGACACAAATCCTAACTCCATATTGACGTCAAATCCACATATTCTGTCCTTGATTTGTGAGAGTTCAGTGAATCCCCAAAAGTTCCATCTAGCATCATGCTCGCGATCTTTCTTGAATGGGGCCACCTTAAGCTCACACAATTGTTGTGAATCTCTGTTTCGTATATTTCAATAAGAAGGACATTGGGAACTTGGTTGTGAACCATTGAATTGTTATGGATTTTAATGTTTGAAATGTACTGTCATCTTTTGGCATATGAATTATACTAGAGGCACTATTGTTCATGAACATGTTTCCAGAGATGTCTATTACTGAACTGGATTGAATATCAGTTATTCCGATCATAGGAGCACTACTTGAAATGGCTATGTTGTTGATGAATTTATTTGATGTGATATTTACATTATTTCCGTCTTGACTGATTAACCTTATTCTGAGAATCTGAGAATATTGTTAGTAATGATCAATGTAAGTCCTCCTGCATTATCGTAATATTCGAATACAAATATATTTCCAATATTGCCATCAAATACATTTTCTTCAAATTGTAACCTCAGAGATATGCCAACAAATCCAAACATATTAATAACGCTTCTGTATCGTGTGTCATGTCCTATGAAACTGCTTCTTAGGACACTCAGTCGTACTTCATGGCCTGTGCCTACTCCCCCAGGAAGACATTATGTGGCATGTCTTTTGTTATTTTTCACAACACTGTTTGTTAGGGCAATAACTAAATACAAGGAAAATTCGGAACCCATCCCGATTAGATTCCCTGCAACAGTGCAGTTATTCAGCGTTACGAGGCCATATGCTGATAAATATAGTCCATACTTTCGATTTCCAGATAGCACACAACCAACCACAGTCAATCTGGTGTGTTTATTTTTTGCCGCGTATAGTAATACAATGCAAACCACTGAAAGATGATTCTTTGCCCTCCAAGATGGGCAGGGATGTCCCATACTCGGAGAGAGTAAAGCCACTGGCCTTTGAGAAGAAAGACTTCACATTTGATATTTTAGTAATATTCCCATCTAAAACTATTCCTTCAAGTGTGTCATTTATCTCTAGATATTCAAGCTGGGTATCAGGGGTGGGAGCTGAAAAACAAAGAATGCAAGTTTAATATGATATCAGAAAGGCACATGAAGAATAACGTCATGGTTTCTGATTGGTTTGTTTGTTAGTGGTCTAACGCCGCATTCGGCAATATTCCAGCTAGATGACGTATGGACCAGACAATCCAGTGATTGACATCAGGAACATCGATTTACGCAATTGGGATACGATGACATGCTTCAACCAAGTCAGCGAGCCTGACCACCCGATCACGTTAGTCGTCTCCTACGACCAGCACAGTCGCCTTTTACGGCAAGCATGGGTTGCTAACCCGGATTTTTACGGGACTGATGGGTCTTGAAAAGTACTTAAATGCATAATATACCTTTGAGATAATTCCCCGAGCATCTGACGCTGATATCTTCGGAATGATAACATCCCGTTCTTTTGTTGATACACTCGTCAACATGTGATTCGTTGCCCACACAGTGTAACTTTGTATATTTGATTTCCCCTGAACCACCTCCAAATTTTGAACGATCATAATACTTCACACCACCTTCAGGAGTAAAACAAGGAAACAAACAATAGTTGTACATTACTACAATTACAGCGCAGAGCATCGATAAACTAATTGGTACCATATGTTAAGATAGCATGTAATTGGAATGTAAGTATGAAGAAGGATGAACTTGATAAAACATCAACAGGAATTCAGTTTCTTTAGCAATGGTTATGACTGACTGATTGAATGACTGAGTATGCTTTAACGCCGCTTTTAGCAATATTCCAGCAATATCACGGCGGGGGACACCAGAAATGAGCTTCACACATTGTACCCATGTTTGGGAATCGAACCCGGGTCTTCGGCGTGACGAGCGAACGCTTTAACCACTAGGCTATCCGACCGCCCCCAATTGTTATGACGACGTACAACGGGACTATAACAGTAAAATACATACTCAAAGCCTGCCATTCTGCAAACCACATTAGCATCACGGATATCAAAGTCACCATCACAGATGGTGCTGTATGCACTTCCAACCAGAACCTCGACTCTTTCTTCGCGCTCATCAGTACCACCAGCAAACCGTACGGTCCCTAAAAGTGTATGAAGTATATATTCAACACGTAGAGTGAAACCTCGGCCATCCAGATGATATCATTCCTAGTGTTAATGTTCAAATAATGGGTCGTTGAATACCCTACTGGCTTGCTTTCTATTTGGTGTGCTGATCGGTGCATACCCTATTGGTCTGCGTCACATTTGTTATGTGGGTCGTTGCATACCCTATTGACCTGCCTCCTATTTGGTATGTGGGTCGGTGCATACCCTATTGGCCTACTACCCATTTGGTATGCTGATCGGTGCATACACAAGTGGTCTGCGTCCCATTTGTTATGAGAGTCGTTGCATACCCTATTGGCTTGCTTCCTATTTGGTATGTGGGTCGGTGCATACCCTATTGACCTGCGTCCCATTTGGTATGTGGATCGGTGCATACCCTATTGGCCTGCGTCCCAGTTGTTCTGTGGGTCGGTGCGTACCCTATTGGCCGGCGTCCCATATGGTTTGTGGGTCGGTGCATACCCTATTGACCTGCGTCCCATTTGGTATGTTGGTCGGTGCGTACTTTATTGGGCTGCGTCCCATTTGGTATGTGGGTCGTTGCATGCCATTTTGACATGCTTCCGATTTGGAATGTTGGTCGTTGCATAATCTATTTGCTTGCTTCCTATTTGGTGGGTGGGTCGGTGCATAACCTATTGGCCTGCTTCCTATTTGGTATGATTATCGGTGCATATCCTATTGGCCTGCTTTTAATTTAGAAAGCGGGTCGTTGCTTACCCTATTGACCTACTTTCAATTTGGTACGCGGGTCGCTGCATACCCTATTAGCCGGCTTCCCATTTGTAATGTGGTTCGGTGCATACCCTATTGGGCTGCTTTTAATTTTGGAATGCGGGTCGTTGCATGCCCTATTGACCTACTTTCAATTTGGTATGCGGGTCGCTGCATATCCTATTGGCCGGTTTCCCATTTCTTATGTGGGTTTTTGCATACCCTATTTGCCGGTTTCCCATTTGTAATGTGGGTCGGTGCATACCCTAATGGGCTGCTTTTAATGTGGAATGCGGGTCGTTGCATACCCTTTGGGTCTGCGTCCCATTTGTTATGTGGGTCGTTGCATACCCTATTGGACTGCGTCCCATTTGGTATGTGGGCCGGTACATACCCTATTGGCCTACTTCCCATTTGGTATGTGGATCGGTGCATACCCTATTGGCCTGAGTCCCATGCCTCTTCTGCCAACTTCTGATGTGCAAGATGTGGTGATGGAAGCTTTTTATGCTGTTGAAATTGAAAGTTCCGCCATTGAACTTTTCAATGAGTGTGTTGTGCAGACATGCGAAGGGAATGATGCCACGTGTCCAAGGACCAATAATGTGGATAGGGAATACCTAATCCGTTATACTTTATTGACTCCTTTGATGTTATTGACAACGATTGTTCTTATAATTACCTTGGATTAGCTATTAATGAGGACCTTGATATGTACAAAGCAGTGAAAGCGTTCTGTACATCTTCAAGGTAGAGCTCTATCTGCACTTTACACTAAGTTTATTCGTATGACATACGATGTTTGTCATACGTTCTGTTATGAACCAGCTGCGGGCTATTTGGGTTTAAATAACTGCAAAGATGTGGAACATCGTGAGCTTAGTCATCGATGTAACAAGGTTTGTGCTACTAACTCGTACAACGCCCATACAACATCCTACTCGGAATGTGTTGTTGGAGAAACTTAAGTATAGGAAGAAGGGAAGTGTGCGTCAAACGTGTGAAGGTTATTTCAGTTTGTACATATGATATATCCGTCTTGTATATTTATTTAAATCGATACATTTCTTCATGTGATAGCTTTAAATATGTCTTTGTGATAACTGCAAAGACCGCCGTGTTTTATTTCTGAAGGCTCACAATGATTACCTGCTATACGGCAGATACTTACAAGTATTTTAGTGTTATTTTTTAGTGTAATCTTAACGTTTTTGGAGGAAGTGGTTGTAAAAATTGATGTGTGTGTGTGCGTGCGAACGTGCGTGCGTGCATGCGTGCATGGGTACTTTATAGTGCTAAGCCCACTGAGATACCATGCTGCAGTTTTATGTGAATACCTCTCTCAAGCACTGTATACTGACTCGCACCGAGCCGAGCGCAGGGCATGGTATAAAAAGTAGTATCTTTCATGATATGTTGATCTTCGATCTCCGGGCAGAAACCCTCTATCCCTGAAACCATGGCGGCGGTCGCCACTGTACAAAGGTACAGTGTTTGGTGTTTGGTAAAGATGTGTAACAAGTATCTCAACCACGTATAAAGCATTCATAAAGTGTTCATAAACGAAACCACGGCCTGGATAAATTATCCTCCTGGCTGTTCTTTGAAAAGAATCTCCCAAGTGAACCAGGGACTTACAATATTGTTGTACACACACCCTCGGGGCGTGATAGTGCACAGCCAGCTAAATCACTGAACCTTAGTTTGGTACTTCATTCAGCGTTTGTTACCACGTGGGTGACAACACACAGCGGCGGAGGGTGTGCCTCCTTCCTGGTACAAACCTGTTAAGTAGTATTCAGGCGTAGTTGCTAAGTCATGTGTGATACCCTGTCCTATTTGGCATTTGAATGTTCTATGTCTGTTGCAGTGTTCAGTGACACATTCAAGCGTACGTAATCGGCAAGGTCGGATCCCGCATTTTTGAAAGGGAGGGGTCCAAAATATCAAAATCCTCAATCAGTCAATTTTACTGTCTTCAACATACTACATTTGGTTTTCCTCTGTGTGCTTTCAACTGCATTCTCAACAGTGGATTTACCCCTCTACGTTGAATTTGATGATAAACTAGAATGTGTATGGGATTCTTGTTTGAAAAAAACCCTCCCCGTTTTTACATACAAAATACCGCTGTTTATATTTGTCAGTGGACCGAGCCTGCAACATTCTATCTGTGACCTATTGAGTGTACCACTGGGCTGATAATCCGCAATTGAAGAATTTCTTTCCAAGTGCCTGTTCGCCAGCATGTACGTTTTACTAAGCCTAATGGAAAGTGTATTTTGAAGATGAAATTGTTGACAAACACTGTTTCAGGTATTTCGTTCAGTTTATAATGTACCCCCTTCGGAGTTTTATTAGGTTTAAATTCGAAATGCTGCACGAAGGGACATGTAAAAATACATGTAATATTTTCCTGACACCCCTCTCCCACTATAATAACTTAGCAGTCCCATGGTAAATATTGTTCATTTTAAAAAACAATATCTGAAGAATTTGAACTGTGTCATTTAGTGTGTGAGTGAGTGAGTGAGTGAGTGAGTGAGTGAGCGAGTGAACGAGTGAGTGAGTGAGTGAGTGAGTGAGTGAGTGAGTGAGTGAGTGAGTGAGTGAGAGTGAGTGTGTCTGTGTGTATGTTTGAACTCTGTTTCTCTGCTTCAACTAGTCCAAACTAATGTCGGTATCATAGTGCTTGTCCATTTAGAAGCCATGCTGCATGTGCAGTTGTACCATGGATACCGAACTCAGATATACTATCATTTCTTGTTTCATCTCTTAATGATGCAGTCATTAACAGAAATGGGATGAATGAGATGATGTGACAGACTGAAACAGGATGTGTTGTCATTTACTTTGTACTCTTTTTTAAACAACCCCATATAAGATCGCGTATCAATCATTATTGATCTAGGCTGAGGCCCTGAGGCCCTACTCTGAGCCGGAATCCCTACTCGATGACATTTTATAAACCTCCAGTGGCGGCATCCCATTATCCTGTGGTTGTCTTTATATCTCATACAATTCCCAACTTGCGCAATCGTATGTGTTTCATACATAAAATCCGGGGTATTTTATCAATACAAAACCCGAATTTAACACACACAATACTTCCTATTTCACTGACAGTGAATCACACAGTGAATCGAACTTGTAACATTCGTATCTGTGGCTACTGATGAACTGCAACACTTTGAAGAATCTTTTTTTCAAGTGTATGTACGCCAGCAAGATATATTTTATGCCCGTTTCCTAAAGTGCACAGAAAGTGTGATAAATGTTGTTGGCCATATGGAGCGACAGTTGTACAGCTACATTACCATCTTATCTTATACCATCGTTATTCACTGCTGGGGGAACATGTATATATCGACCATAGTGTCTTGCCTCAGGAGACTCCACATTGTACATGTCTTGCGGGGCACGGTCATCCGTTCATCTCCGCCACCAACGTTGCTCAACGTCACCTGTTATGTACCGTACACGGAACCACGTGCAATTTTAGTCACCTGGCAATGACGTTCAACAAACTACCATTCTAATTAAACACTTGTATGTGTTGCGGGTCGACGATGTTATTAAATGGGCTGAGACGGTGATGATGGTGTTAAAAAGGATTTATTATCTGTAAAAGATATATGAGTTATCAATGTTAACTGATTTCCGAACGGGGGAGGAAGAACGTCTCTCCTCTAATGTGGTGTGACAGAAAGTCGTAAAAGTCGTAAAATAATAATAATAATAATAATAATAATAATAATAATAACAATAACCAATATTTGGCATGACATATGAATATATTGTCTAAATATTGTAACATTGTTACAATATAATGACTGAATACACAATCGTAACGCTGTTACGTCACATAGATTAGTTTAGCAACGAGTGCTTTTGGTCCCCAAAAATGAGTGTGACGTCATAACATAAAAAAGTAACATTGTTATGCTATTTTATATAATTCTAAAATATATAAATGATATACATGGAACTTAAACACACCTTTCACTCACAATCTTACTGACGGGATGGTGCTTTAACGTTGTGTTTCCATTAGAAGTCTCGTGAAACGTGATGCCTTTTGATAGCATAGAGTATTCACAATAGATTATAATGTATTATTTGATTCTACGATCGCGTTATCTATTCTAATGATTAGATTATCATAAAGAAAGCGGATAGATAAGGGTACATACCTGAACCTGAAACAGTTATAGGAGGCATCAATGTTAAACGATATCCAGACGAGGGAGCAAGAACGTCTCTCCTCTCATGTAGTGTGACATGAAGTGATATGTGACAGTGTCTACGTTACACCCCAGGTATTGCACGAGATATGACGGATAAGAACATGGAGTACGAGTGAGAGAAGAAGCGTACGTAAAAGGAAATAGGGCGACGTCGTGGAAAATTAAATATACTGGTGGTAAATATATCCGCGACACATCCGGCAGATGTTAACAAGGAACCATGCTTCACGTTCCGATACACATATCTCTGATCAGTCCCGACATTAATATTGTAGCAAGTGCTTTGCTTGAAACTGAAACATAAGGGTTATCATTTACCGTTAGAGTGACATAAGGGAAACCATTAACTGTAAGCATGTCATACTAATGGAGTTTGATACACTTCCTAGGACTGCCAGATGAATAGACTTAGCTCACCTTTACCTCAAAACTGGTTGCGATCTTAAGCCAGTAGAAATGTGAAAGCTTTATAGATATCCTTAGGTTTGTGTTGACTCTGTTAGATAGTTTATAAATGCGTATATTTTGTTATCAAAGCGCTTTAAATTTACTGTTTCAATAAAACAAGTGTAGCCTGTGCATCCCAGTGTAACTTAATTACGATCAATCCACAAACGTACTTAAATATATAGAGGTACATATACATGTATACTATATAATTGATCACTACATGCATGCATAGAACACATACATGAACAGAAGTAGTACAAGTTATTACAAGTTGAAGACAATGTACGCAAAACCACTACCCACTAAGATGACTTAACTGAAATATTATTCAAAGCAGTGTCAAACCTCACTTCATTCACACCATCATTCATAATTGTGCCGTCATACGACCCGTGAAGATCCGGGGTTGAATAGGTCTTCAGCAACCCATGCTTGCGGTAAAAGGCGACTATGTAAGAAGCGACTAACTTGGTTGGTGCATATCATCGTATTCCAATTGTGTGGATCGAGGCTCATGATGTCAGTCACTGGATTGTCTGGTCCAGGCTTGAGTATTTACAGACCGCAGTCATATAGCTGGAATATTGCTGAGTTCGGCGTTTAACAAAAAACCGACAGCTCAGTCGTCGTGAGCAGCACCCCTGTGTATCATAAACTGCGAATTAATTTCCGTGTTTGATATTAAACTCTGCATGATCGGATGTGTGATCCTTAGTCCACGTGGCTTGGCCTAGCGCTTACAGGTGATTGTGCTTCACAGTTTGATGGCAATTCCATGTCTGTCGGATGTAGACGTTGTAATTAATGCATGAGCGAAACTGGACATTGTCTCTGTGAAATTAAGGTCATCATTAATATCAAGGCTGATCTGCAGCCCATCTTTGAGATAGCCCATATGATGGACTATTTCTGATCGCGACGTGAAACAACAACCAAGTTAATTTACCTCAGGCATTATTTCTGGTACGAGGGTTGGTCAAATAGTTCTAAGCCTTACAAACAAAATCAACAATTGTGGAAGTGTTTTTCATTTTATTTTTCAACATAATCTCCGTGCTTTTCAATCCACTTCTCATAACAAAAGTAAAGCTTTCAATTCCAGTTAGGAATAAGGTTTCTGAGGCCATCTTGAAAAAACCATGCACGGTAGCGCTTTTTACGAAAGTGTTCCTTCAGTTTATGAAACAGGTGGAAATCACTTGGTGCCAGGTCTGGCGAGTATGGGGGTTAGGGAAGCTCTTCGAACCCCATTGCAAGTCGAAAAGTGTGAGAAGAGGCATTGTAATGATCGTGAAGGCGTAGAACTCCGGCAGTCAGCATTCCTCGCCGCTTTTCTTGGACAGAATCTCTCAGGCGATGCGGAAACTCAGCAAAGTAGGAACCGGTAATCGTCTTTTGACTTTCTACGTAATATCCCAGAATACAGTGGCCATGATATTCTTCACTGATCTTGAAGACTTGAATTTCTTTGGTGCCGGAGAAGTGGAATGGTGCCATCCCATGGTTTGACGTTTTGACTCGGGATTATAGTGGTAGACCCATGTTTCATACCCATTACTAATCCCTTTTTGAATTTGACGAAATCCTCATCAATTTTATTCATCTGGAAATGTTCATGAATGATAATTTAAATGGATATATGGCTTAGACCTGTGACCTAATAGGTCAATCTGACAGTATAAGTTTGTCTGTCTCCTGGATTGAATCTTCATTAATGGAAGTTGACGGATGTCCAGACCCAGGGTCATCATCAAGGCTTGTTCTCCCAGTCTTAAAATAGCTGCCAAGAGTTTAACAGTGGAATGGCTAGGGCACTTATCCCTATACACTTGTTACATGAGGTCATACATTTCTTGGAGAGTACTTTTCTCTAAAGTAAAAAAACTTGATGACTGCTCGGTACACAGTCTTTTCCATTTCTGTGTCCATTTGGACCCCTATCTAACTTCTAACTGGCTGTCACAAAAATACATGCGGCCTCAACAGACCAAATACATTGCAATGAACTACTCAAGGCTCCGGCTTAGAACTCTTTGTCCAACCCTCGTATGTGTTCTTAACCAAGTACATATGTACTTTTCCAGTAACCTATTTATGTCTTACATAAAAGTGTACATAAGTAAAATATTGAAAGTAACGTAAACATATGAACATAAAATAGCTCATTTATGAATGAACAGTGAAAATAGCGAAATTCCTGGACTGGTGTAGGAATGGCTAAAAGAACATAACCATTAAATGTACGCACCACTCATTGTCTGATCAAATATCTTTGGGTAAGTGACCACCGACTTTTGGGGTGACTCAGAAACCTGAAGACCTGAAACCTGAAGACATGTCCTTTTCTCTTTCCAAGGGATCAGGTTAATTTGTTAATAATGACCGCATATGTTATCCGAAGTTTACTCAGAAAGCGTATGTGTCATGGTTGGCGTCCTCGAAGATAACATCATGTGGAATTTGGCTTCAGGTATTATCAATGATCCAACATCATTCAATAATGGTCAAATGACCAATTCCCTTCCACTGATTTACCCACTAGAAATAAAAGAGACCCGTGGAACAAGAGGGATTATTTAAGCTTTCCAGTTATGAACTTTACCTTATTGTCGAGAAATAGTCTTACATTTCAAAGACCGTCATGCGAATCTTGCTTAAAAGTTGCTCGACCAGGATTAAAACATTTTACGCTGGACATACGGAGAACATTTCCAAATTTGACGCATTGGTGATTTTGACTTACACATATGCCCCCATGTCTTTTCAGGTGTATACCTGACTTCGCTTTGCGTGTGTTCGTGGCGAATGTAACCTAAGGATCAGAATACGCTCACCTTTTCGCTAACACCCGGTATCTTCACTATTAATTTTGATAGTTATTTATTCACACATGATTATGATATATTCGGAATCGTACAATTGATTCTGCTTTCAGCAGAGATTTTTTATGATTATGGAAAGAAATTAGTCGCGCAATATCTTTACCTCCGTCGGGAACAATAAACACACGTGCAGGAACCTGAATATTTGGTGCTGCACCATATCCTATAAAACACAAATGAAATGGTTGTTTCTTTGCTTACCCGATCTGCAACAAGTGGTTGTCTTCCCATAAACATGCAAGCCTTCGCCTTTCATCATCTCGTACATCAGGCTCAACTGAATCTTTAATTCATGGGAAAATATCTTCTGTAAAATAGCTGGTCGATAATGACTTAGTGTTGGTGCACGTATGTAAAGCGTGCTGATACAAAGATCGATAGCCATAAACAATCGAATATGCTTTCCAGTGACACAGATCCTATCTTATCTAAAAAACATTCAATTTGTTGCTGCTTGGGCGTTTTAAAGGCTACAAAATCCAGAGTAGGAATAAGATAAGAAATAGCCGCTACTTCCGTCAAATCCACAATTTTTCATGAAGACATACGGAAAGTTGAAAAATTTACAACGTATTAATGACCTGGTGTCCGTGATTTGTGGGTTTTCCGGCACAACTTGTTCGGCGCTAACATTATGGTGTAAAACTGCAATCGTAAATTACGGTCTGCGATTGGCATAAATTCCCCAATTCTCCTAAATTCCGATGTCAGTTTTCGCGAAGCAGCTAGTGGTGTTGAATCGTGTCTGCGCTTCACATGTCACACTGTCAGTGCCGTTACACATTTAAATCAAAAAGTTGGTCTAGGGCATCACGTCTCTACATCTAGTACTCATGGGTCATGACAATGATTTGTAGCCAGCTATTGCCCCCTTCCGTCCGTTTCCGTAAGGTAAAATGACCGATGTCAATGTCCGAGTGCGACTATGAATATACTAATACATAAAATGATGTTCAAGGGTGTACATTCAGGAGTGAATAGAGTTGTACATGTAGATGATAGCATGATTCTGAAACGTACGTTGAACTCGGTAATTCACAAGGAAATTAACGCCTTTCCAAGCACCTATAACACCCTCTATCCACGCCTCATATTTAGAGACCCGTAGACCTGTTGGGACATTTGTAGGGGTATTTCAAAGAGAAACATGCTACATGGTATGTGAGTTTTATAGAGGTCATAGAAGACATAATTGCATTCACTCAAAGAGTAAAAAGTAATATATTTATATATATATATGAAAAAGAAGAAATGTGTCTTGATTTGGTGATCTAATGATGCGGGCATGGAAACTCCGTGAGAAGTGTTCCACAATTGGATGCAAGAGCCAGCTATCTTCTCGAGAAATTGATGTCTGATTTGATGACAAAATTACACCCTGTTGACGACCCTGATTTTCTCGAAGGCGTAACATGCGCGAAATATAGCACCTAGCCAGGAATAAACGAATTCACTCTATAGATTTTTCTTGAAAGTATCAACTAAACGAAGCGTTGATATCCAGTAAAGTCAATGAATGGCTTCCTGTGCTGTTAATGAATTACGTTTTAGCACAATGACTGCGTGAGGAGCGATTTATTTATATCAAATGACAGGTTTCATCCGTTATGGTATCATGCATCCTTAATCATTTTTATGTATTGGTGCCGCATTGATCAAAGGAAATCAATCATGGATTGACTTGCACCAATCAGATCTGTATTATACACTTCTGACTCCACATGCTCTTTCTGGCTATAGGCTTCGTATGATTGCATGGGCGCCATGGGTGATGGCTGAAAGAAGGGGGATCTGGGTACTAGACAGAGGGAGAGACATGATTATTCTTGGTCCCAAGAAATCAAGAGGGACCTAAATGCATCACAGATTCAGGCATGTGAAATTTAATTACTCTTGGTTACTTCAAAAGTGTAATCTGTAAAGCTTATGAAAAGCTCTAACGAAGCATCGATGTCATAACATTGGATGTTGTTGGAAAGAAGGGTCGACGTTTTTACATGCTCTGGATCGGCTTCATATGCCAAATGTAGAGATTGAATAATACTGGTCATGAATGGTCATGTTCGATAGTGTTCACGAAATAGTGATGCAAATATGATATTGCCAACTGAAACGCTCAGTTAAGTATCATATGCTAGCAACGTGGGATTGTTTAGGAGTTAAACATTATGTGTTATCATATCTAAGCTATGTTACTGTAGAAATTGAAAATGAAACTGAATTCGCAGCAGGAAATCAAATGTCAAAATAGCTGTTGGGTATGTTCCAAAGATATGATAGAATTTCTGTAGTATAACATTGAAATGGAAATACATAACGGATATTAAGGCATAAAAGGTTTTACGTCAATGTTACAATGACGACATCAAAATATTGTTGACGTGATATACTTTCTGCTGAAAACGTATCCGGGAAATAAAGTTAAGTGTGTTTTCGGATTGTACATAAATCTTTCTTAAATTGAACGAATTATAATCTAATACAGTTGTTATTAAATCGTAACGCAAATTATTTCCTTCTCTATTTTCAACCTCGCAACTGTATTTTCTTCGGGAGAACAGCTTTAATCGATAGAACAAATTTATAACAACACTTCCCATGACACTATACCGTTATGCAGGTTGGATGGGAAGCCAAGAAACTCTGACGTCAGTAGAAACCCTAACGATCGTATAAATTCTCTTTTTGAAATGTAAGAGCCGTAGTCACTTGATCTTAAGGCCTTACTCTTCATTGACATGACCAGATCACGTGGCCAAGGTTCTCTTTCTATCTTATTTCGTCTGCAAACAACTGTATCCGGTTTCGCTCTTTTCCATGTCAATATTTCTATTTCCGCTGCCTCTTACCGCAATTTTCCGATATATCAGTTCTTTTTCATGCAACATAATCCCTCGCCACCTAGTACCAAAGAGCCGACTTATTTTAGGTTTAACAGCTCCTGATTCCAAGACCAGACTTCAGCTGACCCAGCAGAAACAACACGACACAGGACGAAATAAGAAATCTCAAAGAGCATTTGGACCTAACAAAAACAGTAGTTTGACAGAAAAGAGGACGACTTGGTTGAGATATGAAGCGGACATTTGGCGTAATTAGTTGGAGTCCTGTACACACTGAGTCTTTCATAGGATTGAACAGGTCCAATGTTGGCAAGGGTTCAATATTCAACCAAACCAAATTGTGAATGACTTAGCTCCAATAGCGGCTTATTTCGTTTGATGTGTAATATTTGATATCTGAACTCCACGGGGGCAGAGGTGTGTGTGTGTGTGTGTGTGTGTGTGTGTGTGTGTGTGTGTGTGTGTGTGTGTGTGTGTGTGTGTGTGTGTGTGTGTGTGTGTGTGTGTGTGTGTGTGTGTGTGTGTGTGTGTGTGTGTGTGTGTGTGTGTGTGTGTGTGTGTGTGTGTGTGTGTTTGTTTGTTTGTTTGTTTGTTTGTGTGTGTCCGTGCTGTAAGCTCACGGCAAGATGCTCAACATCTATCTCATCCTCACGTTGGACATTCACAACATCAACATACCCTAATAAAACATAACTACATGTACAGGTAATATAAGTGGGGTTGAACTGGATGCTCATTCACTTCTAAGTCCGCGTTGATGATGTATATAGTTACATATTAATTATACAAAACATGCCTTAAAAAGAATGGATTACGAGTTTCATCAAAACGTTTTGTAATGATAACTCTCATAACTAATTTGTTAACATCGTACATGTAGAACCTGTCTCTTTTATCATTTATTAGCAAAACTACTGTTTTCTATTGTGTGTTTACATCGTGACAGCAAGGGATACAACTCCTGCTAAATTCTCACTAATCCGGATCGCTGTCTGAAATGGAGTAACACAGTCGGTGCGACAAAAGCCCATGTGAGACGGTGACCTGATTATTGTGTCCGCTTCAGAGATATTATTTAACGGGAATTGAGTTGGTCATTTCTTATCATCATTCCAGCCGCTGTGAGGGTGTTAAATGGTGAGTGTGAGTATAGGACGAATATAGGACTACGACAATAGCCAAACCCTTACTTTTAAATTTGCACATTAAATGAGTATAATAAACATTTATAAAAAAAACGCTTAATGTAGAAAGAAGGTAGACATCCGTCAAAAAACCTGATTTAGAGGTTTTGAGGACGCGTTTATCTCATAAAATGTCGGTCAAAACAATTATGATACAACACCAATAATAATAATACTGATACTAATACTTATACTAATACTGATACTGATACTAATACTACTAATAATAAGCATTTTGGGGGTTGTTTCATTTTAGCCACCACCAAACATGGGTGCATACATTTCCCGGCGATATATTTGAAATGAGTCTTTGATCCAAACAGATTGCCTTTGATGAGGTTGGCAGGAAAGGCAGAATAGATGCGTTCATCATTATTAGCAAGAACTTCATCAACCTTTTTCAGCCTGGTCAGCTATACATCAGTACACGATCAAGTTCGGAACTTGTCAGTTATATATCAGTACACTATCAAGTTCGGAACTTGTCAGTTATATATCAGTACGCGATCAAGTCCAGACTTGTCAGTTATATATCAGTACACTATCAGGTCCAGACTTGTCAGTTATATATCAGTACGCGATCAAGTTCGGAACTTGTCAGTTATATATCAGTACGCGATCAAGTCCGGACTTGTCAGTTATATATCAGTACACTATCAAGTCCGGAACTTGTTAGTTATATATCAGTACGCGATCAAGTCCAGACTTGTCAGTTATATATCAGTACACTATCAAGTCCAGACTTGTCAGTTATATATCAGTACACGATCAAGTCCAGACTTGTCAGTTATATATCAGTACACTATCAAGTCCAGACTTGTCAGCTATATATCAGTACACTATCAAGTCCAGACTTGTCAGTTATATATCAGTACGCGATCAAGTTCGGAACTTGTCAGTTATATATCAGTACGCGATCAAGTCCGGACTTGTCAGTTATATATCAGTACACTATCAAGTCCAGACTTGTCAGTTATATATCAGTACACTATCAAGTCCAGACTTGTCAGTTATATATCATTACACGATCAAGTCCAGACTTGTCAGTTATATATCAGTGCACTATCAAGTCCAGACTTGTCAGTTATATATCAGTACGCGATCAAGTTCGGAACTTGTCAGTTATATATCAGTACACTATCAAGTCCGGACTTGTCAGTTATATATCAGTACACTATCAAGTCCAGATTTGTCAGTTATATATCAGTACACGATCAAGTCCGGAACTTGTCAGTTATATATCAGTACACTATCAAGTCCGGAACTTGTCAGTTATATGTCAACAAGCCCTTTTAACAACTTAGTTTCATAACAATTAATGTTGAAATTTTCATAACTTGTCACCTTGTCATTTCAAGATCCACTGTTGGACGACGTTCTACAATACGTCACACTCATGTACACTCACGTAACGCAATTAGTTGCAATCTGAGCCAACAATACAGAGTATTCTCCAGTTATTGTGATTCCCTCATATCGTAATAAATATACATATGCCATCAATGGTGTAACAAAATCTTGACTGATACCATTTTTCTTGAATCAAATTTATGTTTATATCCTTTGGTTTTTGCAGTAGTATCGATGTTTTTCATACAGCTTCAGATTCAACTATCCATATTTGATTGGAGACGTTTACCAACGAGAACGGGTGCAGACAAACCAAGATTGATAATCAGGCGTATCTAAAATTTGAACACGCGCTCGCAGATCCTGGTACGACACATTGACTTAAGACACCGTAAACCAACGGCCCAACCCCATATATACCTGCGAGTGTATTCCAAAAGGTATATCACTGGTTTGGTTATAATTACTAATCATTTCTTTGGAACCATAGTAAAAACATCAAGCTCACTGGTACAGACAGCGACCACGCCAGCCTCGGGTTTTACAAAGATCAACCAACTTTTTGAAGACGGTAAAACTGTTTTCCCTTCACATACATATGTTGCCTGAACGACCAATGGTGACTGAGCGAGTTTAGTTTGACGTCGTTTCAACATAGGTCAGCCATATCAAGGCGTGTCCGTGGGACTAAAGTCCTAAGCGATGATGACTGAAACCAGCGGGCAATGGTATGTTGCTGACAAACCTAGAAATATAGCCAAGGCGGATCTGGGATTCCAAGTCACTATCATAGGTTTCTAGCACACCTGAGGTAAACTATCCGTGCTTCCTGACATGACCAGAAAGTCAGAGCGCTGGAAAGGGAATGTGCGTCTCTTATATACCAAGCCACAGTATAGGCACCGGCATCAATGACGATCATTTATTCCACTGCCATTCTGGTGTTCGTTTTACGGAGTGTAAATGAATTTCTCATACAAATATACTCTACATACATTATCACAAGGAACATGTTATGAATGAATACACGTTAGGAAACAAACATGTTGGATAATTTTTTTAAATCGATCTTTTTCCCTGTCATATGCTTTTTAATTTTGTTCTTAACTGTTTTACAAACGTAATACACTTTATTTCGCATTCTGTCAAAAGAGTTAGTGTAGTATTATTGGTGAAATACATTTGTGTTGTCCTTTCTTACTTCCACTGACGAAAAGATGGTCACTTGTAAAACGTCCGTTGATAAATGTTAGAAATAAATTAGATTTCATTCAATCAATTATCAATTTCTTAACTGGTTTTAACACAGCCAGTCGTGATCTCCACAGAAACACAAAACAGTTGCAACTATTGTACGTGGAGGTACGTTTTATGGTTTCCTGTTTTCTCCCTAATTGAAACATTGTCATTTGTTCAAATAGATATACATGTCTGGCTCTTATAAGATCAGTGACGTTGCACAATGTAGTGTCAAAGCAACATATTGTCGAAAACCATGTTTCATTTTTAAAATGATATAATTTCTACTTTGGAGACATTCATCTCGTGCAAGGTACATGTATACTACGTGAGGTTAGGTGAAAATGAGTTTAACTTTGCATGGTTCAAGATGTGTGTGTGGCTGCTTGTTCTTGTCCGGTTGTATAGTGCTAGTCCATAACCATTCCACGGTTTCACATGAATACCCCACTCTGACACAGTATACTGATTATTAGGCGACCAGTCCTAAAATACTGAGCGTGTCTTTTGATAAAATGAATCTTGGATCTTCTTCTCTCCGGGCCCAATTCCAAATCGATAAGAATATCCGGATCTTATTAGATTAGTGACGTTAGCCGATCTATTATCAGCATAAAAGAGTTCACCACGTCGTCGCAAACCATGTTTTATTGTTGATAGTTACCAGTGTGGGCACATCTGTGGACACAAGGTACATTCGGACCATGTGATGTAATATCTTTCTTGAAACTATAGGGACAGACAATATGAGAATAGATTTGTCAACAATTTCGATTCAGGGAGGTGTCTTACAGATGAAGATGAATATATCCCCTCTTCTCAAGTAAAGGGGATCTCCAGCCTCGCCCATTGCAGATTTAGAGTCATATGATTCGTCACGCTTCCATACTCCGCAGAATCGGAGGTCCTCGCGAGATTTCAATCAGGAAACTTGAACTAATATGTCTCCTAACTGCATTACAGCTGCCGGACAAGCAAGCGTTTGCCAAGGTATCGACTTCCATGTAAATGTAATAATGGGAGAAGAAAAGACACAGTTCGAGGATCCGGCCAGCAAATATTTGTTCAGGATATACCTTTTGTTCGTGTGTATGCCACAAAGTGTCACAAGAAGGCTGGAAACTAGATTAGTATGTTGGAGCTTTTGTCTGGGTTGCCGAGGCCAGTCTACAAACACACCAATAATCAAATAGCGACTTAAGAAAGCTCAGGTCCGTCGAGAGGTGATCATGTCCAACCATTGCAAAGCTAATGGTGGCCGTATCAGATGAAGATCAGCGCTGAAGTTGAATTGCCTGCAAGTAAGAAGCTTTAGGCAACATGTTTCATGTTGTGTCGGCTGTTATGAGCCGGGTCATGGCGTCAGGTCATGTATGATTGATAGATACAGCCTTCATGGTTATGAATCTGTACTTGGACGGAGCAATGATAACAAAACGTGAAAGAACAAAATGATATTTCTCACCTTGAACTTGCATAAACATCAATGTTGTAAATTAGTGATTTGTCACACTCAGTCAAAACTGGGTTTGAAATTAAATGAGAATAGTTAAAATGTGGTTTGCAAATTCGCATCACCGAACCTCAAGCGGCTGTTTGACAGATGTTATTGTGCAACGTGTCTGTCATGTGTCCGTATATATATATGGGTCAGTCGGAACAGAGCAGCCCTTCAGTATCTGTCATCTGGACACTGCCATCTGGAGGCATCCTTCGGAGAGACGCCAGCCGTCAAGCTGATTTACACCAGGACCAGTTCCCATTCTTTAATTGAATCTTTCAACTTACGCGCACAACAACACCTACATCACGAATCACAGTGAAAATTGGGCTGAAACCCGGTTTTCGATAAATGAGAACTAAATGGGATACATTATTTATACCATAGTAGTCCTCTATGTAAGACTCTTAATTAGAAATGTGCTGGCTTATATGGCAACCCTTTCAAATGATGCTTGGAAATTATCTAATTTTATTACGCTCCACTTTAGTCATGCCCAGAACGGGTCATGTCCTGTAAAGATCGTCCTTACATAAAATCCCTAGGACATTATGTCAGACCCTTGGGATTATATACAACATCCTGGAAATGTTATGTTCATCCTATTCTCCGCATCCCCCCGCAGGTTAAGGAAGTCTTGGATAGCGCCCGTACACTCGCCTATGTTGCTCACGTAGTCTATATACACTCGCCTATGTTGCTCACGTAGTCTATATGTACCTCACGTCCAACATGCTATGGTCGTATGCTTTTGCTATTTGGCTTTGTGATTGTGTTACAAGTACTATATCATCCCACCCTGTTATGAATGACTGGGGTGTTCTTCTTCCCTTGGAGAGGGGAATCCTCACCCCTTCCATTCGTCTTGGTGCCTGTCAACTTGCTGTCTGTGCTCCGAAAGAAAGAGCAGCGCTCCGCCAAACTAGATGATCGGCCATACCTCCCCGTCATCGGTTAGGTCTGCTATGGTCCATAAGTGTTGCCTCCCACACATGACGAAGTGAAGGATGGTACTCAGGGAAGTGGCGAATGAGGTGCGGCCGGCAGATGCTTTGGTCACCCACCTGTCTCGACTACAAGGCTCCGAACCTCTTGACAATCTGTCGCACGGACTGTTGATAGTGTAGAAGTGTCCTTCCAGAGCGTATCCCAGGGAGAACTATCTTGTCGGTCCTCTGCCGGGGAAAATGGATCCAGTTCCACAGACTTCAATCCGTTGCTCAACTGTCCTCCGCATCTGATGTATTGCAGACCCCCGAAACAGATTCGCATGATAATGATTGTAGATGGTGTTTGTGACTTCATAGAGAAAGGGGCGGTTGACATCCTGGCCAAAGGGTTCCATCTCTACTCGGCTCCATTGCATAGCCCCTACAGCACAGATCGTCTACAGTTAAGCTGTGAACTTTGCCTGCACAATTAACAATGCACCCTTACATTAATTGTGGACTAGTCCAAAGTATTTTGTATGTTATTATTACCATTTTACTCGCTGTTAAATAATCTGTGAGTTGCTTTGAAACATGTTACTACATTTCCTGTCAGCACCCAGTAGATGAATGGTGATCTAATCCTTTGAAAAATATATTTGTGTTCATTGTCAATCTATTGTTATCTAAACCCCATGAACAGCTAGTGAGCAAGCCAGTTATGGAAAAGATTGAACAAGAAAAAAAGAAACTCCAAAATTAGCATGATGTTCAATTTTTTAGTGAGTATTGTGTTTTGATAAGTAAAGCGTTTCGACAAAGAAAACTAGGGGTGTTCATATTCAAGTTATTGCTATCTAAATCCCAGGAGCAGCTTGTGAGCAAGCCATGGCCAGTTGTGGAAAAAATGGAACGAACAACAAATTTTCAAATGAAAGACAATAAGAGAAACTTACTTAACAATATCAACTATTCCACACCCGTAACAGAATTTATGAATATGGAAAGTAAATGAAAGGTTATGTAGTCTGATGATGGCTAACCCACAGCGTGTCGAGTTCGTTGAGTCACTGCGTGGATTGAGACAGGCCTTTCTTGATAGATTCAGGTATAGGAAGAACAGCAGACGACCTACATGCATTCACTGGAAGATGTTACTGCTGGCTGTCCTGGCAAATGTACCAATGTCGTGAAGATCCTGCTGTTCTCCAGTCATATAAGACCCTGCGCCCTGGCTTGTACATGAGACGAAACAAGAACATCCCAATCCTGCCCGGTTCCCTTGCAGATATTGAGCTTCCCATTTGAAAGTTACTACAAACAAGAGCAACCTCTGTCTCAACTATGGTAGTGATGACCGTGTTTTCAGCTTTGCCTTAAATGACCAACTTCAACTTCTTCAGCAGCTGGATCAGATATACAGTGATGGGACATATTACTCTTGCCCTTTACTCTGGGATCAGCTTTATGTCACTCATAGCCTTGTTGGTTCCAAGATGACACAACTTCTGTTTTGTTTACTTCTTGAAAGCAGACAGCTACATATGTGCGCCTATTCCAGAAACTGAAGGAAGCTGTCATGATCAATAGTGGATTTAATCCCGAAATAATCCAGACAAACTTGGAAGTTGCGGCCACCAATGCTGTCCAAGGGATACTTCTTCCACTATACCCAGGCCACATGGAAGAATGTCCCAGGTCTAGGCATGACAAATACCTACCAGGAGGATCCACAAGTGAACGTTTGGTGAAACGCCAAATCTTCTACCAAGCCATCCCCTCCCGTGATTATGTAGTGCCCAATTGGGTGGATGATGCAGCACGATTCCCCTTTGGCACATGGAATCGCCATGACAACGTCGGACACTAACAACCACCTGGAAGGATGGCATGCTCACCTCAACAGAACTGTCCAAAATGTGCATCCCAAAATATGTGCCTGTGTGTGCACTTGTACATATTAATTGTATGTAGATAGAGCCCTCTTTATACTGTGTTGTAAAGTGGAAATGTTCGCGAGCTATAAATCTGGAAATATCACCCCGAGGATGTTTCCCCAATGCGGTACAAATCTCATGCTAACCTCGAATGTGTTTAATCCTTCACATACTGGCCCCTCGTTGATGAACCGTTTGTGTGGTATATGATGTGCATGACTTACTCTCGTGTCATCAGGATGTTTTATATTTAAATTGTTGTTAGGTTTAAATGGCCGCAAAGCTTTATTTTTACAGATAAAGGAGTCTTTTCACAACTGTGTTTCAGCTGACAAAAGCTTAACATGTAGCTTTACATTACAACTGGGTCTCAATTAATAGAGAAGCCTGCATGTATGATGTGCCACACATGTAGCACGTACATCAGTTTGATTAATGTAGCAGTGGTGACTCCTTGCAATCGCATGCCAATGTACGTGCCAATTGCAAAGTTGAAACTGAAACGGCCAAATTCATTAGTCATTCCACTTAAAACTTGGCCTCAAGTGGTTTTATTTTTAATTTTGTATTTAAACAGTGTACCATCACCACACTAAAGTTAGCAATGTGGAAGGGTTGTCAAGAGTAGACAGAATATGGTTTTGCATTGCTGTATTATGATAAACATTAGCTGTGCAATTATAATACATATAAGCTTACTCAAAATCATTTAGCCTGATTTGGCAATTAAAAGAACATGTTGGATAATCGTTCAGTACGCAATTCACAATTAGGCTCTCGAAGTAATAAATGGACAGCAATGCGTGTTTCCACACCCGTCTATTTATCTATTTTGTAATAGGATTGGACAGCAGGGTCCGTTGTGTACTTAAATCATGCTAATATTGCATCTGAACTAGTAACATTAAGATCTATAACCAGTACCTAAAGCAATTATCACACTACACCCGTGAAGATCCGGATTAGAATAGGTCTTTAGCAACGTATGGTCGCCGTAAAAGGCGTCTATGCTGACTTGGTTGATGCATGTCATCGAATCCCAATTGCGTGGGTCGATGCTCATGATGTCAATCACTGAATTGTCTATGTTCGAGACTCGATTATTTACAGACCGCTGCCAAAAAAACTGGAATGTTGCTAAATGTGGCTTTGAACAACAAACAAACAAAACAAACAAATATTGTCACACTACTGTCAACTATTGTTGGTTTAAGAGTTCAAGATTACTTTTGCAACAACAATTATTAATACGGACACGCCAGCCTACTTACACTATAGCGCTTTCAATTATTGCAGTTACATTGTCAGATATTATCTGCATATACCATACAGCATGTTTCAAAATTTCTTATCGAAATAAACAAATATTGCACTTTCAGTTTTAGCATCTTTATTATCTCAAAGTACTCCAGGTCGATCTGCTCTGGTATTTTCTATTACGGTGTATCTCAGTATAACTGCCCTCATTTGACACAGAAAATCCTTTTTCTCTATTTCCGTACACTACTTTTATAGTTTCAAAGGTCTGATAAAGGGACGCTGGTGGCCCAGGGTGGCACTACAGTATGTTGTGAATGGTTGCGTCAATCAGGCATGACCGGTTGACTGACGCGGGCTCGAGTCCCAGTCATGATCGTCGGTTTTTGCAGAACCCAAGTCGTCATCTCTATTTTCGACAAAGTAAATTTCGAGATTTTGTGTCACTTTGTGTGACATCACTTTTCAAAGCAGCGTTAAATCCGATTCACTCACCCATTAATGTCTCGAAGAACACGTGTGTGTATTTCATTACGTGAGGACGTTGTTTCAACTTGTAGTTACAGTGGCTTAAAGACATTTGCATGTAATCAGATAGGTTCGTTTATCGTCTTGAACAGTCTAACTCTCCTCACCAGTTTTGGTTCAAGGAATACTTGTATCTCACGGCAGATTCCAATTAATACTACCAGTACACATAGTGGCATCAACGACGATCTGACCAGGAGCGACAGTTGCATGCTCGTCAGGCACTCCGGTGACCCAGTCACATGGGACTGTAGTGTTTGCTGGCAAGCGATTACATTAAAAGCTACTTGACGCCCTTCTAGGCTGATTTATTTACAAGTCATTTGAATTACAGTCCAGTGCGAATCGGGTACAGTACCACATGCATATGTTGTTGAGCCAAGCTTTGACTTGGTTTCAGAGCCCCTCTCGCATGTTGAAGAACGCTTTGAGTCAGTCGGACGGTCAAGCTGATCTTAAACTGTCAAACGAGTTTGCATGACGTTTTGAGACGTATGTTCTCACAGTGTGGAAAATAATTGTTAAATGAACAATCATGACTAAACATGTGTCATTTACTACAGTTCCAGTCGAGATAATGTGAGGTTATGTCTCATAGAAGTATATTTCTAACTAAAAGTATATAACTAACATCTAATGAGTGTAGAAGATGAAGTTCACTTTATGGTCATGTGTAACACATATTGTGAATTATATTACATTTCTATTGTCATAGCTATAGAGGGAATAAAGTACATGACGGGGCTGTTAGTGTCCATCGTTTTCCTTCCATGAAGTTCAGGAGTATTTCATGATGTGGAATCACTAAAAAAGATTCACAGTGAGATCTTAGACAAAGGGTGCTTGCCATCATTTCCCGGTTCCTGTGCAAAGCAGAAACCTTAATGCAACATATGGGTTTGCCTGTCCATTTTAACATCTCACGTTCACTCCGTGATTGTGTTGCAGGGTGTGTACTCCACTTTTAATGGGTGTTTACGTAGCCCTACCATTCAAAATTTGTCAAAGTATCTAATATGTATAAAGTCTTTATAATTGCAAAAGTGACTTTGCGGCAATACTTAATATGCTACTAAATTGATATCAGTTACTTCATTCATCTTGTTTATGCCACCATTCGCTATCCTTCTTCCCATGCTTAATAACATTAATAACAATTGATGTTCTCTATGCATGGTTTATCCTACGTTAGATATGCATCTGTATTAATATATTTTGGCAGTCAATGGAAATTATATGTTACCACATACTACTTTGTTCTCTCCCACTAAACAGAGAAGTGATGGTAAATTGGCTCCGTTCGCAAAAGCATGTAGTTGGATAAATCGAAGGAAGAGGGTACTGTCTCCAATATGGGCACAGGATATCATATTAAGTGCGAGACAAAGTACACCTGCACAGCCCAGGCAACCACACCGCATCCACAAACACAAGGAACACGCTTTCCGTGTCATGTCAACGTGTCCTGGCTCAAACAACTTTGTAAGGTCCCATACATGCGTACCCTGACGTATTTCAGATAAACTAGCTGTAGAACATCAAGAGGTACAACAGCTGTGTCACGATGATTTTTGCTGCTATGACAACGTTAACCTAAAGAGCCCTATGTGCAGGGACATAGTCTAAGTCTCAGTCATTTACTGCTTTACATTGGGAATGCATTAAGATATCTGATGCTACTCGTCGTCAGGGTTTCAATTAAGCGTTGATGTTTGCCAAAAATGGATGTTTGACAGCATCTTGTTTTGAAATTACTGGCAGAAGGAAATCTGCATCTTATGACAATTTGCTCAGTATACTCCTTAAGTACAATGAACCATATCAAGGAACTACTACGCAACATGAGCAGATATCAAGTGACAATTACCTTCTCTAGATGAAAGAACAGCATCCAACATGGCAAGCCATTGACAATGGCCTTTGTGTTAACCCTAAAACTTCCACCTTGGTGCAAGCCCTGGTAGTTTATGTTCTTGTGAACATTGTGAAAGGGAAAGGGTCAGAGGCAATAATATAAAGTCCCCTTATCACTTCAGGCATAGACATCCTGTCTAGATTGCAAAAGTTACAAACTCAAACTTTTGCTGTGAATTAACCCTAATGGAGAAATATGCTTTACTATTACCAGATTCAATGACATTCAATGGTACGCGAGACTTAGTAATCTGGATTTTCAAAGGAATTACAATTGCACGACTTAGCTGATCGATTTCCGTGCGAATGTACTATACTCAGCATATTTCAAACGAGGACACAAGGTATATTTTCTTCTCATTGCGCTATTCACATAAGCTAAAATATATAAATTGTTTTGACATCTTCATCTATCTAGTCGCGTAGCATAGTTAGAATTTACCTAGTCGCGTAGCATAGTTAGAATACACACGTGTTCTACGGATTTAAATGAAGATTAACTACACTCAGCATGTGTCTTTGTAAAAGTTCACACAACTATTACTATTTATTTTAGCTAAAATGTATGACTTGTTCTGTCTTGTGTATCTAAACAAGTCAGCCGGTAAAACACAACAAATTCATTTATCAAAAATTATAAGGGGTTATCGTATTCTTCAACATATTCATATTACAAATTTTGTGCACACAATATTTTCTCTGAAACGCAGCACCGTGAGTATTGTTATCGACTCTTTCGCAGATCATTAATCATGCCGACTGAAGCTCAAGATTCAGTCTTGTTTATCCCGTCAGCTGCTATAAAGTTTTGATATATTCATTTATGAAAACTAGTATAGGAAAATGAAAGACAAAGCATGCTTCGTTGAAACGTTACCAGTCATGATAAGAAGATAACACACAAAGGATCAAGTCACATAGATTATGAATTTCATGGAAATATTATTTCCCTTCCCGATGTTGCAATAATATCCAATATCATTTGAGTTTCAGTTTATGTTATACCCAGGGGAATCCTGTGCTTCAGTCATTTGTTATTGCCAATTATAAAACATTTTTTTTCAAATTGCCCGCGTCATATGTTGCGTACTCTGTTGTCCATATGAAACGAAAGGCTTCACAAATGACATTTGCTTGACCGTTTGCAATGCCAGAATAGAACCAAGTTCAATTCTGTCAAACCATCCCACATGAAAAACGTAAGTAATAACTTCATTCCTTTTTGTTTTGCTTTTGTTACAAAACGTGGTGACCATATTTGTTTTATTGTCCCCTCTTTTGTTCTAACCCAAGCCTTGTTTTCATTGGCTTGTTCAAACAAGACAAAACACCACAGGCACAACAGGCAACATTGTTGACTCGGACCGATCTTTGGAAAAATAATTCGATTGTTAAGTTTAGTAATCTATAAAATTGCTAGCTAATATCTATGTATGTACATGTACAATTGTATAATAATATAACTTATGTTTTTTAAGTTATGTGGAATGTTATTTCAGTATCATTAACATGCTTATTTCTGGTATATTGATTGCGTCACCATATTGCTAAGTTATTAATTCAATAAGGCTAAGTAAACACTATAAATGCTTCTCATTATTCTTCAATATATCTATGTATGAATGTTTGAGTAAATGCGTTGATTTTTGTAATTGTGTAAATACTATATTTGTGCGAAATGTCAATCATTGTATGATAGTGTGTAGTTATTTACATTTCCTACAATTCTTCAATTGTATTGTATATCTTATATTTCTCAAAGTTGATCCTGTAAATAGGATTGTGCTGATAGTTCCATGTCTATCACGCAAGGCGGCTGCCTGGAGACGCCAAACACCCCAGTGTCACCCACAGGGTACGGATAATTCACATGTTTGTCGTGTCTCGAAATATATTTTGTAAATAGTGTATCATGCCAAATGTATGATCAGCTAATGAATTAATATAGTAGTTTCAAGAATATGGTAATTATATGTGTTATGTTCATTATATTTTACAACCATGGACCATGTTTATATTGTATCTTAAAAGTAATGTCGGGATCGAGCTATCGCCCTTGATGAATTGTTTGTTTACCTTAAGGTTAAGATAATGATTTTATATATCATTGATTATTAAGTTTATGTTCATGTACAGAATATCGACGTATATTTATATGAAATGAATGGTCGTTTTGTGTTGTATTAATATATATGTGTATGGAACCTGTGTACTACTGTTTTTATAATGTTATTGTTTTGTACCCTACGGGGTGTCATTATCTACGATGGCAATAAAGACTCACACCCGTAGCCTGTGTTGGACTTTGTATTTGCCAGCACAAGGCCCGGTTACATAAACATAAAGGCATACAGTGTATTATTGAACTACTGACAAAAAGTAGCTAATGTTTTGAATGACGCTATGGTTGAGGCATAAATTTACAATACGGTGTGTGGCATCTGCACGCAACATCTAATCGCAATGAAATTTCACATCATGCATGAACAGCACATGGTGCACGTGCACACGTGTGTGGGCACATAGGGTAACTTACACTCAGTAATGCAGTTGAGCTGAGCACACGCTTAAAATGCCTAAGAGACAGTATCTCCATGAACAGACAAAATGGCAGACAGAGGAGGTAGGGACGATAATATTCCAAGTTGCTCGAATGTTTGGAAAATCAAAAGTGTCATTTCTCGTCTGAGGGACAAGTACTGTTAAACGGGTGGGGTTGCAATCAGACCTGGGTGTGGCAGGCCTTAACAGGACACCTATACAATATTGTCTCTTGAATGAATTGCATTTCGCAATAGATTCAAATCCTGTTGGCAATAGAGAATTCCGTGCAATAACAAGAAGTCAAATTTCAACATCTCCCGTACAAACGCGGCTCATGCGAAAGGTGTCACCCAAACAACTTGCAAATTGGGGTGTGTAGGACAACACCAGGGACGGGCTGTGCGCTCGTGACGTGACACCATGTTTACAGACGAATCAAGGCTTTGCCTACGATTCACAGATGGCAGGATACGTTGTTGGCGACGTAGACGCGAGTGGTATGCCAGGGCAACAATCTAGACCATGATGGGTCTGATCGCGGTAGTGTCTTGGAATGGTGCGGTATCACACATGACAGGCAAACATGTTTGGTTATTATGAATGAACATTTGACTGGCCAGAGATATGTTTACGAAAGTTTGCATCCTGTCGTTGTTCCATTCGCTAGAATTATCGCCAGACATTTTAAACTGCACGCATGGCAATGTCATACTACATCGTGCCCAGGTTGTCACCGACGAGGACGCACACGCACATTCGACTGGCCAGCCAAGTCCCCTGCTGACATGTTCCCACTAGAGCAACTGTAGGATGTTTTCTGTCGTAGAGAGTATCCCAGAGACCCAACGTGGCTCTTCAGGCTGAAAGCGGGCAGCACCAAGGTCAGCCACACGAAGTTATTCAAAAGTATAACATCAAAGTGTTGGTGCATGTATTGTCCAACATGGTGGACACACTACATATTGAACTACACGCCAAAAGGTCTTACAGACATTTTTCGTCATTACACCATTTATTAGTTCGACTCGTTTTATGAAAAAGACATTTGTCTGAAGTAAAATAAATGTTAGTCGGCACTTACGCTTGTCTGGTTTCGAGACGCACAGATTGAAACTGACAGATTGAGAACATGATTCATTTAATACAGAAGACGAAATAACTTTTGGAGGGTTTACATGTTTTGAAGGGAAAATAAGTATTGATTTCCGTAGGGATTTAAAGTACAAAATCCTTCACTTCAATCTTAAAGCATTGCGTCAAAATTAAATGTAATCAAGGTTAATTAATTCAGACAGAAATTTTATCCCTTCTTTTGGTAAAAACAATGAAAGCACATTTCAGATAACTCGGTCTGCTGTTCCCTACGTGTGCAAGACAGTTATTACACCTTAATTCTGACTGATGCTTTGGGATGTTCATCGAGAGGACGGGCCTGATGGGCAGGATGATTGAAATAACTTTAATAAAGAAGTATTGCAGTCTTTGTACAAATAATCAATGCCGATTCTTTTCGGACGAGAAATTAAGAGAATTGTAGAATCGATTAAAGAGAAGAACCACCCGGCACAATAGGGAGTCCCGTTGATTAGAAGGAACTGTGTATACGGGTTTTGTTTTTATCAAAGGGATTACAGCTTGGTTTAGTTTCAGTTTAGTTTTTCCAATACCGTGCAGATATATGAAGGTATACCGCATGTTCTTAATGAATGCAGCGAATTTGAAGAAGTACTGGTGTTAAAGAAACGTTTGTGCTTTTAGAATGAAATGGGTTACTGCTGAGGGGTTTACATAGTTTTGTGCGGAGATTGCATATGTCCTTGTTGCACTAACTGGATTAAAGCATTAAACTAAACAATTGACATTGAGATACTTTACAGTCGATACAGTTGCACGCGTTTCCGCACGCACCGATAGCTGATTACGTGCACGGCTATTCAAACACAAGGAAGGGTTATTAATCTCAGCGTGGATTTGCACGGAGCTTTGTATCATCCCGGTAATAACTGAGAATGACTTTATTGAAAACATATCACAAAATGACTGGTAGTGTTTTTATACGTTAACCTATTAAACATTTACATGAATGATTGCCGTAAAAGGCGACTATGCTTGTCGTAAGAGGCGACCAACGGGATCTGGTGGTCAGGCTTGCTGACTTGGTTGAAGCATATCATCGATCCCAATTGTGTTTATCGATGCTCATGATATCAATCACTGGATTTTCTGGTCCAGACTCGATTATTTACAGACCGCCGTCATATAGCTGGAATATTAATATTGTTGAATGCGGTGTTAAACAACAAAACAAACAAACAAAATCACATGTAAAAACTTACAATGAATGAACTCTATCCCCCCCCCCCCCCCCCCCACACACACACAAACACAAACACACACGCGCGCGTAAGGACGCACGCACACACGCACGCACACACACACGCACGCACACACACACGCACACACCACGCACGCACGCACGCACACACACACACACACACACACACACACACACACACACACACCACATCTCTGTATATTCGTATGACAGGTACAGTGAACCGAGGCATGAGTGAATAGGTGAACATTTTTTATCTCAGATTATTAGTTTTATGACAACAGCCTGAAAAATACGTGATGACCCCTTGAAGTAGACTTCAGAGAGAGAGATAACCCATGTCTAAGGTTAAAACATTTCGTATCAAACAAACTATTGCTATATAATTATGTCTCCGGATGTTGACTTTTAGGCATCGATCTTAGCCGACGCTATTTGTCGAACAGAGTTGCTTCCCTTTGCCGTGCCAGAAACCATAGATTGTTATTCCAAATTCGCCCTGGTTAAGCTTGTCAGCACCCGTGCTCGACCTCCATCACTTCGCGCATTCCGCCAATATTTAGCTGAATGAGTGAGTCTGATTTTACGCACCCTTTAGCAATATGCCAGCAATATCACGGATTGGGACACCAGAAATGGGCTTCACACATTGTACCCATGCCGGGAATCGAGCCCGGGTCTTCGGCGTGACGAGCGAACGCTTTAACCACTTAGCTACGCGACCGCCCCATATATTAAGCTGACACACCGTCATATACATATTGTTCAAAGCACACTCCCTCACACATCAAATGAGTGGAATCCCCGGGGACTATTTTACCGTGAATGAGTAAGTAAA
Source organism: Haliotis rufescens (assembly GCF_023055435.1). Lineage (NCBI taxonomy): Eukaryota > Metazoa > Mollusca > Gastropoda > Lepetellida > Haliotidae > Haliotis > Haliotis rufescens. Next base: position 44,268,200 of record NW_025964001.1, on the reverse strand, counting down.
GTTTTACTCGTAGTTAGCAACAGTAATGTTAACAAGACGGCGTGCATATATTCATTGATAACACATGTAACGATCCACGTCGTCGGGGTACGATGTCACACAATCAGCCAGCCGCTCTTCAAGTCGGCACGTACGGCAAACCCTGGGTATTAGTGGAATATTCTGTCTCCGGAGCCTTACCCTTTGGGACAATAATACAGAGAATACACCTAAGCTGGAATATATTCTAACGGTTTCACTGTACGGGTGATGCATGTTATAACGAAAGGTTACGATTATGTCCACAAAGTTAACTGTACGTGGACATTTGGCTGATGAAGTTGGCCAGAGCGCCACAATTCTAACAGAGACGTGTCCTTAACATCTTGGATCTGGATCATGGGTTGGAATCAAAGATTCGCAAACATTATGATTCTGGGTTTTTCACCACCATTTTAAACCAGTAGGTTTTGAAATGAATTTGCTAAACACTACGTCTTAGGCCTGCTTCGGCTTAGATCATTTGTCCTAAATTTACAACATGCCGTGAAGTAGCTGAAATACAAGGCGCAACAGTCAGTAAGGAGATTCAGTGGTTTGTTTGGCTCAAATGTACCTGAGGACCATGTATCAATATGTCAGTAGCTCAGTGTACGGGATTGTAAGGGCTGAATTTTTCTTGTGCTCTGTGAGGCCAAAGGTCGAGGTTGTACACTGACGTTGAGCTCGTAACATCACGTACGCATTAAATATGGGAGTGAGTGGGTGAGTATGGTTTTATGCCGCTTTTAGCAATATTCCAGCAATAGCACGGCGGGGGACACCAGAAATAGGCTTCACACATTGTACCCATGTCGGGAATCGAACCTGGGTTTTCGGCGTGACGAGCGAACGGTTTAACCACTAGGCTACCCGACCGCCTCCATTAAATATGGAGCAAATTAGGGACCGACAATTTTATATTCTGTGGGCCTGGAATTTTATCGAAAAAATATTGTCGCAGAAAATAGATGAAAAGAAAAATATGCTTCGGACTGTTGAAAATAAAGGGATTGCCTGGCATTAAGGCACAAAGGCACAAAGGCACACAATTCATTGCTGCAAGATGTTTTTGAAAAAAAAAATTAGACTCATAGTTTGAATAAAGAAATATCTGGTCTTGCAGCTGTAGGGAAAATATCTGGTCTCACTCCACATGGTCGGTGCCTTATCACGGGTTCACAAGTAATGAAGACTTACGTTAGATGTAGACGCTTACGTGACCTTTATATCTACCCTGTGCCCTCCGTCAGAATCTCTTTGCCGTAGCAAAAAACCTTACTTGTGACGTGACACTCAAGTGACGTCACATCAAACATTATGACGTCATGATGACCGAACAGCCTGGCCAGCAGACTTATAAGTGATTTTCACAAGACGTGATTAATTTTGCCACTCAGATATATAGGTAGATTTACGAGTAATAATAATATTGCTTACAATTCAGCGCGAATGATGAGACGTTTGGCGCAGTCATATATTAACGGCTCTACCGGGAATGCACGACTCACACTCCAATCAAGGACAAGCATCCAGTCATGAAGCAGTGGTAGTTTCAATATCAGCTGGACAAGACATCAATACACGCAATCAGCGCTAGCAACACTGAAGTGATGCAGAAGTTGTTGTGGCTAGGTTTTCGGTTTCAGAATGCTGTTTGTTATTTGGAGCGTTGTGAGAGAAACCCAGCTATAAAACAATAGCTGTATTTGTTTTTGTCGTTACCCATTTGTATCACACGAGCTAACAGGTTGTATGAAATAGGAATCTGCCAATTTCTCATATCGCGTAACAAGTATCCTCCCAAGGAAGCAATATTTATCCATGCTGTGTCCATAAAATGTATAAATAACCTGTTAATTCCATTGTTGAGTCAACCGTAAAGAAATAAATGCATACGCGATACCCCGAGATATAAACATATTATCTTGCCATCGACATGTCCTCGCCGCAGACATCGACAATCGTGTCAATATCCTGATGTGAACAGTAAATAACGCTGACTCAGCGCCTAATTCATTTACAGGGATGAATGGGACCATTATAAGATCCACCTCCCTAAACTTATTAAAGGCAATCCCTCCGACCACGGACTAGCTTCATTACCATAGTCCCTGCTATTGATCTGTTATGAGTGATGTCGAATTCATTCTCCTCCCCATAGTTCCTTGTTCCTTTCTTGACCACAGCTCTCTCGCAGGCAACCAGAGTCTTGTGTCACAGGGTTCCTTGCCCCATTGTGTCTGTGTACCGCTGTACAATAGAACTTCGTTAAACTTACTTTCATGTATATAACGCAATTATCAAGGGTACAGGACTTAAATACAACATAGATAAGAAATTACATGATTAAATTCCGATTGTGATGGACTAGAGTGTGCTCAAGCTGGAGTGATACAGTGGTCAGCTGGAACTGCTTCCTTACTGAACTATTGTTAGGTCAGACGTGTTTATTTCTTGGTGGGACAGTGGGATAGTCTTCGCGCCAGACGGCCTTGGTTCGATTCCCCATTGGTATAAGATATGTGAAGCCCATATCTGGTGTTCCCCGTTGTGATATTGCTGTTATATTGCTAAAAGGCGTAAAACCACACTCCCCTCCCTTATTTCGTTGGTGTTGTTTTAAACTTTTAGTGTTCCTATTCCACGTTTCAGTTTTAAGGGTCTGCGGAATCTATAAACCTATTTTAAGTAAAGACTCGCCTCAAGGCTTCAACTCGTAACGTGATAGCCTGGTAACTTTCATGGCATTTCTTTTCATTTTATCAAATTCCACATTTTCTTAATTCTGTTAAAAATGACATGATTAATAACATATTAAATTATATTATTGCATATTTAATATCTTAGGTTTCAGATTTTGAACTTTTATTAGTTATTTAAAATGCATCTAACATATCTGTTGAGATCTTGTTGCATCTGTATTGGAGACGTGTATAGGTAACATTTTACATGTATATACCTCTTGGTATATGTATCCAATAATATATCAGAGATGTAAACCTTACTATATTTGTCGGAAATCCTTTCAGTAAGGCCTCAATTTAAAATTGATGAAACTACAGAAAGTCGTTACAAATACACTATTGCATGGACAAACATTTCTGGAATTTAAAGATTAAGAGCCCTCTTATATAAGTCTTTACACGGATGGATCGAAATATGGCGATAGTTTGTGGGCCGCAGCTGTTACTGCCAACTGTGTTGTTTCTCTGTCAGATTAACTGATGGAGTTCCGTCTGTACTGCTGCAGCAAAGGCTCAATAGCTAGCCCTGAAATATATTGTTGACGAACAATGTTTTCATATTCGCCGATAGCTTGTCCTGTTAACAGCCAATCAATAACGAGAAGCGTGATCATCTTTTTTTAGCTGAAGTTTTAAGTCATCATCTAGAACTATCTGTGGCCGGAAAGAATATTGTTTTTTGTTGGCTTCCCATCAAAGGCAACTGTGATTCAGATTCTGCAGCTACAGCTATACCTGAAAAGTCAATTACAAACACTAAAGTTCCGTTCACTGACCTCGCACAAGCTATTAGCAATACATAAAGGTTCAATGGCGTCACAGCTGGAGTGACCAGATGCTCAATAATTAAGTTTCATATCATTCTACAAACAAAAACATTGTGCATTTTCTGGGCTAGCTCGTCATGACAAAGTTGTCCTGTTATAAGAGGTTCATGTACACATTCATTTTTATTAAATGCATCCCTTGCAATAGCCCAACGCGTTTATTATAATGGTCATACCTCTCTGAACTTGTAAGTACAACCTGATTTTTAGCATATTTGAAGGAATCAAGATATATGATTACATATAAGTCTCAACAGCCAGCTTGTTATCCTTGAATATGCTATTTGGCTGAGATTTTAGCAATCCTTAACATCACTTTTATTGTTATAGCTTACATGGGATAGGAATATAGATTTTCTCGCCGCGAATGATAATATGGTGCGTTTCTCATTCACTCATATAGCTTAACGAAAATAAATACATTTTTTATCGTTTCGTTTTACATATGACTTAGTAATGTTGCCAACACAGCAACTAGACACGAATAGAACAGACTAATTTATTCGTAATATTTCCCTACTGTAGGGTAGATCAAACGATATTCTGCAGCTTTAATCAGAGGAAAACATTTTATGTTATAAAGCGCTGAGTGAAAAGATATCGCATCGACCTAATTCCGCAATGATCCAACCTCGATGGCTGCTGGTATAGTTTTGTCTTCACTGCGCAACTCTGACTGTCGTGAATAAGGAGTGCATTACGTCATTTTCTATAGTCAATATATCGTCGATATGAAGTGTCACTGAGATTCAAAGACTAAAAGTAAAATCGTCACAGATACATTGTACCGATTGATAGTCACTTCAGTGAAACCTGTCGTCATAGCCATGTAAGACGACATTAACGGATGTCGCTGCACGTTAGAAATTAAGGGAAATATGTAAACGCGACCTTTTTTTATTGATTTACGAATAAAATAGCACACTGGCATACTCGTATGATGTTTTCTGTAAGATACACTTTATGTCCATATGCGGTTAATTATTGTTGCAAGTTAAATACAATTGATAGAACTTGTATGCGAAACAAAAAAGAAGGAAAAGAATAAGTAGAAGAAGGAAGAGAAGACGAAGAAGGAGAAGGAGAAAGGGAGAAGGAGAAGAAAGAGAAGAAGAAGAAGACACTCCAGCAGATTGACCAACTAACATCCTTAATATAATCATAAAAACAAAGTTGATCAGGAATCATATACGAATTCTAAGGTGTTTTATAATTTTTCCTGTATGTTAATGGATGTTAAATTTGATAGAAATTCAGTTCAGATACATGTAAGTATTTGAGGTATGTGGTATCTTGTCTAGTTTGGGCCAGTAAGACTTTCTATGACACCAAGTAAGAAGTAATATTATCGTGTAAGAAATGAACGTACATTCTGTTGAATAACTATGTTAAAGACATAATAAATCAAAATCAGTTGCTTATTTAGGCATTGTTAAAAATATTCGATGACATCGCGCGGAGTAACTCGGAACTACAATACAGCAGAATACTTCACAAGTACCTGTAAAAAGCAGCTTGCATCTTCACAAGTTGTAAAATGCCGACTCAATGCAACAAATCGAAGACATAATAGCTTTTGAGACATTTTCTTGTATACGCGGTGCACGAGGACTACAAACACTTAGACTCGTTGATTGACAGCGCAGATAATATAATCGGCTTGTCGATATCAGGTCGATTAGGGTTAATTAACAGCGATAAGTAGTGTTTATTGATTTCGTACCTTTCATCGCTCACACGAGCAAGATAGTAGAACTGGTTGTGTGACTATCTATAGTTTCGAGATCGATCACAGCAAGTTTTTCATCTGAGGTCCTTGGTGAACTTGTGACATAAGATTAGCCGTGTGCCAATGAGTATTTATGAGATTGATGTGGTTTTATGATTTACGAATGAGAGGTGGAAATGGTGAAGTGTTACGTTTACATAAAGAATATTAACACTACGAGTAATTATATGTCGTTTGTTCAGCCAGCAGCTGTGGAAATGGACAAGCAAACCGACAGATGATGACTTTGGGGCAAATATTGACAAGGATGGAGTTGATAGGGACTTTATTGAAAAGGTTATTAAGACGGCACCACAGAGACAGAGTTCAAACTGAAATGTACACAGGCTAGGAGAATCGGTATGCTACATGTCATTTAGACAGGAGGCGAAGCAAAGAGGTCTCAAAATGTAATGAAATATGTTGACATTTCAGAGTTAGATATCTCAGATATGTTTTGTTGCTAGATACACAATTTTTATATAAGCAAATGAGAAAGTCATTTCTTGTTAGAAAATGGGGCAATATAAAACGTCTCCTGATACTTATAACCGCCTAAAACATAACATCTTGTCCTTTCCTGTTTTCTATAGTTATTATGTTATCATAATTTTCTTCCGTCTTCTTGCACATTATGAGTTATTATTTTGCTGTGGCCTAGGCAATAGTTTCCATTTATTGTCATAAATATCAAAGATAAATAAAAGCGACAAAACCCTCATAAGAAATCTCTGCCACAGGCAGAGTCCATGTACGATTTTGACTTCATCCTGAGCATGTGTTTATGAATCTCTATCAACTTCAAATACTGATGACACCCGGTATTGGCGCAATTGGCGTCACAAATACATGCAAAGGCAGGTCAGTTGCACACGTGAGAAATACCGGTGCATACGGTACAAAATAGGCGACTGCATCAGACATCATTTTGGTCACTGATGTGTCAAATTTGGAAATGTCCTCCCCATTTCTTCAATAAAAAAATGTTTGAGCAAGAGTCGCACGACGCTCTGTGAAATCTTTGTGAAAAGAGCGTGTTCGAGTATACCTCAACAGTTGTGAAAAGGAGTCACCAAAAACGGAGCTGCTGGAATATTGCTCGACCAGGCCATTACTGAAGTAACATGCGTTTTCATTTACAGAAGTAAACTAAAATTCAGTTTCTTTTTTGTAACAGACTTCGAGTTTCAACAAAGTGTAATTTTGAAATGACGTTGACATCATTTTGTGATGTCTTGTATGTGTAACGACAAGAATGAAAGGTGCACTACATAATGCATACAAACGTACATTAAGACGGCCAGCTGAAAGTGATGTATGTGTTCCAATTACCCACGGTGACACATTGACCACATGTAAAGATGATGGACATCGGATCGGCATACCTGTTTCTTCAGCATCAGCTGTTACAACATTTATATACGTATTTGGACACACTGTTTCAACTAAGTTTAGATTGATTGCTTTAAACAAACGTCTAATAATAAAATCAAGTTTACTCGTCTTTGCATGATCTGATACCGCCCACTTCAAAGCCAACGATCATTTTCAGAGAACGACCCACGACCCTCTTTTACCACGTGGTGTGATCTCAAAGGTTAAAGGTTAACCTTCTGACTTGTTACACTTTGAACATTTGCAGAGTGAACTATTTCCCGGACCTAGGCACAATATCGTGACCTTCATGCAGAATGGGAGGCGGTACCGGTAGGACGAGCAATGCTGGTCCTCGAACACCTGATGAAATCACTGAAACTGTACTGTGGGTCATGAGCGTAGATTGTCAAAGTTGCTGCTTCCATTGTATTCCTTTTCGCACGAAACTACTTATAATGACTGCAATAGAAATATCACTACCGCTAATATATTGACGTGTCTAATGTGTAGCATTATAGCCTTACGTGTTTGCACTTATTCATTCCAGGAACGCTTTGGTTGTTATTCTTGGTTGTCAGCACCATACACGTCTCACCAAAGTGCTAAACGCTTGAAACTTGCGTTACTGCGAACTTTCCTTCTACATGTTGGCAGGCTGTGACACAACTGAAATACTTTTCAAAGTAAAAGTTAAAGTTTGAGAGTTAAACCAAACTCACTCACTCACTCACTTTTATTTTGACTTCAATTTACCATATGAATTTTATGTATCTGAAGATAAAAATTGACCATTTCAGCTTTAAGCCTTACATATCTTCAAACTCCCTAATGTTAAACCCAAAGGGCCGTGCTAATGTAGCTTACATCTAGACCCATAATCCCTATTCCGTTGCTTCTCATATTTTCTCTGGCTCAGGATAGAATAATAAAGAGATTCCTTGAACGATATCCTGCCCTTTCTCTTCCACGTCGTCTCACAGTGAATGCTCAATGCAATAGTGATCCTTTTGCTGATGCGGATCTGAATCATCGATTATCTATTATGCAATATGCGTACCCCGTATATGTTATTGCTGACGCATCTGTGCGCTGGATTTACGCGTGCTATCCTTGACTTTTAACTGAGCAAGAGTTGAGTATTGCGTCACTGTATCCAGATGCCTTTGATATGCTGTCTTGAACGTAATGCATGATGGGAAAAGATCGGCTGGGGGTCTTGAGGTTCAAAGCTTTGCCGTTGTCGTAGTCAGACGGTTTGAGTAATGGACGTCTAAACGCAGTAATTACGCCTCTTCTGACATCACGCTTGCTTCACGACGGTGAGGGTTACTTTAACACAAGCTTCTAAAACCATTTGAAGACAATAAAGTATACGGGGTTGCACTCTTACACCGTACATGGCTATACGTATCACAGCGCAATTCTGTCATAAGTCACTCGGAGGTTTATCGAGTTGGTGAGCAGCTACATTTTCCAGTGGACCTCTTCCGGCAAGGTAGAACGAAGGAACATGTCAGTATAATTTAACAGCCAAATGTAATCGCTGATCAGATATATACCAGTTTATTATCAATTGAAATGGCTCATATAACTTTCAAAATCAAAATGATTGTCAGATATGGATTCACTAACTTTTTCGAATTTCATCATTTTTTCGGCTTTGTCAGCACACTATGAAATTTACTTCTTGTTGATCCTTGTTTCGAAGGACGCTTTTGATAAAGAGGAAACTTTATTAGAATTTCCACATTTGGGTGAGTAATTGACGTTTTACGCCGAAATATTCTTGAAATATCACACCAGAAATGTGCTTCACAAACTGCACCCATGTCAGGAATAGAATCCGGGTCTTCGGCTCGAACGCTTTAGGCTACCCGACCGCCCCTCCAGATTGGATATCAATCATTGCTGGGTTTGGGTGACATTCTGTATAAGCCAGGCGCGGTTTGGTGGCCCAGAGGTAGGCGCTTTCACTCGTGTTCGTGTTTCAGCCGGGTTCGATACCACAGATGGCTTTCATGTGGGAAGTCTATTTCTGGTGTGGGGTCGTCTAAGGCGCCGCGATTCGCTGTGCAGAGTTGCATCCCTTGGGCACGCCAGAAACCTATGTCGTGGGTTCGAATCCCGGTTCGCCCCGATTATGTTTCTGGGTTTGTCAGCACCATACCCGTGCTCGTGGGATTCACCGAAGTGGTAAACGTCTGAGACCTGCATTACTTCGGCTTTCCTCCCACATTAAGCTGACACGCCGCGATATAACTGGAATACTGTTAAAAGCGGCGTAAAACCCAACTCACTCACTCGCTATTTCTGGTGTTCCACGTAGTGGTATTGCTGGAATATTGCTTAAAACGGCACAAGACTAAACTCCTATATTCGTCATTTCAGAAAGGTGTTATGCTGTAAATGTTCAGTGCGCTGACCGAAAATGATTTATTGATTACCTCAGTGATGAAAGTTGCCATTCTTATTCTTTATTGTCATTAAGGTATTCCTTATGCTTGTCAAGCACCGGGTGGCACGGGTGGCCCAGCCGCACCGCAATTGACCATGTACAGTTACGTCCAGAAACTTAGGATTTTAGGTTAGAATCCGGGTTAGCTCCGATTCTATTTCTATGTTTGTCAGCAACAATCCCGTGCTCGTGGGTTTCACCAAAGTGGTAAACGTCTGAGACCTGCATCACTTGTGGCTTTCCTCTCACATTAAGCTGACATGCCGTGATATAATCGGAACACTGTTAAAATCGGCGTTAAACCCAACTCACACACTCACACACTCACTCACTAGTCAAGGACCTGCCTTCATACTAAACAGTTTTGTTTGTGTGTCGAATAAATTATTCGGATTTTCTCTTTTTAATGGTTATTGAAAATGAAATGTTATAAAATCGCTGCCTGGCGCACCACAATATTGCCTGTAACAAATATGATCCTGGAGGAACAGAAAGTGGGACATTGCTACATTGGTTGTTTATTGTCGCAATATTCCAGATAACTTACAGACGCCTGACCAGACAAACAGGTGATAGCAGGAGCAACGTCCAGCCAACGGTATCGATGACACGACATCAACAAATTCATCGAGCCTTACCACCCGATTCATTTAGTAGCCAAGTACGACTATCCTACATAAAGGTTGCTGGGGATCAAATATAACCCGGATCCTTCCCCTCTCCTACCCACCCCCTCCCCCGGAAATAGTGTGACACTGACACACAAGACAATGTGAATGATCGACTCTGTGCTCGTTGTGCGTGTCTCATTCTTATGATTTAATCATTTTAGTATGTGTAAATAGTTTATCCTTAACCGAATGAATGAACACTCCATGATGGCGTATAGAGCTGCTCAATGAGGCTTTATTTAGAGAAAAGCGATGCGTTATGTTTCATGAACACTGTTATCAAAACGTCATGGTCTTTTGATTCAGACATGATTCGTGTTGACGGAATTCAAAATAAGGAAAAAGTTAAATATTTATTCTTAAGGGTAAAAATTGTAATATTTCACGGTGTAAATGGAAAGTATATTTATATTGGAGAACTAAAATGGTTACTTTACCCGGGGCGACCAATCGATTAAATTACGCTACCACAAGCTTCATCGGTATCGTGAATGTATTCATGCCGAAATGTCGTGGGTGTTGGCGTGGGAGTTGGGGATGTGGGGGTTGGGATGAGGAGGTTGGGATCGGGATGTTAATCCATACAGGTTAGAAGATGCTTTTTGTTCGGCCAAACTACAATTACGGTAGGCGTACTCAACTGATTCCGAATTGTTAGAGACTGAAATGCATGACAGGCAGACAATCACTCCTGGCACAATCATGTGTAATAATATCTATAATGGTTACGTCAATACCTTGACGCAGACTTCAGACATGACAGTGCGGTTATATATATTGTATTTCAAAACGATGTGTTTGTTTGTTGTTTAACGCCGCACTCAGAAATATTCAAGCCAAAAAATCTTAAGTCTGCTTCGGGACAATACAATCGGGTGGTTGATAATATCACAACTTTCCTCGTTGTTGTAGTACAAATCACCGCGTCACCGAGCCTGACCACCCGATCCGCTAAGCCGCCTCAGAGTACATGTTGCTGGGGACAATTCTAACCCTTAATCCCCCGGGGAGTTCCGGATGCACATGCACATGTGGATTTAAGATAACTGTGGTGTCACACTTTCTGGAAATGCATAAGCATGGATGATGATAGATCATGGATTATGAAGTTGACGGATTTTGGCGGCTGAGGGACCGTCCTTTCTGTCTTCTCAGATTCTGCCACGACAACCAATCAAACAACAACACTAATCGACCTCTCCCTGCTGGGTGTATCACTTTATGATCATCGCACAAGTCACGCACTACACAGTCTAGATTTATACAAGTATCGACGATACTGGGGTGACTGCCTCAGCCTGACATAAATGTCATGTACTGTCACACAATGGCAGGGTGTGTCTCTGCTTACAATATAGAAACTAATAAGTAAACCTATTTATATTTTTGTCAAGTCAGTTTGGCTAACATTTTCATAATACTTAACATCTTTTTTGATGTTTTTGGTAATATTTTGTGAATGAGTTCAGAGCAAGAGGGGGCACGGGTGGCCCAGTCGTCTAAGGAGCCGCGATTCGCTGTGCAGAGTTGCGTCCCTTGGGAACGCCAGAAACCTATGATTGTTTGTTCGAATCCCGGTTCGCCCCGATTATGTTTCTAGGTTTGTCAGCACCATACCCGTACTCGTGGGCTTCACCAAAGTGGTAAACGTCTGAGATCTGCATCACTTCGGGCTTTCCTCCCACATTAAGCTGTCACGCCGTGATATAAAATACTGTTAAAAACTCAGAGCAAGCAAATGATTAGACAACATATTTCTATTTATGTATGAAAATTAATTTGGAAACGATTTGTCTATTTTTCTTTAAATAAAAAAATGTGTTTTCAACAATTTAATGTTATCTTAAACGAGGACTGGAACAAAAAAACGAAACCATTGAGCGATACCGGAAGGTTTAGAAAACTAAAGTAGCTCGTGTCTAAATACGTCGCAATGGAATTTCCATTCTGCACAATAAACTGATTTTATAATCATTACTTAACTCAAGTGTGTACAAAAACACAATGACGCTTTAATAGCACGATAATGTAAGTCTTGTTTGTTTGGACGCAACTATGTGAGTGAGTGTCTCTGTTATAACACTTTGACATTTTAAAATGCACGTCTTAAAGTAATCAACGAATCTATGGACCAACGTATGCTTTGAAAAAATTACTGTGCACAGTCATTTTAAAGTTGTTTGACTTTTTGAATGGACATATATTACAATAATCACGATTCTTGTGAGTGAGGGAGAAAAGAAACTCTCCGTTGTTATTGTCATATGTTTGATTATTAATTTAAAATATCTTATGTTCGCGATATTATATCCAAAATACTGAACTGTTCCTGCACTTAGTCAGTACTCAAAGGATACTTCTACACGGTTTTAGTTTTCAAAATATAATTTAATTTAAAACTCAAACCAAAAAAATCAAAAGAATCTTTTCGCATAATACACAACTGCTAATGGGTTTCTCAGACATTATCTTTGAAAATCAATAAATTTGCTTTTTTGGCACACATTTATATCATTTCAAACATGATAGGGATCATGTGGATGCAAATTTATTTCTTACCGCAGCCTCCATTGAACCAATTTAATTTTACACAAAGTCACCTATCCACAGATTACTTTTTACAAACTGTTGCAGGAATGAATGATGGTTAAATAGACAGAAGCAGATTTAAAAACAGTTCTTTCCATTTTCAATGACGTAAAAAAGATACTTTCTTTTGTCCCTCAGTTCATGTCCTTTAAAGAAATTATCAGCAGGAGCAGTATTGAGCATTCAAGAGATTGGTGTCAGAGTAAGAATGTGATTTGACACACTGCACACTGTGTCGATACATTCGGGTATTCTCCGTCAAAGACACAGGAAGAAGTTCCATGATTGTAATTAAAAGGGCAAGAATACCAACAAGTCACGCCGTGAAGCCACCCCCCTTGTTATGTGTCAATATCTTTATTGAATTGTTATTACTCACTGTTACAGCTATTTTCTATGTATTAATGCTTAATTCGAAAGATGTCATTATACTTTGTTACCCATGGGAATTGCGTAGAGCGTCAACGCCGTCTATATTATATATGTGAGGAGAGACAGGAATAAAGCGACTAACGCAGTCATGACTGTTGGACTGTTGGAGTTTGATCAAACCTCTGCAACCTTTTTATCAAATCTATGTACATACTGTATAGTACAGTATTACTTATCTGATACGCTCTCTGATCGTCATTGCCATGAATCATGCTGAACCTCTGATGAAAGAAAGACGTTGGCAATATAACAATATAGTGATTAGTCTTATCCCACACTTAATACTTGATACACATGATGCTAATAAGCATCTTCAATTAGCTTTATATATTCGACTTGATATTGATTGGGCAATGTGGCATTCTCTTCCAGTGTTTGAGCATACGTGATGCGTGCAAACAACATCATTACTTTATATGAGGTAACTAAACAAATTACCAACCGAGGTCACGCAGAAGACCCGGGTTCGAATCCCCACACGGATCATGGTTACAATGTGTGAAGCCCATTTCTGATGTCCATCGCCTTGATGTTGCAGGAATATTGTTAAAAACGGCGTAAATCCATGCTCACTCACCAACTGAGGTTCTTATGCATATTCTATTAGCGTGCACCTGCTCTACTGCTTGTTAGATACAAAAGTTTAGTAATGAAATATGGTATGTGTACAGGCCTTCACCACAATGCTGGAGAAATAGTACAATATAGCTGTGTTCCATATTCCTTTAAGATCATTGTAAACACCTTCGCTCCAAATATGTCAGTAGAATTTCTGAGTTGAGAACCAATATATTTCCCTGTTTATTTATGTGATTGTGATACCGGAAGATTTAATTCCAGGCACATAATCGTTGGTAAAATCATCACACCCCTCTTCACAACAAATGCTCATATCTAAATAACTGACGTTGGCATTACTTTGATCTTGGGATATTGTTAAAAAAACAAGGTTTACTTTGAAATGTTTTTTAAACTCAGACCGGCAAACAAAGCCGAATGCCCATATTTATAGACATGGCCCAAATATCAAACAAACTGCTTCTATGACTTGCACTAAAATCATATTTATGAGTATATAGAGCCGAGGGTCCCATCAATTCTTTTTTACTGAGTGTTTTCTTTTCCCTGGTCGGTCCACAATGTCTGGGTTCTAGGACAGAAAAGCGTTTGAGTGCCCTCAATCAAACTGCGAACCTCAAAGACAGCCTATCGCTACAAGCCATGAGGAGACCCCCTCAGTCCGCCGCAGTAGTCGTCGTGATATAAAGAACGGAGACGTTCACAGCCGAACAGAAGCCTCAAACATACTAGCTTCAGCATCCATCGATTGCAGGCACAGAACGCGTTATGCCATGCGAGTTGTTGAGAAGGGAATGCATAGTTTTATATTTCAGACTGAAAGGCTTTGGTTTATTGAATTCTCCGAAAGGTGTCAATACTGCATCGAGACTGATGTGCTCCAAAGTTATTGGATAAAAGTAGATTGGGAAAGTGTCATTTACAATCCAGAATACGGTTCCACTATCTGTCGCTGTGCGGAGTCTCCAGGCAAGAATCGAACCTGTCTTTAAGGGGTCTGAAGCTTCCCTTTAAAGCTCCGAACGGCGTTTTGGCAGACAGCCAGAGTGATTCCCTCAATACTTGTATGTTGGACTCAAAGGAGTATGTAACGATTAACACAGTCTTTTATTTGTGCTTTTTTTCAAGGAGAGAAAAGTGCCTGAGAGATTTTGTAAAATATTTCCAACTGTGTGTGTTTTAGTAAAACTGTTTTCCATCAAAATCCGACATCCATCTATAGTTTCTACAGCAACGTTTATGGGGGATTTCTTTGTGAATCAGTTATTATTGAAAGACTGTTATCAACCATATTTCCTTATAATGACATTCCTTAATACTATTGCACCGTAACAAATCGAACGACATCTTGCAGAACAAAGAAACCTTCAGAAACTGGAAAATACAGGTGGCCAGCAATCATAAAAGGCAATGCATTGACAAAAGGACCGGAAAGGTGTTAATAAAAGAAATAACCTATCATGCAGTTAGGTAACGTGATTCAAAACGCTTAAGTTCAAGGTTTTATGACAGAAATGTTATGCCTTTACGTTAATGATGAATGTCTTCCTCATTTTGTGGAAATACCTCAAGGCGGATGGCAAGGCTATAGTAATTACGAGTTTGTCTCTGCCTTAAATTTCAATTAATGAGAGTAAGGTTCGATGTGGGTCCTTTCCTGCCACTCAATGTTATCTTAGTGCTGTGTAGGACAAGATCAGACAGGACACTTTGCACTCTTGTCCACACCGTACAAGCATCCGATTGATATTGATCTAAACACTCACACGTGAGAGATTACAGATCCGCTGATTATAAAGAAGAACGGCAGATAATTTTACAGTGTTTTGAAATGCTGATGAAACTGACCTTGGTTGCAACCGATTTCTTGGAAATTTCATTTTAAAAGCCTAGCTGAAATGCATGCTTTTAGCAGGTCGAAGTGACTTGACGCACGCATTGTATCCATTGGCAAAATTCATGTACACTGTACTTCATGAACACCTTCATGGTAATAAAACGACAAGAATTGGTTATTGACAATATCCCAACCGGTCCTTTTCATATCCCGGATGTTATTGATGTTTACAATTCCCATATGTACGATTACCAACCTTGGAACCGTTCTCCACCGTTGCTTAGTTTCGGAAGTGACGTCATCCATCTCCATTCCTATCTTCTCACTGCATTTCCCTCTCTCATCAGTGTAAATTGGTGGACTAGAGTCAGCATCGGTTGTCAGTCGTGGGCCCGACGAGAAGCCATTGCACGGAGAATGGGTCTAGGGTGTTCATAACAGAACGCATATACAATACACTGGATAATCGAGGATACAGTACCAAAGACATTCCTGATAATTCCACTGGCCATACAGGAACACAGCACCGTGGCAGCCGCCTTAGGTGCCACGAACATATTTGTCTTCTTTGGTTAAGCAAATGTTCATTTACATCATTAATTATTATGTGACTTCTTTCGTCCAGGCTGCACAAAGCGTTAGTTTCATTGCTTGTAAAAGGTATACCCTAAACATATACAGTTAAAATATATTCCACAGTAAGAACTGCAAGGATTTCAGAGATTATCATACTTTTGTGCCTACAATAAACAGGATATATCAACGGATATTGTTGTTCGTTTTACACAGTAGGTCCTTGTACAAGTGTACATCTCAAGTTACGATCTCGATTTCACAAATC
Source organism: Haliotis rufescens (assembly GCF_023055435.1). Lineage (NCBI taxonomy): Eukaryota > Metazoa > Mollusca > Gastropoda > Lepetellida > Haliotidae > Haliotis > Haliotis rufescens. Next base: position 44,252,059 of record NW_025964001.1, on the reverse strand, counting down.
AGTTACTCACTTCACGGAAGTAGAAATAGTCAAAAGACTGATGATTCTGTGCTATATCATGTCCACACCCTTTCGTGGCTTTTTTATAACTGATCGTTTTTCTCTTTATTCTTGGACTTGTTCTCACTGAAAACATTGGGATCATTATTTTACTATTTGAGTACGTATTTCTTTACTTGAGGGTATTTCAGTAATATCACGGTGTGTGAGCTTAACTTGAGAGGAGAGCCTGAAGGCCGTGCACATTTGGACGTTCACACGTTTTGTGAAACTCACGAACATAGGAAATATGCTGACAAGGATGATAATCAAGGCGACCAGGTGAAATTAAAATCCTGGGGCGACAAAGGAACACAACTGCACAGTAAATTACGGCGCGTCAAGTGTGATGAAAATACAGTGAAACATTATTCAATTGAACTCCCAGGCATGTCAAAGAAAAGACAATTTAAGACGTGCAGTACTTAAGAAATACAGCTCATTTTCTCTAATCTTGGCCCCAACATATTTTATTGTTCAATTCATCGAGCAATATGAGACTTCGTGACTGCTTTGGGAAAATTTGATATATTGTAGCAATCGAACATAAACATACATTGTGCATTTACTATTATACCATTTTAACGGTTTTCCTTTTTTGTCTGATCTACCTTTTTATGGAATGAGTTACTTATGAAATAGTGATTACTTGCTGTTTTAATATATAAACTAGATCATGAAGCAGATTGCTTAATCATCTCATTTCCATCACTCAATACCCATTGCTCTTGTTGTAAGACATTTGATGTGTTGGAGGCGAACACATATAGACCTTCAATGGTTCAAGTCGCCCTGAAACTCAACTACCATACCACATCATAACATACCATACCACACGGCTCGGTATGTGAATATGTAGCACGTCCTACTCACCCATCTTGTTCAACCCTTATTTTCCATCATACGAAGAATACATGCCCTTAAAATATGTCTGTAGAGTCCAAATCGCTGTTATATTGAAGCACTTCATTCACCGAGGAATGTATGAATCAGCAGAAAACACAATTATACGCCAGCTGTAAACTGGACAATGGCGTGTTCATCAACAAACGCCATGCTGACGGGTAACGATGATGATTTCGTCTATATTATGTTATGTTTCGGAATGTAAATCGTTTTCTAACAGACGCATTTCTCATTTTGCTATCTAAACAAGTACACATGACAAGACGGGTCAATATTCCACATGATTCATCATGTAAATATTATACTGATAATTATGGAAAATACAAAATCGATTCATTGTCTGAACGGAAAAAAGCACAGTGCCTGGTAATAGGAGAAAATAGAAGTGTGTCTGTAAAAGGATGCCTTTCAGTATTTGCGAATGGGGTTGACTCGATTTTCAATACAAATATTTCAACGAAGTTAACGACTCAAGAACAGAGAAAAACTCGAAATATTGTTAGTGGAAGTATTCATTGGTTTGCGTCGCATGAGGAAATATTTTTTAGTGATTCATTACAGAACAAGTTCACACAAATACAGCAAAGAGGACATTGGTAATACGCTTGGCCTACTTCACGGCGGGTATCACAATTTGTATAAAACCACGTTTTTCGTTTTAAGTTGATTTTGTCGCATCTCTGTAACGACGTAAAGTGTTTAACTCGAAGGACGGGCCAAAGAAGTTTTGCGTAATAAAAGTAATCGCTTCCTTAACGCAACAAAATTCACGTTTCTAGCAAACGTGATTGGAATAAGTCAAGGGGACTTTTTGAACGCATTGTGATAAACGGTTAACGCGAGTAGGCAATACATGCATTATGTGTCACTTGGCTGGAAGATTTGCTATCCAATTTGATTTAATAGGTTTTGTATATACTTGTTTGAAGGTTGTTTTCGTTAAACTTTAAACTAAGTCAATTTATTTTTAAACAGGAGTATGATCAATGATATAAACAGACAATCAGTGATATCGTATAATATGAAAATATAACCCTCATGGAGCCCACTGCCGTTGATGAGTTAACGTGTAGTATAATACAGGAGATTAACGTCGTGTTTTTAGATTTCCTAGTGTTATTATGCGTTAGGCATAGGTTTCAAATGCTAAAGTGACCTTTCATTACACAATAATACTCTCAAATTAGAAAACACATATAAAGTTTACCGATATTGAAAAATACAAAAGTTATCTGTACTTTCACAAAAAAATCTACCCTGTCGATGACCTACATATCGATGTATATATCAAAGGATGCCGATAACCCATTAGAACTGTATACGTTCGATACCGGCATCTAATCTACAATTAGGCTGCCTCAAATTTCAAAACACAGAAGGTTTATCTCCTGAATGAATGACGTTACATGCTTCCATGACTCCTGAAGCAGCCTGGTTAGCACAATGTGGCGAAAAACAGCAAAATCTAATTTGCTCTGACAAATGTTTATCCAACTTAATTATATAATTAATGACGTTTCAACTTCCCCAAGCCGAATGACACATTTATTTTCAGAATTGGTGATTGAGAAAGAAAAGCTACTTCTTCAGACGACGATTCATACTAAAGTGAAAAGTCAATACAATATTTCTGGGATTCAATCCCATTTAACAACATTCTAAAACCAATCAGATGTGCATCGCACACTACCATTCTATTTACAATGCCAGTTTGACAAACTGATGAACGGAAGCCCCATGAGTAATTAAGTTGGAGGTCGTATACAGGCTATGCTAGTTATAATTATATGGTCAACGCCAGTTTGGTAATTGGACCAGAGCATGTGGTTCTCTTACTGAATCAGTCCATCGGTTGTCCCGCTGAGGTTCTATGTGGTACGAGGTATGGCTGTAAGGTGTGACTGTAAGGCTGTATAACCGTTTGCAAAAGTACGTTATACCCCATACTTACAGGCAGTATTTGAATGCAAAATACACAACCAGCATATTTCTGCAGGCATCACAGTGACTGAACACTCTCTCTTGATGAAAAAGGACATTTGTGGCTTCCGTACAATGTATCTCCAACAGAAATGTCTCCAACTCCGACATTCATCATGGTGTCAACTTCAGGGAAAATGGTACTTTCCGATGCGCACTGTTTAGAAGTGGGCAAACTTTAAACTCTCCAACAATAAGGTTCATGTTGACAAAATACATGATATGATTATGGATCTTGACCATTCACCACACGTCACATAGCCAATATATAGGTATATCTCATAAAAGAGTTTTAACACTCTGAGGAATGAACTGGGCATGACAAAGGTTTCTGCACGCTGGGTTCCAAGGCTTCAGGTTCCTGATCAGAAACGCTCCAGGTTCTCTATCTCTCGTGTGAATTTACGTCATTTTGAAGGAGACCCAGCTGATTTTTAACCATGAAGGAAGCTACTATCAGCCAGAGCCTATCTAAACCGACGGGATTATGTTGAAAACTAATAAGCAGCCAACCTCATCAACCTTGTCCATCAAAGTTAGTCTCAGAACTTTTCAGTCACCTCCCGTACTCCCTACACCACGCAGCATACTTCTGTCAAGCCTTAAAGGAGAACAAGTTCGCATCATAAAATGAGTATCTGCTCTATTTTCTGACTCGTCGTGATATCATGTATCACTTATTCGCAAAGTGTCAAAATCTGTACATCCAAAATAATCATTTATATGTTTACTGGAACAGATTGTGTTTATTTCATCAACGAATATAATACAAACGGTATACAGGGTCACGGCATCATCTGGTAGTTATGGGTTCCAATCCGATTATGAACGATTCGGTAAGTACCATATCTGTGTTCAGGGGTTTAACCCATATCGTAAACCTCATCCAAATGTGTCAATCTAAACATATTCATGAAATGTCTTGCGTGATACTCCATGATTTACCAACCTGAAGTAAAAGAGACCAGTAAAACCGCCTCATCTGTTTCATATTTAGATCATTGCATGAAATTAAGAGTAACATTACGCTATCCACAAGACTTCCTAATAGTCCTCTTTCCTTTGTGTCCAGCAATAGTCCAGCAGCTCCAGCCTGTCGTATCTACATTTCGATTTTGAGTTCAACGCAGAATTTGCTTTCTGCAAAGATTTCAAAGTGTGACATACGACTCTTGTTCAAAACTTGTTTCATCAGGATCTTAGTGAAGCTTTCAAACGTTTTATGGTAGTCATTTCCAAATGTGACGCATTCAGTGACCATAACTAAAGGATGTCCGAGGCAATTTCCTGTTTGTACTTATCCAGTATGTTGCCTTGCTTGATCAGGTGAACACTTGACTTTGTGACGGGTACAACTGGTGGGGCAGGAAACGTCCCGGTATCCTCACTATTTGATTGTGATTCATGTGTTTTTAAGATAAAGTCTGAATAGTAAAATGGACTCTGCAATCAAAAAAAGGCGACGTTTCGGTATAGATCCTTATACCCTTTTCAAGCAAAACTGTAAATGATATATTTTTATATGAATCAATGCCGTTCTGGACCAGCAAAAGACGTTCTTACTTTGATGTCTATTTGACACATATATCAAAACTATAAGAATCCCTACATGCGATTCAGAATGTGTGGCTTCTAGTCTAACATTGAGATACGTGGTTCGGTAATCGGTTCGGAAGTTACTCAATGTCACAGATATGTCATAATTTGTTTGAAATTTCAGTTAGTTTCAAATTCCAATGCACATTGTGTTTACATAACACAACATACGAATAAACCAGCACTCTGACTTGAACCGTGCTATAACAGCTGTCGCAAAGCTCTTTACTGTCGACGACAGACGCCTAGAAACTGAGCCTTAAAATGATTAAGACTTGACAAGGTGAAGAGCTAAACCCTGCATCCTTATTTTGCGGCCTAGCATGTGCGGACCAGATTTCCAATAAGTTTTCTATTTGAAGGAGACATTCAGCGGCGTATTGATCAATATCGGTAGTGTATTTGTGTTCTGGTGATTGTCAGCATATATGTTGTCTTTAGTCATCACCATTATGAAAGATGTTTGATTACATATGTATGCTTGAAATATATCTGGTCTTGGCGATTATTTCAACATATTAAAGGACGGTTGGGGATTTCTAATGGTTAACGCGTTCGTTTGTCACGTAGAAGACCCGCGTTCGATTTCCCACATGGGTACAATGTGTGAAGCCCCTTTCCGGTGTCAAACGCCATGATACCGCTGGAATAATGTTAAGAGCGGCGTAAAACCACACTCACTCAAAATGTTACCATGAAGCACCTGTTTTTAGAGTATATGATAGATCTGATTATTTGAACAAAATTGTCACTTTTCACTTATAAACTTTTCACTTCATATGCATATTCTTTTTTAACATTTTTTTTATCATAATCCCAAATTTCAAACAAAACTTGCAATTCGGCTTTGCCGAAATGGATACGAAATTGATTAAATCTTAAATTTGATTAATACTAATAAGAACAACTTCGATTTTTCCACATGCTGCTAACCATGATTTGTCAGTTATCAAGGAAGTAGGTGACGTTATTCATTGTATCATGGCGTCGTAGCATTGCGGAGTGTCTGTCTCACAACTGGGAGACATCACGTAGGGTGTAGGGAGCCCATGCTGTGAAAGAATACTGTTAACTTGGGTAAGTTTCAATGTCGAACAACATTTCGTGGTCAAGCTGGGGAAGCATGTGCGTGTGCGTGTGTGTGTGTGTGTGTAGGGGGGGGGGGGGGGGGGGGGCGTGTGCGTGTGTGTATGTGTGTGTAGTGGGTGTGTTTGTGGGTGGGTGGTGGGGGGGGGGGGGGGGGGGTGTTATTGAATACTCGATCACAGGAATTTCATTTGGATCCGATGGAGAACACCAGCAAATCTAAAAAAACACCTTAATGTTGATCTTTTAATACGCAATATGTATACTGTACGGAGATGAACTGAAAGTACATTGTTTGTATAGTTCATCGTACTTGGATACCAGTGCCCATATCCACATATATAACTGTGTATGATTGAAAATCTTAACTGTATTTGTGTTATATGTTTACTGTCGGTATTACACCTTGATATACTATTGACGTTTCTTCTTGATTGGGGATGACCAGAAGATGGTGAATTATTACAATCCGCTGACCTCACTGCATATGTTGTGTCACTACGTCTCGAAAGAAACATATTATAGATGAAGGGTTTGATCGAAATTGTCGTGACTATACACATTATAAATGTATATAACATATTCATGCACCTCCCTCCACACACACAAAAACACACTTACACACACATACACACCCACTTAGATAGGATGTAGTGTCACTGCTTCATCAAAGAAACATATAATAGATGAAAGTATTTCACGTGTATTATACATGTATATAACATGTTCATATACTTTCTTGTTTGTCTGGTCCAGGATCAAATATTTATTGGTCGCTGTCATGTAGCTGGAATATCGCTGAGGGCCGCAATAAACGACGCACATTAAAAAAACGTGAATACATTTTATATATCTGTTAATGAAATAAATGCTGGTCTTCTCAAATGAATTGCTATTTTTAGATATAGCAACGTTATGCCCAACTTTGACTTTTAAGCCACACATTCAAGGACTGATACATTCAAAGCAAAGGCTGTAGTAATTGCACATAATGTTTCCTGCACCTGCACTGTCCACCTGCAAACAGATTCTTATTTCACATGATTCAGATGAAGACAATGAACGTTACACCCATCCCCTGTAAACGCCCATAATATTCCAGCATTGTCTGCACTGACATACTAAAGAACAGGCACGTCCAAATTAACTGAAATTAGTCTACACCTTGTAGGAGTTAACCAATGTCCAAATTTGATTACATCCCACGTAAAAGTAGATTAATTGTACCTCACGGCCATCCACGTGGATCAGATGCTTCTGCACATATTGCAAGGATGCGGAGACAAAGTCGTGGCCTATGGATTACTGAGCGTAATAGAATTACAAGAGCACGAGATGAAGGCTGAACAGAGGGCAGATAACTCTTCAAGGCGTCATTAGGAGGCAATTGCCTTTGTAATCACGTTTCGTTATAGTTTATAGACAAGATGTTAATCGACAGTGTGAAGGAGATTTTATGTGAAATTAAAAGAGGTGTGATGCCATTGATGCCACATTATTAACATTTTAGACGATTATTTGAACTCAGCTCAAATTCATGTCTATAAGAACATATGAGTATCCTGAAAAAGGTACCAACAAATTTTCTTTTTTCAAGAAGGAAAGGTGAGTTCGCTTCAAATGTTCACACTCAACTGAACTGACCATATTAGTTTTCATGGTGAATGCGATTTTTTATGTTTAAATGCAGGACGTTTTGCAGCAATAATGACAACATTATGGGCCACAAATATATATATATATATATATATATATACATATATATTCCCACTGATGAGAAATCGGGCACATATTAATTATTATAGTCTGTGTTACCCTGTTATGGAAGCGATTTTATCCTCCACGCGTACCATTGCTTGTTTCATTTATCGTTGAACTGCTTTAGTACTCATGATATTTGACTACCTTTTCTGACAGTAAGCATTTAATTCTTTATACAACAATATATATTGTCAGCGAATCAAAGGACGTGACTCCGGAAAGAAGCAATCGTACGGTAGCGCCACTTCGCTTCATACTGAAAATAATGAAAACAGTAACCAAACATCATTGTAAATGTTTTATTGTTGACCATGAACATGATGCTATATATGCAGTGACGATTCTCGCTGTTCAAAATGACCCACTTCTCATGGTCAAATATTCTCCCATTTATTAATATATATTTATATATGAGTGTATATATATTTTACTAAACACATACTCTCAGCATACTCATAACATTGCAAATGGATAACTGTACATTATGATATTTCAGGCGAATGGAGTGTGTAGCGGGAGGGGGCGGTAAAAATTCAAAGTAATCGTTATTTTTTAACACGGTGGAGACTCTCTTTTTTCCTCGTGGTATTACTATTATTATGATAATGTTATCTTGTCATTATTGAAATTATTTTAAATTAAGTGGTTAAAGCGTTTGCTCGTCACGCCGAAGACCCGGGTTCGAATCCCATGGGTACAATGTGTGAAGCCCATATCTGGTGCCCCCCTCTGTGATATTGCTGGAATATTGCTCAAAGCGGCGTAAAACCAAACTCACTCACTCACTCACTCACTATTTTAAATTATGATTAAACAAAGCTCACCTGGGAAATCAAAATTTACCTTTGAAACATTGCTCCTGATCTTAATACGTTTTATCTGAAATCACATAACAAATAATAACAATCAATATACCAAAAGAGTGACCAAGGTCACACTATGCGATCACTTCTATTGATGGAGTATTCATGAAAGGTTTCATCAAAATGTTTTTCGGGCTATCCGCCCACTTCCAAACACCTTTTAAATATCGCTTGTCTGCAACCAATAAAAAACACATAACTAATGCTTGAGTTTTTTGTTTTCCATTCTGTACTGAGCAGTGTTAATATGGAATTCCGTATACACCCATAATGATGTAAAGAAACTGCAAAATTAGACAAATATGACTATTAATCTGTATTGCAGATAATATGCACAATATCTTACACAGCTTTTGGCAATATTTTGTAATACTTGTACCGGTTCGTCTTTATAGCTCTATATTGCAACTATGAATATGAAGACAAAATATATCAAATACACTGTTATATCTATTTGTTGAAATTGTTTCAAAATACGCCTTTGTCTAGAGAAAATACTCCTTCGTCACAGAAAAGGTGATGACTATGAATCATATTCATTTTCACATGATTGTTTACAATAATGCCTCAAACACAGTATTGAAGAAGCTATGCTGGCCAACAAGTACACTGAATGTGAAGCAATCGATTATTATTACCAAACACAATTTTGAGGTTTTCCTACTTTGTCCAATGTGAAGTATACCCATCAGATATATCAGTGTAGGAATGAAATAGAAATGAGATATTTCCCAGTTTTGAACAAATCATAAAATAAGGGTTATAAGGAAAAAACATTGATAAACCTGTACATGTATTGCATTTTTGGAAACACAAAATATCGATTCAGATACAAAACTGTAGAAAAGCACTACTTTGCCCGACTGAGCTCTGTATATACAACAATGGCAAACTTCATTGTAAGCCATTTCAAATGTGACTTTATTAGCACTTTTGTGGAAAAACTATACGAATTATTGCAACATATTTTGAAAATGAAAACATGGCATAAAATCATATATCATATTTGCACTAACTGTGATTGTGATGACTATATTGTAGGTGGATATGTATACTTATATTCAGCTCAGTCACACATTAAGCTCACGCTGTGCAGTCTCACAAAACATGCATTCCAAGTCCAGCACCAGACAATAAAAATCTGCCGGTGTCTTACAATGTTGTTATATAAAATTGATTGCTTTAAATTTGTGTTGTTACACCGCAACTACAAAAACAACAAATTGCCTTATTTCTTAAAGGGCGTCATCCACAACTGACGTCCCCGGTAAATTACCCAACAACTTTCAGGTGTAGAAAGGTTAAATACCTCCTGAATATAAGAGTTATCACCCTTTCTTCATGGACATGTCAAGAGACCTTCAACTTTCCTGACTGTTTCCTTGACTTCTCGGTGGGAAGACATTGGTCATGTGACCTTCATTGTGCACCATGGCAACCACATAATGAGCCAATGGCAAGACGTTTTAAAACCAGACGACTTCCTGTTCTCTTTCATCTTGGAATGAACTTGGTGGCGTGGATGGGTGCGATCATCATTTGATGAATGGAGCCTCGTTTTGGAACACACCGACACGTAAGGATCTTCCAGAACGCGCGGCGGAAGTTGACGTTACATAGTGCGTAACATAGTGGATTGATGGTGCTGTTGATGTAACACAACCAGTAACCTGTGAAATGAAAGGAAAGAAAACTCATTAAAAATCACCATCATTTAAAAAAATGACGACACGAATTCAGAACATATAATGAAGTAGCGGTGCTTGATAAATTACAAATTACAGGAAGCAAGACTTAAATTGTAATTTTCTTTGTATCTTAAAACCAGAGGCAGTTACGTGTGTTAGAAGTGGAAAAAAATATTTGACCTGTGTCGGTTTGGTTTTTCTTGCCATGTTAAGATGATTTCCCGAAACGTCATACAAGCTGATATACTCGTAGACGGTGGAATCATCTTGTGTTATTACCCGAAACGTCATACATTTTGAAATGCAAGTACCTTATGGATTCATCTTACGATTTTTACAAAACTTTATACATGTTGAAATACACACATTCATGGATTCACCTTCTGCTGTTTCCTGAAACGTCATTTATTTTGAAAAACAAGTAAACTCTTGATTCATTCTCTGCTATATGAAATACTTGGCATACTGATCATGGCGGCGTTATGTCCACCTCATTCACTAACTCCTAAAAGCAAAATGACTATGTATTCAAAACCTATAAATCGTTTGGTAAAATGAACAACTAATCAATTCCAAATCCTTCACAATGGCATAAAACATAAATCATAATTCAGGAACTACGTGCTTTGTTAATAGTACCACCACACATCTCTCCAACAGTTTTACCCCTTTAAAATCTCGATTTCTCTTTTCCTTGAAATATTATTATGATGGCTATTGTATGCTCATTACATTGACCTCGTGTTTCTTACGAGTCTATGTTCATCATAACATACAGATGAATTATACATATATTGACCACACATCAAACCTTTTATTAGTGGCAACGGATATGTGGACATATTGGCAGATTCCGGAGAAATCAACATGGGAAACTCAAGGAGGCCCGTGTACACCGATGGATGTCTCAATTGGTTTCAGAGTTTCTGCTATCGACTGGAGAAGGTAATTACACGGTCATTGGGTTTGAGATTGCGTCCAAACATCCAGAACAGGAGACGATAGTTGAGGGCGCTTCGCTGAATGTGGGGTGATTAGCCTTCATAACGGTGAGGGGTTACACAAAAGAAAGCTTGTATTTGTCAAGTCCAATATTTAACAAGCATCGTGGTATGTTACTGTTATATATTGCAACATTTATCAGGGATGCAAATATTAACGTTCATGCGTTAATATGTTTACGATTTCATGTGGGCCTTCCCTTAGCATGTTTTTTCTGATGTTGTACCGACTGCTGCAGATGATTGTTGACGTTCATCGTACAATACGAGCGCATGAGTGGGTGAATGCTTGTTAACGCCTAAATCAATAAGAAACTTCTGTACAGCCGACGGGGGAAGCCTAACTTGGCATTACATGTGAAACAGCTGTTTCAGACATCTTGGTAAGATTATGTCTGGATTTAACGAAAGGTATACATGTACGTAGAAACAGAGGGTCGTTTTATACAAGCCTTGACGCAAAAGTATTTGATTTGCAAATCATATAAAATCAGATCGTTTGAAGACTAGAATGTTCATTACATTGTACACACTACAACTATTTCGAACCTATTTAGCGCGATAAATATCGTATCACAACAAACAAAATATATCAGCAATATACCATATTGGAAATATATAAATATGTCTCAGAATAGTGACTAAATTAGCATTGGCCTCAGGCGCCCTCATTCGCTTGTAGGGTTGCGCGAGTCCCACGGGCGTGATCGTGGGTTTGATTCCCAGATTCGCCATATTTATGTTTCTTGGTTTGTAAGCACCATAATCATGTTCCTGTATTTCACCAAAGTGGGAAAGTATACTATAGTTTGCATCACTTCGGGCTTCCTCCCATATCAAACGGAAATAATGTTAAAAAAGGGCGCTATGTCAAACTCACTCACTCCTGCTATTCTAACTTTAGCAATCTTCGAGAAATCTAGTTAAATGAACGCTTCCCCCCTGGGTGGCTACAGGGGCTATATAATTCCAAATTTGTATGAAGCAGGTATCCAACTGACACCAATACAGCAACCTAACATTCACACAGGTAGACTGGTACAGGATACTCTCACAGCTCTGATTTATAGCATGATTTTCTGTAAGCAATTAAAACTTCTCGATAGCCTTTTTTACAAGAAACAGTAATAATTTCCAGAGGAAAATATGGTCACTTTGTCATATTTGCAACATCAAAAAGTTAATCTTGTTACTTCCTCAGATATTGAAATAACATCATTTTTCAATCAAGTGACTAGATTTAATACATGATGCTGCACTATCCCAGTTAGTGTATCATCGACTATTTCAGTTCATCATCTTCTTAGACACTCGTGCAATATCCCCAAATTCATATTTCGGCTTAAAGCCATACGTAACTGCTGCCTTTAGTCAATAAACGACATCGAATTGCCGCAACAGACACGCAAAACATCATATTTAATCAACCAGTCCATCTTCATAAAAAGAAAATCTTTAGTGGAACGTGTTCCATCTACCATCTGAAACTGTAACTGCATCTGAAACAGCCATATTATTCTTTTGACTGGCAATTAGATTTCAAGATGCAAGGGACAATTCTCGTGCCCTAGTGCACTCTATAGACTGTTTATGGCTATCATTTGCACTATGAAATCATTTTGCACGTTGCCAGCGTTCACTATCCCAAGTACACCACAATCAATAGCATGCTGCTGTGACTTGTGCAAGGCCTTGCTGGCAAATGATGCTCTCACAACGTCTGTACTTGTTGTCACAACATGGTAAATGGGCGTGGCGTTATTGTCTGTGAAGTAAGTGCGTCCTGACCTTTTTTCGTGCTGCTATTATTAATGAAAATGCACTAGAATCTCGTAATTATTGTATTAATTTTTGATATTATCTTTAATAATGCAATTCTGATGACAAGGGTACCGACGAGAAGATGGTAAAAGAGATTTCAAAAGTCCAAAATTGATAAGTTGTACCTTAACATATATACTTTTTTTACATTAAATATTATGACAAAGGATATCGAGCTATGGTTGTATATGAACATCGATGCCATAGAATGACAGTGGGAAACTGACAGTCATTAGTAGTGCCTATACGGATAGGAATTTTTTTATTGAAGTATATACCTTATGCTATTTCCCGAAATGGCATACATGAAAAACACGGAGTCGATGGATTATCGTCTGTCCCACTACCCCAAACGTCAAGTTGAAATGCACAAGGACGCGGATTCATTTTATACTATTTCCCAAAATGTCATAAATCAAATACATGTAGATTTTGTTCAAAACGTCATTCATGAAATAAAGGTATTGATTGATTTATCTCGAACTGATACCTGTTTACATGAAATTCACTCAGACAATAGATGTTTATTTCATGCTATTTCCCGAAAGGTCTCACATGACAATACACACGACCGATGGCTTCATTTTATGCTATTTCCCGAAAGGTCTCACATGACAATACACACCACCGATGGCTTCATTTTATGCTATTTCACGAAAGGTCTCACATGACAATACACACCACCGATGGCTTCATTTCATGCTATTTCACGAAGACAATACACACCACCGATGGCTTCATTTTATGCTATTTCACGAAGACAATACACACCACCGATGGCTTCATTTCATGCTATTTCACGAAGACAATACACACCACCGATGGCTTCATTTCATGCTATTTCACGAAGACAATACACACCACCGATGGCTTCATTTTATGCTATTTCACGAAGACAATACACACCACCAATGGCTTCATTTTATGCTATTTCACGAAGACAATACACACCACCAATGGCTTCATTTCATGCTATTTCACGAAGACAATACACACCACCGATGGCTTCATTTTATGCTATTTCACGAAGACAATACACACCACCGATGGCTTCATTTCATGCTATTTCACGAAGACAATACACACCACCGATGGCTTCATTTCATGTTATTTCACGAAGACAATACACACCACCGATGGCTTCATTTCCCGAACTGTCAAACATAAGTGAATATGGTTTTACGCCGCTTTTAGCAATATTCCAGCAACATCACGTCTGGGGACACCGGAAAATGGGCTTCACACATTGTACCCATGTGGGGAATCGAACCTGTGTCGTCGGCGTGACGAGCCAACGATTTCATTACTAGGCTACCCCAACGCCCCTCTGTCAAACATGAATTAAATTTGAGACATCATAAGTTTAATCCACCCTTCACGTGTATTTCAATGTGTATGACCTCTCGGAAAAAAGCGTTAGAAGAAAATCCATCGACTTCAGGCATTTCGGGAAATAGCATAAGATAAAAATTCGTTGTCTATGTGTATTTCATGCATGACATTTTGGGAAATAGCATAATCAATATGTGTTATGCAACATTTATGATGTTTCGGGAAATATCATAGGATAAATCCACCATCGACAAGTATGTCATGTATGACGTTTCAGAAAATATATTGAAAATGAATCCATGAATATGGGTATTTCATGTATCACGTTTCGCGAAATAACATAAGACTGTAATTCATTGTCTACGTAGACTATGGATTAAACTTATGCATGTTGAATACACGTTAGATGACTGATTAAACTTATGATATTTCCCAAAACGTCACACATGTTGAAATACACGTAGACGACTGATGAACCTAATGCTATCTCCCCAAACGTCATACATGTTGAATACACGTTAGATGACTGATTAAACCTTTAATTTCCGAAAACGTCATACTTGAAATTAATGTATGCGATGGATTAAACATTATAACGCGACACTTCACACATGAGGGGCGCTCGTCACGCCGAAGACCCGGGTTCGTTTCCCGACATGGGTACAATGTGTGAAGCCCATTTCTGGTGTCCCCCGTCACGATATTACTGGAATATTGCTTAAAGCGGCATAAAATCAAACTCACTCACTAACACATGAAATGCGTGAAGACAGTGTATTGAACTATGAGACCGACAATGTGATATTATAGGAGAGGCCTGGGATTTTGTTTGGCGATGAGACACTTTTCAGCTGGCGCTGCAAAACCAGATTTTTTTTTATAATTATGACTATGAGCCTAAACGTATTTTGAATACATTGCGACAATGTACATTTTATGGGAGACAGGTTTTTATCAAAAGTCTAAAGCATAATTACTTGTTTCAAGGAGGCTCAGGTTTTCGATAACGGTGCTAAACCCAACTAACTCCCTCTGATAATTTTTCCCGAAACGTCTTACATGGTTAAATACTCGTATTTATGGATTCATCTTAATATGCTTTTTCCTCAATTGTCATACATGAATTATACGTAGACAACGGATTTTAATCTTGTGCTACTTCCCAGATAAAATATTACATGAACTACAGGTTGATGATCGATTCATCTTATGATATTTCCCGATATGTCATACAGCTTGAAATGCACGTAGACGCGTACGATGAATTCATCGCATGTTATTTCCCGAAACATCATACATAAGACATACGAATGCATAGATTCACCTTTTCTATTTCCAGCACTGTCATAAATGCTGGAATACACACGCAGAAGATGGATCCGTTTTCAAAAAAGAATCTATCGATGATCTGGCGAGCGATGCTTAAGTGTGTACGATACCCAATCCGGTGCGTCTTTAAAGAAACAACTTAATATTGGTGAATCATGTACATGAAATAGAAGCTACCCTTAAGCAACACATTTGGTGAACCCTATACCATATAAAGCAACAAAGCGACCATGATATTAATACTTTAGGGAATACTTAATCACAAAAACTTGACAAAACTTAAATTTGAAAAAGGGAAACACCGTAAAACGAACGATGAAAAACGACAGCCGAAAACGCCCTACAAACGACATGATCCGCCACTCAGGGGTTTCCCTTTACTGTTTAAACGGGTTCCGGGTGTTTGACGTGCTGCCCACTCTGCATGCTTCCGCCTCAGATTTTTTAATCGGATTTTTTCGTTGCACGGATTACCGTGGCAAATGCGCAGGTTGATTTCAAGTTTATTCCGGGTGTAGTTGAATTCCATAGGAACAATTATCATATATTTGCATTGCAAATTCATTGATGAAATTCCAAATACTAAGAAGGGCGGGTACTTGGTTTTTGACGAATACAAGTTCATGATTAAGACCAGACGTCAAACTTCTCTTCATTGGACATGTTCCCACTGAGGGTGTCCAACCACCATGGACACCAAATATGACTCTGTCACGAAGCACAACAATATGTCACGTCGACGCCAACAAATTATCTGGAGGGGTGGCATCCAAATCTGTACAAATTCATTGAGATACAGCAGGCTGAGCAGGATAATGCTGCGATCACAATCCAGGTAGTTTGAGAGGGAGAAGATACAACCTCTTGTCCACCAGAAAGTGAACAATTATCACAATGCTGTTTCACTTTTAGTTAGAGTAATGAATAAGTAAATTTGAGATGTGAAAGAAGAAACGTATCTATTGAGTAGTTTTGTATCGCAAATCTTTAACTATGTGGTTACCCACCCGAAGTAGCTTTAGGTATAACACAAATGGGGAACCTTGTACCGTACATAGCAACTAGGCTACGCAACTCAAAGTACCCTTAAGTTACACAAATGGTGAACCTTTTATCACATAAAAAACCTACCCATTCCGATTACCTACACGTAACACCCCACGCAAACAATTGTGCATGGTAAGCACAATACGTCAATTATAAGATTTTAAGAATTACAAAATAATTTCATCATTGATATCATGACATACACATAGTCAGAAAAAATAAAGATTGTATTTGTCCAAGGGGCGCGTATAACCATAAGCCTCAACAACCAAAATGCAAGCTGCATAGAAGCTTAATAATCGAAGTGCCGAGACGTGTCCAGCCATGGAAATAGGTAATCCAATATTTGTATTAATAATTAAGCTCAAGCGGCACTTCACACGCACAAGATATATCTATATACGAGCTTAGTTATAACCCAAGACACCGTGCGCCTACTTATAGTCTATCATCACCACATATGTATTATTTACATACAGGTCAATATTATTATTGATCGTACCTGTCACCTGGTAAGACAGAAGCAGACTCCAGACACGGACCAGCAGGTGTTGCTCTAATATTGCTCCCATGTGCCCATGGCACAGCCGGTGATATAGTAAATCGAAAACTTTAAGGGTATATGTTCTACCCTGCTTTTAAACGCAATGCAGCAATATTAGATAGTGGTGCATCAAAATAATACTGATCCCATCAACACATAGAACCTCACCTTAGGAAATACAATAAAACATTCGTCACATAATCCAGTATGGTTTTATGTCGGTTTTAGCAGTATTCTAGCCGTATTATGGTGGGGAGGGGGTGGGGGATACACCAGCAATGGGTTGCCTAGTACCCATGGTTGGAATCAAACCGGGGTCCTCGGTATCATGAACCAACTCTTTAAACACAAATAACAATGACGAATAGTCCTGATACAATAGTCACATATATTTATGTGTGTTGTATCCATTCTTAAGAGTATCCAGCGGTTCATAACGAAGGTGACGTGACAAGTCTATTATTATTATTATTATTATTATTATTATGGCTCTCGGAAAGGTAGATAAGATACTTTCCAATGGTACCCTTGAAATATGTTAACCTACGAACCACAAACTTCGAAATGGTTTTCTTACAAAGGACCAATCCCAAGTGTACCGCTTTGCTTCCTCTAAATTTAGGTCTGACCTTATCTCTTCCTTTCCAAAACATTCAGAATGTCCACTGCGCTTTATTACGTCTCTTTTACTACCACACCTCGGAGACATATCTGGATAAATATCACCCTGGTGTATTACGCAATCTACCCAGAACATCATGGGAATTAGTAGCTGTGTAATTGTCACTGTTCGTCTTGCTGCCTAAGTCGTGACTTTCACATCAAAAGGGGAAAAGGCTTGCCAGGGGATTATACCCAAAATAGGAGTAATCAAACGTTTCCTGAAACTATTTGCCTCAGAAAGTTGGTGGCAGCAAAGTCAACGTTAATCTCCCTGCAAAGGATGAAAGAGTTGCTCTGAGAAGGCACACGCGAATCGTGACAGGTATTTGACTGACAGCAAAATCCTAATTTCACTTCCGTATTTTAATGCCTTTAGGTACATATATGATTTTTGTATTTTTCTTGTCTTGTGTTCATTGACAAACTGTCTGTGCAGCAATATCAAGCGCTGAGGTTCCGTTTATTCTATTTAGGAGGCAAAAATTTCTAG
Source organism: Haliotis rufescens (assembly GCF_023055435.1). NCBI lineage: Eukaryota > Metazoa > Mollusca > Gastropoda > Lepetellida > Haliotidae > Haliotis > Haliotis rufescens. Next base: position 44,233,913 of record NW_025964001.1, on the reverse strand, counting down.
ACCTATACATGTCTTGAAGTTCAACCATGTTGACAAAGCAACCCAAAGGTAACAGACAGAAGTGATCCGGTGAGTATGTATATACGTTGTGAACATTTGTTCCAGAAATCGGTACAAACGGCAGCTATGATAAATTTCATTCACATCACGTGAATAATATTTGGTGATCAAAACGCAGCTGATCCAACCCGACACTCTGAATCAAATATCCCCTATCGCTATCTGATAAGATATCTCATCGTTACGAACATAAAACTAAACTTTAAATTATTCTTTATCACATAGGTGTTATAAGTTTTATTCACTGTAGCGATTATTTAATTTATTATTATTTAGGTGTACATGAATGATAACCTTTCTGTTGACAAGATTAACAAAGGAAGGTGGTCTTGGTGATAAAGTAGTCAATTACTTATTGCTTCCACTCGTGACACGCTGCTCTGAAAGTAAGTTCGTGTCTACTCTGGCATGTTTAATTAAAGTCCAAACGATAAGATTGATTAAAGCTATTTTCAACCGGCCCGACCTAAATAGACTCGCGCATGGTAAATGCTTCATGACAAATTACTGTAAAGCCGCATGTTCATCACAGCCTTGAACCTGTGTACAATGTCACTACAGTATATTGTCCATTTTATTCAATAGATTAAACGTGTATCAGTTTCTTTTCATATAATATTAACCATATTGGGTCTGTATTTCTATAAATGACCCTGGTGATTTCTGTATCAATTATCTATGCGTGAGTGTATATGAAAATGGACATACGCCCAAATTCGGTTTAGTCCTAAGAATTCCAGATTCAATTTATGATGTTACACGTTTGTTAGCCATGCTCGTGGGTTTCACCAAAGTGATAACGTCAAAGACCTGTATCACTTCGGGTTATCCTCCCACATCAAGTTGACATGCCGTGACTACTGCAATATTGTTCAAAGCCAAACTTTCACACTCAATGTATTTGCCGAAAAGCTTGCGAGGCTTTATTGTGTATATCTGAAACTCTATTTTAAGAGACTTGTAGCGTTGATACTTCTAGTTATATCCTCATTTTAATATCACCGTAGAAATTATCGTTATTTACAATTGCCCTTAAATAAAAAAGGTAGCATTATCGTTGGTGCTTCTAAAATGCTCACATCCCTTATCTCAAACATTGTTAACCGGTTCGTTCCCCAAGGATACACAAATTATACTGCAATCGTTTGCATAAAACGTTCATATTCTGAAAAATTCAAGGATATTTTATTGCACAGGAGGATCGTTTATCATCTGACATGGCCACACGCTTGGTGAGTCCTACGTTTTACAGCTAAAATGTTTCAAATAATAGTTAAATCACGAAAGCATTTTTAACCAACCAGGAAGCGAAATCAAATTTCACATCATATGACATTGGTTGTTTAAACGTAAGTAAAGTAAGATATATGGTCCATCTTTCTGGGTATCGTTGGACTTTTAAGGGTTGCATAGTTATGATCATGACTGCCAAACCATGCCACAAGCTGAATGTCATGCAAGGAGTTTACAAAACACTAGCTTTTAAATAGGTCTTGTTGATAGAGGGGCTTTGTGTACGTCATTACCTGTTCGATTGGCATACATGATAAAATTTGAGTTGGTAGTTGTATAAATCGATGTTGGAGGACTTTATTCAAACTTGTTAGGGCTGCCAATGTATCTAGCCTTGTTCTCGTTAACGTATGGTGCGCATATTTATGACTTTTCCGAAGAGATCTTGAATGTAAATGTGCCTTTGTGAACTGGCGGTATTTTAAGGTTGACCTGACATTATCACTTTCATGACATAAGCACTATTTGACTCACCAGTAATGCAGGTTGCATAAATATTGCTACTTAAATACGACATTTTAAATGACTGCATATTTGACACTAAAAAGTAAACCCAAATCTATATGATTACATTGGTATGTCAGTGAGAGCATGAAGGCATTGTCATCTTTAGGTTTGTTTGTTTGTTGTTTACTGCCACACTCGGCACGCGGCAATATCCAAGCTACATGACGGCGGTCTGTAAATAATCGAGCCTGGACCAGACAATCCAGTAATTGACATCATGAGCATCGATCTACGCAACTGAGATACGATGACATGCATCAACCAAGTCAGCGAGCCTGACCACCCGATCCCGTTAGTCGCCTCTTACGACAAGCATAGTCACCTTTTACGGCAAGCATGAAGGCTGAAGACCTATTCTACCCCGGGTCTTCACGGGTTACGTCTTTAGGTAAATCAGTGGTCACTGCATGGTAGTTACAGGGGAATATAAAACATCAACTATCTATATGGATAGTATAAGGAATGTGCTTTATCAGATGGTTAGTGTTGGGGAAGTGCTTTATCCAGCTGGGTAATATAGGGAATGGGTTTAATCCAGCTGGGTAATACAGGGAATGCATTTTTTTAGATAGGTAATATATGAGAATGCACCTTATTCAGATAGGTAATATACGGAACGGGTTAATCCAGATGGGTAATATAGAGAATGCATAATTATTATTCAGATAGATAATATACGGAACGGGTTAATCCAGATGGGTAATATAGAGAATGCATATTATTCAGATAGGTACTATAAGGAACGGGTTAATCCAGATGGGTAATATAGAGAATGCATATTATTCAGATAGGTAATATACGGAACGAGTTAATCCAGATGGGTAATATAGAGAATGCATATTATTCAGATGGGTAATAAAGAGAATGTACTTCATTCAGATGGGTTATTTAAGGAATGGGTTTCATCCAGCTGGGTAATATAGGGAATGCGCTCAAGGAAGGTATCATAAGAAATGCACTTTATCCAGTTGGGTAATATATGAAAAGAGCTTTATTCAACTAGATAATACAGGTAATGTGCTTTATCCAGTTGTGGAATGTACTATTACATCACCTACTATATAAGGAATGCACTCCAGCTAGTCGATGTGGTTGCTCTTGAAGCAGAAACATAACACAATGACTATCCCAGGGATGACATAAAGATGATTTTTGCATGGTAGACGTGAAAAGATATTGTTACACATTAGACAAGAAGAAAACACACTTTACACCATCAGTTAGTCTAACCCTAGACAGTGATGCTAAGGTTAAATGTTACCGATGGAATCGTATAACCACTGCAATATCAATGAAGGTAAAATAATAACTGCACTGAGCCAACGACACAACAATGATCCAGGTACCTTTAAACGGGTGAGTGATACAATGTTTTATGTAAGTTCATGAAATGTAAAAGAAAGATTAATTCCAGAGTTTAAGGTCATGTTAGGTTAGAGATAATATCGAAGAACAGCCTACACTAAATTGGACTGGTGAAATAAGAATACCTACTGAGCACTTGGAGTTGCACATTGACGCTACCACTTTAAATGTAATGTCACTCTTTGACCCAGGCTCGGTACTTATTCCTTTTAAAGGGCAGACCACATTTCATCTGAGGGGGTGCAACACAACATTGTTGAGTGAGTGAGTTGAGTCTAACGCCACTTTGAATAGTATTCCAGTTATATCACTGCCTGTTAACTTAAACTGGGAGGAGAGTCCGAAGTGATGCATGTCTCAGACGTTTACCACTTCAGTATGGTCCTGATAAACCTAGAAATAGAATCGGACGAACCGGGATTCGAACCCAGAAACAGATTAATCACAGGCGTAGGTTTTGTGAATGGTAGAGGCAGTGAAGTACCTAACGAACTTGTACTGTCAAAGGACAAAATATAATAATTTCCAAGTGATTTCTATGTAACTCGAAACGATGGCTGAACTTGTTTTTCCTTAGTGTGGTACAGAGAATAGAAGGATAGAAGGATCAACGAATTTGCCAGTGCCGTTTGTATAGTAGTGGATATTAGGGTCGAATAAGGCCACAAAAGTCTTGGTCAGAAAAGCGCATGACTGAAAATACGGTTCTATTGAGCTGACGTCCTTTAATTTGAATGTTCAACAGTTACATACAGAGCATACCTTATGCAATCAATGCTTCTGGACAGAACATGAGTATTTCAGCATACATTTTTTTCTTATCACATGGACATTCGTTGCAACCTTCATGGACCTGGCTTCATAGATTTAGATTTCAGTTTGAAATACGCGTCAAAGATAAGGTAAGTGCAGATCATGACAAAGGATATTGCTCTAAGGAGTATCCATAAAGACAGTGTCAGCAAGATGTAGATTAGGGCCAATTTGGCAGCTTTCATTACATCCTGGAATATCAGCCAAACCCTGTGTTACTATGACCCGAGCACGCATGCCGTGGCTGAATGAAAGGACTACAACTTGACACTGATTCAAACAAGACCGTATCTGCTTCACTGGATAATCAGGAGAGATCTATTGCCATTGTGTTTACGTGTTAGAACCGATATAACCATGTTCATTATGAATGTGTCCTATCCATCTGGTTCAACTCAAATATTAGACCTCAGTATGGATCTGCCAGAAACGAATACCAGTTAACGAATGAGATGGTCATCCATATATGTTGAGATGAATTGTGATTACGAGAGTAAAGGACAGGTGATAATAAAGTTTCACTTTGTAGACATGATGCATGCTTTTGTTATAAAATGTATAAGAAATATCAGATATTTTATGGCTCGTTCTAAAATCATATTTACAGTATTTAGCCATGTATTCTTACTGCAAATTTACACAGTATGGTCTGATACTACATATTTCCTTTGTGATGGCTGCAAATCATATCGACGAGGTGCTTTAGGCTTTTGTTTGTTGTAAGGCTTCTCCTCAAACCCCGTGTTGCTTTGATCATATCTGACGCTCCATATACATGTGCGTCTAGTATAGTTTCTGATTACTCAGCTTAATCAAATATTTAAAAAGGTCAAATGTCAAAGGTATTAATCGACGACTTATAATATTTGCACGGCACTCTTGCAAATATTAAGTGGGACTGAAAATGTAATAGCACACAGGTGGCGCTGTAGAACGGGGGCGCTATAGAAACTTCATTACCAGATAAGATACATAAACATTTCCTTATCACTCATAGTCATAGCTAGATCCTAGAATGTATAACAAATAATGTCAAAGTTTGTAATAACATAATATCAATATGGGTATGTGTGCCATGACGTAACGAAAACAATACCCTTTAGCTGAAAAGGAAAATGTAATACTTTCAGCTTTTAGAGACACAAGGGCCAATATCATAGAATGGATGAATCGAAAACAACTTAGGTATATGTTTCATGATTATACAACATTGAAATGTACTTCGCATTTTGTATTCCAAAAGAACCTTTTGACAAAACCCCATAGATGAATTGAGTAAGCTTAAAAATTATTCTCGAAAACCTTTCATGTTAGAAGTGGCCTTTATGCTTCCAAAACCCAAACCAAAAATTATCTTATGCCAGTGTGAAAAATAAAAGTTAATCTTACCAATGGCATATAGAGTCTCATCTATACATCCATTGCAGAAAACCATGATGACAGCAAAGATGTTATAGGGCGTCCACGTTACTATGAAAGCCAACAAAATGGCGGTCAGCGTTTTAGCCGCTTTTTGATCCTGTCTCCGTTCGTGGCGTTTTGAATGCATTTTGTGTCGTGCTCGTTGCTTCCGAACTTTGTTGGCTACTTTCATTGCCATGCGTTGCTGCATAGCATGTCTAGTTTGATCATTGCTTTGAGCCCGCCTTCCCAAGGCAGGGGTTCCTTTCGGTGGTGGAAGGGGAGGTAATCCCCTGTCTCGGTCAAGGTCGTCGGAGTTGTCCGCTTGGCTGCCGTCACTAGAATCGCTATCAATGTGGCGTGGCACAGAAGGCGTCAACTCACAAATACTATCAGCATCGCTATCGGGTATCATTCGTATAGATGGTTTGTTCTCCGAGTCCGTTGAATCGTCCCGTGGAAGCTTTATCAGGACAGTGTACAATGTCTCCTTTCTGTCGTCTGTTGCACAGTCTTGGTCTGTTTCGTACAGAGGTGGGGCAGACGGCGCTCTGTTTTGGCGGGAAAATGATGTAGTGATGTCATAGGGAGGCGGAGGACCAGGTGAGGGGAATGGGGAAGGAGTCTCCACCGGAAGTAAAGGGATCATTGATCCACTGCAGCTCACACCGTCTGTTTTAGGGGTCCGGTTTAAAGCTAAACTATTGCTAGCACTATTTTGTCGGAACCGTGATGGAAAATTGGCCCGGAGAATACTTTGACCAGCACTGGTGGTTGATGTTGTCACCACGTTAGAATTCCCCGGCGAAGCTGGAGGGTCACTTGTACTTGATTCCTCTATGTAATCCGAGTCTCTATCTATTTTGAGACACGACAACAATTTACTCCTACACGAAGTTCTTTCAGTCCTCCGAGAATACTCCTCTATGTCTTGAAGCTCGGGGGATGAATGACTTCGTTTTTCACTGACACTTGAGTAACCCTCCTCGTCACTGGATATGGTGGACTTTTTGCTGCCGTAATATCTCTTAGCAGCCTGGAGCTTAGGGAGATCCTTCTGTCTTTTCTGGGTTTCAAGAAAAATCCTATAATACAGAATCACCATGATGGACACGGGAATATAAAATGCCAGTGCTGCTGTTATGATCGTGAGGTATTTATTTGTTTTCAAAAACTGAATATAACAGTCATTATACTGAACGGTCCTCTGCCCCTCGATATAGGGCCAAGCAAATATCCATGGAGTCCACATCATTGCTGATATGACCCAAGCACAGAATATCATTGTCAAGGCCTTTCTGGAGGTCCTGTTGGCGCGATAGGTGAGAGGCCTTGTCACGGAAAGATACCTATCAAAACTGATGATGATGAGATTGGCTACGGAGGCATTGCTCATGGTATAGTCCAGAGACAACCATATGTCACACATCTCGGGGCCCAGTGGCCAGTACCCCATCACAAGATAGACAGTATAAAAAGGCATGGAGACGACACCGATGGTAAAGTCTGCCACAGCCAAACTTAAAAGGAAATAATTACTGACAGTTTGTAGTTGTTTTTCCACCTTAAAAGCTATGATGACAAGCAGGTTACCTCCCGCCGTCAACACACACAGCACTGACACCACGATAGAGATCACAACCACCTCTAGGGTGCTAAACAACGGCCCGGTTGCTGTCGAGTTTGATGGATCGGTGAAATTAGTTGAATTATAGTAATCAAACGTGAAGTTGTCGCTTATAGTTGTGGCTGTCGTATTCCATTGTGTAAAAGATTCCGTGAAGTTAAGAAACTCCGACACAGTACTGGTTTCCAGCGGGGCACTTGTGTTAACATATGCATCCAAACTTTGAAAAACTTTTGTCGTATTGAAAAACTCCGTACTGAGAGAAATCTCGCTGACCGGCACCTCAGTGTTGACAGATAAATCCGTCGTATAGCTGCTGTCCGTTGTTCCGTTGTCGGTATTGCCAGCATTCCTACCTGGCATGGATGACACATCGTAGGTAGTCCTGTTAGAGTGTTCCATTGTCCGCACATAGCTATCACTCGATGCCGGACAGCGAAGAGCGAGGCACTAGTTCCGAGGAGCTGATACCCTCCGAGTAGAGCATGAACGCTGGAACATCGAGCTGTTGGTTGGTCGGTCCGACAGTCTTGCGGGCACAGCCGATAATCTCGCTACTCGGTCGACAGAGCAAGTCCCTTACTGCACTGGGCGATGGGCTCTCATTTACTGCTGACTGCCGGCGTCCGGATGACATACGGAATCTGCAATCCAGAAATTAATCAAAATCGATTATTCATTATTACATCATATTTCCGTGTCTAATTTTCCACTAAAGCTGTCATGTTTTAATATAGTGTGATCTGTATATCAGAAATGTCACAAGCAATAATGATAAATTGATTTTTTATCCCTTTCGATTATGTTTTTACTTTTCCCTGTGATGAAAAAAGTTCATTTTATTGTTTATGCGCATTAATAAATCTTACAGAACTCATAAAAATGTTGAAGATATATATAGAGTGTTCAGTTTCTCTGAAGTAACAAACAAGTTCTCCTGTCCTATCACAGTTAACTCACAAGATTGTTCCAACAGTTCTCATATTCATCCTCTAGCCCTACTTCACCGTATTGCATATACAGAACACTTGTCTATGCTGCCCTAGAGTTACACCGCTATGTTCCAATGAATATGTCAATCAGTTACTAGCACGCTTTGAACAACTGGTTCATTTGGGTAAACTGCTGTTATACCGATGTTATACTGTTGACCGATGGACCTGGCCTCACATAACGAATACCAAAATCAAATTACATCAAGTCTCTGTCAGTATACCTGCATTTTCATTGACTGTAAAGCCTAATGAGTTCAAATGGCAATTGTTGTTTACTACACACAGGACCGGCTTCACCTTTATTAGCTACTTTTCATCCAGTTGCCTAATGCATATGCTTACAAACGATTTGGCGCATGACATGTCCAGATGAAAATATCAAACCCTTACGTCTTGCAAGATCCTACTTTGAGTATAATCTACAAAGATTCCTGTAAAGCAAGGGTAGTCATTTCCATTTAGGCTTCCGCACCATTTCATTCATCTTGTCAATGTTACGATAGAATATACAGTAACTGACTTTCAGAACGAACTACTTTCAATCACCGCCTGAGTAGCCAAAACGTACATTATGTAGAATAATGACATATCATGCCACGAGATATCGATTTATATTAATCAAAACAGCTCTAATCATGTTGACATGTGACCTGTAAATCGAACGTTCAGCTAAACCTTATCTATCCCTGATCTTTCAGAAATAAGGTAGGTTTTGCAAAACAAACCTCATTCAAGCGCTTCATGCATGATCAGAATTCAGTGGCTGAGTGGGTTATTTACACATAAGTAGCTAGTACCTTGAACATATAGATTCCTTTGATGTGACTAACGAACATGCGCTCCCGGCACTTCTTTGTACAGTTTCTAAGACTTGTCAAAGACATAATGTAATGAAATTACATGACGCGGAGGATACTTAACGCTTGCATAATGTCTATAGTAGACGAAGCATAGATCGATATTGCGTGTCAAATGCATGACGCGTTTCATAAAAGTGAGTGACTGAATTGCTTTTAACTCCGCTTGGTACAGTATTCCAGTTGTGGCACGTCGAGTCAGCTTACGGTCAAAAGAAAGCCAGAAGGGATGTGGGTCTCAGCCGTTTCACCATTTCCGAAGACAATGACATCTATATTAATACACACATACTATAATCAAGACACACATGTATAATACAATGTGATTTGTTCTTTTATTATTCCTCCATTTCAATTCTTTAAGCTGCATTTGTAGTCGCTAAGTTGTAGCGATTATATCAAATTTCACATACCGGATGAGCATTTGTTTATAAATTGATAATTACATATACTAAGTATAAGGATTTTCAATAACATCGTATTAACAAAAGTCCAAACAATAACTAAATGCGTGTGGTATTTAATAACATGTCGGCTGACCTTATCCGGTTTAACCGTGAGTGCTCTCAAGTAGGATCTCGCTAATACCTCGCGGCCTCACTAAATGATAACACTTTAGAAGCGTTGTTAATATTACTAGTTGCTTACTGCCATTATCTGCGGGTTGAAAACAAACTGTGAGCGAGATAATACCGAACATATGTTAACACCATGTTACGTATCCGAGCGTTTGACACATGGAAGGGGATCATATGGTCCTGTGATACCGGCGCCCTGTCTGTCTTGACATTACAATGAATTTGTACTGCTTGCCTTTCTCATTTGAGGTATCACGGGCAATCTCATAAAAATTCAGATCTTAGATCTCGCTACCGCTAAACAAAGATCTCAGAACATCCCATAACGGACATGTCAGACAGACCTTTCGCGAACTTTGACCGACCAATGGAATAACTGACAATGCAAGAAGTCGACATTAGCCAACCAAAAGGCAGCTTGCTCGTGTTTCACGGCACTAGTTTCAAACTGGCGACTACGCTTCGAAACATATTTTGAAAAATTCGCGATTAAAAATTTAAAACCTGAACAAAAGAACATACTGAAATCGTTAATAGGTGGCCTAGGTTGTATGGATTCAGTCATAAAGCCTGTAACTGTCGTTGGGAATATTTCCTGTTAAGTTGTTCGAGGTTGCATGATTAGAAAACAAATTCCGACTGTCACTTTCATGATCTGGTAAGAGACGCTCTGATTGGTCGGATGAAAGGTCGTTCTGACCTGACCCGTAATGGGATGTCCTCAGGTCTTTGCTTAGATATAGCGATAACTAAGATCTGATTGTAATAAGATTGGAGTCAAAGGTAGCCAAGTCGTCGAAGCTAGTCGCTTCATTTATAGTGGTACTTCTGTTGGATAACAGAAGATTGTTGGACCATACGTTAAAGGCGACGCAAATCAAAGCAAAGTTGTCACTTAGGAGTGCCAAACACCTATGATAGTGCGTTAGAATCCCGGTTCGGACTCATTATGTTGCTAGGTTTGTCAGCACCATCCCCGCGCTTGTTCATCAAATTGGTAAACGTCTTTTATCACTTCTGGCTTTCCTCCCACATCAAGCTGAAACGGCACGACACAACCGAAAGTTTAACCATGAATATAAAGTCACATGTACAATGCTTATATTACGAATGGCGTATTCATGCATAGTCACCCAGACCATGGATAATATATTACAAAACAAATCCAACTTAAGTCTAGAATGTTTTGCCATGTCTAGATTGCCTCAGTACTAAAATAAAGCATATTTATAAGCGTTTTATAATTTTAGATGAAGATAACTTTGTTTCTGGGACTAAGGTGTTCGTCTCATTCAGGTAATGCCTGGGCATTTCGTAGTATAACGATTTCCCAAAGAGATCATACTCCAATGTTTAGTGCTCATATATATTCTGTAGTCTTATCGTTGTAATTAGTGCACTGAGTAAAACTGTGACAATGAATGTAAGTCATCATATAATATGATTTACCAAACAAACACACTGGCTTTTCAATGAGTTTAAGGACGCTTGTTAGGACTGACAATCGACCCGAGTATACGTCCTATTAATTTTGTAGTTAAAGTAAATCTAAGTAAAAAAAAACGTACATGTTGACAGTGAGTGAGTGAGTGTGTTTGATTCACCACTTCTTTGAACCGTATTCCAGTATATCACGGCGTGTCAGCTTAATGTGGGAGGAAAGCCCGAAGTACATTTACCACCTCAGTGAAACCCACAAGCACGGGTGACAAACGGTGATTGATATGATGAGCAACGTCCTACGTCACTGTAGGCTGACACGCAATCAATCAAGTCACCGAGCCTGACCGTCCCATCCATTCAGTCGCGTTTTACGACAAACAGATTCTGTGGGACCAATTTTAACCCAGAATCCCAACACGGTATGTCTGTTTTACAAAATTTCAGTATCAGTGATGCCAATCTGGCCGCTGGGAAGTCAATAAGAGACGCTCATATATACCTGTGACTGTGAGAGATTAATAACCTCTCAGGCCACCTGGAGCCAATTATGAGTGTAATTAAGGTTGTCTAGCTCACTGACGTACATTATTTGGCACCAAGTTGGGGTTAACGTTGCTCCAGTTTTTTCAGGGAGGAGATAGGTTGGACAAGGACTCTCTTTCACGATGGACACATGTTCTGTGGCACGCTCGGTTCATGCTCATGGATTAAATCAAGTAATATTTCCCACATTAGGAACTAGAAGCTGTACCATGTGGCTGAAAATATGTTCCTATAATTCTGGCGTTATCTTATAGATCAATATATATTATCATCAAGTGCCTCTTAATTATTAGTCAATTTTCTGTTAGCGCGAACTGATGTGCTTGGCCTACATTCGACACAATGGGGGATTCAAAATAGACTTTAAAACCAGTGTCATCTTATGTTTGAACATGGACGATCCAACAGGGACAGTCTATGAACTGGTAATTAATATCTGAGAAATCTCGGAAAGAAAGTCGAAATTGCGGACCGCGTATTTTGAATTAAGGTTTTTATAAAGCACGTTGGAATTTAACTGACAACATTGAAACACTGATCATGCAAAATCGATCACATTAAAGAATAAAGCAATTTTACAATCTCTCTTTTATGTCGCGTTAGGTGTGCCTCAGTTTGCAATATGAGTATTGACTTGACTGATGAAAGCATTTGAAATTTGTGCACACACGACTATACAAAAACAGTGCTTGGCAAGATGAAGGATCCTACCCAGCATGGAAGCTCATTCTTAGCGACCCACTCGGTGATTCTGATTTAAAAAGGCAATATAGCTGTCTCAAAGTGGGTCTCGCACCTAGTCCCCCCTCAGCCAGCTAGCCGAGGTCTTATCCCCCCATGGGTCATTTCCACCATAGGTCATTCTCACACCACCAAAAGGATCCACACAGATAAGGTAAACAGTTTCATATTTTAATATTTCATACTCTAATACGACAACAATTGATACTTAATCAGTGATACCTGATTTCATATTTTAATACGACAGGTGGTGGGTAATTGACCTCAAGAAATCTAAAATGTGCATATCCTCAAGATTGTCTACAACACGGACATGTCTGTAGACTTGAGTCCAGGGAGGGGCAGTCAGACCCGAAGCCACCTCTTTGGGTGACCAGTAAATTAATAGTCCAATCCAAGCCTATAATTGATTGGTATTTTAAGTAAACCATGATATCTGATTTCAATATTGAGAGGGGGTTGGCTGTGGGGATTTAACCTGCCAACCAGCTGGATTAGGTCGGGGTAGTTACAAACAAGGTATCTAGCTTTCCGTTTTTGCACTCTTCATAATCAGCCCTATGGACTACCATTATATACTCCTTTATATACGACGAACACATTGCTGAATGCAGCCGTGAAAATTAACACACAAACAATCTCAGTTGAACGTCATTGGTTGTAGAATTGTACAAATTCTTCTTGAATAGCAAAAAAATCAACTGCAAAAATGTAATCTTTGATTATATATGATATATTTTCTCCCTTATTTCGGAACATATTTGGGAGTGTCTCGTTGGGCTTCAAGATGTTTTCAACAGGAACCGTTTTGATCATGATCACCACTTCTTATGTGGCGCGACTTCAATTCCTGAGTAGAAACTGATGATTGTCTTGAAACAGATAAAATACAACACGCACGTTTAATCTAAGATGTTGTGTTGTTTGGAGTAAAAAAAACTTTTGTATCTAACAATAATTAGTGAACACGACCAAAGAGCATTTATGAGAAAACAATCATAGGATAAAAGAGGTAAAGTTGAGCCATTTTACTCGATGCTACCTTCATCAGTCGTGATGACGTTTTGCATGAAAACAGAGACATTAATGAATCATGATTTTATCAAAACAACATAACTTCCATTATTCTCATCGGGGTATTTAAGAGAAGCAGATTTTCATGCTTTGGTGAAAATAATTACCGAAGTAAACTTTAAAGTGGGAAAAGGACCCGAGTAATTATTATTATGCCTTGTTCGAACATATCGCTCAGTAAAAAGAGATATCTTAACAAGGCTATGATCTAAAAATAGATTCATGAGAATAGATCTCCTCCCCACATCCTGTAAATAAAACAACGCAAATTCAGCAAGGAGCACGTCTACACGATCAGTGCTTTATAGCATTTCGGAAACGTGATTAGTTGTAATGAACCTGGCGGGAATTGCGGTGTTAGATCTGTTAAAAAGTTGTGTATAAAAACATCTTCATCTACACAACAAACGAACACGCATAGGTGATAATATAAAAATGCAATAAGATCTTGGATGGAGATAAGACAATAAGTGTCGTGTTATACTAAGGGTTTGTAATCATTGTTAATGCTCAAGGTAACAACGAATAAAATAATAAGAATGAGCTTTACATGTAACAGCATACGAAATGAGCATTATGGGCTTAAACTGTTTGTTTATAACCTTAGCATTTCTTATGATTGTGTGCATTGCACCACGATTGCTTTGTTTCAGTCATCTTTTTCACAATGTTGAGACTCATTTTCAAGCTTCAATTAATGCATCACATCTCTTGAAAAAATCACCATATCCGTATTGGTACCTCTCTTTGAAAGGCAGCAATCATTTCATCATTTATATATTCCAGCCCGTACACATAACAACTAATCAGAACAACAGTCGTCCCTCATTTAAGCCAGTTAAGAAAACGTCAGTATCTCTATAAGATAAAACAATTAAGGTATGGTGTCATAACAAACTTTAATGTGCAATTTCTAATATGTGAAATATATGATATTAATGTCAAATTATCCAACAAATACGATATTCATAACAACAAACTGCACATTTATTTGATTAATCAAAAACATCAGCACCATTACCATCATATCGGCAAAATCAAGAACCCAATACCCCTAACACTCCATTCACGATATATCTTTACAATTTGACCATACAAGGTTGAAATGGACACTTAACTAGAAATTGAGGATCTTGGGTGTACTTTCGAGGCTCTGCAAGCCAGTCCATAATCGAATATAAATATGACCAAGCGGTCTTGCTAGTTAATTCGATCTGAGCCCCGTCCAGCTATCAGCCACTGATTTCTACATAGGAATTGGAAATTGGCAGTTTCTTTTGCTCCTGTGGGGCCGACTTCGATTTTCAGACAATGCATATTGTTTTAACTAACGTCATACAGTGGACAGATTGTGTTATATCCCCTGGACAAATATTGTCATAGTATAGGGTAAAGACACAAACAGTCTTGCTGATGTGGGTATTGACTCAATGTACTGTTGTGGCAGTTCATGGTCACTGGCCTATATAAAGTATTTGTGTAAATAGTCCTATCCAATTGAAGTGCTAACTGATAAAGCAAAGGAATGACCCAGATCGACAGTGTCCGGCACAGTTACTAGAACGGAGCCAGGGCCAGGTGTTTCAAACGAATGCTATATAGATTATTAAATTGTATGCATATGATACCAATTATGGTCATTATCGATTCAGAATTAATACAACATATTGATTTTGTATACTGAAACTACATTTTAACACAAAGAAAAATATATTTCTCTATCAATATGTATAACATATATCTTATCCGACGTTGCCACAGTTGTGCTATGTATTGTATGACAATAGCTCTATAAATACGGCCTTGTGGACACTTATTTTATGAATAGCCATCCAGACCAGAAACCGTAACAAATGATGCCTATAAAATGTAAATATCATGCAATCATCGCCGATTGTATTCTGTCTCATTGTTTATGTAAATAATTCAGAAATAGAAAGCTGTTTAAAGTAGTCGTGGGTCCAGGAATAGTCAGCATACGTCGTCCTGTCAATAAAGGCCCTGCAAGCCAAACCTTGTTAATTCAAAGACCACAGGAAGCCTATTCAGAACTGCAGGTTTGCCAATATAATCTTCTCAGATAAATTCATCCTTGTTATTATGGTCCTTGTCGTGACACTAGCATGTGGCCTGTGGCCTTGTCTACAGACATGCTTGGGAGCAAGTATCTCTGGCATAATTCTTGACAAGCTCTATTGCGTGAATGATGTATTGGAAACACCGAACCTTATCAGCCAGGAAACTATTTTGAAAAGCTCTACAGGACACGTTAGTCTTTTAACCAAATCCCAGGGACGTATATACAGAATAAATTACACAGATTGAATGTTTAGTCACTGAGATGTATGCCCAATACAACATATGAAGATGCTTGGCGTCGATAGCAAACATAGCTGATTTTCAAAGGCCCTTAAAACCGCTGAATGGCCGATAAAAGTAATTTGATAGAATAGCCACTTCATTTTGATGCCAATAACGAACGCATAAAACATTTGGAATGTTTTGCGGTTTTCAAAATTGTATGAGGAGCTGGCTTGTGCGGTATTAAGCGGCATTCTCACTTGACTGGGCATGCATCAACAACGATAAGACACACATTGCTAAAACATACAAACGGAAAGTTCGTATGATGTTCTTGTGTCTGTGGCATTAGAATATCAAACAATAGCAACAACTGTTCGCAAAATGCAATATATTTGGTGTGAGTTTTGAAGCAACATCAATGCATTATTGTAGGATATAAAAGATATTAACAATGAAAAAACAAACCCCATCTAATAGGATTGTTCTTCATTGGGATTCAAAGCAGGCCAGTGGTCATGCAGAGAGCAAGCGGTTCTTCTGTGGGCACAAACAGGGCAGTGTTTCAGGGTGACAAGCACGATCCTTCTATACGATGTTTTCTTTGTTCCTGACTTCCCTTGGACCCTCAATTAAATCCTATGAAATAAGCTTCGTTAGCAGATCCCACGAAATTGACTAAGTGAGTATTTGCAAATCCTACCCCCTTTGATTTGACGGATTATCTGATTTGGCAGAGTACACGGAAAAATCATTAATTAACTAGGATCATTCAAAGCTCTCGCCGCCAGTCACAGCAAGAATCAAATGTGCATTCACCTAGACTCGGAGGCCCGAGGGAGGGGGAGGGGGTTGCAGAACTGACGGCCAGTGACAGATGAGGTAGGGGAGAGGATCGACCGGGGCAAGGAGTCAGATCCCGGTGTAACTCCATTGTTGACAAACACACACGGACCTCTGGGTAAGTCTTGTCAAGATGCAATTAGAAAGATTCCGTCTGTAGAAAGTCCGGCTAGGAGGACTTGAGTGTTTGCTTTCTCGCTAGGTATTGAAGACGTATGCCAAGAAAGCGTATATTGCAGCCGACTTTAAAGTAGTTCCTTTATTCTCTCTGCGGCATTATATTGAATTATTCCTGTCGATTTGAAAGCAATTTCCCATCAAATGGGATTCGGAGATATAACGTATATCACATTATTATCAGAAAATATCATTTACTGCAACTTAATCTGATGAGGTTACCGTTTAAGAAGCAGAGGGTTATGATACAAACATAACATACATTAAAAACCCATTAGGGTGTAATAGGTCTCTTTGGTGACAACAACGAGCATGGATACGATGTTGAATTTATATATCCGACTAGTAGCTCCTGGCACGGCCAGGGTACGCAACTCTGCACAATGAATTATAGAGATATTAGAACTATAAGCCACTCGTGTCCCAACCTGGAGAGTTCGAAGTTGTGATATAGCTGAAATAGTTTACTGCAGTACCCAGAGAACCAGTGCTGATTCTCGCTCTATGACCACTGGTTTTCTTGCTCAATTCTCGAATCCAAAATTCGCGCAAATTATTGACGGTTCTCTGATAGTAACCTTCCTCCTATCACATTTCACTCGCGAAATTTTATTCTCAGAAAAACTGCTGTCTTAAGCTTGAGTCACTTAGTGGTATACAGAGGCTGGAAGATTTAGAAGTAACTTCCAGTTAAGGACTCATGTGTCGGAAAACTGACGAGATAATGTACATGAAAGCCACAAAACCCGTTCCATACGAAATCTCAGCCACAAACAGTCGATTATACGATTCCGACAATGTCATGAGCATGTGTTTACGAATCACCATCAAATAGTGGGCATACCAGGTGTTCGCGGATAGGTGAGCGTATCCTGCCCCACCTGTGGCACCCGTCACAAACACATACAAAGGCATGTCAACACTTCACCCGAATAAAACACGGGACCATGTGGTACATATGTGACTGATGCGCCAAATTTGGAACGTCCTCCACATGTCTACCACAAAGCCTCGTAATTGGATTAAGTATAAGCAGCTCTTGGAAAGAGTGCTCGATGACTGCCTTTACCACTTCTTCACCCATTCGCAGACTCGGGCAGCTGCCAGTCGACACATCACCAACAGGTGGCACCATCACAGATAATGTGTTTTTCCATACTAAAATCCTATAATGTACTTGTCGACACCTCTTGTAACATCTTTCGATTATTTAATCGGCAATGCGTTTAGCACTGTCTGAAAATGTCAAGTGATGAAGTGTTAACCGTTGACACCAATACATATATAGACAATCAACTGATATTCGTATATGCTTTAAAATAAAGATATTTCGTCAGTCAGGAACTGTTTACTTATATGCCTCTGCATAATTTCCCTTTCTTGTGCAAACGGTAATTACGTGGCAAGCAGGCAAATTATTTGATGTTTTAGAAAAAAATATGAAATTTTGTACGAATCAATACTTCCCGAACTTTATATTGATTTACATGGCCATTTTCATTATAAACATGAAGAAAGTTCCAACATAATTATACACTGCTGACATCCTAACCCGGAAATGGGTATTTGCATCACTTTATTTAATAAACCGTTCACATGGCCGTGACCTTTGACCAAGTCTGCTTTCCTTCAATTAAATTCAGAGACGATGTAACAACAGGAGTCGACCATTCCCAAGCCCATTCTCGTAGTCACACCGGGTATTGTTCCTGGTACCAGAAGGGCTGACCACAGAGAATCCCCTTGCCATGATTGTTTTGTCCCGAGCATCGATCACGCCAAACCGTGGACTGATATTCCACTGGCCTGGGGTCGCGGTCTTCCATAAGGAAGTTCATTGATTCGCATCGTCAATATTGGCCACTACCTTATGCTAGTACTACTGTTATGAGGAACAGGTTTTTGAGAAATGCTGACTATCCTCTGGCTAGGAACCGAGAATTACAGGCTTGAGATTCTTTTTTATGGTATGCAAAAAATGCGGGGAAAGCATTATCGGTACCGTGAGAAAATTGATAGATTATTTTTTCGATTATAAAATGCATTAAATATTTTCGATTTTAAGTCCGGGATTTTTCCATCTTTTTATGCTCTTGCATCTCTATCAAACAGTCCTAGACGAAGCAAGGCAACGTGTGTTTGATCTTGCGCAATAACAGCCCATTATTGATAAGAAAAACCTAATCAAATCTTTCATACTTCTGCATCGTTGCTTAACTTTGGAACTCCATATTCCTGTCATCCAAGTAGAACTGTGAATGTTTTAGATTTTTTCAGTATTTTTAGGGATAATTATATTTCAAAGAGGACCCATTACAACCTGACACGTGTTTTAAAAGGTTATGACAGATGTCTTATTAAGACTGCTTCAAAATCTCAACCGTATTAGTTCGTTTCTTTTAAAAACAGCACGTCATAATTTCTGTGTGGCTTCAACATTTGTATCTTTAAAATTTGGATTTCAAAAGATGGCATTTTTAGATATGCCGTTAATGATAAGAATGCTTGGCTGAGGACAAAGCATGCACAATCAACCCTATCGGGCGTCTACAAGTATTATCAGACTTATTGCGAATTGTGTACTGGAATATGTACATGAACCAGATGGGATTAGCAAAAAACGTTGATCTAGTCAATATCATTTAAAAACGTTGATCTAGTGAATGTCATTTAAAAACGTTGATCTAGTCAATGTCATTTAAAAACGTTGATCTAGTCAATATCATTTAACCCTCAAAGGTTAGAGATCAGTGTGTAGGGAATGGAACCGGCGGAAAAAGTCAACGGAAGCACCACTTTTCTTTGATTCCTTCCACAAAGATTAAATCATATTTCCGACTTACAGGTATGTAATAGACAATCCATGTAACTCCGTGAAGATCCGGGTTAGAATTGGTCTTCAGCAACCCATGTCCCGTCAGTATGTACACATGGCCCCCAATGGGTTACGGGGAAGCAACTCGCCAAGGGTTTTGCCAACTGGGTTTCTCATGGGTCCAAACAGATATTACCGACAATGTACATATGTTAACATGCGAGTGTGTTTTCGGATGGGAAGTATCATGTATTATGAATGTTTGTTTGATGTTGTTTATTAGCCCAATGTATTATGAATAAACATTTTGAGCCTAGATGAGCTGAATACTTGTACATATATTGTGTTTATTCCTAATACAGGATATTTGTCATCCCAAAACTCACAAGCGTTATAGTCACTGTTTCATATGATGTTATTCTTAAATTCTATGGTCACAATCGGTTCCTAAACATTGCAAGATTTCCTGGGATATATATATATATATATATATATATATATATATATATATATATATATATAGCGTGTATCGTTCATTTGTCAGTTTGTTTGGTAAGTGTGTGCGCGCGCGTACGTGAGTGCGTGCGTGCGAATTGTGTACGTCTACATCGTCAGACAATTGGTATACCCGTGTTCCCTCGCCCAACTCACTGCAATGAAAAAGGGTCCAATGCAGTTAGTTATATTATATATATCGTGTAATAATTGCGCAAATATGATCCAGCAACATGTAACAATGATTAAGACCATATCTAATACAACGCCCCCAAAGTCACTAAAGAGCCGCATTTTATGACACAGGGTTATGACAACAGCAAAGTTCATGAAAATAGTGAGTGAATGAGTATGATGTTACGCCGCTTTTAGCAATATTCCCGCAACATCACGGCCGGGGACACCAACCATGGGCTTCACACATTGTACCCATGTCGGGAATCGAACCCGGGTCTTCGGCGTGACGAGCGAACGCTTTAACCACTAGGCTACCCGACCGCCCCAAAATGCTTCAATAATTCATTTACAGAAATAGTGAAGCTTTGTTATCTCACTATTGTTCCACGCCGATATGTAAGTGATTAAATACAATGTAACGTGTAGGTTGTAACAGTTTACATATTAATCAGTGTAGGCAGTTGGCAGCTACCTGCACTGTTCGTTATCAAATCATGCCTCTTCTTAAGTACAGACAAAATCTGTGTGTACTAAATGTTTGCACATTGCAATCAGGATCTATACCCAAATTAGGTTTAGGTGCACCTTCGAACCTAATCAATATATAAACCGTACAATTACACAGTTAACAAATTACCCATTGTCAGCCTTTCCATCAAATCTGAAATTCAGTGCAGATGGACAAACGAATGCCAAACATCAATTACCAAGCTAACACTCTGGTGGTTACCTAATTTGTGTCGATGAGCTTACGGGAACCGTCCACACAACGTTAGTTGTAAACTGAAGCGAGATAAAGCAAAGTGCCACCACCCTGTTGTTTATCTTGCCAGCTATCTGAGCTACCTGTAACGGAATACATCTCAAGTGTGTATACATGTGCTTCTTCACTTCCGGCCATGTGCGTCCAGATTACTCCGCATGCTGAGCATAAGTACCACGAAGTGAGGGTTCCGCTGATGAAGAAAGATTCGGAAGAAAGTTCATTTACGGAATTAAGAAACTGTTTTACATGTAGTTTCAATTGCGTGCATTTAACAACCTCTGGTTTGAAAACGTGATGAACGTTGGCGTGTAATAATTTCATTTAAAGTCTCATGGATTTCATTTATAGATAATCTAAAACCAAGAATAATGTGTGTCAGACATGGCCTACCTTTCAGAAGTTCCACAGCGTAATATTATATTGTACAGTAATATGGTACTCTCCACTGAGAAATCGCCCGTGTCAATCCGTCTCATAAACAGCAAGTAATAAATAAAATACTAAACTCGCTCCCGTATAAAACCAATTAAAGAAACTCGTGAATAGTTCACGAGTTTCATAAATTTGGTATTAGATGGGAGTATTACAATAGTATTTTATATTAATAAACATACAATATATGTCGTTTGTTATGATACATATACCCATTTTTTTTAAATGGACTCGTCTAACACTCATTAATATGTATTGCATGTGCACCAACTGAATTGCACGTGCACCAACCGGTGGGCGGGCGCGCGCTGTCACAAACCAAGTACTCGGTGAACTTTCCTCCATCACACTGTATTACAATACTAAACATGATACATGTGATTGCAGGTCGATTCGCGTCAAGAAATGTTCATGTAAAATAAATCTGTAATTTTATATATTGAAAATCAACATTAGATGCGAATTAAAGATGCAGTTCAAAAGTTAAACAAGAACGCAGGTGGTATTTATAATTCAAAGTAAAACCTTTGGTCTTTCTTGAAAGAAGTTCAACCTCAAAGCAGGTATTACTTGAAAGTAAACCTCCCTGGCTATATTCGATGTCGGACTCGGCGTTCAACCTGATTGAGAACAAGTATATGCTGACAGGAGAAGTCCATATACTACATAATATATGTTTTATACATAACTGAGACATAACAGCAAATATACTGAACAGCATTGAAAACGCACCAGCAATAAATATTGAAATATTACAAAAACAACTTGAGCAATGACCGATTTTAATTAGAACAGACATAGACGGATTATTAAGAAAGACGACAAAGAAACAGGAATACCACACAGAAAAGTCAATATCTGGTATGTCCGCCATTGGCAGCAACACAGGTCATGCAACGTCTTCGCATTGATCGAATAGGTCTGCGAATAGTGTTCAGGGGCATTCCACTCTTGGCGTAGTGTATCTTCAAGTTCTCTCAGGTTCTGTACTTGCGGACGACGTGAGGGGCGTTGACCCAGGTAATCCCTTAGATGTTCAATTGGCGATAGATCGGGTGACGGGGCTGGCCACGGAAGCAGAGGCACATTATTGTTCGCTAGGTACTGCGTTGAAACACGTGCTGTGTGTGCGCTCTTGCATTATCTTGCTGGAAGGTGTGCATATCCTGGTGCTGATGAAAGAATGGGATGACATGATTTGCCAATATGTTATTCCTGTAGTAAAGGGCATTAACTCTTCCATGACAAACATGGAGCTCTGTTCGATGGTTATGACTGATGCCGCCCTACACCAAGACCCCCCCCCCCCCCCCCCCCCCCCCTCGATCTGCCTGTACAACGCAGTCATTGTGGTAACGTTCTCCACGTCGACGGCACACTCGCAGTCGACCATCAGCAATCCGTAAATGAAAACGGGACTCATCAGAGAACAGCACACCATGCCACTGCCGCAATCTCCAATGACGATGCCTTTTGGCCCAACGCAGACGTTCATTTCGATGTCGATCAGTGAGTGTGGGTCCAACATATGGACGTCGAGCACGTAGCCCTGCTGAGCGGAGACGTCGACGTACGGTGTCAGCGCTGATCAAACCCCGTCGGAATTGTACGGTTGCTGCAGTCCTGGTAGCCGGCAGTCCTGGTAGAACAGTATGGCGATCCTGACGTGGTGTAGTTACACGACATTGACCCGGACGTGGTCGATCTCTGGTGGTTCTTGTCTGCTGGTACATGCTCAGTAGCCTGAGGACTGTTGAATGATGGCATTGAAACCGTTGTGCAATGATTCTACTTGACGTACCAACTTGAAGCATGCCCAAGGCACGTTCACGTTCCTCTGCTGTTAATCTTGGCATTTCTTGTGTCAGTACCCGTTACGTCTGCAGCAACAAGTGATGTGGCTTTTAAAAGTCTGTCTTTCATAGCCCTATTCTGCATGCTTCCCGTGAAACAAAACACGTTTTCCATGATGTGCACGCAATTTGTTGCGTTTTGGCGATGTCGCTCACAAAAAAATTAGGAATGTGTTTTGACGAGCTGTTCTTCTTCATGCTTCGTCCAGAACGTCGTATATCACTCATTCACTTATGTATTTTCATATGACTTAAGCCCGGATAAAAATACATCCATTTTCATGGTGGTGCGTTTTCAATGCTGTTCAGTATATTAGAAGACCCTGTTAAAAACTTAACTTCAACGATCTCTGCCAGTACAAGATACAATAATACAACACTCGCAATGTTTTATTTTTTTATTTTTCTTAAGGAAAAGCGACTTAAAGTCCTTTACATGATTCGGCTGGCCCAGTCGTATTATAAGTCTATATCCGGAACCAAAGTACATATATTACCTTATGTGAATAAATGATGAATTGTTTGATTACTGCCCACTCGCCAGGCGTAAATAACCTGTCCGTCAATTATCTCCACACACATTCTTCATTATTGATGTTGCTAGTCTGATGGAACAGTAAACTCAATAATTACTTTGTTTATACGTCATGTTAGGGGATTGTTACAGTTAATGATATTGATGTAACGACCAATTTTCTTTTGATAAATTGTATCGTCATATTGTGTATCAAATACCGTATAGATTGTGACTTGACAAATGCTTTCTGAGATCACAAGTGTTAGATTAATAAGATAGTACTGATAACCATTCTTATTTATATTGTTTTTGTTTTATGTTCATATGTACATACATTCACAACTGTATTCTGTGATACCTTGTTAATCGAAAAATAAATTATGGTAATTATTATCTATATTGACTAAATGACCAAATTGAATTGTTATGAAATAAACGTGTACTATCATCGAATAAATTACCTGATCCAAGTCAATATCGCACAGGGAATAAGAGATTACCGGAATACATGCCGACCTTGTGAGGAGATAACACGCTGAAATGGACTTGTTTCATATACAAAGACCAGGCTATCATCAGCCTCTTCTGCAAACGACCCTATTCATCAGTCAGAAGTTAATACTAATCTGCGGAAGATTTTGCACGTTCATGTCACAACATAGTTATGTAAATGCAACTATTGATCCCGTAATATATATGATGATATAACATGAACGTGCTTGGGAGGATTAAAAAGTCATTTCTTAACAAAACAGAATGATAAAGCAAAACACGTACGTCTAGCAAAACCCGTACGTCTATTCCTCGGTATTGTTGTCAATTTTGTTTCATACTGAATTGTGTTTCTGTGGATATTGTTTCCGGGGACGCCTATTCAGTTGCTCGTTTTGTTTCTGATTGGGAAGAACTATATCTTATTTCTCCTGTTCAAACAGACCCCTGATGCCTGATGACTGTAAAACGGTTTCTGTCTAGCCACAATCTAGATTGAATTTCAATGTTTCTATTGTCCCAAGCCAAAAAGTAAGCAGTGTTTCAGGGAAATAGAGGAGTCTTGGTACCGAGCCCTTAAGTTCACCCTGCAATCAATGGTTAATTTATCCTCTGTATTGAACAGTATGGAGATGTGACGAATCCTTCGATTTTTACACCGTAAGCCAGAAATCTGAAACCAAGCACGGGGCTTTGGGGTCGATTCGGCACTTTGTTGACATTACAATGTCTTTTAGCCATTTTGATCCTTGTCGATCTGACCCAGGGGATCCCCAAACAGGCGGCAGAACGCTTGTAGATTGATGACAAAGTTTGGAAGACTGAAGCAAGTGTATGAAAGTGGTTCGTGTCTCGCGGGCGAGTTCATCACTATGGTGGTAATAATTGAAATACCTCCTTAGAGGGACATTTCTGTTGTTTTTTTGTCTAAACTGTGAAGGCACAAAGACGATGTGTTTTTGAAGCAGCGAGAAAACGGCCGAATGAAGCAAACATCGTTCCAGGTCTGACAGTCGAATGCTCCACTGTTGTTATGTAAATGAATCTTTAATAAGGATATCTATCTCAAATAAATCAGCAATTCGGCGTTCTTAAAATTTAAACTAAGTAGTTCTAAAACGAAGGTCTTGCACAAATGTGTTCTTCTATGTTTTGTATTTTGTATTATACAAATAATGGTACTACATTTTTCACAATATGAGCTAATTGTTGTCCCATAGACAATTTTCTGGCAATAAAGAAGAAATAAGAGGCAGTTAAAACTTCCAGTTTTGTACTCGTGGTCTTGTGTACAGTGCATACGTCCCATATATGGCGAAGTTGAGCAAGGTTAGTCGCGGGTGAGTTCCGCAAGCTGGACTTTCTAGGGTCCTGCCCCACACTAAAACACTGATTTAATTCTAGTGTCTCCTTAGGCAAGTGCCTTTGTTTAAATAAGTCTAATTACTCAGCAGTGGATGGGTACCATGTGGGATGAGAAGCTTTTTAGCAACTTAGTAGGCAGCTTGGTTTGCATACTCTCTGGGATGAAATTAGAATTGACGGTCTGATGGTAATGTAGCGCCGTGAACTGTCATTTGATTAATCGAAAGACGCATTAAAAATTGACTTCATCATCATCATCATCATCATCACCATCCTCCTCCTCCTCCTCCTCCTCCTCCTCATCATCATCATCATCATCAATGCATCTCTCTCCGTGGGGATTCCGGGTTGTCAGGCTCGGTGACTTGGTTGGATGCATGTCATCGTACCCCGACGGCGTGTGTCGTTTCTCACAATATCGATCACTGGAGTCTCTGATCGGGACTTGTTTATTTACAAGCCGCCATCGTATTGCTGAATTATTGCTGAGTGCGGTGTTAAACAACAAACAAACAATCACTGCGTCTCACTTTCCTTCCACGTTAAACCACTGTTTAAAGCGGCGTTAAACCCAACTCACTCACTCACTCACTGTTTAAAGCGGCGTTAAGCAGGAATATCTCACTCACTCCAAGTACATGTACCAGTTCACCTGGACCTGACGATCACAAACTTTCTCCTAGTTAGATTTGCTTGTTTATCCTGGTGCCCGTAGTGTGTGGGTTATAAGTAGAAACTAACACAAGGCCAGGTGGTGAAAGTCTGACCGCCCCGACCCAGAGATTCACAGGGGGCAAATGATTCTGATCCGAAACACGTGTGTATAATTCCACTGCAACAGTGGTACCAGCTTCCAGCTGAGGATCACAGACAGTGCTCATATTCACGAGGAAGATGCCGTAAAGGAAAACATAGGATCTAAATATCAGATGCAGTATGAAGATAATGTATAAAGACAGCTAATGATGCCAATATATAGTTTTGTGTCTTATGACCAAATATAATGTAGACCCTCAGGTAGTAGGACTGTATCATAATTATTAATACAACAGAAGTACGCGTAGTTCTGATTGCTGGTGTGAAAGCTGTCAGACGTTTCCTTTCACAAGATGTGCTTCTAATATAGATAACAAAATGCAGGCGTAAATATATTCTTTCTTCAGTTACGACCTTAAAATTTTGTACAGTGCCCGCCAATGCATGCCACGTCAAACTATAAATGCTTCACAGTGATTAACAAAAGAGGACACTTACTCCATTCTTGTGCAGGTTCCTTGACAAATTGCATGAAATGAATCCTTCTCATAGATTCATTCCAGTGTATTGTCCATGAAGAACAAACATACGCCGGGTCGTTGTCTTCCTTATAAAACATAGCTCTGCCCGAGATCAAATAGCGGCATCTGCATCAAAGGAGGAATGGCATGGCAGGTATTTTTTCCCACCTCATATAACCTCATAACAGCATTGACATTCCATCTCAAGCTTTCCCCGGTATGGTGAACTTGGATTACATTGATATCTTATCTGACAATAATTTGTGACGATTTAATGAATTTTTCAGTAATGTATTACTGTTATAGAGATACATGAAATAATTGTTTCGTACTTATATATGATATATTTTACAACGCCATATCGTACTGATAATGATGTACTTAATGACGAAAGGTGGAATTCAGCACAATAGCACATGCTGAAGAGAGGTTATCACGAAAGTGTTTTGGGGTGGTAAATATTCAGTTTAAGGAATGAACAATGTTTTCAGAGAGTCTTGGCGAGCTAAACATTTAGTCTTGTTTCCTAATACAGCACATTTACCATCCCAAAACACACAAGTGTGGTGACCTCTTTATCATATTATGCCATTCTTAATTTCCATCATCAGAATGCGTATTTCCAGGAATGTGCCAGGTAACATATTACGTCAGAGTGTCAGTAATCAGTCAGTAGGACAGTGGAACAGTCAATGTAGTTCCAACTGAAACTTTTCGTTCAGGTAGTGGCGTAACTACCATATAGGCAAAAGGAGAATTGCCTATAGATAATTGTTCAACAAAGTCAGTGACCTCCTTCCGCGGCAATCCATCGGTCCGCTCGCTAGAGTAACTGCCCTTTCTCAAGAGGAAGCTACTCAAGTCTATGACACGTCACGTCTGGTTTGAGTCTGCCTTGTTTGTCAAAATGTTCCGTAACGCGATCACGAAATGCATTCAGATATTTAACATAACGACAAAATAAAACAAGGCAACATTTCGAACATATTTCAGCCAAAACCAACTGTTAATAACTCACGAAAAGACCGCTAAGCCGCAGAGATCCTCAAACACAGGTATGGGAACTGATCCAACCGTCCTCGCTAAATGTCTTCGCAATTTATATCTCCAAAGTTGCCTTCACTTGTGGAAGGCCATAACTACGCCCCTTTCAAACACCAATTTTCGGTATCTTAGACCAATATTTTTTGATAGTGTTAACACTTATCCTTCTAATTTGTCCCGGTCTCCGATTGTCAATTAGAAGTCGAACCCCGATAGACAGTACGTACCTCACCGTTAATATTTGCATATATATTCGTATAAGACCCCAACGGATATCTCTGGTTCCGTGGGCTTTATCCTGCAGGGAAACCTATCCGATATATACGAGAAATACGCGAACCATAGAAACATATAGAGAAGCATGTAAGTTAAGAAGAGATATTTCCAATGTGTACCAATTACTGCCAAAACTAACAATAAGTCAAGTGTTACCACAGAGTGCCTTTATTCTTATCACAATATGCTGCACGTGATTTCTAAACTCTACACGATAATCCTGCACGAGACAAATGGTGCATCTCTGACGTCATTTGTGCTGCGTGCATGAGCGTTGGTTCATACAACATACCTGTATGTTCTTTTGTGCATCGAACCAGTCTAATATCTCTTGAATTCGCGTTTCTTCTGGTCGTGAGTACAATAGAACAGCATTCAATTCAGCTGAAAGCGGAATCAGATACAGTGTTATCTTGCAGCGACTCGTGAAGTGTTTGTTGTCTGTCTCGAGTGTGTTTCATATAAGATAGTATAAAGGAGCCTTTACAGAGGTTCATTTTCAATTCAATATCGCGAGACATCAGTAATGAATATTCGTTGAGATAAATAATCAAATGACAATGGTTTCTACGAAATATTAATATATTGTTGTTTAGTTAAGATATGAAGGTCAGTGCAGGATGCGCGTAAATCCTGGTATTTGAATATGGTTATACCGTCGAAGCATATGCCAAAACATTGGCCAAAGGAGAAGATGAACCTGTTGAATGTCTTTTAGAGGGGGTTAGGTCTGTGTGTGACGTTGTCATTGGTGGAATTCATAAACTGAAAGAGTGGAAACAGAATTTGAATAAACCAGATTTGAGTACATATTATGATATTAATATATCATATTAATACATATTATGATTATGAAAATGCTTTTGTCTCATGTTAGTCATTTCAAATTAATACACGAGAGAGAGAGAGAGAGAGAGAGAGAGAGAGAGAGAGAGAGGCACCCTTTGAAAGGTAGCACATGCATGTATTGAGATGCTCAGATACACGTGGTATACATGCACATCCTTTTACACCCTAGTTACGCGAAATACATATATTTAGGTCGCATTGGTTTTGTTAATAATATTATGTTTTTTTTAGAAATACATCCCCTACGACTGCTTACGTTGCTTGCATTTCGCACACTGTTCATTAGAAATAAGGACGACTATATACGACATATAAAGAATCCTGTTGTATCATTACAGATACAACTTGCGATTAAAATTTATGTTCTCTTCAATTCATATGCAGTTTAATACTAGTTTTTTTTGTCTTATCTCATTAAAAAGCAGAGCAAAATGATCCAGTATATAAAAATTAATTACATTTGTGAATAACATGTTGCAGGACAGCACATCAACATGTAATGATATTAATTTGATGTTGGTATTTTATGACATCTTTCGGATGTTCAAAATCTTTTATTAACGAAAAGCACCGAATATTAACTTTCATTGTAACAAGTACATTTCAATACCTTGGCTCTGTGTTTGTACGTCTATATTATGGGTGTTCGTTGGCAACTAATATGAGGCCGTATGTCTGTCAAAGGTCATAGACAGTTAATCCGTACGGTATGTCTACTTCCTGTGGGCAGACTGTATCCGTCGTTATTAAAATAGATGACTTCAATTAAATGAAATCATTTTTCAGTAGTCAGCTTATGGGATTAGCCTACATCGTCCTCATTCATTCCCTATATAGTAAAATGTAGGAAAACAAATATACCAGCGAACATTGAGCAGTCTTGGGTTATTGCCTTTTTAAAATGAAGTACATGACCAAACGTAAAACTAATATTTCAGACAAAGCATTCACCTAACAAGAATTTGTTTCATGTCTGATTTTCTTTCATAAAAGAATGATAGTGATTATTGATAATACTTCATATACATTGCATGTCATTTGCCAATTCTTTACTCGCAAGACACACATATACCATCACATGATATCGACAAAAACTGCATTAGTGACATACAACTTTTCTTAACCATTTTGAAAGTTTAATCGGAGGGTTGTGTCTTCAGAGGCGATGCTATCTTTCATGTCCTTCGAAAGCAAGGAGATAGTGACATTTAAAACGTAAATCTCCTCCGATTTTGATTGTGGCTGTCAATCTCCCGTCAATAAATGTTGATAGCATGTCGGTATCCAGAGACGGTCGAACGTAATCGGAAATCACTGGAACAGATGCATTAAAATTGAAAGCGTTCGAAACGAGGTTGGGATGAGCGTGACAAGGCAGTTACTAAAGAATGCCTGGACAGAGAAAGTTCGTCCTATGTTCTACCACATCAGGGAATGCTACCATTTCCATATGTAATAGAAGGAAAAGTAGATGTTTCCAATGTTAAACAATTTGTATTAATTTCGGTTACTCTGGGTTGTAAGCATATATTGATACAGGACAGAATTACTTTCTTTCCTTTTATATCGTGGTTTAGGTTTTATGCTATCTGTGGAACTTTGGAACTTTAGAACCGTTGTGGGGATCATATATAAACATTTTATACAGGGTAAGACCATACATATCGTTGTGGTCAAGACATATTTCTTCCCATGGTCATTAGCAATTGGCAAGTGGTTACAACTAAACCTATATGTGTTCATCGAAGTGCCACGTACCAGCACGCATATATTTCCGATGTACGAGTACGATACATTCACAATTATTATAGTGTAAATAACATGGAAAGTAGCTACGTGCCTTAACTACATAATATATCATGTAAGGTCACACGTGCATCCTACCAGGCATCTAAATGGAACCGCAGGTAAGGCTTGGTCACACGCATGCCATAGTACCCTGCCAGTGCATAGCATGGTCAGTGGTATGTCTCGACCAGACATTGCTGAGTGCACCGTTAAACAACAAACAAAGAAACATGTCCATCCAGGCTACCCCATATGGCGATGCACCCACTGACAACAGTTCATCAGCCCCAAACACCAAAACCTTCAGAAGAAACATTAAACACGTGAACAATCGATCGGGAATCGTTCGTAACTGTCACTCAAACATAATTCGGCTTAGCCTAAATCTTTTGAACCATCCTCGTGTATTTTGAATAAACAATGTCCTGGCAAGGAGCCTTGACTACAAACAAGAGACGTCCGAGACGACAGGGTAAATCTTACCAGAGCAGATTACTGGTAGTAAGTAAAATCTTCTTCACGATCCATCACGTAATTAATTCACTCAGTAAGGCGCACATTGGACGTAAAGGGTCTGTGAAAGAGCGAAATATAATGCAGCTCACCCACCACCTTTGTGAGACTTTATCTAGCTAATTTCTTTGACTTGACAATCTCCATATCGCCTTGTCTGAGACCTACATCAATCAATAACACCATCAATGGCGGGATATAGCAATATGTCACTTGTACGTTTCGCTCCATTAGATAATGAATTAAATGTCTTCTTGTGTTCAGAAGATAATAAACTAGATTCAATAAACCATGGTTAACGTTTATTGCCCTACTTGGGGATACTGTTTCAAGATGAAATCTTAAACGAATAAGGCGCTTTGATAGTAATCTTAGGAGTTCTGCTCGTGTTTGCTTCTTGTCAGTACTAAATCCACTTAAGGGCCCCGCGTTTACTGTACAAACTAGATAAATTCTTTTGATGTTCCATTTTCCTAAAATTGCACTGAAAAGGGTGAATAAATGTTACTGGGCTTGCCTTATAAACATTTACAGGTTCTGTCTTATAGCTATCCAGGGAGACAGTCGATGTAAGCAAGGGCATGGTGTTACAACCAAGGTGCTACACGAGTCCCAAGATCAGTTTAATTTCATGTTTCTTTGTCCCAGGGTCAAGGAATACACGTGCAAGGCTTCAAAATATATAGAAATATAGAAATTCACAAAATGCTAACACAACACAGAGAACAATCCGTAATTATTGTGTATATTTCTTAACATGTGCTACTGTACACCAGTGCATCTCACCATATATATATATATATCTTATCTTATCGCTATGATAACTAAACTCCTTTTTGTAAGTTGAAGCAAATGTAACTGTTTCATTTATTCACATATTGTTTCTGTATCGTACCCATATCGACCGAATAGTTCATACATTCATCCAGGGTGAGATATGCAGTCATGCTTCCATTTGTAGTGTAAGTGGTAATACGCTTCCAAGTGGTAATATACAGACTCATCAGAGAAAGGCTGGAAACGGTGTCCTTTACGTGTCAGAATTCCGACGCCTTAGTTATATTCTCCTGTAACACGAGACCATGTATTGGGCACAGGGTAATGGAAATACCCTACAAAGGTACATCCGAGCTTTATGCAATACAGGTTAAGTTCTACACATGATGAATGTTTATACATCTTATACAAAAGAAATTGCCCTCTTGAGCTGTGCACTTCCAGGAGGTGATCACACTATCTTTCATTTTGTAAATACGTTTTTAGTCAACCACGCATCTTAGGTACTACAAATGCAATATGTTATATGTCTTAATTACGTTTCTTAGATTCTTTAATGACGTTATGCGACGTAAATCAAGACAAACATTAAAATAGACATTATAACGGCGATTAATTATTTGCTAATGATGTGTTCTATGCTGAAAACGATATCATCATATTTCCCTCTTAACTGAGTACGTCTTTGACGGATATGATCATTCCATACTCCTTATGGAACGTCAAACGTCTGCGTAATGATAGAGTGTCCAAAACTAGTATTAGTCAATCGCGTATACAATTATGGTCGGTATCGTTTGACGATGCTATGATACGTTATCCAAGAATGCAACGTTGTTATTACGATCACACTGATGGCGAATAATCAAGAGATAGCTTTTGTGGTTTGGTATATCCACGATAATCGACTACATGCAATCGTCATCCTTTCATCTTATCTTAAAACCATGTCATGTAACAGAGGATGCAGATCAAGCATAAACTTCTCCTTAAACATATATTATTTAAGATAAGTATCAAGAGCCAAATCATCACATGTTATTTGATCAGCTCATGGTATCTTTCTTTGACAGCCTCAGATGCAATTAGATGTAGCTTACTTGTTTTTTTATAACATAAACGAGAATGATATGTTTCGTGACAAGATATCTTCGCCTTGTGTCAAGGCCGGGTACTGAGTTATGGTTGTACGGCTCTTTGAGCAATATACAAGCAATATCACGGAGGAGGACACCGGGAACGAGCTTCACACCTCGTACCCATGGAGGGAATCGAACGCAGACCTGCGACGGCCGCACGAACGCTCTCCCACCGCCCCCTATTACTGAAAAGTAGTTTTTAATCAACATTTACGCTAAACGGCTGCGTACAGATAAAGAGCTTAACATTTGGGTCCTTGGGTGTGTATGTGTACATGTGACATACATATGCATAAACAATATGCTACAATAAGTCTCTCTAACGGATCAATTACCTGTTATGAACGCGAACTGATCCCGTTGATAATCCGCTAA
Organism: Haliotis rufescens; assembly: GCF_023055435.1. Taxonomy (NCBI): domain Eukaryota; kingdom Metazoa; phylum Mollusca; class Gastropoda; order Lepetellida; family Haliotidae; genus Haliotis; species Haliotis rufescens. The sequence goes on along the minus strand of NW_025964001.1, from coordinate 44,200,345 downwards.
TGCCTGCGTTACGAACCACTCTAGATATGCGTTTAATGAATTTCGAACGCGATAAATGCGCGAGATTACGCAATACCAACGCATCTTTAACGAGTTAAATTCGGTAGTGAATTATGACAATGCATAATGACGCATAACGACACCCTGTGAACTCTATCTTAACGCTTTTCTATTCGTACGTTTTTTTTTCGCGTATATAATGTATTCAGAATACAAAATGGAAATGAACAAGTGAAAAGGGCATGCACACATAACTAAAATGACGGGAACGTTACTTTTGCACAGAAGTGTACTTCTACACATGTACAAATATGTTGTGTACAATAAGTGTTTCCATTCGATGAAATATATCACTATAATATCCTTTTAAATATTACGTGACTTGATTAGTAACTATGGATTATTGCATTCAGACAACTTTTTTTCTGTTTTATCCCACTAACTGTCGCCTCAAGCAAACCTTTGCCCAAGAAACCAATGACAGTCCAACAACGACGTGATGCAAAAATCGATATCGTAATGACAAAAATATGAAAAAAATCATACATTAAGTATATACTCCCAAGAAAATACCTTCCTCTGTAAAGATGTGGACTAATGACCCCCCTCCATTACAAATCGTATTTCCTATGAGTTTTAATTCCATCACGATTGATGCTTCCCAAAGGGTCCCCTCGTGCCAATAATGACATGCCCAGGATCTCCTTACTATAGGACGCCCCTATAGTAGATCGCTTCAATCACGCCGATATGCTAGGATTCAAGAGCCCTACACTCTGTACAGCCAACAAAATCAAAGCCTACTTCACAATGTAATGAAAGGAATCGCGTGTTGGTTTTCACGCCCACCGTGTGAATGAAGGGTTCATTCGCTTATGTGTGCATATCTACACGGGGACGTTCGATCCTGTTCTTGGAACTTGATTAAATGAGTTTTAAAAACAACGTTGGTAACGGATATAAACGGGAAACTCCTATCTGACCGATTTGTAGTATTTACTTTACATCTTTTGAGTTTTTTACATGCATAAATGTATTTGAATTCATGTCAATTAATATGAAACGTTAGGTTTGCTGCGTGTGAATACATGGCCATGTGCAGTTTTGTCCAGTCTTTTCTCGACTTCATGCATTTGCATCTGCAGCTTCATGCATTTGAAACCATCTGTTTGGTATACAAATCTATCCACGTTTTTATTTGATTGTTTCTTAATATAAAACTGAGATCCGATTCTCTGATGTACCGTTACTGTAATTGGGCTGATTGCATCTTGATGTAATTGAAATTGGTTCCCTATTAAGTATTCTCAACGATGTACTGTATAGATTGAATTTCAGTCAGATTGCGTCACCACTTCAGTAACCTAATACACTACAAATGGGCTAGGCTTCTCGCATCTCGTCAACTAAGTGAAAGATGTTTTTATTCGTTATTATATGCAACAAAAACCTTCCCCATCTAAATAAATAAGTTTTATTTTGTCCATTTCCAATAATGAGTTTTTTATACGTTATTAACCACAGTATTTATTAATTCAAAACAAACACGTTTTTAAACATTAATTAGTATTTACAAAAATACGTATTCTTCTTTGCAAAATATATAAAAATGCAGCCTTTGTAACATCTCCTGCACTTCTCAAATTTATCCTCCTCATTTTCCTTGTAAGATGTCAGAGACACCAAGAGGACGCTGGTTCCTAAGTGTACTCTTTATACTTTAGCTATCAAGAGAAGACGTCCTATTTGGTTCGATTTTAGTTGCGAACAGCTGTACCTTGGAGAGATCCAGAGACCATACGTTTTTAGAAAGAAAAGAATACCACATGCCGTATTGCCCTCACGTGACCGTCGATTCCCTGACTAATAATACGGACAATAGAAATATCTTAAATAAATTCACGAGTGTCACTCAGTTGATGTCGTGACGTTTGGCTGCTTTCAGAGCATCGTGGTGCTACTTACAGCTTATTCCAGACGAAGACATCCAAACCTAATGCATTGCCTGCAATTATGACCATCCCTTTGTGCCACTGCAAGACATGGCTGAAACGATCACTCCTCTGTACTGATGACACCACCTAGAGATACATAAACTGCCCACTCCTCTGTACTGTTGACACAACCTAGAGATGCTCCTCTGCATTGTTGACACCATCTAGAGATACATAAACTGCCCACTCCTCTGAACTGTTGACACAACCTAGAGATGCACCTCTGCATTGTTGACACCACCTAGAGATACATAAACTGCCCACTCCTCTGTACTGTTGACACCACCTAAGGAAAAACAAACTGCCGACTCCTCTGCATTGTTGACACCACCTAGAGATACATAAACTGCCGTCTCCTCTGCACTGTTGACACCACCAAGAGATACATAAACTGCCCACTTCTATGCACTTTTGACCCCACCTAGATATACATAAACTGCCCACTCCTCTGCACTGTTGACACCACCAAGAGTTACATAAATTGTCTACACCTATGTACTGTTGACCCCACCTAGAGGTATATAAACTGCCCAATCCTCTGCATTGTTGACCCCTCCTAGAGATACATCAACTGCCCACTCCTCTGCACTGTTGTCCCCACCTAGAGATACATAAACTGCCCTCTCCTCTGCACTGTTGACACCACGACGAGATACATAAACTACCTACACCTATGCACTTTTGACCCCACGTAGAGATACAAAAACTGCCTACACCTATGCACTGTTGACCACACCTAGAGATACATAAACTGCCCACTCCTCTGTACTGTTGACACCACCTAGAGATACATAAACTGCCCACTCCTCTGTACTGTTGACACCACCTAGAGATACATAAACTGCCCACTCCTATGCACTTTTGACCCCACCTAGAGATACATAAACTACCTACACCTATGCACTGTTGACCCCACCAAGGGATGCATAAACTTCCCACTCCTCTGTACTGTTGACACCACTAAGAGATTAATAAACTGACCCACTCCTCTGCACTGTTGACCCCACCTAGAGATACATAAACTGCCCTCTCCTCTGCACTGTTGACACCACGACGAGATACATAAACTACCTACACCTATGCACTTTTGACCCCACCTAGAGATACATAAACTGCCTACACCTATGCACTGTTGACCCCACCTAGAGATACATAAACTGTCCACTCCTCTGTACTGTTGACACCACCTAGAGATACTTAAACTGCCCACTCCTCTGCACTGTTGACACCACCTAGAGATACATGAACTGCCCACTCCTCTGCACTTTTGACCCCACCTAGAGATACATTAACTTCCCACTCCTCTGCACTGTTGAGCCCACCAAGGGATGCATCAACTGCCCACTCCTCTGCACTGTTGACCCCACCTAGAGATACATAAACTGCCTACACCTATGCACTGTTGACCCCACCTAGAAATACATAAACTGCCTACACCTATGCACTGTTGACCCCACCTAGAAATACATAAACTGCCTACACCTATGCACTGTTGACCCCACCTAGAGATACATAAACTGCCTACACCTATGCACTGTTGACCCCACCTAGAGATACATAAACTGCCTACACCTATGCACTGTTGACCCCACCTAGAGATACATAAACTGCCTACACCTATGCACTGTTGACCCCACCTAGAAATACATAAACTGCCTACACCTATGCACTGTTGACCCCACCTAGAAATACATAAACTGCCTACACCTATGCACTGTTGACCCCACCTAGAGATACATAAACTGCCTACACCTATGCACTGTTGACCCCACCTAGAGATACATAAACTGCCTACACCTATGCACTGTTGACCCCACCTAGAAATGCATAAACTTCCCACTCCTCTGCACTGTTGACCCCACCTAGAGATACATAAACTTCCCACTCCTCTGTACTGTTGACCCCAACTAGATGTAGATAAATAACACTGAGCACTTCCCTGTATTATTCACCCTCACCTACAGATACTTAACATAAAATGACCACTCCTCTGGACCGTTTACACCACATTCCTGACCTTTAAGTTTAGATGCCAACATAAATGTAATTATGTAACAGGGAGCGGCAGCGATATAAGCCAGTTAGGCCTGTTTACCATTCCCTTTCAAGTTAAGTTGAACAAAGATGTTTTAACCAACTTAACCTCATCTCGGATTTACTGTCCTTGCTGCAGAGACCATAAGCAGACAATGGCTAGACCTGCTACAGTTACCGTGTATGAATTGACCATTCCTATATACTGCTGTATATGCTAGAGACACCATACACTGATCACTACGATGTTCTGGTGTCCCTGCAAGAGATACTCAAACTGACCACAGACCACTCCTTTGTTCACTGTAGACATCGTCCAGAAATACAATCGAGAAAGAAACCATCACCTAAATTCTTATACCTTCAGCTCAGAAACCCACGCTGATAACTTCTCCGCTCTGGAGTCTCTACTTGAAAAACCCTGAACTGACCACTCTTCCGCTCTGGTGTCTGCTAGAAAAATAGAGATACAGGGTGATGACCACTCCTCTATACATTGTTGACTCCTGATAGAAATACAATTTCCCAAGTACGAAACCATCACTTAACGTCTTATTATACCTACAGCTGCTGCCAATAGAAACAGTGACGATACTTTAGGCTCCATACGTGGTTGAATCAAGTTATTCCTAAACGCAGTAATCATTCGAGAAGGTTGCATGCGTCAGAGATCCGGCATTAATTAATAAAACGCACCCATCTCAGGCACTCCAGTCTTAAATCGCCATGCATGGATCATCTAGATTTAGACCTGTAGTTCCTTTATTGATCTTAATGGCTCACGCATTGTCTAGGTCATCCACGTATTGATATTGAAAAAAACTGAAAATTATTTGAACTCATAAAAACACCACTGTAAACGGTTTGGTGTATAAGCACATCCAGATATTACATGATCCTTGAGAGTATCGCGAATCGGAAAACACGATAACATGCCTGCGTGATTTCTCGTGATTTCTTTGGTTAAAAACTGGGCATAAGTCATGAATGGCATGGTTGGGTATTTTAAAGCAGTATTTTTGCAAACGGTTTTATAATCAGCCATGTTTAAAAATCGTTTGCATAATATTAATCTCCATATCATGCAAAACCAATGTGTAATTGAGATTTGATGTTGATAAGTCATCGAATTTATATATCGGGAACAATGTATATAATGCTCTATGAAGTGTTGCTATTAAATTACATAAACGAATGTTAGTCATCCAAAGAGAAATGCAGTTGTCAGCACAAATAGTCTTTGTATCAAAAACAAAATATTTACGCAATTTATAAGCACTTATCAGTCAAAATTGTCTCGCTTTCTATCAGCCTTAAAATGATCATAGCGAACTGCCCAATATCATAAACAACTCCCGCCTGTCTTCCTAAAAAACAATTCCATACAAGGGGCGTATAAGCCAGCGAGTGATCGTGAAGCCAATGTCCAAACCTGGTAGTTTCTTCTCCATGTTATTACCGGCGTCATAATACAAGCAGCTTCGCATAACAACCTTTTGTTGGCAATCTGGGCCAATTTGTAGCAAACAAACACGAAACATAAGCATCTGCCCCCTGGGGAAAGGTCGAAACAAAGAAGCCTTTTCAACACCAGAAGGCTCAGAATACATCTCACAAGCGTCAAGAATGAATCCAGAAGAAATGACATGGCAACATTGCCGTGTAAACTGGCGGCAGACTCGGCTGTTTCGCCGCGTGACGTAGAGAGACGGGGTCTTAATCGCTTCATTGCCACACACCTTGCATTACAGTCCAGGCCCTGATAGTCGGGCAGGATATCCGAACTAATTAACTGGCTCGGAAATAGACATTGGGGAAATTAAGGCGCTTAAGCCAGTGGTAAACGTGTGTGTGTGTTTTGATTAAATGCAAAAGTAACGTGTTGAAAGGTGTGTTCAGCCACTGTACATTGAACGAAGATCTGGTTAACACAAACATATTCAAAATTTGAATTGGTTTAGATTTAGAGTTTTAAAGAATTCCGGAAATAATCGTTTTAATGTAAAATATATCACGTCTACAAAACGCTACATGAAGTATTATTCTCGGTTACATAATCAAAAAAATAATAATGTGTGTACTTATATTGCGATTGCCTCCATACACTCTGTGCATGCTCAAAGCGCTACATTTTTACCCCGGTCAATGGATCAGGTGCACTCGATTGCCATTCACAGCAACCTGCGGAGTATACAACCCAAACTGCCTTGTAAGGCGCAAGAAGCTTAACAGTCACATTATATCTCATCCTACCGGGTACCCATTTTTACTGTTGAAAAGATGTATACTTCTAACAAGGAGACATCACAACATCGTTGTACATACTGATTTATTCCAATTGAAAAAACGGCTGCTTTAGACCATAGGAATGACTGTTACTGAAACTAGCAACGACGGAAGTAGGAGAACGCCATTTCTCGTTGTCTTGTGCAATAGGACAGGAACGTCACGCAGAGTTGATACGAACAATAAATATATATTCGTGGTGTTATTAGTTATTAGACTATAGATTTGCTTGGATGAAATGTACGTCATCTATATCTTGTCAATTGCTTTTTTTTGAGACTGGTAGTATTCTTTTGCTCTACCGACACGGTGAGGTGAGGTGCTATTGGGTTTAACGTCGCGTCCAAGATTATTGCATTTATATAGCGACGTGCATGCAGGTGTGTGTGTGGCTGCTTGTACTAGTCCGGACTGATGCCGACTTATAGTGCTAGCTCACTGAGATACAATACGGCAGTTTAACATGAATACCTCAATCAGACACAGTATACTGAGCCGAGCCGACCAGTCCTTGTTTTAGCCCCTTAATGCCGAGCGCCAGACAGGGTAACAACAAGTACCATCTTTTAACGCCTTTTGGTATGACGCGGCCGGGGATCAAACCCCGGACCTTCCGCTCTCCGGGCGGAAGCTCTACCACTAGACCACGGAGGCGGTCCTCTACCGACACGGAAGCAACGATTGAAACATGATCATATGTGTTTGGTCCCTTCATACCAACAAGGTAGTTATATTTATCGTGTATCTGTTTCCATGTTACGTACTTCCACACCATCCTGAAAAGTCATAAAACCATAAACATTGCGTTTTTTACCTGTACCGGTTCCTGTACCATCAAAATGACTATTCATTAATTTAAATTACAACGCACAAACTGCAAATTGACATTCTTTTTTAATCAAGTATATTTATATTAAATTTGAACACATTGTGTTTAAGTATGAACTTTCATCCATTTCATGAAAGACATAAACATTATATAAGTAAGTACAATCGATGGGTCTGACATTAGCAGCCCAATATAGAAGTGTATTCTCGTTTTGATACAGGCAGCAAGTCTAAATCAGGCCTTTTTGACGTCACAAGAGAAACTGTTAGTAAACAGGTTCCGCATGGTAATGGATCCATGGTTAGTAAACATATTTAATAATAGAAACGGTTATATGTGGATATTGGTAATATTGTATCAGCAATCAATATTTGTTACATCGTGACATTTATCTCGAAGATTATATTGTTATTCTTAAATGTATGTATAGTAAGGGGCACGGGTGGTCTAGTCGTCAAATGCGCCACAATTCGCTGTGCAGAGTTGCGTCCCTTAGATGTGACCTCAGGTGTGCCAGAAACCTATGATCGTGGGTTCGAATCACGGTTCGCCCTGAACATGTTTGTTTGTGTGTTTGCACTGGTGTTATAGTGTTTCACAAAGTGGTGAATGTCACAGAACTGCATAACCTCCACTATCCTCCCACATCAAGCATACACATCTGGATATAGCTGACATACAGTTCAAAGCGGCATTAGACGAAAACCAAACACTATCGTTTTGACTCAGCCTATCATTCACTCGGGCTTTAAAGATAATCAGAGTGTCAGAATGCGACAAGAAATCTACACGAAACGACCAATTTAAGAACAACATGTGCACGTGTGTTGCTTCATAAAAACAATAAGACATGAAATAGATCACCATAACAAATGCAAGTGTGTAAACCGTAATACCGTCAATAATCGTACAACGCATAACTGTGAAAGCGAGTGAACTATTTTGCGCCGCAGTAAGCAATAATACGGTTATATCCTGCTCTGCCCGGTTACATATTTTAACAATTCGATCCCAATCCGTTAAGATACGGTTTAGAATGATCTTCAGCAACCCATGCTGGTGGTGAGAGGCGACCGACGGGATCGGGTGGTCGGACTCGGGTGACATCGTATCTCAATTACGTGGATCGATGCTCATGTTGTCAATCACTGGATTTTCTGGTCCAGACTCGATTATTTACAGACCACCGTGGGATATTGCTGAGTGCGGCTTTAAACAACAAACAAAGAAACAATTCGATCTCATTCAGACGCTTTTACCAGCATTTGGGCGATTGGATGTGGTTAAAGCGTTCGCTCATCACGCCAAAAGGCACGGATTTGATTCACACACGCATAGACATTAGCCCAGTTCTATCGCCGTTATTTTGATGGAATATTGCTAAATGTGCTCGGGAACTCTACCAGCATTGGATAACAGAGTCCTATTCTTCTCCAGAATCCCCACAAGGCAGTTAGGCCATCAATGTTTGAATGCACATTCAGTACAAACACGTCCAATCATTAACGGGTATGTATTAAACTGGGAAAAAAAGAATTAAAAAACACGATACCCGAAATAGGGACTCATTTGACTTGCTGTTATGTGCTCAAATAAATACCATCCTTTTTGGTGTCCCCCGCCATGATATTGCTGGACTATTGCTAAGAGCGGCGTAAAACCATACTCACCGTCGGGGCAATGACTCTCAAGTGATGCAGCCAGAAACCCACATCGCCTGATTGTCTTAAGACTAAAGTGTACGTATACTTGCCCACCGTGCCACGTGGTGTCATGTGTATATAAAGAAGCTACATGTTATCTTGATGTGTTCCAATAAAATACTTTTTTGGATCTGCCACATCAGATGGGTTATTTTATCAATGGTACCAAAAACTCAGGAGCCCCAGAGCTTCACAGCTAGGCAGAATGGCAATAATAGACATTAATTTTTTTTTTTAACTGAGGCATGCTCTGATCCAGATATTGGGACACTGCTAATAAAGCTGCTCTTGTCACGAATTATCAGGATTTGTGTAAACCAGTGGTGAATAATCTTTAAGAGAGGAACAGAACGTACAACGTCATCTTACATAATGAACGCGTGGTCAAATGGATCAGGCTTGAAGTTTCAATAGTCGCAATATAATCCCACGTACGGTGAGATGAATGACTTCAATGGTTTAAAGTTAATTATTCCACTTATTCGGCATGAATATTACTGGAATGTGACTTATGTATAAGTAAAATGTGCGGTTAGTTTTCTGAAGGTCGAGGTATAAAAAAAATCAAAAATCATTTACAATTTTTTTAAACTTCTACATTCACAAACATATTGTGAACTGCCAATTATGCGTCCACATATAACGTGACAGAAAATCTTTATCAATTCTAAACGTACAGGAAGACTCATATGTTGGTTCTCATTTCGAAAATTGTCTGGGGAAATATACAGAAATTCACATATGTGAATCAAGAAAAACGTCTTCGTGTCATATTCACTTGAGGTATTTTCTTCTGCACAATAAAACCATGTCGTCAGGATATTGGTACAGAAATAGGTCACAGATGCTGATGAAGTTCCACGCGTTCCTTTCCAAAACTCGCGTCCTCAGAAAATGATAAATTGTTTACAGAATCTGTTAATTCCAATGTTGAAGATGGCAAGGCGCAGAAGCCCGCAGTGCATGAAACACGATATTTCTTAAATTGATTTTCATTATTGATGCAATGGAAAACACATAATGATGGTAACATCCGCTAAGAACTGCATTATTGACTTGAAGGCATATTTCTTGCCTCGGAGGCAATTTTCTTGCTATCATTATCAAGGCATAGTTCTCGTTTGCGAGTGTTATCGGGGTAATATTGATGAATATTGTTATTCGGAAATGAACATTGGAATCAAAGTTTAGTAAAACAGACGCACACTCTGATTTTGACTCACATTTTTTCACTCATTTGGAAAGAATGTTAAACGTTTTCAGCAAGTGCCTATGATCATATTTTAGTTTAAGCATACCCCATTGTGCATTTGTTGCAAAAAAACACCAAATATATATTTGCACGTAATTATAAGCATTTTTCAACAATACTATGACAAAATTTAGAGCATCTCAATACGACGTGGCATCTCAACGCAGAAGACAGCCTCCGTGGTCTAGTGGCAGAACATCATCAAGGAGACCGGAAGGTCCGGGTTCGATCCCCGGTCGCGTCATACCAAACGTTGTTAAAAACTGCCTGGCACTCGGCATTAAGAGGCTAAAACAAGGGTTGGTCGGCTTGGCTTCAGCATACTGTGTCTGGGTCGGGAATTCGTGTTAAACTGCGGAATGATATCTCTAATAGCACTATAAAATCGACATTAGTCCGGGCTAGTACAAGCAGTCACACACACGCGCCTACACACGTGTATGTACGTCGCTATATAAGTGCAATAATCTTGAAAGCTACGTTGAACCCAATTTCACCTTACCACCTCAACGCGGAACCATGTAAAAAAGTAGTAGTATTCAATATTTGAAAAACGTCTAAAACGTCAAGGCCAGAGAATAACCAGTCTCGGTTATCCGGCGAAACCGATTTCATTTGGCGTAACAGGCAAAATAGCTGTGAAAGGCATAAGAGTGGATCGATGAAAATAAGTGATGACACCAGGTGTCGAAAAGAGTAAGCATATCATGCCCTAAAAACAGATAACATGCCCATAAACAGAGTTTGTTGTCTGACGCCGCACAGCAGTACTTCCGCAATGAGACCATAGCTTGTAAACAAACCAAACAGTAGTCAAGTGATCGATGGACCAGAAAATCCCTCGAGACATGTCACGTCTTCTGATTCGCCTTTATTGTTTCCAGGTCAAAGTGTCAAATGTCCACGACCAACCTCACTGCAGCCTTTCCTCCTACATCAAGTTACTACGCCAAAATGATGTTGACAGCGGCGTTAAACCGAACTCACTTACTACTTGTAAAGATAAAGCTGTAGATGATATGTCGTAAGTTGAGTCAAATCTAGTTAACTGAACGGGGATAGCTGGAGTTATTCAATATTCCTTAATATTCCTTAATGTCCGGCGGTGGAACTATTGCCACATGTAAGTGTCTCAGAATACATGTGGCTTGGGTCTGATAAGTAGTGAATTCGTTAGCGTTCGTCTTTAGCAGTAAAACGGGATTGTTCACGCCTTTAGGTGTACACTAGTTAAACCCAGGTCTGTTGGAGGCATCTGACCAATGACTGATGAAGATGGCATCGATCCAGGGACAGAGAGTACAGATGGACATCACAGAAGCCTGACAATGTTGCTGGTCACCATATATGTGAGATGGCTTGATCGCATCATCTCAATTAACATACATACAAATCCCCACTGGGAGTAATTATACATGTATAGAAATGTGGAGAAATGAGAATAGCTGCATATAAATTTTCAAAATCGTAAAATTATATATGTCGTAGGCCACGCATCCACCCCTCAAATAATTCTGTGTATAGCCAATTAAAAGTTTTCTCTAGTTCGACTTTTAGAGAGACCAGGAACTAATCACCCAATCAACATTCAGGCAATTGTAGCTCCCATTCTAAGGAATGCACTACAGGAACGCAACCTATGTTAAATTGGACTATTCATAGAGTTCATTTTGACCTGGAAAGTAGGAAATATCCAATCAACTTGCTGATGTCAAAATGATCTTTCGTTTTCAACAAAATGTGTAGATCCGATCCCAAAAGCCCAATCAGGTATGGATGTTAGGGCATGTGTCGCTAATATAAAATCCATAAGATTTTCCTGGAAGCATTAAAGACTGAGAATCTATGTACAATGTTAACGATAAGGAGAAAAGAGTCATTTAAGCCTCGGACATATTGGCTCTGCATAGATTATTGAAAATTGAATCAATTTCCACATCTCTTGACTCGACGTTGCAGCGATTATAGCACATAAATGAGGGCATGTGGTATAAATTAGAAGGCCGTACAATGTGAAATTTGACCACCAGGGATTAAACAGGTTGCAACTTGACCCATTCTCAGAACACCCCCACCCACCCCAATTCCTCCCTCTCTTCTCTCTCTCTCTTCTCTCTCTCTCTCTCTCTCCCTCTCTCTCTAGGTCTCTCTCTTCGTCACTTAATCATCAAAGAATGTGTTCTTAAACTACAAAAGTATGGTTATTAAAAGAGTTCATACTTAATAAATGATGTATTCGTAGAGTATACGACCAGTTCCAATCGAGGTTTGATAGTGTTCTAACAATTAAGCCCCACTGTAAAATGTAACCTGTTCTCCCACCGCACTCTATCGCCATGTACTTCCAATAATGAGCAATGTTTAAAGATGCGCTCACTGACGTGTACGTGCGAAGGGAAGAAAGAGAACCCGTTGTAATTGAGTTACACGCCTTTTCACAGGACATATTGAAAAAACAAGATCAGAATTAAAGTAGACAGATTCATTATTCGCTCTAAACAAGAAAATATTGGCTCTGTACGGCAATTTTCATCATATGCTCGTTTCGCTGAATATTTCCGCCTTTCTAGGCTTTTCTTTGCCAAAATATTAACTTATACCACACACAAATGTAATATGAAATAATTATTTGACATCAAAGACCGTATTCATCAGAAGTAGGGTTGATTGAAGTTGGCCTTAAGTCATATGAAAGATACATGGGTTGTATGCGCCCTTCCCTTGGAAGAGAACAATTTTAGAATTTAATAAAAACTCCAGCATATCAGTATAGAAAATCCAAAGATTTCTCCAATGTAAGAGTTCAGTAGCCTGGTTCTAGACAAGTCCTTATTGAGATGACATGATTTTTATCTTGTCTTTCGAGACTAGAGTAATTATGTTCCGTATTTGCTTTGATAGGCATATTTGTGGAATGTCTTTTACGAGAATGATACATATTTTGTGTAGTTGTATAGTGATTTGGAATGTTTCAAAATAATGATCCAGATGCTCGGAGGCTTCCTGTGGTGATTTCCTGAAGACAACACACTGCCGTTGTATCATGCCAGAGCCAATATCTGTATTTGTGGTTCGGAATAGCAAGTTTGCAGTTTGAACGTTGCATACCTGGTACCCGTTGTACCATCGACAACCTATAGAGTTCACCGCACTTGGAAGACAAGCAGGATGATGATGTTTGACATAAAATAATGGTGAAGGACGTGAACGAACACCTCAAGGATATTGTCTTCAAATGGACTATCTATGGAACCAACCTCCTGGCAAAACTCCTTCCCCCAAATGCATTTCCACCTTATCACCCACTCCAGCGTTTATTTTGTCCCGGTTTAAGCGATGTTTTCCCGGTTGAGGACACATTTTATACAAAACACATTGCTTTAGTTGAATTCCTCATATGCACAATACGGGAAAAAATAACCTTTGAAATGATGATTTAACTCAAATCCATAGACCCTTATCAAACCTACGTTAATGTACTCGTGTTGTCTTTTCATGCACTCTATGTCAACTTACCTGAATAGAAACCTGTCCCAGCGAGATGAGTGTTCCCGCTATCTTAATTTGAGCATCATAAACAACATTTGTCCTCAAAGCTAAAATCTAACATCTTAGATCAAACATGGTACCTGTAATTATTTTTCTGTGACCAGAATGACGAACCCATGCAACACTGGACAAGTAAAAATGAAAGATGATTATGGATTCTTTGATTGTCATGCTTAAAAAATGCTTTGTGCAGATGAAAAAGTACATCCTGAATTGTCATTAATTCTGCAACCACGCTCCTTTGACTGTTAATGCCATCTGTACATGCAGATGTTTGATAGTGCCGTATGTACGTCCTTTAAGAAGACATCAATTACTTTCTCTGAGAGATTTCATGAAATGATGAAATTACATTTCCCAAAAAACACAGCAATGCTTCAGAAGAAATGGATTTATAAGACAGTAATTAGTTGTGTAAGCGTCCTTTTGATAACTCGGTTGTGTGATATGTGTATCAAAAGTGTTTCTGACACAGAAACTTGTTCAAATTAGCGTCTCTGTATGTTAACAAAGAAATACGCTTTACCCGTCCTTACCCTGCCATGTTATGTCTTGAAGCCTGTGAGATCAAACTGACAAATATAAATTAAAGTTTGTACAAACAGCAGTTACAGTATATAATGTTTCTATATTAAGCATTTGAAATATGTTTTTTTTTTATCTCCATGCATCACCAAGCCAAACAGGCACACACAGCGCACTTTGAATGCATAAGGTATGCTGATCATATGCCATGAAAGAATTTAAATCAGAGTACGGAGCACATAAATGTACTTCATGCTTGTGGACAGAGCCGGCTAAAATTGGGATCAGGTTGACAGTCTCTGAAGAGTGATTTACGCGTCATCGTCACCTTATGATCGATGATCGTTGCTCGTGCAACAGTCCGTAGTGATATAACTGGAATATTGCTGATTGTGGCAAATGTGTATTTATCCGGCCATTCCGGCATGTACACATTATGTACATGCCTGTTTGTGTATTGTGACAAACCAGAGATTGAGAATAAAAACAACTCATGCGTCTGAGTACCATGCACGCAATCACCAAAGACAGGGAGATTAACCAGGCATCTCCACGGGGCTATATGCTGTACTGATAATATCCATACTCAGCGTCATTACTGAGGGGGCAGGAAGATTATAAGAGATAAAACATCGCTTTTACGACTTCCAAGAGTGCAGTTCAGTTGCATCTGGAATAAACCGTTTTACACCAGCATTGACTGTTAACTTATCATGTATAACACCTGCTTGGGTTAATCCCATGGTTTAGGCGTGTGTTCTGGGTAGCTATTTCAATCACCTTAAATATTGCCCTTTGAATTGTCTTTTAGAGTCGTTGTTCATATTTCCAGTCCAATAAAAGCATCCGCTTCGTGAGACATAGGCCAAAACAACACGTGTTTCAATTGTTACTCATATATAAACGCTCAGACCTCTTGAAGCTTGTTTGTTCATCTTTGACACCCTATTTGTACATTCCTACGTGATCCTTCAATAATAACGCTGAGTATATTATGACTGACTTCATAACGACCTTGTCATGTTATCCCGTCGGAACTCATAAGGTGTCCGCTGATTGTGTGATAGTGTAGTGAATACACCAGCTAACAAGCAATGAACCCTGTATCTTGTTTTGTTGAATCGTGATTACTGACATTCTCCTGGTATGTTTGGTGTGGTGAGGGAGCCTGGTGGACGATGGTTCCCCCTTTTTATAATGACTGTGCTATTCAGATCCGATTTTGACTCATAGGCTCTTATGGTGCATGCATGTATTTAATATGTTATTTCGTTGTGTGCGATCGTTTTACATGTGTGACACTGCCTGGGAAATTGTGCGGTTAATGGATACCACGCACTGTCTGAACGGCTACCTAAGTCTTCATGCCACGTGTGTTGTCTGTAGAAACAAACATGCAAATTGTTTAACGAAAAGAAAATATTCTATATATTTATTGACACCCGTCCTCCTAACCAGTAGAACCACTCATGGTTACATATTGCATAAACAGAAATAATAAAAACACGTGCGTTTTCTCTTCATTCAAAGTGTTTTCTTAAAGCGTGTTAGCCGTGAGGGATCGCGTTTAGGGACATACGATAACGATATGGAGGCACGTAGTATGTTGTACCTAAATCGCTCTTATTGTCAAGGAGTTCACAGATGTAATCTTGTTATCAAGGAAGTAAACTCTGTTTCATGGTGGTGTAGCACGAATTATAATTAATCCACCAGCTACCATTCACGTTGCACTCGTCGTTTTATAAAAACACGAGGAGAATTTTTAAACCATTGCTCCGACTTGCCCCAGCTGTGGCAAAACACTTGTGCGATCTTCAGTTAAGGAGTCCCAAGTGTTGAGAGGGTCTCTTCAAACGGAGACGGGAAACTGTTAACCTGATCACGTGATCTAGACCAAACTAGTTCTACTTTCGATCCCACACTTGGAAGAATCAAATTATTCCGAAGAATAGTGAGGGTTACTTAATTAAAGATAAAGGCGAAAAATTCCTTATTTGTTGAGTGAGGTTTGCGACATCTCCGAATGAATGGACCCGAGGATCAATGGCGGTCAATTTCTACACCCTACTAAGCTCCTTGCATGTCGTCCCTTGCACATTCCCACTGATGGCTACCGAGTCTGTAATGGATTAATCAAGGTGCATCGATCGTGAACAGACGCTTGTGTTCACCCACAGATAATGAACTGATTAAACATACGATTGAGGAACACTGAAACCATCACTGACCTTGTAAGGAGACCACTGATGGCTTGCCACCTCTTTGAGTGAGAACGGACATTTTGACTACGGTTCTCTGCTTGAACAACATATGGAGAGTGTACACAATGCGTGTTCAATGTCAATCATACATTATATACTCAGACATGTATACGTTTATGTAAGGTAGCTATATCATCGCTATGGTCGCTTTTAATCTTTCGCCCTCGTTCTTGACTTTCCTATTTTTCCTAACTAAATTGACGTGATTACCATAGTTCTGTATGTTGAGCATTGTGCTTTTATACGTCTTTACCCTTGATCTTTTGCAGGGAGTTCCTTTCATTCCATTCACGATGCACTCACAAAGCTAACTTCTAATTGAATTATCACATTCTACTCTGGTCTGACCTTTTAATTCTTTTAAACACTGTAGGCCCTGACTCTGTTGCGACTCTTTATATATCACAATCGGATATGGCGAATAATTAGGAGCCGACGTTTCACCTCCAGGAGGGTAATGTCTCGTCAATGCTATGATTATACTTCATATATCAAAAACCTAAACGTCATGTCCTTTGGAGTTGGACATTAAGCTTGTTTGACTGTGAAGATGGACAAATAATTATATCCAGTCTTGGTATTGCGGTGCGACCCGGTTCTCATCGTCTCAACACACTCCCATGCGGTACACCCTTGTGTCCGTAGTTACCTATTGTCCGTAGTTTACCGTAAATATTTTTCTTTTTCACATGTTATCGTCTAAGCGTGGGGCACATGACTTTCGCTGCGCGTCTTCAGACTCTTAACAAAAACACTTCGTTGCTACTTCGTAGTTGGTTATAATTACGACAGTGTCATCGAATACTCAAATACCATCCTACATGGGTTTTGCATTTACTCTGTGATAACCACCGCGTGAAATTTCTTAAGAATCGCAGACTGTTTCTATTGATAAAGAGGCGGCGAGGAAGTCTAGTGGTTAGAACGTTCGCTCATTACCCCAGTAGCCCGTCTCGATCCTGCACATGATTATAATGTGAGAACCCCATTTCTGGTGTCCCGTTTCTTGTTGGGATATTGTTAAAAGCGGCGTAAAAGATCATTCACACACTCAGACATTTTGACAAAGGTCACCAACCCAAAAGCAACGTTCTTCTATAGAGCCTTCAGAAGATACATCTCCAGCAGCAGGGCCTATTCTTAACGACTGTTCATCAATCAACGCCTAGACAAATAAATATTATAAATTCCACACGCATTGATAGTCCAGGCGATATACAGCAGATTGGACATTCCGGGCGAGGATATTTCCAGCCGCACTATAAGTAGTATAAACGTCAAGTTTAGTATTTCCGATAAACATTTTCCTGTATCTGACAGTGTGCACATGGGACTCTGCAGGCATAAAGAGCACTATAAAGATTCACTAAATACTATCAGATAGTATCCTTTAGAAAGCAGGACTTACTTAGAGGAACAACAATTACACCGAGGGTGATCCTCTTGTAATCACTTCAGATATATAATTTAAGTTCGCTTGCTTACATACACATATACGTGAGGAAGGATAGTTGTCATAAATAACATTCTACATTGATACGATGATGATAGGCGTAGTTACGTGGAGCACATATACATGTTAGCACAACAATCGCTGACGAAGTTATCTATAATCCTCAGTACTTATGTGTGAATAGTGAAGTTATATCTATTAACTGATGCACTTATATGTTGGGGGAATACTGACGTGATACCTTCCAGCTGATGTACTTATGTGTTAGGGAGTAAATACGTGAATTTCTATAGGCTAATATACTTATGTGTTGGGGAGTAATGGAGTGATATCTACAGGCTGATGTTATTATGTGTTAGGGGGTAAATACGTGAATTTCTATAGGCTAATATACTTATGTGTTGGGGAGTAATGGAGTGATATCTACAGGCTGATGTTCTTATGTGTTAGGGGGTAAATACGTGAATTTCTATAGGCTAATATACTTATGTGTTGGGGAGTAATGGAGTGATATCTACAGGCTGATGTTCTTATGTGTTAGGGGGTAAATACGTGAATTTCTATAGGCTAATATACTTATGTGTTGGGGAGTAATGGAGTGATATCTACAGGCTGATGTTCTTATGTGTTAGGGGGTAAATACGTGAATTTCTATAGGCTAATATACTTATGTGTTGGGGAGTAATGGAGTGATATCTACAGGCTGATGTTCTTATGTGTTAGGGAGTAAATACGTGAATTTCTATAGGCTAATATACTTATGTGTTGGGGAGTAATGGAGTGATATCTACAGGCTGATGTATTGATGTGTTAGGGAGTAAATACGTGAATTTCTATAGGCTAATATACTTATGTGTTGGGGAGTAATGGAGTGATATCTACAGGCTGATGTTGTAATGTGTTAGGGAGTAAATACGTGAATTTCTATAGGCTAATATACTTATGTGTTAGGAAGTAATGGAGTGTCATTTTGCGTGTTGGGTGCCGCTATCCTGATTTTCTTGCCACATGTTTTGTCACATCATCAAGACTGGTTATTCTCTGCCGTTGGCGTTTTATATATCTACAGGTTGATGAATTTGTGTGGATGGGTAACAATGTGATGTTTTGGGTTCACTGAAGGTAAGACTATGGGGATAATAAAGTGAGGCTCATGACAAGATGTATTACGGCTGTTGAACTTATATGTTGGAGGGCAATACAGTCTTTGGGGGCTGTGTACGAGTTGATGCGTGTAAGTAATGTAGACGATGAAATACACGTCCTGCTATGATGTCCCTTCTATCAAGAATTAAGATTCAAATGACATCACGTAAAGCCTTATTGAGGTTCCTTCTCAGTCCTGCATCTGCTTCTATCAAATATTTCTCAGCTATTATACATATTCCAAATGAGTTTATATTATATAATAACATTAAGATCTCATGATATTCTCTCTGGGTAGTGGGGTAGCCTAGGGGTCAAAGCGTTCGCTCGTCACGCCGAAGACCCGGGTTCGATTCCCCAATGGGTACAATGTGTAAGACCCATTTCTGGTGTCCCCCGCTGTGATATTGCTGGAATATTGCTAAAAGTGGCGTAAAGTCATGCTCGCTCACTATGATATACTTTCAAATAGATTCAGTGATATGATCATCTTATTCCGAAAGCTTCAATTTATCTTATTGTCAGTCAACCGGTTACTTTGTACACGGTTACTTTGTCCCTGTACGACTTTCCGGCTCATCTTTCACATTCAGACTTATGCACAAAGATTCAGAATGAAAAAAATCTATCAACAGGATTGTGTAACAAGAGGGCTGGCTTCAGCTTTCCAGTAGTCTACTTTCCCTTATGTCAAGCAATATTCCAGGAGCTCCAGCCTTAAGTTAGTTTGGGGTCTACTTTTCCACTTTTGAGGTACAACAGGGCATGTTCTTTGGCGAAGATTTCAAAGAGCGTCATACCACATTAGCTCGAAACTTGATTGATCAGGTTAACAACATTCAAGACCTGAATAAAACTTTCAAAACGCTTTATAGAAGACATGTGGAGGACATTTCCAAAATTGACACAGTGACCAGAATGATGTCCGATGCAAATCCTATTTGGACTTGTGCCATATGGTCCCTTGTTTTTGTCCAGATGCCTTTGTATGTGTTTGTGACGGCTGTCACCATTGGGGCAGAATACGCTCACCTATCCGCGAACACCTGGTATCATCACTTTTTGACAGTGAATAATAAACACATGCGAATGATATAGTCGGAATCGTACTATAGACTCTGTTTTAGTAGAGATTTGTTATGCTCATAGGAATTACTTTTGTGGATTTTATATATGAAGTGGTATCTATTTGCTGATTAAATGATGTGTGTCAAGATGGTGCATAATGCCATGGGGACGATACCGTGGGCGGTGTGGTTTGGGGTGTGTGTGTGTGTGTGGGGGGGGGGGGGGGGGGGGGTCTGTGTCGTTGATCATAATCATGATTTAACGATAGTGACATTATTATATCTGAAATAGCTACGTATGCTTTATTGTCCACAGACGTCTTCCATCGTGTGTTTGGCACCCAGTCAGTGATGTTATGGCATGTCAGTACTATAGCCTTATCTCAGAAACCTGACTATCCAGAATGACGGCACGTAATGTTGGTTCAAAGAAGGGATAATCAGCTAATCTGCGTTGGGCGGTTTTATTTTGTAGATGCCTATCTTATATGACGCAGTTGGTTTGCGTTAGACGTACTTCATCGCATATAGTACCTGCAATAAAGCATGTTTGCACACTGACCGTCACACCTAATATCTAAGAGGGATGCATCTGAAGACTAGTCTTGCATCGTCTGCTTCAAGTCTGAGCCTTTTGCAGACATCTTATTAATTTCAGTTCAATACATCAAAGAAACACCTATTATGTTGAAGCAGCTTGTGCGATAGCTCAGACATGGCAATAACACATAATACCATTGTCCCGGATAGTGACGTGGTTATACACTTTGTCATGAGGTAAAGTGGCAAATTAATGAATTCACTTGTAAATCTCTTCAACGCTGTCAGTCGGATTTAACGTACATGCTGATGAGAGACGCGATTGCGCGCTTATTTGCACCAGTGTTAATATGTCAATTTCGTGGCCATACATGATTACGTGATATTTAATTCATATTTCAGTATGTTTTGGCGTATATTAGAACATTATTTCTCATATTTATACATAGTTTTTAACTAGAATCAAGCGTGTTTTGCACATAGACCATCCCAACAAAAGTGGCTTTTTCACTTGGATGTTTAGACTAATAGAACCAATCTCAATCTACTACAGCTCCTAATAATCCAATCGTCGCGTGTTCTGATCATTGTTTTGATTGACAGATATTGAGTTGCACATCATTAGTGGAGAAAAACGTCATTAATAAACGATGGCACTTCGTGTTTACTTGAGCGGAAGAAAAACCGTCAAACCAGTGATACATATTTAAAATGATACGAAGAAGAACTAACGAAAAGCAATCGTTGGGAAAATACAGAATTGATTTATTCTTACTATAAATCCTTACTCTCTGACAGATCGTGAAATCTATCTGAATGGTGAAATTAAATTTCCTTTTTCAAATTGGTTACTCCTTGCGTGCAATAAGCAATACATACCGCTGACGCCAATTGATAACTCTTCAAGCTTATTTGACATTACCTTCTGTCTCAGCAGATCTGTGTTTGTCTGAAGTCTGAGTGATTTACGAGCATGGAGGCATTGAAATGTCGATATTTGTTATAACAGGGTATTTAACTGCAAAATCATTATCTTGAGAAATTCTGGTTTACTTTTTGAATATAGGATACCACTTCATCATTGTATCGTTCTATGGACGTTATTTTGCTTTGATTTATATTCTCAGTCATCAACTATAATACCATAAACAAAAATATGAGAAAAGAAGAATCGCTGAAGTGTAAACGCGTAACTTAAAGAATGCTCTTTAAAGCAATAAATCAATTCCCAAATCATTTTTTGTACACAATTTCAAGAGATTCTATAAGAAGACTCCAGTGGCACATGAATGAAAGAACACATCTACAACATAGGCTGATTTGGTCTGATCATAAAATCCAGAATGCATGAAGCGGAAACATTTGTTCAGTTGTTGAAGGGAAAATAGCGAACAAAATTAAATACAATATTGACCTGTTTTTTTCAATTTTCGAGAGGGTTAATGTCACGACAGTTTATCAACATGAGAAAATCGCCTCTGTATAAATTTGCGGTTTTGTGATGTTAGGAATTGTAGCCAATAGGTCCTCTGCTCAGTGATCTCTCAAGCATTAAATTGTACCAAGTCCTCCTGATTCCCTAATGACTTCCTTTTGTTTCATTAGACATATGCTACATTCCTATCACATGCTGATCATGAAGACAAGCGACTAGGGAGCCCCAGGAGACACGCGCGAATAACAGCTGCTCTTTAAAGTAATCCGGCCAAGTCCTTTCTGACAATCTACACTATAAGAAATATGTTGAATCGTACCATCGTCGAAAGTAGAGCTTCTCGAGAGTTGTACGGATATCTTCACGGCTCATACAGTCTCAAAGATTTATTCGGGAAAAAATGAAGCATTGTTCGACCAAATGTGTTAGGACAGTGAGTGCGTTGTATTTTTATTCTGAACATTATTTCAGGGTTTTTTTAACAGCGTGGTAGTTTGATGTAGGCAGAAGGTCAGAAGTTATACATGTTCGCTTTGGTGAAACCCACAAGCACGGGCATGACGCTGAAAGAATGGTCATCATCGAAGCGAATTTGGTGCTCGAACCCACGATCATAGGATCATGGATGGACTACGTGGTCAAAGTAGTCTATCCGAATTGCGCGCCTTAGACTGCTGTGCTAGCCCAGCGTCAGAATAAAATGATTTGATGTTTATTCTGACATACAGCAGAAGTTTATTATAGTTCACTTTTCCCCAAAACAATATAATTTCCAGCGTGTTAAAAAGTGCCAAGTAAGCTTTTCTTCTTTCCAGCAATTGCAATTTTTAGACTTAAAATACGATCAAGTGTAGAAATAAATGAATGATGTAACCAGATTTTATGACTACTGAAGAAATTTTTTTTTCAAGTTCATTTTAAGTCCGTGATCTTAGATGATAGTTTTACTTATATGTTTGAACTATCCTCACCTTCATCACCTCAGATAATCAACAGGGTTTTTGGTCATGTTCAGAAGTTAGAAAAACGCATCATGAAAGTCTCTTACATCAGCCTTTTGGAAACATTTTACATTAATCTCTGCATTTGATGATGAAGCTATAGGTCCAGAACATGCAAGTGCAACAGTTGATAAGAAACAAATTACATTTCCGAGTCATGTGAACACTTCTTAAAACTTGATAACTTACCTATTTTTTTAATAGTTTGAACTTCAAGTAGACCAAAAATGATTCAGGTCATATCTCGTCCTTTTAACGTGTATTTGTGCATGTCATACTCGGGTACAGAAAAGAAATGGCATATTGGTTCTTTAGGTGTTGGTATATACAAAGCTCAGTCAGATAAACAATTTGGTGATCTTATGAAACTGTTTACACAGATATGACTATTTGCTTTTGAAAACCGCATCATCAGAAACTGTACGTGGAGGCATACACATGACCTACCAGAAGAGGCTAGTGCATATATTTATCAATCATTATCATACTTGCGTTCACGCAAACCTGATACCCATGAGCTACTTTACAATCTTGTCATGTTCAGTTACGCCTTGCTGTTTGTTACTTGACGTAATGTGAATTACAAGTAACGCTGGGGTTGTACAGAGGCGTAGCGCCGTGACGCAAGTCTAAATATCGCATACGCCAGCGCTTCTCCAAGCCTTTCACCTTTCTCAAATCCCCCAACCACAATCCCCCCAACCCCTAACCCACCACCACGCCCTAAAACCTTAGAATCGTACCCAAACTACATGGAATTAACTCCTGAATATAATTACTCAAACTTCTTATCATGTAGATTTGAGTCTACTCATTTTGCATACATTATGACGGTAGTTAAGATGAGGCACTACAGATGACAGAAGGCAGAATTGTTCCATGTTAACGTACTAAATGAAATCGATTTGTTTAACAGGTCCACTAATACAATGTAGGCACAAAGAAGACAATAAACTATATTCGTTGTTTTAAAATTAAGTACGAAGAATGTTCCGATGAACCTGATGTTTGTTTGAAAGTGAGCTTTGAGCAGTACTTCAGTCATGTCACGGCATACCAGGTTAATGGGTGGAATTCTTAACGAGACGAACGTCGTGCCGCTTTACTGGAAGATGCTGACAGAATGCAAGGACCAAGGGACCTAAATGAGAGTTGGACTTACTTACAATAAGTAAATGAAGCACATGCATATGCATGTATATACAATTTATGACGTCAAAATCAAGAACTACCATGCGCGCATCATGTTTCATACCCATTAATGTATGGTAAACCTGTAGTAGTTGCATACATACTCACAGACAATACTTTCTAATCAGTGTCGTAAATACCTTGTGTAATATATGCGAATGTATTTTCGGTAAGTATTTACACTTGCTTCGGTAAAAATGAAATGTTTACCCATGGTTCTTGATGTGTATTTCGCCGCCGCCGTCGTCGTAATAGTATGACATATGTTGTGAGAGATGTACTCACATTAAACCTCTTCGACCTCCGCTGAGCATGGCCATTCATTATTTCCACGTGCTAAATTGCATGTGTTGTAAAGTCCATCAATCGATCTTACACGCACCCTTTTCTTAACAAATCTCTGTTTTGCATGGCATACAAACGGACGCCTTGCCATTCTTGCTCACCTTGTTATGCATGACTCTGTTGCATGTATTCAGTAGGAGAACTTACAAGTACAACTGGGGTGACAAATGCATTTTTTAATCCGTGCAGGAATTTCCATTTGACACGATTCTGAAAGCGATTGATAACACAGTGCGAAAGACATGACGGTTGTCTGAAGGCATGTACTTGCTTACTGACGAGTAAAATCTTATATTGTCCCAACTTGTCTGAGGTGTATGTGGGGTGATCAATTGAGAGCCTTACGTTTAGTACCAATTCATATTTATCGAAATACGCCGATGTTCTTCGTTTTCTTTTTATTGAAAATATATAAAAATATCTACCCTTTTATGAACTGCTGAACTATCCTGAACTTGGCTATGTTTTCTCTTCCAGATATGACAGTGTTTAACGTGTGGTCTGCACCTTCCCGAGGATGTTCTGTTATTGTACAAGGGGAGCTTTGGCATTGCCAACACATGCTATGGAAAATTAAATTAGCATTTCACGAGAGCTTATGCTATGTTCATTCTGTAAGTGAACTAACTACCTTTCAACGTCACCTGCAGCACACACAATAGATTGAATGATCTTTTAATAACAACCCGGAACATGTGTATATTCTTTTTACAGCAGATCATTGCTAGAAACATCGATTAACATAGGATCTGTTACAACTCGCAACATGATAATTTGTATTCTACAGCAAAGATTGCTGGAGACTTCGATCAACATAGGCTCTGTTACAACCCGCAACATGATAATTTTCACTCGACAACGGACAAGATAACTTGAAGCAACGACATATGCTTTCTAACATCCCTGAAAATGTTACATTTATCTTCAACACACACGGGAGCAAAAGCCTTCGTTCTGCACAATAGTTTTTTTGCACATGAATGTACTGCGCAAAGTACAATCTAACTACTTGTCACACCAGAAACATCAGATACTATAAATATCATACAAATTAGCATGAAACAGTTACACTAAGTCCCTGTCTCATCGATGTCACAGCAGTATGTGTCACTCAATGTCCATTATCTAATATTGACGCTGGAGGTACTACTGATCTAGAAAATGGTTTAATTCAAATTCTGGTCTTGACATGATACCCATTGTGAAAGCAAGTGCGCCGGCGAGGCCATCGGAAGCACAGTCTCCCCTATCCTAATTGCCAGGCTAATTATACTACATCGATCCCCTCTCTCTGACGGAAACCCCTTCATTAGGCACCAGCCAATATCATGATTACCTACAAGAAAACGTTAGACAGTTCAATAATTTACACATTCATGCGGAGAGAAAGAAATCTAAAATCGGACAGATGAGCGTTGCATTATGTTACCCTAGACATGTACGGGAAGCACTGAAGACAAATTATCTTAACGGTCAGATCGATGTATTTGTTTTAACCTTGTTTCATGTATTATGTGTCAAATATAACTTGGATAATCTCAGTTAAACTACATCATAATGAACTGGTACTTTTGAAAGATGAAACAAATGTTTCCTATATCATTAGTGAGCATCAAACCAAATAGAGAGACATTGGGGTTGGACGTGGTTCCCAAGGCGGGTACGTTATAGTTTTTCTGTGTCACCAGTAATTATATATTTCATTCCTGATCATTGGGTGAGTGAGTCATGTTTTACGCAGCTCTGAATTATGCATTCTAGTCAGATCATGTTGTGTCAGCATAATGTGGAAGGAAAGCCCGGAATGGCGGAGGTACTACTTGTCAACGGGTGAAACTCACGAACACGGATTTGGTGTAGCACTTCCGAGGGTTGTGTCACCCGTGGCCCCTGAGAGAATGGTCAGGTGAGGTGAAATGGGGTTTGTCGTCGCGTCCAAGATTATTGCACTTATATAGCGGCGCGCGCGCGCGCGCGCGCGCGTGTGTGTGTGTGTGTGTGTGTGTGTGTGTGTGTGGCTGCTTGTACTAGTCCGGACCGATGCCGATTTATAGTGCTAGCTCACTGAGATACCATGCCGCAGTTTAACATGAATACCCTACTCAGACACAGTATACTAACTCCGAGCCGACCAGTGCTTGTTTAAGCCCCTTAATGCCGAGCGCCAGACAGGGTAACAACAAGTACCATCTTTTAACGTCTTTTGGTATGACGCGGCCGGGGATCGAACCCCAGACCTTCCGCTCTCCGGGCGGATGCTCTACCACTGGATGGAGTCGAAGTGTGACATCTGTGCCTTCTCATCATGACTTAGAAATAGGTGAAGCTAACACTAACTGAATGTTGTTTTGCCCCACATATATCCGTATTACATAGTATGTGCCTGTGCCATGCATTGGCGTCGCCCTTTGTTATTTTTGTTTGTGTGTGTTTTGTTGTTTAACGCCGCACTCAGCAATTTTCCAGCTAGATGACGGCGGTTTGTAAATAATCGAGCATGGATCAGACAATCCAGTGATTGACATCATAAGCATCGATCCATGCAATTGGGATACGATGACATGCATCAACCAAGTCAACGAGCCTTACCACCCGATCCCGTTAGTCGCCTATTACGACAAGCATAGTCGCGTTTTACGGCAAGAATTACGGCTAAAGACCTATTCTTACCCGGATCTTCACGGGTCGCGTCCCCCTTTACAACTCTCTGTCTTGGCTATGGATTTACAACGGGCTAATTGAGCAAACCTAACCCTTTCAATAAACTAAACAGATATGGGTTCATCATGACATTATCTTCACAAGGTGGGAGTTTTTCGGGCATAAATGTATTTGTTTGTTGTTTAACGCCGCACTCGATAAAGGATATATCCTGACAGCTATCTATCTCGCAAAAAATATATTCTCGAATACATGCTTGGTGGTAGTGTTATATTGTTTCGCTATTATTAGTTAGTTAATATGGTGCAAATACGTTTTCCAATACCCCCGATCACATATATAAGATCCGTGTATGCTGTGATATATTTCGCTCCATGTTTATGTTTTGTTTTGTTTGTATGTTTGTTTGTTGTTTAACGCCGCACTCAGCAATATTCCAGCTAGATGACGGCGGTCCGTACATAATTGAGTCTGGACCAGACAGTCCAGTTATTAACATCATGACCATCGATCTACGCAATTGGGATACGATGACATGCATGAACCAAGTCAGAGAGTCTGACCACCCGATCCCGTTAGTCAATGATACGATTACAGTCCAGCATTGTCGTCTCTTGCGACAAGCATAGGTTGCTGAAGATCAGTTCTAACCCGGATTTCTCGGGGTGCATCATCATATATTTTTTATGAAGACCTAATAGAAAAAAATATGTCTGATATTAAGAGCAAAATTTGACGGTGGTTTGAAAATAATCGTAGTGATTGAAATAATGAGCGTCGATCTATGCAATTGGGATACGATGTCTGACCACCCGATCAATTTAGTCGCCTCTTACGACAATATACGCAAGTTGGTTGAAGGGAATCGTCAGGGATTCTTAAGACTTTGTGAATATAAGACTAGTATATGCACATATTGTAGCTGAGTTGGATCGGGGATTATTGAGACCAAGCATACAATAAATATGGTTTTTCTGTCGCAAATCTAATTTTATCACACACTGTGAAAAAGAACAATTAGGAAGTCGTCTCATTGCTCCTCGTGGTAATGTCACGTGCTCTACTCCGCATGAACAAACAACAAAGTATGTCTTATGTAAGATGAAATTCTCCTTCTTATTGGCGACCGCCTCCGTGGTCTTGTGGTAGAGCGTCCGCCCGGAGAGCGGAAGGTCCAGGGTTCGATCCCGGGCCGCGTCATACAAAAAGACGTTAAAAGATGGTACTTGTTGTTACCCTGTCTGGCGCTCGGCATTAAGGGGCTAAAACAAGGACTGGTCGGCTCGGAGTCAGTATACTGTGTCTGAGTGGGGTATTCATGTTAAACTGCGGCATGGTATCTCAGTGAGCTAGCACTATAAATCGGCATCAGTCCGGACTAGTACAAGCAGCCACACACACACATACACGTGCATGCACGTCGCTATATAAGTGCAATAATCTTGGACGCGACGTTAAACCCAATTTCACCTCACCTCACCTTCTTATTGGCTTATCCTAAAATATCATGTTAATTAAACCCATCCATTATCTGCTTGTCCTGACAAACATGCTCCAGTCAGCTTGTTTACATGCGTAGCTGTCTGGATTCAAAGAATAGTTTACATTTCTCTATTAATATGCATTACTTGCTAGAAATAGACAATGATCAATATTTTTCTTTTTTTCAGCAGAAGCATTTGTCTCATTGTTTCTATCTCAAATACAAAAGTAGGACACACGAGCTCAATCGAGGCAGGTCGATAAATGTATATATGTTCTAGTCAATGTGTAAAATGACTGAAAGTTTTACTTAGACAATTTACAAAACGCCAAAACGTTTCACTGATTTGCAATTATTTTTCCATCTATTATATCATGATGACGATTTCCAAACATTTTTATGCTCTATTTCACTCACCACTGACTGAAAATATTAGGATTAAAAGAAAACGAAAGTCAAAGGATATTGTTTTATAACTTTTTTAGCTTCTAATCCTAGTATTAGTCGTGTATTGTGGTGTTTTTATTCCCTTTTTAACTTCTTAATAGCCGTCAGTCAATCTGACGGAAAAAGACTGAAATATGTTGGCATTTTTTAAATTACCTAAGTTCAAATTTCAGTCATTGTACACATTGACTGATTTTACATACTGACTGTCACATATACACCTTGAAATAGGTTAAGGGCCGCCCCTTCTTTCATCTCATACCTCCCGGACGTCTATGTATCTTTGGATCATACCTACACACAATGCATGGCACTGATTTGCTGTTTCTCGCCGCACTGAGATATCTTCCAGCTACATAATGGCGATCTGCATATAACCGAGTCTGGACCAGACAATCCAGTGATTGGCAACACGAGCATCGATCTACGCAATTATGATACGATTAAATTCATCATTAAAGTCACCGAGCCGGACCACCCGAACCCTCTTACAACAAGTGACCCGTGATGATCCGGGGTAGGTCTTCAGCAACCCATGCCTGCCGTAAAAGGCGACTATGTTTGTGGTAAGAGGCGACTAACGAGATCGGGTGGTCAGACTTGGTTGACGCTTGTCATCCCAATGGCGTGGATCGATGCTCATGATGTCCATCACTGGATAGTCTGTTGCAGACTCGATTATTTACAGACCGCCGTCATGTAGCTGCAATACTGCTGATTGCGGCGTTAAACAACAAACAAACAAACAAAACTTATGACAAGCATGGGTTTCTGTAGACCAATTCTTACCCAGATCTTCACGGGGTGATTTCACATTAATAAATGCCCAATACACCACCTATACCGAGTAGTTATAACAATACGAGTGCTAGCACATGGTCACATTATATATCATGCAACAAATCAGGGAAGGCAACTAAAAGAGAAGTAAAATTGTCAAGAAAGAGTAGTCATTATAAAACATGTTATCACATAATCGATTTGGTTTATGTATATATATTCAATATGGGTATATTCTAAATGTTTTCGGTCAGGAAGTTAATACATGGCCTCATTTCAGAAACTGTCAATTTGATGGAACTAAAAAGCATGCGGTGCCAAGCCTTTTTTCCAAGTGTATAAATATTCTGCATATTTACCATTCTTGTCTGCCCAGACTAAACAAGAAAAACTATATTTTACTTGGTTGTCAGCTTCCCCCATACTGGTGTGTGAGTCACGTCTTGGCCTTCCTAAGAAGCCGGCATAATGACTCGAGTGTCCACTGACAGGTTATAATCAGAATCATTGTAGTCGCATTTCAGCCTCCTGAAGACGACTTAAAGTTTTAAATCAAAAGCCACGCAGCATGGCTTACACCCCGGGGATATATTGAAATACCAGAGTTCGCATGCTTGTAGTTCCATGAACAGTTATAAAATGAAAGCACGTTTCTAGACTATGTGTTGTTGTTTTTAATCCGGGAACCTTCCAAGTCGGACATATACGAATATACAGCAGGACATACGTAGGCGAGCCATGGGTTCTATAATCTATGAGATACATGTCAGCAAAATGACAATAGGTTCTAAATGATTCACAATCTGTGCTTTGAACAGTATTTCAGCTATATCATAGCATGTGACCTTACTGTGGAAGCCAAGGTGATGCAAGTCTTAGACGTTTTCCACGTAACCTTGGATCTCCGTGGCCCAGTGGTAGAGCGTCTGCCCGGAGAGAAGAAGATCCGGGGTTCGGTCCCGGCCAGGTCATACCAAAATACGTAAAAAGATGGTACTTGTTATTACCCTACCTGGCGCTCGGCATTATGCAGCTAAAACAAGGACAAGTCAGCTCGGAGTCAGTACACTGTGTCTGAGAGGCGTTACATGTTAAACTGCGGCATGGTATTTAGTTGGCTATCCCTATAAAATCGGCATTAGTCCGGACTAGTACATGCACGCACACATGCACACACACGCACACGTACACACACACACACAGAGACGTGCATGCACGTTGCTATATAAGTTCAATAATCCTGGGCGCGACATTGAATCACAATATAAAATAAAGTAATCATGTAAAGTTCTTTGAGAAACGACGTGTATAATATATAGTTAACAATAGGTTGTCTCACCTTCTATATTCATATAAAAGTACATCAGTACAGAGTTGACTTCACGAGGAGACACCTTTTTGTTACGTTCATCTCAATGATTTTTTCATAAACATAGCATTTTGAATTTCTCCTTTTCAAACTCAATTTCAAAGGGTTTTTTTTATTCCAAAAAATGAGGTGTTGCTGAGCTGAAGGAATTTGCGTATAACAAGGTTTTATATTTGATTAAAAAAACACAATTAAGAGGTCATTGATGAAGCGTTAAAAAATGCTGTTTTCCGTTATTAATATCTCTGTTGTCAAGGAGATCATGCAACCAGGATGAAGGACACATGGAAAAAGAAACAAATTTCCGGAAAGTAGACGAGTATGTTTAAGGCGTTTCTTGAGCATGTGAAAAGTGAGTGTTCTTGAATACTGTGTGTTGGTGACGTTAAGAGGTTGAGTTTGAGGTACTCGGCGTTGCGCAATATTTCAAGTGTTGAATCAGAAAGCCACGTTTTCATTACTGAATAAAGTTAAATCAAACTCCCGACATGGCGCCCGTGCAAAACATAATTATAATATGAAGAATATATGTCCAGGAGACAGAAGTTTATGTTCTACATGACCTTCCCCGCATTAACATTACACAGAACAGTACCCCGCTCCTCACAGCTAAATTAGCGTTATGATTATTTCAGATTAACCTGAGTCTGATCGCTGAAACGCTCAATTTGCTTTGTGGTAGGGTGTAGGGTATATGTGACGCCTATCAATGTAGTTACCATCATACGTTCACTTAGGTTTACGACATTGTAACGCTAAGTTAACTTTAAAGAGAGGAAATCGCCTCATCTGTTTTCAATACTTTTCCTTAATGACGGGCAATATTCCTTGAGCTCCAGCCTTTGGAGTCCATATTTCACATCTTGTTAGATAGAATTGAGTATGCTCTTTCTATGAAGGTTTCAAAGAACGTCATAAAACTCTTGCTCACAAGTTGTTTGAACAGGGTTACAACATTCAATGCCTGCTTAAAGCTTTCAAACCGTTTTGTGGAAGACACGTGGAGGACACTTTCAAGATTAGACGCACACGTGACCAAAGTGATGTCAGATGCAATTCCCTATTTTGACTTGCACAATTTGTTCCATTTTTGTTCAGGTAAACACTTGACTTGCCTTTGCATGTCTTTGTGACGGTTGCGCCGATGGCGCAGGATACGCTCACCTTTCCGCGAACACCTGGTATCATCACTATTTGATATGGTTGACTCGAAGCGCACCCCGTGAAGATTCTGTATAAAAATAGGTCCCCAACGACCTATGCGTGTCGTATGATGAGACTCAATAGATTGGGTGGTAAGGCTCTGGGACTTGGTTGATTGCATGTCATAACCCCACAGCGTTGGGCGTTGCCCAGTCGTCTAAGGCGCCGCAATTCGCTATGCAGATTTGCGTTCCTTAGGCAATCTAAAAACCTATGATTGTGGTTTGGAATCCCGGTTCGCCTCGATTATGTTTCTAGGTTTGTCTGAGACCTGCATCACTTCGGGCTTCCCTTCCACATTAAGCTGACACGCTGTGATATGAATAGAATATTGTTAAAAGCGGCGTTTAACCCAATTCACTCACTCACTCACACAATTCGCCGTGGACCTTAGATCGCCTGGTGGTATCAAGTTTTGGCCACTGGTCCTGCTCCACGAAAACAATCCGAGCGTAATTCACTGTCATGTATTTATTCACATGAATGGTTAATTACGGCTGCAAGTCTGTCTGTAAATGTCCTCACGTGTTAGTGATGTTCCATAAGTGATGCAGGTCACTTACCTGTCTACCCTTTGGGGATTCCAGGTTAGACTGTAATGGTATTACAGGTCGAAAACGAAAGGTTGGTCAGGATCGGTGACTTGGTCGACTGCATGGCTTTTTGCCCAGACGGAGTTGATCTTTGTTCATATTAACAATCACTGCCATGTCTGGTCCAGTAAAGGTGACGATATCTTTGTCAGATCACTAATTTCGAAGCAATACAAGACAGTTTAACTTGTTTAAGAAAGCATTTCATGGCGTGTTGGGATTTCGGAGCAACACTGCTTCGGTGTTTTAATGGTTTAATGCGCGTCGAGTGTGCGTGAAACTTGTGTTTCACTCTTTGCAAATATTTTGCAAATTACTGACTTGAATATGTTTAATCAATATTATACACACGTAGTACACATCACTTACCAATTAAGGCAAGGTGTTATTTAGGTAGCGGAATAAGTCAAGTGGACCGTAGTACACTCGTACTATAAGTATTATAAGAAAAGAACCAGGTGATCTGGATACAGGGAGGCATGTCCTATCGGTAATATATCCGTCATGGGTGAACGGGAAGGTAACAGTACATTTAGCTCAGGAAACAGTTCTCTCTCAAGCAATATGAGGATGACGACATTGACATTATGAACGAGGGAAAAGCTATACTGGAGAGTCAAAAGCGTTTGAAACCAATCACGTTTACCTGAAGGCACTTGAAATGTTGTTAAACTCATAATTCAAACAATTTTATCAACGTCTGGATAATTCAAATCAAATGTTTATTTCATCAGTGCATGATTCCAGGTCTGATATAACAGTATGGTTGTAGATACCTTTTCCAATTTCACGCAATACAAGTCTCTCTGTCCTATCATCCTGCTTCTTGTGGATTGTGGATTTGGCGGGATGCTTATCTACTACTTGCGTTAATGCACGAGAACAAATTGTAAGGGATGGAATGGATTTTGAAATCATTGGAAATAATAAGTAAATATTAGCCTCAATTGTGACTGTATGCAGAGATTCTGAAAAGGTATTCAGATGCCAGACAGTGTAAAATGTTCGAAACAAGTAAACATTGATTGCGTAAAAACAGTAAGCTAAATGTATATCCTGTTTCAAATATGCATATTTATATAAATGATTTGAAGAACATGTCTTCCACGATTAATCCAGTTCCAACCATAAAATGGTTGCACCCTAAACGTTACAGTGACGCCAATATGAAACGATATTGACATTTCTGTTGACTTGACACAGGTTTAGTGACTCAGTGAATGCATTATTCAAAACATCCACTTTGCACATGACCCGCTCTGTGAATATAATCCATACAACATGTGCACATGTATCCATATATTGTTGACTTACGACTCAAGTATTGATTTTGTTGATTGCTACTATACATTTAACATTTCAAGCATCTTCTGGGTCTCTTTCTTGAATTATATACTGGTGTAGTTGTCATATTAAATATATTTTGAGAGCAATAATGGCCAAATATAGGCTACAAGCATTCAACTTTTCTGGGACCTTTCTAAACAGAAAATGTCCAACAAAGATACAGAAATAACCTTAAAGTGGCATCACAAATATAATTGTGGAATCGATGAAGTTTGAGAAGTGATGTCGCAAGGTGCACACCTGAAGATTAGTATACTCAACAACAGCTAACTGAACAATGCCAAATTGGTCCGTGTAAATACCGACATCCATAGGATGATGATAATAAATATGTTTCAACCAGAAGGTGTTTTTCCTTACTGTTTAATCGGTGAATCTGTCAAAAAGCAATGTAAGACGAGCTCTTACGAAAGTTTTTTCTCCAAAATACTCGGTTTGTCTTGATATTTCAATACTTCAACTAAACGTACATATCTAAACTACTAGATAAGTAATCGATTTATTTAACCTTTATTCAGAATAAAATACGTAAAATATACGTTCAGTAGAATAGAATGAAACTGTAGGTGTTGCTTCGGAAGCCAGTAAATATAACACTGTGTACTCTGCGGTGGTCAAACAAGTTCTTTCTAGATGCATGCGTCCAATTGACTCATCTCCATTTTTTATATTGGATCTTATTTATAGTCCCAAGCGTACACCAACTCGAATTTAGACTGAATTTCAGCATCCCTACGGCTTTTAATAGTATAATCAGATTAAGGATTTGTTTGCATAATCATATTATCATAATCCGGAGTCCGCTGCATGGTCGTGTCCATAATGGATCAGATGTACACGTTCATTTCAATAAGAACTAGATTATTGCCATTTCAAAATTGGGATTTGAAACGTCACAAGATGTAAACGTATCGGCTAAATGGCTAAAATATGGCAATACGAACGATTTGCGAGATTTTTCAGGAACAAGAGCATGTATTTGTTACGATTTTCTTACGAGATGAATATGACGAAATTACAGATACAGAGAAAATATCAACTAGCATCCGGGTATTCGAACAAATCCACAAATAGTTATACAGCTGAGGAGACACTACAGCTGTTTTGTATAACAAGTTGTTCAGTGTTGTGCGGGACCGAAGCACCAATGAATGAGTGAATGTTGGTTTACGCAAACACGAGTGAATGCGTTTGGTGTAAAGCCGCTGTGACTAGTATACCAGTTCCCTTACTTGATGTGGGAGGAAAGTTCCTGGTGGGGCAAGTCACAGACGTTTACCACTTTGGAGAAACCCACAAACACGGGTATAGTAATGACAAAGGAAGGATTGTAACCATGGCTACTATTAGATTCGAACCCAATAACGTTAAGTGCCGCAACTCTCCAGAGCTAAGTGTTAGCCAGCTCTAGCCACCCGTGCTTCTTGACGCAACAGACACAAGTTCATGTATTACCCCTGTGGCCTGACCCGTGAAGACTCAGGTTAGAATAGGTCTTCAGCAACCCATGCTTGCCGTAAAGGGCTGCTAACGGGATCGGGTGGTCAGACTCGCTGACTTGGTTGATGCATGTCATCGCATCCCAATTATCGATGCTCATGATGTCAATGAATGGTTTGTCTGGTCCAGAATCGATTATTTACAGACCGCCGTCATCTAGCTGGAATATTGCTGAGTGCGGCGTTAAACAACAATCAAACAAAACCCCGTTGCCCTGATAATCGAATATATGCAACAGGCAAACTGGTGGTTGATATCATGACTAAAGGTGTCGTATGCACACAATTAGCTATTACATATTGTAAGCATTCGATTTACCAGTTATCATGACAAGTATGGGATACTGGGGATATATCCATCAAGTTCGAACCTCCAAACAAAGTCAGCGTCAGAGAAGCACAGTAACACATGTGTACATGTACTCCATGTGCCTTACTCGCAAATGAAATAAGCGTGAAATAATGACATTTCGCATTGCAATGCATGCATTTGTTCTATACTCCGCCTCACCTCCATCAAAAATGACCTACATGTACGAAATACATGATGCAGCAATGTATAAAATCCCAACTATGTACCTCCATATATTCCTGAACACTGTGCCTTGATGTTTATAAGAAAAAACATTTTTTATACTAATCAGATCCATCTGCGTGGTAAGATTAACATGAATTTGTTTACGTCTACTACACATGGCAGACTAACTTCCCACACTTTATATTCTGTGTAACATCTTTTATTGTTTCCATCTTGTACTGCGGCGAGTGTTTGAACAGCACGAGTATAATAGGGACATACTCTGGATGCACCCATAGCTTATTTAATCATAGGCCGTGTTTGTAATAAAAGCAGTAAATCCCTCAGACGCACGGTGAGGGTGTTTTACGTACGCAGGTGGATGCTTCACCATGTTTACTTCTGATGCTTGTTCTTCGGATTGCTTCGGTTTTTGTTACGAATGTCAAATTTATGGATAAGACCGAAAAAGACTAGGCCAAGGCTGTTGCCAAATCGCATGCTCTGTTGTAGATCAATACACACATGATAGCATTGAAGCAAACTTACAGAGCCAAATGACCTCATGAAGACTCGCATGTATGGATTCGAAATATTTTATTCATTGACTTTGATGTATACTGTTTTCCAGAGAATATTACAAAGCATTCTTCACTGCCTTCTCGGAAACTGTTGTTTCTATCATTTTATTGCCTTTTGGAAAAATAAGAACAGACACATATATGCAGTAACTTTCCTCACTGTATCGGGAATACAGACAGTCAACATGGTCTATGCTGATGCTGCAATGCTGATGCTGATGCTGCAATGCTGATGCTGCTAAGCTACTGCCAGACGTTTTATAACTAAATGGTAAGAAAATACGTCATCACGTCAATCACGTAGAGTGCTTTGTCTTCAGAAGTAAAGAAAGAACATACTTAAAATATGTTAATCTTATATAGAGCTTTGCCTTTCAGAATTGTATTTAAAGTAAGGAAAAACTGACAACATGTCAATGATATACTTAGATATATTCTTAATATAGTAGAGATTTCGTCTTTCATAATGTGTGTAAAGTTGGGAAACACTGAATAAATCATTTGTGTCAATCATATGGAGCTTTGTCTTTCAAGATGTGTGTAAAGTGGGGAAACACTGAATATATAATTTATGTCAATGATATAGAGTCAATGATTGTCCATAAACTCTGTTTTATAGTACCAAGACACGACACACGAGATCAACTATTTCAATATTATCGGCTACTACTGCTTAGAGGGAACACACACACACACACACACACACACACACACACACACACACACACACACACACACACACACACACGCACACAAACAAACAAACAACGTATATTCATATGAGGAGATATCATTACTATGTCATTCTGTGTGAACAGCATCAATGACAGTTAGGCAGAGGGGGTAATTAAACTTAGAAAACTTAAAGTAGGTCGGTTCCCGGGATCCCTTTACTTCATACTAGTTTTAATGTGTTACTGTATCTAACACATCTGATGACCCAATAGTACATCCGGGCATTTGCATTGTTTCATCTAGCAGCATGACATACTGGTCAACATCAACAACTATATTGTCATAAGTTTCGTCTGACGTTTGGTGGTGCCGCCAAATTTACATCAGAATATATTCTCATCGCACTTTCCTAAGTTGATTTACATATTTGTACATGCCAAGACTTAACGACCCTCCTTTTCGCTTCATTTGTCTGTAACTTGTAGTCTATAGTGAATCCATTACTGGCGTCAGTGAGAGAAAGGCCCACCACATGCAACCGTGTGCAACCGTTTCATTGATCATTAAATCCTTTATATTAGTCACTGGCATTCCTAACTTGTGATTTTTTTACTCGTCGTCAATGCTGTTTAATTCTAGTTCAACTTGTTTCATACCGTTCAAATGAATGAAATACGATGTGTATAGAAGACTGCCTACAGTTTCCATTGTACCTTGTGGATGATGCGCTATATTCAATTAAGAGATATCATCATCATTATCACATGTGGACATGATATGAGCAATATGTTTGTAAAGTTTGTAGAATGATGTGAATAGGAACAAGTGAGTGGATACGCCACTTTTAGCAATATTATTGCATTATCAATGTTTGTGTGGGGCGGGGCATCTCCAATAGTGTACCACGTGGAGAATTGAACCCGGGCCTTCAGGGTGTCCAGTGTTCTTTGTAACCACTAGACTACCCCATCGCGCCGGCATATGTATTCTTACAATAATCATAAGACTCTAACACGGTGACTTTAGGTTGTAGGATACAGTACCGATACAGATACACTAGTCACAACAGAAACATCAATCTAGTTGGTTGCACATGTTGTCTGATGTTTACAAACTAATAAATATTATATTAAACAGTCATGCAGTTACCATATGCATGATGATTTGTCAATCCTGATGGTAGCGTTTCCACTGATATCGCCTGAAGTTACAACTTTCTGGAGTTATGTCACTTTGAATGCCTGGCAACATTGAAATCAGTAATCGTTTCATAGTTGCAGTTTTAACAGAATCCGAACTGACGAAACTTGACAATTTAACCTCGACACAACAAATGTATGCGGTAGTTTCGATGTGCGATCCTGCCGCGCTAGCGGCAATACACATACACAATAATCACTGTATGTGATGTATGGCATTAATGAAGACTTAGAAAAACTGTGTGAGGAACAGTTTCATTGATGCCGTCGAACGAATCAGTGCCAACGAAGAACATGAAATTGAAACTGAACTGTACGTGTTGCTTTTTATTCAGATCTACGAAGAACAAACAATACACTGGAATTCTTATATAAAAAAAATAAAACTTCAAAGTGTAAGAATATTCCATGGCCACTATATTTTCTTTCAGGTAAGATAAGAAAACACGAATAGTTTCGATATCATATATATTTCCCTTAACAAATGCTACTTCATCGCGTCGTGATGTCCTATGTGTTCCTATCGAGTATATTAACCATCTATTCCAAGCAGTTGTCCTAGAAACTGTTTGAACAACCTTGGAGAAAGTGATAAATTGTTATTGACTATAAGGAAAGAGGCAACCCAATCCTGTAGAGTTTGGGAAAACTAATTTATGTCTTAATTACAATCGAAATCGACAAGAAGTCAGATGAAATGCATACCACTTACCACTGAAGAGACGACAGGTCTTCACCGCGCCAATCACAACAGCCTCTGTCGCCAATCAATGCAATACATCCAAGTTGTCCCTCATAAAATCCATATGCTTAGTTTTGTCATTTGATGCAATAGACATTGTCTGGAAGGCAGTAACTCACTCCGCTGCAGGTAACACCACGATGGACAAAAAGACACATCAATCGATGAATCTGGATCTCTGAAAGATAAATAAAAGTGATGTGAATACGAGGCGTCTGGACGGAGACGTCTCAATATGACATCGATGACTTTCCCGAAAGTCTTCAAACAAATCAATTTCACATGCACTTCACGATGCTATGTGTCAATATTCTTTACAACTTATGCAATTCTTTGGTAGTACCACAAGGAAGGTTTTCCCTTTCTGGCGGTTGTTCAGGGAATTGCTTTAGCGGCCGAGAAATTCCGATCGTTATCGCTCCGATTGGCTGCCCACAGCAATGAATACCTGACAGAGACGTGGCCTCCGCTTGACTACCAGTGTAGCCCAAGTGATGCAGGTGTGTTGGATAAGCTTGGAGG
Source organism: Haliotis rufescens (assembly GCF_023055435.1). Taxonomy (NCBI): domain Eukaryota; kingdom Metazoa; phylum Mollusca; class Gastropoda; order Lepetellida; family Haliotidae; genus Haliotis; species Haliotis rufescens. The sequence goes on along the minus strand of NW_025964001.1, from coordinate 44,160,113 downwards.
CGTCGGATTGCAAACTGGTCGCACGCGTAATAAGGAGCATGTGTTAAAAAATACCACGTGACCAGCTCGATCTCTTCCGTATCAATGGACTTGAAAATGATGGAAAACTGGCTAACGGCTGGAATGACTGATGTGATAAAAAGAAAATATCATTGATGGATAGCCAACTCATGGATATGTATGGATAAATGGAACTTTGTTAGTCTGAGGTCTATGATATAGAAACCTGTACTTGTCTTACGAGCTGAGAAGGTGGATTGGGTGGTCATTTGGCTGATTAAGTTTCATTGTACCCTAGTAAGAAGCGACTAACGGGATCGGTGGGTCCGCTCGCTGACTTGGTTGATGCATGTCCTCGATCCCAGTTGCTCATGATATTAATCACTTGATTGTCTAGCCCAGACTCGGTTATTTTCAGACCGCCGTCATATGGCTGGAATATTGCTGAGTGCGGCGTTGAACAACAAACCAACCAACCATTGTTTTCTAACGGCGTTGTACGTTGACAATGCTCATAATGTCAGTCACAGGTTCGCCTAGCCTCGACTACATATATTTAGCTGGACTATTGCTGAGTGCGGCTTTAAACAACAAACGAAAGCAAACAGAATATATGTTTATGCTTTCATTAAAGAATTGAGTTCAAGCACTGCGAAGGAACATATCTATCATTTTTCAATGATTTTGTTTGATGTTAATGCGCTAGGGAGAAAGTATACGAGGGGTGATTGAAAAGTTCTAAGCCTAATTACAAAGGATGTATAGTACACTCTTAACAGTTTTCATGCATTTAGTACAGTACTTTCCATGGTTGCAGGATGCATTTGAACAACACACACAACCAGGCAGCATATTTCTGCAGGCATCAAAGTGGCTAGCTAATCTCGTTTAAAAAAGAAAGAAATCGGCTCTCGCGCCGTCATCCAACTGAAACCTCTAACAGCCATTCATGCAAACATGTTGTTAACTTTTGGGGATGTGCTCCTTCTTCCTTTGACACTGTTAAGAGGTGGCTAGCGGAGGTTACATTGCCAGTTTGACCAACTGATGGACGGAAGCCCCATGAGTAATTAAGTGGGAGGTCGTGTATGGGCTATACTAGGTACAAGTACATGTACATGGTCAAGGCCGGTTCTGTAATTGGACTGGAGAATATACTTCTCTTACTGATCCTTGGACGGACCCGCTGAGAATTTTAAATGGTACACGGGGTTGCTGAAAGGCTGCATACTACACCCTTAACCGTTTGCATAAGTACATTATTTCCCATGCTTACTGGCTGTTTTTAACCAAAGCCTCGGCCAGGCAGTATATTTGTGCAGGCCTCAAAGTGAATATTAAGTATTCTTTGTTGATGGAAATGGATAGATAAATATTGGCTACCGCGATGTCACCAAGGCCAATGCACCTCCAACTGAAATTGCTAACTCCAACAGTCACCATTGTGTCAACTTTGGGGATGATACTCCTCCCTTTGTCACCGTTAAGAGGTGTGCAGCGGATTTAGGAGGAGAAGAGAGAGACTCGAAGATGATCCAAGATCAGGAAGACCTTCAACACAGAGACCACCAAGGAACATGTTGATAAAATACACGATATGAGTATGGATAATCGACGACTCACCTCACGTCACATAAGCAATACAGTAAGCATCTCTAATGAGAAATAAACTGGGCTTGACCAAAGTATGGGCACGCTGGGTTCCACGGCTTCTGACACAGATTAGAAACGCTCCAGTTACAACATCTCCCGTGAGAATTTACGTCCTTTTGAAGTAGACCCAAATGATTTTGTTGTTACCATGGATGAGTCTTGGGCGCACCACTATCCAACAGAGACTAAACAACAGTGTAACATCTACCGTCTCATCGTCTGAAGAAGGCAAAGTCTGTTCCAACAGCTGGCAAAATGATAGCTTCGGTTTTCTTGTATTCCAAAGAGTCCTCCTGGTGGACTGACTACCAGACGACCAGACCTTTAATGGCGAAATGCTATACAAATCTGCCTAGTAAACGACGTGAGAATATCAAAGCTTTAGTGGAAAACTCACTAAAACTCACTGTGTTGTTTCGCCAGGACGGTGTACCATAAGTCTGTTGTCGCCATGGTTGCAATGCATGACTGTCGCTTGGAACTCATTGAACACACTCAGTATTTAGCATATATTGCACCGTTACATTTCAACCTCTTCCCAAACTTGACGAAAGAACTATCTGGCAAACATTACAAAAATGATGATGTCGTCATTTCTGAGGAGGAGGAATTTTTAAACCACTAGGGGGAAATTTTCTACACCAGTGGAATCCAGGCTCTCCAAAATCGGTTGCAGAAGTTTGTGCAGTGGATTATGTTGAAAAACATTGGCAAGCAACTCCACTTACGCTGCCCGTCTTTGTTAGATGATTAGAAACGTTCAGCCACTTGGTATTATACACCTTGTCGTGAAGACATCGGGTGTAGATACTGAGGCTTTCAATTTTGTAATATAATTGTATTGATTTTTGTAATAAGTGTGTATGAAAGACTAATTAATAAAATATCGATAGTTACCTTTATCACGAAAATGCAGCATTCTACGTAATTCTTAAGGACGTATACGCCATTTGTACATGTTCATAGTTACTATAAAGTTCCGTGTGAAAGACTGCGTTTTCTGAACAAGATAAAAATACTATTTTCACAGCAGTGAATATAACACATGACATTTCACTACAGTGAACATACCACTTTACACGAACTATTTTCTTACAAAAGTTACCTCCCCGAAAATGATCTCCCCTTAATCATAAGTGTTTTCTGCGAAGAAAACAGAAGATATTTGACTTTCTATTGAAATTTCCACATTCACAAGGCTAAATAATGACAGATGCTCATTTATGGAGTTAATATCGATTCTTACCATTTGTTATTTTCATAAAAATGTTTTGTTTCATTTAACTCGAGACTATTCGTTTCACAAAGCGCCATTTTGTTTTTTGACCAACATGTATTCATTCGTTTCCAACACCGGTCTTGTAAGTTGATGTTAGTATATAATCATATCTAAATGTATGATAATCGAGACTGTTCGTTTCGCAAAGCGCCATTTTTATTTCTTGACCAGCGTGTATGCTTTCGCTTCCAACTGCGGTCTCGAAGTTTTCAAGAATATTTTTTGTTAAAGTTGATTTTGTATATAATCATGATTTAATAATGATAAAGAACTCTCGTGACCCTCACTATTTTTTCATACTTTTTCATATATTTTTTAAGATTTTGCAAACGCGAAACTACTTTTAAGTCGCAAATACAAGGAGTGGTGAACCGTCTTTGTGTCTGAGGTAGGGAGAATTTCCGTTTCAAGGTTTTCCATTTGTAATGAAATAATTAAATTCTCCGGTAGACAACTACACACAAAGTATATAATATATAGGATAGTCCATCTATATATACCCGCACAGAGTGAGTAGGTTTGGTTTAACACCGCTTTGAACGGTACATCAGTTATATCACGGCGTATGGAACTGACAGATCAAGGATGATAATCGGGGCGAATAAGTATTGTATTTAGCGATCGAATGCTTATTGTTCATTGTAGTACAGTGAGTGAGTTGGGTTTATACGCCGCATTTAAGAGTATTCCAGTTATATCACGGCGTGTCAACTTAATGTGGGGGGAAAGCCCGGAGTGATGCAGGTCTCAGACGTTTACCAGTTCGGTGAAACCAACGAGCATGAGTATGGTGCTGACAAACCTAGAAACATAATCGGGGCGAACCGGGATTCGAACCCACAATCATGGGTTTCTGGCGTGCCCAAGGGACGCAACTCTGCACAGCGAATCGCGGCGCCTTAGACGACTGGGCCTCCCGTGCCCCCTATTGTAATACAGGATGTGCACCATCCTAAAACACACAAACGCGCTAACCTTTTTATCATATGTCTCATTCCATCATCAAAATAAGTATTTTTCTTTCTCACAAATTTGGGTATGTATAGGGAGACTGCAAGTTTTTCTGGAATGTGCGCATCACTAAAATACGCCACAGTACAAGTGATTAGACAGTCGGACAGTGACGACGGACTGGTCAATAAAGCCTACTAAAATTTGGCTTTTAGACAGGGACGTAACTGCCATATCGACAAAAGGAAACAAAAAAGACAATAATATACTGCCTGCAGATTATTTTTGTTCAAATTTGTCAGTGATCACCCATACATCCATAAATCCGCCCTTCTTTCGGTCAAATCCAAATATGACTTTGGTCAAAGTTCCCCATACCGTACAGCAGGTAAAGGAACTGAGGTCCTTTTTTCTGTTACTTAAACTACTAAGGGCCCGAACATGAAATGCGGTGATTTACACATCGGCATCCCTGCCACTCGAGTCCACCTCTTCATGTGTTTTGCATTATCTGTCTGGTTCATATACGCACATTGTAATGTAAACCTGAATTAGGAGACGTTGCTATAAACAATATATATAGGGGAATCTTGGGTCACGGATTCTCATACTTGAAGCTGTAGGCATCGGTCATTGTTGCCATACTCAACCATTCTAAAATGTTAGCAGTATTTAACTTGAAAGTGTTATAAAGAAAAAGGCTAGTTCTCACAGTCTAGTCTAATCATTTTCAAACCAATATTTCAAAATTATCCTCAACTTTAATATTTGACATTTCCAGTGCGACAATAAGGGCCGTTATCTTAACTCGTACTTTCTCACCAACATTGTACCTACGGAGAAATGTTTCTTGTTACACATGTCACACAAATCAATGTCTACACACGGCTCGTATCGTTGTGAATATTTTCACATAGACTAGCGTTTGTATACGTACACCTGACACCCAGGGCGTATACTGATCAATATTAACATCTGTCTTTTAACGTTTGTGAAACAACGTCCAAACTAGTGCCTAATTAATTAAGTTAAACCAAGTGGGTCATTTGTTTTGTAGTAACAAGGGGCGTTGGATTCATCTTGCTGTAGTGTGAAATGCTCCCAGCATCACAGCTAATATCCTCAGTTAACAAGTCCTCTCGGCCATGTGGGGCTTCTCGATTTTTCACCTATCCATCTGCCCATTAAACTTCTCACCTATCCATCTGCCCATTCACCTTCTCATCTATCCATCTGCCCATTCACCTTCTCACCTATCCATCTGCCCATTCACCTTCTCGCCTATCCATCTGCCCATTAAACTTCTCACCTATCCATCTGCCCATTCACCTTCTAACCTATCCATCTGCCCATTCACCTTCTCACCTATCCATCTGCCCATTCACCTTCTCACCTATCCATCTGCCCATTAAACTTCTCACCTATCCATCTGCCCATTCACCTTCTCACCTATCCATCTGCCCATTCACCTTCTCACCTATCCATCTGCCCATTCACCTTCTCACCTATCCATCTGCCCATTCACCTTCTCACCTATCCATCTGCCCATTAAACTTCTCACCTATCCATCTGCCCATTAAACTTCTCACCTATCCATCTGCCCATTCACCTTCTCACCTATCCATCTGCCCATTCACCTTCCCACCAATCCATCTGCCCATTCACCTTCTCACCTATCCATCTGCCCATTCACCTTCTCACCTATCCATCTGCCCATTAAACTTCTCACCGATCCATCTGCCCATTCACCTTCTCACCTATCCATCTGCCCATTACACTTCTCCCCTATCCATCTGCCCATTAAACTTCTCACCTATCCATCTGCCCATTCACCTTCTCCCCTATCCATCTGCCCATTAATCTTCTCACCTATCCATCTGCCCATTAAACTTCTCACCTATCCATCTGCCCATTACACTTCTCACCTATCCATCTGCCCATTCACCTTCTCACCTATCCATCTGCCCATTCACCTTCTCACCTATCCATCTGCCCATTCACCTTCTCGCCTATCCATCTGCCCATTAAACTTCTCACCGATCCATCTGCCCATTCACCTTCTCCCCTATCCATCTGCCCATTACACTTCTCCCCTATCCATCTGCCCATTAAACTTCTCACCTATCCATCTGCCCATTCACCTTCTCCCCTATCCATCTGCCCATTAATCTTCTCACCTATCCATCTGCCCATTAAACTTCTCACCTATCCATCTGCCCATTACACTTCTCCCCTATCCATCTGCCCATTAAACTTCTCCCCTACCCATCGCCCCGCCTACCTACCTATTCACCCGCCTGTTCATCAACTTACCAATCCATCGACCCGCCAATCACTCATTCACCTATCAATAATTTTATCTTCAATCTACCCACCTATATCTCATCCATCTACCCACGTAATCAACCTACTAGACCATCCATCTGGCGAACAAACAACCTACTCGTTCACCCATCCACCCACCTACGAACCTCCTACCCTCTATATCTACCCACCTAACAACATACTCACTCATTAATCTACCCACCTAACAACATACTCACTCATTAATCTCCCCACCTAACAACCTACTCACTCATTAATCTCCCCACCTAACGACCTACTCACTCATTAATCTCCCCACCTAACGACCTACTCACTCATTAATCTACCCACCTAACAACCTACTCACTCATTAATCTACCCACCTAACAACCTACTCACTCATTAATCTACCCACCTATCAGCCTACTACCCACATGTCAAACTTCTGTCTCATAAACCTACTCACCTATCAACCAACTATCTCATCCATCATCTACCCACCTTTCAACCAACTATCCAATCCACCTAACCACCTATCAACCAACAATCCCAACCATCTACCCCATCAACCTACTCAGCCATCCTTCTCCCCACCCATCAACCTACTCCCTCAACCATCCACCCATCAACCTACTCCCTCAACCATCCACCCATCAACCTACTCCCTCAACCATCCACCCATCAACCTACTCCCTCAACCATCCACCCATCAACCAACCACACATCCACCGACTAGTGGTCATAAGTTCGAATCTGACTATACGGACAACGCGTAGAGTAGTAGGAAAACAATATATGTCTAACCCTTGAAGTGTATGACTGAGACTCATCGAAACACTGAAACTAGAAAATCCAAGTCTTGTTTCGAATGGTAAACACCTACCAAAGACAGAAGTACGTAGTCTAGCCACGAGTACATATATCATAGACATGACATAAGGTGCTTCTTAGACAATTCTTCACAGAAAGGAGACAAAGCATCAATCAACAATATATAAATATCTACGGTCCACCTTTCATCCACATAGTAAAAAACGGTGAGATCCTGCAAGTGAAGCTTACAGCCATATGTAACAGCCGATGTAATCAGATTGAAGAACAGAACTCATGTAACCAGGGCCGAGCGGAGGAGAGGAAGCGCCTGTCTGTCACGGGTACCTGAGGCGAGATGGATGCTGGACAGGATCAAACGTTACTTGATGGAGCCCTACTGAGGGGGCAGTTTGTCCACTCTAGTGGTCAATAGAGTCTAGACAGCAGTCGTGAGCTCCATATATTCTTTGTCAAGACCGCTTATATCATTACTTCCGCCATAGAGGCAAATCTATGTCGTCGTCTGAAGGGAGGGCAGCAACAGAAAAAGCTAGATGATCCCTCCGTGACACGACTAATCTCGGTTGTTAAAACATTGTGTAATGGGGACTTGCTTCACTGGCTTTGAGTTTAGGAAATTCATGTGATTATGTGTAAGAATCAGAGTCGTTGCAGGTTCTCAGGCCTGTGCACGGAAGGATACACCCTTTTGGTAAATGAAGAGTACATTTTGTGATCACTTGAATACAAGACATATCCTTGATAAAGCATATATCTTGTCCACTATCTATCTCGGAAAAATATATTCTCGAATAAATGCTTGGTGGTAGTTTTATACCTTTAGTTATTTTTAGTTAGTTTATATTGTTCAAATACGTTTACCAATACACCCGATCACTTATATAAAACCCGTGAAGATCCGGGGTAGAATAGGTCTTCAGCAATCCATGCTTGCCGTCAAAGGCGAGTTTGTCGTAAGGGGCGACTAACGGGATCGGGTGGTCAGGCTCGCTGACTTTGTTGATGCATGGCATCGTATCCCAATTGCAATTGGATCGATGCTCATGATGTCAGTCACTGGATTGTCTGTTCCACTCGATTATTTACAGACTGCCGTCATATAGCCGGAATATTGTTGAGTGCGGCGTTAAACAACAAATAAACAAAAAAAAAACTTATATAAAACTTTAACAAAATATTTAAAACGGGGGTGGCTACTCCTCCATATCCGCGTATGCTGTGGTATAATTCGCATTATGTTTATGGTTTGTTTGTTGTTTAACACCGCACTAAGCACTATTCCAGCTATGTGACGGCGGTCTGTACTGATTGAGTATGGTCCAGACAATCCGGTGATTGGCATCATGAGCATTGATCTACGCATTTGGGATACGATGACATGCATCAACCAAGTCAGCAAGTCTGACCGACCGATCCCGTTAGTCGTATCGTGTGGGGTATGTCCAGGTACATGTAATGACTGAATCAAAGGTAGTTAAGATTACCTTAACATTAATATGGAAAGGGAACAATGCACACTTAATGTACCGCACAGAGAATAGCACGGAATTAACGGCGCCATATAACTGAATTGTACATTTCTTCCTGAAGTTAGATAGTGTGTGGCAGATGCGAGCGCTGTCATAATTCTGAGTTTTACAAAATTTTGATTACAAATTGGGTTATATGATTGTCCATTGATAAACTATTATATAGAAACTGCGATTCATTTTGTGTCCTGTTATAGTCAACTCTGGTGTTCCACTTTGGAAGAGTGATAATAATTAGGGTGGATCTGGGGAGGTGCAAGATTATTGCGCTTCTATAGCGACGTGCGTGCACGTGTGTGTGGATGCTTGTACCGGTCCAGACTAATGCCGATTTGATAGTGCTAGCCAACTGGGATTTGCCGCAGTTTAACAACAGGGTAACAATAAGTACCATCTTTTTACGTATTTTGGTATGACAGGGCCGGTGATCGAACCCCCGACCTTCCGCTTTCCGGGTGGACGCTCTGGATCCGGAGGCGGACCGACAAGCTGAGAAGAAGTTAATTTATCATAGGCTAAGCGGGCCATGGACCACTTGTCACGGGTGCCGCTATTCGCTGTTCATAGAAGGCTATGTACGTGGGTTCGAATCCCGGTTTGCAATGACAGCTTTTGGGTTTTGCTGCGTCATACCCGATCGTGCATTTCACCAAAGTTGTGATCGTCAAAGAACAGCGTCACTTCCGTCTTGATTTCCGTGTTCAGCTTCCACGTGACATATCTGAAGTACTGTTCAAAGTGTCGTCACCCTCCCCCACCAACAAACACATAGCTTAACCACAGTTGGGGGCATGTCGAGTTTTGTTTGGATGCGTGTTGGGATTTTTTATGAATACTCCGTCATACTTTTGGGTTTCGTCGCCCCTCTGACTTGAAATTGTGATATTACACATTTGTTTCCGAGTTTAATATTATGGTTCATATAATAACACAGTGACTGATTCTATGATTTTCAGAATAACACATGTACGTACGAGTGAGGGCTCTAGCATACAAATTACATGCTTTTGGAGGGTTACCTTTTCTTAATTGACAGAATAATACCATTTCTGAAATTGCATCAGAGCAATGTTTTTGTGGACATGGTACTAGGATTATACAGATTACCAAGTATAAATTGGGCCACCATGTTACACAAGGCCATAAACCCATTACCGTTCTTGGTGAAATCCTGACAATGTTTTTCCTCAGCGTATGACAAAACCAGTCCTACCAGTGAAAGATCTTTTTAAAAGCAGTGCTAGAAATATAGTACGGAAAGAGCACAGCAGGCTTAAAAGACCGGTTACCTGGAATAACTTGGCTCAACATCAGTTTTGACGACATAATATTGATCCGTTTAACGATCAGTAAGCAATCCTCATCCGCTTCATTATTGCAATTCCGACCTTTGTAAACACGAGTCTTGAAATTCCAGCGTTGTTTAAAAGCTTACTCTATTTCCAAGTAACCAATTGCACGAGGATAGCAGAACAACGTGAAACAGCAGGGAATGGGCGCGGAGAGTCCTCAAGCGATGAGTGGTGTCGATGGCTGCAAAACAATCGCCATTGTGGGTTGCCATATTTTGAAATTTTGCAATCGACAGATGGGCACTTGATTTGGGTGTAAATTAGACAGACACTTCACACGTGCAGTGTGATTTGGATATGTTTATGAGATACTCTCGTTCCAGGGTCTGTTTTTAATCAACCGCTATTCTTGGCGTTTTTGTAAACGAGAGTAGGAAGACGCGTTGAAGTTTTATGATAAATGAAGATAGACTTTACTCTACCGGTAATAATTACGTTTATGTTAAACGGTACATTTCTATGTCCGCGTAACAAGAAACGTATCTCTGACATCCAGGAAACGTTATCGAAACATAATCGCACAAGAGTATTGCAGATGTGTTTTATCAGCGATGAGGCGTTAATGTAATATTATAGATCTAACGTTTAACATTTGAAATGAATTAATAACGACTTGCAATGCATTTGATGTGCTTCATCATTTATATAAACTTGTACAAATGTTAATGGAGTATAACTAAATGCAATACCACTGTTAACTCAACGTATACGGGGTTGCGAGTGTACAGCAAAAATGAACTCTGTTTTGTATCACGTAAGGACGTTATATCATGATGTTACTTGCATTAATATCCGTTTTACTTCCACAATAAGGAGGTTTTAGGGTCGGGTTGTTGGCAGTCATAGACTTTGATTTAAGTCTTGATCATCCCCTAACCACGTTGTCTGTCAGTCACATTAGGTTTTGTGTATTAATCCTATTTGGGGAGATTTTATCCTATCGTTACACAGGGAAGTAATTGCCATGTCTAGACAAAGAGCTGGATATGGGGTCAGTATATGTAGTCCTTTCCCATGTGGATGCTATTGGGGTGGTGGGTGGTACGGGAAACGTCCCCTTATGAAGCATGAACTGTGCAAAAGAAGTTTATGTAGTAGTAGTAGTAGTAGTTGTAGTAGTAGTAGTAGTTTAGATAGTGTCTTGTCAATGGTCATACATTGTATCGCATTCATTAGACTGAGTGTGTGTGATGTTTTGTTTGTTTGGTTGTTGTTTAACGCTGCACTCACCAATATTCCAGCTTATGACGGCGGTCTGTAAATAATTGAGTAGGGACCCGACAATCCGGTGATTGACATCATCAGCATTGATCTACGCAGTTGGGATACGATGACATTCATCAACCAATCACCCGATCCGTTAGTCGCCCTTTACTACAAGCAAAGCCGCCTTTTACGGTTTGCTGATGACCTATTCTACCCCGGATCTTCAGGGGTGGAGAGTGTATGGATATGAATCAATGTGAATGAACGTAACATGTAACACTCAATGCAGATCTGTATTTCTAGTGGAGAATAAAACTTGTTAAACACAAAAAGGTGTGGATGTTTCACATTAGGATTAGTAAGTAAACTGAAAATGAGAGCCATTCCGTACAGCACAGCCTCTCTTTCCCACATGTGCACTATTTCCACAATCGGGGCCATATTGGATTAGGCAACGTACATCTGCATTGTAGACATCTTTAGGTGCTTCTCAACCGATTCACTCCCATGCAATTAAGGAAATTCATCATGCAACGCTTTATGAATCTCATACAGTCAGTTTGCTGGTATTCAGGATATGCAATCAATATAAATTCACAATTAGACGTGTAAAACTAAAACATCCAATAAATATTTGATTCGGTGAGCCCTTTGAAGGAAACTCATAACTCGAAAAGAACCGAGCTGTGGAAGCATATATTCACAATAAAATATCACACACAGGATAAATTGCTTATGTATGTTCTAGTTGACAGTTTCTGGCTTTTCTTGCGTGGACTACTCTATATCACCAACAATCATCCCGCTAATCTTACCTACTGACTTGTCCCACCGAGAAACCAATCCTGGGCTTACTTGACAGACAACTATTACCTTGAGGATCGCGAATGACTGTGTGATCTGACTCTGTGATCATCGGACTTCGCTGTGCCTTGCCGTGTTCTTTCATGTCCTAAGCCTAACTTCGTCCTGATTATGAGTGTGGGTTTGTCAGCACCCATCCGTGCTCGTGGTTTGTGTGGTGAAGACCTTCCATCCGCGTTGTTACGGACATCCCTCCCACATTAAAGTGATACACTGACTGACTCACTCACTCACTCAAGGCTTCCTCGCTTTGGCACCCGTGAAACTGGCAATACGAACACGTAAAACGCGGATTCAAATGACATTATTTGGTGTTTAGTGGTACTGCACTGTTGTATTGTGTCTCAGTGTAGCTATCGGAAACAGGGGTTTGATTCTTGCCTTGTCGGGCGCTTTGGTTGCCTAGTGGTTAAAGTGTTCGGTCTTCACGCCGAAGACGCGGGTTCGATTCCCGACATGGGTACAATGTGTGAAGCCCATTTCTGGTGTTCCCCGCCGTGATATTGCCCAATATATTGCTAAAAGCGGCGTAAAACCTCACTCACTCACTCATCGCTGTGATAACTATTCACCATGAGTCCAGAAAGCTGTAATCGGGAAACAAGTCTTACCCCAGTAGTTGAGTGATCGCCGCTGTTTCTACAATCGTTCTTGTCAGTTTGTATGTGCATCACTGTATCCCACTGACGTGAGATGTTGCAGGTTGCCGTGCTGAAGCTGGAAACCGATGATTAACATTAAATGTACATGTATTTTCTATCACAGCAAATAACGACTGAATGCTGCTTGGACGGAAGTCAGCCAATGAACAACTATTGTAAATCATCGAGGAAGGACAGGATACTAAACAAGTGGCTGACAGAATGAGCAATAGTCAACCGTTGCACTTTGATACACATTTGGCAAGATCACGTATTGTAATAGCCAGATTCACTTTGTAGTTGTCTCTTGTAGGCACTGGGTTCTGGTGAAATATTCTGGAATCACCAAGGTTATCAAATAAGCACATGTATGTAATGACTCATATTCCGAATTGTGCAATATTTAGCGAACAATTCGTTTCACCTTTATGCACCAGGTCCTTCCTGCAACCTTGAGATAACATGGAGATGTCAAACCTTCTTTTTGAAATAAGATAACACCTAATTACCTTGCTATAAAGCATCCTTCCGATGTAATGGTGAACTATTTTGTCATATGATTTGCTATTCTAATCCAGTGATAACATCAGTATTGTATTTTTGACAAATACCTGTATATAATGTGACCACCCTCGAATAAATTCAGAATAACATATTGCCCTTTCAATAGGACAGAATTCTCTCTAAGGTATAGCCCTAGGTGAGTTCACATATCAAAGAAAACACGTTCAAATAACATCCGTGAAGGACATAATATGGTTCGGCATCACACAGTAGACACCGCCAATGCCATACAACATCAGTGAAGACCCTGCAACCCTAAGATTACTCTCGAACGCAAGAACAGAGGAGATGTTTCAACATAAAATGTCAGTGAATATCTGTCTGACAAGACAATTGACTTTGTTACGTTACTGGTTAGTAGATTCATTTATGCACCGGTCACTAGACAAAGGTATAAAGAATAAATACGGCGGAGAAGAAGAGAAGTTCAAATCCGTTGGAGGAAGACACGAAGGCTGTTGTTTGCAGATATCTGTTATGTTGGGTATTTTACTTCAACCTTGAAGTGGCATCGGGAAAATATGTTGACATTATATTAGATCGCATTATCATTTTGCCGATTTGATGGGATTTGTATTACAATGAAGAAAATTTAATCATTGAATAACATGGACCTTTAGCTGTGTGATTATTTGGATTTCAATCAGTTCGTTATTGATTAGAAATGTTTAATAATCACTTGGGATTAATTAGTGATTGATTATTTCCATCGGTTGGAGCGGGACCGAGATACGATAAAACGTGCGTGAAAATCAGAACTTTCACCAGAGTTTCGTCATACACCAGGCAAACTGTGGGGACGATTTTGTCACAAGAAGCCGACCAGATGGTAATGCTTCACAGCGTGAGACACATATGAGTCCTTCATTAGTTAACGTAACATAGGATGACCGATCGAGTTAAAATATGTCACCGCTTGTGGACAAGCTATCAAAGTCTCCTAAAACCTGATCACCGAGTTCCTACAATGACAAGCGTGTATAGTGTGTGCTGTCACTGTGTATCTCAAGCGATTGCAATATGACGAATACATAAAGAATAATTATTGTGTCCACTACTCCAACCACTGGAGCCCATAGGTAATTGATATGGAATGAATATATGTAACAGGAGTTAGGGCGGCCTCCTGGGATCTTATCGTAGAGAACAATTGTCCCAGAAAATGCTTAGAAATTATGATTGATGGGGGAAAATAGGAAATAATTTATCTAGTATGTTGCGACTATGATAAATGAATGTCTTGATTTAGTTCAATATTCTAAACTCAGTGTTTTACTCACATTTTCAGTTTACATTTTAGTTTTGATTCCCTTCTAAGGCAGTAATAAATGAATGACAGAAACTATTCTCATAATCCCATACCAGTATTTTGCGATCAAAGGGTTCGTTGCAAATATTTACCAAACAACCAGTGTAACCTTAGAAACCAAATCAAATAATAAATTCTTCTCAATGCCAAGAGTCGGTACAACGCCTTGGGGAAGCTCTGGCAACAGAGTGTCGAGCGGTTATGTTGCTTTAATCAAACAAAGCAAATGCTGTTCAGTGGCGTAGAATGAAGGAAAGCAGGATGCAAGGGTACTGGAGCATTCTGCCACAGTGAACACATGTGGCCGACCTTGGCTGCCAGTCTTCAATCAAAGTCAGGAAAAAAATGGCAAGGTTTCTTTTGGGGGACTGGATCTTCCAGTTGCCATTGTTTCTCAATTAGAGTGTATCGCCAGCAAATGTATTTGTTATTAACCAACTGCAGTAGTGTGACACAAAAACATGAATCCATTGAACCAGATATTTTTATAAATTATGCCCTAGGACGGAAATATGAATTACGCCCTAAGACGGAAATTTGAAGTTGAAATCTGTTTGTCTTGTACTGATAAATCGGCGTCCATGCCCATGTCCTCTTGCCACAAATCAAAAGGTTTTCATATCACAAAATTGCCTGGAAACTGATTAATGTCCAAATGACAATACGTAGTTGTTTTTTTGTTATATGAGATTTGCAATACATTTTTCACATTTGTAACTCACATGAAACATCACAAATAAAATGCCTGTCGCCTTCGAATTTATTATGATTTATATGTACAGGATGTATGTTTAGTGTTTTACTTTCTTTTCATATTGATTGTGTACGTACTACAGGCTTTATGGGATAACCGTGAATGTGAATCAGGAACTCTCATTTTAAAAGTGTTCAGCTTATTTGTGAACTATGATGACATTCGTTATTCTTTATTCATCACTGAAACCAGAAACCAACTCTAAATCTGCAAACAAGGAAATGATGCTTTAGTCTTAAGTAAAAGTATTAGTCAAAATTCATTTCCCTTTCATGTTTTACAATAGTTCAAATGTCAGGAACCACATTTCCCTATACGAACACCTATCCAAGTTGTTCAGCTATAGGAATGTGTTGCAGAACGTGGACTTGGCACCTCATGATGTAAATTTCACTACGTACCTGTGGCTTCCACGATGCATCAAACTGCAATCAAGGTGTTGGTCATGTGATCACTAGTCACATCTCTATTGTTGACAATAACAACCTTCATCAGTCAGTTATTCAAATATGACCCAAAACAACGTGGACAGGCAAACAATTGGGGTCACAATTTTAAAAACATTATGGATGCTGTCGAAGCGTATGGCAAAAAAGTAGACCATTGGAGATTAACCCGTTGAATAACTTTCGTTATTGGGAGAATGCACAAACTGAAAAACAAGGAGAAACAGAATTGGAAAAAACCTTCATGTATAAACCAGTTGTCATACAAAGTCAGGCTGGCCTACACAAAATGTTTGTAGGTGTTCCTACTAAGAAGGCCACAAATAACATCACCATTTAATGAAGGCATCACTGCATTAATTGTTTGATCAAAGAACTTGAAAATGTGACCTATCAAATAATGCCACATCTGACGCCAGTATGTTAAGTGATAAAAGAAGTCTAACAAAAGGATCAGTACTATCAACTTTTGGCTTGAAGGCATGTCCATTCCTCTTTTGTACTGATTCCAGAGCTCTATAACATTCCGTACAAAGAAAGATATATTGTTCGCTCCAGGACATGCACCACCAAATCCCTGTCTAAAGATTAATCATAATCCTTGATACAGTCAAGGAAGAACTTTCCTTATACTCACAGAAAGCATTTGAGTCAAGCGGAATTAACAGCATGCGGGTTCTCAGAAACTCAAAGGATTTGCTTTAATCTTTGCTATCTCAGAAAATAGCTAAGTTCAGTTATGTCAATCATTGTTTCCAATTTTGTACAACACTATCCAACACGAAGCTCAATCAAAGGGGCACTTGTCACTAGACGTGGTGACCATAGATATACTAGTAGTTACATGTCTGTCTTCAAAGATTCGGTACACTTTGTAAAAAAGGAAAGCAAAGTTCTTCTTCACACAGATAACCACAGGGAATGTCAACCCACTACCTACCGCAGGGCAATGTCAACCCACTACCTACCGCAGGGCAATGTCAACCCACTACCTACCGCAGGGCAATGTCAACCCACTACCTACCGCAGGGCAATGTCAACCCACTGTACAACTGTCCAGCACCGGACAATGTCAACCCACTGTTAAAGACATGATAATTCGGTGGGACAAAATAACCTCGCCACACACACCATCATATAGTGTTCATTTGACGTGGAGCATGAGTTTATGATAGATAACGTCTAGATGCAGCTACTTGACAACACCCGATGAGGGCAAGACCCATCTCATTAATTCTATGTAGTACCCGGATGTAAAGGAGACTCATCAGCTCCCAATGTGAGACCCGGATGTAGCTCAGACATGTAACATTGCTTCAGTGTAACATGAATGCATGGTACCTGTAAAGTAGTTAACCGATTTAAATTCCCTTCCCCATTCCAACATCAGTCTGTTTCTATGGCAATACAGCAGTCAAGTATCAGGAACCGATATAATACATGAGCAGAAGTTGATTTTCTTCGTTTAGGATTTTCTTCTGTGCAGTCCTTGACTTTAACTGTCGTAATTAAATGATGCCTCGAGGGTAAGCCTGCCTCTCGTCCCACACTGCGGATATTGTCCGCTATATGAGAGCTTCAACATCCCCCATTGTCAACATGATGTATCTCTGGAAACGTCTTGACTGTAACGTGTGATGACAAATAGTCTGGCATTGGTTCCTCGGGCAGTTGCATCCGTCTTCAATGTAGAAAAATGTCATCCTAGATTCCACATTGAAAGCCCGGATTGTAAATAAGCCTTCCTAACCAAATTGAAGTATGGGGATCAAATATTTGCTTCACTTGCTAAATGGTTTGATTATTAACTGATGTTCGCATAGAAATAGGATAATGTTTACAGGTTTCATATTACTGGGAGTCAGTTCAATGAGATTTCATCAGATGGAATGGTTGGTAAGTGTGCATCCTATGCCGCATGTCTTGAAGTTGTATGCATTCCTGATATTAAATGAGCAATAAATAAAAGACACATGGGGAAAATTAATATTGCTTTCCGACTGTTATATTTTCAAATAAAGCCAAGTGGTTTAAGCGTTTGCTTTTGGGTGGGTATGATATTGGGCCGTTTATTGCAATATTACAGAATATCACAGGGGGAGACACCAGTGATAATGTTTACCATATATACTGGGAATCGAACCTGGGTCTTCGGCGAGACGAGACAAAACTTTAACATTTATGTATCACCTTGACATACACACGTCTACACCATAATATACACTTGTATACACACACGCTCCGCATAACACTACTAAATCACTTGGAGCATTTGGAAAGTTTCAACGTACGGAACTGGGCTTTTTTGTCTAGTCTTTCGTTTCGTTACGACATACATGGCGATGGTCATATGATAGTGTGTTCGCCCTTTACGCAAGGTTCTATTCGCTACATGGGTACACCTGTTGCATTGTCTGTAGTGTAGTCACTACCTCTGCGTATTGATCAAATGCGAGATATGGCTTGATCTCACCCAATCGATATCTCATGTAGAAACCAGTTTTTATGTGAAATTGCACTCTGTGGCGGAAAACGACATTCGCTCACAATCACATTATGTACTTCAATCTCACATGAGGTTGAGGGTAAGAGATTCGCACACACCTGAAAAAATACATTCCTTTTAATTCAAGATTAAAATATAACAAAAAAATCTTATTGGGGATTTAATCACATTCTCAGCTGATCTATCCACATGCAGTTAGGCACTGGATGCAGCACTCCCTAGTGGTCGAAGCCAATGCGTGCAGATCACTGCATGTCTCTTGATGTCAAGTGTGGTCGATACCCTTCATTTAGCGAGAAGTCTGCTGAGGCAGTCAGCAGCATGCAAACGGTTGTTTTAGCCTTCGTCCTTCAATCAAGGATACATTAAAGGTCCATTATAAAGGTATACATCATTGTCTTTGCCCCTTCAAGTCTTTAAAGTGACATTGACGAGGAAACCATGCTCTGGTGGAATGTGTTGGATTTTTCCTATCTGATTAATGTGGAGATGAGTTGGAATAAAAAGGGACCTGGCCTATTTATTATCTTAATCAAATAAAAGCTGTTCATTGGTTCAAGATGAGACGTTTGTTTATAGTTAAGTTGGTTCTTAGCAAACCTTCCGTCTTACTTTTGATGGCTGGTTTATATACTCTTTAACAAAGGTATTTTACCTCTCGCTGTTGCAGCATGAGATCTGGTAGTTTCGTCAGACGATATTTGCACAACTTTGTACGGTAAAGAGAAATCGATATTTGGATATGGTAATTCAGTGTTCTATATTCCGTGTTTATTTCATTGATTTGTATGATACGGGACGCAGGTTGAATATGTTGTTAAATGGTTATATTGATAAAATATATGAGTATGGAATATTATAGTTACTGCAACAAATCATATATTTTATAAGCATATGTCTATCTTAGAATAACATGCAATGTAGTTAAACTAGATTTACTGTACATTGCAGACAAACAATGAATATTCTGCGAATTCGTACAAATAAACTGAAGGTCAAAAGAAACTGTACCACTTTTAAGATGGCATTGCAAAAATTCAAAAACACATGCCCACATTGCTAGAACTTTTGTTTGCTCCCGTGTTGCTGTACCTACCCTTGTGCAACGTTATAGACAGACCGGGTAGACATCAGACAGGCTAAGAACAGGCAAACCCAGGGAAACTCCGCCCAATGAAGACAGATGCTCGCGTACTGTGCATCTCCGGAATCGATTCCTGACAGTGACGTCATCAGCAACCAATGCCTTGGTGTATATGGTAAGTCGAGAGAGAAGGGCCAAGCGACTCAGGGAGCAAAGAATGAGGGGGAGGGGGTGGTCATACACGCTATTACTGTGACGTGTCATTGTACTTGAGCCATTTTAGATGTGTGTGCCCTTTACCAATTACGACCGCCTCCGTGGTCTAGTGGTAGAGGGTCCGCCCGGAGAGCGGAAGGTCCGGGGTTCGATCCCCGTCCGCGTCATACCAAAAGACGTTAAAAGATGGTACTTCTTGTTACCCTGTCTGGCGCTCGGCATTAAAGGGCTAAAACAAGGACTGGTCGGCTCGGAGTCAGTATACTGGATCTGTGTGGGGTAACAATGTTAAACTGCGGCATGGTATATCAGTTGGCTAGCACTATAAATCGGCATCAGTCCGGACTAGTACAAGCAGCCACACAAACACACGTGCACGCACGTCGCTATATAAGAACAATAATCTTGGACGCGACGTTAAACCCAATTTCACCTCACCTCACCTCACCTTTACCCATTACGTTGAAATCTTGTTTTACCACCCCACCTCAATTCGGGCAACTGTCGTGCTAATATCGGATGCCGTATGACTGTCATTTTGAATGTTAATTTCGTTGTATCTTTACGATACAGTTTACTTCATGCATCTGTCGTTTGTGTGTTTTTTTAAACTAAAGTAATTTAAAACTGTGGTTAACTTTCTTTTAGCCATCCGTTAATATAATTTACTGAAATAAACACAAAGAAAGCCAAGAATAGTGAATGTAGAAACATATATGTATAAGGAAGAGAATTTATCGATGTCAGCTTTTATATTATAAGCGACACAACGTTTCGGAGTATATGCTTACTCCTTCATCAGGTGAATGAATACTACGAGGCAGAGAGCATATATATTTACATGTAAGAAAAACAAAAGTAATAAGATAACGACCTTTTGGCGGCAAGAGAGAGCAATCTTTTGATATTTTTTTACTTTTGTAACCCCAGAAATGGGGTTTAACGTCGCGTCCAATATTATTATAAAGCGACGTGCATGCACGTGTGCGTTTGTTTGTCTGTCTGTGTGTGTGCGTGTCTGTGTGTGTCTGTGGCTGTGGCTGTGGCTGCTTCTACCATCTTCCCGAGGCAAGAGAGTTAACAGACTATAAAAGTCCAGTCCCTTGCCGAACTAGGCTGGTATTATGGAGTTACATTTTGGTTGGACTAACGAGTCTATGCATAGTCCAATCAAAATCGCGCACCGAAATAGAAATCCGGTTCGTAAACTGTCGTGCAGATTTCGGTCGATTGCCGGATTTGCAAAACATGTCGCCGCCAACTCGTTGTCAACAGATATTTTCCAAATCTTTTCATGTTTTTAATCAAGGTGATCACGTGATTTGATGCATTTCGCGATGTTAGACCCGTTTTATCACAATATATATCTTGATTATCGATCAGATTGTCTTGACTGGGCGCCGCCATTTTGTGTGACGCAAACGCAAGTGATACGAGAGGTGGAATCTGGTTGGTCCCATATATAGGAGATGCTAAGAAGGGACATAACTGGTAATAGCCACTGGTGGCTCTACAATCAAGCCCTGAAATTCCAGCCTAGTTCGGCAAGGGTGGAAACTGGACTTTTAAAGTCAATTAATTCGCTTGCCTCGGGAAGATGGCTTCTACTAGTTCGGACTAAGGCTGAATTTATAGTGCCAATCCACGGAGATACCATGCCGCAGTTTAACATAGATATCCCACTCAGACACAGTTTATCGATCAGTCCGTGTTTTAGCTCCTTAATGCCGACAACAAGTACTATCTTTTATGCCTTTTGGTATGACACGGATCGAATCTGAACCACATTTATGAAATAAATGTCATTAATGTAATATGAAAATAAATACATAATAGAATCATTGGCGTATTACGGTCATTTAGTCTTACCGTACACTGATACACAGTTTACAATTAAAGAGGATGCGTGCGTATTTCAAAATAATGTATTCCCTCTACATTAAGAGACGGCATCTATTAAGGACCGGCTATGAGATTTGAAGTAAGAGTCGGACCTCTGATAACGGAGGGCCAGCTACAGTTAATTAATAAGCTGCCAATGACATCATATACCATAAAGTTGACTAAATCAAGCAAGCTCCTCACAGCGACAGATCTGTACTGTCACGAATATCCTGGGAGTGCAACGGAGTTGTCACGTGCTGGGATGGAGACAATTACCACTTCAGTGAAACCCACGCGGGTATCTTACTGACAAACCTTAAAACATAATCGGGGCGAACCGGGATTCGAACCCACAATCATAGGCTTCTGACGTGCCCAAGGGACGCAACTGTGCACGGCGATTGTAGCGCCCCAGACGACAGGGCCACCCGTGCCCCTACATGAGGCAATGCGGCATGCGGCATGTGTATCACCAGACCGTAGTACAACGGGGCAGCATTGGACAACACCGGATCAAGTAGTCGTCTTGCATATAGAAAGGAACACATAATGACGGTCCAGATTCCACTTCTTGGCACCTAATCTGTACTGTATATTCCAGAGACAGTAAAATGACCAGACATGTGGTGATGCATACGTTCCCATTTGGAAGCAATGCAAGACAGGACTAGGTCGCGGGGAATCTCGTGATCAAGAACGATGCAACTCTGTGTCTCTCTGTTTAGAATACCACTCACTCACTCTGTGTCTCTCTGTTTAGAATACCACTCACTCACTCTATGTCTCTCTGTTTAGAATACCACTCACTCACTCTGTGTCTCTCTGTTTAGAATACCACTCACTCACTCTGTGCTCATGGGAAGGGGATGGGCAGAAGGTGCTAAGATTCTTGTTAGAGACAGACTATGTTTTTCAGATTATGCTTCAGGGTATTTTTTTATATAAAACGGAGGAGCCGAGCTATTGAACCGATCCTTCAACGACCTGCATCAGTTCCTTCAACTGACACGACGTGATATAACTGGGTTTTTTAATGGGAAGTTTACTCGATATACGGCTTTTCCGTTGGACGGGAGGTCAGTCACATGCCACCGAAACTGAAGTTCATAAGTGTATGAACGACACAATTTGACGTTCATACGTTTCTCACGAGACTGTATTCTTGAAATGACGTCAACACTGACGGTCCACTTCACATTCCTGTGGAGACCCATTGGATTTCCCAAGCACGAATAACTACAGAGGCGTTGTTGTTAAACTTAGCGTTTAGCATACATTGGGATAAATCAGAGAGTTTGATTGCGTGCCATTTCAATGGTATCCTCGCTGAAACCAATCCTAGAGAACAAAACGAAGGAAACCACATCCATCGACTCGAACCGTTTCTAGACTACAGTGACAGTCTACAGCAATCTATGAATTTACCTTAGTATATATTTGACACATCTTTACAATCACCTTTCAATGATCGGCCAACTGATCAGTGATTACCAACACTTATAATAGCAACAGGTTCATTAACCAGTTCGGCAATCTCTCCGATGTACTTGATGTTAATGTATTACGATGCGCTGTCTTGTGACTGACTTACTCAGGTAGTTCTTAAGAGACCTTTGTAATCTTATGAACATATTATTTGAAAACTTTTGTTGCACCGAACTACAAAAGTTGTTCCTGTAGAGCATGTTGAGCATACATACGCTCATATCACCTCTCGTTTTGAGGAACTATGTTATTCCGCGATACAGTTGGTTTTTGTATGGCTGTCAGTGTAAACATGAAATCACACGCTCTAAGTGTAATTGTGTATAGATCTAGGTCTACATCCTTTGAGGTGAAAAGTAATGATAAACAAATTGAATTGACTTTAACTTTGAGTGAGTTCATTTGTCGCAAGCTCCAAAGTTCATACAGTTTAGCTCTCACTCTATGAAGGTTCATACTCCAATGAACTCACACAAAGTGTAAATCAATTTTTAATGAACGGTGTAAAACCCAACTCACACACTCTCTATGCTCACTGGGGGAGGGTGTGTGGCTAAAAGTATTTTGATAAGAAACAGAATATTTAATCGGTGACTGCTCGAAAGCAGGAGCCGAACGTATTTTATTCACAATATATATTTTTCAATATTTCCATCAGCAATTTCTTTTACACCTTCTACACCTGAGGCACAATTATTTATTCCTGCATTTCCTACCCCAAAATCCTTTGGGGCAATAGTTTTGATCCTTGCAAAATGCTTTTAACATATCGATTATTCATTCATTCATTCATTCATTCATTCATTCATTCATTCATTCATTTATATTTAATCCTTCAAAATGCTTTATATTGCTTCATTTATTGCTTTATTTATATTATATATAAATTTATAGATTTATTGATCTATATCTACCTCATTGAGTATTGTTTAATTCAAGTTACGTTAAAATATCCATTTTTATTTCATCTGGAGAGACCTCGTTTACAATGATTAGTTCAAGTCTTATATCTTGTCCCTCCCCAAGGACCCCTTGCAGACTGCTGTGCCACAGGAAGAAAACTGTACCTAGTGTCCAATAACATGAATACCTCAATTACGTCGACAGAAAAGACGAAATTTAGAAATTCGCAACTTCACCCTTAACCTGGATATGAGAACTACGAGGTATTCATCCACGCCGGTGGTTCAGACAGTAGTTTCGATTACTTCATGCCAACTTTCCTTCCTCTTTAATTCCCATTCCACGGTCAATCGTCCCTTTCTCAGATCCGACATCTTCTAAAACCTCTTGCACTGCGCCCAGGGTCCAAGACATGGTTTAAAATGCGATCAATCAAGATCGGTTTCAATATTTTCCAACGAAAATCTATAGCGCTGAGCAGTTCAATACGATTCCACCAATATCAATGTTGTCTTTGTGTATTTTCTATTTCAAGCAACGGCTTGATGATGGCCAAAGTAGTCTGATGACTAAAAGGCACGATGTCATGTCTCTTAAAACAGTTTCAGTACAGTTATTTTGAGTTATTCCTGATGGCACAGCCTTTGCAGAGGTATCCGATTTCTCCTTGAACTTTGATTTAATATCTCCCATTAAACCCAAGTGGGACTTTCCTTAAGACCCCTACTTCAGGAAAAATTGCATTAGCGAAGATAATTTCGCCCAGGACGTATATGTTTGCTATCATTCTTCGGTGTCTTCATGATATGATACGAACGAAAATGAATAGCCAGTCAGCGCAATCTTAGCCATCATATAATGTACTGTTACCCATCATCGTATGCAATAATGGTTATAAGAACGATTTGGAATGAGTGCACTTGGTCGATTGGGATCCGTTGACATACTTGGCAACTTGAAACGTTTTCGAACCTTATAATTTCCCTCGAATATATGATCATTATTTCTTGTCATTAATCGTCAATCCTTAATCATCATTATCATTTACATTTTCATCATATTATACTTATCGCATATGTTTTTTGGTTTTATGTGAGATGAGGTGAAATGGGATTCAACGTCGCGTTCAAGATTAATGCACTAATATAGCGACAATCATGAGCATGTGTGTGCGTGTGTGTGTGCGTGCGTGCGTGCGTGCGTGCGTGCGTGCGTGCGTGCGTGCGTGTACTAGTCCGACTATTGCCGATTTTATAGTGCCAGGTCACTGAGACACCATGCCGGAGCTTAACATGAATACCCCACTCAAACACAGTATACGACCTCTCAAGATCCGGGGAAGAATAGGTCTTCCGCAACCAATGCTTCCCGTAACAGGCGACTATGCTTGTAGTAAGAGGCGACTAACGGGATCGGGTGGCGAGGCTCGCTAACTTGGTTTGCTGCATTTCTATTTTAATCTGTAAATAATAATAATTATAATAATAATAATAATCAGTCGCAATAAGCAGTGTACATTTATCTGTATAGGTAATGTAGATAAGTTATATGTGTATACAACCATAGCGGTGATAAGCGATATTTATGTGTAACCTTCTTAATTATATACGCCACTATTTGTACAATCGTAGTGGAGATGACTTTTGGATGTATAACCGTACAGTCTATCAATCTTATTCATACCTGCAGTGTGTTTATTCGTAAACTCCTCAAACAAACGGTTTTAATATACATCAACTTTGGAAAAAGTCATGCGTGAATTTGAGCAGTTTTCGAAAGCTGCACACCTCTTGTAAGAAATACTGTTCCTGAACACTTAGACAGAGAGGAATTTTTCATAGAAACAAGATTGACTGAGGCGACCTAGGAACCAATTAAATCGTTTTCTTTCAAAATCTGAAATCTCCAAAATTAGGCAGACAAGGCATGGCAGCGATATTTTACCCCCTTTCGTCGTAATGGTCAAATACCTTTGTCGCTTTAGAAGACAAACCCTATTTGCTTATGTTCGGGTATTGTCGGAGTTCTTCATGTTAGGAGATAAGAAAGTTCCTGTTATTGACTCGCGCATGATCACGTGACGTCTGGATGGAACTCTTCAAAGCGAAGACAAATAAATCCTTCTCCATCCCCTTCACAGATTAAACATGTGTCTACAGCACAGAGACATTAGTTATATAATCGACGGATAATTCCATTCATGTATAACTACATTGGTGTCAAATTGTCAAAATACATGAAACTCGTATTGTTGATTTTGATACGAAATCATGTTATCCAGCCCAAGGTAATACCATTAAATTACCGTTCTACCATGAATTTGGAATTTACTCGATTCTGATTGGTCAATCAGAGGCTTTTAAATCACAATAAACCCCCTCTGATTGAAACAGCTGGTTTGACGGCCGCATCACCGCGGAAGCTAATATTCATAGAATAGTAGTACTATTATCAGTCATTGTCGGTAGGCATATTTAAAAATTCATATCTACAATTACAGGTTACAAAATGCACACATGCGGTTACTACAATATTCAAAGGATGTGTGGCAATACATTTCGTGCAGAATACACGTTTTTACGTTTTGGACACAACTGAGAGCTTGGAATTTTGGCGCTTTTCTATATACGACTGTGACGTCATATCTTTTGCGTCACAATGAGCGATATGACGTCATAATGGTGACGCGCTATGTAGAAAGCCTTGCAAAGCTTGTTTTATGTTTTTTAGGGATCCCAACCTCATGTTAGCTTACAAAGTTGCCGTGCTTATATGCTTTCAATGCCTGTCATATGTTCGAGTGAAGTATCAGGGTGTTAACAAACTGCTTGAGTATATACAGCGCCATCTTTTGTTTGGTGATTCCGTAATTCAGATCGATAACCCACTCAAAACACTGGACTCAACCCATGCCGCTTCACTCAGTATATTTGCTAACACCAAAGAGTTCGCGTTTTAGTCATGGAAGAATGGTCAAATTTATCATTTGAAACCTCACGCTGCGCGTTCGGTTCCAAATTCAATTTAGCACCGTTAAATCAAAAGGTAACCTAGCTCTACATTGAAAGCACAGTATGTTTATCTCCTAATTTTATCACCTTTTCAAAAATTAAAATCACATCGTAAGTGGTCGAAATATCTGATTGCAAATTAATAAGGGTTTAACTGCATCAACTATATGAACTTTTATGCTTGGACTGACAAGTTCTTCCCGTCCAATAAGACTATTCAAAGACACGCCAAGAAGCAAGTTAATGTTACACATATGTGAAATGTTTGGTCGCCGAATAAGGGCACAATACAAGACCCAGCATGAAAATTGAATCCGTAGAAGCCTTGATTAGGAATTGTTTGTGCCTATATAAGATGGGAATAAACGACATGGGCGTCTTTATGTGTTCTTCTTAGGGTAAATACTCACTTCAAGAAGACCTTGGTATTATTCGGCCGTGTTATTTATGTCTCCACTAAGTATTACTCTAAAGACGTTTTTACGCAGCCAAATGATTAGCAAAAGAAGCGAAAGCCGTACAATAGCATCATGCTGTTTTGCTATCATAGTCCCCAGAAAACATGTGCAATGAAAAGAACTATGATTAGCTGGTTCACTACTTTGTGCACTGTCCATAATCAAAGATCAATAGGAACGATAGGTTGAAATATGTGTCACTCTGCCAAGCTTCATATCCTTTAAGCACGCTGGCTAGGTCTAATCTTTGTACAAACGTCGACACAAAAAGTTCCAAGGAAGTAATTCCTATGATGCTAATTACACAAGAACTTCAAATGAATAATCCCTCAAACTGAACAAAGAAATACATATCGACTGCCTTATTGATTAAACTTTTGTTTGTTCTCAGGTAACAGAAAATAATACTAGTTTTCTTTACTGGGAATCACTTGTGATCGTTGCAGTAAAGTACGTAAATGGAACGTTTATCTTTACTGACGTGGTGACAATGGAAGTAACATTTTGCTTAGAATCATCTACTATGCGCAGCTAAATGTGTACACACCGATTAGGAATAACATGAGGAAATCGCGACCATCCTGATGGTGAGGTGATCAGGTTCAGTTCCGTCCCACGGGGATGTAGATCGAGAGTTCGAATCCAGGATCACCCTGATTATGGTTCTTGGTTGTCCGAAACCGTACTGTGTGTGTGTGTGTGTGTGTGTGTGTGTGTGTGTGTGTGTGTGTGTTTGGCGGTCGGGTAGCCTCGTGGTTAAAGCGTTAGCTCGTCACGCCGAAGACCCGGGTTCGATTCCCGACATGGGTACAATGTGTGAAGCCCATTTTTGGTGTCCCCCGCCGTGATATTGCTGGATTATTGCTAAAAGCGGCGTGAATCCATACTCACTCAATCAAAATGCTCATTAGAACCCATTTGGTTCATGAATGTGGATTTTGTTAAAAGATAACCATCAGATCTTGGATATTTACCGCCGTTATATAAATGGAATAATGAGTGAGGCGTTAAACAACAAACAAAATAAGGAAACAAATAAACATATTTCTTTTATATAACGGCGACCTAAAGTTATCAATTCTGGCCAAGGCAAAGTATTGCTGGTGGTTGATAGCAGGAAGAAAATCCACGGCGCCTTGGTACGGTGATATACAATCCGCCAGGAACCATACTGTAACCTCCCCACCCTGAATACGTCCGCTCTTGTGGCCAACATCCGATACCTGGGACGTTTACTGTTACGCCATTCCACGGGGGGGGGGGGGGGGGGGGGGGGGGGGGGGGGACATGGTAGAACCCCGATTCCTGTTTGTTTCTAAAGAAACACTCTTCACGTCAACAGCATGTCTTCGGGGACATTACTGCATGTATATTACCCTGCCGTCTACTTTAATCTTCGTTGTGCGAAGTTGGGTCTCTTTGCCGTGTTTAGATCCTCTAGTCGTGAGCACGATTCCCAGGTCTGGTAATATTTGGTTTTCAGCATAACACCCGTGAGCATCTATGTGTGGTGCTGGGATATCAAAGATCATGATCGAGATGAATCTAACATTTACATCCGATCAGCGTATCCTGATACAGACATGCAACGACAATCAAACATCATTGGACGTCACAGGGGACCATACCATCCAATGACAGTGATTTGAGAGCCGCGGGGCGGCGATGTTGCCGACCCTATTGCAGAAACATGAATCAACGTCAAAAGACAACACAACGTCTTACCCTAGGCATCAATGCGTCATGTTGTTGTTCACCTTTGCCATAAGTCATAAGTCGGGCACACCTCCATGGAATTTTCGACCGCCTCCTTGGTCTAGTGGTAAAGTGTCCACTCAGATCAGCCCAGAGAGCGGAAGGCCCGGGGTTCGATCCTCGGCTGCCTCATACTTATAGACGTTAAAAGATACTTGTTGTTACCCTGGCGCTCGGCATTAAGGGGCTAAAACAAGGACTGGTCGGCTCGGAGTCAGTATACTGTGTCTGAGTAGAGTATTCATGTTAAAACTAAAACACACACACACACGCGTGCATGCACGTCGCTATATAAGTGCAATAATCATGGACGCGACGTTAAACTACATTTCATCGTACCCATGGAGTTTTCGCATGATTTGTGTCGAGAATATTCAGCTTGAGTGATCTGATCGTGCTGACATGTACATTAATTCAGAAACTCATTAGGAAACACTGCCAAAAAATACGTTTCGAAGAAACATGGTCAAGCTGTCTTTCAACATTATACATTTTAAACTGATTTCATTTCTCCAATCTTAACTTCCTACATTCAATCAAACAGAAAGTCGCAAAAGTGGTCGGGCGCATCACTCTCCCCGATCTATCTGTAGTCGCACATGGCAAATGGACAAATGGAAGGCGGTCTGAATCCAGCGATTCACATGAGACATCATCAGGGCTGCTAAGCAGCTGATCATGGTAGTCGCCCCTTACAACAAGCATGGGTTGCTGAAGGCCAATTCTAACTCGGATCTTCATGGGTTTGACGAGTTTGACGAGCTTGTCTTGTTTAATGAAGTGTTAATCTCGAAAAAAGATCTCGAGGTCCTGGCTGTCAAATCAAAACGAATAAAACGAGACCAACCTTGTAGGTGTCACGTATGGAGTCAGTATCTCACCACCTTTCTCTTCAGGAGGTCAACCCGTGGTTAACAAAGCTGAATCTGTTCCTATACATAGCAAGTAATGGGTTAACCGCCAGTACACATGTATATGAAGGAAAAGCAACGTTAGCATAAAGGCAAGCAGTGAAGCTTCATCGGGCCTTCTAATATTGTTACCAGAATTAGTTCAACCTCAGTGTGCCTGAATGGCCTACAACCAAAAAATGGAATATTTTCAATTGAAGGTACTCTCTTGAATGAATTGTGAAAGAATTAGGTACGGATGAACCGAGTATAAGAAGTGAAGTCCGTGGCCTTGGACATCGCAGGATTCCAATGACACGTTCTACTTGATTACAGGGTCTAAATTATGCATAATAGCCCGCCTGAAACGCGTTAAAATGTTTCAAGGCTGGACGGAGTAGTTTTACGCTCATTTAGTCAATATCGATCACATAAATTTTGGCCGAAATTTCTATGAGGCATTATTATTTCCATTGAAAAGCAGGGGCTGAGATGGAACATTCCGCACTTCAAGATAAATAGAAGCAATTTTCAACGATTTTAGGATAAGTTATCGACAAAGCAGAGCCGCCTTCGCGTCCGGGAGTTCCATGTCTCGGAAGGTGAATTACAAGGCTTTGGAGAACACTCTTACTACTCGACAGATGCCCGTACACCGTTTTGACCCCTTTCTAAGGCGGTTTCCTGTAGGGGATTCGATGATTTTAACCAATAACTGATTGATTGTATCATCGATTCGGATGTAAACTATTCCGCGGCTATGCCAGTCGCGTTCTTGAGTGCTGTCAGTGGTGCGAGGGCGATATCCATCTTACTCTCAGCACACACGGCAAACGACGAAAATGGGAATTTGAGCAGATGTTTTAAAACCTTAATCAATGTTAATATGAAGTATGGGCCGTCACTGCCGTGAAAGGTGAGGAATAGGCCCCCTTATTCACGCAAAATAGGTCAGTGTTACAGTGGCATCCGTCTCGCTGGTGCCGACAAGGGGACGCGTGACGCAAGTAGATCATACGGAAGCCTTGAAGAAAGAAAGGGTCGAGCTGGTTGTTTGAGGGACTCCTGACAAGTGACAGTGGCTGGGTTAATGGGTGTACAGTCCATGGTGGCTTGAATCAATACTTGTTGTCGGGTGGGATGAAGTTGAGAATAAACTGGGCTGGGTTGGGAGAACTCTTGAATATAGGTTATAATGATTTCCGTGATGTGGAATGTTGGCGGATTATATTGATATCATTGATAAGTCAGAGTAGCGAGTTGTTTGGTTTAACGCCGTTTTGAACATTATTTCGGTTGTATCAAGGCGTGTCAGTTTAACGTGAGGTGAATGTCCGGAGTGCTGCAGGTGTCGTTTACCACTTTGACGAAATCAGTGAGTACGGTACTGTCAAACCAAGAATCATACGTTACAAGGATGAATCTGAGATTCGAACCCACAAATAGCGAATTGTTGTGCTTTGGACGACTGGGCCCCCGATGCCCCCGATGCCCCCAATGCCCCCGATGTCCTCGACAGTGTGAAGGATGTCAAGTAATGAGATGGGTTTGTTGTCAAAGTACGACATTGGTTCGGAGATGACGGAGGGATGACCTATCGGCGGATGATGCTTGATGATATATCGATACATAACATAGGCTGGGCGAAATGTCGAGATTTGACACATGTAGCGAGTTGTCGAGAGACGACACACGTTTGGAGTTTTATCGGGAAATGACACGTTTGGAGTTGTCGACATTACGGGGTAATATCAGGGGATGTCACGGCAAGGAGCTAGATTGATGGCATAAGCTGGGGGATGTCGATGGATGTTAGTGATGGATGGCACAGCACAGCAGAGTAGAGTCACGAGATTGGCCGTTACCTACATCAATACTGACAGTGGCATCACTGTGTATTTTGACCAAAACTATATATTGTGGTCGATACACATTGATATGTCAAAGTCATAGGTAGAATCATAAAGACAGAGACCGATTTCAGTTTGACGTTTACGTGTTCACACAGCGACAACAGCGTTCTGGTTACAACACAGCATATCCTGCATGTCAAAATTGATGGATTTTATCCCGGACAGAATAACGTCTCCACAGCGAAATCCCCTTCGTTTGACGTTTCAAAAATCTGGCATCGAATGTGCATACTTAAATACATATTTATCATCTTCGCCGAAACACAATCAGACGTTCTCGACATCAACTGCAACGTCATTACAACAACGGCAGTCGAATGTCAAATTCCCATTATATGTAGCGTATTGGCATTCCCGTTGTGGGGCAATGATCCTTGCGTTTTATCGTTCTGACGACCCTTGGTACTATTTATGACTGAATCCTTTTTTCGACCAATGCATCAATATTATATTGATGCACTGATCGAAGAAAAACTCATTCCACCATATATATCGCATCATCAATATATTAGTATCGCGTTCACCCTCATCACGATCTCTGTTGATCTGATGACCTTCCAATGTCTCGAATTGTTTAGAGTATAATTTCGTAACTTAACGTAACTTAACGTAACTCAAGCTGTTTTTAATAACCCCTCATTTGGAGACGTTTATTTGTTTCTTGATATTCTGTTGACACCACTTAATCTGGAATTCGGAAAATTGAGAAATCACAACCATTAGGAACCTGGAACATATCTATTTAGATTCTGGTATTAGTTATGCGGGTGATGCATGGCAAAGACCATCCGCATTTACGAGTTTACGAGTTCGCCAGAAGTGAAACCTCCTTAATGTGGACATGCTGCGTTCTCGGCATCTGTTTCTATATAGTTCGTCATGTCTTGTACCCCGTTAATTCAGACTACTACTTATTGCCACCGAACCGTCAAGTTGTTTTAGGCCACATGCAGCGGGGACACTTGTTATCAGAGACCTTCTTTTGTGGACGAGTGAAGGAGTGAGTGAGTGAGTGAGTGAATACGTGTGGTCTAGATGTTACACGGCTTTTATCAATATTAGAGCAATATCACGGCGGGGTCACAGAAACGGGCTTCACATATTGTGGCAATCTGATGAATCGAACCCGGGCCTTAGGCGTAATGAGCGAACGCTTTAACCACTAGGCGTTACCACCTCAGCTTTCTTAGATGAACATATACCATTATGTAAGTTGTACTTTGGCTTTCCTGAAGCTTATACATTAAGTCGTATTCATTGCATGTGCATTTACATTTAAATAACACATTATTCTCGTCCTCACTGCGAAGAAACATCTCTCATCGAAACTGTCATTCGATATTGGGTCACACCATGACATCTCTTGTGTTTGATGAGCTGCTGTGCTAATGTGAAAGCTGTTCATATCAACGTCGTGAATAGTCGTGTCTGTTACAAGTCATTAATGTCTTTGAATGAATCACTCAATCTTTGAACGTTAAATGACTAGTAACCGCCTTTCAACACTGGACGATGCTTTCAATCCCCATTACTTTCTTCCACGCTGACGTGAACTTTTGTAAGTTTCCTGCAACAGTTCCTGCCAAAGTCAATATGTCTTTGGTTCGATAATCACCGGTAATCTGTAGGAATCACATAATGGGGACATCTGATGATGTAACGCTCTCCCTGCTGTTTGCACGACGCAGTTCTGACATCGACCTGAGCTAAATTAAACATATGAAGCCGTGAACGAGAGAATTAGCTGAAACCCCCTGTTGCCCGTGGCCTACAGAGGACCGCGGTAGGGCCATTTCTGACACCCGTGCCCACACAATTTTCAATAATATAGATTGCAGGATCGTCAACAATCTCTTCAGCTCTTCCTGGCCTCCCAGTCCGCTACTTCTGTTGGTGATACTACAGAGGTCGCGATCTCTGATGCTTCTCGCGAGGTCAATCGATCACCTCCGATCACCAATGACTCTCGACCAACTCTTTTGAACTTTTTCTGAATGACTTGAATTCAGGGCCTGGCTTATAACGTTATCAATGAACCTTTACTGTTTACACCGATTTAGCCTGGTAGGAGATTCACATTGATTCAATTTGATGATATTACCTCTTGAAACTTTCGCTGGGAGATAAATTTGGAAACGTACTGCCCATTAGCATTCAGCTTTCGCGGACATCATCCCTCGACAACCTTAAATGGAATACTGTCAATAACACAGCTAAGACGGTTTCGATCGATCCTTTGTTCAATTTCAAAAGTTCAATGTATTGTGTTTGAAATCGCTGGCACTGAAGTGGCGGCATTGATTATATTGTGAAGTGAACAAAGTTTCCTAAAAAGCAGGAAACTTTATATAATTCTGTGAATACATATGGCCTTTCATATGTCGAAGGGTAGTGTGCGTGAACAAATACCTCGTAACCCTTGGTGCCCTCGCCACCTTGTCTAACAACGCTGGAGCATGTCCCAACGGTCGTATGAAGTACGCAATACATTCGCCCCCATTATAAAAGTCCACCCCAGCGAATATCGGCACTAATGCGCTCACCTGAAATTAACCCGATCTTCGAAACGATATGCATACCTATATAACATGTCCGATATATACTCTGTCGATCGCTTGACATGGAGAGGATTAAATATATAAGATTGATCACCAATGAAAATGTTAATCATTTCAGATAAACAAAAAAACAAGCACCTTTTATATAATGATACATTTTGATAATGAAACATTATGAGAAACATGCTTTATTTGAGTAAGTGAGTTGGTAGAGTTTAAGTCTCCTGTTGTGATATAGCTGGAGTATTGCTGAAAGAGTGCGTAAATACACACTCACTCACTCAAAGCACCTGCCTTTTACACCTGCAATACAATCAATGCAAGATTGCATTAACTGTAAATTTAATCCTCACTGAATGTACATATTAGTATACTGCATATCTAGCACTACATAATAAATATGCATGCACATTACCGTCCTTCATATACATCACGTAATATCCAGTGTACTACAGTTAAGTTGAGTGAGTCTGATTTTAAGCCGGTTTTAGCAAAATTCCAGCATTATCACAGCGGGGAACACCAGAAATAAGCTTCACACATTGAACCTGAAACCGGGACTGCTTCATGACATGAAGGACAGACGCAGGTGTTGTTCGCAGTTACAGCCAAGTTTATCACTGATAAATTTCTTAAACCCTGAAACAATTGTAAAACATTCATTTCACAAAATATAAATATATGCTGACATCAAATATTTCATTACATTTGATGATATATGCTATAACTACTAATTGATAAACTTACATCTCATCAAAACTTAATTAATCCTATATCATAAACATACTTAACCCGCATATTTAAAGTCTTATATATGTGTATCATATAAATAGAGTAACATAAACGTGACATAATACATTTACTATCATATGTACATACAATATACAATATATGAGAAATATATATAAAACCTAGTAAACCCACCAAGTGTGTGGACCTGGGTTCATCAGTCCAGACACAGACCTCTGCACGAGTAATACAGCTACATCTGCACCACAAATAAATGAATAAAATATATACACACTGTGCAGACCAATCTGATAGCAGCAATATTACTACAAACCGATACGTAGTGTTATTGCAGAGTAACTTAAAACATTTCTAAAATATAATAGTAAAACCCTAATTCATTCATACATTATACATTCATACATTACACATTCATGTATACCAATATGTAACCTAGCAACACATATGTTTCACATTCTTACTTTCATACTTCATACGTTTATACATCAGCTTCACAGTGATTGAAGATTTAGTTAAATAGTATTTTAGGCCTAAACTTAGCGTTTACTTAATTATTTACCTTACGTAAATAATAACACTTGTAATGCATACAGAAATGTAACTAATTACTATGATCCAGCTAATATTTACAACATGACAAAAAACAGCCAACTTATCAACAGCATGAAAACAATATACCTACAAATCCTAGGAATACGTACAAACAATAAAATATCATCAAAAGACCATTGGCAACCTTTAGAAGTGAATTCCAAAGTCCATAAATCAAACACAACAATTAGTCCAAATTGTGAATTCCACAACGTCCAATGCTATACGTGTGTTCGACAGTAACATCAAATGTGATATAAACTGTAGTAAACACTAAACCCTTTAAACTGGAGACAGTAAGCTAGAAAGTTAAACACAAAGGGGCTGTGAGGGGCGCGCTTGGGCAGGCTATTGTGTGATAGTGCACTAGGTGATTGAGGCAAAGGGTTATGGGCCGGAAGAGCGAAACCTAGCCATAATCAACTCTAAAATCTCTTCGCTTTCGTGAAGCTGCAGTAAGCTGAGACAGAGAATTAGGAGAGCTGAAGTGTGAAGTATATAATGTTTATAGCATACTTGAGTGAATATTTAATTCAGTAAAAATCTAAACTAATAAAACTCTCAAAATATATCCAAATATCTGATCCTGTCACATACCCATTTGGATTCGAACCCGGGTCTTTGGTATAACGAGCGAACGCTTTAACCACAAAGCTACCCAAACATCCCCTACATTGTGGTACATACCATGGACACCACGACAGCTTCGTTTTCCGATTCGAATGGTACGACACTTCCTGTCCAATCCAATTATTCTCATGGACGAAAGAAATTCTGTGCTAATCTAAAGATGTGAGCGATGGAAGTGGTCCCATCACTTTCGAAAGGAAGCAGTGGTAACAAACTGGTCCAGGGAATTTATCTAAATAGAATAGAGATCTACTAAATACACTGCATTATACATATCACAACATATATACCACATCTGATTATATGTCATGTCAGTATCCTGAGACGTTGACCACAAGTAACACTTTAGCTACACGATGCACATTCCAACATATATGGAGGGATTCCAGGCCAACATAGATCACGTGGAATCCTTGAACGTCTGATTTGTATTAATCCCTCCATTTCGAACGGATTACATACAAAATGGCGGCAATTTGCATGACATGCATTCAGGTTAAATAATCACAATTAGGCCCACAGCTATGTAATGTTTACTATTTCTTACACATGACTAAAATATATAGTTTGCTGTTTACTGTAACGATGTCGTCAATTCTGTATGATTTAAAGGTCAAGTTACCTGTAAAATTAAGCAAAATGTACACTTAAATTCGACATAATAATCTTCACAACAGAAGAAGGACCAATGAGGATCTGTTGCATCAAATAGAAATAGAGATAATATTTTATGATATCTCCTTGTCTTCTGTGGTCTGAGGTCCAACGAAATATCGGTAAGTTTGAAATTATTATAAATGGTTCAAGCACTAATGACAGTACAAGGACAATATCCACCGTTTTCTTATAACATATAACTTTAGATGGTAATTAACAACATCACTGTTGTGACTAGACAATGAAGCGAAAATACCCCCCAAAATAAGTATGACAGTTGTTAAAGACCGTAAGACAATAACCCATGTCCAACATAAACAGGATCATCAGGCGATTTCAAAGCTCATGTCTAAGACACTGTTGTCGGTGAAGCCACTGATTTCCATCTCAATGATACAAGACGTGAACATCTCAGTAAGGGACAGGGGTAAATGTTACATACTCTAAAATTGGGGAGATACGATAATAACAGATGATTACAGAAATACAAAGAGATATAGAGTGATGGCAATGGGTGGATAAGAAAAAGGACGATTAGGTGTAACATAACTATCAACAGAACATGTTGGGGTTTACTGAAAGGATGCAAAAAGCCAAGACATGGGTGTGTTGAAACAAATGAATGTTTGAGATGACTTAATTAGCGCACGATTGGTCAAACATTCATGTATACGGTGTAGCATAGTCCGAATAAGTCTCCAAATAACAATCTGGGAGTCTTGTACGGCGAGGTTCGGCTAAGTTAGCGGGTGGCCTTTGACGTAGGTGAACACGTCTCCCGATCATGTCCCAGATGTTCTCTTTGGGGGAAGGTGATGACTCATGCTGACCATTGCATTGTGGTTTTCGTGCATGATGGGTTAGAGCGTTGACCGGCACAGCGCGCAAAAAGCACCATGATGGCGCAAGTATGCTATCTCAGTAGTTCTGTCCAGTAACCCTACAATGGACAATAAGCAGTGGTGTTCTGGTAGTCATTGTGATCCTGACCCATATATATATACAGACCCACCCCTACATCTGCCACGTTGCTTCACAACGTTTATTGGGATTCTTTAAGACAAGTCCACGTCGTTCCAGAAACTTCAGAGTGAATCTGAAAACATCAACGAGACTATCGGCGATTCACCCAGTGTCTTCGCTCTGAACGCCATTGGCGTCTGGTTAGAATGTGTTGATCTGTTGACGGTGGTACAACACCTGGTCAGGGATAATGAGATTACCTGCATGCAGACGATTTCTAGTTGTGTGATCAGAAAATTGGCCCAGCGCAAGTGAACAGCGATTTGATTGGCTGTTTGGGTATAGCCTGGTTTCTAATTAATCGATCCTGGACTTGTGTTGTTGACCAAGGGAACCCTGTGCGGAGCCGACCATTAACATTTTGTGTCTGCCGAAACCTGTTCCAAAGTCTGCATATCACAGACTTGCGACACATGGAACAAATTGGCTACGTCTCGCTGAGTTCTACCAGCTGTAGTAGGCCAATAGCCCTCAGGCGTTCATCACGATGAATTGTTTGATAGGAATTACTTAGAAGTTGACGGATGACAAAGTAGACAAAATTTACTGTAGATTGGTCTTTCTTGACAACGGTATAAGGATCTATTCCGGAACGTCGCCTTTACAGTATTAAGGAAGTTGTTATCAATAAATTGAATCTACTTTGTTAATCACGATGTGGGCGAGGCCAAAGCAGCAGTAGAAATCTTACGTAGTACTGTGGATAATGAACATCAACAATACTAATGCATATGGTTCAGTGCGATTTGACGTTTTTTCACTGAAGTGACAAAGAATGACACCAACCCACGTTCACAGAGGAATTGCATTGTCCACGTGCAAAGTTTCGGGCGTGTTAGGGTGTCAGGTTTTGGCTCCGGAAGACATTTTTTAAAGATGATCTTTCTTCTGACGAGAGATCATAACATTGATGGTTCATTATCCCCTACTTTTTGAGAGAAAATCCACAGTGGAACCTCGCGGTTTATCTAGACCTTAAAGATATCCGTACTCGAGAAGAGTCATGACAACCACACTCTCGAGAACGTATATGGATGAATTCGAGTGTATTTATATCTTTAATCTTGGTCGAAAAAGTATCTGAAAAAGCAATGACTCAAAAGTGTAATGTGTTCAGCCAGATATTTAAAAAAAATGTGTGATTCGATCAATATCCTTAGGGTTATCCCATTCAACGGGATGTCCCTCCTTTCATCGTTAAGGATAATCAAGATGAAAGAATTAGTTAAATCAATGCAGTGAGCACCATAGGAACTATCTAAGTAATACTTGTCAAAAATGTAAATTGAATGTGATATTATCAAATCTAATGTTTAATTTTATCGCTTAAAAAACATAAGATTTTTAGGTAGTACCAGTCGTATGTGTACACATATTGGTGTGGTGGTACATTACGCATATATACATCTGGTGTGAACAGTGTCGTTGGTATTATCTGCCATTTTGATACTAAAATCATGAAAATTTTCTCTTGACGCGCGCATGTGTTTGATTTTTTGTGTCGTGTAATCCGTTCAAAATGGAGGGTCTAATTCAGATCTGCCCAACAGTGATTCCATACCGTGCTCTTATCGTAAGAGTTGGTAAGGGACCTACCATTTGATATCCTTGGGGGTAGGTGGACTGGGATTGTCCCTGATTTTTTTTGCAAATATTAATTATGCTTCAGGTCTTTGAGCACAATCTCAAGATCAAGCAAAGGGGGCGGGTAATCGTGGTCCAGTGTCTTCATGGCCATTGTTACAGAATTAGTGACAGTTAGATTTCTAGCGATTTGATGGTACACTTTTATCATGACTTAATCTGATATATGTTATTTCGTATATGTTTGCTACCTTAGTAGTGTGATGGAAAATGTTAGTGACTTTGATATTCACACATTTGCAAGAATATCTGGTACTTGTAGATATTTCTCATCATTTATTTATGGACATTTGCAACCTCAATAATTGTAAATATCTGGTTGCTTATGTTCAGTGCTTTAGTTTGGTACTTACAACTTCCGTATTGGTTTAGTAGTTATTTTGCTATTCGGGTTTTCCCTATGTTAGGAAGCACACTTGGCAACGCTCTCCATGCTGTTGCATTCCCACGGCTGACCCAGAAAGGTTGTCCTCTCCGACGTCCGCCCACACGTATAAAACACTTGTCAAAACCATGTGTCTCTACCTCCAGGCTACGTTATGGGTCGTCTTGCTAATGGGTGAACTTGGGAAACTCAGGTTTTTTTCGTAAGTGATTGCGAGGTAGTGTTAATC
This sequence comes from Haliotis rufescens, assembly GCF_023055435.1. Taxonomy (NCBI): domain Eukaryota; kingdom Metazoa; phylum Mollusca; class Gastropoda; order Lepetellida; family Haliotidae; genus Haliotis; species Haliotis rufescens. The sequence goes on along the minus strand of NW_025964001.1, from coordinate 44,119,855 downwards.
TAGTACTGACTTGCTCTGGTGATATGGAGCTAAATTTTATTATCTTGGGTTTTTCATACTCCGTTTTTCTAGTAATCCGTGGATAACCAACCTTCCCGCGAATGTCTAGTTTGAACATGTACCTGTTTACTTTTGGGGGTCAAGTTACTCTTTTGGTCAAGTACCCTTTTGAATGGTTGTGAGTCTGGACATCAAGTAGGTCAAGTAACTTATAAACACACGTGCCATATAGAAAGTTTCAAATGTAACGAATGTTATATTTGGGATAACACTTCATGAGTAAAGTACATATTCTTTGGAGGGTTGAGTCATAGTGAGGCACCTAATCGCCAGGACACAAAGGCAGCGATCTAACCCACTCAGCCACTGAGACTTCCACAAAAATCAAAGTACGACAACTGGTAGTCTAGATCACGTACTTTGTGTATCCCTCTGACACGCGTAAATTGGCACGGCTCATCATGGCCGAAAGCTATGAACATACAATGCCATTTAGAAAGTGGTCAAATGTGACAAATGTTATATTTGGGATAACACTTTCTGAGTAAAGTAAGGGACTCAATCCAAAAAGTTACTCAGAACGTGTTATCCCAAATATAACATATGTTACAAGTAACTTAAATTTTCGAGACGTTAAGAATGTCCTTGTCCAGTCATAGTGAGTGAGTTTTTAGTCTATTAGAGTATACTAGTTTGATATTCAGGCGATTTCCGTTTATTTTCCTTTCAAGAGACTTATTTTAGGTATAGACCCTCTGTGTTTATTTCCCGCTATTTAACCTTGCTGACGTTATTCACACATTAGAGTGTTGAGTTAATTAACTCTCAGGTGTTAATTAGTCACAGCCGACGTACGTAGCTGTCCATGCATCTTGTCAATTTGTTGTCCAAGTGTTGATTTACCTACTCTCATTTTATTACTGACCTACAGCTGATTAGCTAGCCAGCTTGTGTATTTGCTCTGATGTAATTAATCAGTGATCAGTGTCCGAGGAATTTAGGGTTTTGATCCTTTATATTGTCGTCATTGATACAATCAGCTAACAGTAATAAACCTTTGAACCTATTACCACGTTTTCATTATTGCTTTGTTCTTGTTTAATGACAATCTGCTCTCTGGAGCACACTTCCGTGACAGCTTTGAAGAATAAACAAATTCCCTGCCACAAAAATTACGTTTTTGCAAAGTATTTTTATTTTAAAAAAATGCAGTTTCATACCATTAAATATTTAAAAAAACATATCTGGATTAGCATCGATACAAAATCCCGAGGATACAAAGGATGTCGTTATTTTGCTAGAATATTGCTGATTCTGGTGAAACACACACAAAAACATATAAACTAACAAGTGTGTCACGCTCTGGGATATACTACCAGACCATATGCGGTTCCGGGGAGGATAGAGGCGGGCTTTTTTTTATCACACTAAAGTTTTGTATGTGATCGGGTATACTGTGTAAACAAACTACAACACTAAAAAACTTTCTCATTTGGCAAAATGATTTCGATGAAAATGCACATTCACCAGACACGAATTGCCAAAATCATAAAATGCGCTTATTTTCCAAGAAGAAGTATCCGCGCTTGCAGACGTAATGAAACATCATGCAGACACAACATGTTGTGTGTGAAAGGGTGAAATGGCTGTGTCGCACAGCAGTGTAGTATGTGATTGTCTTGACTACAGCCACACTGGTATTCCCTCCTAATGCCCCCCTTTCACTACGACCACGAATATCCCGAATCACCCCGAATCGGAAACTTTCGAAATTCGTGATGATTCGGCCAATAATGCAAACTTTCGTGGCTAATCGGTTTGGAAAATATGACGAATGCCAGGAATGGTTTAAGAAACATGTACGAATTACAAGCTTCATGTACGGATCATGCACGAATTGTAAGAATCGCCTACGACTAAGCTACGAATTTGCCGATTCTTGTTCTTACTTAATTCTTAAATGATTCGTTGTTGACTCGGGACATTTTTGGCTGTTTCGGGAAGTTTTCGTGTTGAGGACAAGAAATTTTGGGAGCCACGATTCGCTAAGAATAGCCAAGAATGCAAAAGAATCGATAACGAAGCTGTTACGGAACATAAGAATTAATTACGAATGGATTACGATACAACCACGAAATTGCAATTCGGGGACCCTTCCACGAACGTTTTTGACAAACAAAAACTTTCTCGCCGATTCGACGAACTCCCGCGAACTGTACGAATGTTTGGGAATCAAATAAGATTCATTTAAGAACTTCAAGAAATGATTGAGATTTATTTACGAACATGAAAGATTTCCTATTCGGGGTGATTCGGGATGTTCGTGGTCGTAGTGAAATGGGGGAATGAGTAATGTCCTTGACAGATAGCAAAGGGAACGATCACATTTCCTTGATCCTTACATCCTACTGACAGTCGTGAACATGCTGAGAACGCTTCCGTACGTACATGCTTATTTAGGCGATAAAAACTAATGTTCATCCCCAGATGATTTCCAAAATTACCAGGTCCCAAGCCTCCCCCTAACAAAGTGACATCGTTAAGGGGGGAATGAAAACTCTCCAGGTTAAATTCCGGATTCCGGATTCATCTTATACCCGGATTTAGACCGGACAAAACCAAACTGTATTATTGTTGTTGAAGGAATTGTTTCAGATAACCCACACGCGCATGCGAAATACTGTGTTCTGCTTCATGGCACTATGATTACTTTGGGGGTTTTGTAGTGCGAATTTACTGCATTTTCTGTCTAAAGATTTTAGATCCTCCATTACTCCATAACATACAGCAGAATTAGGATAATACTTTCTGCACGGAAGCTGTTGCTGCCGTTATATGTTTTTACATGTAATTGTTAAGGTTTCTTAATACGTGCATATTTGCCTTTAAACCTCTGTGCAAATTGATTCAGCTTTGGTTGGGTACAGCAACGATGACATGAACGCCCTCTTCGCCTTGAATCATTAATAAATCATCAGCACGAAATGAATATCCCCCGCCTCTTTACATCCAGACCTAGGGCTCAGTCACACATACAGGATTTTAACGACCGTCTTTGATAGGACCTTTCCCTGTTAAAAATTGTCAAAAGTCTGATCAAGATCCTGTGATTCGTGACTGACAATTCACTAACAATCAGGTATTGTTCAGGAAGCGACCAGATTCAGCTGTTTCGAGCCGAATTCGTCGAAAAAACGACCGAATCCGCCCTGACAGCGTCCCGATTCTCCCGAATGCGATCAGACAGAGATCAGACAGTGACCGGAGAGTGCATTCGGCAAGATCTGGACGCAATCTGGACGCAATCGACAAGAAACGGCAATGGACGATTCATGCCCGTTCATCACGACAGCGTCCCGATGCACAGGACACCGTCCGGACAACACAGGAAATTGTTACGATTTTGATCCGATGCAGCAGATTCTGTCACGATATAGTCACGATTGTAATCCGACTAGACAAAATCGGCTGAGTTTCCCGAATGTTACGGGACGCACCATACTGTCGGGAGTGCTTTGCCGACCTCTCTGGACCTTTCCCGATCCGTAGGACTCAGTTACGAACGTACATTACTGCCTTAAGAAAATGATAGGACATTCCAGATCAATTAGGATAGTTATCCGACTGTTTCACATTTCGTGTCGTAGCGCTGCCTTATCTCAAACGGGAGCTATAATCGGCACTGTGTGAACCTGGGCTTAACAAAAAGCAAACCCATCTTGAAATTATATGAAAAAATATATAAGTGCCAAGTTGAATCAATAATTAACGATACATAACGATGATTACGGCCTTATGGTTTTGCTGTGTCGTTTACGACAGGTTTGCGATCTGATGTGCTTCTTGAAATTTGTAAATTGGAAAACAGAATAGGAAATATTATGGTCTATTTTCACAATCCGACTAAAACATCATATTTCGAAGTTTACCTGACACTATTTTAAGACAAAAAATTATAGAACATTCTTTAAATGTGACCGCAATGGAAACGATTGATAAAAATACGCCACTGTTTTCGGTTTGATGAACTTGCATCAGATAATCCACGAGTTCTGGTTTCTGTTCAGGCGCTGAACTCTCATTTCCTACAGACTCTTTAGATGAACTATCAAAACCCCATCTTTCATGAAGAAATCCGCCATGGGCATTGAAGAAAAGAAAGGCAGCATACATCAAAGAGATTAAAGGATAGCATCAATTTGTTCTTTTACATTTGAGTTTTTTTCACTTAATTATTGGACTTCAGTCTTGAGGATAGCCACTTTTAAATTTGTAGATAAAACTATTTGATTTTTGCCTGTGTTGTATGCAACAAGAAAGTTATAAATATAACAAGACGTCACTTTCAAGTGTAGTCATTTTTGTTTTATAATACAGACTTTTTCTTCTCTTCCTTTTTTACAACCACGATGTGATCACATGAAAATATCTTTTTAACAAAAGAATAGCACAACTATTTCTTCGATGGTGTTCCTGTTGGATGTGATGTCATGACGCTCAGAAACGACAGGTTATTTAAAATATCCACAACAATATCATGGGGAGGGCGTTAATACATGGAACTGACCGTTTAGTATATTTTTCGAGAGAGGTTGTCAGACTTTCACACAGAAAGGTGAAAGTGAAAGATCTGATTTTCATGAGATTGGTTCTGTACGTGCATATAAGTGTTTTATATATATTTTAGTGGGGTTATCTACAGAATCATGCTAGGTACACACACCTTTCTTTTCCTTGGTGTGTTTATGTACACACAACCGGATTCATAATTTCTTTTATTCGTGATTGACCATTGACTACAAAGCACAGTACGACAAAGGAAATTCATTTACCAACAACTTCCTGAGGCAATGTGTACACTTTCTGATTATTGTAAAAATGTTTTTGAAGATTCAATGTTAACTCCAAATATTCAAATCAGGATATAAATACTCATCGTAGATTTAGGCATCCCCTGTGGCACACATCATGTATTTGGTTTCATTTGCAGGCCAAAGTTTAAATGAAGAGTTGTCTCCCCCTTGACCTGCAGCTGAGACACACAGCTTACAACTGGTAAACAACAATTCACAGAACACCTTCGTCTGTGACTTATACGGAGCCACCGATCTCCAGTATTGTTTTCTTGCATGACGACACCTGCTTTCATAAAATCAGTATAGACCATATCTATCTTTGTTGGATGCAGAAAATTTTTTATAGAATTATTTAACCATAAAGATCTCTTGCGTATATTTTGTAAATTCCGTTTTTAGTCACATATTGATTAAAGATGCGTAAATGAAGGTGTGATAATGACGCTGAAACTGATCAACTTCTATGCTCAAAGTGTAATATGAACCTTGTAGAAGATGAGTTTCACCTGGTATCAGTTTGTCCGAATTATATGAACTTACAAGAGCAAGTTATCTCCCCTTACTTCTACATATATCCTACGAAACATATGTTAAAAGAGGGGATATCAAAAAGTTTTGAGCCTCACACAGAAAAATTAAAAGAATTGGATTGTTACTACTTTATTTTTCAACATAGTCCCCTCCCAACTCCACACACTTGTTCCACCTAGTTTGCCAGTCACTGATGCCCGATCGGTAGAAGTCAACATTCTGGTCCCCTAACCAACCCTCCACAGCAGCAGCTAGCTCATCGTCATCTTCAAATCTCTGGCCCCGGAGGAGTTTTTTCATCCTGGGAAAGAGGTGGAAGTCACTGGGGGCTAGGTCTGGAGAATAGTGTGGGTGAGGGACAGCTGTCATTGCAACACGGCTCGTGTGGACTGGTGCGTTGTCCTGGTGAAGCAGAATCCCACGACGGATTTTTCCACGGGGTTTCACCTTGATGGATTGGTGCACCTGCTTCAATAACGCGTAATACTCCCCATTTATTGTGGTGCCATGGGGCAGGTAGTCGATGTGAGTCACTCCTTTGCTTTCCCAGAAGATGCTCATCATAACCTTCTTGGTGGATCTGGTGGCTTTGGACGTCTTTGTCTTTGGAGAAGTGGGGTGTTTCAATTCCATCGACTCCTGTTTGCTCTCCGGATCATAATGATAAACCCAGGTTTCATCACTGGTTACAATCCTAAAATGAAAATCATCTGGGTTGGCGTTGTACCGAGTTAGCAAGGCTCCACTGATGGTGACCCTTGATAGCTTCATGTCATCTGTAAGCATTCTCGAGACCCATCTGGCACACACTTTGGACATGTGGAGTTTGCCATGAATTATATTATGTATGGATCCATATGATAGGCCTGTTGTTTCTTCTAGCTCATGGAGAGTAATACGGCGGTTTACCATCACTAGTTTGTGTACAGTGTCAATGTTTTCAGGGCTGGTACTGGTTGATGGCCGTCCGGACCGGGCATCATCTTCTAAGCTCTCTCTGCCACGCTGAAATTCCTTCACCCACCGTTTGATAGTTGAAGACTCTCCATAAACTGCAGTCAATCGCTCTTCCACCTTTTTGGCAGATTGATCCTCTAGGACAAGGAACTTTATCACCGCTCTGTACTCAGATTTGTCCATTTTGACAATTCACTAGGGGTAGGTCTATTCCACGAAGTGGTGTGACAAAATAATTGCAGCCAGGAATATGTTTCTACATAGCATCAGTAGCTAAGACATTCATGTACATCAGGTGTAGCGCATTGTACCATTCGACCAGGAATACTGTGTGAGGCTCAAAACTTTTTGATACCCCCTCGTACCAACTATTGTCATCAAAACGTACTGCTTCCAGAAAAAAATCTTGCTATAATCTTGAAAAGAAATTTGCCGATTTGAATGGCGAATATCAATTAACTTTTTTGTCATTGTGCGCAGAAAAAAACATTGTACAAGCATGTGATCTTGGTCACAAGGCCTTCTCACAGATATATACTTGACTCTTGTTTTATGTCTTGTCACAAGGCGGTCGGGTAGCCTAGTGGTTAAAGCGGTCCCTCGTAACGCCGAAGACCCGGGTTAGATTCCCGACATGGGTACAATGTGAAGTCCATTTCTTGTGTCATAATGCTGGAATATTGCTACAAGCGGCGTAAAACCATACTATGTCAGTCTTGTCTCTTGTTTAGACCATATCTCATAATAAGACAAATATGGTTTACCGTGTTGGAATGTCGCGTTTGTAATTGAAGGCGTGAAGACATAAAGTTTTTTCAAAGTGATATAAGAATGACAGAGCCAGTCTCAAATTCTGTCACCCTTCTGCACTACGGAGGGCTACGGACATATGACTGATGACTGATTAAAAACCTAAAACATCTTCACACGTAGTTTTTGTCAAACTTCAAAGGAAGTGTTTTCCCGAAGGCATACGGTGTTTATCCCCCTTCAGTTCATCTTAAAATAGAAACATGTCAGTTTCAATGGTCTAGTTGTTTGGAGGTGAAGCGGTTTACATACGAGTACAACCTTCATATTTATAGACATCTTTCCTGTATACAAAGAACACTGCTGCTCACAAGTGACGTTCTTGAATGCTTGCACTACGTGTACTGTCCTGATGTTTTACTACTTGTCGAGATTTATATACTAATTAGACTTTCCTGATGTTTGCAATACGCTCCAAAAGTTTGTATTGTTCCAAGATTTGCACTACCTATTAAAGGTTTACAGTTGGTGTCAATAGGTTGCACTACATAAACCGTCAAGACGTTTGCACGGCATGTACTGTTCTGAGGTTTGCACTACGTATCCAGAGTTGTGCACTACGTATCAAAAGTTGTATTACCTGTTAAGATGTTTGCACGGCATGTACTGTTCCGAGGTTTGCACTACGTAGCCAAAGCTGTATTACCTGTCAAGATGTTGCACTCCCTAACGATCAAGAGGTGGACACTACGTATCGAGATGTTTACAGTACTGCCGATACTCTTCCGTCAAAAGGTTGCACTATTGTCAGAACAGTTGTACTACTTGAAAAGTCATGTTTTCCCTTCATAATATACTGAACCAAATTAAAAACTTCACAATCCTAAAATTTTAACATTTTGACCAGTTATCATTGTGGGCCCTTATTGTGTATTTAAACAGTAATTGCCACGTATTGTCTTCAGATAACACCCGTTTTTGTGCAGGTGAATCGATCAAAATCATGTGCACAGCACTATAGTGGCCAAAGTGGTTTTTCACGTGCAACTGGTCACGTGGCCATAATACCGCACGTGTTTTAAACCATACTTGTTAGCAGCAGAGACCATATAATAGATATGGTCTCTGTTAGCAGTCATTAACAAAAAAAGAAAAACACAAGAAAACAAAAGTCTTTGCGGCCATTTGTCATGCCACGCCTTTCAAATGTGCAACGTGAACGTGCCATCGGCATGTTGCAGACGAGAACGTCCGTAGCTGAAGTCGCAAGGACGATGGGTTGTAGTCGACGGACTGTTTATGATTAAAAGACGCGTCTAAGCAAACGGGTAGCACCGCTGATCGCCCTCGGCCAGGTCGACCACGTGTGACGTCACATGCAGAGGATCGTCAGATTGTCTAACGTCACCTCCGTAACCGATTTTTGACGGCTACATCAACCAGATATGAACTGCTTAGGGGTAGACTGAGTGCGCAAACTGTTCGAAACCGTCTGAGAACTGCTCACCTTCAAGCACGACGGCCATACTACGGGCCGATTCTGACTCAATTACACAGACGACAAGTCGTCTTCAGTGATGAATCCCGATTTAATCTTCGATTTGCTGTTGGTAGGGCGAGGGTTTGGAGGCGCCGTCATTAACGTGTTGTGTACAGGAAGTTGACAGATTTCGAGGCGAAAGTGTCATGGTGTGGGGTGCTTTCTGTGGCAATGCATGTTCCAGGCTTCTTGTCATCCGTGGCAACCTCAACGCTGCTGCTTACCGCGACCAGGTACTGGCACCAGAACTTCTGCCTTTAATGGGAGCACATGGACCCGGTTTGATCTTCCAACACGACAATGCCAGACCCTTCACAGCAATTTTGACAAGGAATTTCCTTCAGAATGCGGGAGTCAACGTCATAGACTGGCCGTCAAGGTCTCCCGACCTCAATCCCATCGAACACGTCTGGGATGCTCTTGGCAGAAGTCTGCGCACTCTCGAGAACCAACCACAGAATTTGCAAGATCTTGGCACCATTTTGCAGCAACAATGGCGTCGTCTTCCCAATCATGTGTTCACAAGCATCACAAGGTCCATGCGGAGGCGTTGTGTGGCAGTTGTCATGGTGGCCATACACGCTACTGAACTTGTGTGCCATCAGATTCTCGTGCTTGGGACTTATGATTTAAACTGTTAATGTTATTACCGAATACCGAAGGTGCTTGGAACAAATTATGGTTACCATGGTTAATTAAAATCCTTCTTCGGACATTGGTACAAATGATAAAGAGAAGATAGTGTTCACCACTCTTTATTGGCTGAGTCCTTCGTAACATTAAATATGTTCTGAAGAGTAAAATAAATACACTCTTTAGTGATAATAAAGCAAATAAATCAATTAAAGTTCTTGAAAGTATTCAAACATTCATAATGTTCACCCAAATCATCCCCAATAAAGGTTACATTTCATTTTGAAACAAGGATTTCTCCTTAAATTTAACTCCCTACAAAATTCACATTTACGGTAAATAAACATTTTCTTTGACTGATATTTACGCAACAAAGAATAGTTATACCATTTAGGTGATATAACAATACTTGAAAACCTTACAGATACTTCCAGCATATGTTTTGAGCACTCAAAGATGAGTGAAAATCGAACAACACGCTCTTTGAAAAATGCAAAATGAATTATCAATAAAGTTGACGTATTTCCAAAACTTGCATTTATGACATGATAATATATTAAACAAAAAACAGTATTTCATACCTGAAGATTAGTGCTCAGCCGCTAACTCTCTGCAACACACAGAAATTCTCACACATTTGACCATCGCGGGTCACTCACGCTCATCGCTGGAGCACGCAAAACAACAACAGGGAGTCATCATTATTTTGGAGCACAGTACATATACCAAAACGGCTTGATCAAACCGGCAAACTAAAATATGTCTTTCTTGGCATAAATGAAATTAATTATTAGTTATTTTAGATTCAAATGTCATTTCAACCAGACATTAATGATTAAAAATTACCTTCTCTGATACATTTGTCCGTTGTATATAATATATGGGATTACTTTTAAAATGTGAAGATTTTTAATTTGACTGAGTATATCATATAAAATTTATATATGAGCGGTGGAGTAGCCTAGTGTTTGGCTCGTCACGCCGTCGATCTGGGTTTGTTTCCCAAACTAGGTACAACGCGTGAAGCCAATTTCCGGTGTTCCGCGGCGTGATATGCCAGAGATATGGATACCGTCCCTTACTTACTCACTCACTCACTTATAAATGTATATCAGACACGAATTAACGAATTTCTGAGTAGTTTGTTGAACAAGATAGGTAAGGCTTTAACATCATGCCGAATAATGATGATGGAGCAGACTTTGCTCGGATGAGGAGACGTTTGATCTTTTCACCGCTTTCAATGTTGTTTTGTAATCCATGGTTACAAATCGTTCAACAAAATCAGCTGGAGCGTCTCACCAAAGTGGTAAACGTCTGACACCTGCATCACGTCGGGTTTACCTCCCACATTAAGCTGACATGCCGTGATGTAATACCGTTCAAAGAGGCTTCAAAACCAACTCACTCACTCACTCGTAGTTGGGTTGAGAACAAGGCAAACAAACAAAACGCGGTATTTCCGCAATAGATTGGAGGAAGAACCGCTGTCTGTTTCCGGAAGGGATGTACCACTATACAGGTGTAGTAAAATTGTATACAACCAAAGCTGCCTACGGGCGCTAGAAGGTTTTGTCATCCACCTCACATATCGGGTACCCATTCACTGCTGGGTGAGGCATATTTTAACAAAGTCACTTGCCCAGGGTTTTGACAGTTGTGTTTCGGGTACCTGTACGTATTCGTGTTTCAACCACCTGGTCATCTACCCTGAAGTGTTAGAAGTATATGCACGACGATGGGGAGGCAAAATTAGCTTAGCTAAATGATCAAGAAAATATTTCAAAATCCCGTATTGGCTATGGGTACATATTTGCACCTTTTATCTATTAACTCATGCCACTCAGTGGAAAATGAATAAAGACAAACAGTGTCGTAAAAGTTATGTTGTAATGTGCTTACAAAAGAGGCGAATGAGGCATGCCTTGGTTTATTTTAGATGACTTATTGATCCAGCCTGTTCACTTCATCTACTAAATATGTGTTACCGGGACATAACATTATACCCCACATTGGAAACCGATAAAGCGGGCTTCTCGTTAAGCGAAAGACTACCACGGCCACAAATAATAGCTGATCAAACAGCAGGAGTTCCACTTCATGGAGGTTCTGTATTGATGGTTGGAGTGAAGGCTGCCGAATGTATGACATGCTGAGCCCTGACTGATGGGGAAGTAATGAGACAGGGATTGGGTCAGTAGAGACGAAATATGACTATCATGAAGACCCACTGTCCAGCTGTCTCGTACAGTGATTACCGTGAACATAGGGGCGGTTGGGTAGTCTAGCGGTTAAGGAGTTGGCTTGTCATGTCGAAGGCACGAGTTCTATTCCCAAATTGGTACCATATGTTTGCAGCCCATTTCCTGTGTCCCCCGTAGTGATATTACTGGAATATTGTTAAAAGCGGCGTATGGCCTCCCTCACACATCTTTGACATGTCATATCAAAGCGATGGAGTTATTCAAGTTCTCGGTACTGCAGATGATCCATTATTTTAGTGTGGTTATAGCCGATGACGAATAATTCGCTCAACATAAACATTTGCAATCTGTTTGGAAACCAAAAAGCCTCATAATTATTTTGCAGGGTCCAATTTGAAATTGCATTTGAAATAGGGGCACTGATGGCCCAGTCATCTAATGCGACGCAATTCACATTTAATCTCTATCAAGCGTGCAGCCTCCCTAATTTACAATACCCATGCCAGATTTCTCCATGACAGATGGGGATTTGATAGTTCATCTAAAGCGTCTGTGCGAAAAGAGAGTTCAGCGCCTGTTAATCAAACAGAAAACAGGGGAGAATATTTATATGTAATGTTAGCACTGCAATGTAAACACAGTTGTAGAATATGTTGTGTATACCTGTCCCTAGAGAGTTTAACGTCAACATGCATATATGAACATGTGGAAATATAACATGAAAAACACGTTCCAATTTCAAGCGGAAGGCAGATCAGACTACCAACCCGCCCAGAAAAAGAGCCACGATCTTCGTTCTGCTTTTCACATCCATCAATCAAGTTATTGATTCAACCTGGCACGCATATACGAGGGGTGGCAGAACTATTTTTGCCTAACTATGATGGACTGCGTTGATGGAGTTGGTTGCTAATTATTTTTCAAAATAATCCCCTCCTAGGTCTACACACTTTTGCCAGTGATGCTGCCAGCCACTGACACCGCGCAACTTCCATCCGCTATCGTCTTCATCACCACTGCAAGACAGGTTCGAATCCCGGTTCGTCGTGATTATTCAGCAGCATACCCGTGCTCCTGGGTTTCATTAGAGTGGTAAACGTTTAAGATATTTATCACTTCGTGCTTTCCTCAAGCTGACACTCCTTGATATAACTGAAATATCGTTTTCAAAAGGGCTCAACCAAAATTACCTATTCGTTATCCAGTCAAACACCGTTTTGCTAACTTTGATGTGTCGAACTTACGATTGTCTCGAAGTAAAAGCATGGTCACTGCGTATTCCTTCTTTATTTATCAATTTCGGTTATGTCGAACCTCGGATAACTTGAAGTATTTACGTAGATACCTTCAACTTCGACACAACGGTATTTGACTGTATATCATTATATAATCAGAGATGGATTCCTTCCTCGTTCCTGGTCTATTCCTGGATACAAAACTCAGGAAAAAGATAATCTATGCTATAATATTTTCGGAACAATGTTCAAAATTATCTTTTTGTTGCCGTTTGGTTATTTAAGGTAATGTGACTACAGTTATATCTGGCCTTTAAATCTACGAATGGTTACATCATCGATTGAGAACACTTTCAACCGTCTGCTGTGCGGGTGATAACTGGATGACTTCCTGAAACTGAACCACTGGTCACATATTCCAAGTAAACAAGAAGCAAACTGACACTCCCAGTGCTCAAGATCGGGAATTGCGCCATCGAACCCAGCAATTGGGTCGTAACCTATGGGTTGCATTCGAATGTTCCCTCAATGTATTGTCCCACATCAACAACGTCTACAAGAGGGACATTGCAACGTAAGGAACACAAGTCAAATACGAAGATTTATTAACACTAAAACCGCTGCGACTTTAGTGGAGTCCTGTGTTACATTAAATCTAGATTACGGCAATGCTCTGTTGAGTTGCCCACCGAAAACTCGTGATAGACAAAATCCAGCGGAGTCAGAACGCGGCTGCCAGGGTGGTCATAAAAGCAAGAAAATGTGACCACATTAAACGATCTTCACTGGCTCAATGTCGTTGTTAGAATACAGTACACGAATATTGTGTTGGTTTTTAAAGCAAGAACAGGACTAGCACCAGCCTATCCTCGGGAACATAACGGAGTATCGACCATCGAGAACCAAGATCAGACAACACCTACCCTTCGTTACTTCAACACGGGCAACTGATTTCAAGAAGTGACCATCTTCCAGTCACAACTTAAAACTCACTTGTACACTGAAGCATATATGTAGACTATATATACACATATTATCATTATTATTGACTGATTAAAATAAGAAATGCAGCTAATAGGGTTTGGGTGATCTTGGCACAGTCAGGCTGGTGAGGCCCAGCAGCAGACCAAGGCCCTTGCCCCCTCTGCAGCGAATGGGACTTCTGCCAGGAAGCGCTGCTAAGTCGAACCCACCCAGAACATTTCGAGAGTGTGAAGACTCCCCAACACTGTAGCCTTCTGCATTACCCAGATTGTCAGAAGGGCTGTATTCCTGGTAGCAACTCCGGGTATTCTCCCAATGTCTGTCAACAGATGGTAACTTTGGTAACAATGGTTGTTATCGGTGATGGTAGTGCCGGTGGTAGTCGCGGTGGAGGTTGGAATGACATATGAAGTAGTTGTCGCAGTGGTGTGGGTATATGATAGGGGTAGTGATGATGCTTGTCGTTATGGTAGTGTTCGTGATAGCGGTAGTGATGATGATTGTCGTTATGGTAGTGTTCGTGACAGTGATGGTTATTGTCAATATTATTATTGTTTTTGATTGCGGTAGTGATGGCTATTGTGGTTATGGTCGTGTTCATGATAACGGCAGCACTAGTGGATGAGGAAGTAGAACAGTTCATGGTAATAGTTTGGATACTGGATGTGGGTACTGGCAGTAAATATAATTATGCTATTAAAGTGGTCCGTGGTAGGCTTGGCAAACACAACAGGAGGCTTTTTCGCACAGGCGAAGAACAGGTAACGACTGTTATCCCATACACCTGGCGGCAGGTAATCGTGGACTCAATAAAGTAATGGCAATTACACTACAATGTTTATTCTCTCACCTTCGTCTTCCCGTGCCAGTTAGTAAAGTACACAGAACTATATGATTAAAGACAGGAGAAGAATGCTGCTCCACCTCGTTCAGAAGGCTGCGATGAGTCAGATAGTGAGCTCCTTCGTGAGATGGATGTGTAGTGTTTTGTATGGAGAACATAGCGCACGTCAATATCTTCCGAGCATAATCACTGCCATGTGTGTACAATGTGGCAAATCCGACCCTGGACTTCTGGTCATGTCCTGTTATTGGGACGCAATTACCTTGCTTGGCCCCATGGGGATTCCAGAACAGAATTCTGAAAGATAATTAAACTGAGATCAGGTGGTCACAGTGACGCTCGAGTGCCATAGTGCGTGGATATGTGACTAACTTTGTAGCTGATCTTCGCACAGATCTGGTAGAGATGGTATGACATTGCACCACGATCGCGTACGCGACCTGTCCTGTAAAACATACTGACATCCACGACATTGCTCCATTAACTTATATTTACTATCTTGCTCAAAGCAGATTTGTTATGACATATATGTCCATTAAATTTGATACCTTTAGTTTAGATTTTAAGCCGGTGCCAAATATTCCTAATGTTTCCGTCGCCGAGGGTGGCCGAGTGATTAAAGCGTTCGCTCGTCACGTCCCCATTCCCCAATGGGTACATAGTGTGAGATCCATTTTAGCACCCGCGTTGGAATTTGCAAAACCACATTAAACATAATGTATGCATGACCAAACATTGACATAAAACCATTTTGATAATTAATTTAAGTTGTTTACAATCATAAAACCTTCATCTGTATGTTTCTTGTATAACTCCATCTCGATCTTATTGATGCGGAAGAAGAAAAGACGCTCACCCCCAAAGTATACACCCCGATGTATGTACACCCCGATACACATGTTTACTATGAGGAGACGACAAAACATTTTATTGATTTTGTTCACACACCACGCCGCCAAATTATGGTGACAGTGTTCGGCTTCACATATATTCTAGGGAGCAAATGACTTTACCCACTTTGCGTAACCAAATATAGTTGCTTTCATATGAATCCTTTTTACTGTAACGTTAAAGAACCCAGCAATTATTCACAGTAAGTACACTGTTGCTGCCACACTAACGAGTAACTGCTTTCGGTATATAACACAAAAAGTACTCAATTGGACTTGCTTTGAAACCCAGCGTGTCCAAGACGCCAGTTCAACCTTGGCAGATGGAACAGATGTAGTCGACATTCATCCATTACTGTAAACAATAAAACCAACCTGCTCAGGCTAATAAATGGTCATAGTGGTATCAGAACATCCATTGGCTCCATTACATGTCGTTCAAGCAACAATAACCTTGGTATCCCTGGCAGATACGCCGATGGTTGAGGCCTCAGAGTCCATTAGCTGGGTTCACACTGAGAAGGCCAAAATCGTCAATACTGGGAGATGGGGTTCCCATTAACGTAATTAAAACGGCCTTCTCCAGGTCCAACACATGTGTCTATATGATGAATTTTTCATTACATTCATTAATCACCGGTTTTATCATCCATTTACTGATATAATTTCCGATCGCTAGTAGACTGGATCCATTTTTGAGGTAACCAGAGGCAAAAATAATTGTGCTTCACGTTCCAAATGTAAACACATACAATAGTGTTTACGTCCCACATACGTTACATGTCCCATAAACCCGTTTAGAAATCATGTAGTGTTATCAGTCAGAAATATCTGGCTTCATGTAATAAATGACCTCCTCCATGAATAACAGAGTGGTGGTCTACCTTCTAAACCTAAAGCCGTTTTCCCAGTGCGATGTATTTTGTGTACAGACCTACTCACTGTAAATACACAGTTTAGTAAGAGCGTTCTCATTGTCCATGGAGTGGTAAAAGTGCTTTGATTCGAAATAATCCGTCGGTTTTCCAGCTCCATAATGGCGACGTGCTGAATTATCTCTCCTCGTTGACCTTGCGGAAAACTGGATTACGTTTGTTTTACCCCTAAGGACATGTATACACAACAGTGTCTGTCTGCACTAGTCAGTTCTTGGTCTGCCCGCTTCAAGTTATATACAGGAAATAATAATCTCGACACGTCCTCAGCGGTCAGCTAATAAATACAAACTGCAAGTACTGACAGCCACCTTGAATCTTTCTCTTCTCTCTGAAACGTTATTATTTTTATTTTTTTATTATTATTATTATTATTATTTTTATTATTATTATTATTATTATTATTATTATTATTATTATTATTAAATTTAGATTTAAAGTTTTTCTGAAAGTGTTTTTCTTCGTTTCTTCATTTGGAATTGTAACATTTTATTTTTTAGTACACGTTTTGAGTAATTTATTTTTCTTTGTACGAGGGGCACACGTGGCCCAGTTATCTAAGACGCTGCAAGTCACCGTGCAGAGTTGCATTCCTTAGGTACGCCAAAAACCTATGATTGTGCGTTCGAATCCCGGTTCGCCCAAATTATGTTTCTTGGTTTGTCAGCACCATACCGTCCTCGTTGGTTTCACCAAAGTGGTAAACGTCTGAGACCCGCATCACTTCGGGTTTTCCCCTCCAGCTGGCACTCTCTGATATAACTGGAATATTATTACAAGCGGCGTTACACCACACTCAGTCACCTACTCTTTTCCTTGTTTGATCCCCAAATCCAAATGTGAGGCCTCTGTAATAAATGAACTGATCAAGGTGAAATCCTTTTTCTGTATCGCTAGTCAATCTATTCTAAATTATTACATTACATACTAATCTGATGGGCAAAAGAAAATGTACAAGGATTGTTTTTATGTGATTGGAAAATGAAAGAACTGTTGTTAAATTTGATTGTCCATTTAGCCATCACTCATTGCTGCAACAGTTTGTAAAAAGTAATCTGTGGGCGGGTAACTTCGTGTTAAAATATATTGGTTCAATGAAGACTGGGATAAGAAATGCATTTTCAGCAGGTCGATGCTAACTGTTCCAAGGATCCCTCAATGGTGCGGCGAATCATTGTACAGCGCGATACGACCGAGAATAACTGGCGATGAAAAACTTTGTACCATCAACTGCGCAGGTTTACGTATAATGCATCATAGATATGTGTCACGATATTGATCTTATTATACATTGAATACATATAATTGTCTTGTTTCTTTAAGAGACGTCAAATCTGTATTTGATGGTGGTATTGGTGGTGGTAGTTACAGAAGTTGCTCTGTTTGTCTCTGACACGGCGTCTAGCATCTAAGATGCATCAGTTTGTTTAAATGTTGTTTAACGCCGCATTCAGCAATATTTCAACCATCTAATTGCTACCAACTATCTAATTGCTGCCTGGACCAGACAATCCAGTGATTAACTTCTTTGATAGGCATTTAGAAGTTGGAGTACTATGTAAGGATAAGAAATTTATGGATGAACAACTTCTTTATTACAATTAAGAAGTCATACTATTCAGAACACAATTACAGCCACAGGGAAACCACCATCCAGCCAGAAGCCAGAACCATCAGGAGCAGTGTACCACATTCCGTGCAATTGTGGACACGCTTACATAGGAGAAACATCTAGGCCCCTCAAAACCCGAATTAAAGAACATCAAAGCTCAGTCTCCAAAGATGACTCTAAATCAGCTCTATCAGACCACATCCGTGACAACCCAAGCCACAGCATCCAGTGGGAGAGAGTCACAACCCTCGCCACCAACCTCAAAGACTTCAAGATCAGGAAACTACAAGAAGCCATCAACATCAAAAGACTTCAGCCCTCAATCAACCGTGACCAAGGCTATTACATACCCCTGGCGTACCATCAACTCATCAAAGACCCCAAAGACCCCAATCAGCCATAATCCCGTTGTTTACATTACTGGCTTCTCTACCCCAGTATAACAATATCTACCCTACTGTATAAACATTGCCTCCTACGTGTATATATACTTGTTTACTGCACTCTGTAAATCACTTGCTTGATAACGGTGTTAGAACCTACACCGAAACGTCGCTCTTAATTGTAATAAAGAAGTTGTTCATCCATAAATTTCTTATCCTTTCTTAATCCAGTGATTAATGTTATCATCAACGATCCACGCCGTCGAGACAAGATGACACGCAATGAACGAGTCACCGAACCTGACCAACCGCTACATTGTGTCACGGCTTAAGAGAAGTACGTGTTGCTAGCGTCAGTTGTAACTCAGAATCTCCAGTTCATTCTCTGTATCATTATGGTTTAACGCCGCTTTTACCATATTCCAGCAATGTCACGGCAGGGGACACCACAAATGGGCTTCACACAATGCAGCCATGTGGGGAATCGAACCCGGGTCTTAGGCGTGACGAGCAAACGCTTTAACCACTAGACTACACAACCCCCCCCCCCCCCCTCCCCCCCCCCCCCCAAACCCCAAACCCACCACCACCCACCACCACCCACCCCCGCCCCCATCAGGTCATTAGCTCAGTGACAGCTTAATGTGAGAAGAAAGTAAGCCCGACGTAAGGAAGGTAGAATACTTTTACCACTTTGGTGAAGCACACGAGCACGGAGCGGTGCTGACAAACCTAGAAACATAACCGGGGCGAACCGGGATTTGATCCAATGATCACAGGTTTCTGTCACACCAAAGGGACGTAACTGGGCACAGCGGTTTGTGGTCCCTTAGACGACAGGGCCACTCGTGACTCAGACAGGAACGTTGCTACACCTAGAAGCTGATAGGTTACAGGCCGCATTTCGAAAATAGATAGCCAAATATGATGTGGCTCTCGTGGCAATGGTTACGGTTGCGTGATTGTGGAATGTGCGTCTCGTGGCTATGCTGTCAAAACATGTACTTGTATTTCGAACGGAATTGCCGTACTTCGAACCTACCAGGGTCGTGTTACGACGTGGTGCAGTCCGACATAAATTGTAGTACGTGTGAACACCGACCGGGTCGACTTTTCTTTGGAGGCATGATGTGTACAGCTCGGAGCCCTGAACTTGAATGAAGACTGGCTACAACGCGCTCGGTATCCATAGGAGTCGGGCCAGGACGGACAAGGGCGCAAATACACACGCACTTGGGACGAGATGAGGACGTACTGTGAACGAGTTGGTCGGGTTAAGAATCAGTTAGAACTGGCTTGGGCGTATTGTGAACGAGGTTGAACTGGTTAAGAACGAGTTGAGATCGGCTACGGACGTGCTCGAACTGCTTCGAAACGTTGTCGGGATGAGGTGAACGGGCCCTTTTACACGACCTGCACTGGATACAAACGGACTGCAGACTGGTTAAGAACGAGATAGACGTATTGAGGACTGCTTATGAACGAACTAGCATCGTATTTCACGCCAAACTACGCGTTCTACCGTGATCCCAGCCCGTTCTAGTATTTTGTATAGAAAGGGGTAGAACGGGATAAAACTACTTTGGTGTGATGGTAGCATAAGCAGAGGTGTGGTATGAAGAACGACAAATCAAGAGGTTGCAGGTTCGTTTCCCGCCGACGCTGTAAAAGTGTTGTGTTCATAAATGTGTTGTTGCTGTATCTAATAACTACGATAGACCCTAAACGTATTTAAGACCTACCCACAGCCTTCATATATATCGCCCCTAAACGCTAAAACACCACATAGAAAGAGTCCCTTTTTGAATTACCTGCAATGAATTTCAAGAGGTGTATACAGGTCTTTCCCACATTCATTCGTGACCAACTCTTGTTATTCAGGGAAAAGCCGAATACAGGTTAGGGAAAGGGGCGAGTGGTGACGAATGTCCCACATTTAGACCCGAAACACATGTAGCTTGGAATCATGATCCAATCAATGTTTAGACGCTAAACACGTCAAAATCGTGTGACAAAGAACGTGACTAGTTTTGTGTTTAAGGTCTAAACACATTTCTACAGCTGTTACGTACTTCTTTCAAGCAGTCTTAAAAAAACGTCATGTTATGCGAACATGTTTGTGGCGAGGTCTGGCATTACAATGAATACATTGCAATATCACTACACCTGAGGGATTATGAATGCGTCCAACATACCCGAGATGATGACTAGCATGGCCGCGTTATTGTAGGACAGGTCAGCTAAAACTGGGTTGGACGTGTCGCCCTTAGTTGAGTGGACTAACTGAAATATCATGCTTACGCAACGACGTTATTTGTTTTATAACATGCCGACCGGAATAGCCCCACCGCGTAAAGGCTGTTGTGTATAGTTACTGTGTGAGTGACGCAAGGGACAGCGTGGGAAGGAGACGATGTAAGGTTCCATTGATGTAAGCGACGGCATTATCTTCATTGAACAAGGCCAGATCGAGCCGGTGACGTTTTTGCTGTTATCGAATTATTTGACAAATGACGCCTACATCCTAATCATATCAGAGAACTGCAATCGTCTGCAATGCTTATGTTCATTTTAGATGACAGAAAGGAAAGAAAACGTTGTCATGTGATTCGAATACTTACTAGATATGGAGTCAGCTGGGTCAACGCCGCTTTGAACAGTACTTAAGCTTTAGTTATATCCCGCGTGAATTTGATGTGGGAGGGAAGCCCGAAGTGATGCAGGGCTTAGACCTTACCTCTTTGGTGAAATCCACGAGCACAGGTGTGATGCTGAGAAACCAAGAAATACAATCAGGGCAAACCGGAATTCGAACCCATGATCATAGGATTCTTGGACGCCTTAAACGAGTGGTCAGTCTGTGTACATGCCGTTCCAAGTGTCCAACCTATCAGTCTGTGTATATGCCGTTCCAAGTGTCCAACTTATCAGTCTGTGTACTTGCCGTTCCAAGTGTCCAACTTATCAGTCTGTGTACATGCCGTTCCAAGTGTCCAACTTATCAGTCTGTGTACATGCCGTTCCAAGTGTCTAACCTATCAGTCTGTGTACTTGCCGTTCCAAGTGTCCAACCTATCAGTCTGTGTACTTGCCGTTCCAAGTGTCCAACTTATCAGTCTGTGTACTTGCCGTTCCAAGTGTCCAACTTATCAATCTGTGTACTTGCCGTTCCAAGTGTCCAACTTATCGGTCTGTGTACATGCCGTTCCAAGTGTCCAACCTATCAGTCTGTGTACATGCCGTTCTAAGTGTCCAACTTATCAGTCTGTGTACATGCCGTTCAAAGTGTCCAACTTATCAGTCTGTGTACATGCCGTTCAAAGTGTCCAACTTATCAGTCTGTGTACTTGCCGTTCCAAGTGTCCAACTTATCAGTCTGTGTACATGCCGTTCCAAGTGTCCAACTTATCAGTCTGTGTACATGCCGTGCCAAGTGTCTAACTTTTCAGTTTGTGTACTTGCCGTTCAAAGTGTCCAACTTATCAGTCTGTGTACATGACGTTCAAAGTGTCCAACTTATCGTAGGAACCGACAACGTTGGGGATCGGGTCGTAACAACTGATAGCACGAGTGTGTGGTACCGAACTGTGATATAGCTCTACCAAACTGGATTATGTAGAGGCCGAGGTGTTACAGTTCGAATATTGTTCTAGACAAGTGTAGACTGATGATCACACTTGAAAAGTGTCACTCTAATATTAATGTTTTGCAGTTAATAAAAGAGACGGTGTGTTTCTGATTTAGAATTATGCCTTTGAGTATCATTTGATATCATTTAAATTGTAACAAAGATTTCTAAAAACAACATCTTCGATTAACCAGTGAACTATATCTCCATTCTACGTAAATAAATACCCTGGACCCATTCGCCACCATACCTTCGTTCAGAACTGACATCACAATCCCCATCTGCCTTATAACCCGGCACAGAATTTCTCATGGGTGTAATTTGATTGGACGTCTGTGTTTAGCATACTATCATTCGAATTAGGCTCAACGAAGCCATAGTGGCGGACGGATCCGGGATATTTATTATAATAAAATAGAGACATGATACATTGGATAATCGATTAAGAGAACTATTTGCAGGTTATACGTTAGCGTTAAGTTTGGTAATGTGGTCGGGTAAGGTAATAAATTGAAGTATTGCCAGGGGCTTAAATGTTAAACAAACACCTGCTACAAAACCAGTTACTTATCTTCAATGGCACTACAAAGGGATATTAGTAGTCACATACAGTACGCATGGGTGCGAGCCTGTCAGAGCCATCATCATGGCGAAGTTTTAGTCGACAATATATCTTACATCAGAGAAAATCAGATCCCCGCACATCATACGATTCGATACTTAAGATGGACACAAAGAATGAACTGGTTTGATCATTTTCTTAGAGGTTCCAGGTTTGGCATTTCAAAAGCTTTCACGTCATCGTAGACTTATTACCTGAAAATACGATGACATGTTAGATGTCGATACAAATATACACAGACGCTCCATTTCCACAGTGGTTTCCGAAGAGATCTGGCTTCCACAATGCATCAGGTAACGGATGAAAGCTGGTATCGCCTTGCCTGTCTTGGATCTTGAATAGTGCACTTGTAGTGGCTTATTATTGTAATGGTACGTTTCAATTTGAAAAGATTGATGAAGGATTAATGGAGAGTACATATCAAAGAATGTTTTGTGGATACTAACGGGTTGCACTTTTGGTCAGGTCTTTGTCGCTAAACAAGTAGATGTATCCACATGGGTATTATGCCTTTCGTTAATTCGTCTTCATTGCTTCTGCAGGAACATAGTGATGATATATTTGATATTAAAAGACACGAGGGTGAGATTTTATTTATCATCCAGCATCATTCTTTCAACTTTTTCAATTTGTAGACAGTTATTAGCAGTGTCTTCTGTGTAAAAACTACTGCAAACAGCTTCAGTAGCAGAGCCATTAGTAATGTCATTTGATTGTGACGTCATGGTAACCAGTGACGTCACAATGGTCACAAAGCATTGTGATGTAATTTCATTGCAGCGATATCTACAGTGTAGATATCGCTTGATCTCATCCAAGCGATATCTCCTGTGGGAGCCAGTTTTGGATGATAAAGTGAAATGTCTTCAAATATTCTTACCCTACCAGACACACACAGTAATTTGCATATCCTTTATACAAGTTATAGTGAAGTGTCTGATCATATTCTTACACAACCAGAAAAATACAGTAATTTGCGTATACTTTATACAAGTTATATTGAAATGTCTGGATATATTCTTACCCCACCAGACACATACAGTAATTTGTATGTTCTTTATACAAGTTATAGTGAAATGGCTGGTTATATTCTTACCCAACCAGACACGTACAGTAATTGTATGTTCTTTATACAAGTTATAGTGAAATGTCTGGTCATATTCTTACCCCACCAGACACATACAGTAATTTGTATGTTCTTTATACAAGTTATAGTGAAATGTCTGGTCATATTCTTACCCCACCAGACACATACAGTAATTTGTATGTTCTTTATACAAGTTATCGTGAAATGTCTGGTCATATTCTTACCCAACCAGACACATACAGTAATTTGTATGTTCTTTATACAAATTATAGTGAAATGTCTGGTCATATTCTTACCCCACCAGACACATACAGTAATTTGTATGTTCTTTCTACAAGTTATAGTGAAATGTCTGGTCATATTCTTACCCCACATACAGTAATTTGTAAGTTCTTTATACAAGTTATAGTGAAATGTCTGGTCATATTCTTACCCCACATACAGTAATTTGTATGTTCTTCATACAAGTTATAGTGAAATGTCTGGTCATATTCTTACCTCACGAAACACATACAGTAATTGTATGTTCTTTATACAAGTTATAGTGAAATGTCTGGTCATATTCTTACCGCACGAGACACATACAGTAATTTGTATGCTCTTTATACAAGTTATAGTGAAATGTCTGGTCATATTCTTACCCCACCAGACACATACAGTAATTTGTATGTTCTTTCTACAAGTTATAGTGAAATGGCTGGTCATATTCTTACCCCACATACAGTAATTTGTATGTTCTTTCTACAAGTTATAGTGAAATGTCTGGAAATATTCTTACCCCAACAGACACATACAGTAATTTGTATGTTCTTTATACAAGTTATAGTGAAATGTCTGGTCATATTCTTACCCCACATACAGTAATTTGTATGTTCTTCATACAAGTTATAGTGAAATGTCTGGTCATATTCTTACCCTACCAGACACATACAGTAATTTGTATGTTCTTTATACAAGTTACTGTGAAATGTCTGGTCATACTCTTACGCTACCAGACACATACAGTAATTTGTATGTTCTTTATACAAGTTATAGTGAAATGTCTGGTCATATTCTTACCCCACCAGACACATACAGTAATTTGTATGTTCTTAATACAAGTTATAGTGAAATGTCTGGTCATATTCTTACCCCACCAGACACATACAGTAATTTGTATGTTCTTTATACAAGTTATAGTGAAATGTCTGGTCATATTCTTACCCCACATACAGCAATTTGTATGTTCTTTATACAAGTTATAGTGAAATGTCTGGTCATATTCTTACCCCACCAGACACATACAGTAATTTGTATGTTCTTTATACAAGTTATAGTGAAATGTCTGGTCATATTCTTACCCCACCAGACACATGCAGTAATTTGTATGTTCTTTTAAAGAAGTTATAGTGAAATGTCTGGTCATATTCTTACCCAACATACAGTAATTTGTATGCTCTTTATACAAGTTATAGTTAAATGTCTGGTCATATTCTTACCCCACCAGACACATACAGTAATTTGTATGTTCTTTATACAAGTAATAGTGAAATGTCTGGTCATATTCTTACCTCACGAAACACATACAGTAATTTGTATGTTCTTTATACAAGTTATAGTGAAATGTCTGGTCATATTCTTACCTCACGAGACACATACAGTAATTTGTATGTTCTTTATACAAGTTATAGTGAAATGTCTGGTCATATTCTTACCCCACATACAGTAATTTGTATGTTCTTTATACAAGTAATAGTGAAATGTCTGGTTATATTTTTACCCCACATACAGTAATTTGTATGTTCTTTATACAAGTAATAGTGAAATGTCTGGTCATAGTCTTACCCCACCAGACACATACAGTAATTTGTATGTTCTTTCTACAAGTTATAGTGAAATGTCTGGTCATATTCTTACTCCACATACAGTAATTTGTATGTTCTTTATACAAGTAATAGTGAAATGTCTGGTTATATTCTTACCCCACATACAGTAATTTGTATGTTCTTTATACAAGTTATAGTGAAATGTCTGGTCATATTCTTACCCCAACAGACACATACAGTAATTTCTATGCTCTTTATACAAGTTATAGTGAAATGTCGGTCATATTCTTACCCTACCAGACACATACAGTAATTTGTATGTTCTTTATACAAGTTATAGTGAAATATCTTTTCATATTCTTACCCCACATACAGTAATTTGTATGTTCTTTATACAAGTAATAGTGAAATGTCTGGTTATATTCTTACCCCACATACAGTAATTTGTATGTTCTTTATACAAGTTATAGTGAAATGTCTGGTCATATTCTTACCCCGCCAGACACATACAGTAATTTGCATGTTTTTTATACAAGTTATAGTGAAATGTCTGGTCATATTCTTACCCCACCAGACACATACAGTAATTTGTATGTTTTTTATACAAGTTATAGTGAAATGTCTGGTCATATTCTTACCCAACCAGACACATACAGTAATTTGTATGTTCTTTATACAAGTAATAGTGAAATGTCTGGTCATATTCTTACCTCACGAGACACATACAGTAATTTGTATGTTCTTTATACAAGTTATAGTGAAATGTCTGGTCATATTCTTACCTCACGAGACACATACAGTAATTTGTATGTTCTTTATACAAGTTATAGTGAAATGTCTGGTCATATTCTTACCCCACATACAGTAATTTGTATCTTCTTTATACAAGTAATAGTGAAATGTCTGGTTATATTTTTACCCCACATACAGTAATTTGTATGTTCTTTATACAAGTAATAGTGAAATGTCTGGTCATATTCTTACCCCACCAGACACATACAGTTATTTGTATGTTCTTTATACAAGTTATTGTGAAATGTCTGGTCATATTCTTACCCCACATACAGTAATTTGTATGCTCTTTATACAAGTTATAGTGAAATGTCGGTCATATTCTTACCCTACCAGACACATACAGTAATTTGTATGTTCTTTATACAAGTTATAGTGAAATATCTTGTCATATTCTTACCCCACATACAGTAATTTGTATGTTCTTTATACAAGTAATAGTGAAATGTCTGGTTATATTCTTACCCCACATACAGTAATTTGTATGCTCTTCATACAAGTTATAGTGAAATGACTGGTCATATTCTTACCCCACATACAGTAATTTGTATGCTCTTTATACAAGTTATAGTGAAATGTCTGGTTATATTCTTACCTCACCGGACACATACAGTATTTTGTATGTTCTTTATACAAGTTATAGTGAAATGTCTGGTTATATTCTTACCTCACCAGACACATAAAATAATTTGTATGTTCTTTATACAAGTAATAGTGAAATGTCTGGTCATATTCTTACCCCACCAGACACATACAGTAATTTGTATGTTCTTTATACAAGTTATAGTGAAATGTCTGGTCATATTCTTACCCAACATACAGTAATTTGTATGCTCTTTATACAAGTTATAGTGAAATGTCTGGTCATATTCTTACCCCACCAGACACATACTGTAATTTGTATGCTCTTTATACAAGTTATAGTGAAATGTCTGGTCATATTCTTACCCCACCAGACACAAACAGTAATTTGTATGTTCTTTATACAAGTTATAGTGAAATGTCTGGTCATATTCTTACCCCACATACAGTAATTTGTATGTTCTTTATACAAGTTATAGTGAAATGTCTGGTCATATTCTTACCCCACCAGACACATACAGTAATTTGTATGTTCTTAATACAAGTTATAGTGAAATGTCTGGTCATACTCTTACCCCACCAGACACATCAAATAATTTGTATGTTCTTAATACAAGTTATAGTGAAATGTCTGGTCATATTCTTACCTCACGAGACACATACAGTAATTTGTATGTTCTTTATACAAGTTATAGTGAAATGTCTGGTCATATTCTTACCTCACGAGACACATACAGTAATTTGTATGTTCTTTATACAAGTTATAGTGAAAGGTCTGGTCATATTCTTACCCCACATACAGTAATTTGTATGTTCTTTATACAAGTAATAGTGAAATGTCTGGTTATATTTTTACCCCACATACAGTAATTTGCATGTTCTTTATGCAAGTAATAGTGAAATGTCTGGTCATATTCTTACCCCACCAGACACATACAGTTATTTGTATGTTCTTTATACAAGATATAGTGAAATGTCTGGTCATATTCTTACCCCACATACAGTAATTTGTATGCTCTTTATACAAGTTATAGTGAAATGTCGGTCATATTCTTACCCTACCAGACACATACAGTAATTTGTATGTTCTTTATACAAGTTATAGTGAAATATCTTGTCATATTCTTATCCCACATACAGTAATTTGTATGTTCTTTATACAAGTAATAGTGAAATGTCTGGTTATATTTTTACCCCACATACAGTAATTTGTATGTTCTTTATACAAGTAATAGTGAAATGTCTGGTCATATTCTTACCCCACCAGACACATACAGTTATTTGTCTGTTCTTTATACAAGTTATAGTGAATTGTCTGGTCATATTCTTACCCCACATACAGTAATTTGTATGCTCTTTATACAAGTTATAGTGAAATGTCTGGTCATATTCTTACCCTACCAGACACATACAGTAATTTGTATGTTCTTTATACAAGTTATAGTGAAATATCTTGTCATATTCTTACCCCACATACAGTAATTTGTATGTTCTCTATACAAGTTATAGTGAAATGTCTGGTCATATTCTTACCCCACCAGACACATACAGTAATTTGTATGTTCTTTATACAAGTTATAGTGAAATGTCTGGTCATATTCTTACCCCACATACAGTAATTTGTATGTTCTTTATACAAGTTATAGTGAAATGTCTGGTCATATTCTTACCCCACCAGACACATACAGTAATTTGTATGTTCTTTATACAAGTTATAGTGAAATGTCTGGTCATACTCTTACCCCACCAGACACATAAAATAATTTGTATGTTCTTAATACAAGTTATAGTGAAATGTCTGGTCATATTCTTACCCCACCAGACACATACAGTAATTTGTATGTTTTTTATACAAGTTATAGTGAAATGTCTGGTCATATTCTTACCCCACATACAGTAATTTGTATGTTCTTTATACAAGTTATAGTGAAATGTCTGGTCATATTCTTACCCCACCAGACACATACAGTAATTTGTATGTTCTTTATACAAGTTATAGTGAAATGTCTGGTCATATTCTTACCCAACCAGACACATACAGTAATTTGTATGTTCTTTATACAAGTTATAGTGAAATGTCTGGTCATATTCTTACCCTACCAGACACATACAGTAATTTGTATGTTCTTTATACAAGTTATAGTGAAATGTCTGGTTATATTCTTACCCCACATACAGTAATTTGTATGTTCTTTATACAAGTTATAGTTAAATGTCTGGTCATATTCTTACCCCACATACAGTAATTTGTATGTTCTTTATACAAGTTATAGTGAAATGTCTGGTCATATTCTTACCCCACCAGACACATACAGTAATTTGTATGTTCTTTATACAAGTTATAGAGAAATGTCTGGTCATATTCTTACCCCAACAGACACATACAGTAATTTGTATGTTTTTTATACAAGT